>NC_044981.1:27030112-28230112 GCF_008728515.1 Papio anubis
AGAAAGGAAAGAAAGAAAGAAAGAAAGAAAGAAAGAAAGAAAGAAAGAAAGAAAGAAAGGAAGGAAGGAAGGAAGGAAGGAGAGAGAGAGAAAGAAAGAAAGAGAGAAAGAAAGGAAGGAAGGAAGGAAGGAGAGAGAAAGAAAGAAAAAGAAAAGAGAGAAAGAAAGAGAAAGAAAGAAAGAAAAAGAAAGGAAGGAAGGAAGGAAGGAAGGAAGGAAGGAAGGAAGGAAGGAAGGAAGGAAGGAAGGAAGGAAGAAAGAAAGAAAGAAAGAAAGAAAGAAAGAAAGAAAGAAAGAAAGAAAGAAAGAAAGAAAGAAAGAAAGAAAGAAAAGGAAAGAAAGGTAGATCAGCGCAGTGTGGTGGTGCGCTCCTGCAAGCCCAGCTACTCCGGAGGCTGAGACGTGAGAATCGCCGGAACTGGGGAGGAGGCGGAGGTTGCAGTGACTGAGATCGCAGCACTGCATTCTAGCCTGGGCAAGACAGTGAGACTCTGTCTCAAAAAAAAAAAAAAAAAAAAAAAGGAATTGTGGGAAGAGGAGAGCCTAAGTGGATGTTCTGCCTAAAGAGACCTGAATTCTGCAGGCGATTCAGTTCCAAAAGAAAGGAAATTGTGAAATATTTTGCTTTTAGGTTCTCTTTGTCACTGAGGCAGGCAAAAGTGAATCCTACATGCACTGCTTCTTTTTGTTGCCAGAGAGCAGGACTCAGAGAAGCCCAACTCCACTAAGGTTAAGGCTCTCAATATTCCTTACAAAAATCAGACTCAGGTAGGAGAAATTATCCCAAATGCGAGCAAGATTGTCGAATGTAAATAGTCTTTCAGACTAGAAATGTTCAGCTAAGACATTATAGGAAAGCATCAATAAGTAAATAATGTACTTTTAAATTTACTTCGAGCAAGAGATAATTGGCCAACCTAAATCAATATTGAAAAGAAAATGAAAGGAAATGATCTTCAGTGTGGTTATAGTTTTATAAGAGAAAAATATGTGTAATCCGACTGCTGTATATACTTAGTGAGAGAATATCCTTGCATCTGATGACTGCAACCAATTGTTGTTTGAGTTCTGCTGTTTTTAGAATTCTCTCCTGTCCTTCTTCACAGTGATATTGGACCTTCATGTAGTGTTTATCACTTTTGTATTACAAGTTTCATGAGAAACTGCTGACTTGCTTTCCAAAGCAGTCATATCGTCTTAAATTTCCGGCAACAATTCATACCGTTTTAAATTCCCAGGAACCATATATATTAGAGTTTATGTTCCCCCTCATTCTCACCAATGCTTGTTTTCAATTATTTTTTAATTTTGTAGCCATTCTAGCAAAAATATATTAGTATCTTACTGTGATTCTGATTTGCATTTCCCTAAATATTAAAGTATATTTTCATAATGTATATGTGTTTATCTGTTGGCCATATACAATCTTTGCAAAGTGTGTGCTTAAATATTCGTTATTATTTGGTTTTCTTGTTTTTGAGTTCTGAGAGCTCCTTATATTTTCTGAACAAACCACAACAATCAGATATGTGTTTTGTTTGTTTGTTTGTTTGTTTTTGAGATGGAGTCTCGCTCTGTCGCCCAGGCTGGAGTGCAATGGCGCAATCTCAGCTCACTGCAACCTCCGCCTCCCAGGTTCAAGCAATTCTCCTGCCTCATCCTCCTGAGTAACTGGGATTACAGGCGCCTGCCACCATACCTGTCTAATTTTTTTGCATTTTTAGTAGGACGGAGTTTGCCATGTTGGCCAGGCTGATCTCAAACTCCTGGCCTCAGATGATCCAGCCGGGATTACAGGCGTGAGTCATGGCGCCTGGCCCTAATTGTTCATTTCTAATACAGTAACTGACTTACCATGGTTTGCCTTAAATTTTCTAAACTTTGTGATTTTTTTGGGGGGGGGAGGGTACTAAACGCATTTTTGACTTATAGTCTTTTTTTTTTTTTTTTTGGAGTCCTGTGGGAAGAGGGGAAACAAAGGCTGTTGACAAGGAAGAGCCAGTGAGAAAGAAAATCAGGAGATCAGTGTCTTGGAAATCAAATAAAATGTTTTAAGAAGAATAATGTGCCTATTGCCCCTGAGAAGTCAAGAAAGATAAGGACTTGGGAGTGATCATTAATTTTAGACATGTAAAGGTCATTCATGATTTTGACCAGAAGTTTCCATGAAGTGCTGATACCAAAAAACCTAAAGGTGGTGGGTTTCCAAAAGAAAGGGAAGAGAGAAACTGCAGATAGTAAATCTGAATAACTGAATATAGGAAATTTTTAAATAAAGTCATCTGAGAAATGGGGCACTAACTAGAGAAAAATGTTGAGCCAAGAGAAGCTTTTTTTACGATAGGGGTCAAACTCCTGACCTCAGGTAACCCGCCAGTCTTGGCCTTCCAAAGTACTGGGATTACAGGCATGAGCCACAGCCTGGCCAACGTGATGAAACTCCGTCTTTACTAAAAATACAAAAATTAGCTGGGCATGGTGGCACAAGCCTGTAATCCCAGCTACTCAGGAGGCCGAGGCAAAGAATCGCTTGAACCCGGGAGGCAGAGGTTGCAGTGAGCCAAGATTGTGCCACTGCACTCCAGCCTGGATAACAAGAGCAAAATTCCACCTCAAAAAAAAAAAAAAAAAAAAGGTTGGAGTCAAATGTCATATTTAAATGTTCATAGGAATAATCCAAAAGCTAGGAGAAAATTGCTGAGTTCAATGTAGATAAAATTCTCTTTATGTCATTAGTAATTCACTGATGGGAGTATGGGAAAATTACTTTCCCTTCAGGAGAATAAGGAATTTTTCAAAGCTGTCTAACAGCAACAGGTCACCAGTAAATTTTGATTTCATGCTTCTCTTCTGCTATTTTTTGTTTTCAAGACAAAGATACATGGAGACTTATTCTAGAATAGCTACGCTAAAATTTAAAGTGGTGGAAAGAATCATGAGAAGTCAACTATGGAGCAACAGACTTGGCAATCCACTAGTTTGCCATGTCATTGGTGTCATTTAATGAATACTGCTCCACCTCCAGCCTATCACAAAAGTGATCTATAGGCCGGGCGCGGTGGCTCAAGCCTGTAATCCCAGCACTTTGGGAGGCCGAGACGGGCGGATCACGAGGTCAGGAGATCGAGACCATCCTGGCTAATGCAGTGAAACCCCGTCTCTACTAAAAAAAATACAAAAAACTAGCTGGGCGAGGTGGCGGGCGCCTGTAGTCCCAGCTACTCGGGAGGCTGAGGCAGGAGAATGGCGCAAACCCATGAGGCGGAGCTTGCAGTGAGCTGAGATCCGGCCACTGCACTCCAGCCTGGGCGACAGAGCCAGACTCCATCTCAAAAAAAAAAAAAAAGTGATCTATATTCTTCAGAAGTGTCCATATTTTCTAACATGTAATGCTGACTCTTAAGCTCAGGCCATATGTAATTGCCTTTTGTAAAGGCAGTTAATCCATTGGCTATCAAGTAATCTGTGAGGAGATCTATGAGACCTTCAGTTAAAACAAATAAATAAATAAAAACAAAAGCTCTTCCCAAAAGGGATTCAAGTATTTAGATAGGTACTCCACATGGATTCTTAAAGGGTACATTGAAACTGGAAAAACTAAAGATAATCAGATAGTAGACAGACATAATAGATTCAAAGAGAAGATGATGCTGAAAGATTTATTGATTCACATTCATCCCCAATTGATAGAATATAGATCAATGAATTACTGCCCTTCAGTGGGTTTGAGATAATCTAGACTTTCCATAGATCTTGATAAATTAAGAGATACTTTGAGCTGGAATATAGATGACCTTATTGCTAAAACCTAATGTGGGTAACTCCAATCACACCGGACAGGAGATGGAGGGAGACAGCTTATACCAGGTAGGTCCTGCTATGAACTTTCAGAAAAGGAAAATGGATTGTTCCAGTGTTAATGACACAACATATCTGAAGTCCCAGACCTAAGGTAATCTTTGCTTCTCTCTCCCAACCTCTCTTCAAGCATGTGTCCTCTTTTCTTTAGACAAAGAAGAATTTGATCACTCATTCATTCACAATAAGTATTTATTAAATGCATACTATGTGTCACATACTGTACTAAGCACTGGGGTAACACCAATGAACAAAATATAAAGAAATTTTTCCTTTCTAATGGCAGGATTAACGTGCTTTTTTAGAAAAGTAAAGCATAGGCCAGGGGCGGTGGCTCACACCTATAATCCCAACACTTTGGGAGGCTGAGGCAGGTGGATCACGAGGTCAGGAGTTCAAGGCCAGTCTGGCCAAGATGGTGAAACCCCATCTCTACTAAAAATACAAAAATTAGCCAGGTGTGGTGGCAGACGCCTATAATCCCAGCTACTTAGGAGGCTGAGGCAGGAGAATCACTTGAACCCGGGCGGCAGAGGTTGCAGTGAGCCAAGATCCCACCAATGCACCCCAGCCTGGGCAACAGTGAGACTCCATCTCAAAAAAAAAAAAAAAAAGAAAGTATATATAAAATACATGATGTGATGACAAATGTTACAGAGAAAAATTAATCAAGGATGGACATTAGGGTTGAGTTTTTATTTTCAGTTTCTAAATGGAGTAAATGTTATATTTGAGCAAAACTATGAAGAAAGAAAATGAATTAGCCATGGGGATATCTAGGTAAAGTCATTCCAAACATAGGAAATCATGCCCACAAAGACCTTGATGTGTTTCTCTTATGTATTAGAATAGTAGCAAAAAAGCTAACTTTGCTGATGTAGAATGAATGATATTTTAGTGTACATATCAGTTATCTATTGCTACAAATATACTTCTTAATAAACCACCTCAATAGCTTAAAAAAAAATGCAGATCTATTTAGCTCACTAGTTCATAGCTGATAAGTTGGGATTGACCAGACAGTTTGTGTCCCAGCTGGGGCACAATAAACAATCAATCTCCATATTGCATTATATATTTTTCCAAACCCATAGAATATACAATTCCAAGAGTGAACCCTAATGTAAACTATGGATTTTGGGGGATAATGATGTGTCTGTGCAGATTCATATGTACAAATGTGCCACTCCAGTGTGGCTTGTTGATAGTGGGGAGGTTGAGGAGGAGGATTAGGCAGAGTATATGAGAAAACTCTCCCTGTACTCTTTCATCCAATTTTGCTGTGAACCTAAAACTGCTCTAAAAAATAAAGTCTATTTAAAAACAAGAAAAAAAGAGCAAAGGGCTTACTCAAGAATCTTCTTTGTCGGGGCCGTGCGCGGTGGCTCACGCATGTAATCCCAGCACTTTGGGAGGCCTAGGAGGCAGGATCACGGGGTCAGGAGAACAGACTATCCTGGCTAACACGGTGAAATCCTGCCTCTACTAAAAATACAAAAAATTAGCCAGGCGTAATGGCGGGCGCCTGTAGTCCCAGCTACTCGGGAGGCTGAGGCAGGAGAATGACGTGAACCCAGGAGGCAGAACTTGCAGTGAGCCGAGATAGCGCCACTGCATTCCAGCCTGGCGACAGAGTGAGACTTCGTCTCAAAAAAAAAAAAAAAACTTCTTTGTCATATTTGCTAACGTCCCAAAGTCATGATGCTTAGCTTAAAGAAAGAGTGGAAGAGCACTACAAGGTCACCTGAAGAACAGCATGGGTAAAGGTGCGGAGACCAGCTTGGTCGGGGAGACCCTAACCCAAGGGCACTAGAGGAATTAAAGACACAGACACAGAAATATACACGTGTGAAGTGGGAAATCAGGGGTCTCACAGCCTTCAGAGCTGAGAGCCTCGAACAGAGATTTACCCACATATTTATTAACAGCAAACCAGTCATTAGCATTGTTTCTATAGATATGAAATTAACTAAAAGTATCCCTTATGGGAAACGAAGGGATGGGCCGAAGTAAAGGAATGTTGTGCTACTTAACATGCCCTTAAGGCACAGATCGCTCATGCTATTGTTTGTGGCTTAAGAATGCCTTTAAGTGGCTTTCTGCCCTGGGCGGGCCAGGTGTTCCTTGCCCTCATTCCCGTAAACCCACAACCTTCCAGCTTGGGCGTTAGGGCCATTATGAACATGTCACAGTGCTGCAGAGATTTTGTTTATTGCTAGTTTTGGGGCCAGTTTACTGCCAGATTTTGGGGGGCTTGCTCCCAACAAAAGGGAAGGGAGCGTGGTTGGGGTTTGTTTGTTTGTTTTGAGATGGAGTTTTGCTCTTGTTGCCCAGGTTGGAGGGCAGTGGCGCGATCTCGGCTCACCATAACCTCCGTTTCCCGGGTTCAAGCGATTCTCCTGCCTCAGCCTCTGGAGTAGCTGGGATTACAGGCATGCGCCACCATGCCCAGCTGATTTTGTATTTTTAGTTGAGATGGGGTTTCTCCGTGTTGGTCAGGCTGGTCTTCAACTCCTGACCTCAGGTGATCTACCCGCCTCAGCCTCCCAAAGTGCTGGGATTACAGGTGTGAGCCACGGCACCCGGCCCAGAACCGGTTTTCAATCAGCTCAATCTGTCAGTAACAATCACTTCTGTGAGCACACTTTTGAAAACTAATCAGTGTCTGCTTCTGGCTTCTGAAAGTCAGCTGATCAGGGATGGACTCACTCCAATAAACAAACCTCTGAGTGCCGACCAAACAATGGCAGTCTCTGACAAGTAACCATGCTCCCATAGATTATAACAACCTAACGAAAAAAAGATTAGCAATCTGTTCTGTTTTTAGGGACTGTGGTTTACAGTATAGCTCTCCCTTGAATGAGCTTTGATTTTGTCTTTTTAAAGTATTGAGCAGTGGTTTCATCATCCTTTGAAAATGCCCCTTTGTCAAATCCGAAATGTCTAAGTTTCGTTTCTTGCTGGGATTATTTTTACCATTTCTTTTTCACATCTGTAATTCTGTGTATTCTATAAAATGATATGGTCTTTACAACCACATTGTTTTGCTGTAAATGTAGACCTTGGCAGACTTTTGCTCCTTTACCTATGTTTATCAGTCAGATTGGGCAAACAAAATCCCAATGTTTGTAAACACACTCTAATGGCGAGTCTTCAACTGTCACTCCACAAATATTTACCGAATGCTTACTCTGTCTTCAGAGCCATTCTGAGACCTGGTTATCTAGAAGAAAAAAGAAAAAATTCTGTCCTCAAAGACAAAAATTCTGATGAGAACCGACTGAGAATTTAATATGAAAAAAAGGAAAGCAAAATAAGTATGCATGGTTTCCCATTGTGGTTATCTAATACAGAATATCAATTTCAACAGTGTTGAAAAGATAGTGTAAGGGGTGAGGAGACCACCAGGTGGAGGACGCATGTGACAGCCACAAGCAGACGTGATAGGCTGGATCCTGAGAAAGGGACCAAAAATACATGGAGTTCAGATGGACAGCGGGCATCAGACACACATACAAGCCCAGTGCTACCCTCTCTCTAACACCCTCATTTTCTTCACTAAAATGTCTTAGGGCGTCAGGTCTCTTGTTCCATAAGATTTTTTTTTCTTTCCCAAGCCCCTTGAGAGGAGGGCAGGAATCAAATGGGTAGGTGTCACTGCTGAAGAAGAAATGACATCAACATTTAATTCCGACTTTAAGTTGAAGAGGCTGTTATTTTCAACGTGTAGCTGGATGTGAAGTGACTGCCGCGAAATTGAAGAGAAAAGGTGACAATTCTTCCGGCCTGTACGGCGATCGAACCCGCAACCATTAGCGTTATTAGCACCACACTCTAACCAACTGAGCTAACCGGCCATCCCAGTAACAATCTTTTTTTTTTAATTTTACAAGAGCAAAAAGTTTGTTGTTCTTGTGTTTCTTTAAAACTAAAGGAAATTCTTTTCCTCTCCTCAAAGAGATGTCTTTTAAAATAATTTTAATTGCGACTATGTAATATTGTTTTTTCAAACTTCTGTTGGTGTTTTACGTTTTCCCTCCCCGTACTCCCGCAGGGAAGAAGGAAAACAAAAACGAAAACAAGGACAAGACCAAAAACTCCACCTCCAGCAGAAAGGAACTTCGCCTCTCCGGTGGGAAATGATATTTTCTCAAACTCACCTATTCTGCCGGGAGAAAATACTACAGAGAACCATTCACGAGAGGGGCTTCCTTCCTTCTGATCCTGGGAAGGGTCCAGAGACCCGGGGAACGATCTAGAAGCAGAAGTTGGTCGTTCTGAGTTTTCCGTCCAAATGGTTTGATTGTGAAATTGACTCACCCCGCGGAATGGCTGGTGGATTTGGTTCGCGGCATGAGGAATCCGCTCCATACTGGAAGGAAGAAAATCTCCGGCAGATATGCCTCGCGGGTTCTTAAGGACTGGGGAGGTAACCCTTCTCTGTGGCCCCCTCAAAATGCCCGGTGATTATGTCTGTTGCTCCACTATACATTATTATAATTAACTGCTTGTGTTACTCTTTGTGCTATCTTGTTCTTCATTCTCCTGGTACCTCGGGTGCCCGCACAGCATGGTAGGCTGCTCGAATAGTTTAATGAATGGGGAAAAGGTGTGCAGAGGTCATTTCTGCTGATTATCAAGACTTCGATTCTTCGAAGTGGAGCACGAGGATCCTCTAGGCGTCAGGCAAATGTCTTTAGGAGTCTCAACGTCTTCCCCCCTCCAAAAAATACTTTCAACAGAAATCAATTTACCTCCTCATTGGTGGTGGAATGGGAAGATGGTGGAGAAAGCTGTCCTTTAGTAACAGTTCGGAGGTCTTCTCCGACAAAGGACTTTGTACCTACCTTTTCTTTCCCAACTCCCGCGCTATGGCTGTTGGAAGACTAAGGACTTCCACTCAGCTAGGCTTCCGCGCCTCTTCCTGTCCAGGCGCAGCTACTGTTCCTGGTACACATTCGCTGCGCCTCGGGCAGCCTAAGGGTTCTCAAGTTCAACAAGCTCGACACCCAGTTCTTTTCAGACAGGGAACACACTGGCGATGCAAACAGGGTTGAGTTGGTTCAGGTATGCATGTGTTGAAATAGACAAGTCTGCGCCCTAGAGCCCTCGCAAGGATCCTGAACAGGCAGCTCATTTTCCTGGACAATTTCCCAGGAATTAAGAGTGTGGCTCAGCTCTAGTTTGGAGTCCAACTCTAGTTTGGTGGCCAGCAAATAAATTTCGAGTGGAAAGAGGAATTCAGACCATTTCTGGAGTGACAATGGCATCCACGAGCCAGCGCTCTAAATTTTCAGTTCACTTTCAGGTTTCTTGGATTTCTATTTTGAGGACAAAGAGGATAACGCTAGCCTCCATGACCCTGCTGAGTATCTAGGAAAACTTCAAGAACTTGAGGAAGGCCGTGTTGTAATATCTGGTCTGAGTGGGCCTCTTTGGATTTGGAGGCTGTTTCCAATAGACACAAGATAAAAACTGAAGATTTAACAGAGCTTAGTGGTTAGCCAAGCTGGGCCCTTAGGCTTCAAAATATTGTTACCCACCGTCCTCCACAATTTTTTAAAACTATGTACATCCCCACACACATTTTTGATAAAGTAATACGTATCTTAAGATTAAGCAGATGCTTTTCTTTGTATTATAATTATTGACATTTTAAAAAATTAAAGTGCTGCATAATTCTTGAATACGTTGAAGATTATAAATTTTGAATAATGTAATAATGTTATGCTTAAAATTATTTTAAGTTTTCCATAGCCTACTTACTTGCAACAACAACAAAAATATATATGTACATTACAGTCAATTTGGGGGATGGCACAGGCTTTCTTTTTTTTTTTTTTTTTTTTTGACAGAGTCTGACTCTGTCATCCAGACTGGAGTGCAATGACATGATCTCAGCTCACTGCAACCTCTGCCTCCCGGGTTCAAGCGATTCTCCTGCCTCAGCCTCCTGAGTAGTTAGGATTACAGGTGTGGCTACCACGCCCAACTAATTTTTGTATTTTTAATGGAGACGGGGTTTCACTATGTTGGTCAGGCTGGTCTCGAACTTCTGACCTCGTGATCCACCTGCCTCAGCCTCCCAAAGTGTTGGGATTACAGGCATGAGCCACTGTGCCCAGCCAGCTTTCATTTTTATGAGTTCCTCTGAGTTGAATTATCACTAAAATTATTACTTATATACAATCAAGCATAACAATAAAAATATGAACTCGGAAACTAATCAGTAAGTATAAAGGTGAAACTAATTAGATATTTATCTAAATGACACAATTGAGCTTTTATAATTAGTTCATGTGATTATTGATAAATATACACATTGCCATGATAAGTCATTTCAACATCAGTTTTATGCCCAACTTAAAACTACTGAGAAAATGTATTTTAGTATACAAATAAATGAAAATAGATCAGGTTTTGTTACACAAATGTCTCAGAATTATATAACACTAAGTTATTTGCCAAAAATCACATAGTAACCCACAATAAATAATTACATTTTACACTCTATTCTAGTTGAGAACTTGACTAGATTTTCCCTTAATTTGCTTAAATCAAATCATTGGAAACTTCCTGACTTGCTAAAGGATAGTTATATAGCAATTAGAACAATTCAGTTACCAGGGAAAGACTCTTCCCACCCAGGTCTTTCCAATGGTCTCTGTGTTGAAGCCCAGAGTGTTTCGCACTTTGAGCTAAAGAACCTTGGTCATATTGAGAAGAGTGAGAGAAACATGGGTTTTTTGTTTGTTTTGTTTTTGTTGTTATTTGTTTTGTTTTTTAATATAAGAAAGGCCATTGAGAAAATGCACACTTTGATATCAGGAGTGTTCTCAGACAGATCAATTTTAGAAAAAATCTATATGGTGGTTGATGATAGCACAGTGGTATGATCTTGGCTCATGCAACCTCTGCCTCCCGGGTTCAAGCAATTCTCCTGCCTCAGCTCCTTGAGTAGCTGGGATTACTGGCATGTGCTACCACGCCCAGCTAATTTTGTGTGTGTGTGTGTGTGTGTGTGTGTGTGTGTGTTTCATAGAGATGGGGTTTCACCATGTTCGTCAGGCTGATCTCAAACTCCTGGCCTTGTGATCCACCTGTCTTGGCCTCCCAAAGTGCTGGGATTACAGGCGTGAGCCACCATGCCCGGCCGGATCTTGCACTTTTTAAAATTAGGTCCTCTTGTGTTCCCAAGGGTAAAATTACCCTAGTTTGATAACTGCTGCAGTAGACCACTGAACCTCATTCTCTGAAAAGAGTAGATCTCCACCATCTATCATGTCCCACTACTTTGTGGTACCATACTCCTAAAGGATAGGTATTATTGAGTGTTTCAATAATTTCACCATGGCACTTGGTTAATAAGTAGCCAAGGCATATGAAAGTCATCGCTTTATTGCCTTTGGAAGTCAGAATTGAAACATGTTTGAATTTGTGCCTTTGTAATCAGTGGAGAGAGTGGGACAGATGTAACTGAACTCCGAGTAACACTAGGAAATACATTAAGCATGTGCATTAACAGGGTAAGGGAAACTTGCTATATGAACCACATATATGTAGGATTTCGGTCAGGGTGGTGGGAGAAGTTGTAAGAGAAAATTACAGGAAAAACACAAACCTTCTTGGAACGCTGGGAGGTTTTGTAAAAGCTTTAGGGAAGGCTTATGGCTCAAGGCAGCCTGATCCTCTTACCTTGAGCAAATAACAAGGGGATGTAAAGAAACTGATCTAGAAAAGTTAGTTTACTTAGGCCTCCGACCCTGGCCTTTAGTCACCCGCAGGACTGCTCTCTCTGTGGAGGGTGACAATATTAATTATCCACAGGTGTGTTGACTCAAAGCCTTTGCCATTAAATCTGTACTGAATAAATGCCCGCAGTGCCAGCTTGTCAGGGCCACAGCTGCGTACTCTTTAGAACACCCTCCTTGGTGTGTGCAAGCAGACTGCAACAACTCCTTCTGTGAACGCCCGGTCCCCTAGCCCACTCTTTCACTGGATATCTGTGTCTGAGTGCATGTTTTCATCCGACCTTTGGTCAGGGTCTGCAGGTCGGACCCGGCACATATACGGTGTTCATGTGAAAAGGCTTTTCGTAACATCCCAAATCATTTCTAATTTGTGGGGAAAAAAAGGTCTTACTTCTGAGCACTTTTGTGAGCCTCTGCCCAGCCATGAAAAAAAGTTTCAGTTAGAAGCAAGAAAATGGAGCTCACTTCTAGCTAAACATTTTAGAAGAAAAAGGACAGTAATGCATGTCAGTTAATTTGGGACTATATATATATATAATATTTACATATTATATATATATTTTTATATATATAACTTTTTTTTGAGATGGAGTCTCGCTCTGTCGCCAGGCTGGAGTGCAGTGGCGTGATCTCGGCTCACTGTAACCTCTGCCTCCTGGGTTCAAGCAATTCTACCTCAGCCTCCCGAGTAGCTGGGACTACAGGCGCATACCACCACGCCCAGCTAATTTTTGTATTTTTAGTAGAAACATGTATTTTAGTAGTCACCATGTTGGCCAGGATGGTCTCGATCTCTTGACCTCGTGATCTACCCACCTCAGCCTCCCAAAGTGCTGGGATCACAGGCGTGAGCCACCATGCCTGGCGAGTCAACTATATTTTTAAATTTTAAAACCAGATTAATCAATAATGAATTTTCAAAATTCATCAAAAAGGAAATTTTCATATATACAGCATAGACCTGAAAAAAACATATGACTGACCCAGAACAGAAAGGCATTTAAAGACCTCTTCTATCCTCACTGGGCATTCATTGCATGGCCCCAGTACCCGTCATTACCACCTGCACACCTGGACCTGTCTCGACCTCACAGTCTCTCCCAGACAGAAGCTAACATAGCAGAGACATCATGAGAGTTCCAAGGTTCATTTTGGGGAGTCTTGATTCCTTTTCAGGTCACTTGTAGGACCAAGAAAGATGCAGACCAGAAATTGCAAGATAATTAGGAGTTTCTTGAATTCAAATTCCTTCCACTAGTGCCTGAGGTTCTGGAGAAGAAGAAGGCAATGGCTTCAAAGCAAAAGGGAGTAACTAAGAAAGTGTCCCCAAGGAGAGGGCAGGAGATCGCTGAAAAAAGTTAAACTCCCAAAGGAAAAGGCGAGGGTGGAGGGAAGATATGGGAAATACATTTTGGACAGTGTCACTTTAAACAGATGGGTCTCTTTTCTCTGTGTAGGGCCAGGAACTCCAGGCGCTTGAGACAGAGTGAAGGGCTGAGAGGAAATCAAGATCACATGGAAAGTCGCTCACACAAATCAAAAGATGCCCTTAGTTATCAGGTGGATTTCGCAAATAGTTTATGACGGTTGATTGACGTTCATGAAAGCGTGCTGGATGGGGCGCAGGGGATTGAAATGAGTGAGAGCGCTAGTGTTCTGCCTGCCGATGATCACGAATCTGTTGGGCTGCGAATGGTTTAAAAAGGCAAAGCAATCTAGGGGATGGATTTAAAGCTTCCTAGAGCATCATAATTTATCCCCTGTTTTACTGCTCAAATTGAGATGACTTCTGGTAAGAACAGTTCAGAGGAACAAAAACCATAGAGAAGGTACAGGTATTGGAAGCAAACCCACAATTTTGTGGGTGCTAGGACCACACTCGAGCCCAACTAAGCTACCAATCATTCCACTGACTTGTCTTTGCTTTGAAAACATTAACTTCATCAACATTTTTCTCGTAGATAATCTGAGACTGGAAAGAAGTCCCTTCCCACCTTCTACCCCTGCCTCAATAAAAATAATAATCTGTTTTTGATTAAAACAAACAAACTTTGGTTTTAAATCCTACTTATGGAGTAGACAAAGGATGCAGACGTTTTCAAACCTGGAGCTTATGACTGGGGAATCTACGGAAATTTCTGACCCTCCTGAAGGACATCATGTCTATGCTCGCCAGGGGTCTGACCCGCTGAACTTCAAGCAGCAGGCACCTCTGCCCACAATAAAAAGATTCAGTTTCATGCCTGAAGGGATAATCTGCAGCCTCTGGTCCTCTCTATTCAATGATTTTTCCTGGCATCTTTCAGTTCTCACTTTTCCAGCGTGTTCATGTTTGAAATTGGGGGCTTTCTACCTGTTTGGTTCAGGTTTCTGGAGTCTAAGAAATTACATGAACAAATGGTACAGCCACTTTGGAAAACAGTTCAGTTCAATTTCTTTAAAAGTTAAATTTTATTTTAATATATGCTCTGGTAATTCCACATCTAGGTATCTACCGAATAGAAATGAAAATGTATCTCAACAAAAAGACCAGTACACAAATGTTCATAGTGGCATTAGTCACAATAGCAAAGAGAGGAAATAACCCAAATGCCCATTAACTGATTAATAGATAACTCAAATATAGTATATCCATAAAAGAGAATATTATTCAGCCATAAAAGGAAATGAAATGCTGATACCTGCTACAACATGGATGAACCTCAAAAGCATTATGCTAAGTGAAAGAAGCCAGACATAAAACAGCATATATCGTAGAATTCCTTTTATATGGAATGTTCAAAAAAGGCAAATAAATACATAGAGAAAATAAATTAACGGTTGTCTGAGGCCAAGGATAGAAATGGGAATTCACTGCAAATAGGCATGAAGAGACTTTTTGGGGGTTACTGAAAATGTTCTAAAACTGGACTCTGCTAATAGATGCACAAATCTGTAAATCTACTAAAAAACATTAAATTGTACACTTAAAAACAGGTGAGTTTTATGGTATGTAAATTATACCTAACAAAAGTGATTTTAAAAAAAAATGAGTTCAAGAGTCTTCTACAGTGGCTGTTTCCTTTTACATTTCCAATGCTTGTATTGCCTACCTTTATCAGAGCCATTTTTTGTCAGTATGAAGGATTATCTCATAGTTTTCATTTGTGTTTTAGTGGCTGAGTGCAGTGGCTCACGCCTGTAATCCCAGCACTTTGGGAGGCCGAGGTGGGTAGATCTCTTGAGTTCAGGAGTTCGAGACCAGCCTGGCCAACATGGTGAAACCCCGTCTCTACTAAAAATGCAAAATAGCCAGGCGTGGTGGTGTGCACCTGTAATTCCAGCTGCTCCGGAGGCTGAGGCAGGAGAATCACTTGAATCCAGTAGGTGGAGGTTGTAGTGAGCCAAGATCATACCACTGCATTTCAGCCTGGGTGACAGAGTGAGACTCTGTCTCAAAAAAAAAAAAAAAAAATTGCATTTTAATAATGGCTAATGATGTTGAGCATCTTGTCATGTGCTTATTGGCCACTGGTATATTTTCTTTGGAGAAATACCTATTCAAACCCCTTCTCACTTTCCAATTGTGCTATTTGTCTTATTACTGAGTTGGGATAAAGATCCGTGTCTTTCCAGTCTAGCAATTAAAACAACTACGTAAATTGGTATTTATCAAAAAATAAATTTAGAAATTTACTAATACATTTTTTAAAAGATGGGTTCTTACTGTGTTGCCCAATATGGAGTGCAGTGGCTAGTCACAGGCTCGATCACAGCGCACTGCAGCTTTGAACTCCCAGCCCTCCCGCCCCAGCCTCCCAAGTAGCTGAGAATACAGACATGCACCACCACACCCAACTTTAAATTTACTTATGTATTAATTTGTTAAAGGGATCCTTATGGCAACATAAGTCTTTTTTTTTTTTTTTTTGAGATGCTGTCTAGCTCTGTTGCCCAGGCTGGAGTGCAGTGGCCTGATCTCGGCTCACTGCAAGCTCCGCCTCCCGGGTTCAAGCGATTCTCCTGCCTCAGCCTCCTGAGTAGATGGGATTACAGGCGCCCCCACCACCATGCCCAGCTAATGTTTGTAATTTTACTAGAGGCAGGGTTTCACCATGTCAGCCAGGCTGGTCTCGAACTCATGACCTTGTGATCCGCCTGCCTCGGCCTTCCAAAGTGCTGGGATTATAAGTATGAGCAACTGCGCCTGGCTATATATCAGTCTTTAAATAAAAACCAAAGCCCTTTCTATGGCTTGCCAGCAGGGTTGAATCTCTGATTACTTCTCCCTTCCCATCTAATTCAAATTCCTTCATTGACTTTCCAGCCCACTAACTGTTGATGTTCCTTGGAGGTGCCAAGGGGGTTTGTGACTCAGAGTCTTTGCACCTGCTTTTGCTTGGGCCAGAAACCCTCTGACTCCAGATAACCTCATGCTCCCCACAGCTCCTCATTCTTGCCTCAGATATTTTTTTTCCTGCCTTCCTTCCTCCCCACTCACTCCCTTGCCTCAGCAATTAGGTCACATTCTTAGGGAATTCTTTCCTGAGCAGAAAACTAATTGATTAATTAACCAATTTATCCATATAGCCTTTTGCTCATTGCATATTCGTTGAGAACCTATCAAGTGCCTTGAAGTAGTTTAGGTGTTATGAGTACACCAGTGAACAAAACAGACAAAATTCCTTCCCACAATAAGCTTACTTCCTGGGGAATGGTTTGGAAGAGAAATGCAATAAAATGTCATCACTATCAGGGAGTGACAACAGAAGGATCAGGGGAAGGGTGTCAGGGGTTGTGCCATTTTATAAGGGTGGTCAGGTAAAACCTATTTGGTAAGATAAAATATATGAATGGAGAACTACAGGAAGTGATAAATAAGACTTGCAGACATTTGGAGGAAAAGCATCCAATGAGAGCAAAAATTCTAAGGAAGGAGTGTGTCTTGTGAAATATAAAATAGCCCAATGCAGCTGGAGCAGTGAACCCAGGAGGGGTAGGAGATGAAATCATGACAGTATATATAATAAGGGGCCAGGTCATACAGAGTTTTAAAAACTGTTTTCAAAACTTTAGATTTACTTTGAGTAAGATGAGGCACCAGGGAAGTGTTCTGAACCAGGGAGTGAATGATTGTGAATGACTGGGCTAATATTTAATTATATCTCTCTGTCTGCTGAGTGTAGAATAAATCATGAGGCAGAAACAGGTAGACCAGCTAAAAGGCTTCCATGATATCCCAAGTCAGAGATGATGGTGGCTCAGCAGAGGCAGCACTGAAGGTAGTGAGAAGTCATCAGATTCTGGATATATTTTTTAAATTTATGGGAATAATTTTTTAAATGTACAGTATTTCTCATACTGACAAGTTCTATGAAAAAGAATTAGGGGCTGGGCGCAGTGGCTCACGCCTGTAATCCCAGCACTTTGGGAGGCCGAGGTGGGCGGATCATGAGGTCAGGAGATAGAGACCAGCCTTGCTAACATGGTGAAACCCCGTTTCTACTAAAAATTACAAAAAAAAAATAGCCAGGCGTAATGGTGGGCGCCTGTAGTCCCAGCTACTCGGGAGGCTGAGGCAGGAGACTCGCTTGAACTCGGGAGGCAGAGTTTACAGTGAGCCAAGATCACATCACTGCACTCTAGCCTGGGCAACAGAGCTAGACTCCATCAAAAAAAGACAGACAGACAGACAGACAGACAGACAGACAGAAAGAAAGAAAGAAAGAAAGAAAGAAAGAAAGAAAGAAAGAAAGAAAGAAAGAAAGAAAAGAAAGAAAGAAAGAAAAGAAAGAAAGAAAGAAAGAAAGAGGAAGGAAGGAAGGAAGGAAGGAAGGAAGGAAGGAAGGAAGGAAGGAAGGAAGGAAGGAAGGAAGGAAGGAAAAAAGAATTAGGAATAAAGTTTGAAAAGGAATAGAAGAGGGCCATAGGTTTGGCAATTTTTAAAAAGATGACCATGGAAGACCTTTCTGAATGAACGTCCTTTGAATAAAGATCTGATTGAAGTGAGGGAGCAAGTCATGTGGATATATGGGGAAATCACAATCCACAGGGTGGGAACAACAAGAATAAGAACCCTAAGGCAGAAGAAAGCCTGGTATGTTCAAAGAACTGTAAGGAATCTATGAACAGTGTGAGATTGTGGGTCAGAGAGGTTCGGGGCAGTGAAGAGGAGCAGAAAGTGAGGGGGCTGGAAAATAGACAAGGTGAGATTGGGGGACAGAGAGACTGGAGGATGGAGAGAAAGACTGAAAAAGAGATGGGGGTGCTGAGGACAAAGAGAGAGAGAGACTGAGTGTGGGAACAACTGAGGGGTACTGAAGATATGCTGAGGGGCAGAAAAAAAAGACTGAGAATAAGTGGGCAACTGGGGTTCCAGAGGAGGTGCTGAGGTGGGGAGAGACAGAGGTTGAAGGACAGTAAGGCATGCAAAGGAGGAATCTGAGATAAAGAAAGGGTAGACTGAAGGGTGGAGAGAAGGAGACTGAGACAGTGAGGGCTACTGAGAGCTAAGGGAAGAACAGACTGAGAGGCCCAGAGAGAAGGAACTGGGAGTTCCGATGCCACATCAGCAGCCTCTGTGTACAGACTCTAGCGTCCCTGCCCCGCTTTAGCAGTTCCTACAGACGCTTGACCTGCCAGGAAAGGAAAGAAACCTGAGCCTCTGCTGAAAGGTGATGGATTTAAAGCCCAGCTGCTGAGGATAAGATAAAGGTCCTCCTGGGGGAGAACAGAGTCCCAAACACCATGACTGTCTGGCTTGCCCGGTGGCTGGGCCCTCTGCTCTTGGTTTCCCTCTGGGGACTCTCGGCTCCAGGTAAGAGGAGGCTGGGGGTCAAGCAGGGCATCCTAAGGGGGCCAGTCTGACTTCCTCCCCTCCATGTCCCACAGCCTCCCTTCTTAGGCGCCTGGGTGAGCACATTCAGCAGTTTCAGGAGAGCTCTGCCCAGGGCCTGGGCCTGAGCCTGGGGCCAGGTGCTGCGGCCCTCCCAAAAGTGGGGTGGCTGGAGCAACTGCTGGACCCCTTCAACGTGTCCGACAGGCGATCCTTCCTGCAGGTGAGGCCAGGAGAAGGGGAGTCCACTGCCCATTCTGCCCTCTCCTCAGTCTCCCTCATCTCTTCCTCAGTCTGCACTTTTTTCCCTCTCCACACCTCAGTTCTCCCCATCCCTCTGCTTGAATCTCATGTTATGCCTTCTGTCAGTATCCCTTTTCCTTCCCTGTTTTTTAGATTTGGCCTTAGTCTCCCCTCTCCCCGGGGTCCCACTCTTTTTGTCTCTCAGATTTTGTCTTTCACCATTTCTTTCTCTCTGTCATTCACATTCATTCTTTCACTGCTCCTCCCTACCCCCTTCTCCCTGTCCAGACTGGACACAAAACCTACCACGAGGTCTCAGTAGGTAGCAGAAATTTGAACCAGCTTTGGAATCAGACCTAGCTCACAACAGGCACTCAAAGATACCTACCAAAAGAAGGAACAAATTCACCATTTTTCAGTGCTTCCTCTGTATTTAGTCTCCAAAGATCATCCCACTTGGATCTTATTCCTAAATCCATCTGCATTTATGTCTTATTCTACAATTATTACTTCAAGAAACAGCAAGTTCCTTCAATGTGAGAGCCACTCCCTCAGTTCTGGGGATATAAGAGTGAAAAAGCAGGCCAAAAATTTGCTGTTGTAGATTTTGCATTCTAGATGAGATGAACGGGAGAAAAGTGAGCAAGTAAATAAACAAGCTCATTTCAGATACTGTTAAGTACATAAGGAAAGATCCATTAGGGAGAGAGACTGGAACAAACGAGGAATCGAGAATAAGTCAGGACTCTCACTCACAATGCCATTTCTTCTTCCCCATCCCACCTCTTAGCGTTACTGGGTGAATGAGCAACATTGGGTTGGTGAGGATGGACCCATATTCCTGCATCTTGGGGGTGAGGGCAGCCTTGGGCCTGGCTCAGTGATGAGAGGTAAGAGGCAAGGTTGGGGAAAAGAAGGAGTTGGGATGCTGGTGGGGACCAGGAAGGGGAGCTGCATATTGCAATACTGTGAGACCTGAGGGGTGCAAGGACTTAAACTCAAGTTGCATCTCACACCCCCCCCACCCATACACTCTTCACAGGCCATCCCGCAGCCCTGGCCCCAGCTTGGGGTGCCTTGGTGATAAGCCTGGAACACAGATTTTATGGCCTGAGTATACCTGCTGGAGGCCTGGAAATGGCCCAGCTCCGCTTCTTGTCCAGCCGCCATGCGTGAGTGGAGGAAGGGAAAGTGTTTATGGTCAAAGGACAGGAATGTCTGTGCTTTGGCATCTCTGCATCTGTGTCTCTCTCCTCCACTGTCTGAAGTCAACCTCTGAGTCTCTGGTTCCCTCTGTTTTCTTCTGTCTTTCACAGTATCTTGTTTTTTCTCTTTCCATTTCTGGGTCTCTATCTCTCCCTATCTGTCTTTCTCTTATCCTGTATTCTTTCTGTTTCTGTGTCTCTGTCTGAAGTAAGCCACTGTATCACTGTGCAGACCACCAGCATTTCTTACCTGGATTACAGCCACAGCATTCTCACCATTTTCACCATTTTCCCTGCTCTGCCCTTGACTTCCAGGTGGAAATCAGAGTAATTCTGTTAGTACATAAACCAGGTCATGATCCTCCCTGGCTTAAGTCCCTCAGACGTCTTCTGCATTGCTCAGAGTAAGGTCAAAGCTTTTACAGTGGCCATGGGTCCAATGGGTTTTGGCCTCTAGTTAACTCTGACCTCCACTCTCTCACATTCACTGGGCTCCAGCTACACTGAAGTCCTCACTGTCCTCCAGACTTACAGGCACATTCCTGCCTTGAGGCTTTGAACTCATCTCTGCATGGCGTGACCTTCCCCCAGATATTTGTATGGCTCCCACCCCAGCCTCCTTCAGTGCATCTCACTCCTATTAACAACCCCCACCATTTTTCCCCCAACTTTACTTCACCTGCTTTTTGTTTCTTTCATCTGGTTTATTCTTACAGAACTTAGCTTTTTCTTTCTTCATTGGTGTCTCTGTCTGTTTCTGTCTGTAATAGTCTCTTTGCCTGTCTGTCTCATTTTCTCCGTCTCTGTATCTACATACGTGCCTCTTTGTCTCCATCTCTGTCCCTCTCTGCATCTTAATCTTTTCTACAAGCTAAACGGTTTTCTAACTACAGCAGGATGGCACCAACTGCAGGCCATTTCAGAAACGTTAGGGAAGAAAGAAAGCCTTTGGGAGGAGAAAGAGGATGTTAGACATATCCAGACTTCACTTTCCATTTTTCTTTGTGTCTGTTCCCTCTCCCAATACCTTCTGACTCATTAGGTTAGGATCCCTCCTTCTCCTCTGAGTAGCCCTCCTTGAGTGCCCTCAACCCTTCCCTACATTTGTCAGGTTTTCATCTAAACTGACTTGGAAATTTTTCCTCTCCTACCTAAAACGAGAAGGGAAAGAGGGTGGAGGCTTTCTAGAAAGTGGACGAGGACAGGGTCTCCCTTGGCCTAGGCACACATGTTCTGGGAAGTGTATGTGGCTTTGAGAACCCTTGAAAACACATCATGAGAAAACAGCCCTGGCTTCTGGCCAGATTCACCCATTCATGTATCTGGATCCCGGTTTCCCCCAGAATGGGGAAATCTTCAGGGATTCCCAGCGATGAGGACCGACCGAGTTCCCCCTCTGACCCTAGGCTGGCTGATGTGGTCTCTGCCCGCCTGGCACTTTCCCGCCTCTTTAACGTCTCCTCCTCCAGCCCCTGGATCTGCTTCGGAGGCTCCTATGCCGGCTCCTTGGCCGCCTGGGCCCGGCTGAAGGTCCTGTGACTTCTGCGGGTGGGCTGGGGGAGGGAACTACAGGGCCCCAGTCTCAGATAATACAAATACCCTCCCACCACTACCTTCCTCCCGCCCCCCAAAGAATTTTGCACAAGCTGTCCTCACAAGAGCCCGAGATCACACAGCGAGGGAGTGATACAGAGGCAGGAAGATATGCGATTCCAGTCCCTCAGCCCGCAGGCTGACGGCGTCTCCTTCCTTAGTTCCCCCATCTCATTTTCGCGTCCGTTGCCTCCTCCGCCCCGGTGCGGGCC
Organism: Papio anubis; assembly: GCF_008728515.1. Classification (NCBI taxonomy): domain Eukaryota; kingdom Metazoa; phylum Chordata; class Mammalia; order Primates; family Cercopithecidae; genus Papio; species Papio anubis. The sequence continues at coordinate 27,051,789 of NC_044981.1, forward strand.
GTGCTGGATTTCTCCGAGTATAATGACGTAAGGATGGCGGGCAGCAGGTGCGGAGGGTAGGGGGGTCGCAGTGGACGGAGACCCTTGACACTTCCGATACCTTCCTCTGCGGTCCGACCACAGGTGGTATCCAGAAGCCTAATGAGCACGGCGATCGGCGGGTCCCTGGAGGTAGGAGGTGGGGCCTAGACCGAGGGGGACTGGGAGGGAAAAGAGGCCTCGGATGCCAGGGAACAGAAGGCCACAGAAGGGCGAAACCTGCAACGTGGTGAGGTCTAAGGAAGGTCGGAGCTCGGGAGAATGGGCAGGTTTTGGAAAAAGGCGGGAGCTGACGAAGAGGCGGAGCACCAAGAAAAGAAGCGCTCCCCAGGGAGGGCGGGGTTTGGGCAGGGACGATCCTATCCGGAGGTAAGGCTCAAGGTGGGGCGGGGCCACAACGGAGGGCGGGGCCTGCAGGGAAGACCCGAGGAGGAGGGCTGCGGGTCCAAGGTCTGGGGGCGGGGGTCTGGGGGCGGGGGCCTGGGGGCGGGGGCCTGGGGGCGGGGGCCTGGGCCAAGAGCTGGGTCTGCACCCTCTGAGTCTCGCTGCAGGAAAGTGGGGAACCCAAGGAGGACGCAGGTCCTGGGCAGGGAAAGCCGAGGCCCAGCCTAAGTATTGGCGGACATCGGCTCTTGCTTCCCACAGTGCCGGGCGGCGGTGTCCGCCGCCTTCGCGGAAGTGGAGCGGCGGCTGCGCTTGGGTGGGGCGGCTCAAGCAGCGTTGCGGAGTGAGCTGAGCGCGTGCGGTACCCTGGGCAGCGCTGAAAACCAGGCGGAGCTGCTGGGGGCGCTGCAGGCACTGGTGGGAGGTGCAGTGCAGTATGATGGGCAGGCGGGAGCGCCGCTAAGCGTGCGACAGCTCTGCGGACTTCTCCTCGGGGGCGGGGGCAACCGCAGCCACTCCACGCCCTACTGCGGTCTTCGTCGGGCGGTGCAGGTGAGCACAAGGACCCAGGCGTCCACCCACTCTGACCACTGACTCCCAGGAGAACTCAGGAACTCACCCTTGTATTTCTGGCTTTTGACCTCTGGGGACATAGGCCCTTGGGCCCTGGCTTGCTGGGAAGAGAGGAGGAATTTATGTCTTATGTATGTACATTGTTCCCTAGATTGTCTTGCACAGCCTGGGCCAGAAGTGTTTAAGCTTTTCCCGAGCAGAGACAGTGGCACAGCTGAGGAGCACAGAACCTCAACTGTCCGGTGTGGGTGACCGGCAGTGGTTGTACCAGACATGTACCGAGTTCGGCTTCTGTAAGTGACTGGCCTAACCCTAACTTTGTCCCCTCAAACAACCTTTTTACTGTGCCCAGAGAAGTCATCTTACAGGTGGTCTGGACTCATTTCGACCCAGCGGTCAGGCATTGTGTAACCTGCAGATGTTGGGCTGGAGAAGGTGGAAGCCATACTAGTGTGCGCATGTGCTTGGTCCTCACATGCCTCCTCACGCACACACCGAGGTCTCCACTTGAGTGATCTTCCCTTCAGCCTGTTCTTTCTCTGTGTCCCCATTCCAGGGATGCCCCCCTTTCCCCAGCCACCACACTAGAAACTTGAGCCTTGTTTTAGTTGCTTCCTTCCCATTTTCTAGCTAGCCTGTCAATTACTGAGTCGTCCTCACTCTGCATGGACAACTCTGTAGTCCATCCCTTCTGCTTTCTGTGCCTACCTCTGCTGTCCTGCTAGGAACCTCCATCCTTTCTTGCCTGGATCCCTTCCCAGCCTCCTCTCTGGTCTCATGGTTTTCACTTCATCTCTACAATCCAACTTTCTCATAGCATCCACAGAGATCCTTGTAAATATAAACTTGTCCCTCCTCTACTCAAAACCACAGCTCCTCAAAGACCCCAGGGTAAGGTTGCCAGATACAATACAGGATGCCCAGTTAAATCTGAATTTCAGATATACAACAGATTTTTTTTTAGTATAAGCATCTCCCAAATACTACATATGGTAAAGTTAAATGTTCAAATTCCAGCTCCAGCTCCATTTTCTACTCGTGATCTTGGGCAAACTTGGGCAAGTGACTGACTTCTCTATGCCTGTTTCCACATCTATAAAGTGGGAATACAAACAGTACTTCTCTCATAGGGTTGTTTCAAGGACTAAAAGAGGTAATATTTGTAACGTTCTAAGAATAATGCAGGTCTACAGTAAGTATTCCATAAACCCTTGCTGTTGTTATTATTATAAGGCTTTACATATTTTAACCCTCTTAATACATTAGTCTTCCTAACACCTTAGCATCTTTGTACATGCTGTTTACTTTGCTTAGATTATTCATCTTCAAGTCTCAACAGGATGTCCTCCCTCAGGAAGCCATGATCCCTCAAGATAAGTCAGCCTTCCCACCTCCGACTTCGATAGCTCTGTGTTCTCTTTAGCATTTTACACAGCCTGTCATCATACATTTTTTATTGCCTGTCTTCCCCCCTGGATTGAGTCCTGTGACAGCAGAACCTGGAGCTGTCTTGATTGCCACCGTGTGTCCAATAGTGTACAACATTTATCTGAGCACATGGTAGGTGGTCAACAAATAGGGAGGGAAGGGATGAATTAATCTGATGTTATGGGTTAGCTTTACCCTGAAAGCACAGTGAGCTACGGATTTTAAGCAGGGGAGACATAATACAATTTGAGCTCCGAGCATTCCAGACCTTTGCACATGCTATTTCCTCTATTTGTTATGCCTTCTCTCTCTATCTTTGTTTGGCTCAGTCCTACTCATTTCTCAAGGTCTTATCCTTTGCAGGATGCTTTCCCTGAGCCCATCTTGTTTCCTCTGGGATCCCTGCCTTCTGGCCTTTTTCAATTATAGCCCTGATCACTCTGGGCTGTCACTGTTGGGGGACTGTGTGAGTCTCTCTGCCAGGACTGTGAGCTCCTTGAAGGGAGTATTACAAATGTTCTCGTCGTCACTGAGGAAAGCTCTGAAAATGATTATTAAAGGAGAGTGGTGGGCTGGCTGTATACCCACACTTACAGGTATCTCCCTACACAGATGTCACCTGTGGGAATCCCAGATGTCCTTTCTCCCAGCTCCCTGCACTACCCTCCCAGCTAGACCTATGTGAGAAGGTGTTCGGGCTCTCAGCCTTGTCAGTAGCCCAGGCTGTGGCTCAAACAAACTCCTACTACGGTGGCCAGACCCCTGGGGCTAACCAAGTGCTGTTTGTTAATGGTGAGCATGCTATCAAAACCTGGCTCCTAAACCTCCACCTATCCCCAGCTCAACATAGCCCCATCCTCTCCCAGCCCCCATCTACCTAGCCCCATCCTCTCCTTTCTTTCCAGGGGACACAGACCCCTGGCATGTGCTAAGTGTAACGCAGGCTTTAGGATCCTCAGAATCAGCTCTTCTTATCCGCACTGGCTCCCACTGCTTGGACATGGCACCTGAGAGGCCCTCAGACTCCCCCAGCCTCCGCCTAGGGCGCCAGGTAAGAGAAAAATGTCTCTGAATAATTTGCATTCTCATTTGAATAATCACTTGCATGTTCCTTCCTTCTGCTGGTGCTGAAATCTGACTTTCAAAATTCTTCCCACCTCCCCACAGAACATCTTTCAGCAGCTACAGACCTGGCTCAAGCTGGCAAAGGAGAGCCAGGTTAAGGGTGAGGCCTGAATCTCATACCCTTTCCACTCCCTGCATGGTCACCTCGGTCCTGGACACACTTATTCACTGAACAAAAGAAAGCAGCTTGTTTTGAAAGAAGAAATTCCCAGGAATTGGGATTCAGCACCTGTTCTGCATGTAACCGGCATGTGTCTGCAAACATCTTTATTCCCAACTTCAAGTGCTTTATCTCAGAGAGTTATGGAAATATAAGTAGATGATTATTCTCATTGTAAATATTGGTATTTTGAATGTTAAATGTCAAACAAATGTGACTCCTCATGCTGGTGCCCTCCCCCTGCTGATCGGATTCTGGTTCAAATTCTGCCACTCCAGTTCCTGGGTTAGGGGCTTTGCTGTAAGTTTCTCTTTCTGGACTTTAGATCCTGAACCTGTCCTTGCTTCTCAGTTTCTCTCACTGTACCCATTTCCCTCAGTCTCTTCCTCTCTCTTTGCCCTGTCACTATTTGTCTTTCTAGTTTCCTGTTTCTCTGAATATCTTCATTTCTATCTCTGTGTTTTTGTCTCTTTCTCTGTTTGTCTTTCTGTTCTTCAATCTGTGTTTTCGTCTCTGGCTCTCTGTCAGTGTCTTTGTGTCACCTCTCTCTCTTGCTCTGCCCTGGCTATTTCCACTTTTCTATTTCTGACTGTCATTTTTGTTCTCTGTGTGTCTCCTAGTCACTTTCTCTCTCACTCTATCTCTGTCTATATTTCCCTCTCTCCTCTGCTGTGTCCTCAATGTCTTTGTCTTCCTGAGGCTCTGTTTCTGTCTCTGATGCTCTTCTGTGTCTCTATTTATTTTCCTGTCACTTAATCTTTGTCCTTCTCTATCTCTCTCATTTAGTCTTCCTTCCACACCCTTCACTCACCATCTCTTCCCACAATCAAATATCACTCCCTGGTACTTCCAGCTTCCAACCCTAGGGATTCATCATTCTGGTGGAGACTCCTTCTTCCAGGGCCTGGGAGGACAGGGCTAATCCTAAGGGTGCCTGCTTAGGCTATGTTAACTGTGACAAGAACCTGCCATAGATTTGCACTGTTCTTTCCTAAAGAGCAATTGTTTTTAACAATAAATACTTCTCAGCTTTTTGTACATCTTTGTATGCACAGAGATGGTAGTTTTAGAGTTTTACCCAGTTTCATATTTCCTTGTTGGTAAGAGGCAACCTCCTCATGCTATCATACCAGAGTCAATCTCCACTACAGATTAGTTCTGCCTGTTCTTAATCTTTATATAAATGGAAACATGCAGTATATACTATATGTTTTTGTGTCTAGAAGTTTGAAATCAAGGTGTCAGCAGAGCCATTCTCTTTCTCACAGCTCTAGGAGAGAATCCTCCCTTGCCTTCTAATCCTTCCTTGACCAAAAATGAGAGGCAGAAATAGAGCAGTGGAAATAGCCAGGGCAGAGCAAGAGAGAGAGGGGAGACAAAGACACTGACAGAGAGCCAAAAACAAAATTACAGATTGAAGAACAGGAAGACAAACAGAGAAAGAGACAAAAACACAGAGATAGAAATGAAGATATTCAGAGAAACAAAAGGAGATTAGAAAGACAAATAGAGAATGCTTCCGTGCCTCTTCTGGCTTCTGGTGTTTGCCAGCACTCCTGTGTTCCTTGGCCTGTAGATGCATTACTCCAGTCACATGGCCATTTTCCCTGTGTGCCTTCACATCACCTTCCTTCTGCACATGCCTATCCATATGTCCAAATTTCCCCTTTTATGAGAATACCAGCTATCTTGGGCTAGACCCAGCCTATTGATCTGATTTTAAGTTGGTTACCTCTGTGAAGACCCTAATTCCAAGGTTACCTCTGTGAAGACCCTGATTCCAAATATGGTCACAGACTGAGGTACTGGGGGTGAGGAGTTCATTGTATCTTTTTTGGGGAGAAGGTGGGACACAGTTCAACCATAACGCCACCCAAATGATAACAAGTGAAGGCTATTTATTCGGAACTTGCTGTACCAAGACAATCCACCACCATTATTTGTGTTTGGCAGCAATTCACAACAGGCAGAGGAGTGGGAAAGCGCTATAGTGGAAAAAAGAGAAGATTCTTGGTATGCCTTAACTAGAGGCTATGGCATGGGGAAGCTGTGGGCAGGCTAACTAGAAGAGGGGCATCATATGTGATTGGTTGGGAGTACATGTATGGCTTTCCTTCATTGGTCCTAAGTTGAAAGCAAGGGCAAAAATTAGGGAATTCTGGCCGGGCGCGGTGGCTCAAGCCTGTAATCCCAGCACTTTGGGAGGCCGAGATGGGCAGATCACGAGGTCAGGAGATTGAGACCATCCTGGCTAACCCGGTGAAACTCCGTCTCTACTAAAAAAAATACAAAAAACTAGCCGGGCGAGGTGGCGGGCGCCTGTAGTCCCAGCTATTCTGGAGGCTGAGGCAGGAGAATGGCGTGAACCTGGGAGGCGGAGCTTGCAGTGAGCTGAGATCCGGCCACTGCACTCCAGCCTGGACGACAGAGCGAGACTCCGTCTCAAAAAAAAAAAAAATTAGGGAATTCTGAGTTACTATATTTACTAAGTGCTAGCCATTTGGAGCCAATCAGAACAGGGGTATGATTGTTTGTCTTCTCCTACTGTTTGCTACAGATAGTAGCTTGACTTCCTGGACTGGTTACTGTAATAGTAGGTTGGCTTTCTGTGCTGGTTACTGCAGGTTGTAGGTCAGAGGTCTATTTTTACTTTTAGTTTGGCCATTATCCGTTTGTATATTCAATCTCTCAAACTTTTTATCTTGGATCTCATGTGGCTTGGGGATTGCTCTCTAGTTCAGGGAGTTTACAAGTCTACTGTGCATTCAGCCAGAGACAGTATCCTTTCTGGTCTTTTCTGAGCAAGCCCACCCTTGTGCATGTGTACAGTCTTCCAGACCACCAGAGATGAGTGGGTGGTCTGGATGACTGTGCACTTGCACAAGGGTAGGGTGCCCTTCGGTCATCCCTAGATGTCATTTTTAAATTTCTGGTAGATTTCTAAATTGAATATATTAACTTGCATGCTTCTGTTAGTATCCTTGAGCTGTCAGTTTTCCCTGATTACTCTTCACTGTGACCTCTATTGTTTTCAACCTTGCCCTTGGGCCGAATTTTTCCATGTTCTACTCCAAATAAAGTCAACCCCTTCACACAGGGGCCCTGAGCAGCCAGTCATCAAGGTTTGCCATACCTACTAGGGCAGAACCTCTTTAACACAGAGTTGAAGCTTTAGGGAAGTGGGAATAGGAGCTTCCTTGCCAAAGAGTAGGAGTGGGGCTCACAGGAGCAATGGGAGTTACTGGTCCTCACAGATGACCCTTCATGTCTAGAGTGGGACTTCTACAACATGTTGGGAACGGGAGAGATGAGCACAAACCCTGGCTTAAGTGCCACAGACTTTCATGGTCTCTACCAATACTCAGTAAGTGATTTTCAATATGCTGTAGAAATTTGGTCAATTTCCAGAGACTTTAAATGAAAATGCTACCTGTACCTGGGATAAGTGAGGTACTGCACTTGTAGAATGTGAGAAATTACTTTTAAGATAGAGTCTGGTGTATTTTTAAGTAAACAGCACAGTTAAAACAAGAAGATCTCGGCCAGGCATGGTAGCTCATGCCTGTAATCCCAACACTTTGGGAGGCCAAGGTGGGTGGACCACCTGACGTCAGGAGTTCAAGACCAGCCTGGCCAACATGGTGAAACCCCCTCTCTACTACAAATAGAAAATTAGCCAGGTGTAGTGGCCGGCTCTGTAATCCCAGCTACTTGGGAGGCTGAGGCAGGAGAATTGCTTGAACCCAGGAGGTGGAGGTTGCAGTGAGCTGAGACCGCACCACTGCATTCCAGCCTGGGCACCAAGAGTGAAACTCCTTCTCAAAAAAAAAAAAAAAATACAAAACTAGACTCTTATAGTTTGCAGATGAGAACAATGAAATCTCAAGAGATGATCGAGCATCTCACAGAAACAAAGGCAATAAAACTCATACTTAAACCTAGTCATCTAAATTTATGTTCAAAGCTTTTATTTCACTACCAGGGCTATAATGTGGCCTGGAACACATGGCATGTATGTGTGTGCATATGTGTGTGTGTTGGCCAAAGAGGTTGGAGGAAGTTTTTGATACTAGATCAAGCACTCTCAAAAATTAAAATTCCTACTAATGCTTCTGCCAACCAAATTCAAGACTATCATTTTTCCTGAGGAAAACCTGCCTGGTGGTACATGCCTTTGTTAACATCAAATTCATTAAAATTAAAATTACACACACCCACACACACACACACACGTCCCTCCTGAATTAAACAGTTTTCTGCAGTGACTGGGAGTCACCTCCAACCATCCCAGGGGGGCAGTTTTGTTTTTGTTTTTTGAGACCGAGTCTCACTCTGTCACCCAGGCTGGAGGGCAGTAGTGGATCTCAGGTCACTGCAACCTCTGCTGCCCGGGTTCAAGCAATTCTCCTGCCTCAGCCTCCCGAGTAGCTGGGATTACAGGTGCCTGCCACCACGCCCAGGTAATTTTTGCATTTTTTAGTAGAGACGGGGTTTCGCCTTGTTGACCAGGCTGGTCTTGAACTCCTGGACCTCGTAATCCACCCACCTCGGCCTCCCAAAGTGCTGGGATTACAGGCGTGAGCCACCGTGCCTGGCCCAGGGGCGGTTTTAAACATTATCTCCATAGTCAGTGAAAAAGGTCAGGCTGCTCCGCACCTGGCAGGGCCAAAGTGTCTCCTGCCTGCCACCTGTGAATTTGCCCAACTTGAGTCTCAATGCCTACAGCTTTTCCCAAATTTTGATGTTTCTCTTAAGGGAAATGCCCCGACTCTGGATGCACCCTGGCCTCGAGTTCTTCGTGGCATTGATTTGGGAGTCTAGGTTGTGCCCGGAGATGGGGAGAACTCAGAGTTCTGGAGACAGGCCGTCCCACACAGTTTTTAAAACCCCACCTGCTGGATTACCTGAGGTCAGGAGTTCAGGACCAACCTAGCCAACATGGTGAAACCCCATCTCTACTAAAAATACAAAAATTAGCTGGTCGCAGTGGCGGACACCTGTAATCCCAGCTACTCGGGAGTCTGAGACGGGAGAATTGCTTGAACCCGGGAGGCAGAGATTGCAGTGAGCCGGATTGCACCATTGCACTCCAGCCTGGGCGACAAGAGCAAAAATCCGTCTCAAAAAATAAACACATAAATAAAAACAAAACCCACCCATGCAGGACCATTCAGGGTCGCGGTGCCTGGAGAACCACCCTGAGCCCAGGCGGCGAGAGGCTGCAAACTCCCTGGTTCTGAGGCCTCAGGGAAGAGCCCACCTGCCTGGTAAGGGTCTCCAAAAGTGAAAAGGAATCTGCACCCTGCCCTAGGGAGCCGAGTCCTTTGAACCCTGCGGTGGCTTCGTGGTTGCTTCCCTGATCCACTCACCACAGTCTCAGGGTTGGAGCAGCTTGGCGTTTGCTCCCGGGCCTTCCCCAGATGGGAGAAGGAAGCGTGCGTGGGAACTTGAAGTTTTTCAGGTCAGAATCAGGTAGTGGTAGTGGTAGTGGTAGTGGTAGCGGTAGCGGTAGTGGTAGTGGTAGTGGTAGTGGTAGTGGTTGTTTGAGACCAAGTGAGCCACCGCACCCAGTCAAGAATCGGCTGTTTAAGAAAGACTACTTTTCTACATAAGAAGTAGGGTTCTTTGGGCCAAATGTTGAGCTTTTCTCTTTCCTTTTTCCTATCTGCGTGATGAAGAGAATGCAATAGGAAGAATGTGAAGATTTTTAAAAATTGTTTTTGGTTGTTTCACGTTTGGGGATTTTTTTTCCCTGCAAGGAAAAGAAGAGTTAAAGAGAATAAAGAAAAAACTCGTTTTGTTTTCCTTTGCATATAGCAAAGGGGCCACAATTCTCATCCTGCCGGCTGGTTAGCTCGGTTGGTTAGTGTTGTGTTAATCATGCTAAAGGTCGTGGATTTGATCGCCTTACGGGCCACATGAGGGAAATTAGTTCTTTACCACTTTTGTTGATCACATCTCCTGTGAATTCTGCTTACACTTTCTCTGAAAATAAGCTCTATATCGCCACTACTGAACTAGGAACACAGTCTTTTAAAAGAATAATGTGACCAAGGGCGGTGGCTCACGCCTGTAATCCCAGCCCTTTGGGAGGCCGAGGTGGGCGGATCACTTCAGTTCAGGAGTTCGAGATCAGCCTAGCTAACATGGTAAAACCCCGTCTCTACTAGAAATACAAAAATTAGCCAGACATGGTTGCAGGCGCCTGTAATCCCAGCTACTTGGGAAGCTGAGACAGGAGAATCGCTTGAACCCAGGAAGGAGAGGTTGCAGAGAGCCAACATTGCGCCATTGCATTCCAGCCTAGCTGATAAGAGTGAAACTCCATCTCAAAAAAAAAAAGAAACGAAAAGAAAAAAGAAAAGAAGAGGAAAAAAAGTAATGTGAGAGCTAAGATGGAGGCCTTCATTTTCGTTTTTAAGTAAAATTGAGTAAGGTAAGGTGTGTGTGCTAAGGGAAGGGGAAATAGCATTAAACAGTTTCCAGCTTTGTTTTAGACAAAACTTTTTGAAACATCGTTTCACGTTAAACTTGTGAAAGATGAAAAAAGATTCTATTTGTTGTGACTGGTTAGCTCAACTGGTTAGAATTCTGTCATAGATTCCCATTTGTCCCTGGCTAAGCACACTTCATGATCTTGCAAGTCCTCTCCAAGGTTTAACAAGATCCCCAATAAATCTGTAGAATCTGATGGCTGTTCCCTCACAATTTAAGTCTTTGCTTTTATTTCCATCTTCATATACAGAAAATTGGCCTGTGTGAATTGTCTCCATCTGAGAAGAAATTGTAAAGTCATCTGCACTTCCAATCACTTCCACACCTGGGTTTTCACTGGATCACATGAAATAGGATTTTTAAATGACATATGTGAACAATTTTCATTAACATCAACACACTAGGAAAACAAAAAAAAAAGCTAAAAGCTTCATTTTAAACTGAAATGACATATAAAAGACATTGTTGTTTAAACGTCTAATTAAAGTTTAATCTTGGGATAAGAAATATGGTGGGTGCAGTGGCTCATGCCTGTAATCCCAGCACTTTGGGAGGCCGAGGCGAGTGGATCACTTGAGGTCAGGAGTTCGAGACCACCCTAGCCAACATGGTGAAACCCCATCTCTAGTAAAGATACAAAAATTAGCTGGGTGTGGTGGCACACGCCTGTAATCCCAACTACTCTGGAGGCTGGGGCTTGAGAATCGCTTGAACCGGGAGGCGAAGGTTGCAGTGAACCGAGATCGCAACACTGCACTTCAGCCTGGGCGACAGAGCGAGATTCTGTCTCAAAAAGTAAAGAAAAGAAATATATTCACATTTCAAAGTTAAAAAGCATAAAAAGATACAGTGAAAAGTCTGTTCTTATGGCTTATCCACCCATAAATCATTTCCAATGTCCATAGGTAAACTCTATGCATAGTTGCTTATGTATCCTTTCCAATATTTATACAAATTCTGGTTTTGTCTCGTTTTTTATTTATTTATTTAGAAAGAGTCTGGCTCTGTTGCCCAGACTGGTATGCAGTGGCACTGTCTTGACTCACTGCAACCTCTGCCTCCTAGGTTCAAGCAATTCTTGTGCCTCAGCCTCCCGAGTAGCTGGGACTACAGGTATCTGCCATCATGCCCAGCTAATTTTTTGTATTTTTAGTAGAGATAGGGTTTCACCATGTTGGCCAAGCTGGTCTTGAACTCCTGGCCTCAAGTGATCCACGCACCTCGGCCTCCAAAATGCTGGAATTACAGGCGTTGAGTCACCATGTCTGACCGTCTCTTTTTATAAAGGAACACATCATGTTGCAATTTGCCTTCATCACTTCACAATGTAACTTGGAATCACTATTTTATCAGTATTTAAAGATCTAGCAAATAGCACTTTGCAGTTGGCAAAATCAGAGCTCATTTTCAAGAGTTGGCATATTCAGCAGAAGTTGAACCTGAAATGTTCTCTTTGCATCACTGAAGGAGGGAATGTACACAAGAAGGAGACTTTGAGAAACTTGAAAGTCGGAGAGATGATGACAGCTATAATGTTCTACTACAAAGGAGGACAACACGTTTTCTGCCTAACAGCATAAAATAGTACAAGAATATGTATTAATTTAGCAAATATTTACTGATTTCTCCACTCTTTAGAATGCAATAATTAGTTGTTATTCTACGTCTGGTAGTTGCTGTTGAGATATTGTTATGTGGAAAAAACAGAATCCAAAACAGTTTTGCAAGATTATGATTTTTTTGTTTAAGAAAAACTTTATTATGGGATGATTTACATATGATAAAGTATACAATTTGATGTTTTGGCATATTTATACATATATGTAACAACTACCACAATCAAAGTAGAGCACGTTTCCATGATCCCAAAACGTTCCCTTGTGGCCTGTGATAGTGAGAATAGTGGTCCCCCAACAATGTCCACATTCTTATCCTTGAAACCTGTGAATGTTATCTTTCACAGCAAAAGGAACTTTGCAGCTGTGATTAAATTAAGGATTATGAAATGAGGTGATTATCCTCAATTACCTGGATTGGGCATTATAATCACAAGGATCCTTTTAAGAGGGATCATTGTCAGAGAAGGAGATGTGACAGTGGAAGCAAAAGTTGGAGTGATGAGGCGGGGCACAGTGGCTCACGCCTATAATCCCAGCACTTTGGGAGGCTGAGGTGGCGGATCACCTGAGGTCAGGAGTTTGAAACCAGCCCGACCAACATGGTGAAACCTCATCTCTACTAAAAATACAAAAATTAGCCAGGCATGGTGGCATGCGCCTGTAATCCTCCCTACTCAGCAGGCTGAGGCAGGAGAATTGCTTGAACCCGGGAGGCGGAGGTCACAGTGAGCAGAGATCGCGCCACTGCACTCCAGCTTGGGGAACAGAGTGAGACTCCATCTTAAAAAAAAAAAAAAAAAAAAAAGGTTGGAGTGATGCAGGGCGATGAGCCAAGTAATGCCAGCAGCCTCTTCTAGCTGGCGAAGGTGAGGAAACAGATTCTGTAGAGCTTACAGAAGAAAGACAGCCCTGCTGACTCACTCTAGACCGCTGACATCCAGAGCTGTGAGATAAAAAATTTGTGTTGTTTTAAGCTATTAAGTTTGTGGTAATTTTTCACAGCAGTAATAGGAAACTAACACATGCCCTTTCCCAGTCAGTCACACTCCAACCACACAGTTTCCAGTCAACTATAGGCCCTTTCCATTATGATGGTTTTGCCTTTTCTGGAATTTAAATGGAATTATATGCTATGTACTCTAGTTCCTGGTTTTTGCTCAGAACATTTTTGAGATTCATTCATGTTGTTGCACATATCAGTAATTTATTCCATTTATTAGCACTTTATTGGTAAAATGTATTCTATTTGTACAGACATGCCACCATTTGTTTTTCCATTCATGTGTGGGTGAACATTTTTATTATTTTCACGTTCTAGCTATTATAAATAGGGCTGCTGTGCACATTTGTGTAACAAGTCTTTGTGTAGACATATATAAGCCAGAGTTCTTCAGAAACAGACAACCAATAGTATGTGTTTGTGTGTGTATGTGTGTGCACGCGTGTGTGTGTGTGTGATTTTAAGGAATGGACTTACATGATTGTAGAATCTGGCCAATTCAGATTCTGCACGGTATGCCAGTAGGCTGGAGATCCAGGAAAAGTTACTGTGGCAGCTAAAACTCAAAGGCAGTCTCCTGGCAGAAGTCCCTCTTCCTGGGGAAAGAAGTTAGTCTTTTTTCTCTTAAGTATTTTTCAACTGGTAGGAAGCAATCTGCTTTACTCAAAGTGTACTGATTTAAATGTTAATCTCATCTAGAAGTACCTTCACATCAACGTCTAAACTAGTGTTCGATCAAATATCTGAGTACTATGAGCTAGCCATGTTGACATGAAAAATTAACCATTGCATATGTTTTCACTTCTTTTCCAGGAAATACCTAGAAGTGGAATTACTGGTCATTTAGTAAGTGGGTGTTTAACTTTATAAGAAGCTACCAGTGTTATCCAAAGTGGTGGTGCACTTTACATTCCAAAAAGCATTGTATGAGAGTTCCGGTTATACAACCTCCTCAGCATTTGTTGTCAGACTTAATGTTTGTGAAAGATATCCTATGACATCTTTGCCTATTTCATAATCATGATTTTCTCCTATATTTCCTTCTCAGAGATTTATAAATTAGCACTTTCGTTTAGGCCTATGATCTATTTTCAGTTAATTTTTTTGTGTATTCTAAAATAAGGGTGAAAGTTAATTTTTTTTCCATATGACTATCTCCTTGTATCTGCACCATTTTTTAAAAGACTATCCTTTCCTTATAAAGCACATAGGCACCTATGTTGAAAGCAAATTTATTATACATGTACATCTATTTTTGTAGTCCCTATTTTATTCCATTAATCTATATGACTCTCATAAGTATACTTTAGAGTAATTTGTGGGCCAATTAGGATGGCTATTATCAAAAAACAGAAAATAAATTTGTAAGGATTTATTGGTAAGGAACCCTTGTGTATCGCTGGTGGAAATGAAAAGCGGTGCAGCCACCTTGGAAAACAGTAAGATTTCTCAAAATTCTCTTTTTTTTTTTTTTTTTTTTTTTAGACAGAGTCTTGCTCTGACTCCCAGGCTAGAGTGCAGTGGTGTGATCTCGGCTCACTGCACCTTGCCTGCCTCTGCCTCCTGAGTTGAAGCAATTCTCCTGCCTCAGCCTCCCGAGTAGCTGGGACTACAGGGTCGCGTTGCCATGCCTGGCTAAGTTTTTTTTTGTATTTTAGTAGAGACCAAGTTTCACCGTGTTGCCCAGGCTGGTCACGAACTCCTGAGCTCAGGCAATCCGCCCATCTCGGCCTCCCAAAGTGCTCGTATTACAGGCGTCAGCCACAGCACCCGGCCAATCCTCAGTTAAGTGTAGAATTACCATATGATCCAGCACTTCCATTTTTGGGTATATATCCAAAAGAAATGAAAACAGGGGCTCAAACAGATTCATAGCAGTGTTATTCACGATATCCAAATATCCATCAACAGATTTATGGATAAACAAAACGTGGTATACACATACAATGGAATATTCAGCCTTGAAAGGAAATTCTGGCTGGGCGCAGTGGCTCATGGGAAATTACAATGGTGAAACTTTAGCAGTAGGCTGGTTGAAATCTTATTATAAAACTTCATCATAATTGTAGTTTGCCAAGTTAACAGTTCACATGTTAAGTATTTCAAACAAATTATTGGACCATTTTGGGTGGAAACTTGATATTAATAACTAGTGTAGGGTTCTTTGCAGTTTGTTGAAAAAATTGTAGGCTAGGCACAGGGTTCATGTTTAGATTTTAAGCACCTTTATAACAATGAGAAGTTCTTTTTTGGAGATGGGGAACTGTCAACAGTTTGTTAACCTGACATCTCTGCTGATTTAGTTTCTGGGCAGAGTTCCTGTGTTAGCATTCTCCTCTTCTTTTGCATTTATCAAGTTGTTTGGTAGAGGTGGAATCTAAGTGGTTTTGTCTCAACCACCCGGGAAAATACTTGCAAGTTGACCACTGTCGGATTTACAGAATATAATTTCTCTAAATCCTCTCACATATTTCTTTCTTTCTTTCTTTTTGAGACGGAGTCTCGCTCTGTCGCCCAGGCTGGAATAGTGAAGTGCAGAGTAGAGTGGCCCTATCTCACTGCAACCTCCGCCTCCCGGGTTCAAGCAATTCTCCTGTCTCAGCCTTCCAAGTAGCTGGGACTACAGCCGCACACCACCATGACCCGGCTAATTTTTGTATTTTTAGTAGAGGTGGGGTTTCACCATGTTGGTCAGGCTGGCCTCGAACTCTGACCTTGTGATCCGCCTGCCTCGGCCTCTCGATTGTGCTGGTATTACAGGCGTGAGCCACCGCGCCCGGCCCACATATTTCTTATATAGATTTATTTCTGTTCTCTCTTTTTAAAATGTTCACTGAAAAAAATGCAGGTGTGCTTGGAATATGGATTTGTATCTAAAAGAAACTTTTATATTAGTTCCAATAGATAAGATATATTAGCTACTTCATAGAGAAAACAGAAAAGACAAAAACAGTGAAAAATTATTATTATTTTTAAAGGGTAACTGATTTACAAAATCAGATACATGAAATGATTCTCAATGAAACTAAAGAAGTTCTCAGGGCATATAATAAAAATGCTAACTTCTATTTCTCCAAATACACTTTAAAATTAGAACGTTAACTATTTGAAAAGGTGAAAAAAGCCTACTTATCTCGATACAATTGTAGGGTCACTAGGATTTTATAATTTTAGTATAAATACCATAAGATCTAATTGAATTAGTGGCTAAATATTTATGCCATAATAAAAGCAGCTAGGATACTCAATCTCCTGAGAATTTCAAACAAAGCAGCTTTTAAAGATGTACACAAGCAACTCTTTCTAACACCACCACCGATAGATGTAAAATGTAACTTTTGCAAGAAAGGTAATTTAAAGGTCGTCAGCTAACAACTTATCAAAAATCATCTAGTCCACAAGCGAGTTCACACAGATCTCTGGTCTCCGTACCCTCTGTTGTGGGGAAGGACAGGGACTGAGCAGACTCGCTGTGGGGAACTCAGGTTCTGGGCGGCTGGCATTCATCCACTCACAATCCCCTAGGCTGTGCCAGATGGCAACCACCCTTGGGGCCTCCTAGGTACAGACGCTGGGAGGACCGCCCAGATTCCCTTACCAGAAGACGCCCATAGAGTGCAGAGGCGAAGGTGTTCCAATTTCCTCAGGTGAAGGATATCTACTGGTGGCTACAGGGCACAAATAAAGAAAAAGTGCGTGGATCCCACCTACCAGTTGATGTCCAGCAGAGATCCGAATGCCCATTTTAGTTATATTTGACCCTCCGGACCCCTGGTCCCAGAACCTGCCCTCCCCCAAGCTCGCTCTCTACCTCTGTGCCCACTCCAATCAGTCAAACAGAGCATTCCGGGGCAAACCCAAAAGAAGAGCAGGCAATTTAGCCCCCCTGGGGCCTGTAGCCTGAACTCTTCAGACATGTTGTCCCAGTCAGAGCCTGGAGACGCAGTTCAGTGTCTGCCTGCCCCAAGAATCCTGAGGCTGCAAGATCTCCGGACAGCCCTGGGAGACAGGCTGCTGCACTTACATAATAACAGGGTCCTCTCTGGTGCCAAAAGCCTGCAACGCTTAGCAGAAAATAGCTCCTCCAGATAGCTCCTCATCCTCCAAATAACTGGGAGATGATTCTAGTCAAGTTGGAATAACAGGGATCAGATTTACATTCCTGCTGTAAAGAACCAAAACCTAACAAAAAAGATGAAATGACACTTTTCAAGACGTACAATATTTGGTAAGGAAGAATAATAACCCCTGAATCACAGGGGAAAAAATGAATGATTGGAGAGAGGGGGAAGTGAACACCAGGATTAGCCCCTAACTATGGCCTTGAGTTTCCAGGCCCCAGTGAAGGAAGACAGAACCCAAGCAGAGCCGGTGGACTCCCAGAGTTGATGAGGAGTTGATAGACTGGGAGACTAGGGCAGCTACAGTTAATATGACAGCATACCAGAAAGAAGAGAGCTGTAATAAGAGATAACTCCAGAAAAAACTTCTGCAGTGTTCAGCTTAATACTCATGAGTATGTGCAGGCATGGAAACTATACAGGACAGAAAAGACTACCCAGAATCATCAGAGGTAATATGATATTGAATTGTCTAAAGTAACTAAGAAATTGTTTCTCCTTGTGGGACAAACAGGAATTATATTGCTGAATTTAATGCTTTCACCAAAAAAAGATGAGGGTCTAGATGAATGGGCTGGGAGGGGGAGGAAGAGACCCAAAACTTCGGCTGTTGGCCGGTTAGCTTAGCTGGTTAGAGCATGGGGCTAATAACACCAAGCTCGCGGGTTCTATCCCCGTATGGGCCACATGTTTTCCTCAGTACTTCTCGGTAATTCTAGAGAAACTCGTCGGTTTTCAGCCACCGAAGAGCTAAGGGTAATTAACAATGCAACTCGTCGGTTTTTAGCCAGCGAAGAGCTGAGAGTAATTAACAGTGCTCTCAGACAGTCCAAATTCCCTGCCATCATTTCTTAATCTCTCTGAAACCTAACTCCGTTCCCGAATCCCCCAGATGTCTACATCTCCTCAGGTAAAGTTCTTATTCTTTTCCTCCAGGTGTAAGGGCTGGGGACAGAAAGCTGTTCAGGGCAAAGGGCCCAAAATCGGGAGTCCTGCCGAAGGAAAAAAAAAAAAATTAAAAATTAGAATTTTACCGGCTTTTAAAAAATTATTTAAATAAACCTTAGTTGATTTCAAACTGTCCTTCCAAATTACTACTGAAACCAACCTTGTTTCTCAAAGTTACAAGAGATACGAGATAACAGAGAAGAAATATTGAATTGCCCTTTCAAGTTGGAAGCAGTATGCAATATGCATGTTTATTAATCACAAGAGGCCAGCTTCGACTCTTGTCTAGTTCATCCTTTCCTAAAAACAAAACAAGAAACCAAACCAAAATAAACCAAACCAAGTCTGTGCTCCATGTTCAAAGCGATAGCTTCCTCTCAGGGCAATCTTTTCTGTCAGTTAAATCTGAAAGAGTCTTCAGAGACATATAATAACAATCTCCTAAGAATGTCTTCCCTTTATCTTGTATCTTTTGACAATTTGAGGAAGAAGATTGGTTTCAGGAGTAATTTGGAAGGACAATTTGAGATCAAGTGAGCTTCATTTAAATAACTTTTTAAAAGCCAGTAATCTTCTAATTTTTTTTCTTTCTTAGGCAGTGCTCCCAGTCTTGGGTCGTCTGCCGTGAACAGCTTTCTGTCCCCAGCCCTTACACCTAGTGGAAAACAATAAGAACTTTACCTGAGAAGATGTAGAAATTTTGGGGATTCGGGAATGGAGTTAGGTTTCAGATGGATTAAGAAATGGCGGCGGCGAACTTGGACCGTCTGAGAGGACTTATTTTCTTCGCTAGCTGAAAACCAACGCATTGCTTTGTTAATTATCTGTAGCCCTCAGCTGGCTGAAAACCGACGAGTTTCTCTAGAACTGCCCTGAAAAAGTGCTGAGGTGGCCCGTACGGGGATCGAACCCACGACCTTGGCGTTATTAGCACCACGCTCTAACCAACTGAGCTAACAGACCCTGGTTAACACCGACCTCTTTGTCTTGCATTTAATCTCGACCTTCATCCCTTTTTTGGGACAGAATTAAATTTAGCAATATAATTCCTGTTTGTCTAACAAGAAAAGACAATTTCTTACTTGCTTTACACTCTTAATAAAAAAAAATGAGAAACTTTCTCTTAAAACAAAAGCAAAACAAGGAAAGAACATTTTTCTTTTATTTATTTTTATTATTTTAGTTTTTAAGCCATGTTCCTAGAGTTGAAAAAGGACGCTTAAAAATTTCAAACTGCTGTGAATAGTCCAGGAATCCATGGAAACATTTGTTGCTTTCTAAATGTCTGGTAATCAGTACGTGCAGACAGTGAATCAGACTCCGTGAAATATTAGTGAGTCCTTGTTTTTTAAGGGCCGTTCACTAACACAACCTAGAAATTGGCATCTGAAGGACATTCCCGACGAGTCTGTTTTCGATGGTCCCACCGTCGAGATCGTCCTAGGTTTCTTATGCCCGGAGCCTCCATTTGGAAGTGTCCCTACCTGTTGCCTCAGACTTCCAGAGTGATCTCAAATCAAAGCCCACTTTGAAGACCTTGGTATTGGAGAATTCTAGAAATGTGGCTCTACACCACTCAGGGACAGTTAAACCAATCTTTCTACCCAGCCATTGTCTCCCAAAAATATTATCATTGTTTTTTGTATCTTCTTTATTGTTTCAGAGATTTTGAACACATAGACAAAGTTAAACAAATGTTTTCTTTTTTCTCTTCACAAATAGTGGCATTTTATCCACTGTTGTGGGAAGTCAGGGACCCTGAATGGAGGGACCGGCTGAAGCTGCGGCAGAAGAATATAAATTGTGAAGATTTCATGGACATTTATCACTTCCCCAATCAATACTCTTGTGATTTCCTATGCCTGTCTTTACTTTAATCTCTTCTTAGGACCCTGCGATGATTGCATTAACTGCACAAATTGTTTGTAGAGCATGTGTATTCGAACAATATGAAATCTGGGCACCTTAAGAACAGGATAACAGCGATTTTCAGGGAACAAAGGAGATAACTTTAAAGTCTGACTGTCTGGGCCAGGCGGAACACAGTCATATTTCTCTTATTACTGAAAACAGGTGAGATAAATATCACTGACTTGTTTCCCCAGTAAGGAATATTAATAATTAACAGCCCTGGGAAAAGAATGCATTCCCAGGGCGGGGCCTCTAAAATGGCCGCCCTGGGAGTGTGTGTCTTTATGCAGAAGTAGATAGGAATGAAACACGCCCTAGTCTCCTGCAGCGCCCCCAGGCTTGCTAGGATTAGGAAATTCCAGCCTGGCAAATTATAGTAAGACCGGTTCTCTGCTCTTGAACCTTGTTTATCAATGACAATGCATGCACAAGTGGACATGGAAGTTCATTAGTGATTCTAGTTTCACCCTGACTTTGTGATCTCGCCCTGACATCCTGCCTTGTGATCTTTTGTCGCCCTTAAAGTATGTGATCTCTGTGACCCACGCCCTATTCGTATACTCCCTCCCCTTTTGAAAATCGCTAATAACAACTTGCTGGTTTTACGGCTCAGGGAGCATCATGGAACCTGCCGACATGTGACATCTTCCCCGGACACCCAGCTTTAAAATTTCTCTCTTTTGTACTCTTTCCCTTTATTTCTCAGACCAGCCAACGCTTAGGGAAATAGAAAAGAACCCACGTTGAATATTGGGGGTGGGGGTTTTTTCCGATAATCCACTTTTAAACCCTTTGCTTTTTTTTTAACTCAGAATATATTTTTGCAATTCTTTCATATCAGAACAGAAAAATGTCCTTCATTCTCTTTTAAATATGCATAGGATTCAGTTATATGTGTTTATACCATAGTTCAACGGGCATAGCTTAGACTTCCATCCTCCTATTGCAAATTGTCCGTATCTATGAGCATACACTGTATCTGATGTATGCCATGATACTTTGCACATGTGGAAAGGCTGCATCAAAGAAAATTTACATTGGCAATTTTGATGGCCATTGTCCCCCTGTGCTTTAGAGGGTTGATCCCAACACTCTTTTTGCTTGCTTGTTTGTTTTAACTATACTGAGCACAAATAGGATCCTGGACACATTTCTACACCTTCTTCCTGAATTCCCTGCTACAAATTCGAAGTGAAACTAGGCAATCAGTGTGTAGACTTTCTAGTTGGGACATACTATATTCTGGAATATTGTTTTGGGGTTACAAGTAATGATGTAAAGGGACTGTGATAGAATCAGGTGGGAGAAGGAAGGGGCTGAGTGGAGAGCAGGGAGAAGGAGACAACAGCGGCCTTATTTTGTGAACCTCAGAGAGACCAACACGGGCAGAAACACCTGAGGGAGAGAAACTAAGACACCTCAGTCTGTCTGGAGATTAAGACTGAGCTGCGGAGTGGTACAGGGCGACTAGTAGAAGACGAAGTCTGAGGAGGAGAGAACATGTATTAATATATGATGCAAAACCCTCTAGTAGATTACTATAAATTAATCAGAATACTTGATGGTAAAGTGGATGTGGCACTAAAAATAAATTGGCAGGGTGCGGTGGCTCACGCCTGTAATCCCAGAACTTTGGGAGACTGAGGTGGGCGGATCACCTGAGGTCAGGAGTTTGAGACCAGCCTGGCTAACACGGTGAAACGCCATCTCTACTGAAAATGCAAAAATTAGCCAGGCGTGGTGGCAGGGGCCTGTAGTCCCAGCTACTCAGGAGGCTGAGGCAGGAGAATGGCGTGAACCTGGGAGGTGGAGCTTGTAGTGAGCCAAGATAGCGCCACTGCACTCCAGCCTGGGCAACAGAGCAAGACTCCGTCTAAAATAAATAAATAAATAAAAATAAAAATAAATTATCAGGTGTTAATTGACCTACATTAAGTCTAAACTAAGAACTATGATCACTATAGGCCAAGTTAAGGATTTTTGAATTGGTCCTAACAATAATGGGAATCTATGCAAGGATTTAAGGCAGAAAAGTCACATGGACAGAGTCACATTTTAAAATTTTGTTTATTATTTATTTTTGAGACGGAGTCTGGCTCTGTCCCCCAGGCTGGAGTACAGTGGCGCAATTTTGGCTCACTGCAAGTTCCACCTCCCGGATTCAAGCGAGTCTCCTGCCTCAGGCTCCCTAGTACGGTACCCAGTAGCTGGGATTACAGGCATGTACCACCACACCCAGCTAATTTTTTTTTTTTTTTTTTTTTTTGTATTTTTAGTAGAGACGGAGTTTCGCCATGTTGGCCAGACTGGTCTGGAACTCCTGACTTCAAATGATCCACCCACCTCGGCCTCCCAAAGTGCTGGGATTACAGGTGTGAGCCACTGTGCCCAGCCAGATTCACGTTTTAAAAAGATCTCTTTAACTTTGTGTAACAACTATACAGGTCCAGTTCTAGACACTTGACAGGCATCAGGGAACCATAGCAACGCATCAGTAGTACTGCGCCAATGAAATATCTGCCCTCATAGAGGATGGAAACAGAGATAGATAACAAACATAATAAAAACATAAATTATAAAATATGTAAGAAGGTGTTAAATGTGATTGGTAAATAGAGGCAGGTAGGAGGAATTGGAGTGATGGGAATAGGTTGGAATGCTAAACAGAGCTGTTAGTGCAGCCTTAATAAGATTGTGACTGGAAGAAAATGAGCAATCAAGCCATCTGACATGTGAGGTGTTACAAGCAGAGCACAACCACTATAAAAGTCTAAAGGTGGGTACTCGCATGGAATGTTTGAGGAACAGTAAAAGGGTTCAGTGGCCAGAGCACAAGGGAGGAAGAGAGTCATAGAGATGAGATCAGAGAGAGATGGAGGATCGGAGTATGTAGGATCTTGTAGGAGGTCTTAGGACTTTGGCTTTAGTTCAAGTAAAACGGGAAGCTATTTTATAATTCTGATTTTAGGAGAGACAAATCTGATATATGCTTTAAAATACCGTTTTTAGTAGGTCTTTGTAAACAGACTCTAGGAGATTGTATTCGGTTTTATATTAAGATTGCATTAGCCAGGTGCGGTGGCTCACGCCTGTACTCCCAGCACTTTGGGATGCTGAGGCGGGTGGATCACGAGGTCAGGAGTTGAGACCATCCTGGCTAACATGGTGAAACCCCATCACTACTAAAAATACAAAAAATTAGCCGGACGTGGTGGTGGGCGCCTGTAGTCCCAGCTACTGGGGAGGCTGAGGCAGGAGAATGGCCTGAACCCGGGAGGCGGAGCTTGCAGTGAGCCCAGATCTCTCCATTGCACTCCAGCCTGAGCGACAGAGCTAGACTCCGTCTCAACCAAAAAAAACAGAGTGCATTAGGTTTTTGTATTCCATGAGAAACAGGCTCCAGGATATAGTTTTCACGAAGGAAGTCTATTGTGTATCCAAGAATGATAAACAAAAGAGGACTCAACCATTCCCATGGGGAGCTCTGGAGCTATAATGATCCTTTAGAATTGTCCTGAATTGGGGAAAAGGAGCTGGGTCATTGTATCCACTCATAGACGTGGCTTTAGATGTAGGCTGATCCCAGAGAAAAGGTATAATCTTAAACAGGGTAGCTTTCTTTAGCTTAGAACAATTCCTGGAAAGAGCTCAGCTTTGAGTTAGCAGCAAACAGCACACCAGGATGTTGGGTGTCTGCGTACCTTGCCCCACAAAACATTGGGCAATGTAGAAAACCAATGGGTTCTAGGTAGAACACCATCATATCCATTACAGTCTACCACTTGCCCTACTCAGAGCCGCTTCCTTCATTAATGAATTCATCCCACCTGGGAATAACTTTTCTAGGATTCCGGTTGATCTCTTCGTGAATAAATCTGAAAAGAGGCGAGTGGCTGTTTGGCTCCTTCTATACCTAAAAAAAAAAAAAAAAAAAAGAAATCCACAAACGGGTCCATATATCCAGAGCCAGTAGGCTCCATTTACCCACAGGGGCTGGCCTTGGCCTGAGTGCAGTAATCTCCGAGCTGGACTCTTGAGTTTGGGTGGGGAGGGAAACTCAGCGAGAACATCTGCCAGCCCAGGTTCCTTTCGAGGACCTCAGTACATGTACATATAGGAAAACACCCTAATCCCACTCCTAATCTTCCTGGAGCGTCCTGAGTCTAAGTGGAACCTTGTGATGATCCCATGGAGCGAAACTTAGGAGCAGCGAGTGAGCGACTGGAGCCCAGCCTGCACCTGGAGAGGCGAGTCTGCCCAGTGCTCCCGGAAACGGTGGCTTTCAGCAAAATCTCGGCCTCGCATTGACTCTGCAGGAAAAATGTTCCTGAAATGAAAGATCGTTCAAGTTGCCTGCGAACCGAGTCCCTGAGGTCTTTTGGGGACCAGGCGATGAGAGCATCAATTATAATAATAATACTTTGCTCGGCAAAAAATTGCTTGGGACTGTTCGCGTCCACCTGAGGAGACATGGACTCTTGGCTTTGAAGAGGACTTTTTCCGTGTCGAAAACGGTAGGGGCTCTGGTGGGAGAAAGGCGGCAGGGGTACTTTGGTTTATATTCACACCACAGGTGACAAGGACAACCTTCTCTCCTAAACGGCTAAAGATGGTGCGGGGGTGCAATTCTAAAAACGTGCACTGAGAAATTCAGCTAAGGATTCCTCAAAAACGCAAGTTGTTTCTACCCGGTTTCGGACTGGGGACCTTTCGTGTGTGAGGTGAACGTGATAACCACTGCACTACAGAAACCCTCATGTTTGACAATTTTTCTCCCAGGGGGAGAAGAAAATTTTTCTGGGTATCCCAGATTTGGTAACATCGAATTGATCTTTTCTTTCAGGAAATTATCAAGATTGATAAGCTTTTCTATTTATTAAAATCAGTAATATTGGAGTTCACGAGTCACACAAAGAAAATACTACAACTTGTGAAAAATTTTCTTTTCAAACACAGCACAGAAATTTTACTTAGCCCCCCAGTAGAGTACATTTTTTTCTGTTTAAGTGCTCCCTCTGTTAGGCCTTCTCCAACAATAGAAGGCTCTGTGATCTCCATCTCTTGGGAGGCAGAAAATTACCCCAAGAAAATTACCAGGAGCCAGTGGATTGAACCCTGGAAACGGCCCACTCTTTGTGTTGGGCAGTGCTCCAAGGGAAGAAATTGAGGGCCCGGGAGTCGAGTGTGTCCAGTTGTCTGCCAGGCAGGATAAGGACTGGGAAAAATGAAAAAAAATTCCTAGACATACACAACCTACCAAGCCTGAATCATGAAGACATAGAAAATCTGAACAGACCAATAGTAGATAAGGAAATTGAATCAGTAATAAAAACGTCTCCCGTCAAAGAAAAGCCCAGGACCTGTAGCTTCTCTGGTGAATTCTATCAACTATTTAAAGAACTAATACCATTTATTATGGAAAACAGTATGGTGGTTCCTCAAAAAATAAAAAATAGGGATACCATATGATCCAGCAAACCCTCTAGTGGGTATACAGCTAAAGGAAGTGAAATCAGTATGTCCAAGAGATTATCTGCATACTACCAAGATATGGAATTTTTTTTTTTTTTTTTTTTTTTTTTTTTTTTGGTGGCACAGAGTCTCCCTCTGCCCAGGCTGTAGTGCAGCGGTGTGATTTTGACTCACTGAAACCTCTGCCTCCCGGGTTCAAACGATTCTTGTGCCTCAGCCTCCCGAGTAGCTGGGATTACAAGCCTACGTCAGTATACCCCGCAGATTTCTTTCTTTCTTTCTTTCTTTCTTTTTTTTTGTATTTTTAGTAGCGATGGGTTTTCACCATGTTGCCCAGGCTGATCTTGAACTCCTGAGCTCGCCTTGGCCTCCCAAAGTGCTGGGATTACAGGCGTGAACAACCGCGCCCAGCCAATATATGGAATTCTTGTGTTCACCGTTGGATGAATGGATAAAGAAATGCATTTAGCCTCTCTGTGCCTTGGAAGTATCATTTCCAATTTATCATCTGTGTGTACATTTTTATTGGTGTACACACAGTAAATTTTATTTTTTATTGTTGGCTCATCACTAATTTTTGCAGTCTGTTAATCTACCATAGTTTCAGTTTTGTTGTATTTTCTTATATATTTATATTGTGTACTGACGATGTGTGCATGGATTAGTAATGAGTACTCTATTATTTTTAATTAAATGTCATAAAATACATGAAAATACATTTTTCTGTAGAATCACATGATTTCCTCCTACTATGAATAAAGACATAACTCACTAAGGGGAAGAATCTTGGCCAAAATGTGTGATAAATCATGCAACAGTTAAAAGTGTGCAAAAACAAACAGTAAAGATGAAAGGCGGCACAAATTTAATAAAGTTACTCCATAAATCATAATTGACGTTAAATGTTGGAATGTAGGAACTGATTTATTAACCTCATAAATTTAAAACAGACATGTTATCTTTTGACAAATTGTTTACCTATTTTAGTTTTCAAAGTGGGCAAAATTAACACCTCAAAACGTAAAAGTGTTTTAAGAGAAGAATCAGAGAGAGAGAGAATGTGTGTGTGTGTGTGTGTGTGTGTGTGTGTATAATGGTAATATGTAGACTTAACAGCACCTTTTTGCCTAAATGACTAAATGGCCTAGACCAAATCTGGCAGAGTCCTTTTTCTAGAAGAACTGGGAAAACCTTTCATATTTAAGTTTGGAACAACAGAGAGAACAGGAAGACTTTGGCATTTAGGGAATGTGATTATTTGTATTTCTCGATAAAGTGAGAAATCTTTTTGGAAAAGCTATTGTTTTCATCAGTTTAAAATCTGAGACCCCTTTCTTGTAGGCAGATGTGCTAACCAGTACACCCCAAAAAACTTTCTCTTCTGTGCAGCAATCCATAGCAGAATGAGAGGAGGATTCTTTGGATATACGCAAACCTAATAACTTTTAATATGTTTTTCTTTTTAGCATATTTTTATCCACAGGGTGTTTCTTCCTTCATACTTTCTTTTTTTTTTTTTTTTTTTGAGACGGAGTCTCGCTCTGTCGCCCAGGCTGGAGTGCAGTGGCCAGATCTTAGCTCACTGCAAGCTCCGCCTCCCGGGTTTACGCCATTCTCCTGCCTCAGCCTCCCGAGTAGGTGGGACTACAGGCGCCCGCCACCTCGCCCAGCTAGTTTTTTGTATTTTTTAGTAGAAACGGGGTTTCACCGTGTTCGCCAGGATGGTCCCGATCTCCTGACCTCGTGATCCGCCCGTCTCGGCCTCCCAAAGTGCTGGAATTACAGGCTTGAGCCACCGCGCCCGGCCCCTTCATACTTTCAATTCGTTAAAATTAATATTTAGGCTGGAGTGCAGTGGCCAGATCTCGGCTCACTGCAAGCTCCGCCTCCCGGGTTCACGCCATTCTCCTGCCTCAGCCTCCCGAGTAGCTGGGACTACAGGCGCCCGCCACCTCACCCGGCTAGTTTTTTGTAATTTTTTAGTAGAGACGGGGTTTCACCGTGTTAGCCAGGATGGTCTCGATCTCCTGACCTCGTGATCCGCCCGTCTCGGCCTCCCAAAGTGCTGGGATTACAGGCTTGAGCCACCGCGCCCGGCCCGGACAGTGAATTTTTAAATCATTATGACTAGGCTCAAACACATCTTTTTTAGTCAAAATAGGAACCATTAAAATCAAGACATTTTTGCCAACAAGAAATAAGTTTGTTTATCCCTGGAGGGTAAAAACCTGTGCTACGGGATTGAACAGTTAGAAAATGCTTGCATCCCGCTGGTTGTGGAAGCGTTTTACCTGCAAAAAGTTGTGGAGATGCTTGAAGAAGTGGTAGTCGGTTGGTGAGAGGTCAGATGAATATGATGGATTAGGAAAATCTTCGTAGCCTAATTCGCTCAACTTTAGAAGCGTTACTTGTGCGACGTGCAGTCGAGTGTTGTCGTGAATAATTGGGCCCTTCCTGTTAACCAATGCTGACTGCAGGCATTGCAGTTTTCGGTGTATCTCATTGATTTGAGCATACTTCTCAGATGTAATGGTTTCACGGGTGTTCAGAAAGCTATGGTAAATCAGACAAGCAGCAGATCACCAAAAAGCGAATATGACCTTTTTTGGTACAAGTTTGGCTTTGGGAAGTGCTTTGGAGCTTCTTCTCGGTCCAATCCCTGAACTAATCGTCGCCGGTTGTCGTATAAAATCCACTTTTCATCGCACGTCACATTCCGATGGAGAAATGGTTCGTTGTTGCGTGGAATAAAGGAAGATGACACTTCAGAACGGCGATTTTTTAAAAAAAATTTTTGCTCAGCTCATGAGCCACCCATTTACCAAGCTTTTTCACCTTTCCAATTTGCTTCAAATGCCGCAAGGTAAAATGGTCGACGCTGAGTCATTTGGCAACTTCTCTGGTAGTTGTAAGAGGATCAACTTCGCTGATTGCTCTCAATTGTCTTGCCACTACACTCTTCATCTTCAAGGCTCTCCTCACCTTCGCAAAACTTCTTCAACTACCACTGCATTGTACGTTCATTAGCAGTTCCCGGGCCAAATGCGTTGTTGATATTGCGAATTGTCTCCGCTACTTTACGACCCATTTTGAACTCGAATAAGAAAATTGCTTGAGGCCGGGCGCGGTGGCTCACGCCTATAATCCCAGCAATTTGGGAGGCCGAGGCGAGCTGATCACCCGAGGTTGGTAGTTCCTAGACTAGCCTGACCAACAAGAAGAAACTCCGTCTCTACTGAAAATGCAAAATTAGCCGGGCGTGGTGGTGCATGCCTGTAATCTCAGTTTCTCGGGAGGCTGAGGCAGGAGAATAGCTTGAACACGGGAGGCGGAGGTTGCGGTGAGCCGAGATCGCGTCATTGCACTCTAGCCTGGGCAACAAGAGCGACATTCCGTCTCAAAAAAAAAAAAAAAAAAGTGAAGAGAGAAAAAAATAGTTTTTTGTTTTGTTTTTGTTTTTGTTTTTTGGGAGGGGGGACGGAGTCTCGCTCTGTCACCCAGACTGGAGTGCAGAGGCGCAATCTCGGCTCACTGCAAGCTCCGCCTCCTGGGTTCACGCCATTCTCCTGCCACAGCCTCCCGAGTAGCTGGGACTACTGGCGCCCGCCAGCACACCCGGCTAATTTTTTGTATTTTTAGTAGAGACGGGGTTTCACCGTGTTAGCCAGGGTGGTCTCGATCTTCTGACCTCGTGATCCTCCCGCCTCGGCCTCCCAAAGTGCTGGGATTACAGGCGTGAGCCACTGCTCCCGGCTTTTTTTTTTTTTTTTTTTAACATATATGTATCTTGTTAAGAGGGAAGTGAACTTCGCGTCACCACCGGTTAACGTAATTGGTTCGACCGTTGTGCTAATAATGCCAAGGTTGCGGGCTGGATCCCCGAACGGGCCACAGTGGGTGTTAGCTTTTCATCATTTATATCGATCATCTATGAACGCTGTGAACGCAACCAATATGTCTGAATACAAACTATAGATTGTCACTGCTGAATCCAAGCACAGTCATCAAGATAATTTCACCTGCCAGAGGGGGTATTAAGTAACACTTAATACCTCAATTTGAAGAAACGATATTGTTTAGTTGTCGTCATATATATACATATATATATATTTTGTTTGTTTGTTTGTTTGTTTTTGAGACGGAGTCTCTCTCACTGCCCAGGCTGGAGTGCAACAGCACAACTCGGCTCACGGCAACTTCCACCTCCTGAGTTCAAGCGATTCTCCAGACTCAGCCTCCCGATTTATTTTCCATAATCTTGATTCTTGAAGATTAGCTTAGCTTGTTATGTAATTCTTGGTTCACACTTTATTTCTATTTTTTAATGCTGATCTAATTTTTTATATTACTGTTCAGAAGTCTGATACTAGGCTTCTATTTATAGAAACTTTCCTTGGATAATCGTTTCAATGATTACGTCTACTCTATTGACTCCTTTCTTTCAGGTAATCCAATTAAAGTATTAAATTTTCTGAGGCCTTACCTTAAGGTATGCAGAAAAGCTTTCCTTGCTCCTTTGTCTCCATATTTGGTCCCCTAAATTTCTCATTTGCATAGCAGCCATTGAGACTTTAGCTTGAAACGGAAAATATAACTTTTCTTCTTCAAACTTTCCTAACTCTCCACAGCACATCACACTAAAGTGTTAAGTGAAAGATACTCCTCTGTCTTCCTGCTCTAACCCTTATTTTCTCATTTTGTCTTATTTGCTCCTACTCCCTGCCTCAAATTTAGAATTCCTTGGAGTCTCTGCAAACACTGACTTATTTCTCCATGCTGCCGCTAATGACAAATTCCCCTAACCCCTCCATCTCTCATCAGCCAATTTCTTACTTTTCATCTATTAAGTCTTGGATCAGTTATAACTTCTTCTGAAAGCTTTTCCTCATTATTTGGAGTGACAGAGTTTCCCCTTTTCTATGTTTCTGTGATAGTGCATGAGTATTTATCTCCGAGGTTTCATTTGTCAATTTAAAATATAACCACCCTGTTTTGGGTAATTTTATAATGAAAATCAGGGCTTGAGCCCTCTGTTACCTCGGGCACGTCCATTTTTTCAGATTATCTGTTACCTCTAGAGCCTAGCTCAGGATGGGGCATATTGTAGGCTACTCATTAATTTCTTTGAAATAAATGTCTAATCAAATTGTTGAAAATAATAAACTCATGCCATTTATGCTTCAGATTTAATGTCAGAAAAAAATCATAAGACTCAAGATCTTGCTAACTGGGAAATACTGTCTTTCTTCTCTGTTTCCTGAAACATTGTGATCAATTCAAGTTTTAGCTGCCAAGAGCAGTTTTCCACTTTGCTATTTGTCGGAGATTCATAAGCGGCACTGTCCTGTCATGTCAACAGATTTGGAGGAAGAGCACCATCTCACTGTTGAGCATCTTCCAGATACCCGGGAAATGCTGGAAAAGGAAAAAAGACAGTGACAAATGTCAGTTGAAATAGGAAAAGAAATAAAGAATAGATGAATGTTGTACATCATCTGTCCATTAAACAGATTGACATAATCACTGAGCATATGCTTTCCAGAGCAGTATGAGTGACACAAACAATAGAATGACTGATGACTCCTAGACACACTCACCACACATGAACTCCCAGTCACATGAATTCGCAGATACCACCTCTTTTTTCATCACCTTCTGACAGTCAACTGGGGACAGCTCACCCCTCCCCCATCACATCCCCTGCTCAGCAGTGTCCTCCAGACAAGCATTGACTTTGCAGAAGCTTGAGTGGTCTCCAGATCTTAGTGTGTTGGATCCTCCCGGCTCCTCAAAGTCAAGAAGAGAGTTGGAAATCAAAGCCATAGGAAAACATTGAAGAGTTCCTTGAAATCGAATCCCTGTGTTTATTCTGCCTAGCTTTGGGGGAGAAATTTAGACTCTAGGTATAAGCTGTATTTGGTTATGAATCATGGAGTTCCTATAGCATTAATTTTAACAAATAGAAAGTATGAAGGAAAGGGCCAGGTGCGGCAGCTCACGCCCGTAATCCTAGCACTTTGGGAGGCGGAGGCCAGCGGATCACGAGGTCAGGAGTTTGAGACCAGCCTGGCCAACATGGTGAAACCTTGTCTCTACTAAAAATACAAAAATTAGCCAGGCATGGTGGCGCACGCCTGTAATCCCAGTACTCAGGAGGCTGAGGCATGAGAATTGCTTGAACCTGGGAAGTGGATGTTGCAGTGAGCTGAGATCGTGCCACTGCATTACAGCCAGGGAGAGAGTGAGACTCCATCTCGGGGGGTGGGGGGAAGAAAAAGAAAAAAAAAAAAAGCATGAAGGAAAGAAACACACGTGGGTAAAAATATAAATAAAAAACATGGCTGGGCACAGTGGCTCATGCCTGTAATCCCAACACTTTGTGAGGCCAAGACGGGTGGATCATCTGAGGTCAGGTATTCGAGACCAGCCTTACCAACATGGTGAAACCCTGTCTCTACTAAAAATACAAAATTAACCAGGCGTATCAGCATCTGCCTGTAATCCCAGCTACTTGGGAGACTAAGGCAGGAGACTTGCTTGAATCAGGAGAGAGAGGTTGCAGTGACCTGAGATCGCCGCAGCACTGCACTTCAGCCTGGGCAACAAGAGCGAAACTCCGTCTCAAAAAAAAAAAAAGAAAGAAAGAAAGAAAGTAAGAAAAAGAAAAAAGAGAAACATTAAAAGTTATTAGGTTTCAGTATATCCAAAGAATCACCATCTCATTCTGCTGTGAAAGGCCTGATTGTAGCAGGGAATTTCTGTAATGTAATAATTAGCATGTCCGCCTAGCCTGTGAAAGGATTCTGGTTTTTAAATCCAGTGGAAACAACAACTTTTCCAAAAAATTTGTCTCACGAATACCTTCTTCCAGTCTGAGGCTGGCGTTTTCTCTCTCAATAGCCTTTTAATGAAAATAACGTTTAGTTTGGATGAAGTCTATAGTTTCAATCTTTTTAAAAATGCTTACTTGTTTTGTCAAATCTACAAAACATTTGACTATCGCAAAGGCAAAAAGGATTTTTCTAAATTTTCTTTAATAGGCTTTGTTTTCATTTGCACTTTAAGGTGTATGGTTAAACAATTTGAACACGAGCTTCACAAAGACAGCCAAATGGCTACTGAACAATTTGCAATTAGTCAAAAAAAAAAAAAAAAAAAAAGAGAGAGAGAGAGAAGAGGGTCTAAACAAGTAAACAAACGAAAAATGAGAGACGACGCTACCAGGTGTCATCCATCTCTGGCAAACATTTATTATTGTTTTTTCCTTTACAGAATTATTTTCAGAAACCTTCCGCAGGAGATTTGTGCGTGGAGGGGATGGGCTGGAAAGTAGTAGGGGATAGAGAAGATTACTAAGAAAAGTTTCCTGTCTGGAGCTGCGGCAGATCTCTTTGGATAGAGATGACTACTTAACCTTACTCTGCTTTCCTTCGCCGCGGTTGCCGCCGCGACCCTGTTCTTACCACCAGCAATTCCTTCAGGGACTTGGTCAGCAGCCCAACTTGATCTGCGTCTCTCTGCTAAAGTGTTTCTGCAACAGGGTCAACTCCGAGCCTCACCTTTCTAGGAATCCCGGGAGACGCGCAGGGGTCTGGAGTCCAGGCGGAGGCTTCCCTGGGTTCGGCGGCCACTCTGCCAGAGGTTGTCAGTTATCTGTCACTAGAGTCACCGCTCTAGCGAGTTTAATTTAGGCACGAAATAGTCCTGCCTGGGTTGAGTTTACTTGAGTGTGTGATTTAGAAATAGGTCTATGGAACAGACAGACATGAAATCCGGCACTGGGGCCCTCGCAGGCAGGGTATCTAGGCTGGCAGCAGCTGGTGCAGGATATTGCCAAGGACTCGACATCCAGCTCAGCTCAAGGTGGAGATGAAGACGTCCTGGTTGCAAGGAGGGAGCCCTACTCCGCCCGGAATCAGAACTGTGCACAGCGGGCTCTGGATTTGCCAGGATGTTTGAGGGAATTTGAAATGAGAAAGGAGAGGAGGAAATGGTTTAATGGTGTATTGAGTTACTGGAGTGTATTTCAGTCACAGATTTTGGTTTTAAAAAAAAAAAGAGAACTATGGAGTGCAGGATTTCTGCTTGATTGGGTACAAGACTAGAAAATAAGTGCTACCACCTCCCTAGTCCACCTACACTTCAATGTCTTAAATCCTAGTGCATCTGCAGAGCCCAGCACCGGATGGGGTAGGGGAGTGGGGGCGGAGAGAACACAGAACTGGAATTCTAGGTAGGGGAGTCAAATTTGCTGGGATCTCAACTGAAACCATCGCCTTTGTTCTTAGTTGGCTAAGGGTATACATATGATCTGAATTCCTCTGAGTATTCCCAAATTATTTGGGGGAAATTTTAGCTGGTTTTAACTTAGAGATTAGTTCACACTAGGTCTCACATCCTATGTACTTTGAGAGAACGAAAGGATAAAGGGCAGAAACTGGCATTTTAAAAGAGCCGATTATCACACATTTTATAGCTATTTAATAATGTAATCCTTAATATTATGACCTGAAATCCTCTCCACGGCTGATTCTCATGTGTTCAGCTTTATTTCATACCCCACTGCCCCTTTCTCTCCAACCACACTGTCCTACTTGCAAATCAGTCCCTCTTATTTACCATGGGTTTGGGTACATATGATTTCTTTTACCTTTAACACTCTTTTAAACCTAGTTAACATCTCCCCAACCTTCAAACTTGAGCAGAATTATTATTTTCTGAGAGAAATCTTCCCCTAAACTTTCTAAATTAATCTTCATATATTAAATGAGAGCACTATATGTCCCTCTTTTCTTGGACATGATGCATTAATTTGGATGATAACTTGATTACTGTCTGTCTCTCACAAGAATATAATTTCCAAGAAGACAGGTGCAGTGCCTGGTTTCGTTTACTAATAAAACCCTACTGTCCATTGCAATGCCCATATATGCAATGGGCACACAATAAACACGATTTGAATAATATGTGAACCCATACCATTCTATAAAGTAAACGTTAATCTTATTTTGAGACAAGGAACTGAGGTTAATAGTTAATCGTCCAAGTTGCAGAATTAGTAAAAGAGTCATTTCCTATTTTTCTCAGATTTGGGACTCATTTGCAGAAACTGTGTAATCAGTAGGGAAAGAGGAGTTGAATTCTTCCCTTTAAAAAAGACAGATATTAACAATGGCCTTCATGGTCAGCATCTTTAAGGAAAAATGCAGACTGGTGTATTTGAACAGGATTTTCACAATCACCCCAGTGAGACACTAATTAACTACACAAATTGAATGCTGTATAGAGAGGTATTTGATAGACAATAGAACCTTTCCACTTTCCTGATAGTCCTCTGCCCTTACCAAATTCTGTAAACATGCTTACCCTCGTGATATATGCAGAACAATATGAAGATCTCCAGACAGGAAACGCAGACATCTGATCATCAAGATAGGAGATACATTCACTTTGAGCCTCAACTTAAGTTCGCAATATTCTGGCCACCACAACCCTTCCTTTTACACTATGTAGAATCTTGTTTACTACATTACATCTCCTTATATTTTTTTCCATAAACATCAACAACAACGAAATCACACTCTTCTGAATTCCTGCCTCTGCCCCGTGAAAAGAAAAAAAAAGAAAAAGAAAAAAAATCAACGTCTACAGTAAGGAGCCTCGCATCTCAGGGGAAATTTTCTTAAATTCTCCAGTCACGTCTGAAAAAAAAAAAAAGTCTTAATGAAGGATTTGTAGTAAAGAAAAGCATAGTAACCTTGACAATTTACTGAAAGGAAAAGCCAATCAACTCGACATTACCAAAGTTGAAAGAGAAAAATTTATTTCTCCCTTAACGAAGGAAGCCGATGGCGCACGTCGGTTTCCGTAGTGTAGTGGTCATCACGTTCGCCTTACACGCGAAAGGTCCTCGGGTCGAAACCGAGCGGAAACAACTTGTAATTTTTCGGGGTGTTTCTGTTTTTCAAGATTCCCTTAGCTTACCTTGTCAGTGGACGTCCTTACAAAGGCACCATTGCACGATCTCTCGAACACTCTCAGCTTTCAAAAAGCTTTAATACTGTTCTATTAGGTATTTCTCTCTGCATGTTGTCAGCAGTGTTCTGAATAGGAGGAGGTTCCTGCCTTTAAAGGGGGCGAGATTGGGGGTGGAGGAGTCTCTGCTCTCTTCCTAATGCGAACTGTTGCCTGCTGGCTTTATTCAAAGAGAAGCTCTTGGGGATTTCCATAAGTAAAAGTCTCTGCTTCTAGACCAAGAGTCCCTGACCACTTGAGTGAACATTACCAGTCTCCAGCAATTCATTTATTGTCAGACAATATTTTCAAACATCACATGACTTTTAGGGAAGAAAAGAAGAGAGAATGGGGAGGGAATACGTAGAAGACAAGATTCTGCAGGGAGAGCTCAATTAGGGCAGAGGCTACTGCGTCGCCTGTTTCTCCACGATCCTTTCCCTTGATGGTCCCATCTCCCGATCGTCACAAAGACCTCAGGGATTAGGTTCGCAGGAACCTTGTTTAAGGGCCCTTTGGCTCGGAGCATTTCCACTGCGGGATCAATGCCTAGTAGCACTTTTGCGGGAAGATAGCGTTGCATGGAACATTGGGCCGGACACGCCTCTCCAGGTCCAGGCTGGGCTCTGGTTGCTCACTTGCTGCTGGGAACCTGGCTCCCACCGGAGCATGGCAGAGTTCCACTTAAGGACGCTCCAGGTGGATATGGGGTAAAGTTAGGGTGTTTCCCTACATGTACATACACTGGGGTCCTCGAAAGGAACCTAGGTGGGGAGATGTGTGGACACAAAGCGTGAAGATATTTGTGTCACAAGTTAAGTTAACCAGAGTGCGTCCACCACAGAACTAAACAACTAACTAACTGGAATGATTCTACCAGTTTTTGTCAGCTAGCCTTAATAATTAGCCTCTACAGTGCTGGCAGATTGATTACATGAATTGAGTAGCCTAATGTCAGTGATGGAAGCTAAGCATGGGCCCGGTAACAATGGGCTTGTCTGTTACAGGAGCTTAAAAAGATCTTTTCAAAATGCAAATCTGTTCATGAGACTTCTCTGCCTAAAATCCTTCCATGGATTCCCATTGTTGGTAGGGCCAATTCAAAAATCCTTAACTTGGCCTATACAGAGTAATCATAGTTCTTAGTTTAGACTCAATATAGATCAATTAACGCCTGTTAATTTTAGTGCCCCATCCTCTTCACCATCAAGTAAAGTATCCTGATTTATTTATAATAATCTACTAGAGGGTCCTGCAGCATGCACATGTTTTCTCCTCCTCAGGTCTCATCTCCTACTGCTTGCACATCACTCTGCAACTCAGTCTTAATCACCAGACACACTGACACTGTCTTAGCTCCTCTCCCATCAGGTGTTTTTGCCATGTTATTCTCTCTGAGGTGCACAAAGGAAGGCCTCTGCTGGCCCTTCTCCTTGCTCTCCATGCAGCCCCTTCCTTCTCCCACCTGATTCTGTCACATTCCCAAAGTCTTGCCTAACTGAGAGAAGGTGATATTCCAGAAACAAACATTCCCCAGTATGAATTTCTCTACATTTTCACTGACTGTAATTCAGGAAGAAAGAGGGGTAGAAATGTGCCCAGCGTCCTATTTGTGCTCAATATAGTTAAAACAAACAAGCAAGGAAAAAGAATATTGGGATCAACCCTCTAAAGCACAGGGGGACAATGGCCGTCAAAATTGCCAATATACGTATTCTTTGATGCAGCTTTTCCACATGAATGCGTGGTATCATGGCAGATTATCAGAGATGGTGTATGTTCATAGACATAGTTTGCAATAGCAGGATGGAAAACTAAACTAACTGCTCATTAAACTATGATATATACTAACATAATTGAATACTATACCTTTTTTTTTTTTTTTTTTTTTTTGAGATGAAGTCTCACTCTGTCACCCAGGCTGGAGTGCAGTGGCACAGTCTCCACTCACTGCAACCTCCACCTCCCAAGTTCAAGTGATTCTCCTGTCTCAGCCTCCTGAGTAGCTGAGATTACAGGCGTGTGCCACCATGCCTGGATAATTTTTGTATTTTTAGTAAAGATGGGGTTTCACCATGTTGGCCAGGCTGGTCTCCAACTCCTGACCCAGATGATCTGCCCACCTCGGCCTCCCAAAGTGTGGTGATTACAGGCATGAGCCACTGCTCCTGGCCAACTACTACACGTATATTTTTTAAATTATTATACTTTAAATTCTGGGGTACATATGCAGAATGTGCAGGTTTGTTACATAGGTATACACGTGTATAGTATATATAATACTATACATATTTTTAAAAGAATGGAGAACACTTGTCTATTCTGATATGGAAAGGTTGCAAAAATACGTTGTAAGTAAAAATTTTAAAAGGCAAGGGATTTAAAAAGTGTATAAAATGCTACTATTCGTAAAGAGAAAAAAAGAAAACACTTGGGTAACTTTGTCTATGTATTCAAAATCTCTGGAACGATAAACAAGATATTAAAAACAATGGTAATGCTTTTGGGAAACAATGGCTGAGTAGACAACGATTCGGTTTAACGGCCCCTGGAATGGTGACTAGAACCACATTTCTAGCATTTTCCAATACCAAGGTCTTCGAAGCGACCTTTGATTTGAAGTCACTTTGGGAATCTAAGGGAACACATAGGAAGACTCCCAAATTGAGGATCTGGACATAAGAAACCTGGGACGATCTCGATTGTGGGACCATCGAGAATCAGACTCGTTGGGAAAATCCTTCAGGTACCAATTTGTATGTTGTTTTAGTGAACGGCTTTTACGAGGCAAAGACTCGTTAATATTTCACCGAATCTGATTCATTGTCTGCATGTATTGACTAGACATTCAGAAGGCAGCAAATATTTCCATAAATTCTTGGGCCATTAGCCACAGTTTGAAAGGTTTAAGCGTCCTCTTTCAAGTCTACGAATACAGCTATTTTGTTCTGTTTTTGCATTGAGAGGAAATTTCTCGTTCTTTCTATTAAGACTCTAAAGCAACTGACAAATTGTTCCTCCCTGTAAGACAAACAGGAATTACATTAAAGAATTTAATACTTTAGTGGAGCAGTGGCGGGGATGCGGGTGAGAAGAATAACAAAGCTAGCTACTGGGGAGCGGCCGGTTAGCTCAGTTGGTTAGAGCGTGGTGCTAATAACGCCAAGGTCGCGGGTTCGATCCCCGTACGGGCCACTCGCTTTCTTTCCCCCTCCTCCGACAAATTTGGTTTTCATGCTCTAAGATGATTCAAATTCACCGTCCCCATTTCTTAATGAACCTAGAACCTAAGTTTGTTTCCGAATCATCTGAAATGCTACATCTCCCCAGGTAATGTTCTTCTTTTTTTTGTTTTAAATGTTCTTTCTGTTTCCTCCAGGAATAAGGACTGGGGACAGAAAGTTGTTCAGAGCAGAGACCTCCAAGATTGGGAGCCTGCTTAATGAGAGTAGGGGTGGGGGGCGCGGAAAGAGTTCAAGGAGTGGAAAGATAACTGGCATTTTTTAAAACAATAAAGCTTATTTGACTTCACATTTTCCTTCCAAATTAGTCCTGAAACCTACCTTCTTTCTCAAATTATCGAGACACAAGATAAAGAATAAACTCTTAGAATGTTGTGGATGTGTGTCTCTGAAAACTCTTTCGAATTTAACTGAGAGACAAAATTGCCCTGTGAGGAAGCTATCACTTTAAACGAGGAACACAGACTTTGTTTTGTTTTGTTCACAGAAACCGATTGTGTGTGTGGGGTGTGTGTGTGTGTGTGTGTGTGTGTGTATGTTTTCACATGGTCTTCTGTGTGTATCACAAAAGGATATGCAAGGGAGAAGCAGGGAGTTTTCTTTGTGTCCGTTTGGAAGTCTACCCTGTACATATTTCCCATTGGTGAAGGGCAGTGGAAGGACCAGGGGAGCTGTGCACTGTCCTGGGAGACTCCAGAGGGACCTTTGTCTACTCTTCCCCTTCTTTCCCTGAGTTGCTATCCTAGGGTTGCCGGGATCGTCCTCTAACCCTGTAGTTCAAATGCATTTATTTCAGTTTTCTGTAAACAGCAACGTGGCTCCCCTGTGACTTCGGTAAAATCTTTCCATAACGTGTCCTCAAAAACGCTACATGTTACCCTGGTAAAAATGATTTTTGAGAAAACAATTAGATCTATAACGAAAAGGAGTAAAGCATCTCAGGTATCTGACTCAAATTTCTCACCTGTAAAATAGAAATTATGGGTCCCATCTCACAGCGTGGTTGTGAGCCTCACAGGTGAGGTAACAATAGAAAACACTTGTCACAAAACCTGACACACGGTAACCTGGTATACTGTGTGCCTGGCACCTGGCACACAGTCTTGTTTAACAATCTCACTTGTTTTCCACTGATGAAATAGAGAGACCCAAGGCCGAGGTGCCAAGCTCTTAAACCACTTGAAAGGAAATACAAGGATGAGAGGACTCCGGACATTTGGAAGTCAACGTTTTCCATTAAGACTCTGGTGTAAAAAGTGTCGAATGTAGGCATGTGGCAGGTAAGCGTCTTTTTGACTTAATCCTCCAAGAGGAAAAGCAGAATGTACCCATCACCCAAACTTCGGGGCAGAGGGAAGCAACCTAAGGTGGCGAAATAGGTCACCTATGACTTTAGGAAAGACTGCCGCAGATGTAGGTTCCATGGTGTAATGGTTAGCACTCTGGACTCTGAATCCAGTAATCCGAGTTCAAGTCTCGGTGGAACCTTAGTATTTTGTCCTCTGCTAAAACTGAGGCTGGTGAGAAGAGGTAAAGGAAATTGGGTGATAGTCACGGACAGAGAAAAGTTGGGATGGAAACTAAGGAAAGGATTTACCCACGTAATGGGTCTGGAAGAGCTGACAGTCGCCGAAGCCGAGAGAAAACTGCCCTCAGACAAGACCACAAGGGGATACAAGCTCAACTTCTGAGGGCTGGGCCGATAGAACAGGTGACGGGAAGATACAACTGGCGACAGTCAATAGTCAATAAAGATAGATGCTGCTTCGAGTTTGCACAAGCAAGTTTTGCTTGGACAGAGAAGAGGAGGAAATGAGCTGAAAAGACTCCCTGTCCCAGCATAACAGTGTTTACTCTACGCCCCCTCCCCGCCCACTCTCCCCAACCCGCAAAGTCCCTCAGCGTTTCCTAGTAAGGATTCCCTGAGCGCATTGCTGGGCGCGCAGCAACTCGGCTTTCTTGGCATTTCCACGTCTGGGCATGGACCAGCTCCTGAAGAAGGGATTTCAGAGCTCGGACCCTCTTAGACAGATTGGAGAAGTTCGATCACCCGGAAATTGCTGGGGCGGTTCGGTTTTGGAGAGAGGCGGGGACGAAAGAAGAAAGCGGTAAGCCAGGAGAGAAGGCAGGGAATGTGATCAGGAAAAAGTTCTTGCGCTTTTTCTTCTCTGAAAAAGGAATGTCAGAGAAGCCAGCGCCCGGTGCAGCAGAGAAGCTTAGCGACAGGGTTGCTGGACCGGAGACCACGAGATCCTAGAGGCTACAAAGAAACATTTCCCCAAATGTGTCTCCCCTACCGCGCATTAACTCCCTGTGGGATGTGAATGCTCCCTGCTTCCGTCTCCCCCTGCGAATCATTCTCGCCTTTTAGATAACATCTTACTGTGACAGAACAATTGGAAATGCTGGTGTCTCCAAAGTCTTCTGTAAACAAGACACAGGGCTGCGTGTCTCAATTGCGTATTTTACATGATTTTATGAAGGAACTGACAAATTCCTCATTTACTTACGACTAATAACATTCCGTTTTTAACAAATCGGAACGTACATATTGGGCCGTGGAAAGTTAGTGTTTTCATTTTTTTTACAATTATTGAGACTACTAAGAAAATTCTTTGACTTTTATCAAATAAGAATATCCGTAAAGTTATATGTTTTGCGTGGTCCCAAATCTCCTGCTAGGTTCCACTTTTATTTACTGCTACCATTTATTTATTAAACTAGATAAACGTAATGGGAATGTGTTGAAGGTTCCACTTTAAATAATGCACCTTAAATAATCATAAAAACACCTTTTGGAAGCCTCGGACTTATTCAAAACCACAATCTACTGATCTTTTAGTTGTTAATTCCACCGAACCTTTCTTATTCCAGCTATAAGAAGTATTTATCCGCGGACACATGAATTGATGGAGAAAAAACATGTTAACAGCCATTGCACTAAAAGATGCATTTCCAATGCAACTCTACTTTTCATATATACTAAATTACTTACCAAAATTGTTGATTTGTGTTTGTTATTGTGTGCCACCATTGAATATAAAGGTAATTCAAACCAGAAGAAAAACGGTGAAACTCTTGGGGATTATTAATGGAAATAAAAAAAATTAGAGGTTTCAATTTATATAAGTATTTTCCGTTGCTGTGCGTTATGACAGGGTCTTTACGCATAAAAATACGTAATATTGGGATAAAATTCTGTGGCAGAAACAGAACAGAAATACATTTGCAACAGAAAAAGGGTCCCCCCCCCTCCTCCCCCTCCACCCCCAATTTTCAGCGGCTTAGCCTTCAGTAAGAAGGGCTGTAAGGCCTAACTTGAGATCTGAGAAATGAGTGATGAACTAAGGCAGGTGAAGTGAGGGCAGAGAGAAGAGTTAGGAGTGCTGCGGTTAGAAAATGAGAAGGAGAGCATGGAGCTTGGGGAGAAAAATAATTCACTGTAGTTGGAAAGTGAGAATGGATACAGAGGAACGATGACACTCAAGACTGGACACACGGGCGTTGGGCAGGATCATCAAACTGTAAAAGGTTCTCCATACGAAGGTGGAAAGAACTTGTTTTGTGTAAGAATTCTTTAAGGAGACCACAATTTGAAGGACATCACAATCCATATCAACACATCACCAAAATCAAGCTGCAAAGCTTCGTCAAAAACAAGCCTTAAAGGAGTATCCCAAAAACGTCTTGCAGCCAGAAGGACGAGGTGGCCGAGTGGTTAAGGCGATGGACTGCTAATCCATTGTGCTCTGCACGCGTGGGTTCGAATCCCACCTTCGTCGACTCTTTTCTTTAAGAGGGTAACCAGGTTTCTGTCGCAGGTCTGAGTTGTTCTCAGAAACGTTATATATATTATCGACAGCTTTCCTCCTTTTGCTTCCTCTTATTTCTCTCGATCATCTATCAGTTTTATTTCCTCCTGAGGTTCCACAGAATTCCTGCGGATCTGAGTGGAATTACTCTCCATTCTTAGATTACAGTTTACTACATCCAGCACGCACCTGAAGGGCTCTCAGCCATGATGTCCGCATGGTGCAACCGATCCCTTGCTCCACTCACATAGTGCTTCATGTTGCAAAGCCAAAGAACCAAAGGCATTGGTCAGACCCTGACTACCCTCTCCTCCGAACAATTAACAGAAGTTTGTGTGTCACCTTCCTCTCTGTTTACATATGAACGAGTAATCTGTACCTTTGCTTATTGTCAAAGTAAAGTGCTTTGGAATCTCCAGTCTTGGATTTGCTTCACAATACTAGCTGATGTTGGAGAGCAATAGAGAAAATATTGACAAAATATTGTTAATTGTTTAAGCTGGTTGATGGGAAGTTGAATGTTCGTTATACTAATATTTTCACTTCCTCAAATTTTTATTAAAATGTTTTTTATTTTTTATTTATTTTTTATTTTTTGGACAGAGTCTTACTCTGTCGACCAGGCTGGAGTGCAGCGGCACGATCTCAGCTGACTGCAACCTCCGCCTCCCGGGTTCAAGCGATTCTTCTGCCTCAGCCTTCCGAGTAGCTGGGACTACAGGCGCCCGC
The DNA here is from genome assembly GCF_008728515.1 of Papio anubis. NCBI lineage: Eukaryota > Metazoa > Chordata > Mammalia > Primates > Cercopithecidae > Papio > Papio anubis. The sequence continues at coordinate 27,094,861 of NC_044981.1, forward strand.
CACCACGCCCAGCTAATTTTTGCATTTTTAGTAGAGATGAGGGTCTCACCTTCTTGGCCAGACTGGTCTCGAACTCCTGACCTCAGGTGATCCACCCGCCTCGGCCTCCCACAGTGCTGGGATTACAGGCGTGAGCCATTGCGCTCGGCCTTTTAAAACATTTTATCCAGAAATAATTTTAAACTTAAGGAAAAAAATTAAGAATAAGAATAGTATAAAGACCACCCATATTCCTTTTATCAGGATTCACCTATTAACGTTAATTCTCTCTCTCTCCGTATATGTTTATATCTGTGTATGTTTGTGTGTATGTGTCCCAGAACATTTAAGAGTAAATTATATATATTATGTTCCTTTGCCCTTAAATATTTCAGTGAGTATTTCCTAAAGGAGTAGTTTCTTGTGCTATAGCCATAATATAGTTACCAATTCAGTATATTTAACATTGATATAAGTTTTTAGGAATTTTCTAACCTGTATTCCATTTTTTTCAATTGACCAATAATATCCTTTGTAGTATTTACCCCCTCCGATTCAGGAATCAGTCTAGAATTGGGTGTTTTCCGTACCCCTTTAGTCTCCTTTAACCTGGAACATTTTCACAACCTTTCTATTTTATGACATTGACTTTTTGAAGAACATGGTAACTGCTCACATTTTTAAAACATAGAACATTTCTTATTTGGGCTTTGCGTGATTTTTCTCCCCTTATAATTGGGTTCACGTTTTGCATCCCAGAGAATAGAATGTATGTGACATGTCGTTCTCAGGACTATTAAATCTGGAGACATGCAATGTTCATTGCCCCTCATTACTGAGGTTAATTCCAATCACATAGTCAAGTTGATATATATGTATAGTTTCCTCCTTGCAACTAATAAGCAATCTGCGGGAGATGCTTAAAGATCATACAAATAACTTGCTCCCCATCAAAATTTTCCTCTAGAGTTAGCGTCTATTGATAATTCCTACGTGGACCATATTTACTATGATGGTTGCAAAATGATGTTTTTTTTTAACTCCAGAATTTTCTTCACATTTACCAGTTTTTACTTTGGCATTCTATTGTAATCAAGAATCCCCCTTGGCCGGGCGCTGTGGCTCACGCCTCTAATCCCAACACTTTGGGAGGTCGAGGAGGGCGGATCTCAAGGTCAGGAGTTCAAGACCAGCTTGGCCAATATGGTGAAACCCCATCTCTACTTAAAAAAAAAAAAAAAAAAAAAAGCCGGGTATGGTGTCGGGCGCCTGTTGTCCCAGCTACTTGGGAAGCTGATGTAGGGGAATCGCTTGAACCCGGGAGGCGGAGGTTGCAGTGAGCCGAGATTGTGCCACTGCACTCCAGCCTGGGTGACAGAGTGAGACTCTGGCTCAAAAAATAAAAAATAAAAAAAGAGTCCCCCTTTAACATCCATTTATGTATTTATTATCTGTATGGGCTCATAAAAGCTTATTTTTCAGTGGTTTACAATTCCATTATTGCCTTAATAACTTTGGTAGTCCATGTATCCCAGATTTTGTCAGAGGCAGACCCTTCAAGCTAAGTACTCTGTCCTTGTGACATTCCTCCACCATATTTCTTAAAACTTTCTTAATTTCTGGCGTGACAAATTGTTCTAGGCTCTACTACATTTACCCTGTCCCCGTCCTGAAGTCTCCTATTTCTCAGAGGTGATCTTTTAGTGAGGAATGTATTAGAGACCAATATCCAGGGTCTAGGGGTACTTACTGTTTCTAAGATATCTTTGCTTCTAGATTATCAACAATATCTAGGAAATACATGTGTATACTCACATATACAAAATATGCAAATAGACACACACATATGTACATGTGCACATATACATGCGTGTGCACATACATATGAATATTTTAATAATTATGAGTACCCAACGATATTTACTTTTTTTTTTCACCAGTTGTCAAATGATCCTTTATTGAAATACTTTCCTTTGTGCTTAACTGGCTGGGCATTCCACGGAACCACTGTTGATGTCATCTATGATGTCATGAGGGTGGCTGCCATCAACATTACAGCCCACAGACTGGGCAGTCCCCAGGATCTCTTTAATGGTTCCAGAGAGTTCTCTGGCTAAGGATCGGTGCCGCATCTGTCGAGCAATGTTGATGATCTCATCAAAAGTGATATTCCCACTGTGTTTAATGTTTTTCTGTTTCTTTCTGTCTCTTGGTGGTTCCTTGAGGGCTTTGATGATCAGGGCAGAGGCAGAAGGCACCACCTCAATCTGGGCCTGTCTGTTCTGAATGGTCCATTTCACTGTAATCCTTAGGCCCTTCCAGTCACCCGTTGCCTTGGCAATGTCATCACCAACCTTTTTCGGAGACAGACCCAGGGGGCCGATCTTGGGGGCCAGCGCAGAAGTGGCACCGACTTCACCTCAGGTATACGACTTTGATCTGGTTGGGGTCGAACTTCGGTGGCTGGTGTCGGATGAACCCGGATTCCGGACGACCGAAGACAGTTGCACCTTTGCCCCCTCCGAAAGCCGAGAGGTTTTTTTTTTTTTTTTTTTTTTTTTTTTTTTTTTTGTTTTTAGCCAGAGTTTTTCTCTTGTTGCCCAGGCTGGAGTGCAGTGGCGTGATATCGGCTCACTGCAACCTCCACCTCCCAGGTTCAAGCGATTCTCCTGATTCAGCCTCCCGAGTAGCTAGGATTGCAGGCATGTGCCACTACCCCCCAGCTAATTTTGTATTTTTAGTAGAGATGGGGTTTCTCCATATTGGTCAGGCTGGTCTTGAACCGCCGACCTCAGGTGATCATCTGGCCTCGTCCTCCCAAAGTGCTGGAATTACCGGCACCTGCATGAGCCACCGTGCCCGTCCAGATATTTACAATTCTAATGTATCTCCTGAGGGGCTTTTAAAAAATTTTTTTTAATTTAAATTTTTATTGTTTGCCTTCCCACCATCTATTTGTATGATCCTCTTCTGCAATTAGAATAGTGGCTGAAATGATTTACTCAAATGAGTAAATCAACACATTTACTCACGTGCCCTATCCTATAATACACCTAAAATTGCTTCAAAATTGCTTTGTCCACATTACAACAGAAAACAAAATCAATTAAAAAGAGTCCAAGATTTGTTTGTAATTCTCGTCCTGCCCCAAGTTAAAAGTAACTTGGTCTGGTTCTTTCTTTTCCTACACCGTGGTTTGGTATTCTCTTGAATACCAGCCCAGGCTGGAATGTAGGGCCATGATCTCAGCTCACTGCAACCTCCACCTCCCGGAGGCTCAAACCACCCTCTCACCTCTCCAGAATAGCTCGTGTTTTTTTTGTTTTGTTTTGTTTTTGTTTTTGTTTTTGTTTTTGTAGAGACAGGATTTTGCCCTTTCTCTCAGGCTGGTCTCCTGATCTCTTGATCTCAAGGACCCGCCCGCCCCGGCCTCCCACAGGGCTGGGATTAAAAGTGTGAGCCCCAGAGTCTGGCAACCACTACACTTCTAGGTAATTGATAATTGACTTCATTGCTTCCTGATTTATCCTTCTGCATGTCTGTCTTATTTTTCCTTTCTTCTTGCACTTCAGAAAGTAATATAGTACTATAAATAGTCCTTTGCATTTTGCTTTTTCTTCACTTAACAATGTCTTCTAGAAATTGTTCCATAGAAGTTAATAGATATCGTCCCTATTCACTCTGTTTCACACTATCCCAATGTGTACACGCACTGTAGGTATAAACTAGTCTCCTATGACTGGACATTTAGTCAAAATGCTTTTTGGAGTCAGTGGGTAAAAATAAATTGAAGATTGTAGGCCTAGGGGGTCAAGAATATCTTCAAAGCAGCAAGATTAAAGGAACAAAACATGCTCCCCTCATCATCTTATTTCCGTTTGTCCGATTCATTTTTTTGTGTGTAAATTCTCATTAATTAGGGTGCTCATTGTTTAGAATAATTTATATACTTTTTTTTTTCCATATGTAACGACTCACTAAAGAGGGCTTTAATTTAAATTTTTTTTCTCACGGCTGGGTGTGGGGGTTTATTCTTGTAATTGCCAGCACTTTGAGAGACGGAGGCGGGCGGATCGCTTGAGTCCATGAGTTCGAGACCAATATAGCGAAGCCCTGTCTCTACTAAAAACACGAAACATAGGCCGGGAGCGGTGGCTCACGCCTATAATCCCAGCACTTTGGTAGTCCGAGGTAGGCGGATCACCTAAGGTCAGGAGTTGGAGACTAGCCTGACCAACATGGTGAAACTCCGTCTCTACCAAAAATACAAAATTAGCCAGGAGTGGTGGCGCATGCCTGTAATCCCATCTACTCGGGAGGCTGAGGCAGGAGAATTGCTTAAACCCGGGAGGCGGAGGTTGCACTGAGCCGAGATCGCGCCATTGCACTCCAGCCTAAGCAACATGAGCTAAACTCCGTCTAAAAAAAAAAAAAAAGGTTAGGTGGGCGTGGTAGTGCGCGCCTGTAGTCAAAAAAAAAAAAAAAAAAAAAAAAAAATTTCCTCATCAACAACAACAAAAATTGCAAATATCGTACTAAGACTCCCCTCCCCGATTTTGCTATTGAATCCTGATGCATAAACTTAAAAAACATTTAATGCATTCCATTTCCCCCACTAGCATTTCAGATTTAACTTATTTGTTTCTGTTTTCCCCATAAAGTCCAAATGACTCTAGTTTATGTATGTGGGGATAAAAATTGTGTCTTTTTGGGCCGGTCGCGGTAGCTCACGCCTATAATCCCAGCACTTTGGAAGGCCGAGGCGGGCGGATTACCTGAAGTCGGGAGTTTCAGACCAGCCTGACCAACATGGAGAAACCCCGTCTCTACTAAAGGCGTGGTGGTACATGCCTGTAATCCCAGCTACTAGGGAGGCTGAGTCAGGAGAATCGCTTGAATCTGGGAGGCGGAGGTTGCGGTGAGCCGAGTTCGTGCCATTGCACTCCAGCCTAGGCAACAAGAGCGAAACTCCGTCTCAAAAAAAAAAAAAAAAAAAAAAAAAAGAAGGTGTCTTCGTGATTAACATATATTGCTTTAGAGAAGAATTCACAAAGCATTCTCGTTAACTTTATCTGAAGTTTACAAATCATGTGTGAAAGCGTACAAAGGAGTAACAGTGAGCAGGAGAGTCTAACCCAAGTAAAAATGCGAAACAGCTGGCCCTTCGTAACCATGGGTTCTGCATGCAATGGATTCAACCTACCGCGGATCTAAAATACTTGAAAAAACCCTGCGTCTATACTGAACATGCACAGAAATTTTCTTGTCATTATTCCCTATGCAGTGCGATATAACAACTATTTACATAGCATTCGCATCATGTAAGACAGCGATCCACAACATTTTTGGCAGTAGGGACCGATTTAGTAGAAGCCAATTTTTCCACGGACCGGACCGGTACCGCTTCGCGGCCAGGAGGTTTGGGACCCCTGATATAAGGTGCGATAAATAATCTAGAAATGGTTTAAAGTATGCCGGAAGGTGTACATAGGTTATATGCAAATACTCGGTCATTTTACATCAAGGGCTTGAGCATTGGTAGATTTTACTATTCGCGGGAGGTCCTGAAACCAACCTTTCACGGATACCAAAGGACGACTGCATAGTTATTGAGCAGAAGTAAAAAATGCTTTTCCTTCTCGTGTACGAAAATTATAAAACCATAACATACCAAAGATAGGTGTGTATTATATTCACTGGAAGACAGAACGCGAATCCACTAGAAATTAAAGTTATATTTGTCATCTCTCTTTTGAAATGACTGATAAGGGAAGGTATTGCAAGAACAGATGAGAAAAGAAAACGATTAACGCCTTTATAAAAGTTGGGCGATGGAGTAATAATTAATTTTAAGACGTTAAGTAAGGAGACGTTGAGTATCTGATTTTCTTTATTATATCAAGCTACCCACGATCCTGGGAAATAGTGATCATTAACATAAACACCCTAGCAGAGAATGGCTTACGATCCGTCGATCTCTAGGTTATGGGCCCAGCACGCTGCCGCTGCGCCACTCTGCTAGCAGGCCGAAAGGACCTTTTACTTTCCTTTGCTAAGATGATAATCAGTAAGTTTATATTTACTCATACCAACAAATTCTGGTTTATTTATAAAATGGAATCCTATTTAGCTCTAAGAATGAATTTCTGTGACAACACAAGTACTCTTTAAATACACATAAAAGTTTTTATTTATTATTATTATTATTATTATTATTATTTTTGAGACATGGCCTCTCTCACCCAGGCTGGAGGGCAGCTAGGCGATCTAGGCTCACTGCAACCTCTCCTCTGCTTCCCAGGTTCAAGCAATCCTCCCGCTTCAGCCTCCCGAGTGGCTGGGGCTACAGGCGCGCTCCACCACACCCGGCTAATTTTTTTTTTTTTTTTTTCAGGTTTTGTATTTTTTGTAGAGAGGGGCTTTCTCTATGTTGCCCATGCTGGTCTTGAACTCCTGAGCTCAAGCAATCCTCCCATCTCGGCCTCCAAACGTGCTGGGATTACAGGCATGAGTCACCACACCCAACTCAAATAAATCTTAAAATGACATAAATACATCTCAAAACCATAACGTTGTGCAAAAATGCCACACCATGGGATATACTCTATGATTTCATTTCTATCGAGTTCCGGAACAGGCAAACTAACATCTGGTGATAGAAGTCAGAATACAACTTCGCTTGCAGGATGCATTATTGACTTGATAAGGGAACCCAATGCAATTTGGATATTTTCTCAATCTTAATCTGGATGGTGTAATTTCAAAATTACATGAAATTATACATATATAAAATTCATTGAGGTCTATGTATACTTTTTTTTTTTTACATTTTATTGTATGTATGTAAAGTATACTTCAATAAAGTACTCAAAAAAAGTGAAAGCAGAAATGAAGAAAGGAAAGAAAGAAGGCAAGAAAAAGGAAAGTATGTTCTATATACACTTCAGGGAGCTAAGGCAAAATTGACCAGAGGACAACTTCCTAAATGGAGTTGTAGAGCAATGAAGTGGTCCATAGGAGCAGAAGGAAATTTCTAGCACTATCTGGAAAAAGTACCTGAGCTGTGCCTCCCACAGATAACACCCTCTCAATGCAAAACTATTTTGCTGAGCTTTGCTCTCCTCCCAGGAAGGTAGGATTGTTTATAAAAGGCCTTAATGTATGACAGAATGGTGGACCTAATAGGGGTACTGGCTCTGATAGATTTTGAAAGCCTTCTCCTAAATAGGAAGAAAGTTTCCTTTTAATGTATTAATTCCAAAAGAAAAAAAATAAACAGAAATTAAATGGAGCTCCAGAAAACTAAGAAATACTTATTGTTTAACTGAGGTGCTCATTCATTCAATATTCAGGAAAACATGTCTGTTTGGACCATGGATCTGGACTTCAGAGGCAAAGAAAGATCTCCTGAGTAGGGACAGGTCTCTTCTGTGGCTGGCTGCAATTACTACATGAAGACCGTATGCTTTTCTATTGTTTTCTTTTTGGCTTCCTTTTATGCATTGTCGTGAGTGGTTGGGCATGTGCAGTACTAACTATGCCAGTCCAGGAGTGGAGCAGAGGGTATATCCTGAGGTCCCTGGAAAATGAGTAAAGAGAGTCAGGCTATTTCTGTGGCAATGGTGGGGAAGTCAGTTAAAACTACTGGTGGGGAAATCAACACATACAGGGCAGCTGCTCACACACAAACCCACAGATAGATAGACATATAGACACACATACAAAGGCACCAAACAATTTATAGCTATTCTTTAACCAGTCCTTTAATTTCATTAAATTCCAGCATTCTCTCTTTTAGAGAATCCAGTCATATCTTTCATGACAGTTTCACTTGAAGTAAACACAACAACATTCAAGAGGAGTTATTCTGTTTCCTTAAGCTAGAGTACTAGCCAGTAAGAAGACTTGTAATATAATTGTTGAATACAGAGTCTTTGGGGATTGAACCTGGGGTGCCCTCCTTAAGGGAGAAAGCTGTAAGTCTTGCCATATTCTTATGCTGTGTTGATGAAGGATAAGAAGCAACTCTAAAACGTTTTAGACCTGCACTATTCATGTACTTGTTATCTACAGTGGCTATTGAGCACATGAAATGTGGCTAGACTTAGCCTGGGCAGCATGGTGAAACCTCGTTTCCATAAAAAATTAGTTGTGCATGGCGGAGCGTGCCTGTAATCCCAGTTACTTGGGAGGCTGAGGTGGGAGGATCACCTGAGCACGGGAGGTCGAGGCTGCAGTGAGCCGAGATCACACCACTGCACTCCAGCCTGGATGACAAAGTGAGACCTTGTCTCTAAAAAAAAAAAAAAAAAAAGAAGGAAAGAAATGTGACTGAACTTGAGATGGATGTAAATGTAAAATACACAACAGATTTTGTACACTTTATGTGAAAAAACTCTAATTTTTTTCAAATTAATTAAATGTTAAAATAATATTTTGAGTATATTAAATAATACATATCACCACCCATTTAATGTGGCTTCTAGACTATTTAAAATTATATACCTGGCTCACATTTGTGGCTTGTGTTATATTTTGTTGGACTATGGCTGATGTAGCCAGTCCGCATCTTGTATACCATAAATTTTTATCATGACCTCTTTTCAATGTCCATTGATTAATATATCACTAATTTTACAGTTGTAAACACAGTTTTGACATTCTTTAGACTAACCAGCATGGTGTCTGCTATCGATCCAGAAAAAAGAGCTGAAGCAATTGGACCATTCCTAGATTATTAACTCTTGACTAAGGAAAATGACTGCCTTCCAGGGGTAGATTGAAAATAACCCACATTTATATCATACTTTCTACACTGAGGAAAGTTGAAGACATCGTAGGTGTTGGGTGTCCGGAAAGAGGACTATGGAATGTACTATCAGCTAAGAGGCATTGTTTCCTCCCTGTATTCAACTACTAGTCTAAGGGCTTAAGATGCTTAATTTTCCTTTGAGTTATTCTCTATTAATTAGGTAAAAGGCACAGAGTGATTGGGAAACTTTCCTATGTGAGGTGAGCCACGTGTCAGCCTAGATTTGGACTATATTATACTTTTACCACTACCCTTTACTCCAGGAAAGTCCCATAATGAGGGGTGAGGAGCACAGTCTTTGGAGCCAAACTACCTAGCAACAATTTTTTAAAATTTAAAATTATTTTTCATCGACAAATCATAATTGTCTACATTTATGAGGTACAGTGTGATGTTTTGATGTTTCCATATATGTATACAGTGTGGAATGATTAAATCAAGCTAGTTAATTAAATTAAATCAGGTGCTGGATATGTTCCCTTGCCTATCTTTTATTTTTTCATACCCAGAGGAGCTGAATTACCTATCATTTTTTATGGTGGGACATTTGAAATTTACTCTCTTATTTTGAAATAGGCAATTCATTTTTGTTGACTTATAGTCACCTTGCTGTGCAATATATTTCAAAACTTATTCCTCCTATCTATCTCTCATTCCCTTCCTCTCCCCCAACCCCAGTAACCACATTCTACTCTTTAGTTCTATGAGTTCAACTATATTAGATTCCACAAATAAATGAGATCATGTGGTATTTGCTTTCTGTGCTTGTCTTATTTCACTTAGCATGATGTTCTCCAGGTTCATCTTACACATTTGCAAATGACGGAATTTCCTTCTTGTTAAGGCTGAATAATATTTCATTGTGTATCTATGCCACATTTTCTTTATCCATTCAGTCATTGATGGACAGACATTTAGGTTGATGCCATATCCTGGCTGTTGTGAATAATGCCGCAATAAACATGGGAGTGCAGATATCCCTTCAACACATTGACTTCAATTTCCTTGAATATATATCCAGAAGTGAGATTGGGGCATCATATGGCAGTTCTATTTTTAGTTTTTTGAGGAACTTTCATACCATTTACCATAATGGCTGTATTAATTTACATTTCTACCACCAACGTACACTGTTTTCTCTGCATCCTGGCCAACACCCCAGACGCAATTCATGCCTTTGTCACTTTCTCACTGTGTGTCGTTAGACAAACTACTTGGCTTCCTCATTATTCTGTCCCCATCTGCAAAATAATGACTGAAACAGTGCCTACTCATAGGATTCTCATTAACTCAGTAGTTTGACAGTTTCTCATAAGGTTAAATATACACTTATCATATGACCCAGCAATACCACTCCCAGAAATTTTCCTAGAGAAATGAAAACATGTTCACACAAAAACCTGAACATGAATGTTTATGGTGACTTTACTTATTATCGAGAAAAAATGGAAATAAATGTTCTTCAACAGGTAAATGGATAAATGAACTGTGGTACACTCATACAATTGAATACAATTAAAAATGGATTTTTAATCATCAATAAAAGAAATAAATGATTGATATAAGTAACAACTTGCATAAATCTCAGTGGAATTATGCTGAGTGAAGGAAGCCAGTCTCCAAAGGTTGCATACTGTTTGATTCCATTTAAGTGACACTCTCAAAAAGACAATGTATAGTGACTGACAGAGAACATGTTAGCGTTTACCAGCAGTAGGGATGGTGGGATGTATGAAAAAATGTTCTTACTGATAGACATTCAACTTGTTTGGAAAGTCTGGATATTATAGATCCTGCTGATGTGCATGCTGCACACCTGACACAGAGAGGAGTGGACAGGAAGCGGAAGGCGAGGTTCTGTTCAAGTCCAACGGAACACCTGGCCTCAATCTGCAATCACCACTAGATGCTTTAGTCCTTCACGTTCTTCAAGGATGTAGATTAGTACACACAGTGTGAACATCTAAAGCTCCAGCTTTAGATCTGAAGTATGTTTACTTTAGAAAATTGGAAGACACTGAGGTTTTTCAAAAACAATACTGAGGTCCAAATCAGGGTGCAAGTGACAGGGAACACAGGCTACTTCTTGTAGGCATGATGCCTTCGGGAATGCCCTTGTTCCCGATTCTTTGAGGTTTTTGATTTTGTGCCCATGGAAAATGAAGAGGCTGATGATCTAAAAGGTCCTCTCCCAACAGAGCCCTGGGCAGGTGGAAAAGGCATCCCAAAGTCAACACTGCTGCCTGCCTTAGCTTGTCCAGGGACTGGGGTGCTTTGAGCAATGGGGGCCATAATCTTTCTTGCAGAAATGCTGGCTCTCCCCAAGGCAAAAGCTGTGCTGTGGCTGGGCAGGCCTTGAGTGTTCTGGCTCCAGCCTTTTCCATATGGGATCATGGTACTGGTAGTCCCACTAGGCAATGCTCCAATGCTGAAAGCTCCGGAGGTGGAGCTCATGTCTGGGCCAGTCATTCTAATCCCAGACTCATCACAGTCCATAGGGGTCACGAATCCCCCAAAAGCGAAAGGTCGTGGGGCTCTGCTGCCAAACACTGAGCCAAAAGCCCCACTTTGGTGGGTCTGAATTACAATTCTAAACCCAGTTGTACTAGCTTGACTAATGGGAAAACCTGCTGGAATGCTGCCAATGCCTGGCCAGGTGCTGGCAGGGGTTTGAGAGGTGGAGGCTGAGGGTATCAAACACCCCAAGGCTGACTGTGTGGTACTGATGAAGGCTGGTTGAGCTGGAGTTGGCACTGGGGTTGGCAATGCCACTGCTGAGCTCCCAAAAAGAAAAGAGCTACTGACACTTGGAGTAAGGGCTGGCTGGGAAGGCCCTTGTTTCTGTCCATCTGTGGCACCAAATGCAGGCTGGAGATTAGCTCCTTGGGATAGTGGGAAAGGTGGCCTTGAGCTTGATCCCAAGGGACTTGTGATTGCTGGAGTCAGGCTGGAGACACTGGGGGATGATGCAGGCCAGTTCGTGGATACTAGGGCTGAGGCGGGCAGAGGGCTGCCCACACTCCTGAAATTAGCAGTGCTGCTTCTAGGGGATATTTGGACAGCACTGGAAAGGACCTGGGTAAAGATGGTGACTGTGTGCACAGTAGGAATGGTAGGGCGGTGGTGTGGTGGGAAAATGAATCCTGTGGCTGGGGTGAAGTCGGCTCTGAAGGCCTGAGCAGTCCTAAGCAGGAAAGTGTTGCAAGTGGAAGGGACAGAATAAGTGTTGCCTATGGCACCTGTAACATTCACTACACCAAAATCCAAAGGTGGCTTAAAAACAGAGTCTTTAGATGTGCTGGCTAGGGTGGTGGGCATGACCACAGTGGTGGCCTTGACCAGGCCATGGAAATGATGGGTAGAAGCATGAGTAAATGGAGGAGGGGTCTGCTTGGAGGAGAAAGGAGCTATCATGGGCATAGTTTTAAGTGGATCTATGCTGCCAAAGATAGGCTTGAAGGTAGGAGTTAAGGTGCCCTGAGTTGTTGAGAGGGAAGAGCTTAAAGACGCTGCAGCTGTGACTGAAATTTTGGAATATGAGGAGCCTCCAATCTCGCTATTGCGCAGGGGCCCCAAAATCGGTTTTAACATGAGGTGAACAGAAGTTGCATCAGGAGGTGCAGATGCGGAAAGATGGGGAGTTGGGCTACTCACCATTCCAAGCAAAGTACTTTGGATGGTGGGTGGTGCAGGTGGGTCTGGGGGCATGGGAGACCTGTCAGCCTGAAAGGTTGAAGGCAGCCAGATGGTGTCAGTAACTGGTGATGTGGGAGAGGTGGGGGTCAGCAGGATGAAAGTAGCTGTGGGCTTTGAGTCTGGAGAGGTGCCTGGAAGGAGCTCTGACTGTGAGCACCCTGGTGGGGTTGGTAGGCTGGGTGTCTTCAAAGGAGAATGGGCCACACTGGTTGCCTCTCCGGTGGACTGTGGGGAGGTCAGTGGACCTAGAGACTTCTGCATTTTTGTTAAGTTTTGCAACTGAGGATTCGCTCCCTGGGTTAGATCTGTTTCCGAAGAAGGCAGAGTGAGAGATAGGGAAGGCTGAATAGCAAGCCAAGTCTCAGGGACAGGGTCTGTGGTGACCTCAGTTGTATCTTCTCTCGCGTTGTTGCTCCGCTGTAGTTCAGTTTTCTTCCCCAAGGTCAAGTCCTCATCAGAGACCGCATAACCAAGCTGGGGAAGCGGGATCTCCGACAGCAGGTTCTCAGGGCTAGACGGCAGCTGTGGAATCTTTTGATTTTGCTGCCCAGAACTTCCAGATGCTCCTGAGGACTCAAAATCTGATACCAGTGGGACTGGAGAGTAAGGCCGATGATCAATTTTTTTCTTTTTTATTGGCCACTCTGGTGTCTCGAATGATACACTGGGAATACTTCTTTTCCAAGGGTCTGAGAAATTTCTGGAAGAGCTGTAAGAGCTGGAAATAGCATTCCTTTTGGAGCTGAGGGGGCCACCTCTGTATATGCTGGCCAAGGAGTTCATGGAGGAGCAACTGGGTCTCTTAGTCAAGCTGTGATCCGAGCTCCAGGAATGGAGACTTCTCTTCAGCGGCCCAGGCCTGGGCACAAAAGAAGTGAGGGTTCCATTTTTCATCAGAGGCTTAAATGCAGATGGTCTGGTCTCTGGACTCCTTCTCTTACTGTCCAAGCCCTCAGGGAATAGTGGTTCTTCCAACCTCCCTTTCCCTTTTCTGCACTCTCTGAGGGCCCTCAACACTGTCTCCTTTGAACACGGATCTGAGGGCTCCTCAGAGGGTGGGGGTCCTGCAAGGGCAATTACATCTTCAGGAGAAGTGGAAGGGGACACCCTCTCGTCAGGAGGAGTGATCTTGATGGTCACTGGGCTCCAAATTGGCCTAGGATGTCGAAGAGACCAAATAGTCCGCTTTAAGTAAGTTTCCCACCAGTCTGAAGGGAGAGGCCCCAGGGTGGAATTCTGGGACTTCTTCATGGGAAAGCGCCTCCAAGCCTCGTTGGCCAGCCACGTGGTTGGATTGGCAGGATCCAGGTTTGGCGACCTCCTCACAGGTCTATACCGTGGGGCAGGGTGGGCGCGGTGGACGAACTGAACCCGATGAACTTGGTGAAGGGGCTGAGTTGGCCGGCGTTTCGTGGGCCTCTCGGGCAAGTCGGCGCGCACCTGGGCTGGGGATGAGGGCGAAAGTCCCAGCTTGCTCAGGAAACTGCCCATGAGGAGATATGAGGCGCAGTCAGTGGCTTCAAGCAAGGTTTTGGCTTCCGAGGTTTCGGACATCTGCACAATCGGACCGAGTCGAAGAGCGCAGTGTTCGGTTGACCGTTGGGATTCACGCGCGAGGAAAGCGCGAGTCTCAGGGCGCTTGGCACTCTCCAGACCCGGCACCCGCGGGAACGGGGGACGCGCGGGACTTCAGCAGTCCCGGTAACTTGCTTAGCTGTTTTGAGACCTCAGCGGGGCGGTCAGACGTTTTGCTCTCTCTGCAGCGAGTTACAGTACTTGGCGCGGGGAGAGGAACTCGAGAGGAAGCGCACGGCCCCTCGCCCCTGGCGTCGGCAGCGGCTGTCTGGGACCCTGTGGTCCGGATTCACCAAGTGGCGCGGAGCTGGAATCGAGTGGGTGCACAGTTTCCAGGCTGCGACTATTATGGGCCTCGAAGGTACAGGCTCAGAGGGCTCAGGGCCCCGGTGCAGATCTGTCTGCCCGCGGGATCCCCTGAGTCTGAGTGGGGAGCACTATCCGCGCCCCGCGGGGTGAGTGCGGGCGGCTTTCGCAGGTGCGCAGGACTGGAGGTCTGGACCGGTGTACCTGTGCCGTCCGGATGGCATTTGTGGCACTAGCAGTCGGGAAGGCCCCTGATTGAAGATCCCCGCGCTTCTCCCCTTCTGCAGCTCTTGACGCTGCCAGTAGATGTCAGTCATTTGCCGCACAGCCACCTTTGAGGTCCACCTGTGTCTCCCAGCGGCCAAATCCAGGTTTCCTTCCTGTTCGCACTTGGAAAACTCATGGCGATTGCCATCAGGAGTGGCCTCAGAGATCCGGAGTGGACGAACGGGAAATCGCGTCTTACGGCCCAGAACCTGAGCCCTCCACAAACACTCGGCTCAGTCCCTTGCTCAGGCCACCTCCTGTTCTCTTCTGCTCTGTGAAAGGCACTGTTAAGAGAGTGAAAAGACACGCCACAGACTGGAGAAAATATTTGCATAATAGGTATGTATCTGCTGAAGCACTGGTATACAAAACATACATAGAATGTTAAAACTCATAATAAGGTAAAAAATTAATGGGCAAAATATCTGAACAGAAACCCCGCCAAAGAAGATATACAGATGGTAAACAGTGTAAAAGGATGCTAAACATATGCTATATGTCAATGTTTAGCTATATATAACTAAACATCAGTAAATACTACTGATTGCAATTTAAACATCAGTAAGATACTATAATTAAAAATTGAACATCAGTAAGATATTACTACACACCTATTCAATTGGCTAAAATTCAAAACACCACATGCTAAGGAGGAGGTGGAGCAACAGGTACTCTCATTCATTACTGATGATAATGCAAAATGGTACATCCACGTTGGAGGACACTGTGGCAATTTCTTACAAAGCTAAAACACAGTCCTACAATACAATTCAACCACCACAATCCATATGTTCATCCAAATGAGCTTAAAGTGAGTGTCCACATAAGGACTTGCACATGAATGTTTATAGAAGTTTTATTCATAATTGCAAAAATTGGAAGCAACCAAGAAGTCCTTCAACAGGCAAATGAATAAACTATGGCATAACCATACAGTGGAATATTATTCAACATTAAAAAGAAATGCACTGTCAAGTCATGAAAAGATATAGAGGAACCTAAAACCCACATTGCTAAGTGAATGGAACCATCTGAAAAGGCTACATATGACTTCAAATACATGACAGTCCGGAAAAGGCAAAACAATAGAGATAGCAAAGAGAGTGCAACAGTGGTTTCAGGAGAGGAGGTAAAGAAATGTGGAATACCATTAAGCACACCAACATACACAAAATGAAAGCACTAGGAAAGGAGACAGAGAAAGGAGTAGAAAAAATTGTCAAAGAGAGTGGCTGAAAACTTCCCAATCTAATTGAAAAACATTAATCTACACATCCAGAAAGCTCAACGAATTCTACATAGGATTATACAAAGAGTTCCACAAAGAGACATGTCAAGTAAAAGCACTGAAAGACAAAGACGAAGAGAAAATCTTGAAAGTAGTAAGAGAAAAATGACTCATCACTTACAGAAGAACCCTAAACAAATTAATGACTGACTTCTCATGTGAAACAATGGAGGCCAGAGGCAGTGGAATAAGATATTCTTATTCTCTCTCTCTTTTTTTTTTTTTTTGAGATGGAGTCTCGCTCTGTTGTCCAGACTGGAGTGCAGTGGCGCAATCTTGGCTCACTGCAAACTCTGCCTCCCAGGTTCACACCATTCTCCTGCCTCAGCCTCCCGAGAGTAGCTGGGACTACAGGTCCTGCCTGTACGCCTGCCACCACGCCTGGCTAATCTTTTTGTATTTTTAGTAGAGATGGGGTTTCACTGTGTTAGCCACGATGGTCTCGATCTCCTGACCTCGTGATCCACCCACCTCAGCCTCCAAAAGTGCTGGGATTACAGGCGTGAGCCACCGCGCCCGGCAGGATAAGATATTCAAAGTGTTCAACAAAAAATACTGTCAGCCCAAAGTTCTATATCTAGCAAAGCTACCTTTCAAAAACGAAAGCAAAATAGACATTCCCACATAAACAAAAACTGAATTTGTTGTTAGAAGATCTGTCTTAGAAATACTAAAGGAAATTCTTCAGACTGAAGGTGACACTATATGGTAATTCAAATACACATTTAAAACAAGAGCACTGGTAAGGATAATCACGTAATTATAAAAGACAGTATAAATGTGTACTTAACTGATTCAAAAAGTAATTGTACAAAACAATATGCATATTATGCATCTGGGAGCCTATAGCATATAGAAATGTAATATATATGCTAATTTATTTGGATTTGTTTTATGCAAAAGGAGGTGGGTGAGAAGAAAGCTGCACTGGGCTAAGGAAATAACTTAAGACAAATTTATAGGAATAAACAAAGAAACCAGAAATGATAAATAAGAAGATTAATATAGAATAAGCTCTCTCTTTATATATATATATACACACACACATATTTTTTCTCCTCTTGTTTCTCTCAGCTTATTTAAAACACATAAAATTACA
Source organism: Papio anubis (assembly GCF_008728515.1). NCBI lineage: Eukaryota > Metazoa > Chordata > Mammalia > Primates > Cercopithecidae > Papio > Papio anubis. The sequence goes on from NC_044981.1 coordinate 27,111,883, forward strand.
TAAAGTAATAATTGTAATAATGTTAGGTTTGTAATATTTATAGTTGTAATATGTATAACAATAATATGATTAAAAGGGAGAAATAGGAGAAAGAGCTATATGGGAGTGAGATTTTTATATCTCACTGAAATTAAGTTAGTATAAATCTGAAGAAATAATTCAAAATTTATAGTGGAAAAACCATCAAAGAGATTAAATGCTACAGTATAAAATATTTACTTAATGCAAAAATGGAATATAGGAGGAATAGAAGAACCAAAAGGCATGAGACATACAGAAAATAAAAAGTAAATACCAGACAAATCCAAATATAGCAGTAATATAATTGTAATAATAATATTACATGTACATATATTAAGCAAGTCAATCAAAAGGCAGAGATTGTCAGGGTGGATAAAGAAACAGTATTCAACTATCTTTTGTCTAGAGAAGACACCATTTACATTTAAAGATACAAGTAAATTGAAAGTAAAAGGATGTAAAACATATGTCATGCAACTTCATCCAAAAAAAGCTGTAATGGCTATACTAATAGAAAAAGTAGACTTTAAAACAAATAATGCTACTAGGGACAAGTAAGGACAAAAAGGGCTAATCCATCAGGAAGATATCATAATTATAAACATCTATGCAATTAATAAGAACACCAAAATACATAAGACAAAAGTGACAGAAATGAAGAAAAAAATAGACAATGCAAAAATAATAGTTGGAATCCTCAGCCCCACTTTCAATAATGAATAGAACAACTACAAAATAGATCAGTAGAGAAACACAAGACCTGAAGAATGCTATAAACCCAACTAGACCTAACAAATATTTATAGAATCTCCATTAAACAGCAGCAGAATGTACATTCTTCTCAAGAGCATATGGAACATTCTCTGAGACAGATCCTATGCTAGGTCATAAAACAAATCCAAATAAATTGAAACGGATAGAAATAATGCAAATTATGTTGTCTGATCATGATGGAATGAAATCAGAAATCAAACACAGAGAAATTTAAAAATCCACAAATATGTGGAAATTAAATTTCTAAATAGCCAGTGGGTTAAAGAAGAAATATTAAGGTAAATTAGAAAATACTTCAGATAAATGAAAATAAAGAAACAACATACCAAAACTTACGGGATTCAGGTAAATTAGGGTTTAGAGGAAAATTTATAGCTATAAATGCCCATATTAAAAAAGAAGAAAGATATCAAATGAGTAAACTAAGTTTTCACCTTAAGACACTGGAAAAAGACCAAACTAAACAGAAGCAAAATTCAGGATAACAGTGAAATTAATGGAATTAGTAATAGAAAAATGTAAAGAAAATCAATGAAATGAAAAACTAGCTCTTCGAAAAGATCAACAAAATTAGCAAACCTTTAGCTAGACTGTCCAAGAAAAAAAGAGAACCGAAATTATTGGAACCCAAAAATGAAAGAGTGAACATTACTACTAACCATATAGAAACAAAAAGACTATAAAGGAATGCTGTGAAAAACTGTATGCCAAAACATTAGATAACTTAGATGGAACAGACAAATCCCTGTAATAATGCGAACTACTGAAACTGACTTCAGAAGAAATAGACAATCTGAATACATCTATAATAAATAAAGAGATAAATTAGTAATAAAAAAACTATATACAAATAAATGTCCAGACCTAGATGGCTTCAGTGTTGAATTCTACCAAACACTTAAAAGAATTAATACCAACTCTTCACAAACTCTTCCAAAAAACAGAAAAGGAGGGAACACTTCTCAACTCATTCTACGAGGCCAGTACCAGTATCCTTATACCAAAACCAGGCAAAGCCATCACAAGAAAACTACAGACCAATATTTCTTATGAATACAGACATAAAAATACTCAACAAAACACCAGCAATATGAATCCAACAACATGTAAAAAGAATTAGATATCATCACCAAGTGGGATTTATCCCAGAAGTGCAAGATAGTTTTAAATTCTGAAAATCAGGTAATGTGATACACCATGTCAACAGAATAAAACCCAAAAACCACATGATCATCTCAAAAGATGAAGAAATGCATCTGACAAAAATTAAACACTCTTTCATGATAAAAAGTCTCAACAAACTAGAAATAGAAGGGAATTTCTTCAACCCCAAAAATGCATCTACAATTGCATGGAACCCTTGAAAAACTAGAACGAAGTTGAAAGACTCACACTTCCTGATTTCAAAATTTACTATAAAGCAACAGTAATTAAAACAATGTTGCACTGCCATAAGAATAAACATATAGACGAATGGAATCTGCAGTTGAGAAGTCAGAAATAAACCCTTATGTCTATGGTCAACTGACTTTTTCCAAGAGTCCAAGACTATTCAATGGGAAAAGAACAGTCTTTCCAACAAATGGTGCCGGGACAAATTGATAGATATGTGCAAAAGAATAAAGTTTGACACTTACCTCACACCATATACAAAAATTGACTCAATGGATTAAAGAGCTAAATACAAGAGCTAAAATTATAAAACCCAATATTTGGGAAACCACTGCCTTATAGAAAGCTTATACATTTGTACTACAAGGCAAATACAGGAATGTTTATAGCAGTATTATTTAGAATATAAAAAATCTGGAAGGTATCTGAATGTGTATTCACAAAAACAAACACCAGAAAATAAATAAATTAATTGTGATATACCTGTGCAGGGGAATACAATACCACAATGTAAAGTGAATGGTCTCCAGGTACATTCAATAATATGGATGAATATCACAAACCAAAAGTTGTGGAAAAGAAGGCAGACAAAGAATAAAAAGACAATATAGATATAAAGTTCAAAAACTGGAAAATAAATTTTGTCTTTTGATTCATACACATGAGGTGTATTAGTATCAAGTAAGGAAAACAGAGAGCACACTGATTATTTTAACAGGATGTATTAGGTGGAATTGGTAAAATGGGTATTGGAAGACTAAAAAGGCAAAAAGGAACAGTAGTAACATCATGAAACAGCTACCACCCCAAGAGCTGAGGAAATACATGTGCAAGAGGTGGGGTTATTAGAAGCTCAAAGCTTGGAGAAAGGGACTCAGTGCTGAAGCCAGATCTCTGAGGAGGGGTCACTGGCCAGCTGGTGCTGTGATCTCCGAGAGGATATGATGAGGTTGGTTCTGGGAGTGTGGAAAACAACACTGAAAACGTGAACTAATTGCTGCTGGAACTTACTGCTGCTACAGAGTGAAGTGCTGCTGGGATGATGCTAACAGGAAGAGAACAACAGAATTGAGAGTTTATTCTCTCTTTTCCAGCTTTCCATTGTCCTTCTAGAGTCCTCCACTGCTAGATTCTGAGAGAGGGTATAGGGTGAGGTTTGCAGTCCCAGCCCCAGCTTCACAAAGCAGAATGTAGAAGTGTGAACAACATTAATATAAAGTTCAGAAACATGCAAACTTAACATATTCTCTCATAATGCATATATATGTGGCAAATCAATTGAGAACAGTAAAAAGAATAATAAATATAAAATAATTATTCTGCAGAGGAAGAAAGGAAGATGAGATTGAGAAGGGCAGATTTAGGGCTTCAAAGTATTGGCAATATTTTATTTCTTCAGTTTTATTGGGTAAATTTGTATTTGCAAAAAAGTATTTTAACTTTTATATATTGCATTTTTGTGTGTATGTCAATATGAATGTACATTCAAATTTTCACAGTAAAATATACTTTATAATATTTAACACAAGTTGTTAGAAGCAATTAAAATACAGTAAAAATTTTTAAATCTTAGGAAAATCACTTTGTACATACCAATTAATATAGGTACTGATAATTCAATTAAAAATTGAATTGACTCATTAAACAAAACAGTATTAAGTTTGCTTTTTAAAGAAACTTCAGAAATATAAACCTGCTCCAAATGAAAAAAGTCATAGCAGCATCTTAAGGGAAAAAACATTCTCTGGGAAGATGCAACAAGGCCCAAGCAATAGTAAAACTCGTGGTAATTTTATTGGCTGAGTGAAATTAAACCGATTAATTTCTCCCATCACAGTCCTAGAGCCTTGGGGAATGCAGCAGAATATTCTATTGCATTGTTCAGGCAGGGAAAAGTGTGTGTTTCCAGGTGGTGGCTTTGCACCTTCAGTTAATAATTCTAATAAATTCACCATGATGATACTTGGCGTCTGGAAGAGCTATTTGCAGCTTCTCTGGATGCATCAGAGCAATCCACCCTCCACAAAAGGCATGTGCACTAAGGATGACAAGTCAAAATGCAGATGAGCCCTCCCTAAAAGGGAAGGAGCCAACCTTGGCCTCTCTGCACAGCACGAGAGTATCTGCCTGCAGTTGTGGGCAGCAGCAATCTCCTGTGGTAAATATTCTTCAAAGGCCCCTGCTCTGAGAATTCAAAGGCAGTTTAAGGATTCTGGAAAGCTTTTCCTTGTCTTATTTCTCCATGTATAGAAGAGCCCCATACGTGATTTAATGTTCTGCTGTCATTGTCTTGAAATTCTTAGTAATTTATTAACAAGAGGCCCCTTGTGTTTTCGTTTTGCTTTGGTTCCCCCAAATTTAACAGCCAGTACAACTCCTATTCTTTCTCTTCCAAAATTAATGTAATTCAAGCTTTCTATTTTCCTTCCTCTATTTCAGTCTTACTTCATTAATTTTGGTTACCAAGTTCTGACTCTTTACATTTTTGTTCTTTTTTAAATTTTTCTCTCTCTTCCTTCATTTCTCTTTTTCTTCTCTGCTACTTATTTTCTCAGTAGTGCTTAACAGAATGGGCTCCACTGCCTGGGTCAAGTACAATTTTGCAACCTATGAGCTGTGAGAACCTGGGCAAGTTACTCAATCTCTTCTTGTCCTCATCTGTAAATTTGGAATAATAATTTTACCTACCTTACAGGATTTTGTGAGGGTTAGTTATGTTAAGTATCTGTAAAGTGTTAGAACATTGCTTACACATAAGTGCTCAGCAAGTATTTATTAAATAAGTAACCTTATCTTTATATTCTTTCTCTATATATTTCATTTTCTACTTTGATATTCTTTATTTTTAAAATTCTCCCCATACTTTATATACTATTTTGATATTATTTAATCAAGCTTTAGTTAATTTCATGTATTATATCTCCTCAGTGTTTTTATTCTTCCTATACTTTATACCTTAAGTAATTTTTTAAAAATCCAATTATGGATTTCTTTTTACTGCTCCTTTCTGGATAACCTCTTCTTCTGTACTGTTGTAACTTCCCTTATTTATCTCTATATTGTTTTGGTCCATGTTTTCACATTTGAAATGCTTTGCATCGTTTCCAGATATTTTATATTTTTTTCTTACAACCACTTCTCTATAAAGCTCTTCTCTTTCAATGATTAAAGCTCACAACATTCCTCAGATGGTTTTGCTTTTCTCTGACTTCAGAAGTGGATTTGTATAACTTTTATTCTTTTGCTGTCCTTTTACAATTTTTTACACAAAACTCTCCAAATTCTAGCTTTCTTTTTTATTCTTTCTTTCTTTCTTTCTTTCTTTCTTTTTTTTTTTTTTTTTTTTTAGTAGAGATGGGGTTTCACCGTGTTAGCCAGGGTGGTCTCGATTTCCTGACCTCGTGATCCGCCCGCCTTGGCCTCCCAAAGTGCTGGGATTACAGGCATGAGCCACCGCGCCCGGTCGCATTCATTTTTTCTCATTCTGTATCTTCTTTTAGTATTGTTTCTTTCATTACTACAGTGTCTATTTCTTATCGTACACTTTCTTTTCACTGATTTTCATATCTTATTTTTCTTTTTTCTCTCTCTTCATTCTTTTTATCTTTATACTGTTCCCCCTCAATTTCTATTCCCTCTCTATTCATACTGTCTTATTTTATTAAATGTTTTATATTCTTTTACAAATCATCTTTATATTTAAGTTGAAAATGTTTTATATTCTTTTTATATTTTATTTTATTTTATTTTTTGAGATGGAGTCTTGCTCTTGTTGCCCAGGTTGGAGTGTAGTGGCGCGATCTTGGCTCACTGCAACCTCTGCCTCCTGGGTTCAAACGATTCTCCTGCCTTAGCCTCTGGAGTAGCTGGAATTACAGGCATGTGCCACCACGCCTGGCTAATTTTTGTGTTTTTAGTAAAGACGGAGTTTCATCATGTTGGCCAGGCTGGTCTTGAACTCCTGACCTCAGGTTTGTATTCTTTTTAAATCATCTTCTGTTAAACAATATTTTTTATTTTATTTTAACGCTGCTTTTAATTATTCTTTTAATTTTTAGTATTGATAATTTAGAAATATATTTAACAATTCAGGTATTATTTTAAAATATATTTTCCCTCCTTGACGTCTTTGCTTAAGTTTTGGTTTTTTTTTTTAACTCTTTGATATTTCAGATTGTCTTAAAGTAAAATCATTTTCCTTTTGTAAACATTGCTATTTTCATATTGGTTTATTACTTTATTTTCTTCTTCCCAAACTTTCCTTTGTAGGATTTTACATAACATGCTGTAAATAAAATGCCATAATAATTATATATTTGTGTTCTCTTTCCTCTTTCCCTGCATATCTGGATATCAATTTATAACCTTTGTCTCCTTTTCAAGCACTTTCTCTGACTCACTTATTGGTTGCTGTTTATTCTAAAAGTGTGTTCGCAACTTTTCTATATTTTAGCCATCACCAATACTTTTTTTATCTTTTGGTAATTTAATTATGTTTCTTTTTAATATTTCCTCTTTTTGATTTTCTTTTTATTGATACTAATTCTTCATTTTATTCCTTCTTTACCTACTTTTTCTCTCTTCCCTTTTTGTTGTTTATTGCATCTAATATATTTTAAATCTTCTTTCTATTTAATTCAATATACTCTGAATTTTCTATCTTACTAATCCTGTTTTTCTTGTTTTGTGTGTGCATAAACTTTATTGAGGTATAACTTATGTACAGAAGAGTCATTTTAAGTTGTACAGTTTCATCATTTTGACACACACACACACACAATGTCACAACCACCTCAATCAGAACATTTTATTCTCCCCAAATTTCCCACGTTCTTTTGCAATCAGTGCATCCTCGACCTGGGCCCAGTCAACCAACGGCTCTAATTTCTATTACATTAGTTGTGACTCGTAAGATTTATTACAAATGGAGTAATAGAGTATCTCTTCTTTACTGTCTGGCTTCTTTTTTTTTTTTGAGACAGAGTCTCACTCTGTCGCCAAGGCTGGAGTGCAGTGGCATGATCTCGGCTCACAGCAACCTCTGCCTCCTGAGTTCAAGTGATTCTCCTGCCTGAGCCTCCTAAGTAGCTGGGATTACAGGTGCGCACCACCATGCCTGGCTAATTTTTTAATTTTCAGTAGAGACGGGTGTTTCACTATGTTGGCCAGCCTGGTCTCGAACTCCTGACCTCAAGTGATTCCCCCACCTCAGCCTCCCAAAGTGCTGGGATTACAGGCATCAGCCGCTGAACTGGTTCTGCCTGGCTTCTTTTATTCAGAGCAATGTTCTTCAGATTCATCCACATTGTTGTATGTAAGAGTGGTGCATTTCATTTTATTGCTGAGTAATAGTTCATTATATGAATATATAATTGTTTGTTTGTTCATTCACATATTAATGGACATTTAGTTTTTTTCCAGTTTTCAACTATTTCAAAAAAAGCTGCTACGAAAATTAGGATACAGTTCTTTGGGCATGTCTTTAAATAGATAAAAACTGTCCGATAATTTCCAAACTATTTGAACAACTTTACATTCTCACCAGGAACTTAAAAGTTTTAGCTGCTACACATCCTTGCCAACACTTGGTATTTTCAGTATGTTAACTTTAATAACTTTAGCCAGTCTAGTGGGTGTGTAGTGGAATCTCACAATGGTTTTCATTTACATTAGCCTAGTGAATAAAGATGTTGAGCATTCATTATTGAATGCTTTATTGGCCATTCATTAATCTTATTTTATGAAGTATTTATTGAAACCTTTTGCTCCTTCCTCTTCCTCTTCCTCTTCTTCTTCTTGACTGAGTCTTCCTCTTTCACCAGGCTGGAGTGCAGTGGCACAATCACAGCTCACTGCAACATCTGCCTCCCAGGTTCAAGCGATTCTCCTGCCTCAGCCTCCCAAGTAGCTGGGACTATAGGCACACGCCACCATGGCCAGCTAATTTTTGTATTTTTAGTAGAGACGGGGTTTCACCATGTTGGCCAGGATGATCTTGATTTCTTGACCTTGTAATCCACCTGCCTTGGCCTCCCAAAGTGCTGGGATTACAGATGTGAGCCACCGTGCTCAGCTGCTCCTTATTTAATAGGTATTATGTTGTTGTGAGGTTGTGAGGTAAATTATATAGCCTAGATACAGGTTCATTGTCAGATATATGTATTACAGATATTTTCTAACAATTTTTGGCTATCCTTTTTCATCTTATTAAGGGTGTTTTTTGAAGAGCAGATTTTAATTTTAGTGAAATTGTATTTAAAATTTTTTGTTGTTAGTGTTTTCTATGTCCTAACAAAATTTTTCTTACCACAAGATTGTGAAGATTTTTTTTTTTTTTTTTTTTTTGAGATGGAGTCTCACTGTCGCCCAGGCTGGAGTGCAGAGGCATGATCTTGGCACACTGCAACTTCCATCTCCCTAGTTCAGACGATTCTCCTGCCTCAGCCACCCAAGTAGCTGGGACTACAGGCATGTGCCACCACGCCTGGCTAATTTTTGTATTTTTAGTAGAGATGGGGTTTCACCATGTTGGCCAGGCTGGTCTCGAACTCCTGGGCTCAAGCGATCTGCCTTCCTCGGCTCCCAAAGTTCTGGGATTGCAGGCATGAGCCGACTGGATATTTTCAATTGTCCTATCTTCAAGCTCAATGGTTCCTTCTTTCACATCCTCAAATCTGCTGTTGAGCACCTCTAGTAAATTTTTAAACTATTACACTTTTCAACTCTATAATTTCTATTTGGTTCCATTTTATCATTCTATCTTTTTGTTCTCTTTATATGTTTATATTCTCTTTACTTGTTTATACACCATTCTTTTGGTTTCATTCAGTTCTTTGTTCATGGTTTCCTTTAGCTCTTTAAGACAGTTGATTTAAAGTCTTTATCTAGCAAACCCAATGTCTGGGCTTCCTCAGGGATAGTTTCTGTCCATTTCTTTTTTTCCCTGTGAATGAGCCACATATTTCTGTTTCTTTATGTCCTGTAGTTTTTTGTTGAAAGTGGACATTTTGAATATTATAATCTGGAAACTCTGGATATCAGATGTTTTCGCCTCCACAGGGTTTGCTATAGTTGATTTTTGATGTTTGAGGATTTCAGTCATCTGTTTCTTTAGTGAGTTTCCCAAACTATTTTTGCAAAGACTATATTGCTTGTCATGTGTTGTCACTGAAGTTATGTTACCTTAGCAGTCAGCCAGTGACTTGACAAAGATTTTCATAAATATCTGGAGGGAGAAAAAAACCAACACTCTGGTCTTTGCAGATGGGCTCTGAGCTGGCGTACTCCTTATCTCTAAGCCAAGCCACCTGCAACTCTGCCTTAGCTATCATCTTCTGCTTGCACGGACTCCAAAGATCAATCAGAGGTACAAGCCAAAGGTTCTCTTAGGACTTTTTGGAGCTTGCATCTGGCCCTGGGCATGCAGGTTGCATTTCCGCTTCCTAAGTCTGAGGTCTCCAGAGAAACAGAATCAATAGGATGTGTGTGCATGTGTACAGTATTCTGAATACTGCAGGGCAAGCTGGAGACCAAGCTGTAAGGAAACATAGAAAGTTATGTAATAACTAGATGGTAATTCAGTGTCAGGAGAAGGGCTGTTTATCCATTAAATGAAAAGGACTTCATCAACCCTGTTGGCTAACTGGAAAGTAAATTTATTTAATACCTTATTACATTTCATCACTTTGTCAACTTCAATTACACCTTTACTACATTTGTAAAAATATTAAATATGCTTCCTAAGCAAAGAAAGTTTTTCAGAACAAGCAAATTTAGCATTAATGACATAAATTACTCAGTAGTTAACCATATTCTATAAATACATTTTATTATTCATAAAATAACAGTATTGTACAATTAGTGCTCTGAAAAGTGGATTCATATTTATATATTGCTATTTATAGGTTATAAATATTACCTGTGTATAAAAAGTACAAAATATTTCAAGTTATAAGTTTACAATTAAAATTCAATATTAGAATTTGAAATAAGATTGTTTTTTATTACATGGGAAACTATCTTTAAAATAGAACAGACTAATCCTGTAAAATGGGCTAGAACAAATGGTAAAAATGTGTATGCAAAGCCCAACTGCCACGTAAACTTAATCTGCTCTCTAGATATTTGAACAATACATGGCATCCAGCCTCTGGAAATCCCACAAAAATGTAATGAATTCATGTATAGTTGAGTATTTGTCCCTCTTTCATGATAGATTTGTCCCTCGTTCATGATAATTTCCATGTCAAAATTGAAATTTCTTTCTAAGAATTCAGTGATTGCTAAACTTTCATATGTGGAATATATTTATGCTGCTGTTTAGGCTGCGCTGGCTTCAATCAAAAGATCCAAGAAAATCGTGAATATTTTGTATTCAAGTGACACAACACTGGGAATCTTACCTGTCTTTCAAACTGGCATTGGGCTCATGGGGAACTCATTGCTATTCATTATATGTATGTACATCATCTTATTTCGGCCCCATCAGAAGAACCCCTTAGATGTGATTCTTATGCACCTAACTTTGGCTAACGTTATAACAGTTATCATCAGGGTGTTCCATATATAATGTCATCCTTCGGAATTAGAAGTACTTTTGTTGATACTTGTTGTAAAACAGGGCTATACATTTATAAAATGACACGGGACATTTGTGTATGTACTTCTTCTCTCCTGAGTATATTTCAGGCTGTTATTATCAGTCCTTGTCATTCCAAGTGGGCATGGCTCAAACCTCAAATCTCCCCATAATTTTTTCCCTTATTGATTTATTCCTAAATAAACAACATGCTAATCAATATGTGGGTCATTATAAGCACCATAGCCACCAGCAAATCCACTAATGTTGGACTTGGATATTCTCTGATATACTGTAAAACAAACATTTTATATACTACCATGCAACGATATTTCAAAGTGCCATGTTTACTCAAGGTTTCCTCTTTTTGTTCCTCATGATTTAGAGTAGTTTCTACATGGTGACTATTTTCTTAAGGCATCAAAAGACGGTCTTTCATATTCACAGTATCAGTCTCTCTCCACAATCTTTTCCTGAAACAGAAGCCACTCATGTTGTCTTCTTGCTGGTGAGCTGCTTTGTTTTCTTTTATGGGACTAACATGTGTCTTTCCACTTATATTAGCTCTATATATGAGAACAGCCTAATCCTGGAGAACAGTACTAGCTTTGTTTCATCTTCCTACCCAATTATCTGCACTTTGATGTTGATTAATTATGATAATAGAGTTTCCAGATTAACCTGTGCCATTTTAAATATGATTACTTCCCCCTGCTTACCACACAGCTTTCTATTGCATCAAAGGAATCCTGATAAAAATTATTTTAACTACAAGAGAATGCATTTTTAAATTTTTCTGAGTTTAGAAATTTAGTCCTTTGGCCTGGGAGCTCCAGGCTGCAATGAGCCAAGACCACGCCACTGAACTCCAGCCTGGGAGACAGCAAGACCCTGTCTGAAAAAAAAAAAAAAAAGGAAAGGAAAGGAAAGAAGGCTGGGCGCAGTGGCTCACGCCTGTAATCCCAGCACTTTGGGAGGCCGAGGCAGGCGGATCACAAAGTCAGGAGATCGAGACCAACCTGGCTAACACGGCGAAACCCGTCTCTACTAAATACACAAAAAATTAGCCGGGCCCAGCTACTCGGGAGGCTGAGGCAGGAGAAAGGCGTGAACCTGGGAGGTGGAGTTTGCATTGAGCCGAGATCGCGCCACTGCACTCCAGCCTGGGCGACAGAGCAAGACTCCGTCTCAAAACAAACTAACAAACAAACAAACAAAAGAAAAAAAAAAAAGAAAAGAAAAGAAAAAGAAGAAGAAAAAAAAGAAATTTATTCATTTGGTTGTCATCCTTGAAGAGAAACAATATATGATAAAATAAAAAATAAATTTAGTCCTGATTGCACCTAGGTAAAAATTTGAAAACAAAAATCCATTGCGATTCAATCTATGAAAGTTTCTTCAAGCATAAATGTGTACATTGCAGATGAGTATGTAAAGTGTAAAATACATACAGGTTCTAAAAACATGAAAAGTTATATCAATAAAAACTCTAATGTAGTAAAAATAAAGAAATGTAAGGACATGGTAAAAATCAAATTCAAAGTAGTGGTTATCTTTAAGAGGTTTGGAAGATGTGAAAAGAGTTGGGAATATAGATGACTTCACCTTCATTTGTAATTTTTTATTTCTTGAATTGGCTTATATGTTTATTAGTACTTCATATCTGTATATATCCAAAATGCCCTGTAAATAAGTTTAAAATAAACAATATTTGCTCTTATTTCTATACTTTCTTGTATATTTCTCAAATTTGTAAACCATTTATTTGCACGAATTTTGCATTAAGTTTATAAAGTTGATTAGATTCATGGATTCCCAAAAGATGCTTGGCATGGAACACTATTTCTGTTTCCAAATAGACACATTGACATATGATTATGCAAATTTCATAGGGAGGTTACAGGATGGGAAGTTAGATACACTTCGTCATACTTCCGCCATTTTGTAGTTTAGACACAATAACTGACCAGCATTAATGTTAAAATAGAGTTCATAAGACTGATGAAATGAACTCTTTGTATTAGCCAGGCATGGTGATGGGCGCCTGTAATCCCAGCTACTCAGGAGGCTGAAGCAGGAGAATCACTTGAACCCAGGAGGTGGAGGTTGCAGTGAGCCGAGAATGTGCTACTGCAGCCTGGGCGACAGAGCAAGACTCTGTCTTAAAAAAAATAAAAATAAAAAAGAGAGAGAGAGAAGAGAAAGAAAGAAAGAGAGAAAGAGAGAAAGGGAGAAAGGGAGAAAGGGAGAAAGGGAGAAAGAGACAAAGAGAGAAAGGGAGGAAGGGAGGAAGGAAGGAAGGAAAAGAGAGAGAGAGAAAGAGAAAGAAGAGAAAGAAAGAAAGAAAAGAAAGAAAGAAAGAAAGAAAGAAAGAAAGAAAGAAAGAAAGAAAGAAAGAAAGAAAGAAAGAAAGAAAGAGAGAAAAAGAAAGGAAGGAAGGAAGGAAGGAAGGAAGGAAGGAAGGAAGGAAGGAAGGAAGGAAGGAAGGAGAAAGAAAGAAAGAAACTCTTTGTGGCAATAAGGTAGGAAATTATAAACAAGACCTAAGGCCACGCCAGACAAGGGTTAAGTCACACACCCATACACTTAAAAAATAAACTCTATTCTAATTGCCACAAGGTTAATTTTTCTCCTTTTTCTCTAACAGCTAAACAAACACCGGCTTAAAGATAAACAATATTTTTTTAAAAAGTTACAGCTTACCACCCATCAAACACTGACTAACTGATCCCTCCATTTCACAAGCCATAACTACAGCTTTGATTAGACAACAGACTAGTTTCAGTAACTTCTAATAAAAAGACCACCAACCACAGACCGGTTCTGGCCAGTTTACAGACGCTGCTTCATGTCTCTGCTTTACCTTCGTGTCCCTGCTTCACCTTTTGATGTATAGGGGCTAATTGTAATATTTTTAAATATTAAGTCTCGACCCCATAGTAACATAATAAACATAAGTGACATGTAACTTACATGTTTACTTATCATGTATATGCACATTCCCCCTTTGAAAATATTCATAACTCCTCCTATAACCTGTTAAATATGTGTGTGTAGTAAACCTGTTCAGCATAAAACTCCTGCCCAATCCCTCCTCCCTTGAAGTGTCTCCTTCTGGCTTTGGCTGGAAGCTACACTTTCCAACCTGTCAGTATAACCAGCTTACAGGCTGTAACTATTTTTAAAAAGTAAAGTATTCTTTCCAAATTTATACATCTCATGATTTTTCAGTTGACAAAGGTATAGTCTTTAATACATTATTTTAAAAAGCTTAAAAAAATAAACTTTTAAGGACTTTTAGAAGAACAGGAAATCATGTTATAGGTCATAAAAGAAGAAAACAAGAGAGTTAAAAGCAGAAAAATGAAATGGAAAATAAACATATAAAGAAAATAAACAAAGCCAAGGACTGGTTACTTGAACATATTAATAAAATTGATAACTACCTAGCAAGTCTGATAAGATATATTCTTATATATAAGAGTTCACATAAATTACTAATATCAGAAATGAAAAAAGGACATCACTATACATCCCTGCACACAGCAAAAAGTATATAAGAGAATATTATAAAAAGGCTGGGCGTGGTGGCTCATGCCTATAATCCCAGCACTTTGGGAGGCTGAGGCAGGCGGATCACCTGAGGTCAGGGGTTTGAAACCAGCCTGGCCAACGTGGCAAAACCCCGTTTCTACTAAAAATACAAAATTAGCCTGGCATGGAGGCTCACACCTGTAATCCCACTTACTTGGGAAGCTGAGGCAGGAGAATTGCTTGAACCCGGGAGGCGAGGTTGTGGTGAGCCGAGATCATGCCATTGCACTCCAGCCTGGGCAACAAAAGTGAAACTCCATCTCAAAAAATAAATAAATAAATAAAAATTTAAAAATAAATAAATAAAAAAGGACATCACTATACATCCCTGCACACAGTAAAAAGTGTATGAGAGAATATTATAAATAATAACATGGCAATGCATTTAAAAACGTAGATGAAATGAAAAAATTCCTAGGAAGACACAGGTTACAAAAACTGATACAGGAAGTAATAGAAAATTTAAATAGTCCTATACCTATTAAACAAATGAATCGGTAATTTAAAACCTTACAGAGAAAACTCCAGGCCTATGCTGCTTCAAAGGTGAATTCTTCCAAATATTTATGAAACAAATAACATGAATCTTGCATAAACTCTCAAGCAATAGGGAGAAAGGAACACTTCCTAAAATATTTTGTAAGACAAGCATACTCTTGGGTATCAGACATATCTTTTGTGCCACCTCCGATTCTCTTGCCATCTTACCTTGCAACTTGTTTTACCCCAATAGTCATGGCAACCAATTTCCTCTGTGTGCAGAAAACAGCAGGACTTCACTGTTCACCTCTGTTGAACTTCTTGTCTTCTACTATAAGGCTTCTCTGTTGCTGTTGAAATATGAGCTGCTGAGAGATCTTTGATATCTGCACATGCACAACTTCTATATGTAGGGCTATTAATGCTCTATGGAGCAAAACTTTGATCAGTTGGATACAGTGGCTGACCAATTTTTTTTTTTTTTTTTTTTTTTTTGAGACGTGTCTTGCTCTGTCACCCAGGCTGGAATGCAGTGGTGCAATCTTGGTTCACTGTAAGCTCTGCCTACTTGGTTCAAGTGATTCTCCTGCCTCAGCCTCCCAAGTAGCCGGGATTACAGGTGTGCACCACTACACCCAGCTAATTTTTGTATTTTTAGTAGAGATGGGTATCACTGTTTTGGCCATGCTGGTCTTGAACTTCTGAGCTCAACTGATCCTCCCACTTCGGCCTCCTAAAGTGCTGGGATTACAGGTATGAGCCACCATGTCTGGCCGTGACCAATAAAGTTTTCCCACTTTCTTCCCCTAAGTAGACTTCCTCAACTATCATCCCTAGTGAATGCCCGAAAAATAGTCCTGTCACTTAGGAATTCACCAAGTAAAGAAATTAGAAAATATCTTCATCTTGTTAAATCAAAGACACGAGGTGACCTACAGTAGATCGGCATCCTGGAAGTGCATTTCTTGAATAGTCCAGAGAGCCTTAAGTTATAAACTTAATTTATTTGAGATTTGTATTGCTTATCAATTGCTGTAACAAATAATTCCAAATGTAGTGGTTTAAAACAACACATTTATTATCTTACTGTGTCTGTAACTCAGAAAATCAAAGTGTTGTATTTGGGTAGTTCCAGCTCAGGGTTCCTCATGGGGTTGCAATGAAGATGCCAGGCTAGGGCTCTAGTCATCATAAGGCTTGACTGGGTCTGGAGGATCTTCTTTCAATCTCCCTAGTAGGTGCTGGCAGGAAGGCTCACTCCCTCCCCAAATGGGCTACTACACAGGACAGCTGGTGACATAGTAACTGGCTTTCCTCTAGAGCTAGATCTATCACTTACATTAGACACAAAGACCACCCCTGGTACATAGGGAACTACACCAGGGCAAGAATATCAGAAGGTAGAGATTATTGGGGATCATCTTAGAGGCTGCCTACCAGATAGGCCCTCTGTCCACCTATGACCCCAGTCTCTGTCACCAAATACACTCACCACCTTCCAAAAGGGCCGAAGGGTTCCAGAATTTAGCATTTAAATCATATCCAAGTACGTATGAGACACTTCGGGTATGATTTCTTAAGTATGCCCACTCAAATACATAGAAACCTGGCTGTACAAACCAGAAAACACCACTACATCTGTTTTGTTTTGTTTTTTGAGACGGAGTTTTGCTTTTGTCACCCAGGCTGGAGTGTGGTGGCATGATCTCGGCTCGCTGCAACCTGTGCCTCCCTCGTTTTAGCGATTCTCATGCCTCAGCCTCGTGAGTGGCAGGGACTACAGGCATGTGCCACCATACCTGGCTAATTTTATATTTTTAGTAGAGACAGGGTTTCACCATGTTGGCCAGACTGGTCTCTAACTCCTGATCTCAAGTGATCCACCTGCCTCCACCTCCCAAAGTGCTGGGATTACAGGTGTGAGCCACTGCACTCGGCCTGCCACTACATCTGGACAAGAGTTTGACCCCTTTACTTTCAAAGTAAAAGTCTGGTATTGTACCAACCAAGCCACATAGGTCCTAAGAAGAGATTCTTATTCATATTGAGAAATGATTTTAGCACATATCACTAATGTTGACTGGTGTTATAAATGAATTATTAGACTCAGAAAAGACAACTAAGGAGGTGGTTTGAATTCCATGGAGTCAATTCATTGGACAGAAGTGTATTCATGTACTCTGAACATTGCTTGTATTCACTATTACTTGTTTTTTTTTGTTTTGTTTTGTTTTTTGTTTTTTGTTTTTTTTTTGCACTAAGTCTAAGAAATCAAACTGGTCTATATAGGATGAATGCAAATAGGATCAATACAACAGTCCTTATTCATTTACCTACGATCTGTAAAAGGGAAGACTGAAGAAGTGGAACCGACTGATTCCCTTCAGCAGCTAGTTATTGAACTTAACATTGGCACCCAAAAAAGGACTTTTCTGGTGACCAAGAAAAACAACAAAAGTAATGACAAAGGCAGAGAGGTGGAGAGCAACTAGCTTAAAACAATAAAGTTATACATTGTCAAATACTTATTAAAGCAAATAATTAATAAGGAAGAGAATATCCCAGCAATTAGCAGAAGTTAATGTGGGTTTTGTCATTTCCACGGTGAAATTGCATACAAAGTAGTAATAAAAATGCATCTCAGCTGAGCATACACTTTTGTCTGACACCAGGGAAGAAAGGAATTTTCCAATGTAGGACCGTATGGCTCTGTGAGGTGTGCGACTTTTGGGTAAATGGTGAGATTTCATAGGAAAGAAACTCATAACTCAGAGCGGAAATGGCGGTTTTCAGGAATGGTTGAAAGCATAAAATCCAGGGATTTGGCTTTTCTTGGGGGGTGGCGTGCTAAAACTCGTAGCAGAGGATGGTTTCGATCCATCGACCTCTGGGTTACGGGCCTCGCACGCTTCCGCTGCGCCAGTCTGCTGACCGGATTACAAAACCCCCTGATCTTAGTTTCAATCATCAAAATCACCTTTCAGTACCGACAAAATTTTCATTTTCTAATTATTTCATTTTGCATCTGATCGTTTACACTGTCCCTATCTCTGCCAAGGAAGTTGAAGATTCGCTACTCGATAACTAGATGGCCTCAGGCCATAACCTCCGAATCTGTGTTTTCCAACCTGCCAAAGATGGTCTGAGCCTCTTAGCAGACACTCGTTTATCACAGCGAGCCTAGGAGGAGGGCGCCAAGCAAAACACTAGGTGTAGTCTTCTCGAGTAGAATCTAGGCAGTCGTGGAGCGAACGCAGCTGTCACCGGAGGGGAATCGTGTTAACCGTCTTGTTTGTTTCTATAAAAAAATTTCATAGACGATCGTAGAAGAGATTTTTTCCCTTGATGCAGTAAAAATGATCAATGTTATTAAAGTTCAACTCGACTTGTGTGTGTTCTGTGTGACGAAATGGAAAGTATACATAAAGGACTTCCGTTGCATACCTCAGCACAATGTTATCTCCCGAAAAAGCACTCCTCCAGCTGATTCCGTTACAAGCATAGCTAGTGGCTTTTTCAGAAAACACCATTTTTATTTGAAAGAATGATTAACAAACTATGGTTATTAAGACTCGGTATTTGACAGACATGATTTTTTTTAATTTTTTAATTAACCAAGTGAGCCTGCCACTTCAAGGAAAACAACTGACAGTATTTGTGACCAATGATAAGAGTGGGGCTTTCTAGCAAAAATTTGAATGTTGCAAAACTTGTATCCGTTATCATGAGCCTGACAACTTCCAACTTCTGACTTTTATGAAATTGTTAGTGATAGCAGTGTAATTTTAAGATTTTTAGTTGACAGTAAGTATTGTACATATATATGGGGTATAGAGTGATATTTCGATACATGTATAAATATGTAATTATCAAATGATAGTTTCTTCATTCGCTTGCAAAGTCACAAGATTTTAAACGAAACAAAAACGGTGCCCCTGAAATAAAGAGGATAAACTTGATGTATAGCTCAAATTATTACATGACAGCTACAGTTTCGATTGGATCCCTTTTGGGGCCATTTTGACAAAAACACGAAAAAAATAATAAACTAATAAAGATAAGATCTTTCTCTTCTTGTGGCTTATATCAATCAGGGAAGAGAGCTTTTAGGAAGTCCCTGAACACCAGCTCTCATTTGCAGCTTCCTTTATAATGACACTAGACAGGGTCATTCTGGAATATTGCAAATCTTTTATCATTAGTAATGTAAGCTTTTGGATGATGATGGAACATGGGCTAAGGCTAGCATGCTCGTATTTTTTTTTTCTCTCTCATTTACTCTATCTCCCTGTCCACGCTAAGACTGAAGGACTGCCCTCTTTCATTTTCCTTGGTAAAGTGGCGAGCAGTTTACCAAGGGGAGCCCAAGGACTGTCATCCAATTGCTGGTCACATACACAATTAACCAACTTTTCTTTCACGAATTATCTTTGATGTCATGTCTAAGAACTCTTTAGGCCGGGAGTGATGTCTCACGCCTGTAATCCCAGCACTTTGGGAGGCCGAGGCGGGTGGATCGCCGGAGCTCAGGAGTTGGAGACCACCTATTGCAACATGGTGTAACCCCGTCTCTACTAAAAATACAAAAAAATTAACCGGGTATGGTGGCGCGCGCCTGTAGTCCCAGCAGCTTGGGAGGCTGAGGCAGGGGAATCGCTTGAGCCCCAGAGGCTAAGGTTGCAGTGAGCCGAGATGGCTCCACTGCACTCCAGCTTGGGCTACAGAGTGAGACTACGTCTCAAACAAAGATAGCCCTCGGTCCTCACCTAGCCCTCTGTCCTCAAATCTTTGCTACTGGCTAAGGTAAAATTTAACGGATTTCTTGATGTGTCCTCATTCTAAGCAAGTAAAAACACCTCTGTTAGCGCCTGGACAGGGACTTGAACCCTGGACCCTCAGATTAAAAGTCTGATGCTCTACCGACTGAGCTACCCAGGCTCCCTAGCAAACATTTTCTTACAGTTCTACAAATAGGATCAATGATTATCACAGTTCAGTGGAGTATACACTGGTTCTTACATGTGAAAAAGAGTAACTCAGTAGAACTTTAACTTCCACAGAATCAATTCAACCACCATTCGTTTATGTTTTCTGCAGGTTCATAGAAAAGAAATGTAAGTAACATAAAAAAAAATTCTTATTTGTGTAGTTCGTAGAAAGAAAAATAAACAAGAAAACAACTGATTGCTCCTAATAAATATTTGTGTAAAGTTTAGTTAAATCTGTCAGCACTGCCATATTTACTGGGTAACAAGAAATAACCAAAAAACACACAAAGAGGAACAAAGAAACAATTAAAAAACAAAAACAAGAGAAGTGGGAAGTTGGCCGGGAGCAGTGGCTCACGCCTATAATCCCAGCACTTTGGGAGGTCGAAACGGGCGGATCACCTGAGGTCGGGAGTTCGAGACCAGCTTGGCCAATATGCTGAAACTCCGCCTCTACCAAAAATACAAAAAGAAAGTAGCCAGACGTGGTGGCGCATGCCTGTAATCCCAGCTACTCAGGAGGCTGAGGCAGGAGAATCGCTTGAACCCGGGGGGCGGAGGTTGCAGTGAGCCGAGATCGCTCCACTGCACTGCAGCC
The DNA here is from genome assembly GCF_008728515.1 of Papio anubis. NCBI lineage: Eukaryota > Metazoa > Chordata > Mammalia > Primates > Cercopithecidae > Papio > Papio anubis. Next base: position 27,132,308 of record NC_044981.1, read on the forward strand.
TGAGGGACACAGTGCTACTCCGTCTCAAAAAAAAAAAAAAAAAAAGTGGGAAGCAACCAGTTGAAAGCAATGGTAAGAGCCTGACAAATCTCATAAAATGTCCCATTATTTATACTTTTCACTGCTCTGGGGTGTTCTTGCCTGTCTAAAAGAATTTTGACTAACGTGATACCTACCACATGTTTTCAGTGGACATCTAACATTTTTCATTAAGTTTAAGTTTTTCTGAAGGATATAGTGACTTGTATCATAGGAATCTAAACACCATAGTAATTTAATACTTACCAACAACCTTTTAAAAGAGGGAGGTGAACAGTGCCCTCTCTTTAATTGTGGAAGATTTTACATTGATCCTTTATTTTTCTGCATTCATAGTGCCATTCCATGTCTCTTATAGAATTTTTATCCTAGTACAATGTCATTTTGTAGTTTTTTTTTTTTTTTTTTTTGATCCTTCTATGACACTTCTTTGGACCAAATATAGATATAAATATTGAAGTCTAATGTTATTTCCTGTTACCTGAAATGTGTGTTAAAGATAGTTTTTCTGGATTGTGTTATATTTGCATCTACTGCTAGTACATAATCAAAACTTAATAGGTAAATAACAATTTTAAAGCCCCTTTACTGGAAGATGTAATGGAAGTCACTGCGGAATTTGTCATCCCCCTTTCTCCACGAAATTGTACACAATATGCAAGTCCACCTCGATAGATGGAGGTTCTAACTTAGTATTCCCAATTGTTTCCATGTTGGGAGCTCGAGAGGAGAGAATTTTTAGGCTGGGGCAATGTGTCAGAGGCAAACAACTACCAGAAATTTATCAAGTGGTATCTTTCCATGGAGTGCCATCACTGATTTGATTCTCAGACTTTTAGGGAAGATACAGAAGTAGATTTACACTCCAAGTTGCCTGTAGGCCAGGATGGTTTTGATCTTTCAACCTCTGAGGTCATGAGCCCAGCAGGCTTCTACGGCATCACATTGCTTACGAATAGGTAGCACTGCTAATATTCCATTCAATTTTTACAGTTTTTGTAACATGAAGATGGTTTCATTGTTTTCCTGAGTCTTTTTCTTTCCTTCCTCCCTACTCGTTCCTCCTTTTTTCTGCCTCTTGACAATTGGCCCCCTCAAGAAGCAGGTGTCTTCAGTCCCTCCATCTCTACGCAGTCCCAATCTGTCAAATATTTAACCTTTGAAATCCTTTCTTCAAAAGCTTCCTTGAGCTCTGAGGAGGAACTACAGAGAGAATCCAGGAGGAGCCCAGCAAGCAAAGCCCTCGGGAAACCCTGCTTGAGAAGAACTGGGGAGCTCTGGAGTTAACACCTCCGCCTCAGGGACAAGTGTCTTAACCACCTACTATCAAAAATCTCAAAGGGTTTTCTTTGCATACGAGGGAGCCAGACTTTCAGAATTTCACTTCCGACTGGATAATGTTTGGATGCGTTTTGACAGGAACCAGGAGTTCCTGTGTTTGAAAACCGGAGCTTATTTCAGGGAACTGGGCTTTTGTTGAGGCTGCCTCTGAGTTGGTATGTTCTAGGAGTTACATGACTATATGCCAAATAATTTTCTTCTACACAGAAGTGACTAGAAGCCACGCAAATATTGCCCACCAAACCCCAATTTAAAATCTCTACAATTTAACATTCCCAAAACTCCTATAGTCATTCCTCCGACAGAACAAGTGTGACAGAGACATTGACGTGGAAGGGACAGTGAAATTCCTGATTGTTTCATGTCCTCTCTTGCTTGTGGACTTTGCAGTTGCATTTTCTCTGGAGGGTCCTCCCCTTTTCTTATTCTCCAGTTCCTACTTGTCCTTCAGATCTCAGTTTAAACATAACCCATTACCTCTTTCTGAAAGCTCTTGCTGACTCCCCAAGAGAGGTTTTAGAAGCTCCTGGAATATACATAGGATTCCTGAGATTATTTTAGTTATGTTAATAGTACTTATTATTACATGTATAAATTAAATGATCGCTTGCATGATCCTTCCCTAAATAATTAGCATACTCAGGGCTCAGTCCTTAAATACCACAGACATACAAATGCCTCTTTCCATCTAGGACTGCTGCTTCAAACACTAGACTCACTACCTTTTTTTTTTTTTTTTTTTTTGAGACGGAGCCTTGCTCTGTGGCCCAGGCTGGAGTGCACTGGCGCGATCTCAGCTCACTGCAACTTCCCCTGCCTCCTAGGTTCCAATGTTTCTACTGCCTCAGCATCCCGAGTAGCTGGGATTACAGGCACGCGACATCACACTCAACTAATTTTTGTGGTTTTAGTAGAGATGGAGTTTCACTATATTGGCCAGGCTGGTCTCAAACTCCTGAACTCAGGTGATCCACCCACCTCAGCCTCCTAAAGTGCTGAGATTACAGGTATGAGCCACGGCGCCCTGTCTGTAACTGCTTTCTTGACAAGCATTTTTTACCTTTCAAAAAATGAACTCCTGATTATTCTTTCAGGCTTGCTCCTCAAGAATCTTCCCCATCTCAATAAACAGCCAGTATATCTGTGCTATCATCTGTGATTGCTCTTTCCTTCAGATCCTACATCCCATCAGCTCTACCTTCAAAATATATCCATAACCTAACCATTTTTTACCACTTCCATTGCTACCATACTAGAAAATCTGTCATCACATCTCACCCAGATTTTCACAACAGGCTCTTCACTGGTCTCCCTGCTTCTATTTATCACTGCCCTCTTACTATGTATTCTAAATGCAGCAGCAGTGCCTCTGTTCAAGACTCTCCCAGGGTTCCCTTCTCATTCAGTTTAATAGCCAAAGTGCTTCTAGTGGCCTGTGAGGGCTCTTCTCCCTTTTCTTCCCCTCTAGCCACAAGACCCCCTTGTTCTTCCTCAAACATCAGGCAAACTCCTGCCTCAGGCCTTTGCACTTACTGTTTGCCTGGAAACTTCTTTTCCCACATATGTGCCCTGTTCCTTTCCTTATTCCCTTTAGGTTTTTTCTTAAATGTCACTTTCTCAGTGGGGACTTACCTGTTCGACATCTTTAAAAATGCAAAACATTAAAAAATAAAAAAAAAAATAGCCATTGCTATTATCTTTCCTGCTTTATTTTTCTAAGTAATTGCTTATCACTATCTAGTATACTACATATTTTATTTATTCATTTCATTTCTTTGCATTTCACGTTAGAATACAAAATCCATGAGGAGAGGAAGTTTTGCCCATTATGTTCACAGCCATAGTCCCAGCGCCCAGCAGAGTACTTGTGATGTAGCAGCTACTCATTAATAATTTGTTAAATAAATGGTCCACCAGAGTACACAGGAAGTGCTCAATACATAAGTTTTTTCCTGAAAGGGGACAGGAATGGTCTGTTCATTGCTAAATGTTCTGAACTCTGTATAGCTGCCTGTTGTGATTATATGTGTAAAACTGACCAAGTTACTAATCACAGGGCTGTTTAATCACATTGATCCACTACACTGGTCAGTGCTTGTATGAGAAGTTAAAGCTTGACCCTGCAGTAGGACTAAGCATCTGAGACTTATAGTCCCATCTGGGGAGCTGTAGGTGTTGATCTGCGTAATCACTAATTCTTTCCAAACCTTTTCTCTGTCCAGAAACAAACACTGACTCCTGAGCTCCTGGCTCCTAAGAATGAAGATAACACATGAAGCCTTGAGGGAGTGGGAATCTGTTCTAAGAAGACATACTTTTCTCTGAGGTCTCTTTTAGGGCTTTAAGAGATTTTGTTTGTTAATTTGGCTTGTATTTTGAAAAGGTAATACACTCACAGAGTTTAAAAGACAAATAGTTACAGTGAAAAGTTTTCTCTCATCCCTGTCACCTACATACTTGGTTTCTACCCTTTCCTTCATCCTCCAGAGGTTTCTACTATTGTTAATTTCTTGTCTATTCTTCTTTATCTACTTGCATGTAAATACAAATATAGATTCACATGTTCTGGACCTTGCTTTTGATACTTCACAATATATTTTGGAAATCTTTCCACATTGATATATAAAAAGCTTCCATGTTTGTTTTATGTCTTCCTATTGTAAAATATGCAGAGAACTAAATAAGACCTACATGTAGAGCTTTGAAAAGTAGTTTTACAGTGTACACATGTTTAACCATAATTCAGGATAAATAGAACACTGCTGTCATGCCTCTTCAATTCACAACCTCTGCCTTGCACACTCTCTTCACTCCCACAGAAAACCACAATCCTGACTTATGGTAATCATTTATTCACTTTTTTTTTTTTTTTTTTTTGAGACAGAGCCTCTCTCTGTCACCCAGCCTGGAGTGCATTGGGGTGATCTAAGCTCACTGCAACCTCCACCTCCCTGGTTCAAGTGATTCTCATGCCTCAGCCTCCCGAGTAGCTGGGATTATGGGCACCCACCACCACACCTGGCTAATTTTTGTATTTTTAGTAGAGGGCGGTTCGCCATGTTGGCCAGCCTGGTCTCAAACTCCTGACCTCAGGTGATCTGCCCACCTTGGCCTCTCAAAGTTCTGGGATTACAGGGATGAGCCACTGTGCCCAGTCCATTTATTTACATTTTTAATACATTTTACCACCTATACATATATCCCTGAACAATATAACATAATTTTGTTTGGTTTGAAATTTATATAAGTCTAATCATACTTTCTTTTTGTGTCGTCTTTTCACAAAATTATTTTTATAAGATTCATTCATATTGTACATATCTCTGACCTGTCCATTGTCATTATTGACTTGCATTCAACACTATCCAATTTTTGTAAATGTGCACTCAGGTTGTTTCTAGTTCTTGGTTATACAAACACTACTACTATGAACATTCTCGTACATATTTGCACACATGCAAACATTTCTCTTGGATATGTATCTAGGATAATAAGATATGTATATCCTTAACTTACTGAATAATATCCAACTGTTTTCTAAAGTGGTTTTATCAATTTAGATTCTCAGTAGTAGTGATGAAAGTTCTTACTACTTGGGCCAGGCGTGGTGGCTGACGCCTGTAATCCCAGCACTTCGGGAGGCCGAGGCGGGTGGATCACGAGGTTAGGAGATAGAGATCATCCTGGCTAACGGGCGTGGTGGCGGGCGCCTGTAGTCCCAGCTACTCGGGAGGCTGAGGCAGGAGAATGGCGTCAACCTGGGAGGCGGAGCTTGCAGTGAGCCGAGATCACGCCACTGCACTCCAGCCTGGGAGACAGAGCGAGACTCCGTCTTAAAACAAAACAAAACAACAAAAAAGAAAGTTCTTACTACTTTATATCCTTACCAATAATGATTACTTTTTGTTTTTTTAATTTTAGCAATTCTGGTAGAAGATCAGTAGTATCTAATTACAGGGTTAATTTGCAATTTCCTAATTTCTTTTTTTTTTTTTTTTTTTTTGAGACGGAGTCTCGCTCTGTCACCCAGGCTGGAGTGCAGTGGCCGGATCTCAGCTCACTGCAAGCTCCACCTCCCGGGTTCACGCCATTCTCCTGCCTCAGCCTCCCGAGTAGCTGGGACTACAGGCGCCCGCCACCTCGCCCGGCTAAATTTTTGTATTTTTAGTAGAGACGGGGTTTCACTGTGTTAGCCAGGATGGTCTCGATCTCCTGACCTCGTGATCCGCCCGTCTCGGCCTCCCAAAGTGCTGGGATTACAGGCTTGAGCCACCACGCCCGGCCGCAATTTCCTAATTTCTAACAAGGGTGATTGCTGTAGTTGTTTTAAAATATGTCCACCAATTATTTGGCATTCTGCCCATCAAAAGGTGGAGTCTAATTTCCCTCTCTTTGATTGTGGGGTGGAATTAATGTCTTGCTTTTAACAAAAAGAATGAAGCAGAAGAGACACCATTCCTGAAATCTCAGACTAAATGATAAAAGGCAAAATACCTTCTGCCTGATGCATTCATATATTCATTCATTACCAATCTCTCTCTCTCAGCTTGTCCTTGAGATCTGGCCACCATGTTGCAAAGAAGCCAAGCAGCAGTGTGGAGAGCCTACATGTAGCTGATCCTATCGGAGTCCAAATTCAGGTTACAGCCAACAGCCAGAATCAACCTTCAGACATTTAATTGCTAGAATCTTCAGATAATTTGAGCCCAACTTCAAGCAGCCACAACTCACGCCCAGTGAATCAAAGACAAGCTGACCCCATGGCACTCAGATCTAATTGCAAGTTTGTGAACAAAATAAATGTTATATTAAGCCAGTGACTTTTAGAGTGGTTTGTTTCATAACCAATATATAAATAGAACTATTAACTTTTAATGTGACCATTTTGGATCTCATCTTTTGGGAAGTCTCTATTTTTCCCAATTTTCTCCATTTTTCTATTGAATTGTCTATATTTTTCTCATGGACTGATAGAAGTTCTTTATATATTCTGTATTTTCATGATAATCCTGGGTAAGTTATTTATATTGCAAATAACTTCTCTGACCTGTGACTTTCAGTTTCATAATTTTATGGTGTCTTTTGATGAACATAGTTCTTCATTTTATTTATTTATTTATTTATTTACTTACTTACTTACTTATTTTGAGACGGAGTCTCACTCTGTTGCCAGGCTGGAGTGCATGATCTCGGCTCACTGCAACCTCCGCCTCCCAGGTTCAAGTGATTCTCCTGCTTCAGCCTCCCCAGTAGCTGGGACTACAGGCGACTGCCATCACACCCGGCTAATTTTTGTATTTTTAGTAGAGACGAGGTTTTACCATGTTAGCTAGGATGGTCTCGATCTCTTGACCTCGCGATCTGCCTGCCTCAGCCTCCCAAAGTGCTGGGATTACAGATATGAGCCACCGTGCCCGGCTTATTTCATTTATTCTTAACTTACAAATTTAATGTCATTAAATTTATCATTTTCCCCTTATATTTAGTATTATTATGTGTTATTCCTTCTTTAAGAAATCCTCTCCTACCCAAAAGTCCTGTGGATATTTTCTATATTCTCTTCTAAATGCTTTATACTTTGCTTTTTACATTTCAGCATTACTGCACCTGAAATTTTAATGTGTGATATATTTTCCATGAGAATATCTAATTGTGTCAGCATGATTTACTGAATAGTTCTTTCTTTCTTTACACTTCTACATTATCCTATTATTATATACCAAATGTGTGGTTTTTTTTGTTTTTTTTTTTGTCCATTGGTCCATTGGCGCATTTGTCCATCATTGTACCAATAACCACATTGTCAGTTTACAAGGCTTTAAATGAAGTTTTCACATAGGGTTGAGCAAGTTTTCTTAGTTCCTTCTTCATCGAGAATGTTTTAGCTATTCTTGGCTTTTTACATTTTCATAAAAATATTTAGAAAAGCTTATTAAACTCAATAAAATGTTGAGATTTTAGTTGGAGTTACATTAATCTATTAATCAATTTTAGTTGAATAGATATTTAACAACATTGTAGGATTTTACAACTCATGAATATATACTTTTGTTTCTTTTTTTTTTTTTTTTTTTTTTTTTTGAGACGGAGTCTCGCTCTATCGCCCAGGCTGGAGTGCTGTGGCCGGATCTCAGCTCACTGCAAGCTCCGCCTCCCGGGTTTACGCCATTCTCCTGCCTCAGCCTCCGAGTAGCTGGGATTACAGGCGCCCGCCACCTCGCCCGGCTAGTTTTTTGTATTTTTTAGTAGAGACGGGGTTTCACCGGGTTAGCCAGGATGGTCTCGATCTCCTGACATTGTGATCCACCCGTCTCGGCCTCCCAAAGTGCTGGGATTACAGGCTTGAGCCACCGCGCCCGGCCTACTTTTGTTTCTTTAAGTCTTTTTTTTTTTTTTTTTTTTTTTGAGATGGAGTTTCGCTCTTGTGCCCAGGCTGGAGTGCAATGGCGTGATCTTGGCTCCCTGCTACCTCTGCCTCCCTGGCTCAAGCGATTCTCCTGTTTCAGCCTCATGAGTAGCTGGGATTACAGGTGCCCACCACTATGCCTGGCTAACTTTTGGTATTTTTTTAGTAGAGACAGGGTTTCACCGTGTTGGCCAGGCTGGTCTCTAATGCCTGAACTTAGGTGATCCACCCACCTCGGCCTCCCAGAGTGCTGGGATTCCAGGCGTGAGCCATCACGCCTGGGCCTCATTATTGTATTGCATAATTACAATAATAATAAAATACCCACAAAGTATCTGGCACTTTATATCATCTCATTTAACCCCTAATGTAATTCTGTGTAGGTAATCGTGCATATTTTACAGATGAAGGAAATACCTCTGAGAGGTTATATTAACTGACCAAAAGTTACTCAGTTGTCAAGTGGAGAAACTGGTGCCCTTAACCATTTTCCTTTTTTTTTTTTTTTTAAGATGGAGCCTCACTCTGTTGCCCAGGCTGGAGTGCAATGGCCCGGTCTTGGCTCACTGCAACCTCTGCCTCATGGGTTCAAGCAATTCTCCTGCCTCAGCCTCCCGAGTAGCTGCGCCCACCACCACGTCCAGCTAATTTTTGTATTTTTGGTAGAGACGGGGTTTCACCATGTTGACCAGGCTGGTCTTGAACTCCTGACCTCGTGATCTGCCCGTCTCGGCCTCCCAAAGTGCTGGGTTACAGGCGTGAGCCATCGTACCCGGCCTGCCCTTAACCATTTCCTATACTGCTTCTCGCAAATGTGCATTCCATTTAAGAGAACTCTTCAACATTATCCTGTCAGGGGGGTTCACCAGATTGAGTCTGGTTAACAAGTTTCATGTCTGTACTAGACTGAAGGGAAATGACTTTAATTTCCAGGTAAGTTAGAGTAAAACAAATGCTCCAACTTCCCTGACAGATTTGGGTGGAGAGTACACGGTTATTTAAGAAAGCAACAAACCTTCACCTTTCTTGAAAAATGATTTAGATTTCCTTTGTAATGTGTTTGCTTTGCAGGTGCTCGTATTCAGCTTGCTGCCCAGATTTGGGCACATCACTTGGGAAGAAAGGTCTATTAAAAGTTAATAATTTAAGATTAAGCTCAAAACCATGTTTTTGGGAAAAGGACAACCTCCTACATCTTGACTATGTCTGTACCTTCTGAGCATGTACCTGCCCCATAGAGGCACTTTCTCTCAACCTTTTCACTTCTCCAAGGATTGAGCTACCCTACTGGGACATGTAACCTACCAACCTACCCTCCTGCCTGAATTCATGGTCAATGACTTTATGATGAAACCAGATCATTTACTTTTCACACACCACCACACCCAGCTAATTTTTATATATTTTTGTAGAGACAGGGTTTTGCCATGTTGCCCAAGCTGGTCTCAAACTCTTGAGCTCAAGTTATCCACCATCCTCAGCCTCCCAAAGTGCTAGGATTATATGCATGAACCAATGCACCCAGCTGAAACCAGGTCATTTTCTATTGAAATGTAACTGATAAGAGATACAACCACTTTAAGACCTCTGCTGACTGCTTATTATCATGTTTCCCTTTAAAGTCATTTGAAACTTTCCTTATTCTCATCACAGGTACATGAAGTAATATGACTCATTTATGGTCAATGGAATATATATTAAAATATTGCACAAAACCCATAGGTCATGCCTCTAATGGGAAAGTGTCATCTTTCAATTCCTGCCAGCTTGAAAACAGGCAAGATGCCGTAACCTCAAAATGTAAGCATAGGTTGAAGATGATGGAGCAATGAGATTGCAAGATCCTATGTTCTTGCTATTATGGACTTCTTATATCTGTGAATTCTGGGTGGCTTTTGTCCTTAAACTTTGTGTAACCACTGATATTTTGAGTCTGTTATAAGATATATTCCTATATACTAACAACTTCTGAGTACAGAGCCAAACCTGAATGGAAATCAACTAGGTATAACAAATAACCTTAGTATGTTAAAACATGCACGTAAAGAGAAATGGAAGAAGTTATTTTACATTAATAAAGATTAACAGGCTCCTCTCATAAACAGGAAAAAGCAAATGGATACTTCATGAAGACCAAACCAACTAAGTGATTCACTATTTCAATGGAAGAGTTATTTCCAAAGTTATTTTTGAATAAGCTATGGAAGAACATACCAGAATAAATTAGGCATGAAGGTTCAGTATCTATAGCTGGAGTTTGGTGGTCAGTGCTAGAGATAATTGAGCATATCAAGTAAAAAATTCCAAGACAGTTGTGTTAAGTATAGAAGTTAGAAATTATTATGGAGACCTACATCTATTGTCTTAATTTATTCAGAATGCTATTTAAAAATACCTTAGACTAAGTAATTCATAAACAACAGAAATGTATTGTTCACAGTTTTGAGGGCTGGAAAGTTCAAGATCAAGGTGCCAGCAGATTTGGTGTCTGATGAGGGCTTGCTCTCTTCTTGATAGATGATGTCTTCTATGTGTCCTTGCATGGCCCAAATGGTAAACAAGCTCCCCCAGGCTTCTTTTATAAAAGGAATAATTTTATTCATGAGGGTAGCCTTCATTAACTGATTATCTCTCAAATGATACAGCTCTCAATATCACCACATTGGGGATTAGGTTTCAACATATGAATTTTGTATGGATGCAAACATTCAGACCATACCATTTCTGTACCTTAGTTGTCTATTTAAAGAAATAAAAGATTGCTGGGTAGCATCAACTTTGATTTGAGTAATCACTGTAAATTTTGATTTAATTCATTTTAAATATATACATATAAGTATATATATTTAAATATATAAATACATAGTGAAAGATAGATGTGGTTATATATTTGTGAGTTGAACCAAACAGTTCTAAGACTCATCTTGCAAATCAAATAAAGTGCCTGACTTCCTTATGGTCTTGTTATCACAGAACTCACTTTCAGTCAATGTTACTAAAGCATCCTCCCTTATGCAGTCAATATTACAACACTCTTCCTGGGTCAGTGAAAATTCACCGAGCATCTTGTAAATCTCTACTTCTCCTTAGCTTCTGTGAAGTTCTAAAACTCTAATGTATGGACCCTACCCTCAAAGAACTTGTTACTGAACATCACAGTACCAATAAGCACTAAACACCACAAGAATATACACTACAGAAATTCAAAAAAAGAAGAGATGAATGTTGAATGGAGCTGATGAAGGCAAATAATAATAAACTAAAACTATGTATGTGCTAGGCCGGCCATGAGAAGTTTGAAAGAGGCAGGAGTAAGAAAAACAAATGAGGGGTGGTACCCAAGATGGCCGCATAGGAACAGTTCCAGCCTCCAGCTCCCAGCGTGGGCGACACAGAAGATGGGTGATTTCTGCATTTTCAACTGAGGTACTGGGTTCATCTCACTAGGGTGTGTCGGACCGTTGATGCTGGTCTGCGGGTGCAACCCGACCAGCGAGAGCTGAAGCAGGGCGAGGCATCGCCTCACCTGGGAAGTGCAATGGGGAAAGGAATTCCTTTCCCTAGCCTAGGGAAATTGAGACACACAACACCTGGAAAATCGGGTAACTCCCACCCTAATACTGTGCTTTACCAAAGGTCTTAGCAAACGGCACACCAGGCGATTATATCCCACACCTGGCCCAGAGGGTCCCATGCCCATGGAGCCTCCCTCATTGCTGGCACAGCAGTTGGAGATCTAACTGCAAGGTGGCAGTGAGGCTGGGGGAGGGGCGCCCACCATTGCTGAGGCTTAAGTAGATAAACAAAGCCGCCTGGAAGCTCGAATTGGGTGGAGCCCACCGCAGCTCAAGGAGGCCTGCCTGCCTCTGTAGACTCCACCTCTGTGGACAGGGCATAGCTAAACAAAAAGCAGCAGAAACCTCTGCAGATGTAAAAGTCCCTGTCTGACAGCTTTGAAGAGAGCAGTGGTTCTCCCAGCACAGATGTTCAGATCTGAGAACGGACAGACTGCCTGCTCAAGTGGGTCCCTGACCCCTGAGTAGACTAACTGGGAGACATCCCCCACTAGGTGCAGACGGACACATCACACCTCACAAGGCTGGGTACACCCTGAGACGAAGCTCCCAGCGCAATAATCAGACAGCAACACTCACTGTTCAGCAATATTCTATCTTCTGCAGCCTCCACTGCTGATACCCAGGAAAACAGGGTCTGGAGTGGACCTCAAGCAAACTCCAACAGACCTGCAGCTGAGGGTCCTGACTGTTAGAAGGAAAACTGACAAACAGAAAGGACCCCCACACCAAAACCCCATCAGTACATCACCATCATCAAAGACCAAAGGCAGATAAAACCACAAAGATGGTGAAAAAGCAGTGCAGAAAAGCTAGAAATTCAAAAAATCAGAGCACATCTCCCCCTCCAAAGGAATGCAGCTCATCGCCAGCAACGGAACAAAGCTAGATGGAGAATGACTTTGATGGGTTGAGAGAAGAAGGTTTCAGTTGATCAAACTTCTCAGAGCTAAAGGAGGAATTATGTAACCAGCACAAAGAAACTAAAAACCTTGAAAAAAGAATGGATGAATGGATAAGTAGAATAATCAATGCAGAGAAGACCTTAAAAGAACTGATAGAGATGAAAACCATGACACGAGAACTACGTGACAAATGCACAAGCTTCAGTAACCGACTCGATCAACTGGAAGAAAGATTATCAGTGATTGAAGATCAAATGAATGAAATGAAGCGAGAAGAGAAATTTAGAGAATAAAGAGTGAAAAGAAGTGAACAAAGCCTCCAAGAAATGTGGGATTATGTGAAAAGACCAAATCTACATCTGATTGGTGTGTCTGAAACTGACGGGGAAAATGGAACCAAGTTGGAAAACACTCTGCAGGATATCACCCAGGAGAACTTCCCCAACCTAGTAAGGCAGGCCAACATTCAAATTCAGGAAATACAGAGAATGCCACAAAGATACTCCTCAAGAAGAGCAACTCCAGGACACATAATTGTCAGATTCACCAAAGTTGAAAAGAGGAAAAAATGTTAAGGGCAGCCAGAGAGAAAGGTCGGGTTGCCCACAAAGGGAAGCCCATCAGACTAACAGCAGATCTCTCAGCAGAAACTCTCCAAGCCAGAAGACAGTGGGGGCCAATATTCAACATTCTTAAAGAAAAGAATTTTCAACCCAGAATTTCATATCCGGCCAAACTAAGTTTCATAAGTGAAGGAGAAATAAAATCCTTTACAGACAAGCAAATGCTTAGAGATTTTGTCACCACCAGGCCTGCCCTACAAGAGATCCTGAAGGAAGCACTAAACATGGAAAGGAACAACTGATACCAGCCATTGCAAAAACATGCCAAAATGTAAAGTCCATCGATGCTAGGAAGAAACTGCATCAACTAACGAGCAAAATAACCAGCTAATATCATAATGACAGGATCAAGTTCACACATAACAATATTAACCTTAAATGTAAATGGACTAAATTGTCCAATTAAAAGACACAGACTGGCACATTGGATAAAGAGTCAAGACCCATCAGTTTGCTGTATTCAGGAGACCCATCTCATATGCAGAGACACACATAGGCTTAAAATAAAGAGATGGAGGAAGATTTACCAAGCACATGGAAAACAAAAAAAAGCAGGGGTTGCAATCCTAGTCTCTGATAAAACAGACTTTAAACCATCAAAGATCAAAAGAGACAAAGAAGGCCATTACATAATGGTAAAGGGATCAATTCATCAGGAAGCGTTAACTATCCTAAATATATATGCACCCAATACGGGAGCATCCAGATTCATAAGGCAAGTCTTTAGAGACTTACAAAGAGACTTAGACTCCCATACAATAATAATGGGAGACTTTAACACCCCACTGTCAACATTAGACAGATCAACGAGACAGAAAGTTAACAAGGATATCCAGGAACTGAACTCAACTCTGCACCAAGCAGACCTAATAGACATCTACAGAACTCTCCACACCAAATCAACAGAATATACATTCTTCTCAGCACCACATTGCACTTATTCCACAATTGACCACATAGTTGGAAGTAAAGCACTTCTCAGCAAATTGAAAGAACAGAAATTATAACAAACTATCTCTCAGACCACAGTGCAATCAAACTAGAACTCAGGACTAAGAAACTCAATCAAAACTGCTCAACTACATGGAAACTGAACAACCTGCTCCCAAATGACTACTGGGTATATAAAAAATGAAGGCAGAAATAAAGATGTTCTTTGAAACCAATGAGAACAAAGATACAACATACCAGAATCTCTGGGACACATTTAAAGCAGTGTGTAGAGGGAAATTTATAGCACTAAATGCCCATGAGAGAGTAGGAAAGATCTAAAATTGACACCCTAACATCACAATTAAAAGAACTAGAGAAGCAAGAGCAAACACATTCAAAAGCTAGCAGAAGGCAAGAAATAACAAAGATCAGAGCAGAACTGAAGGAGATAGAGACACAAAGAACCCTCCAAAAAATCAATGCATCCAGGAGCTGACTTTTTGAAAAGATCAACAAAATTGGTAGACCACTAGCAAGAGTAATAAAGAAGAAAAGAGAGAAGAATCAAATAGACACAATAAAAAATGATAAAGGGGATATCACCACCGACCCCAAGAAATACAAACTACCATCAGAGAATACTATAAACACCTCTATGAAAATCAACTAGAAAACCTAGAAGAAATGGATAATTTCCTAGACACTTACACTCTCCCAAGACTAAACCAGGAAGAAGTTGAATCCCTGAATAGACCAATAGCAGGCTCTGAAATTAAGGCAATAATTAATAGCCTACCAACCAAAAAAAAGTCCAGGACCAGAAGAATTCACAGCTGAATTCTACCAGAGGTACAAGGAGGAGCTGGTACCATTCCTTCTGAGACTATTTCAATCAATAGAAAAAGAGGGAATCCTCCCTAACTCATTTTATGAGGCCAACATCATCCTGATACCAAAGCCTGGCAGAGACACAACAAAAAAAGAGAATTTTAGACCAATATCCCTGATGAACATCGATGCAAAAATCCTCAATAAAATACTGGCAAACCAAACCAGCAGCATATCAAAAAGCTTATCCACCATGATCAAGTGGGTTTCATCCCTGGGATGCAAGGCTAGTTCAAGATACAAAAATCAATAAATGTAATCCAGCATATAAACACAACCAAATACAAAAACCACATGATTATCTCAATAGATGCAGAAAAGGCCTTTGACAAAATTCAACAGCCCTTCATGCTAAAAACTCTCAATAAATTCAGTATTGATGGAACATATCTCAAAATAATAAGAGCTATTTATGACAAACCCACAGCCAATATCATACTGAATGGGCAAAAACTGGAAGCATTCCCTCTGAAAACTGGCACAAGACAGAGATGCCCTCTCTCACCACTCCTATTCAACATAGTATTGGAAGTTCTGGCCAGGGCAATCAGGCAAGAGAAAGAAATAAAGGGTATTCAGTTAGGAAAAGAAGAAGTCAAATTGTCCCTGTTTACAGATGACATGATTGTATATTTAGAAAACCCCATTGTCTCAGCCCAAAATCTCCTTAAGCTGATAAGAAACTTCAGCAAAGTCTCAGGATACAAAATCAATGTGCAAAAATCACAAGCATTCTTATACACCACTAACAGATAAACAGAGACCCAAATCATGAATCAACTCCCATTCACAATAGCTTCAAAGAGAATAAAACGCCTAGGAATCCAACTTACAAGGGATGTAAAGGACCTCTTCAAGGAGAACTACAAACCACTGCTCAGTGAAATAAAAGAGGACACAAACAAATGGAAGAACATACCATGCTCATGGATAGGAAGAATCAATATTGTGAAAATGACCATACTGCCCAAGGTAATTTATAGATTCAATGCCATCCCCATTAAGCTACCAATGACTTACTTCACAGAATTGGAAAAAACTGCTTTAAAGTTCATATGGAACCGAAAAAGACCCCACATTGCCGAGACAATTCTAAGCCAAAAGAACAAAGCTGGAGGCATCATGCTACCTGACTTCAAAGTATACTACAAGGCTACAGTAACCAAAACAGCATGGTACTGGTACCAAAACAGATATATAGACCAATGGAACAGAACAGAGCCCTCAGAAATAATACCACACATCTACAGCCATCTGATCTTTGACAAACCTAAGAAAAACAAGAAATGGGGAAAGGATTCCCTATTTAATAAATGACACTGGGAAAATTGGCTAGCCATAAGTGGAAAGCTGAAACTGGATCCTTTCCTTACTCCTTATACGAAAATTAATTCAAGATGGATTAGAGACTTAAATGTTAGACCTAAAACCATAAAAACCCTAGAAGAAAACCTAGGTAATACCATTCAGGACATAGGCATGGGCAAGGACTTAATGTCTAAAACACCAAAAGCAATGGCAACAAAAGCCAAAATTGACAAATGGGATCTAATTAAACTAAAGAGTTTCTGCACAGCAAAAGAAACTACCATCAGAGTGAACAGGCAACCTACAGAATGGGAGAAAATTTTTGCAATCTAGTCATCTGACAAAGGGCTAATATCCAGAATCTACAAAGAACTCAGACAAATTTACAAGAAAAAAACCAAAACAAAACAAAACAAATGACTCCATCAAAAAGTGGGTGAAAGATATGAACAGACACTTCTCAAAAGAAGACATTTATGCAGCCAACAGACACATAAAGAAATGCTCATCATCACTTGTCGTCAGAGAAATGCAAATCAAAACCACAATGAGATACCATCTCACACCAGTTAGAATGGCAATCATTAAAAAGTCAGGAAACAACAGGTGCTGGAGAGGATGTGGAGAAATAGGAACACTTTTACACTGTTGGTGGGACTGTAAACTAGTTCAACCATTGTGGAAAACAGTGTGGCGATTCCTCAAGGATCTAGAACTAGAAATACCATTTGACCCAGCCATCCCATTACTTGGGATATACCCAGAGGATTATAAATCATGCTGCTATAAAGACACATGCACATGTATGTTTATTGCAACATTATTCACAATAGCAAAGACTTGGAATCAACCCAAATGTCCATCAGTGACAGACTGGATTAAGAAAATGTGGCACATATACACCATGGAATACTATGCAGCCATAAAAAAGGATGAGTTTGTGTCCTTTGTAGGGACATGGATGCAGCTGGAAACCATCATTCTCAGCAAACTATCACAAGAACAGAAAACCAAACACCACATGTTCTCACTCATAAGTGGGAATTGAACAATGAGATCACTTGAACACAGGAAGGGGAACATCACACACTGGGGCCTATTGTAGGGAGGGGACGGGGGGAGGGATAACATTAGGAGATATACCTAATGTAAATGATGCGTTAATGGGTACAGCACACCAACATGGCACATGTATACATATGTAACAAACCTGCACGTTGTGCACATGTACCCTAGAACTTAAAGTATAATAATAAAAAAAAATTTTAAAAAAAAGAAAAATAAATGAGGATATTCCAATTGCAGTTGCCACATGGTAAAAGTGTTGGGAAGTAGAAGTGAAAGTCACTGAAATGTGTTTCAGTGAGTAGGATGGTATTTGCTGTATGGGGAATTAAGTAAATGAATTTTCTTAGGTTGAAACAGCAACAACAAAAAAGCCATATGATTATAGGTGCATGACAATCTTACATTTAATTAATATTAATACTTTTAAAATTCATTGTATAATAATTCCCTAAAGTATTCTTATATTCCAAGACCATCAAATTTGCTTAGTTACCAAGTTCCTTTAAAAAAAAAAAAAAGTTTCTCTGCATATAAAATAATACATGTAAATTAAGGAAAGATTGGAAAATAAAATGATAACCAATAAAGTTCCACATTTTGTTGCATATAATTCCAGTGATTATATACATTATTTATATATATATATACACACACTATACTTAGTTTTAACCTGTTTTATTGCTTTATATTAATTTTTGCTGAATATTCTATACTGTTATTTTTAAAGATTCTACAATATTCCAGCTCATTTAACCAGTTTCCCACTGTGAAACACCAATTGGTTGTTTCTAGCTTTTCATCCATGTAGCAAAGTTAAATTAAAAATCCTTGTTGTGGTCAGGGGCAATGGCTCACGTCTATAATCCTAGCACTTTAGGAGGCTAAGGCAGGTGGATTGCTTAAGTCCAGGAGTTTGAGACCAGTCTGGGCAACTTGGAAAAACCCTGTCTCTACCAAAAATAAAAAAATTAACTGGGCATGGTGGCGCATGCCTATAGTCTCAGCTATAGTCCCAGCTTCCCTGGGAGACTGAGGTGGGAGGATCACCTGAGCCCAGGGAGGTCAAGACTGCGTGAGCTGGGATTGCACCATTGCACTCCAGCCTATGAGACAGACTGAGACTCCATCTCAAAAAAAAAAAAAAAAAAAAATCCTCATTGAGAGGGGGCTTGAAGATCCCTGACTAGAGGCACCCAGCACTAGCCTCTTTACACAGAAGGATTAAAACAGTGAGTAAATAACAACATGTAAAATAACAGCTTCTAAAAGGGAATTCAGCAGGGAAGTGACAGGGAACCTCCGAGGCATGAAAGAAGAAGAAAGGAAAGCAGCTGGCCAAGCTGGATCAGCTCAGAGCTGGGAGGAAGTCCTCATTGCAGGAGGAGTAGGGGAAAGTAAGGGAGAGAATGCCAACAGTCCATATTCCCACCATGGACTCCTGGAATCCCAGCCAGCCACAAGAGAGTCCCTTGGCCCTCACAGGCCCTGAGACTTGTATAAGGAGCTGCCTGGAGTTCACAGAATGGCATTGCTCCACAGAGCGAGTTTGTGCTGGGTCCCACAAACCTGAGACCCAAGCAGCTGCAGCATGGTACCATATTGAGAGCCCAGTCCCCACTAGACTACATCCTACCCTGGAACTCCACAGCCTCTGCATCTCCACATCCCTAAAGCCCTGCTTACATACTCATGCCCACCCAGAGGGCTTCAGTGTCATTATGCTGGATGGATCCAGCAGTGCAGCCAGGTCCCCAGGACTGTTGTTCACAGTGTCTTACACCCTGGGAAGTGGGCAGTGCACACACTAGAGAGAGTGTCCCCAGATTAAAAGGAGCTGAACCATGTATTCCCCAGATCATGAAAGCCATCTGCTTAGGGCTACTGCCACTGACAGCAACCCTACCTCTTTCAGGGCTGGGGCACCACACACCTGCATGTACCTTCAAGGACCCTGAGGACTGGTCTACCCGCATACTGTTTTGGGGCCTGAGGACAGGCCAACTCCACCGGTTGCCAACAGTGCCTGAGTGCACCATCTACAGGCCTGTGTATTGAACTGCCCTGCCTACTGCAACTGGTGGTGATGTGTGCCATCCAGGGGCCAGAGGGCAGGTCTGCCCAGCTGACCACCACCACCACTGGTGCCCAAGAATGTTATCTAAGGATCTGGAGATTGACCCACCCTGTCTGTCACTGCTGTCCATGCATGCTGTCTGGAGGCCTGGAGATAGGCCTACCTTGCCCACCACTACTGGCATACATGTGTGCCATTCAGAGGTGTAAGACAAGCACATTTCATCTTCTGCCAGTGTCCACATATGCCTCCCAGGGACCCAGGGACTAGCCCACCCAGCCTGCCACTACCACAGCCACTGACAGTCACCCACATGTGCCACCCAGGGCCCTGGAGACTAGCTCACCTGGTCTGCTGTTGCCACTGCTGGTGCCATGTGCATTGCTTGGGGTCCCAAAGATTGGTCTACCATCATTGCCACCAGTGACCCCGCACACACCATGTGAGGGCCCAAGGACCTGCCCACCTGGTCCATTGCTGTCACTGCTAGCACCCAAGCAAGCCAGCTGGAGGCCCAAACACTGGCCCACTCAAGGGCCCATGGACTGGCACATCCAGCCCACTACCACCAACACTGGTGCTTAAGGACCAGCCCACCTGGCATGTCCATCCCTAGCAAAGCCTCACCACAGCCTTCATTAACAACTGAAACATAAGCCACTGAGAAAATCATAGACATTACTGACACTGATTACAGCCATAGAAACTATACTACTGTGCCCATCTAGAATCAACACCAAAGCATGATACCCAGCCAACACTATGGATAACCTTTAAAGGAAAAATTTTTTTTCCCTACAAAAGGCAATCCACAAAATTGGAAGAAGTGACTGTTATTCCAGATGCATAGATATCAACGTGGGCATGAGAAACATAAAAAAAGCAAGAAACATGACATCTCCAAAAGAAAACAGTAATTATTCAGTAATAGTTACCAATGAAAAATCTATGAAATGCCCAAAAAAATTAAAATAATGATATTAAAGAAACTCAGTGAGGCTGGACGCGGTGGCTCATGCCTATAATCCCAGCACTTTGGGAGGCTAAGGCAGGCGGATCACGAGGTCAGGAGATCAAGACTATCCTGGCTAACATGGTGAAACCCTGTCTCTACTAAAAATACAAAAATTAGCCAGGCGTGGTGGCACGTGCCTGTAATCCCAGCTACTCAGGAGGCTGAGGCAGGAGAATCGCTTGAATCCGGGAGGTGGAGGTTGCAGTGAGCTGAGATCACACTACTGCACTCCGGCCTGGGCAACAGAGCAAGACTCCATCTCAAAAACAAACCAAAAAATAAGATGAACAATACAAAGGAATCAGAATAACAGTTAATGACCTGAATGAGGAATTCAATAAAGAGATATCATAAAAAGGAACCAAACAGAAATCCTGGAATTCAATGACTAAATTGAAAATACAATCAAGGGCTTCAACAATAGATCAAGTCAAGCAGAAAAAATAATTTCCAAACTTGAAGACAGGTCCTTTGAAATAACCCAGTCACACCAAAAAAATAAATAAATAAAAATAAAAAAGAATGATAAAAGTCTATATAACATATGGGACACCATAAAGTGACCAAATATTGGAATTCTGGGAATTCTAAGAGGAGAACACATGGAAAGAGGCATAGAAAACTTATTTAATAAAATAATATCTGAAAAATTCCTAAGGCTTGAAAGACATGTAGACAACTACATACAAAAAGATCAAAGATCCCTGAATAGACTGAACCCAAAAAGGTCTTCTCCAAGGCAGGTTATAGTCAAACTGTCAAAAGTTAAAGACAAAGAATTCTAAGAACAGCAAAAGAAAAGCATCGAGTCACATAAAAGGGAATCACCATCAAACTGACAGGGAATTTTTCTGTGCAGAAATTCAGGAGAGAATGGGATGAGAAATTCAAAGTGCTGAAAGGGAAAAGAAAATCCAAAACTGTCAGCCAAGTCTACCATACCCAGCAAAGCTATCCTTAAAAATGTAGAATAAAGAAAGTCTTTCCCAGACAAGCAAAAACTGAGGAAACTCATCAGTCCTACAAGAAATGCTTAAGGGAATCCTACATCTGAAAATAAAAGGACACTATCTACCATCATGAAAACACAGAGAAGTATAAAACTCACTGGTAGAATGGATAGACAAATGAGAAGGGAGTCAAAGTTACCACTACCAAAAAAAAAAAAAAATGGTAAAGGTAAAGAATAAAAGAGAAAGGAACAAGGAATATACAAAACAATCAGGACACAATAAACAAAATGGCAGGAATAAGTCCTCATCTATCAATAATAACCTTGAATGTACATAGTTTATACAATTATATAATGATGAAGGGATAAATTCAGCAAAATGATATAACAATTGCAAATATATATGCACCCAACACTGGAGCACCCTGATGTATAAAGCCAATATCATTAGAGCTAAAGAGCGAGATCTCAATAAAATAATAGTTTGGGGCTTCAGCATCTCACTTTCATCACTGGACAGATCATCTAGACAGAAAATCAATAAACATTGGACTTAATCTGCACTACAGACCAAATGGACCTAACACAACATTTACAGAACATCTCATCCAACAGCTGCAGAACACACGTCCTTCTCATCAGCATCTGGAACGTATGGTCTCCAGGATAGACCATATGTTAGGCCACAAAACAAATCTCAACACATTTTTAAAAGTCAAAATATCAAGTATCTTTTCAGACCACAATGCAATAAAACTAGAAATGAATAACAAGGGGAATTTTGAAAACTAAAAATACATGGAAATTAAACATGCTCCTGGATGACCATTGGGCCAGTGAAGAAATTAAGAAGAAAAAAGACTTATTGAAATAAATGAAAATAGAAACACAACTGGCCAAATCCTATGGGACACAGCAAAAACAGTATTAAGAGGCAAGTTTGTAGCACTAAATGCCTACATAACTGGAAAGATTTTAAATAAACAAACTAGTGATGCACCTCAAAGATAGAAAAATCAAGAACAAACCAAATCTCAAATTAATATAAATGATAAAGATCCAAGCAGAACTAAATGAAATAAAGACTGAAAAAATCACAGGGATCAATGAAACAAAAAGTTTTTAAAGATTAACAAAATTAATAAACCACTAGCTAGGCTAACCAAGAGCAAGAGAAGATCCAGATAAATACAATCAGAAACTAAGAAGAAAACATTACAACTGATACTAAAGAAATACAAAGGATCATTAGAGACTACTATGAACAATTACATGCTAATGAAGTAGAAAGCCTAGAAACAGATAAATTTCTGGACACATACATCCTATCAAGATTGAAACAGACAACCTAAACAGACCAACAATGAGTAACAAGATTAAATCAGTAAGAAAAAGTCTCCCAACAAAGAACAGCCTATGAGAAAATGGCTTTACTGCTGAATTCTACCAAATTCGTAAATAAGAACTAACACCAATTCTTCTAAAGTTATTCCAAAAAACTGAAGGAGAGAATTCTTCTTAAGTCATTTTACAAGACTAGCATTACCCTGATACCAAAATCAGACAAGGACACAGCAACAACAAAACTACAGGCCAATATCTCACATAAACATAGATACAAAAATTCTCAACAAAATACTAGCAAACCAAATCCAACAACACGTCAAAAAGAGAATATATCATAGTTAAATGGGATTTATCCCAGGGATGCAGACATGGCTTAGTGTACACAAATCAATAAATGTGATGTATTACATCAAGAGAATGAAGGGCCAAAATCATATAATCATCTCAACAGATGCAGAAAATGCATTGATAAAATTCAACATTACTTCATGATAAAAACTCTCAACCAATTAGGCATAGAAAGAACATAATTTAACATAATAAAGGCCATATATGACAAATCCACAGGTAACCTTATACTGAATGGGGAAAAACTGAAAGCCTTTCTTTTAAGAACTGACACAAGAAAAGTGCTGGTGGAAGGGCTGAGGCAAGGCCCACTTGTCTGACATAATGTAAGAGTGTTGGAACATGTCCTGGGTCCAAGGTCTAAAACCCCTCATGGCCTATGGAACACTAAACTCTGTGCCAAAGCATGGAAGGGTGCCCTGCCGCACTACAATCTAAGCCCAGGGCATAAAACCCCTTGTGGCTTGGAGAGAACCCAGGGCTCAGGGCCCCTCCTAGCCTCTGGAATGTGTCCAGACTCACTGGCCCCTTGTTCCTTGTTCTCCCAAGATTGTAAATTCATTGTATCTTGAATTAGAAGGACCTCTCCTCCCTTATCTCAAGTAGCAGAGCATATGCTAAACTGTCACATCTACGTTTGATGCACGGCTATCTTTCTACCCCCACGTCTTCACGTCCTCACCTGTCTACCCCCACGTCCGCACTTCCTCACCACCTGCTTCTTTGTTTGATTACCAATAAACAGTGTGGGCTCCTAGAGCTCGGGGCCTTCACGGCCTCCATACTGGTGTTGGTGCCCTGGACCCACCCTATGTATTCTTAACTTGTCTTGTGTCATTCCTTTGACTCTGCCGGACTTTGTAGCCCCCAAGACCTGGTGTTGGGTCTGAGCACCCCAATAAAAAAAGATGTCCACATTCACCACTCCTACTCAACCTAGTACTGAAAGTACTAGGTAGAGTAGCTAGACAAAAGAAAGAAAAGTCATCCAAATTGGAAAAGAGGAAGTCAAATTGCACCTCTCTGCAGACATCATGATCTTATATTTAGAAAAACCTAAAGACTCCACCAGAAAACTTGTAGAACTGATAAATGAATTTAGCAAAATTGCAGGATATAAAAATTAACATACAAATATTAGTTGCATTTCAACACATCAACAATGAACGAGCTGAAAAATAAATCAAGAACAAAATCCCATTTATGACAACTACAACATAAAATATAAACATAAAATACCTAGGAATAAATTTAGCCAAGGAGTTGAAAGACCTCTACAAGGAAAACTATGAAACGCTGATGAAAAACAATTGAAGAGGGCAAACAAATATAGACATCACTTGCTCATAAATTGGAAAAATTAATATTATTAGAATGACCATACCACCCAAAGCAAACTACAAATTCAATGCAAACCCTAAACCAATTACATTCTTCAAATAAATAGAAAAAAAATCCTAAAATCCATATAGAACCACAAAAAAACTCAAATAGCCAAGGCAATACTAAGCAAAAAGAACAAAGCTGGAAGGCATCACACTACTTGACTTGAAAATATACTAAAAGCTATAGTAACCAAAACAGCATGGTACTGGTATAAAAGCAGACACATAGGGCAATGCAACAGAACAGAGAATCCCCAAATGAACCCATATATTTACAGCCAACTGATTTTCAACAAAGATGACAAGAACATACATTGGGAAAGAACAACCTCTTCAAGAAATGATGCTGGGAAAGCTGGATATTCTTATGCAAAAGAATGAAACTAGACTCCTATCTCTTGCCATATACAAAAATCAACTCAAAATGGATTAAGGACTTAAACATAAGACCCCAAACTATAAATCTACTAAAATAAATCACAGTGGAAATGCTTCAGGGCTTTAGTCTAGGCAAATATTTTATAGCCAACACTTCCAAAGCACAGACAACAAAACCAAAAACAGACAAATGAAACTACATTAAACTCAAAGCTTCTGCACAGCAAAAAATTCAACCAACAGAGCAAAGGGACAACCTGTAGAATGGAAGAAAATATTTGCAAACTATTTGTCCAACAAAGGATTAGCATCCAGAATATACAAGGAACTCATATAAGAGCAAAAGAAAAACCACAAAACAATAATCCTATTAAAAAGTAGACAAAGTATCTGAGTAGACGTGTCTCAAAAGAAGACGTACAAATGAGCAATAGGTATATGAAACGATGCTCAACAACATTCATTATCAGGGAAATGCAAATCAAAACCATGATGTGGTATCATCTCACCTCAGAATGGCTATTAAAAAAAAAAAATGCTGGTGAGGATGCAGACCAAAGGGAACTCTTATACACTGTTGGTGGGAATATTAATTAGTACAGTCATTATGGACAATAGAATGGAGGTTTCTTAGAAAACTAAAAACAGAACTACCATATGATCCAGCAATCCCACTACTGTGCATTTATCGAAAGGAAAATAAATCAGTATATCAAAGGGATATCTGAACCCTATGTTTATTGCAGTACTATTCACAATAGTGAAGATACGGAATCAACAAGTGTTCTTGAATGGATAAATAAAGAAAATGTGATATATATACATAATAGAATACTATTCAGCCATAAAAAGAGTGAAATTCTGACATTTGCAGCAATGTGAATAGAACTGGAGGTCATCATGTTAAGTGAAGTAACCCAGGCAGTGAAAGACAAATATTGCATGTTCTCATTCATACATGGGAGCTCAAAAGGCTGATCTCGTAGACGTAGAGAGTAGAGTGATAGTTACCAGAGGTTGGGAAGTGGTGAGGCAATGAAGAGAGGTTGGTCAGTGGCTACACACAGATAGAAGGCTTAAGTTCTAGTGTGTGATAGCACAATAGGGTGACTATAGTTAGCAATAACTTATTGTATATAGTCATGCACCACATAATAACTTTTCTGTGAATGATGGACCACATACGTGATGGTCCCATAAGATTATGCTGGACCTGAAAAATACCTGTCTAGCGACATCTTGATGATACCAAGTTTGTGTAGGCCTAGGCTAATGTATGTGTTTGTGACTCAGTTTTTTAAAAAAAAGTTTTAAAGGATTTTTTTTATAAAGCTAAAAATAGGAAATAGTTTACAGAATAAGAATATATTTGTACAGTTATACCATGTGTTTGTGTTTTAAACTAAGTGTTATTACAGAGTCAAAAAGTTAAAATGAGTTAAAAGTTAAAAAATTAAAAGCTTTTAAGTTTATAAACTAAGTTTAGTTTATAGTAAGATCAATTTATTATTGAAGAATTATAAAGTAAATTTAGTGTAGCCTAAGTGTACAGGGTTTATAAAAGTTTACAGTAGTATACAGTAATGTTCTAGGCCTTCACATTCACTCACCACTCACTCACTGACCCACACACAGCAACTTCCAGGCCTGCCAGTTCCATTCATGGTTAGTACCCTATATAGGTGTACCATTTTTAAATATTTTATACTGTACTTTAACTGTACCTTTTTAATGTTTATATACACAAATACCACTGTGTTACAATTGCCTGCAGCATTCAGTACAGTAACATGCTGTACAGGTTTGTAGTCTAGGAACAATAATATCATATAGCTTAGCTCAGGTGTACGGTAGACTATTTCGTCTAGGTTTGTGTAAGTACATCCTATCATGTTTGCACATCAAAATCTATGTATCAATGATGCATTTCTCAGAAAACATCATGTCATTAAGTAACACCTGACTATATTTCAAAATAACTAGAAAATTCAAAATGTTCCTAATACGAAGAAATAATAAGTGTTTGAAGTGAATATCCTCAATACCCTGATTTGATCATTACATATTGTATGCATCAAAATATCACATGTACCTCATAAATACATATAATTATGTATCAATAAAAATTAATCTAAACAAATCCTTGTTGATAAGTCTGTATGTATATCCAAGATTGTATATCCTTATGTATATATATCCTTAAAATACATTTCCAGAAATGAATATGCTACATTAGCCAATGTAAATATTTCTAAGTCCCATGTTGCATATAGTCAAACTGCCTCCAGAAATATTGTACCAATAAATATGGGAATCATAACAGTATATTAATATACTCAAACCCCACAACTGAGTAGCATTTGTTTTTAATACTCTGTGAATTTGTTAAAACAAAAAGTGTATCTAATAGTTGTTCTAAACCACAATTTTCTGAAAACAAATTAGGCCAAATATTTTTTCACGTTTTATTGGTCACGTTGTATTTCTTCAGTATCAGATCCTTAACTTCTTCCTTTTGAGTTTTATTTCATTACATTTCTTTTCTATCGTATATATCACAGAAAAGTTCTTTTTTCAAACTGTCATTTGATTTTTCGATTGGGTTTTTTTTTGAGACGGAGTCTCCCTCTGTCGCCCAGGCAGGAGGGCAGTGGCGCGATCTCTGCTCACTGCAAGCTCCACCTCCTGGGTTCACGCCATTGTCCTGCCTCAGCCTTTGGAGTAGCTGGGACTACAGGCGCCCGCCACCACGCCCCGTAATTTTCTGTATTTTTAGTAGAGACGGGGTTTCACCGTGTTAGCCAGGATGGTCTCCATTTCTTGACCTCGTGATCCGCCCGCCTCGGCTTCCCAAAGTGCTGGGATTACAGGCGTGAGCCACTGCGCCCGGCGTGATTTTTCAGTTTTTAAGGTATTTGGAAACATAAATTTTAGTGTCTTTTGGTAGAGATAGCTATCAATTATTTTTTGTGAATATTTCAGAAAGCTCCCACAATCCCGAGTGTTTAAGTATTTGTGTATATATATTTACTTCTCTTATAATTTCAATTTTATATTTAATGTTTAACCATCTTGGAACTGTATTTTCTATAACAACTAGCTACTTTTTTGAAAACTTACTGAATTATCGAACCACTCCTCATTTAGAATTTCATATGCTAAATTTTTTCATGTACTGAAAAAATTACAGTGTTTTCTCTTGTGCTTTATTGATCTATCAATTTTTTTGCAGTTTCCCTGCCATGCTAACTCAGAATTATCACATTTTGGAAATATTTTGCCCACTCATCTCCCTTTTTTTCTTTCATACTAAAATTAGAATCATCTTAAATTCAACTTACAAATACGGTTTTAACTGACAATTTTATTCACTCATCCCATAAAGGTACATAATTCCTCATGTATGAATCAGCCTTTTCTCATAAAAATTTCTAAATCATTTTTGTTGTCTCGTATATTTGTTATTAAACTCATTCCTATATTTCATATTTCTACAGCTATTGTGAATACTTTTTCTATTATGCTTTCAAATTAATTATTAGTACTTATGTGTATGTAGTACTACCAATTTTATACATATTCATTTTGTAGCTGTTCACAAAATCATATGAATGTGCCATGCATTATTCCAGTGAGAAAGTCTATGAAAGTAATAGGTTCTCAGACAGACATATACATTCACAAAAGCTTAAACACTGCTGCTTTAAGTGTAAGTTTTCTCAATGACTGTCTAGCAGGTTCACCATTATTTATCCTTATGTGTAAGCAGTTGTCCTGGACACCAAAACCAACCCCAAACTCAGTAAGTCTGCACTAAGTCTCCAAAGCCACACACTGGATAAGTTCCATAACAAATGGCTTTTTCCTGTCCCTAGATGATCAGTTTTAAATTACAGTCTTCTGAGGTAATCTTCATATTTTCAGGCCATTGTCTCTGTAACCATAGGAAAAAGACAATAGACTTTTCTAGACATATTAGATCTCAAAATTTACTCTCATTTACATGGCCTTTACGTATTTAGGTGTGGAAATAACAAATGCACTTTCCAATTTCATCCTTTCTAGATACCTGATTAAGTCATGTTTTCTAGCCCCTTCTCAGCTGGAACATGATGATTGCCATGTTCAACTTAGTAGGGTTTATATTGCAAGATTGGGCTTGAATGAAATCCAGGTAACTTAGCCTTTATCTATCAACAATCTGATTCTTTTTTTCTCAGTTTTTATCTAACACCATATTCTTAATCAAGAAAAGATCTCAAACCCCTAATGTAATAATTCATAGAACTTATACCACTTTCTCTCTTAGTTTTCTTCAATATTTGTGACATGTATTTTAGAAAAGTAATACAAGGGTAATAAACAGCTACATGACATGTGCTTTATATCTTTATTGACTCCTTAATAGCTACTACAAGCTCACTTGTGAGTCATACCTGATGTGTATTAAATAAGTCACAAATCTGAACCACATTTATAGAAACTTGAATTCCTAGTAAATATAATAATTGAGGATCTTAAAGCTCAACAAATCAGGCCTTCCAATTTTTCAGATGAGGAAATTAAGGCCTGAAGATATGAAGTGACTTACCCCGAAGTAAAAGATCTAGTTAGTAATAGAGCTGAGATTGAGATCCATGACTTCTAAAACCCAGAAACATGCTCTCTCCACTAAACCATGTGATCATTCTAAGCAGTCAACAGTTTTTATGATCCTCCTTCTGTTTCCCTGGGAAGGGTGTCCATATTAACCAAATTCTTAAGGCAGTCAGAGAATTTCTCTCCAGCGTGAAGTTTTTATTGTTGTAAAAAAGAAGAGTTTTGTCTTATGGTTTCCCCACACTCAGTATGTATATTTGATTTCTCTTCATTATGAATTTTTTGGTGTTTTGTAAGATATGTGCTCTGGCTAAAGGCTTTCCCACATTCATTACATTCATAGGGTTTCTCTTCAGTATGCATTTTCTGATGTTTTTTAAGGTCTGTCCTCTGCCTAAAGGCTTTGCCACATTTACTGCATTCATAAGGTTTTTCTACAGTATGAATGACCTGATGTTGAATAAGACCAGAGCAGTAACTGAATGCCTTTCTACATTCATTACATTTATAGGATTTTTCACTAGTATGAGTTTTCTGGTGATTTTTGAGGTGTATACTCTGACTGAATGCTTTTCCACATTCAGTACATTTATAGGTATTTTCTCCAGTGTGATTTATCTGATGTTGAACAAGTGCTAACCGATCACTGAAGGCTTTTCCACAGTCAGTGCATTTATAGGGCTTCTTTCTGGTATGATTTCTCTTATGTTGAATTAGGGGTGAACAGAAACTGAAAGGTTTCCCACAGTCATTACATTCACAGGGCTTCTCTCCAGTGTGAGTTCTCTGAATATGTCCTGAGCGGTCACTAAAAGCTTTTCCACATTCATTACATTTGTAGGGTTTTTCTCCAGTATGAACCCTCGTATGCTGTGTAAGGAATGAACTCTGGCTGAAAGTTTTTTCACATTCATTGCATTTATATGGTTTCTCTCCTGTATGACTTCTCTGATGTTGAGTAAGGTATGTGCTTCTGCTAAAGGCTTTTCCACATTGCTTACATTCATAAGGCTTTTCTCCTGTATGTGTTCTTTGATGTCGAATAACAGCTGAATAGTTACCAAAGGCTTTCTCACATTCATTACAGTCATAGGGCTTTTCTCCAGTGTGAGTTCTATGATGCTGAATAAGGGCTGAATAATCACTAAAGGCATTCCCACATTCATTGCATTGGCATGGTTTCTCTCCAGTGTGCATTCTCTGATGTTGAAAGAGGTCCGAACAGTAACTGAAAGCTTTCCCACAGTCATGACATTCATAGGGTTTCTCTGCAGTATGGACAATATGATGTTGAATAAGAGCTGAGTGATCATGGAAGGCTTTCTCACATTCATTACATTCATAGGGTGTTTCTCCTGTATGCATTCTTTGATGCTGAGTAAGATGTGCACTCTGACTAAAGGACCTACCACATTCATTGCATTCATAAGGTTTCTCTCCAGTATGGATTCTCTGATGTAGAGTAAGATGTGTGTTCTGATTAAAAGCCTTGCCACATTCAAGACATTTACAGGGCTTCTCACTGGTGTGAATTCTTTGATGCTGAGTAAGGTGTGTACTACGACTGAATGTCTTGCCACATTCAGTACACTCATAAGGTCTCTCTCCACTGTGAATTCTCTGATGTTGAATTAAGAACTGAGCAATAAATGAAGGCCTTCCCACACTTCCTGCATTTGTAGGGCTTTTCTCCTATATGAGTTTTCTGAAGATTTCTTAAGTGGGAACTCTGATTAAATCCCTTTCCACATTCAGTAGATTTATAGGGTCTCTCTCTCCACAATGAGTTCTTTGATGCTGAACAAGACACGGCCTCTGAAGGTTCTCCCATATTCACTATATTTACAAGGGTTTTTTTCCATCATACTTTCTTTGTATAATTAAATCTGAGTTTTGTTTGTGTGTCTTTCAACACGTACCATATTTATGACAATTCTATAGGATCTCTCTGCTCTGTAACAAGTATTGATCTTATAGTAAAAATTCTCACAAATTCATTAGATTCTACATCTCTTTCTCTGGTAGGAATTTTTGTGCAGGTAGCTATCTCCTACCCTAGATTATTCCCCTTGTTTAGCTGCTGATTCTTAAACTGGCCTCTAGATTTCCAGATTTATTCTGGTATAGACTTTCTCTTTGCAAGTTCTTCCATCTCTAATCCTTGAGATTAATCTTCTTTTGAAATGTCCTGCTGCTCTACTCTTGATGTCTTGGCCCCAGGTTCAAGCTTCCCATCTAAAAGACATAAAAATATGACTCTACTGTGTGCCAAATGTTGGGAGAAAAGAAGCTGCTATATTAGGAATGGAATAATGAAATTGCAGATACTGAGAACATAAAATACTGGGACTATAAATACTGGGACTATAAGATAGTAATCAAGGGAGGAGTGAGAAGGAAATACTAGTGGTGTGAAAGTGCCTGATACAGGGAATGAAGCAAACATTCTGTCAGGTGAGAAGAATGATTAGGGAAAAAACTAAATGGTGAATATTAGAAAAGAGAAACAATTATCAGGGATTAAGAAATGAAAACTGTTATCAGAGAGAAATGGTCTTACAGAAATTATCCTATGAGAAAACTACTTACTCAGCATTGAAACTATTATCTTAAAAAATACTAACAGCTTTTTATTTTCAATAAGCTTTTATATTAGATTTTTTAGTACTTGTACAAAGTAATACTTTTAGCTAATTATTCTTTGTCAAGTAAATGCTAATGTTATTGCTTTATACTTGGTATAAAAAGAGCGTAAACTCTAGGTTTAAGGACAAAGGAAAGGATGAAAAGGGGGAAATTTACTCTTTTGAAATGAAAAAATAATTATTAGGTCTTTCTAATGACAAATCTACATTATTTTTCACTTTCAGTCATGGATAAAGAGGCAAGTGGCCGGGCACGGTGGCTCAAGCCTGTAATCCCAGCACTTTGGGAGGCCGAGACGGGCGGATCACGAGGTCAGGAGATCGAGACCAGCCTGGCTAACACGGTGAAACCCCGTCTCTACTAAAAATACAAAAAACTAGCCGGGCGAGGTGGCGGGCACCTGTAGTCCCAGCTATTTGGGAGGCTGAGGCAGGAGAGTGGCGTAAACCTGGGAGGCAGAGCTTGTAGTGAGCTGAGATCCGGCCACTGCACTCCAGCCTGGGTGACAGAGCGAGACTGTCTCAAAAAAAAAAAAAAAAAAGAGGCAGGTAACATAAAGCATAGGGAAAAAAGGATAGCTCTTCTTTTTATACATCAGCATATTAAAAAGTGGTCCTTCAGTCTGGATTCATACTTCAGAGAGAGTTAATATACTAATATGATGACTGAAAATTGTTTGTAAGGTCATGATTTATAATGGGTTCCATTGCAGGACGACTGAGAAGGGACCTGGCTGATTTATTAGAGGATGCCCAAATAGTGGCACCTACAGTTCTTTTATCTTAGGTTGGTTAATTTCCCCAGAATGGATCACTTTAACCTTCTACCTGAAACGGGGTAGGATATAGAAATCAAGTAGAAGGAAAAATTGAGGTGAGAGTCTCTCCATTCAATATGTAGATTTTTACTAAACCACCTGTTTTCAATGTGTCCCCTAGATTCTGGCATATATTACACATAAAAATTAATGATTTTATTAGCTGCACTCCTAACATCCAACACTCATTTCTCATTTTAACTCTAATTTATTTATTATCATAAAAAAATTTAAAAAAGCAAAAACAAAAGCAAAAACAAAAATAATAACAACAAACAATACTTTATTATTGCTTCTCCTGTGCAAAAAGCTCTTTCTTCCTTCTTTAGCCCATCTAATTCTTGACACTACTTTGGAGTGTCACTCAAATGACACTAGTTCCACAACATTCCTTACTCTCCAGTTTCCCTGATTTCCTACAACTTACTATTTTAACTTGTAATTTTAGCACTTAATAGCAGTGCATTGTTTATCTATTTTCTCCTGTCTGCACATGTTGTCTTCAGAGTTATCATTTCACGTCTTAGAAAAAAGGGAAAGAACTTCGATGAAGTTTTTGGTTTATAGCTAATATCAATTGAGTTTATGCTAGGCTGACTCACAATATCAACATATCAAATCTTTAAAGAAAACCACACCAAGCAGAGGAAATAGCAAGTGTGAAGTCACCATCATGACAGGGGGAATGGGGAGGAAGAGAGATTGAAAGAAGGCCACTGTGAATAGAGCAAAGAAGGTATACATGAAGAATGGGGGAAGAACTGAGACTGAAAATTAGAGTCCAGTCACATGAGGCTCACAGGCCATGCAAAAAGTGTGGCATCTTTATCCTGACAGCATTAGGAAGCCATTTAAGAGTTGTAAGCAAAAAGGTGACAAATTCAAATTTGAGAGCTGCAAAAGACACTTTCGGCAGTAGGTGGAATAAGTAGAAGTAGAACGACCAAAATGGACGTGAAAAAATATTTGTGTGGATGCTCCAGGAATCTAGCCAAGAAATGATGAGGACACGGATTAAAAATAAAGTGAGTAAAGACAGAAAGAAGTGATAGATTTGAAATATATTTAGGAAATAAATTTGACAAGGTTTGATGGCAAACTGAAAACGCAGATGAAGAGAAAGGGATTATAAAGGTGAATTTCTGGACTCTGGCTAGAGTGGCTAAATGGATGGAGTGCCACTGTGGATTTTGTCTGATTAATGCAGAAATAATTAAGAAAGTTCTGGATGAAGGGAAATCATACCAGATAGAAATTCTGATTCCCAAAAAGAAATACAGAGCATTTAGAAATAATTGGGCAAATTAAAATTTGTTTTTAAAAGTTTGCTTTTATCTTTTTTTTTTTCTCTTTTTCTCTTTTGAGACAGGGTTTTCTCTGTCATCCTGGCTGGAGTGCAGTGGCACAATCTTGGCTCACTGCAACCTCTGACCCTGGGTTCAAGTGATCCTCCCACCTCAGCCACCCAAGTAGCTGGGAACACAGGCATGCACCACTAGGCCTAGGTATTTTTTTTTTAAGTTTTAGTAGAGACAGGGTTTCATCATGTTGGCTAGGCTGGTCTTGAATTCCTGAATTCAAGCCATCCACCTGCCTTGGTCTCCCAAAGTCCTGGGATTACAGACGTGAGCCACTACACCTGGCTGCTTTTGTCTTTATTTCTTTATAATATACATAACTATTTAAAGAAAAAAAAATAACATTTTCTTGAACAACTTATAACATATGTAGATGTAACACAAAGAACAACAAGCAGAACAAAAAGAACAAGGCGTCATAATTGAACACATATCGTTGTAAGGCTTCCACGTTTTTTGTGAAGTGACACATTAAATGTAGAAAGATTGTGAAGAAGTAACGATATATATCTTGTAATCCCTAGAGCAACTACTAAAAACATAGTTTAAAAGTCTGTAAGAAAATTCAAGATTTTTAAGAGAAAACCTTAAAATTCAGCCAGATGAAGATTAAAATTAATATAGCAAATTAAGTTTTCCACAGAAGTGTTAGGGACTGCCAAGATTATCGAGGGGGCATTGTGAGGTTAGAGATCAAAAACTTTTAATTGTTTTAAATCATTCAATACTTATTCAACATAAGTTTAATGAGTACTATATGCTAAATACTCTAGGCACAGGTGATTTAACGTGAAAGAGACTAAAAAACAAAACAAAACAGAAAGAAAAGAAAAACTCTGCCTACATAGAGCATACTCCATAGTAAGAAAGACAAACAATAGACTTGCTACATAAATACATTGTATATTATGTATTAGTCTGTTGCTGCATTGCTATAAAGAACTACCCGAGACCAGGTAATGTATAAAGAAAATAAGTTTAATTGACTCACCATTTCACAGGCTGCACAGGAAGCACTCCTAGGGAGGCCTCAGGAAACTTACAATCATGATGGAAGGTGAAGGGGAAGCAGGCGCGCCTTACATGGCTGGAAAAGGAGGAAAAGAGAGAGAGAGGGGAGGTGCCACACACTTTTAAACAACCAGATCTCGTGAGAACCCACTTACTATCAAAAGAACAGCAAGGGGGATGTCTGCCCCCATGATCCAGCACCTCCCATCAGGCCTCTCCTCCAACACTGGGGATTATAATTCAACATGAAAGTTGGCGGGGCGGGAACTCTACCCTCCCAGGAACAGCTGCAGCTGCCCAGCTGTGGCTGCGGACCTGGGCATCCCTGTGCTCTTGTGGGTCCTGGAAGCCCTGTCCCCGACAAGCTCCAAAGTGCCTGCTCCTGCTGCTTAGCATCTCCCTGGTCGTGGCATCCACTCTGATTTTACAGCAAAGTTGAGGCTGAGCCTGGGCGCAGTCACAACCTGACCAGGTGTGCACATGCTCAGAGCAGCGCTGACATGCCAGCCCCTGCCACCTTGCCCCCCTCCAGACTTTGAGCACTGAAAAGCATGGGAAGGAGGCTGAAGCCGGGTTGACGGTGGCTCAGTGTGGGCCTTCAGGCCCAGCATGAACAGCCTGGGCACCATGGAGGACATGATTGGTGGTGGCAGGAGGCAGACAGGCTCCTGGGTGGAAAGGGGTGGGTCCCCAGTGAAGCCCCACTTTCAAGTCAGGGATGGCCTAAAGCATGGGGGGCTGGGCTGTCAGTTCTGGGTGCAGTCCACAGCCTGGCAGGGAGTGAGAACTTTTGGTGCTTTTTCCACCCACCTGTGATCACCCATGGACCAATTGGCATGCACTTCCTCCCTTCTGAGCTCATATAAACCTCAGACTCAGTCAGATTCAAACAGACATTGGGAGGACCTGCCTGCGGAAAGGAGCTACCCACTGCAGGTCTCCTCTCTGCTGACAGCTGGACACTCATCGAGACAACCTGTCTGCGGAAAGAAGCCACCCACTTTGGGTCTCCTGAGAGCTGTTCTGTCACTCAATGAAGCTCCTCTCCCACTTCTTCACCCTCCAGTTGTCCAGATACCTTATTCTTCCTGAATACGGACCAAGCATGGGCCAAAAACTTGGGACCTGCCAAATGGAAGGACTGAAAAAGCTGTAACACAAACAGGGTTGAAACATGCCTCCCTGCTTGCCATGTTGTGGGCAATGAGAAGAAGAGCTGCAGACCTTAAGTGAGCCTAAATCTAGAGGCTCCCTGAGCCAGCACTATGACACCCTCTTTGAGGCTCTGTGGCTCCTGGCATGTCCAAGCTTCCAGAAGTCATTGCGTTCCCCTTGTCCAGACATGGGTGCCCACAGTGGAGGTACTTCCACTGCATGCGGTACATCTGTTCCAGCTGCAGCCTTGCACGGAGCTGCCTGCCCCACCGCAGCAGCCAGCGTGTGTGGTTGTGCTCACTGGCCAGACCCCGTGCTCACTTGCCCACATACCCCTGGTTGTGTGGCTCACCCTTGGCAGGTGTGGGATCTGAGACAGTAGTGTGAGCTGAGCACAGCCTGCCAGGCTGAGTAAGTGGAACAAGCCCAGTGGTAAGACCAATACTCACTCAGGCAGAAGGAGCTGCCGGCCACAGAGGTTTCTGGCTGGCAAAGCAACATCCCAAGGATCCCATGACATTTTCAACTTGCCTTATATGCCTTAACATAATCTATTTACAATGCTAACTCACCCCAATTAGTTTCCCACCCATGTTCTCTCCACAGCACACTGGTGGCTCTTCCAAAGTACCTTATTCCTCTTA
This sequence comes from Papio anubis, assembly GCF_008728515.1. NCBI lineage: Eukaryota > Metazoa > Chordata > Mammalia > Primates > Cercopithecidae > Papio > Papio anubis. The sequence continues at coordinate 27,169,123 of NC_044981.1, forward strand.
GATATTCTAGATTCTCTTAACTGGAGTTACTTTCAATTCCTTTCTCTTTCATCCCCTAAATCTAAACTAAAACATTACTGTTCCTTGCCGAAACAAGCTGTGTCATGGCATTTTTTTCCCCAAAAGTTTCTAATAATTCACAATCAACTCTATGACAAAGTCAAACCCTTAGTCCTATTTAGCACAGCAAATTTCACCCTTAACATTTTTAACATAAGGCTACTACCCATTGCCCCATAGAAAACACAGTCTCTTCTACCTCTAAGCCTTGTGTTATATTTTCTCCCCTTAAAATCCCTCAGTTCTCCTTTGAGCAAATTGCAACTATATTTCAGTGCACACCAAAATCCCACCCCTTCATAAAATCCTCCAAATCACACTCTCCTTCTCTGAATTCCTACGGGATGTTTTCTCTTTACCACTTAAAATGGATGTGTGTGTTTCCTTGAATTCTTCCTTAATTCCTTGGTTAGACAAGGCTGCTGAAGAACTGAATACCACAGACAATGCCTAATTGAGAACCTACCTGCTATGCTAGTTACCAAATGCTAGTTACTAAATGCTATGCTAGTTACCAGAAACAAACAAACAAACAAAAACCAAAACATTATGGGAAGGCAGGTGGCAATAGACAACCAATCTTTTAAAATTCATGATCAAAGAGAATAGGCCTTGTTTCCTAGAAAATAAAATATCTGGAATTCAAGTCACTGAATTGAAGTTTTTTGGGCCCCAAACCACCAGAATGAAAGTAGAAAATGTAAGATACTTCAGGAAATGAAAATATAACTCACCCTGAATCCAGCCATCAAGGGCCTAGCAGTCATTCTCTCTTCTTCTGGGCTCTTCTCTTGAAGAAGGGCAGAGTCTTGAGACAGTGGCTCTGAGGAAAGAGAGAGGAGCTATGAAGAAGTCAGCTTGTGTCTACAGCTACCACTTGATATTCTAGAATTACACTCTCCAATATGGTAGCCATTCCCCACATGCAGCTGTTTAAAATTAAATAAAAGACTTAATTATTCAATTGCAATAGTCACATTTCAGTGCTCAATAGCTAATGTGGTTAGTGGCTACTGTACTGAGCAATGTATACATAAAAAATATCCACAAAAGTTCCACTGCATAGCACTGGTCTAGATATCCACATATGTGTATGTTTTTGAAGTCATACTAACTGAATCTTCAGCTCCAGGAAGTAAAGAAAACCAGACATTCCTTGCCACCTCATGACCACAGAAAGGCCACAGGCATTGCATTCTTAATAGTTTGAATGTTTGTCTTCCCAAACTTCTTGTTGAAATTCAATTCCCAGTGTTGGAGGTGGGGCCTAATGGGAAGGTTTGGATCATGGCAACGAGTGAATCCCTCATGAACAGCTTGGTGCTATCCCCATAACAAGAAATGGGTTCTCACTCTATTCGTTCCTGCAAGAGCTGATTTTTTTTTTTTTTTTTTTTTTTTTTTTTTTGAGATGGAGTCTCGCTGTGTCATCAGGTTAGAGTGCAGTAGCACAATCTTGGCTCACTACAACCTCCGTCTCCCGGGATCAAGTGATTCTCCTGCCTCAGCCTCTGGAGTAGGTGGGACTACAGGTGCCCACCACCACTCCCTGCTAATTTTTGTATTTTTAGTAGAGACGGGTTTCATTATGTTGGCCAGGATAGTCTCAATCTCTTGACCTCATGATCTGTCCACCTTGGCCTCCCAAAGTGCTGGGATTACAGGCATGAGTCACTGCGCCAGGCTAGAGCCAGTTGTTAAAAAGAGGCTGGTCCCTCTCCCCACTCTCTCTTTCTTCTTCTCTTGCCATGTAGTCTCTGCACATGCCAGCTCTCTTTCACCCTCCACCATGAATGGAAGCAACTTGAAGCTGTCACCAGAAGTAGATGCTGGAGCCATTCTTTTTATATAATCTACAGAACTATGACCCAAATAAGCCTCTTTTCTTTCTAAATTAACCAACTTAGGTATTCCTTTACAGCAGTAGAAGCAGTCTAAGACACCATCCATGGTTTAAGTAGGTTCCAGATAACAAGAGCAGTTACCTAGATGCTATCATAGCATTTACTACCTGTTTTGAAATTATCTTTTGGAGTATCTTTTGCCATCCCCACCACTACACATGAATCAAGATTTTCCCATATTTATATTCCTAATAACAAAACTGTGCCTGGCATATATATGGTAAGTCTTGATATGTTTGGTGAAATGAATAGGCTAAAATTTGTGTCAAATTCATAATTTAGATTTTTAACATATTGAATTATCACATTCATTCAGCTCTGTAATAAGGACTCTTATAGGCACTGGGGATGCAACAAGTATGAGACAGAATAATCCCCGATGAGAGGGGCAGCAAAAAAAAAAAAAAGCAAAACTAAACCAAACTATACAAGCATGTATAAACTCAAGTAGTGATGAACATATTCCCAAAAAAGTAGAATAAAAGGATAAACAAGGCCTTTATTTTAGATGACATGGCCAGGGAAAACTTTTCTGAGAAGGAAACATTTTTATTGGACTTGTGAAAAAAGAGTAAGCCATAAAGATATCTGTGGGCAGACTGAGAAAACAGCAAGTGCAAAGTCTGCAAACAAAATCTTGAGGTTAGAATATCCTTGTCATGACCTAAGAACAAGGAGGCCAGTGTAAGCTAATAGAGCGTAAAAATGAGGAATTTATCTTTAAATGTTATAAAATAATGCTGTCGCCCTTTGTTTTTCAAGTATATAGGAGAAATTGGTTGGCAAATCCTCTCAACATAAGGCATACTGCCCTTATTATCAGAGGCAGTGTTGGTTAATGGAATAAACACTCCACTGGGATTGAAGAACCCTAGATTCTAATATCTGAGTTAGTAAAATGCTGTACAGCATTAAGCAAGTCACTAATTTCCTCGACTCTTTGTTTGGTAACAAAACAATAGGGATAAGAGTATCTGTTCCTCTTGTTTTATAGAACTTTGTAGGGAATAAGCAAGATGTAAGATTTGAAAAAGACCCTCTGAATTTAAACATTTGAAAGAAGAGGTTTAGGACACTGCTTCTCAAACTATCGTCCGTGGATCAGCAGCAACAGCATCACCTGGGAACTTGCCAGAAATGCAAATTAGTAGGCCCAACCCCAGACCTACTGAATCAGAAACTCTGGTGGTGAGTTTAGCGATGTGTTTAACAAATCCTCCAGGTGACTCTGATGCGAGCTAAGAAGCACGAGTTTATAAGAAAATGAAATTGTTAAAACCAGCTCCTGAAAGACCCAAGCAATGGAGAATGTCCTCTTGGAGGTTCAGAATCTTATTGCTTGCAGCTGCCATGAGCTAGTTATTTTATTTTTTATTTTTATTTATTAATTTTTTGAGATGGAGTCGCGCTCTGTCGCCCAGGATGTAGTGCAATGGCGCCATCTTCCGCTCACTGCAAGCTCTGCCTCCCGGGTTCACGCCATTCTCCTGCTTCAGCCTCCCCAGTAGCTGGGACTACAGGTGCCCACCACCACGTCTGGCTAATTTTTTTGTATGTATTTTTAGTAGAGACAGGGTTTCACCGTGTTAGCCAGGACGGTCTCGATCTCCTGAAATCGTGATCCGCCCGCCTTGGTCTCCCAAAGTGCTGGAATTACAGGCGTGAGCCATCGTGCCCGGCCATGAGCTAGTTATTATACTGAATGTTTCACATAAACCAGAGGAACTCAACAGACAGGACCTGGTCCTTACATTGAGTGGAGGAAATAACTACTGGCATTTAATTTGTAGGAGTCAGGGATCCCAGATGTCCTTCAGCACAGGACAATCCCAAACAATTTTTTAAAGTTTTGCAGGACATTCAGATGGGTAAAAATTCTATTGATAATTATCGGAGCCTAGAACCTAACTCTTTTTTCACGTAAAACCACAGAGTCTTTTTCATTTCTTCTTCTTCTTCTTTTTTTTTTCCAGTGCTAATATATGATGATCTTCTATGAGGACAACTATGGTCTAAATCAAGGTACTTTGTTCTGAATTTTACTGAGATTCGATCATTTTATCAACCTGAGTTGCAGTGTGTTCTCTTTCATTTCTCCTTTATTGTTAGAGTTAGGGCATCATATAGCTTTAAAATATGTAGGTTAGGCTTATTGCCAAGGTAATGAATTTTTATTTCTGGATAGAAATGGGGGCATTACAAAATACTTGTTATACAAAGAGCCTGCTTGGTCTGAAAGAGTTGAAAACTATTGAGATATATTGGGTAATTTAGCCTCACAACAATTTAACTATGAAAGTTAAATCCCCCCAAAAGGTTAAATAACTTGCCTAAGGTTACCACAGAGCCAATAAGTTTCAAAGCGAGAATTCAAATTCGGACCTGTTTGGATTCAAAATCCAGGCTCAAGAAAAATGTATGTTCACACAAAAACCTGTAGGTGAACATTTACAGCAGCATCATTTATAATTATTAAAATCTGGAAATGATACAAATGTCCTTCAAAAGGTGAGATTTAAAAAAAAAAACTGATACATCTATATACAATATTATTTAGCAATAACAATGTTCAGCAAAAAATAAGAAAGTGACACAATAATGTGGCCACCTTAAAGGCTTCATACTGAGGGACAGAAGCCAGTGTGAAAATGTTACACACCGTATTATTCCACTTATATGGCACTCTGGAAAACACAAAATTATAGAGATGGAGAACAATCAGTGGCTGCGGGGGCTAAGGGTGGGGAAAGGGTGTAAATATAAAGGGGTAGCACAAGGAAGTTTTCTGGAGTGAATGAAACAGCTCTGTATCCTCTGGTGGTAGTTACCCGAATCTAAACATGTTCCAGAACAGTATGCCTCCCTCATGTCAATTTTATTGTATGATAATTTTAAAAGTAATTAACCAAACCAGGCAGTTTCCATTGTACTTTGATAGATAAAAGGCTGGCGTGGGGAAAGGGGTGCGTACATTTGAAGTGACCCGGAGAGGGGTTTTGGTCGTCTTCATACAGCCCCTACTACACAAGCGTGAAATTTCGCTTTCTTCCCAATTTCTCACACGAAAACTCGTGTGTGTGTGTGTGTGTGTGTGTGTGTGTGTGTGTGTGTGTGTTTTCCTCAGCCTTCACGTGGGGAAAGGGAAAGCTCTCTTTCCTCAAATCAGTTCCCAGAACACATTCGCTCTTGAGCTATTTCTTACTTCTCTTCAGGCAAAGTCGTAGCCTCCACCTTACCTGCTCCAGCCACTGTGACATCACGCAGGTTCCGTTCCTTGCACTACCACTGGTTATATTTCCTTAGTGACCCTCGGCCTCTTCTGGGAGAGTCCCTGGTCCCAGTCAGCGGGAGCGGCTTCTCCAGTTTGTGGCTCTCCGGGAGTTCGCCTCGTCCCTCCGTCTCAGGCAACCACCTATTTCTGACCTCTGGAGGCCGGGCTGAGCCTGGAATTTTATAACCAGCGCCCGCTGGCCGTCGTCACCCTCTGAATAATTCCTCGCAAAACTCCCGGGGACCCTTCTTAGTGTCAGTAGCCACAGTCGCCGCCGTTCCTGCGCCTAGAAACCTTCCACGACCCTCAACCCCACATGGCCCAGAGCTGGCTCGGGTTCCCGCAGGATACACTGCACGCCCAGTGCCCTGGAGGGCGCGTCCCGGGCTCCCCTACGCCTTTTGGAATAAGCGACAAGCGCAGGTATAAAAGTGAGCCTCCACTCCCACCTCTACAGTGCTCCCCACCCGCTCCTTCTGGCCGCTTTCTTCTGAAATAGCAAGGCACCCCTGGAAGCTTCAGGCTCCTCCACAGGCGAGTGCCCACCCACCTATCAGGTAAGAGGTGCAACTGACACTCAGCACGCGGAGGAGCGCGCTGACAAAGGGTTTACCTGTCCGAATTGAAGTACGCTTGACTGGCTGTGGGCTGGCTGGCTCTTGCACGCAGAATACATTTCCCAGTGCTGTCTGCTGCTGGAGAGATTTAGGGTTTGGGACGTGGCTAGCACAGGCCTGAGATCCTAATTGGGAGGTGTAGGCATGGCGTCTGGAGAGTCTGATCTATGTGACACTTTCACTGTGACTAGGGTATAACTTGAATAATTTGTATGCAGTAAAGTTCCTCTGCATTACGTCATTGACAGCTCTCTAGTAAGCAAAGGACAAAAACAGGTTCTCATTATCTCTTTTTATAACACACAAACATTAAACCACTCATTAAAAATCACAGGGCCCCAGAAAAATCAGACACCTTTATTTTACAATAAAAATAGCCAATTAAACACACACTGTATGTCAGGCTGTCTTCTAAGTACTTTACATGTTTTATCGCATTTGAGAAGGCAAAAATCAGCCCTCCTATTAACCAGACTCAATGACACTGACAGGCTGCTGCAAACTTAACGTCAAGCAATATTTCTACCAAAATGATACTGTAGCAGCTGTAAAGTGTCATAATTGTTAAAGGTGGAGGGAGTCCAGGTTCTCGGCATCTTGAACAAAGAATTGAACAAATCGCACAAACAAAGCAAGGAAGAGACAAAGGGATTTATTGAAAGTGAAAGTACACTCCACAGGGTACCAAGCATAGGAACTCAAAGATACCGGTACAGAAGTTTTGGGCGTTTAAATAGCCCCTAGAGGATTCAATTGGTTACTTCCGTAAGCCCTATGTAAATGGAGAGGATGAAGTAAAGTTACAAAGTCATTTATGGTGTAAGCCATATGGAGAGGATATTTCCTGTTATACCTGAAGTGTGCACCAGCTGTATATTCCCTGCCTCCAGGCCCTATTTTCCTGCCTCAATAATCACTCTTTTTAAATGTTTATTGTTTCCTTACCAATGGCATGCCCAGCTTTGTCTTGCTACTCTCACTAAAAAAAAGATTATCTTGTTTGCTGAAATCATGAGATTGTCAAGAATTTTGCTATTTGAAATGAACGAATTATTATTAACACATTACAGAAGAGTAAATAGTCACAGAGAGGTTAAGTAACTCACCCAAGGTCATTCACTTGATTTAACTACAGGAGCACATATTCTTAATTGCTGTAGAAACAGGCCCAAGATGTTATTAAAGTTTCACAACTAGCAAATGGCAAAACTAGGATTAGAATCCCTTTCTATTCTCAGTTCAGTCTTTTTCCTATACTATCTCACTGTGGTATTTTTTGGATTGGGGCATATGTGTGTATGTGCTCTCTAGCTCCTCTGCCTGATCTTGTATACATCTCCGTATTACAAATGACAACATCTCTGGGATCCAGTCTCTTCATACTTAAAATAGAAACTAAATCAGTTTCCATCCATTGATAAGGTATAACCTTATCAAGACCAGCCTGGCCAACATGGTGAAACCCCATCTCTACTAAAAATACAAAAAAATCAGCTGGGTGTAATGGCAAGGGCTTGAGGCTGAGGCAGGAGAATCGTTCAAACCCAGGAGGCAGAGGTTGCAGTGAGCCGAGATGGTGCCACTGCACTCCAGCCTGGGCGGCAGAGCAAGACTCTGGGAAGGAAGGAAGGAAGGAAGGAAGGAAGGAAGGAAGGAAGGAAGGAAGGAAGGGAGGGAGGGAGGGAGGGAGGGAGGGAGGGAGGGAGGGAGGGAGGGAGGGAACATTCTTGTGAAGTTTGTAAAACTAGGTATTTAGGTGCCTCCTGCTGTCCCTTGATATTATTCCTAAGTGGCTCCTTCCACCCATTGTCATGAAGATTAAATGAGTTAATAATGTAATGTAATGTAATGTAATGGTTCTGAGAACACAACCTGGCAAGTGACATAAGGAGGATCTAAAGGGAATTGTGAACAACTGAGTCAGATGGAAGTGAGAATTAAGTATCTAGAAAAAAAAAAAAACAACAACAAAAAAAACAAAACTATTTAACCAGAGCCTAACCTGCTGGGCTTTTATCAGGACCTAACAGACCTTGGGAAATGGAAATACCCAACTCCAGTCATCTCTAGCCTCCCACATGGAAGAAGGGAAATACCCAACTCTAGCCCACTCTAGTCATCCTGTCCCACCAAAGGGGAGTAGGGGAAACTGAGAAAGGTGTGAAGTTTCCAATCCAGAGATATAGACTGACCAAAAGACTGAGACCTACTCAAAGAACTATAGAATGCTTCCCCTTCCCCCATACCTTGATACCACATTTCTAAAGGCCTAGGGATGGTTGCTTGAGCCCAGGAGTTCAAGACCAGTCTGGGCAACATAGTAAGATCTTGTCTATACAGAAAAACTAGTCAGGCATGGTGGTATGTGCCTGTAGTCCTAGCTACTTAGGAGGCTGACGTGGGAGGATTGCTTGACCCAGGAGGTGGAGGGTGCAGTGAGTCATGACCATGCCACTGCACTCCAGCCTAGGTGACAGAGCAAAACTCTGTCTCAAAATAAGTTTTAGGCTGAGTGTGGTGGCTCACACCTGTAGTCCCATCACTTTAGGAGGCCAAGACAGGCAGATCACCTGAGGTCAGTGAGACCAGCCTGGCCAACATGGTGAAACCTTGTCTCTACTAAAAATACAAAAATTAGCTGGGCCGTGGTGGCATGCACCTGTAATCCCAGCTACTCAGGAGGCTGAGGTAGGAGAATTGCTTGAATCCGGAAGGTGGAGGTTGCAGTGAGCCGAGATTGGGCCACTACAGCCTGGGTGACAGAGCAAGACTCCATCTCAAAAAAAAAAAAAAAAAAAAAGGCCGGGGGCAGTGGCCCATGCCTATAATCCCAGCACTTTGGGAGGCTGAGGCAGGCAGATCACCTGAGATCAGGAGTTCAAAAGCAGCCTGGCCAACATGATGAAACCCCATCTCTACTAAAAATACCAAAAATTAGCCAGGCATAGTGATAGGCGCCAGTAATCCCAGCTACTCAGGAGACTGATTTATCATTATAGGAGGCTGAGACGGGAGAATCATTTGAACCCGGGAGGCAGAGGTTGCAGTGAGCTGAGACTGCGCCATGGCACTCCAGCCTGGGCAACAAGAGGGAAATTCTGTCTCAAAAAAAAAAAACAAAAACAAAAACAAAAAAAAGCAAAAAAAATTGGCCTATTTGCAGCAGTTCTTTTACTCAGCACAGCATTTGCAGATATCAAGAAAATACAAGGCGTGTGAAAAAGGCAAAAAATAAAACAAAACAAAAACAAATACAGACAGTTTGAAGAGGAAGAGCAAGCATCAGAACCAGACTCACATATGGTAGGGATGTTAGAATTCTCATACCAGAAATTTGAAACAACCATGATTAAGAAGATTAAGATGCTAAAGTCTCTGATGGGTAAAGTAGACACCATACAAGAATAGATAGGTAATATAAGCATAGAGATATAAATTCTAAGAACCAGAAAGAAATGCTAGAGATCAAAGCACTGTAACAGAAATGAAAATGATTTTGATGGCCTTATTGGTAGACCAGACATAGCAGAAAAAAAGAATCTCTGATTTTGATGTTTATCCTAATAGAAAGCATCAAAATTGAAAAGCAGGCTGAGCACAGTGGCTCACACTTGTAATCCCAGCACTTTGGGAGGCCAAGGTGGGCAGATCACTTGGGGTCAGGAGGTTAAGACCAGCCTGGCCAACATAGTAAAACCCATCTCTACCAAAAATACAAACATTAGCTGGGAGTGGTGGCGCGTGCCTATAGTCCCAGCTACTCAGGAGGCTGAGATTGGAGAATGGCTTGAACACAGGAAGCAGAGGTTGCAGTGAGCTGAGACTGTGCCACTGTACTCCAGCCTGGGCAACAGAGTCAGACCCTGTCTCATAAAAAACCAAACACAAAACTGAAAAGCAAAGAGAACAAATTCTGAAAAAAACAGAATATTTAAGGACCGGGACAACTACAAAAGGGTATAACATAGGTATAATAGGAATACCAAAAAAAGAAGACAGACACCGAGAGAGAGAGACACAAAGACAGGGGGTGGGGAAGGAAGGAATAAAAAAAGAGAAAAAATATTTGAAACAATAATGACTGAGAATTCTCCCAAATTAATGTCAGATATCAAACCACAGATCAAAGTGGCTTAGAGAACACTGAGCAAAATAAATGCCTAAAAAAACTACACCTAGTAGCTTGGTCAGTTTGAGTCACTATAACAAATTATCGTAGACAAGGTGCCTTATTAACAAAAGAAATTTATTTCTTACACCTCTGGGTTCTGAAAATCTGAGATCAGGGTGACAACATAATTGGATTTGGGTGAGGGCCCTCTTCTGGGTTGCAGACTGCTAAGCTCTTGTATCTTCACGTGGTGGAGAGCAGAGAAAGGAAATAAGCTCTTTCATGACTCTTATAAGGGCACTAATCCTATTAATGAGGGCCCCACCCACATGGCCTCATCTAATCCTAGTTACTTCTTAAAGGCCCCATCTCTTAATAATACCACATTGAGGGGTAGGGTTTCAACTTATAAATTTTGGGGAAACACAAACATTTAGTCTAGAACACCTAGGGATAATATTTTTAAGCTACAGAAAATCAAAATTAAAGAAAAATCCTGGAAGAAGCCATAGAGGGGAAAAAACAGCTTATATATAGAGGAGTAAAGATAAGATTTACATTTGACTTCTCAGAAACCATGCAAGGAAGAAGAGAGTGGAGTGAAATATTTAAGTGTTTAGAGATTAAAAACCACCTATTCTGTACTCTGAAAAAATTATCCTTCAAAAGTTGAGGAAAAATAAAGACTTTCTCAGAGAAACAAAAGTTAAAGGATTTGTTACCAGTAGACCTGTCTTGCATGAGTTCGAGACCAGCCTTGCCAACATGGTGAAACCCTGTCTCTACTAAAAATACAAAAATTAGCCTGGTTTGTTGGTGCATGCCTGTTATCCCAGTTACTCAGGAGGCTGAGGCACAAGAATTGCTTGAACCTGGGAAGCAAAGGTTGCAGTAAGCCAAGATCACACCACTGCACTCAAGCCTGGGTGACAGAGTGAGACTCTATCTCAAAAAAAAAAAAAAGATAATGAATAAGTAAAGGTAAAATAAAAACATTTTTCTTATTCTTAGTTGATGTAATACAGCCAATTTTTAATTGACCTAAAAGTTTGTTCAAAATAATAACAACAATGTATTTATTCAATGATATATTGTGTATATTCAATTAAATATACACACACTCTTATGTATACTTCTGTATATGCAAAATGAGTGACAGCAATGAACCAAGGAACAGAAAGAAGAAATTAGAATTATTTTGTTATTGGCCAGGCGCTGTGGCTCACGCCTGTAATCCCAGCACTTTGGGAGGCCAAGGCAGGCAGATCACCTGAGGTCAGGAGTTCAAGACCAGCCTGGCCAACATGGCGAAACCCCACCTCTACTAAAAGTACAAAAATTAGCTGGGTATCAGGGGAACCCCACCTCCGATATTCAATGCAGGTCCTTTTCTATTTTCCCTAAGTGTCGGCTGGTCTGAGAAATAAAGGGAAAGAGTACAAAAGAGAAAAATTATAAAGCTGGGTGTCCGGGGGAGACATCACATTTCGGCAGGTTCCGTGATGCTCCCTGAGCCTTAAAACCAGCAAGTTTTTATTAGCAATTTTCAAAAAGGGAGGGAGTATACGAATAGGGTGTGGGTCACAGCGATCACATGCTTCACAAGGTAATAAAATATCACAAAGCAAATGGAGGCAGGGTGAGATCACAGGACCACAGGATAGGGCAAAATTAAAATTGCTAATGAAGTTTCAGGAACGCATTGTCATTGATAACATCTTATCGGGAGACAGGGTTTGAGAGCAGACAACCCGTATGACCAAAATTTATTAGGCCGGAATTTCCTCGTCCTCATAAGCCTGGGAGCGCTACAGGAGACTGGGGCTTATTTCATCCCTTTGTCTACGACCGTAAAAGACAGCTGTTCCCAAAGTGGCCATTTTAGAGGCCTCCCCTCAGGGACACATTCTCTTTCTCAGGGATGTTCCTTGCTGAGAAAAAGAATTCAGTGATAGTTCTCCTATTTGCTTTTGAAAGAAGAGAAATATGGCTCTGTTCCACCCGGCTCACTGGCAGTCAGAGTTTAAAGTTATCTCCCTTGTTCCCTGAACATTGCTGTCATCTTGTTCTTTTTTCAAGGTGCCCAGATTTCATATTGTTCAAACACACATGCTCTACAAACAATTTGTAAGGTTAATGCAATCATCACAGCATGCTGAGGCGACATACATCTTCCTCAGCTTATGAAGATAACAGGATTAAGAGATTAAGGACAGGCATAGGAAATCACAAGGGTATTGATTGGAGAAGTGATAAGTGTCCATGAAATCTTTACAATTTATGTCCAGAGATTGCAGTAAAGACGGGCATAAGAAATTATAAAAGTATGAATTTGGGGAACTAATAAATGTCCATGAAATCTTCACAATTTATATTCTTCTGCCATGGCTTCTGCCATGGCTTCAGCCAGTCCCTCTGTTTGGGGTCCCTGACTTCCCACAACAGCTGGGCATGGTGGCGGGCACCTGCAATCCCAGCTACTTAGGGGGCTGAGGCAGGAGAAGCCTGAACATGGGAGGTGGAGGTTGCAGTGAGCCAAGATCGTGTCACTGCACTCCAGGTTGGGCAAAAAGAGTGAGACTCCATTTCAAAAAAAAAAAAAAGAATTTTTTTTAATTATAAGGTACTTGCCATACTACCCATGAAGCTTTATAGTGTTATTTGACAGTGGACTCAGATTAGTTATAAATATACATGGCAAACTCTAGATTAACCACTTAGAAAAAAGAAGTATAACTAATATGCTAATAAAGAAGAAAAATAAAATCATATAAAGGGTTTAATTAAAATAAAAAAGTCAGAAAAAAGCAGTAGACAAAAATAACAAGAACAAAGGCAACAAATAGAAAACAGTTAACAAGCATAGTAGATATTAATCCAACTATATCAATAATACTTTCAACATCAGTGGTCTAAATGCACCATTTTAAGGCAGAGATTGTGAAGAAATAATATATGTTATCTACAGGAAACTCACTTTAAAGATAAAGACACATATAGATTAAAAGTAAATCAATAAAGTTATACCATACTAACACTAATCAAAAGAGAGTAGAAGTAGCTATATTAATTTCAGACAGAGCAGACTTCAAAGCAAGGAGAGCTATCAGGAATAAAAAGGGGAATTATGTAATGAGAAAGGGGTTAATTCTCTAAGAAGATATAATCCTTAATGTGTATGCACCTAAAAACAGACTTTCAAAATACATGAGGCAGAAACTGATAGAACTTCAAGAAGGAAGAGATGAATCTACTGTCACAGAAATCTCAAATATTCTTTATCAGAAATGTGCAGATCCGGGAAGCAGAAAATCAGTAAGGATATAGTTGAAATCAACAACATCATCAATCAACTGGATATAATGGCCATCTTAGACTTCATCCAAGAACAGCAGAATACTCATTCTTCTCAAACTCACATGGAACATTAATCAATATAGACCATGTTCTGGGCTGTAAAACATACCTTAATAAATTTAAAAGAATAGAAATTATACAGTGACTTATCTCAGATGACAATAGATTTAACTAGAAATCAATAACAGAAAGCTCATTGGAAAATCTCCCAAATACTTGGAGATTAAGCAATACACTTCCAAATAATACATGGGTCAAAGAAAAAATGCCAAGAGCAATTAAAAGATACTTTGAACTACATGAAAATGAAAACACAACTTAGCAAAATTTATGGAATGCTGTGAAAGCAGTGCTTAGGGGGAATTTATGGCAATGAATATATACATACTAGAAATAGCATAAAAATACCTAGGAATAAATTTAACCAAAGAAGTGAAAGATCTGTACACTGAATACTGCAAGACATTGCTTAAAGAAATTAAAGAAGACCTAAATAATTGGAAAGACATCCCATGTTCATGGGTTGGAAGGCTAACTATTGATAAGATGATAATACTATTTGATATACAGATTCAATGTATTCCTTATAAAAATTTCAACCTTTGTTTGCAGAAATAGAAAATCCCACCCTAAAATTCATATGGAAAATCACATTACATAACCAATGAAACCCTTGAAGAAAAGAATAAAGTTTAAAGACACACACTTCATAATTTCAAAACTTTACACAAGCCTACAGTAACCTAAAGAGTGTGGTGCTGGAGAATAGGTATATAGACCCATAAAACAGAAAAGAGAGCCCAGAAATAAACCTCACATATATGGTTGATTGATTTTCAACAAGTGCCAAGACCATTCAATCGGAAATGGACAGTATTTTCAACAAATGGTGCTGGAAAAACTGGATATCCAAATGCAAAATAATAAAGTTGTAGTATTTACACCATCTATAAAAATTAACCCAAAATGGATCAAGGACTTAAATTTAAGAAGTAAAACTATAAAACTCTTAGCAGAAAACATAAAAATCTTTATTAGAGAATGTAATTTTCAAGTATGGCACAGGTGATAAAAATAAATTGAGCTTGATCAAAATCAAAAAGTTTTATGCATCAAAGGACACTATCAAAAGAGAGAAAAACTTCACAGAATGGGAGAAAATATTTGCAAATCATATATCTGAAGAAGAATTCATATCTGGAATATATAAAAACTTATGCAACACAACAAAACCTACTTCAAAATAGGCAAAGGATTTGAACAGACATTTCTCCAAAGAAGACATACAAATAAGCACATGACAAGATGCTCAACATCACTAGCCATTAGGGAAATGCAAATCAAAGCCACAATGAGATAAAGCTTCATACCCATTAGGATGGCTATAATACAACAACTACAACAAAACGGAAGTTAACAAATGTTGGCAAAGATGTGGAGAAACTAGAACCCTCCTGCACTGCCGATGGGAATGTAAAACGATGCAGCTGTTAGGGAAAACAGTTTGATGGTTCCTCAAAAAAGCTGATCACAGAATTACTACATGATTTAGCAATTCAACGACTAGGTATATACCCAAAGAATTGAAAACAGTGACTCAGATACTTGTACACCAATGTTCATAGCAGCATTATTCACAATGGCCAAAAGGCGGGAACCACCCAAGTGTTCAACAAGAGATGAATGGATAAACAAAATATTATGTATGTATATTTATACACTGTTTATGTATAAACACACACATATACACAATGGAATATTATTTTTGCTATTAAAAGGCATGAAGGATACATGCTGCAATATTAATGAACCTTGAAAATACTATGCTAATTAAAATAATCCAGAAATAAATGGACAAATATTGTATTATTTTACTTATACAGCATATCTAGAACAGGCAAATTCATAGAAACATAATATAAAATAAAGGTTACCAGGGACTGTGGGGAGCAGGGAATAGAGAATGCTCAATGGGCATCTTTAGGGATGATGAAAATGTTCTAGAATTAGATAGTGATGGTGCTGTTGTGAATACACCAAAAACTTTATTGTATGACTTTAAAATGGTAACTTTAATGTTATGCGTAGTTTACCACAGTTTGAAAGTATTTTTAATTTTTAAAAATAGAAAATGATAAAATTAGATTTTATCTAATTCTTTCCAGCTTTATAATTTGGATCTTGCTCCTTTGTACGTCAAGGCTCATGCTTTATACTTACTTGATGTTTCTATGGTACTTGTGCACAGCTGTCATATATCAGATCTGCAGTTTTGCACATGCGTTCCACTCTTCTAGTTCCTCAACTATTTGTAAGGTTGCCCTCCTCTATGTTTTCCGTTAAATTTTCCATTAGTGAAACCACTCCAATGTCCCTCGTTCCATAAGTTTTCCCTACTCTGAACTCCCAGGGCACATTGTGCAACTTCATTACCTTATATTAAAATTATCTGGAATTTAAAAAAATCTACTAGATTATGGTAGTGTCCTGATTTTATTTATCTTTTTCTTTTGGTGAAATTTGAGACGTGTCTTGCATTTAACCGTATTTAAGCATCTAGATTGTGCAACGGAGCCAGTTTGGAGAGACCACCTGCATCAAAATTATCTGGGATGCCCGTTGAAAATGCAATGTTCCAGGCCAATGAGTCAATCTCGGAGTGTAAGTCTTGTGAAGCTGTATTTTAACAAGCTCGCTTGGTGATTTATTTATGTACGCTATTTAAAACTCTATGAACCACCGGTGTAGGCTATACTTTGTAGTGTATTAAGGTGGTCTTCGGTACCTCTCGCAGACCCCCTTCCTCTTGCCTCTAGCACCAACCTCTCAGCCTCTCACATACCAGGGGAGGGGCTTTGCAAAAACTTTCAGGAAAGTGAATCCCAGCACAGCCCTGCTCTCGCTGGCTCTCGGGCGCAGGCGCAGAGCTGCGACCGCCGCTGATATGTTGCCCACTCTCTGTGTGGTCTCTGTTTTGCAACTGGTCGTCGGCGTCATGAGACTTAGGTCCAAGCGACTGCTCAGACAATGCCTGGCCCCGCATACCGAGCAGAGCATGATCAGCAGCAGCCTAAGTGGAAGAGTGCCTGTGATCCTAGGAAACCTGATGGGCGCTGGAGCAGCGATTCGACGCGTGGGTTTCTCTTTAATCCTTCCGACTTCCCCAAGCCCCGCGCACTCAGGTTCCGCTCCAAGTGCGGGACCCGCCCGGGGTGTGTCGGGGGTACTCGGCCGGAGGCGGCCGGTGAGTGGGGCTTACAGGGCCCCGGGACCAAGGTGGGTGCTCTTGGAGGTTCTGGAAAGTGGAAACACGGTTTCTTCGAAGGAAACGGGCGAAAGGGTCGTGGGTGGTTTGGCTGCAGGTCGGGTCAGGAGGTACCTCCACGGTTGGGAAGCTGAGTGGCGAGGGGTCTAAAGGGCCCCCAGCACTTGTCTCACGGGCGGGCCAGCCTAGTTCCTCTGCGGCAGTGACAGCCAGTGGTTTTCCTCGGGTGTATCCCTGGGAGATGAGAAAGAGCAGGGTTGCACCCTGCTTCCCCTCTAGCTGGGCGAGGGAGGGCTTCGGTACTGGGGTGTTTCCCTGGTGCTTACTGAGTGCAGGCACTGCTCCAAGAGTTTTTACCTGCATTAATTCATTTAATCCTCGCATCAACCCTATGAAATAGTGTACTATTATTATCCCCATGTTACAGATAAGGAAATTGAGGCACACAGAGATGAAGTATTTGCTCGGCCGGGGTCAGTGGCTCACGCCTGTAATCCCAGCACTTTGGGAGGCCAAGGCGGGCGAATTATCTGAGGTCAGCAGTTCGAGACCAGCCTGGGCAATATGGTGAAACCCCTTCTCTACTAAAAATACAAAAATTGGGTGGGAGTGGTGGTGCGCGCCTGTAATCCCTGCTACTCGGGAGGCTGAGGCAGGGGAATCACTTGTACCCAGGAGGCGGAAGTTGGAGTGAGCCGAGACCACGCCATTGCACTCCAGCCTGGGCAACAAGAGTGAAACTCCATTCCCCTGCACCCCAAAAAAAAAAAAAAAAAAAAGAATTACTTGCTTAAGTTGTAGAGGCTATTGAGTACCAGTCCTTAGGTTTTGGTTCTGGTGATGAAGGTTGGTACTTGAATAAAGTAGTTGTTAATTATTTGTTGTAGGTGTATTGACAGTTACTGTGGATCTTTGTGTGTGAGTTTGTGCTTTATGTATGAGTTTGTGCTTTGAGCCAATTTCTGTGAACATTGTTACCTGAAGATCACCTTTGGTAGGACAAGATTTTCTCTATTCTGTGGTTAAACTGAGGCTGCCTAGGCACTTCTGCTGATTGCTTTGTGGATTGGCAAAGACTCCAGGAAGCAATCAACCTAGTGCCACAAAACAAAGCACCCGGAGAAGCCCTATTCCAGACTCTTCAAAACCTTCTTCCTTCTGAAGGGGGTGGAAAATAAAGGAGAATTATCCCTGGATCAAGAATTGATTATAGGAGAGACTGGCAATGTCAAAAGAATTTTAGATAATTAGGGTAACAGTGGTGGCCAGCGCTGTTAGTGCTAGAAAGTTAGCATATAAAGGAATGGCAAACCACCAGGTTGGCTAGGGCAGCAGCATGTTGTGACCACTTAAGAGAATAATGATTTTGTGGGAATACAGTATCCACAGAGCAGTAAGGTGACTCAAATAATGAAAGGATGAGGAAGAAAGGATAAAAGGAGCGGCAACTTTCCACATCAAGATGGAGGAATCCCTTGGATGGACTCTGGAAAAAGGTATGGGCCTAACATTGTGGAGACAGGCCTTAACCTCCTGGCCTCTCTGAAATATGTTTGGGGGCTATCCCTGAAACTTTTGTCACATCCGCTAGTCTTCCCTTTCCCATCTTATATACATCCTCCAAAGCCGGGAAAAAGAATGCATCTCTCCATGCTCTAGAGCAGCAGCTGCTGAAGGGAGCCTCATAAATCCTCTGACAGCATCTTTCCTTAAACATATACCATCACAGTTTTCAAATTCATTGATGTGAGATGAGCACAGCAATAGCATCATCTCCCTTATACTATATATCATTCTTTATTGTAAATGTTTTGCCATAGTTTAACTTGCACTATTCACGAAAGCTTTGTGAGAAAAGACAAGCCCATGCTAGTAATGGTGTTTTATAATGTGGGACAAGATTTTTCAGAAAGGTGACTTGACCAAGGAAGCACAGCTGTAAGCAGTGTCATCTGTATTCTATTTTGACCCTCAGGAAGAAGTAAGGGGACTAGTACCATAGTGTCTTTGAACTCATACACCATATGAAGAGAATGTCAAAGAGGTTGGATCACTTAAAGAATTTAGAGAAAGTTTGGATTTGGCTCAGATCTGTCTTTTATCATAAAAGATGAACTTGAAACCCAGACATAAGTGTCCATTATCATTTTCTTTATATCTGAGAGGAGATGGGATTACTTTGGGCATTCATTTTACTTTTTTTTTTTTTTGAGACAGAGTTTCGCTCTTGTGGCTTAGGCTGGAGTGCCGTGGTACTATCTCGGCTCACTGCAACCTCCACCTCCTGGGTTCAAGCGATTTTCCTGCCTCAGCCTCCCAAAGTAGCTGTGATTACAGGGCCCGCCACCACGCCCAGCTAATTTTTTTGTATTTTTAGTTGAGATGGGGTTTCACTATATTGGCCAGGCTGGTCTTGAACTCCTGACCTCAGGTGATCACCCGCCTCGGCCTCCCAATCGTTTTACTTCTTAATCCTTAGGGTTGCATTCAACAGGGCTGGATGTGGACATTACTAGACAGAGGTTCTGGATGCCTTAGACTATGACCTTTGCCCATTTCTGCCTTTCATTAAAAATAAAACCAAGTGGAGGCAGATGATGGAAAGGCAACTGTCTACCTCTCCATAAGATCCATATTCCACATGAATTAAGTATTCTTCTCTCTTTTCTGAAAGTGTGTTCCATCTTGGCAAGCAGAGACACATTTGTCCCTTCTTAGATGAGTCTGCCAAATTTTGCCAAGGGGACTATTCTTTATTTGGCTGTTGACTGTTCTTAATATCTTCAACACTCCCTCACTCTAATTTATCATTAGATTAATTAATGAACACAGGCTTTTTTTGGCCTATTTCTTGAATGGTTTTATCTGAAACATGGACCTTGAGATCTTACATGTCTCTGAGGATTTGAAAAAGAATAGATTCATTGTAGTTCTCTCCCCTTAGTCTAGGCAGATGGCTATGTGCCTCAAAATTTGGGATCTAAAGTTAAACTACTGGGTATCAGATAGCTTTGGACAAATCAAGTCCAGCATCTTCATTTTTCAGGTGAGGAGACACAAAACCAGATTGTTTATTTTTCCCTGATTTCTATATAGCTACCAATGGAGCTATAACCAAAATCCAGCTTACCTAGTCAGTGCCTATAGCTCTGGGCCTCTATCTGATGTTTCCCTGAATTGTGCTGAGGATGCCACTTGCACTTCAGTGGAGGCCAGAGACTTTTTTTTTTTTTTTTTTTTTTTTTAAGATGATGAAGTCTTACTCTGTCGCCCAGGCTGGAGTGCAGTGGTACAGTCTTGACTCACTGCAGCCTCTACCTCCTGGGTTCAAGTGATTCTCCTGCCTCAGCCTCCTGAGTAGCTGGCACTACAGGTGCGTGCCACCACGACTGGCTAATTTTTATATTTGTAGTAGAGACTGGGTTTCACCATGTTGGGCTGGTCTCAAACTCCTGACCTCAGGTGATCTGCCCACCACGGCCTCCCAAAATGCTGGGATTACAGGCATGAGCCACCATGCCCGGCCAAGGCCAGAGACTTTACTCCATAGGTTACACAGATAGGGCTGTTAGTGTGGCTGAGATTTACTGCAGCGTTTCAGGGACTGGCTCTGGGAGGTCATCACTCTCTACACCCCTACGCCACTCTGAAGTCAAGGTCATGCTGATATCCTTCTGACATCAGTGGAGTTTAGTTTCTTGGCCATTTACAGGCCCCTAAACAGAAAGTTGACTCAGGCATTCTTTCCCTGTCTGTTGAGAAGCAACACATACTGTATGGTATAATGAGTTTGAATCTAGGATTTATTACTTGGCCTTGTGCCAAATTACTTAACTTCTCTGTACTTACACTATTTATTTGTATTGCAGGAATAATAATAATTCCCCTCTCACAGAGTTAAAATGAGTCAATATTCATAAAATTCTTAGAATAGACAGGCCCAAAGAAAGGCCATTTCTGGAGACTACTTCCAAGTTAGATTCCTTTCACAAGTTCTTTTTTTATTTTTTCTAGGTAGAAAGTTTCTCTAATGGAGTTTGTATCTATCTATCATATGTGTCACATACACTAACACATCTAATGCATAATACAGTTGTATATATAATGAGCTTATTTGAAATGAAAAAAATAACTACACTTTGAGACGCTTGCACTGTACAGTATGATATGGCTTGGATACGTGTCTCCACCAAATCTCAAGTTGAATTGTAATCCCAAATGTTGGAGATGGGACCTGACAGGAGGTGATTGGATCTTACAGGTCGATACCTCAGGGCTTGGTGCTGTCCTTGCGATAATGCATAAGTTCTCATGAGATCTGGTTGTGTAAAAGTGTGTGGTACCTCTCCACCTCTCTTTTCTCCTGCTTTTGCCGTGTGATGTGCCTGATGCCCCTTTGCCTTCCACCATGAGTAAAAGCTCCCTGAGGTCTCCCCACAAGCTGAGCAGATGCCAGCACCATGGTTGTACAGCCTGAAGAACTGTGAGCCAATTAAACCTATTTTCTTTATAAATTACCCAGCCTCAAGTATTTCTTTATAGCAATGCAAGAATGGCCTAATACAGCAAATTGGTACTGAGGAGCATGCTTGGCTATAAAGTTACTTAAAAATGTGAAAGGAACTTTGGAAGTGGGTAACAGGCAGAGGATGGAAGAGTTTGGAGGGCTCAGAAGATGGGAAGATGAGGGAAAGTTTGGAATTTCTTAGAGACTGGTTAAATGTTTGTGACAAAAATGCTGATAGTGATATGGACAGTGAAGTCCAGGCTGACAAGGTCTCAGATGGCAATGAGGAACTTATTGGGAACCAAAGCAAAGGTCATATGTGTTATGCCTTAGGAAGATGTAGCCTGGCTCTTTCTAACAGTCTGTCTGTCCTCAGATGTAGGAGGAAAGAAGTGACTTAAAGTTTGAAGTTATATTTAAAGGGAAAACAGAGCATAAAAGTTTGGAAAATTTGCAGAGAAAAAAGAAAAAAAAAAAAAGCTTTTTCAGGAGAGAAATTCAAGCAGGCCATGGAGCAACCACTTACTAGAGAGATTTGCAAACTAAAAAGGAGCCAAGTGCTAATAGTCAAGAAAACAGGAAAAAGGCCTGAAAGGCATTTCAGAGATCTAAGAGGTGATGCCTCCCTTCACAGGCTCAGAGACCCAGGAGGACTTAAGGATTTCAGGGCCAGATCCTGGGTCCCACTGCCCTGCACCACTCCAGGAGGCTGCTCCTAAATCCTGGTTGCTTGGGCTCCAGCCATGGTTCCAATGGGCCCAGGTACAGCTCAGGCTGCTGCTCTGGAGGGTAGAAACTGTAAGCCTTGGTGGCTTCCATGTGGTGTTAAGCCTGTGGATATGCACAGTGCAAGAGTAAAGGAGGCTTGGCAGCCTCTGCCTAGATTTAAGTGGATGTATGAAAAGGCCTGGGTGTCCAGGCAGAAGCCTGCTGTAAGGGGCAGAGCCCATTTAGAGAACCTCTACTAGGGCAGTCCAGAGGGGAAATGTGAGGTTGGAGGCCCCACACAGGGTCCCCACTGCACTGCCTAGTGGAGCTGTGGGAAGGGAGCCACCATCCAGACCCCAGAATGGTAGATCCTGTGCTTAGACCCTGTGCTTGGAAAAGCCACAGGCACTCAACAACCTGGGAGAGCAATGTGGGGCTGAATTCTGCAAAACCACAGAAGTGGAACTGTCCAAGACCTTGGGAACCCACCCCTTGCACCATTGTGCCCTACATGTGGGACATATAGGAGATTATTTTGGAGCTTTAAGATTTAATGACTGCCTTGCTGCATTTCGAGCTTGAATGGAGCTTGTAGCCCTTTCTTTTGGCTGATTTCTCCCTTTTACAATGGGAGTGTTTACCCAGTGCCTGCACCTCCATTGTATCTTGGAAGTAAATAAATTGTAATGTACAGGTTCATAGGTGGAAGAAATTCATCTCCAGATGAGACTTTGGACTTGGACTTGGGACTTTTGAGTTAATGCCAGAGTGACTTAAGACTTTAGGGTACTGTTGAGCAGTCCCCTAAAAATACTGATTATATTTTGCAATGTGAGGTCATGAGACTTGGGGGCCAAAAGCAGAATGATGTGGTTTGAATATATGTCCCCATCAAATCTCATGTTGAATTGTAATCCCCAGTGTTGGAGGTGAAGCCTTATGGGAGGTGATTGGATCGTGGAGGTAGATCCTTCATGGCTTGGTGCTGTCCTTGCAATAATGAGTGAGTTCTCGTGAGATCTGGTGTGTAAAAGTCTGTGGCCCCTCCCTCCTGCCTTGCTCCTGCTTTCACCATGTGATATACCTGCTCCCCTTTCACCTTCTGTCATGAGTAAAAGCTCCCTGAAGGCTCACCAGAAGCTGAGAAGATGCCAACACCATGCTTTTACAGCCTGCAGAACCATGAGCCAATTAAACCTCTTTCCTTTATAAATTACCCAGCCTCAGGTATTTCTTTACAGCAATGCAAGAACAGCCTAATACATAGTATATACACATTAGTTGATTATAGATAGTCTCATATCAAATTGGCACAGTTTGACAGTAATTAAAATATTAATAAGCATGAGAGTAAACTTCAACTTGGCCATATCCAAGAACTCTGTCATAGTTCTTTCTCTTGTCAGGATATTCGGCCTACTTTTAGATATCCTATATTTCAGGGTTCTTCTAGTGAGACAGTTTGCAAAAATCTTCAAATTTTGGATCTCCCTGCTTTCATATTGCCTCCAAAAACTAAACATTTCCTAACAATCTCTATTCTCCAGAATGGGATATGATATTTAATAATGTAGTAATATTCCACTAAGTACAACATTCCCATTAGTTCTCATATTACCTTATGGCAGTATGGGTGTTCTCAAATCTTCAGAGACTTCTGTTGGGGACAAGAACTTTTGCTTTAGTAGCTTTAGAGGCTTTGTAATTTACCTACTGGGAGATGCAGTATTCATCTATCATGTAATTGTCAATATTTTAGTTCCATTGCACTAGAGAATTATTTCTCTACCCTTCAGACCTACCATTCCCTTTACTATTCTGAAATAAAATTCATAGATTATACTACCTACCTATGAAATAATTTCAAAAGTATCAATATGTTACCTTAACTATAATATGAAGGAGAAGGAAAAGGAAAATTATTTATAATCAAATAATATGCATTTCAGCAGGTAAATGACTGGATGAAATAGATGCTTACACCTATTAGAACCACTGTGAATTCAACTACAAATGCAGCCTGATTTATGAATTATATTTGTTAATCTAATACTATAAGTGGCTTTACTTCCCTGAAATGGTGAAAAATTCCTAATAACATTGAAACTAAAAATGTATATTTTGGCTGGACTCGGTGGCTCATGCCTGTAATCCCAGTATTTTGGGAGGCTGAGGTGGACAGATCACTTGAGCCCAGGAGTTTGATGCCAGCCTGGGCAACATGGTGAAACCCCATCTCTACAAAATAAAATAAAAATTCGCCATACATGGTGGTGTGTGCCTGTAGTCTCGCTACTTAGGAGGCTGAAGTCAGAGGATCACCTGAACCTGGGGAGGTCAAGGCTACAGTGAATTGTAATTGTACCACGGCACTCCAACCTGGGTGACAGAGTGAGACCCTGTCTCAAAAAAAGAAAGAAAAAAAATGTATATTTCCTTGATTTTCCAATACATATTAAAGCTATGCAAAATAGTGTATGTAGGCATAAAGCGTTATTAGGTTTTAGTTTCAGGTAACTATTAACAACTTTTTTGAAAGTCAGGTAGGATAAATGACAGTTCTTTGTTCTGCAGGAATGTCTATCATCCCTGGCCCCCATTAAATTCTAATAGTACTATCCAATCGTGACAACCCAAAACACCCTCACAAATTCCCCCAAAGTCTCCCTAGGATGCCATCTTGAGGATCACTATAATAAAAGAGAAAGGTAGTAGTGAACTGACAATAAAATAATGTGTTAGGCCATTCTTGCATTGCTATGGAAATGAAATACCTGAGGTTGGGTAATTTATACAGAAAAGAGATTTAATTGGCTCACAGTTCTGCAGGCTGTGCAAGCATTGCTCCAGCATCTGCTTCTGGAGAGGGCCTCAGGAAGTTTCCAATTATGGTGAAAGGTAAAAGAGGAGCAAGCATGTCACATGGTAAGAGCAGGGGCAAGAGACTGCAAGGGAGGGGAGGTCCCAAACTTTTAAGCAACTAAATCTCACATGAACTAACTGAGCAAGAACTCGCTTATCACCAAGGGGATGCTGCTAAACCAGTCAGGAGGAATCTGCCTCCATGATCCCATCATCTCCCACCAGGCCCCACTTCCAACATTGGGAATCACATTTTTTTCTTTTTTTCAGGGGAGGGTGGGGAGGAATCACATTTCAGCATGAGATTTGGAGGGAACAAACATCTAAACCATATCAGATAACAATGGAGGAGCTTAAGGATCTGAGCTGCAAGAATGGAAGTTAGCCAAGGTAGCAGTAAGGCAAATTCCTGTTTAGGAATGTTGGCATCATAAAGTATGCAATTGGATCTTTTTTGTGTGTGTGTGAGACAGAGTCTCACTCTGTCACCCAGGCTGGAGTGCAGTGCTGCGATCTCAGCTCACTGCAACCTCTGCCTCCCAGGTTCAAGCAATTCTCCAGCCTCAGCCTCCCGAGTAGCTGGGATTACAGGCATGCACCACCATACCCAACTAATTTTTGTAGAGACGGGGTTTCATCATGTTGGCTAGGCTGGTCTCAAACTCCTGACCTCGAGTGATCTGTCCGCCTCGGCCTCCCAGAGAGTTGAGATTACAGGCATGAGCCACTGCGCCCCACAGCAATTGGATCTTAATGTAAGATTCTACAATAAGAAATTCTGACTTCTGCATCAACCCAGTAGTAGTGCTTTTTATCTTCCCTGTTTTCAGTTGAAAGGCATGTTCTTGGCAAAGCTGAACACAGACGGCATCATCATGTTACTTGAGGTTCTCCATGCATGGCTTCTTGGCACATATCCTCCAAGGCTAACCTCCACATCTGAGAGGTCCCAGTCTATGAGAAAGGAAAGATTTTTATGAAGCCAGATTAACTCCCTAATCTCATGGATCTCAAATTATGCTGTGAGCAGAAATATTTGGGGGAACTGTTATACAGTTCATTGCCTCCTTTAATACACAAGGGCTCCAAGTTAATTTAAGAGGAGGGGTTAAACAAGCTTTAATGAGGAAATTTAGAGTCCAGGGATGGGCAAGAAGAAAAAGCACAGGTTCCCAGATCTTCTTATTTTCCTGACAAAGGCTGCTGGAGCCAGGATATTCTGCTGGACACTCTGATAGGTTGGTGTTCCAGGAGAGGTCCTTGCTGCCCTGTTGCTCTCACTTCTTATAATACAAGTGGAAAACAACATTGTCAGTGTTCAGATGAACATACTACTTGGTGCCAGGCAATATGAATGTGAGGTGTTTGCTTTTTAAACAAGAGTTATCTGGGAAAGCTAACTGTCTAGTACCTGGGAAACTTGAGATCTTTGGGAAGTTTCAACCCCTTTGTAGAGAGAAGGGGCCTCCTGTCCTATAGGAAGCTGAGTTTCTGTTTTATACCCGCCTGCTGTGAGAAGAATGTTAGGGGGCAGAAGATAGTCCAAGTTAGCACTTTGTTCAAGCAACCTAGACTGTATTTCTAAGGTTTTCTGGACATTCAACTTGTCAAGTCACGTGAACTTATTAAAATACAAATGCCTGGGTCCCATCAGACTTGCTAGATCCAAAGCAAGGTTCAGATATCTGGCGTAACAAGTGTCATAAGTAATTCTGATGTGTATGTGTTTGTGTATGTAACCCGTGTGTGTGTATGTAACCCGTCTTTTGGCATCTAATTTTAGTCCCTTTCAGAGACTCATTTTCTCCAGCCCCTCCTGCCATAGACCCTGTGAAAGCTCACTCTACCTTTTCTATAGATAAAAACACTGAGATTGGGCTCTGGATAGCTCTGTGTCTTCAGCACCAGCAGCCTTGTGTTAAATCATTTCTAATCTGCAGGAACCCCAGCATGTGAATTGGACTTTATCCCCCAGTTGGAGGAAGAATAACAGTAGATGTTGGATCTTCAGGAAAGCTGAAGAGGGCAGTGCCTCTACTGTCTAGGTAAGTAGTGTCATAAGAAGACCACCAATTTGATGTTGAGAAGATGAGTTCTAGTCCAAGCCCTTGCAATTTGTTGGGTCATGTAGGCAAGTGACTCAATCTGTTTTCTATCTGTCAGATGAGTGGGTTGGCCTAGATGATGTCTAAGTTCTGCTAAATCTCTGATAGTCTAGGACTGTAGACTTCTTTAGAAGAATACCTGAAGTATAATAATTGGAAGAAGGGTTGAGAGGCAAATGGGAAGAGCAGTGTGGTAGTTATTATTTCTGAAATTTTTATTCTCTTTCAATCCCAGGAAAATGATTGCATTCAGGCTTGATCAAGTCATCTTTCTTTTTTCCATTTCTTTTTTCTACGCTTGAGAGTCTCGATTCTTCTCATCCTTCTCCTTGCTCTCATTTTCCATGACTAATCAGCTACCATAAAAGCTACCTTTTAATCCCCAACTCTCTGTCATCAGCTGGTACACCTGCTCATTTCCATTTGTTTGGGTTAGCATATTACCCAATAACTCTTTCGATATTTCTTGATGTCTCTGTGTTCACCATGCCCACTGCAAAAATTCTGCCTCTTATCTCTTCTGGCTTTGTTCTCCTCCACTACCCTTTTTTGTTTTCTCCTCACATAAAGTTGCTAGTATGCATGAATTCAAATTAGTTGTCTTTTCTCTGCTGGTTTATTTTCTTTGCTCTCCACAGTAGACACAGGTGACATTTACACTTTAAATGTCTTTCAGATAGAGGGATTTGACCTGAACCAAAGCATCAACACCAATCAGACTTTTTCCAAAAAACTAGAGTTTTCAGGGTCAGCAATGGAAAGCCTCAGAGGGAATACTGCTCAGGGTCCTACAAATGAAGAAGCCTCTAAAAATGAAGGCCAATTATCAAGGCAGACAAAATGTCCCGCACAGAAGAAATCCTCTTTTGAGAACACAGTGGTCAGAAAAGTGTCAGTGACACTTGAAGAAATTTTCATGGGGGAGGGAGGCCCTGAATCCAGTGAATTTAGTCTAAGCCCAAACCTTGACACACAACAGAAAATTCCAAAGAGAGATGGATCCCCAATATCTAGGAAAAACTCCAAAGATAATTCAGATTTAATTAAACACCAAAGACTTTTCTCACAAAGAAAACCTTGTAAATGCAATAAATGTGAAAAAGCCTTTAGTTACCAATCAGACCTTCTTGTACACAGTAGAATTCATAGTGGAGAAAAGCCTTTTGAATGCAACAAATGTGGGAAATCTTTCAGCCGAAGTACACATCTTACTGAACATCAAAGAACTCACACTGGAGAGAAACCTTATGAATGCAATGAATGTGGAAAAGCTTTTAGCCGGAGCACACATCTTAGTCTACATCAGAGAATCCATACTGGAGAAAAACCATATGAATGTAGTGAATGTGGAAAAGCATTTAGCCGAAGCACCAACCTTAGTCAACATCAGCGAACTCATACTCAAGAAAGGCCTTACAAATGTAATGAATGTGGGAAAGCCTTCGGTGACCGTTCAACCATAATTCAGCATCAACGAATACACACTGGAGAGAATCCCTATGAATGCAGTAAATGTGGAAAAGCTTTCAGTTGGATCTCATCGCTTATTGAACATCAGAGAACACACACTGGGGAGAACCCCTATGAGTGCGGTGACTGTGGGAAAGTGTTCAGTCGAAGCTCATCTCTTACAGAACATCAGAGAATCCACACTGGAGAAAAGCCCCACGAGTGTAGAGTGTGTGGAAAGGGCTTCAGTCGAAGCTCATCCCTTATTATTCATCAGAGAATTCATACCGGGGAGAAGCCGTACAAATGTAATGACTGTGGAAAAGCCTTCAGTCAGAGTTCAACTCTCATCAGACATCAGCACCTTCATACTAAAGAGTAATATCTGAGCTTTTATTAATGTTAGCACAAGAACATATATACCTAACCTCCCACCACTGAAATATATATATTTCAAGTATATATATACTTGTTCTGATTTATTAGATACCTATACCCGTTTTAAGCTTTCATTCATTCTTTTCATCCATCTCAAATAAGTTTGCAATAAAACAAAAGGATGACTCAAAAAACCTAACATATGCAATCTAATATTCTGAAGGGCTCCAACTTTAGAGTATAAAGCTACCTGACACCTTGTAGTTTCTCTGCTAATCTAGTCCATCAAGCGTGGGTCCCTGAACCACCAGGTAATCCTCTGTTTTCTTTTTTTTCTTTTTTTTTTTTTTTTGAGACGGAGTCTCGCTCTGTCGCCCAGGCTGGAGTGCAGTGGCCGGATCTCAGCTCACTGCAAACTCCACCTCCTGGGTTTACGCCATTCTCCTGCCTCAGCCTCCCTAGTAGCTGGGACTACAGGCGCCCGCCACCTCGCCCGGCTAAGTTTTTGTATTTTTTAGTAGAGACGGGGTTTCACCGTGTCAGCCAGGATGGTCTCGATCTCCTGACCTCGTGATCCGCCCGTCTCGGCCTCCCAAAGTGCTGGGATTACAGGCTTGAGCCACCGCGCCCGGCCTAATCCTATGTTTTCTAACCACATCAGCCCCTTCACATGAAGAGAAAATCCTGTGTGTGTGTCTTCATACTTGCTGGCTCTAGTACCAGAAGAGAGGGATCTGGCTTCAGAGCAGGACCAAAAACTTCTTACCATCTGGGGATAATAGTGTTGAGGCAAATTCATTCTCTTGACTTGCAAAGACAGATTTTTCTCATCTTCCTCCTTCTCTTACCTTTTTTGTAGTAGCATTTTTCCTCAAAGTATAACTCATTTTTTTACTAGTGCCTAACTAATAACTAGTGTTATTTTATCACATTTTTACCAAGAATGTTCTAAAAATCTTGGAGACGTTCCTCCATGATCTCGGGAAAAAAAGTTGCCAAATGCTGTGCTGTTTTTTGTTTTGTTTTTAAAATTTTCTTTCATTTACAGACTTCATGAAACTTATATTCTGTGGCTTTGACCCTCACCAATCTTGGAAGATTGATCTCTCAAGGACAAACCCAGTGCCTATTTCTCAGTCCTTTTTCTACTTGACATTTGCAGAACTGGCACTTTTGGCCACTGTTATACCTTAAAGCTTGAGCTTCTTTCAGGATCTATGATTCTGTGCTGATCTACACTTTTCCTACCTCCCAGCATTTCTTTGATTGTCAATGATCAGCTCTGTGATTTAGGACCAGGGTTAGGCCAGAATAATCTCATTTCATCAAGTTATAAAACTTGAGGTAGCGCAACTAGATTATACACTTCTTGAAGACAGAAATCTTGGTTTGTTTGTTGTTTTATTTTTGAGAGAAGGTCTTACTCTGTTGCCCAGGCTGGAGTGCAATGGCACAATCATAGCTCACCGTAGCCTTGAACTCCTGGGCTCCTGCCACAGCTTCCTAAGTAGCTAGGGCTGCAGGTGTGTACCACCACACCCAAAATTTTAAAATTTGTTTGTGGAGACAGGATCTCACTATGTTGGCAAGGCTGGCCTCCATGTCCTGAACTCCAACAATTCTCCCACCTCGGCTTCCCAAAACACTGACATTACAGGTATGAGCCACCACACCTGCCAGAAATCTTGTTATTGATTGATATAAAACATCACAAAGTGCTGAGTAGACACTGAATGTCCTGTAATTATTGCTCACTGATTCCTCTTTATCCTCTGTAATCAATCAACTTGACTTTATTTGATATAGATTAATAATTGATTTCTTTCTTTCTACTGCTGCTTCCAAATTCTTGGTACCTTGTGCCTAGATTACTAAATTGATCACTGTTGACTCACTACCATTATCTAGCTCCTTACTAAACTACTATTTTGTTAAAAAATAGTCTACAGTTTCCCAGTGACCTCTGCCCCAAATGGAAACTTCTTTAACCTAAAGACCTTTCATAGTTTGATCTACTTAATTTACTTCCTTTCTCTTCTCAAAGGTAATGCATGCGGGCAGGTCTGTTTTTTGTCCCTACTATACCCTCTTCTCACACTTTGCTTCTTTTCAAACCATTCCTTGGCACTTTTATATGTCCTGCTTTCTTCTTTGTATTCCAGAAACCCTTTCTACCCTTTTCTAAATGCCACACTCATATCCTGACTCTGTGATACTTTCAGTCCCCTACCTTCTTAGAAATCCTTTGTAGTGATGATTTGCATTATTCTCCTGTGTTAGACACCTTCTTTAGTTTTCTGATTCTTTCACAAGTACTTTTTTACATAAGCTGTTTTGAAGTTGTAAATCATCCTAAATCTTTTATAAGCCTCATATAATACATAGTACAATGCCAGCCTGGACTCTAGTTTTAATCTAAATGCATAGGGTTTAATTTACCAGCATAATGTTTTTAGTCTTTTGAATGATGAGGTAACCTCATAGGTGTTTTGGCCCACTTTGTTTTTCCTTGAATTTACATATATAACTGACTATTTAGAATGACTCCTTTAGATCTCCTGGGATGCTGACCTCTTGGCTTTCCAGTTCATGAGACTATTGTAAAGAATAAGTGAGTTCATTTATGTAAAGTAGTAAAACAGTGCCTGACATATAGTAAATACTCAATAAATTCTAATTGTTATGATTCTACTGATTCACATCTGCCTGTAGCTTTTTATTTTATTCCCTGCAGAGCCTTTAACTTCATTACTAGAAATGGAAAACTAGGATCACAATCAAATAAGCTAGAAGGTATTTCTTTTATCATAATAGGCCATAGCTATTTTACACACTCCATTGTGTGTAAAAAATGACTCAAGATGGCAAACAAGATACAATAAAATAGAAAACAAAAAACACAAATGAGCACTAGGAGATCAGGACAAGTTATGATAACCTACACAGGTATTCAGTTAGGGATACAAACTGAGCATTCTGGCAACCAAAATGAGAAGGTCATTTGCTTACATTGTTTTAGAAGGAAAAAAATATGTCTATTCGTCAAGGAAAACAAAGCTTTTCTAATACGTAGAATTAAGATGAATTCCTCCATTGGTCTTCATGTAATTATACAATGTCTTTGATATAAAAAAATTTATATTTCATAACACCTAGTATACAATAGGTTCTCTGGTGAATAAATATTTAGTTCATAGTAGAAGGTCCAGAAAGGCAGATGTGAAGATTGTTCTTGGGATGGAGTGAGGTTCTCAGGAGCAGGGGGTAGTGTATAGTGTATATTAAGTAATGAAATATTTACTGGGTACCAGAAGAAATGCTCTTTGTACATATTTGAGTACAGTTATGCACTACACAAGGACATTTTGGTCAATGATGGACTGCAGATACGACAGTGATCACGTAAGATTATAATGGAGCTGGAAAATGCCTATTACCTAGTGATATCATAGCACAATTATATGTCTGTGGTGATACTGGTGTAAACAAACTTACTGCACTGCCATCATATAAAAGTATAGCACTAAAGGCCTAGTGTGGTGGCTCATGCTTGTAATCCCAGCACTTTGGGAGGCCAAGGCGGGTGGATCACCTGAGGTCAGGAGTTCAAGACCAGCCTGGCCAACATGGTGAAACCCCGTCTATACTAAAAATACAAAAATTAGCTGGGTGTGGTGGCTCTCGCTTATAGTCACAGCTACTTGGGAGGCTGAGGCACGAGAATCGCTTGAATCTGGGAGGCAGAGGTTGCCGTGAGCTGAGATCATGCCACCACACGGCATCCTGGGCAACAGAGCGAGACTCAGTCACCAAAAAAAAAAAAGCACTACGTAATACTTGATAGAAAAGCGCTATGTCACTGGTTTGTGTGTTTACCATACTTTTTATTATTAGTAGGTTGGTGCAAAAGTAATTGCAATGGCAAAACCCGCAATTACTTTTGCACCAATTTAATATTTTAGAGTGTACTTCTACTTACTAAAAAAATAAGTTAACTGTGAAACAGCCTCAGGCAGATCCTACAGAAGGTATTCCAGAAGAAGGCATTGTTATCATAGGAGATGACAGCTCCATGCATATTACTGCTCCTGGAAGACTTTCCAGTCAGCTAAGATGTGGAGCTGTAAAACAGTGATATTGATAAGCCTGACTCTGCTCCTCTATCTACACCTGTTTTCAAACCATATGGTGTCAGTGCTAGGCTGGACTGCACCAGCAGTCCAGGCAGCACTGGCACCCCAGCTAGACATAGCTGTGTACCATGTCCTATGAGGAATAGGAGAACACCCTTTTTAACTGTGAAGGCTCAGGGTCTAGGGGTGCCTCAGGCCTCATGGCCTTATCTTGCATTAGGACTATAGGTCCCAAGACCTCTTGCAACTCTGCTGCTAAGGGATTTGTACTTAGTGTACTCCACTGCTCTAAGTAGGTGCCCTGCTTCGCTAAAGTGGATGTCTGTGCTGTCCCAGTCGGGGGGAGGGGGTCGTTACTCATGAACACACCCATCCTGCTATTGGGTAAGCCATCCGCATGACTGTAACCCGTCCAGCCACACTCTTGTGAGCCTGAAGGGCAGCATATATGGTTACTAACTGCTTTATTAATGAACACTGGGGCTCAGCTGCCTTCCATAGTTGGGACTAAAAGCTTACTGGTACTTCCAAGCACTCCATATACTGCTATAGGCCCTAGCCAACACTATTTGTGGTTACATGCACATCTAGTTTAAATGGGCACCCCTGGTTAACTACCTACAGGGCTTATGTCATCAGAAGGGCTGTGTCAGCCTCATCCCAATCCCAGGCAAGAGGGGTGTTGCCACTTCCAAACCTGCAAGAAAACTAGAGGTTAACATAACATCATTAATAAGAAAATGATATACAATGGGGTTATACATACAGCCTTGCAGCAACACTATGAAAGTCCATTGTTGCCCTCCCATGAAGGCAAACCGTTCCTGGCTCTCTGGAGCAATGTTGATTGAGAGGAATGCATTGGTCAAGTCCACCACACAGTGGCACCATCCCAGTTCCGTTGTCAAACGGTCCATCAAGTCCATGACAGGTGGCACAGCTGCCATGTCATGCAAAACATCCACCCCCAAGAATGTCCTCAGGCATGCAAGAGATATATGCTGTGTGTAAGTGGAGAGTCAAGCAGCTGATGCCAAGGTGCAAAGACACAGGTTTCACTTTCACTGACCAGCTTTCATAGCTGTCTATGCAGCCTTGTCTGGAAACTTATCTGGGCCCAGGGACCAGTGGATTGCCAAGTCCATATATGGCCTTTGGTTGTCTGGTGTCCCCTACCAAGCCGGGCACCTTGGCCAGTTCTCTTATCAAACAAAAGGCTTTACACTTCCACCAACTGCAGCAGGTACTCTTTGAACTGGAACACTTAGGCAGGACCAGGTTGTGTAGCAACATTCTTCTCCCGAATGACTTGCACCAAGTATGTACACGACTACCAACATCACTTGCTTAACTCCTGCAACTTAGTTGGGGCACAGACACCATAGGAAGTGTGCTCCACCACAGTAGAGGGTCTCTGGCCCACCCTTGGGGCCCAACAGCTGCTCATGCTCTATTTTCTGGCAGACCGTTGGGCAAACCTGTAACAGAAGTTCTTCCTCCCTGTGTGTGTCCCACAAGGACTGGGCAGGGACTTCCTGCAGCAAAGTCACAAACATCCATCTGACTCTGGCGGAAAAAGCATGCTGCATCTCAGTGCTGTGCACTTCCAGGTGCTTCAGCGCCTTCTCCACACTTGGGGGGGACCCATCCACTGCCTCCATGTTTCCACTGAAGCCCATCCTCGCAGCATGTTGCCACCTGGTACCACAGCCCATGCTGTAGCCACATAGCCAACCCAGGAGCCCTCAGGGACTGAAGACCTACTCACCTCATCCCATCCTCATCACCAATTGTTAGGTTTAGGATTCGGGTCCAGCCCATGCTGAGGTCCAAGGGAGTGGGTCCCTGGGCAAATAGCTAACAGAACACTTGGCAGGGGAAGTAGGCAGGTGAAAGATGATTTTATTCAGCAATAGCTCTCATCAGCAGCTTACTTACACTAGCTCACTTACACCAAGTCTCTCACACTGTCCACCCTGTCTCGACTGCTTGAGCCAGCGGCTCCCACACACAGCTGAAGGGCTGGCTCTCCCTTGCCTTCAGGGTCAGCAGCTTAACTCTTTCTCTCTATGGGCACGAGCTGGTTCCTGGCTCCCCCTGCCCATCGTTCATTCTCCCTTACAGGGGCAGTAGCTTCACTCTCTGTCTGGGCAGCAGCACCTGCACAGGAGCCATGCTGAGCTTAGCCCTGCGCACAGTGTCAGCAGGACAATTATACCTTTTACAGACAATAGTGGCTCAGAGCCAAGTATGAACTTTCACAAACAGGTTATATAACAAGTGGAAGTGTGTGCCTGCACACCAAACTCGCTGAGTCATTCAGGCCTGGATGTCCACCTTGGCCTATTCCTTGATCAAAACACATCCATGTACCTTACAGAAGGTGTCATCAATAAACCAGAGGTGGAGATGTCACCACAAGAACTGCAGCTCTATTACTTCAAAATGCCCGATTATGATGGCAATGATTTGCTTGATGGCTTAGAACTCTCCATAGCCATTACTCATGTCCATAAGGAGAAACGGAGTGAACAGGCACCACTAATGAGTGAAGATGAACTGATTAACATAAGAGATGGTGTTTTGAGAGATGATGACAAGAACGATGATGGATACATTGACTATGCTGAATTTGCAAAATCACTGCAGTAGATGTTATTTGTCCATCTCTTGGTTATATGCAAATGTCATCTGTGATGATGTGATTGAACACTTTGATAATGCAAAATAACTCATTTCCAACTACTGCTGCAGCATTTTGGTAAAAACCTATAGCAATTTGTTACACTGGGATGAGAAGAGATCAAGAGAAATGAAAGAGAAGAGAAATGGGACATCTAATAGTCCCTAAGCGCTATTAAATACCTTATTGGACAAGGGCTTGCTTTTTAAAGCATCTTTTCAAGAATATTGAATAATTGGAGCTGAGTACTCAGGAGCTTCACTGTAGTAGAAAACTGCTAGTTTCTTAATTTTAATTCATGTTACCTGAAAAGTAAAACAACAGACTTTGACAAGTGGACGTTTTTCAGTAACAGTGAAGGAGTGGAGTGCATGCCAAATGTTTGCCCTGGTGGTTCCTATCTCTTCAGGTAAACCTGGTCAATATTCTCTAAAGTTCCCCTGGCCTGAAAGACTACTTGCTCTGGGCAAGTGGATACTTATTAGACTATTTCAAAGCCACAGCATAAGAAGAATATCAAATATTGAGTTCAGCCTAGCCACAGAATCTAAGATTCTGTATCCTCTAGCCCTCTAGCATTTTGGAAATGGTACACCACTGGCTTGAGTGATTAATCTTTTTCAGATTTTCAGCATTTTATACAACTTACTGCCACATCCTTATACTTTATTACTTTTCTGTCTTCTTCAACCTGGGGGAGACCTTGAATTTAAATGTTTTCTAATCAATAGTGTTTTAGCTTTCTTAATATTTCTATTTCACTCTTGTTTCTAGGATTTCTTTTTTTTTGCAGTTTAGGAACTATTAGGAATGTCAGGACTTTATCAGCAGGGGTAAAACTACCAACTAGCCTAGCCTAAGTAGGAAGTGAAAAGATAATTCACCAAACAATGATTAACCTGATAGAAGTTCTATTCAGGAGGAATATTGTTTAAATTACCTCTTTTAGCCTGAATACATGGATTCTTTTCAAATCAGGAAAGATTAGAAAAGGAACCCTAAAAATCCTTTAACGGTGTGAATCTTAATAGTATTTGAAAATGAGAAGTAACAGATTTTAATTTGGTTTATTGGATGTGATGGACATGCTGAAAGGATGATTGAATGAGAAAAAGAGACTGCATAAAATGTGCTCTAAGATAGATAGAGACTTATTTTCTTTCTTATTCTTATAAGAAAACATGGCCAGGCACTGTGGCTCAGGTCTGTAATCCCAGCACTTTGGGAGGCCGAGGCGGGTGGATCACAAGGTCAGGAGATGGAGACCATCCTGGCTAACATGGTGCAACCCCATCTCACTAAAAATACAAGAAATTAGCTGGGTGTGGTAGCAGGTGCCTGTAGACCCAGCTACTTGGGAGGCTGAGGTAGGAGAATGGCGTGAACCTGGGAGGCGGACCTTGCAGTGAGATGAGATCCTGCCACTGCACTCCAGACTGGGAGAGAGAGCGATACTCCGTTTCAAAAAAACCCCAAAACAAACAAACAAAAAACCACAAAAAACAAACAAACAAAAAAGCATACGTATTTGTAAAAATGATCTCCTGTGTCAAATATTTGTGCAGTCAGAGCTGACTTGTAAACTATTCTTGTAATATCTCATTATTTTGAAAGATTATGTAATGAATTCTAGATATATGACCAATAAAAATGATGAAACAAACAAAAAAGTTATAGTAAGTTAAGGTTAGTTTATTATAGAAGAAAAAATATTTTAAAAATAAATTTAGTACAGCCTAATGTACAGTGTTTATAAAGTCTACAGTAGCGTAGTCTTCATTAGATGAACTATAATGTCCTAGACCTTCATATTCACTCACTACTCACTCACTGATACCTAGAGCAACTTCCAGTCCTGTAAGCTGTAGTCACAGCAAGTGCCCCATATATGTGTGACATTTTAAAATGTTTTACACTGTATTTTTACTATACCTTTTCTATGTTTAGATATATTTTGATATACAAATATTTACCATTGTATTACAATTGCCTCTAGTATTCACTACAGTAACATGATGTACAGGTTTATAGCCTAGAAGAAATAGACTATGCCCTATAGTCTAGGTGTGTAGTTGGCTATACTATGTAGGTTTGTGAAAGTATACTCTATGATGTTACAAGGACAAAATTACCTAATGATGCACTTTTCAGAACATACTGCTATCCTTAAGTGACATGACTGTAATTTAATTCACTACATTATGGGAAGATGAAATTAAAATATACAGATGTTGAATAACTTACACAAGGGCCAGTATTTTACTCCAGTTCTGCCAACTTCAGTACTGGATCTCTTAAGCTGGATCCTAGCAGATCTAAGAAAGAAAGGGAACTGTGTAAGGAAAGTCAGAGGTGGGAAAATGTTCTCAGTTTGTTTAAGTAGTTGAACTCACTTGCTTATGGCAGGGGGTTCAAAGAAGTTGAAAAGAAATTGGTGATTTGGAATTTCATAGCTACATGATGGCAGCCTTTAGTATCAGGTTGCATTTGGATTTCATCTTTTAAGCAATAAAGGAATTATGGGAGGTTCTTTTTTTTAGACAGAGCCTTGCTCTGTCACCCAGGCTGGAGTGCAGTGGTGTGATCTCAGCTCACTGCAACCTCCACTTCCCAGGTTCAAGCAACTCTCCCACCTCAGCTTCCTGAGTAGCTGGGACCACAGGCACGCACCACCATGCCCGGCTAATTTTTGTATTTTTAGTAGAGATGGGGTTTCACCATGTTGGCCAGGCTGGTCTCAAACTCCTGACCTCGGGTGATCCACCTGCCTTGGCCTCCCAAATTGTCGGGATTGCAGGGATGAGCCACTGCGCCCAGCTATGGGAGGTTTTTGATCATGGTAAAGTTTGGCTTGAGGGTGAAGATTAATCTGGTGGAAGAGACTGGATGGTTTAGAAATGAGAGATGGTAGACAGAAACTAGGTGGGAAGCTGGGGTTCTTAAAATAACAGTATTGGGAAACAGCAGTGGACAGATGAAGAAACTGGTGTCTTTGTGCTACTACAACAAAAACTTGTGGTGGGGTAATTTATAAAGAATTTTTTTTTTCTCACAGTTCTGGGGGCTAGAAGTCCAATGTCAAGGCACCAGCCCATTTGGTATTTGGTGAGGGCTTCTGTGTGCTTTCAAGATGGTGCCTTGTTGCACAACCTCCAGGGGGGACAAATGCTATATGGCTTCACATAGCGGAAGCGACGGAAGGGCAAAAGAGGCTTAAAACTCCAGGCCTTTTATGAGGCACTAATCCATTCAAGAGGAATGAGTTCTCATGATTTAATCACTTCCCAAAAGACCCCACCTCCTATACCACCACAATGGGGATTAAGTTTCAATATTTGAATTTTGGGGACATTCTGAAAGCAAACAGAAAAGGAAAGATCCAGTGAAATTGGTGACTAGATATGGGCAAGGAAGCAAGGGACCAGTGGCTACATTCCTTAAAGTGGTATTGTTACTTAACTTACATGTAAGCTACTAGGGTGTGCAGAGGGGGATTTCTGACATATACTCAGCAGTCATGAATACAAAGCACAATGTAGGTTGAATGTCTGATGAAAATAGCCTATATCTTTTTATTACGAAGTCAATAAGTAGAACCAGAAACTTTGGGGTTTGCAGTGAGGAAGTTCAGATAGAAGGCCTGAGGGTAAGAGTGATCCAGAGAAGGCAGACCTATTTTAAGAAGAAATTAAGGGTCTTCTGACGTGACCCGAATTACTGTGACTTGGCTCTCACATTTAAGTAGAACATCTTCAAAATAATCTCCTATTTTACAAGGAGCCTATATCTAGGTACTTGGCATGGGCCCTTACTTTTCTGTCAGCCAGCAGGTGGAGGGAGAGAAAGGCCCCTGTGGAGGCCAGTCGCCCTCCCTCCTCACTTGCCCAGGTCCCCTAGCCCATCCCTCGGTGGGAATTGCAGTATGTGAGGAGGGGCATGAGAGCTAATACTGCGGTGTGGATGAGGAGCCTCTGGGCGCTACTCTCTGGACATGCTCCTGTCCCGTCACGCCCCCAGTAGGCTGGCTGGGACCACCACAACATGGTGGCAGTGGGCACTCCTAGAAGATAAGGGCAGGCAACTGCCACAAACTCCATTTGACTGCTTTTGGGTGGAGCCGTGGGGGTTGGGTGGGGCGGTATTTAAAACAAGATCAACCAAGAGCAAGAAGAGCTTGGTGTCCTGGAACGGGCCAGCGTCTCCTAGGAAACATACTCTGCGGGGTTGCATGCTCAGGGCCACATGGTTCCACAGTAGGTAGGAGTTGCCCCAGGCTACCATCAGCGAGGTAAAGCAAGTGCTCAAAGCAGAGAGCTGGGCCTGTTGGGTCAGCACGCCTTCCCTACTGTCAGGAGCAGTGTAGGGTTAGAAACAACCACGTCCATGCATGTGTGTCTTTCCACAATGTCAGGCTTTTACTAATGCCATTCCAGTCACAAAAGCCATGAGCTACATGCAGTTCCCAAGGAGGCAGTTCTCCTTAGTACTTCCCTTTTACTCTGTAGGCAGAGCTGTGGGCACACAGGCATAAGCCACTCCACAAGTCGGTCAATATTGTAAATATTGACGAAAAGAGTCAAACTCTAAAATATTTGAAGAGATTTATCCTAAGCCAAATATGTGACCATGGCTTGTGACACAGCCCCAGGACATCCTAAGAACATGTGCCTGTAGCTTGGCTTTATACATTTTAGAAAGACATAAGACATCAATCAATACATGAAAGATGTACATTGGTTTGGTTGGGAAAGGCAGGGGCTTCCAGGTCATATGTGGTGAGAGACTCACTTGAGCCCACAGGTTTGAGGCTTCAGTGAGCTATGATTATGCCACTGTACCCCAGTCTGAGTGACAGAGCAAGACCCTGTCTCTAAAAGTAAATAAATAAAAATTGTATGGCAAAGGATATGAAGGAGATAGGATAATCATAGGATAATAAGATTTAAGAGGCCAGGCGTGGTGGCTCATGCCTGTAATCCCAGCACTTTGGGAGGCAGAGGTGGGCGGATCACCTGAGGTTGGGAGTTCGAGACCACCCTGACCAACATGGAGAAACCCCATCTCTACTAAAAATACAAAATTAGCCGGGTGTGGTGGCACATGCCTGTAATCCCAGCTACTCGGGAGGCTTAGGCAGGAGAATCACTTGAACCTGGGAG
Organism: Papio anubis; assembly: GCF_008728515.1. Classification (NCBI taxonomy): domain Eukaryota; kingdom Metazoa; phylum Chordata; class Mammalia; order Primates; family Cercopithecidae; genus Papio; species Papio anubis. Next base: position 27,209,692 of record NC_044981.1, read on the forward strand.
GCAGAGGTTGCAATGAGCAGGAAATTGTGCCATTGCACTCCAGCCTGGGCAACAAGAGTGAAACTCCATCTCAAAGAAAGAAAGAAAAAAAAAAGATTTAAGAAAATGAGTTTGAGGGAAGTCAAGACACTTAAATCCATACTTTTTATGGTTTGGGGGAAGAGTTTTAATTTTTATCTCAGATCATAAAACCTGTTAAATTCATTTTAATATTCTCTCAGAAGTATTTAACTTGATAAAACATAATGTTCGCTCATTTTTAATTATGACAAATTTAAAACATATACAAAATTAGAGAGACTAGTAAAATGGACTCCTCTATGCTCATTGTTCAGGTTTAACAACTATCAACATTTTGCCACATTTGCTTTATTTGTTCCTTTTTTCTTCATTTTATTATTTTGATATTTTAAATAAAACTGAGACATCATGTAGTTTCCTTCCTACATATTTCATTATGCATTTCTAAAAACCATGGACAATTTCTTACCTAACCAAATGCTACTATCATACTTAATAAAGTTAACAGTAATTCCTGGTATACCCTTCATTTTGTAAATAAAACATAACTTGACTTACATCTTCTGTTTGGGAAATTTGGAAGAAAAAAAGGTAGCCCTGGGTCTGGATGTGGATCCATGCTAAATTTAGGGGTTGAAACTGGACCTTTCTTCCATATGACTCTCACCTTTCCTATTTAGATCCTGGAGTAGAACTGCATTAGCTGAACACAATGGATCCTTCAGAGCATTGGCTTCCTGCTGGGGAGCTGGAGATTTGAGATCTCAAGAACTACTTTCTAATATTCTTGTTCACTATCCATCTTTTCTGATAAGCCTGGTCCCATCGTTGATCATTTCCTTACAACTTCATAGTCTAAAATTACTCATTGAACAATGAACATATGGAAACCAAAATTAAAAATATCTAAACCATCAGCAAATCCTGTTGGCTTTACTTCAAAATTGTTCTAGAATCAAACCATTTGCCACCATTTTCACCCTGAACCAAGCTGCCACCATATCTCTGCTAGACTATTGCCTAACTTATCTCTTTGTTTTCATCCTTGTCCCTCTCAACCACCCCCATCGCTCATACAACCTATTTTCAACACATTAGCCAGAAGAATCCTTTTTAATTGTTTAAAATTAAAACTGCTCCTACTCAGAATCTTCCAGTAGCTTTTCATCTCACTCATAGTAAAAGTCAAAGTCCTTACAGTGACCTACAAGGCCCGACATAGTGTGGTCCTTCATGACCTCTTGAGTCTAATCTCCTATTGCTCTATTCTCTTTCACTTTACTGTAGCCACGCTGGCCTCTTCGTTATTCTTAAACATACCAGGCCACTCTTGCCACAGAACTTTCACATTTGCTATTCCTTCTGCTTGCAGGCTTTTGCTCAGATATCCAGATGTGGCTCTTCCTTTCTTTCTTTCTTTTTTTTTTTTTTTTTTTGAGACGGAGTCTCGCTCTGTCGCCCAAACTGGAGTGCAGTGGCCGGATCTCAGCTCACTGCAAGCTCCACCTTTTGAGTTCATGCCATTCTCCTGCCTCAGCCTCCCGAGTAGCTGGGACTACAGGTGCCCGCCACCTCTCCCGGCTAGTTTTTTGTATTTTTTAGTAGAGACGGGGTTTCACTGGGTTAACCAGGATGGTCTCGATCTCCTGACCTTGTGATCCGCCCATCTCGGCCTCCCAAAGTGCTGGGATTACAGGCTTGAGCCACCGCGCCCGGCCGGCTCTTTCTTTCTCTCACCTTCTATGACACCTATTTAATAAGCTGTTTCTTGTTACCCTATTTAAAATTATGATACATATCCCATCGGTGTTTTGTATCCTATCTTGCTTTATTTTTCTTCATAGTATGTACTCTATACTTTTAAAAAATATTATCTCCCCCTTCAGTGAGACACAAGTGAGAGTTCCCCATAAGCAGGAAGGGAGGTTAGCAAACAATGCTGTTATCTAAATGCAACTTTAAGCGATCTCTCCTGGCCTTTACCCTTTGGAAGTGAGTAGGGTACAGGAAAATTACCTAAAATACCCATGGGCTCATACCTCATGACAGTATGTGACCCTGGGCAAATCATTTAATCTCTTTGAGGCTGTTTCCTAAAATGTAAAATGTTATTAAAAGTATCTTCCCTTCCTACCTTACAGGGATATTTTGAGAGGAATATGAAGTGACAAGAAAAGTCTGTAATGAGCAGTAACCATCTGCAATGAGTATACAATGGGCTGGTTGTGATCTCAGGCTATTGATGAGCTGGCTGTAACTCAGTAGGTCTGTTGGCGGGCTGAACTACTCTACAGTTGGTTCGAGAAGCCCACAGAGAAAAGGCCTCTTATATAAGTCCTGAGTCAGACATCAGCTTTATGCTTCTAATGAGTAATGGTTGCTTAGAAAGGTTATACGATACTCTATTTTTCTCTATCTTGATTTTCAGCTAGCCACATTTTAGTAAAAAAAAAAAAATTATCAAAGAAAAATTTTAATGTAGAAAACCCTCTGTAATTATATTTCTGTTACTGGAAAAGACTGACAGTGTTAGAATTTTCAAGAAAAAATGCTTTTCTCTAACTTTAGGAACTTCAGTGTTCTAAGGACATGAGTTTGAGAATTATTGGTATAAGAGTTTGGTATATGAGGAGAGGAAGTTTTTCTTGGATGCAATAAGGAATTAAAGAGACTGACTGTAACATGGAGTTAGTCTCAGGTTGCCAAGGTCTACCATATACTTTATGTTTTGGAACATTTCTTACCTCAAAAATCCCATTACTTCCTTTTAAACATAAGGACTAAAAAGCTGTTCCAGGCCTCTCTTATCATGTAAAATGAGTCAAGACATTATAGTGGTTGAAAAAGTGGGCTCTTAAGTTTGAATCCTGGTTCTGTCATATATTGGCAGTGTGACCTCAGGCAAGTTATTTAATCTTTCTGTGTCTGTACTAGTTTGCTAGGGCTGCCATAACAAAGTACCACAAACTGAGTGGCTTAAACAACAAAAATGTGTTGTCTCACAGTTCTGGAGACTAGAAGTCCCTAATGAAGGTGCCATTAGGGATGCTTCCTGCTGATGGTTCTGAGGGAGAATCTGTTCCAGACCTCTCTCCTAGTTTTTGGTAGTGTCAGTCATTATTTTGCTTGTAGATGGCATTCTCCCTGTATCTTCACATTATCTTGCCTCTTTACTTGTCTCTCTCTGTGTCCAAATTTTCTGTTTTTAAGGATGAGTCATACTGGATTAGGGCCCATCCTAATGACCTTATCTTAACCTGATTATCTGCAAAGTCTATTTTCACCATCTTTTGGGGAAGACACAATTAAACCTATAACAGTGTCTTAGTTTCCTTTTCTATAAAAGGAGAATGGTGATTAGCTACCTGATAGGACTATTGTAAGGGAATTTTGAGTTAAGAGATGGCATATGTTTAGAATAATTTCTAGTCTATAACAATTACCCAAAAGGATAGAGGGTAAGATTTACTTATGTAGACTTGAGAAAATGAATAAACTGGAATTGAAAGGCAGATCATCTACCACGGATATCTGTTACCAGGGCAGATTTGGCTCATCATGCTTCCTAGTCTTTTCTTCCTATCTTCTGTGGAACAAGCCTACCACCCATTTCTCTGGTATCATGACAATACCCTAACAACTGAGAAGGACTTGCCTTTAGTTTGTATATGTCTCTGTTTGAATCTCTCCTCCCCTGATTTTTCCCAATCATGGGACAATGTTCAAAAGGCATCAGGTCCTTCAAATATCATTTGGTATTTTAGGAGAGCTGAGTGTCAGGCCTTGCCAGTCATTCCCAGGGTGTGTGACCCTAGACAACTCTTTCTCTTATCTCGATCTCACTGACCCCTGCTATAAGAGTTTCATTATTCACGTTTACATAGCACTTTGGAATTTTCAAAGTAATTTTGTTATGAATTTGTCTTATTTAAGTCTTACAATATCCTATTGCAGTAGGGTTATTATCATTCCATTTTATAATAATATTGAGGTTTAGAAAGATGATTTAGTTGAACAAGATGACACAGATAGAAAAATCCCAAATTATCAAAATCTAGTCCCTTGACTCTTGAGTACAGTGCTTTTTGCATTGTCCTGCTGTGTCTGAGGGATACTTTGTCTTCTCATTTGCCTAAACTGAACTAGTGGAACATCCCCTTGTTAGAATGGGAAAACCAATCCCCCAGGCATTTAGTCCATGCCTATCTCAATTCTGGGGGTCATGAAAGACTCAAGACAGTATGAAAAAAAAACCTTCCAAAATGCTTTGAAAAATAAGTATTTTCTAGTTTCAAAGTGGCTCTAAGAGGAAATTACTGCACATTGCAAAGCAAAAATGTCAAAAAATATATATTTTCACTCCTCTTTCTGATTTTGATCCCCATTTTTCCTATCTCCTTCCTAAACTCTTTATCAAATCCCTATTCCAGCCTAATTTTTCATTTTCTTGCCTGTTCTCTTTCTCTCTAGACAATTCTGTTTTTTTCCCCCTCAATCCTTTCAGACTTCTAGGGATGTTGAACTTTTATCCCCCATTTTCTGAATTCCCATGTTCCATGAGACTGCCTCCCAAACTGGTGTTAGACAGAGGAGGGAGACTGGCTTTCCAGTTCTTTTTCTGACCTTGGCTCAGAACTTTGAGAAATCCTGGAGAAGAGTCCAGGACAGCCTCTGCTTGCCAAACTCTATATAATCATGCACACATCCTTTATTTTCTGGTCCTCAATTTGCCCATGTGTAAATAAAGAGATTGGATGAACTTCATTGCTTGAGGCCGATTCTGGTTCTGAGACTCTATGCAGGACAACTTCCTCCAGACAAGCAGGGCTTTAATGGTGAAGTGAGAAAATGCTCATAAGAATATTGTTAAATAGAAAACCTGAATACTAAACTACGTATGTAGTATAATTTCAGCTATGTAAAACAAAATAATTTACTAATTTAACTTATATGTACTGAGCACTCCACAGTCTACAACTTTTTCATTTTGCTTCATTTGACACTATAGGAGATGCCTCACAAGTGTCATATGGACAGGGACTGACCAGCTAGACCAAGTTTCGTGGGCTGTGAACCTCAGCCCCATAGGTCCAGAAACTGAGTATTTTTCAGGGCACTGATGTTACAGAGTCTCTTGGGGACAACTCACAATAGCAAACCTCACAAAAGACAGTTCCTAAATATATTTTACTGAATGCTAATGGAGGCTGTATATTTCCAGTGAAATAATTCATGGGTTCCATGTTTTAAGGTGTCAGAGAGAAGACTGCTTGTTGATCCTTGAGTCAGAGGAAACGGAAAAGGTAGTCATGAGGGAGAGCCTATTCAGGCCACAGGGGTATGTTTATGTGTCCTCATGCCATGACAGAGTACATGTTGCTAGTGACTAATATGCTCCTGGGTGGACTCTACATCTCTCCAGCCCTGGATAGGACCTGGCAGACCCCAGTCCTTGAGTTCCAGGGTTTTTGGCTCTATGATGACCATCTCCATTTGGTTAATATATTTTGTCCTGAGATTGGCACATTCAGCTTTTCATTTTTATTTCAATTCATTGATTAGGTAAATTTGTATTCTACTTACAGTATATATTTGTGCCTGTTTTCCTCCATACTTGTTCACATTTGATTTTGACAATAATTTTAATTTTTTCTGCCTAACAGGAAAAATGGTATTTCATTGTAATTTTAACTTGCATTTTTCTGACCCTAGGCAGTTGCACATCATGGTATAAATTCACTGCAGATTTTTTTCTTTTCTGAATTTTAATTTATATTTTGTATTCTTTCTGCTATTTGGTTATGTGTCTTTTAAAAATTGATTTATAAACATTACTTATATATTCTGGGTATTATGCCTTTATTTGTTCCACATTCTCTTCCCAGTCTGTAACATATGCTTTAATTTGGCTTCTGTCATTTTAAATACAAAGGTGCTAAATTTTAATGTAGTCATGAGTGTTTTCAATTTTTAATTCATGAGTATTTTTATTTTTATTTTTTTGTCTCATGGTGTCTTCCCTACCCCAAAAATGTAAATCTAGTGTCCTATATTTTAAAATATATTTTAAGTTTGTTGCTTCACACTTAGAATCTTTAATCCATCTGATATTAATCTTGTTAATTGAGTAAGGTGATAAACTAATTGTGTTTTTCTATATTCATAGCTAATTTTTCCAACCACTTTTTAAATTTTAATTTTAGTATTTATTTATTATTTATTTTGAGACAGTCTCACTCTGCTCTGTTGCCCAGGCTGTAGTGCACTGGCACAATCTCGGCTCACTGCAACCTCTGCCTCCCAGAGGTTCAAGCTATTCTCCTGTCTCAGCCTCCCAAGTACCTGGGATTACAGGCCTGCATCATCACCCTGGCGAATTTCTTTTTATTTTTTTAGTAGAGACAGGGTTTCGCCATATTGGCCAGGCTGGTCTCAAACTCCTGACCTCAAGTGATCCTTGGACCACAGGTGCTGGGATGCCTTGGCCTGTGTCCCCTTGCCCATTCGCTTCTGCTAGAGATGTGGTATACTACTAGATTTGAAGAAGATCTAACTCGAGACTTTTGTTTTGTGATTCTGTACTCTTTCCCTGCAGGGTACCTCATGATTTAAAATATTAAATGAATGATGATGATAGATGGTGTAGTGATAGATGATAGTCTGGAATAAATGAATAGATAGATAGATAGATAGATAGATAGATGGATGATGTCTAAAGCTTTCTTAAGCCCAGGTCAATATTTCCATACCTTCAACAAAAACCAAAATCCTTGATTTATCAGTGATTCATCTCTTCTCATGCTCCACAACAATCTTACAGCAAATCTACTAAAATATATGTAAAATCTGACCACTTCTCACCACTTCAACTGTGACTACCCCTGTCTGGGCCACTGTTATCTCTCACCTGGATTCCTGTGTTGCATTTCTCCCAGTCTTCTCACTTCCCCTCATGCCCCTCCACAGTCTCATCTCAGCTAGCAGCCACAAAAATCCTGCTAAAACAGTCTGATTCTGTCACTTCTTTGTCCCAAAGCCTGCACTGGCTCCACATCTCACTTGGCTATGCTCACTCCTTGGGTCCTGAAGCCACTATTCCCTTTGTCTAGAATCCTTTTCCCTTTCACATCTGCATGGCCAAATGCTTTATTGCCTGTCAGTCTTTGCTCAAATAGCATTTTCTCATGAAACCTACACTCCAGTTACAACCCTGGTTACTCTCCACAACCAATCTTGATACTCTACATATTTTCTATAGCATTCATTGCCCTCTAAATTACTAAGTATCCAATAAATGTTTCTATGGATTGTAATATTCCCAGATACCCAACAAACATCTGTTTAATGAATGAAGGAACAGCCTACTAAATACTTCCTTTTATCCCTCAGGCATTTCACATTCATCCTGTTCAAAATTCATTAGTTTTCTCCCAAAACTGTCTATTCCTCCATGCTAGATGGCTAAGAGTCAGTTTCTTTCAACTCCCCCTTACTCTCACCATGACAGTCTTCTCTGGCCACAACTGTGCAATCTGTGAGAACCAAGCCCTGCTCCTTAATCCCTCCTCTGCCTACTATCTCCTCCATGCCCAATGTTAGCTACTCTGGTTGAAAGGCACATCATTAATAGTTGCTGGTGTTTGTGAAGAATGTCCCACTACACCACATGTCCTCAGGGGAATATAAATTAAAATAATAATGAGATACCATTATACATCTATGAGAATGGCCCAAATCCTGAACACTGACATCACCAAATGCTGATGAAGGATGTGGACGAATGGGAGCTGTCATTCATTGCCGGTAGAGATGCAACATAGTACAGCCACTTTGGAAGACAGTTCGGTGGTTTCTTACAAAACTAAACATACTCTTACTGTACAATTCAGCAATCGCACTCACTGGCATCAATACAAAGGAGCAGCTTTATTCACAATTACAAAAACATGGAAGTAACCAGTATTTCCTTCAGTAGGTGAATGTATAAACAGCAGTACATCCAGACAATGGAAGATTAGTCAGTGCTAAAAAGAAATGAGCTATCAAACAATGAAAAAACATGGAGACAACTTAAATGCATATTAATATGTGAAAGAAGCTAATCTGAAAAGACTGCATACTGTACAGCTCTAACTATATGACATTCTAGAAAAGGCAAAAACAGACAGAAAAAGATCAGTGGTTACTAGGAGTTAATGAGGAGGGAGGGAACTGGTGAAGCACAGAGGATTTTTAAGTCAGTGAAACTACTCTGTCCATACTCTAATGGTGGATACATGTCACTATACATTTGTTCAAATCTACAGAATGTACATCAAAAATAAATCCTAATCTCAACTGTGGACTGTGAGTAGTAATATGTGTCAATATAAGTTCATGAATTGTAACAAAAGTACCATTGAAGAATGTTGAAAATGGGAGAGGCTATGCCTTTGTGGGAGCATGGTATATGGCAAATATCTATACCTTCCACAGTTTTGTCATGAACCTAAAACTGCTATAAAAAAATAAAGTCTATATTTATCCAATCTTAGGACCAAAAATAAATAGGAGATTAATTAATCAAGGCAATGATCATCAAGGGCTGACAGCATAACCATTACATACCTCCCAATATTAGTATATGACACAACCTATGAAGTATCTGTCCATGTACATATATATGATGCTAATCGAACTCCTTGAATTTGTTGATTTATAGGAAACATGAACAAAAGATATATGTTAAATGACACTGGAGGAATATAACTAACAAAGTACAGTACAACTATGGGAAACTCTATATGACAACCCAGCTAATTCAACAAAAAACTGAAAGATGGAGTTTGGTGATTGCGTAGTCCCCTTGAACCATCCGAGGCAACTATGCATTTTCTCTAGAAATTCAGAGAGCAGGCCTGACGTGGTGGCTCACGCCTGTAAATCTTGGCACTTTGGAAGGCTTAGCAGGGAAGGGATCGCTTGAGCCCAGGAATTTGAGACCAGCATGGGCAACACAGGGAGAACCTGTCTCTACAAAATATTTATAAACTTAGCCAGGCTTGGTGGCACATGCCTGTGGTCCCAGCTACTCAGGAAGCTGAGGTGGGAGGATCGCTTGAGCCCAGGAGCTTAGTGGCACATGCCTGTGGTCCCAGCTACTGGGAAAGTTGAGGTGGGAGGATCGCTTGAGCCTAGGAGGTCGAGGCTGCAGTGAGCCATGGCTACACCCCAGCCTGGGCAACAAGACGAGGCCCTGCCTCAAAAAAAAAAAAAAAAGGAAAAAAAGGAAAAAAAAGAAATTCAGAGACCACTCTGGCATGTACAGCGGAGTCTAACGACAAGTGGTGTGGATGACCTGATGTTGGGGGTGACTGTATAGATTCCACACATTCCACTAAACCCCAGCCTGAAGCAAGAGGAGATGTTCCTTTTCGATGCTCTTTTTAAGGGTTCTGAGATGTCTGTTTTTCGCTTTCTTCTCCCCTTTAACCTTATCTTTCTGTAATCCACATCCTTCTGTGAGCCTTGGAAACAAAATGACAAAAAAATAAATAAATAAAAAATCAAAAATCTACCACTCACCACCTCTTTGATAATTATGGAGGATTTTGCTGTTTTACCTTAATCCTAATCTTCCCTAGTAAAGCAATCAGAAATGGCTTCAATACCAGCAGTTTTTGGATATGTTCCTCATGTGATTTTCCTGTTTCCCAAAATCTCAAGCCGGAAAAGCCCTGGGTCAGGTCTGTTTTTGCTGGAAAAGATTCCTGTTTCCCAGAGGCAAACCAGTACTATTAACGCCATACAGTTACTATCTGTTCCCTGCAGTATCGCCCAAACCTGATACACTGGGCTGCACTTTTCCCCATTGTCAAACAAGGGATCCAAACCTAGTTTCAGAGTCTGACACACAGGAACCTTCGTATACCAGGAATTTCTTTCATATACAGCACCCGGTTTTACACAGCTTGCTCCCTCTTCCTGGATTCAGTCTCTGCCGTTATGAGGTTCATAATCGAGATCCTAGGTCCCTCATCCCCTTTATTAGCAGGCAAGGGTGCGCAGAGACTCAGGTCCCTTCTCCCAAAGCAGAAATGGCCTTGAAGGGAGACTGAACCTCGGAAGTGGCCTCGGAAGGAGGCCCAGCAACCGCGCCCTCCTCTTTGCCATGCCTCTTGGATGCTAGTCGGGTTCGCAGCCTCAGTCTGCGAACTACAATTCCCAGAAATATCCGAGGCGCTTATCGTCACAGTGCCTTAGACTCCATTTCCCAGAAGTCTTAGGGAGGATTTCCACGCGCCTCAGAAACGCCGTGAGCGGTCATGGGCTTTTGCCCTAAGAATCTAAAGGCTAGCTGGGTGGGTAAAGTGCTGTCTGTGTAGTGGGTCTCGTTTTGCGGGGATTGTCCAACAGGAATGGCTTCTTTTCACTTCTTTTTCTAACAAAGTGATAATTCAGAATGCAGCCTTTGTCCTTTTTTTGTTAGATTTTATTCACTTAACATGTATTTTCCAAGCCTATTACATTCGTCTAGATTTCTGATTTGTGGGCTGTGGGACTGTGAGGACAGAAACCCTCTCATATTGTTTTATATTGTTTTGTACTCAGTACCTGTTTTAAGAAAAAACAAGAAAGTAAAACCAAAGACAGGCAGCCTGGCGCCAGGCCTGCAACCAGCCCTGGGCCTGCCTGGCCTAAACCCAGTAGTTAAAAATCAACTCATAACTTAGAAACCGATGTTATTCCTAGATTCCAGACATTGTATAGAAGAACATTGTGAAACTCCCTGCCCTGTTCTGTTTCACTCTGACCACCGGTGCATGCAGCCCCTGTCACGTACTCCCTGCTTGCTCAAATCAATCACGACCCTTTCATGTGAAATCTTTAGTGTTGTGAGCCCTTAAAAGGGACAGAAATTGTGCACTCGGAGAACTCGGATTTTAAGGCAGTAGCTTGCCAATGCTCCCAGCTGAATAAAGCCCTTCCTTCTACAGCTCGGTGTCTGAGAGGTTTTGTGTGCAGCTTGTCCTGCTACTATTGAAGAAAGATGAGCCACTGGATAAAGGTTGGCACTATCATAATAATTCAGCTCATCAAAGAAGGCTCGATCCTTCCCCCAACATTTTCCCTGCTAACCCCTCCCCTTCTCTGTCCTTAGCAATACGCACAAATATACACCCTGAAAAGCATAAAGGGATGAAAAGCAAAAAATAAACACCGCTCAGATCATCGCTGGTCATGTTAGTATATGCTCTTTCAGCCCTTTTACAATGTAGATATTTATATGTTTATATCTTTATATGATATATACAGAGAAAGGTTATGTGTATTATGTTTATGCTTAACAAAAATGTTATAATTTATATTTAACAAAATGTTTACATATTGATCTTAAAATTTTTCCTATGTTAATATTCTTTTACAATACAATTTTTAATGCTATTATCTAAGAACTAACTAATCTTGTACCATGTATCTGCATTTCTTTGCAGGTTTCCTGTTTATCTGGAATCTCTAGCAAATGCTTGAGTCTGCTATTATTGAAACAATATTATAAAATATATATATAATTATTTTATTAGTTGTGACAATGACATCATGGTTATGTTTAAAGGAAGAAAAAGTTCTTACATGCAAACAAGTCAAATAGTAAAATGTCTGGAACTTTAAAATACTTCAGGAATAAATAAAAGTGGGAAGTAGGGGCAGGGATTGCTGAACAAGATTGGCAAAGTATTGATCATTGTTGAATGAATGTTAGTGAAGGATACACAAGAGTTCACCATACTGTTCTATTTTGTGTCTATTTGAAATTTTCTGCAATAAACTTTTTAAAAAAAGTATACCAGCATTCCTCTTAGAACATATGAAACCAGCTAATTCTTTCCTGCCTCACGTTCAGGTCATTTTTGGTCACTGCTCAAATGAAGAATTTTCACCTCCGCTGTTATCTTCCTACTGCTCAGTGATTCTTTTCCCTGGGACCCGTCCTCTTCCTAGTGTTTCCACAGTACCTCTGAAACTAAATAAATCTCATCTCTTCCCAGAACACCCTCTCTGTCTTCAGGCTGTCTCCCAGATCTCACTCTCTTCAGATACTGCTTCCTTATCAAGGTCAGAGTTCTTATTCTCCTGAGTCCAAAGACTGTGGTAGTATCCCATAGATTGCCTCCACCAATTTCAAGCACACTGGTGTATTTCTACTACAGGTTTCTAAAACCACATCTCCCTTGAGGTACAAGGCACAATAAGGAGCAAACTCTCTGGCTCTTGTACCCCTTATTACCCTTTGTCACCATCACCTATACAACTCCTAATCTCTCATACATACATCTGGCATACATCTGTTATCTGGCTTGTAGCCTTCCACTCTATCTCATGTCTCAGTTAATCCTGAGTGACATCAATGTGCCTGAAAGAGTAGATGCCCAGTAAATATTTATTGAATCAATCAATATCCACGTGTATGAATCATCCAGCAAACATTCGCTTTTTATCTGCATCCCTGGGATCTGACAGGCAGGAATCCCCACGCCTGTGAGTGATGTAGCATCTGCAGCCTGTGCTTTTCTCCTCCCACTGGTGAATCTAATCCTTCTCTTTTTAATTCTTGTTCCAAAAGTCCTCCTCCTCCTCTGCCTTTAGAAGGTGCCTGCCATCTGCTCCCCACCCACAACCTTCTGTCCTTCACAGTGTTCACACCCACAACTTAGTTCCTATCCATCCCAACTGCCAGAGATACCATTTCTTTCTGCCTCCTGTGTGACTTTGCCCTCAAACTCTACAATTTTCAGTCTCTTCTTTTCTAGTGACTTATTTCATTATCATTTTAAACAGGTCTAGATAAGTCTCTACTATTTAAAAACATCTTCATTAAACCTACATGCTACCTTAGTCAGCAAGCTAATTCCTTTTAATACAGTCAGATTTCAGTTTCTTTGGACTATTACTATTTCCTTCATTCTCTTCCTTGCCATCCACTTATTCCATAGCCTCTTAAATTTGACCTATCTCTCTGAAACTTAATTATATTCTATCTTAGGGAAAGGAAAATTAAAACTACACTGATAACATTTCACCAATCAGATAGGCAAAAATTCCTAAATAATGACAACATAGTCTTTGTCAAGACTGTGGAGAAAGAATCAATTTCATATGTTGATGGTAGGAGTAGTAACTCCATGAATATCTGGCAAACTTACAAATTTCTCTAGAGAACCCTAAATGACAAATAGCTAATGAAAAAGAATGAAGGAACTCTCTATATGAAAAGATTTCTAGAACATGTTATTGAGTGAAAAAGAGCAGGTATATAGCACTCTATGTTAAAAAAAAAAAAACAAAAACAGAATTAAAACAAGAATGTGTATTTATATTTGCTTATGTCTTTACCAAAGCTCTGGAAGGATGAACAAAATAATTAAAGTGGTTACTTGGGGTTCTTAGACAGATGGAGAACAGGGGTAGGAGTGACAAGTTTTTCATTTTTATACTTTATGATTTTTGAACCACATGACTGTTCATATTTATTCCAAAACTTAACTTTTCTGAGGACTCCACTAACCCCTAATTGGTAAAGTTATTCTTCCTGGTACAAATTCTAACTCAGTAGCATGGTATACCACTCACCAATCCTTCCTTGGAATTTTCTCATCTAGCTTTTGAGGGCTTTACCCTTCTAGTTCTCTGACTTACCTTACTTACTTCTCATTATTTGACTCTTCTTTGTGTTTCTTGAGTACAGACATTTTCCAAAGTTCTGTCTTTAGCATCTTTTCTCTGTCTCTCTCTAGTCTCTTTCTGCTGCAACTTAAACCATTACTTCTGTGTACTAGGCCTACATCTCTGCACAGGGCCTTTCTCCTGAGCTCAAGACCCACATTTCCAGCTACTTCCTAGTTATCTCCAGATCCATATCAACATTCTGTTGGCACCACAAACTAATGTGTCCAAAAAGGAGCTAACCATCTTCAATCCAGCTTTTTCTATTGGCTACCATGTTTGGTGGTGTCACCTAGCTAAAAGAGGGCATTTTGGTGGTCACAATAGCTGGGGAGTGCTACTCAAATTTAGTGAGCAGAAGTCAATGATGATAAACATCCTAAAAGGTCTGGTACAGTCTGGCACGGCAGGAACTGTCCCAAATGCCAATAGGGTAATTACCTCACCATCTGTACCAACCTTTTGGCTCAAAATCTGGTGTTATTTACAACTCTTCTCTTTTTCTTACCCACACATGTAGTTGGTCACCAAGTCCTATAGATTCGTCTCTGAAATATCTCCTCCCCTTTGCTCCTGTCACTGACTTAATTCAAATATGAGCTCTCAGCCACAACTTTGCCAAAACTTTCTAAACTGGCCTCTGCCTTGAATCTTCCTTTTCCTACTTTCACATTGCTGTCAGAGTTCTCTTGCCCCAAAACATCTGATCATGACCCCCTTCAATAAACAATATAACCCAAGCTCTAGCGTGAAAGCCCAGTTTTTCATCTTTTTCTCCACTTCTAATCTGTGTGGGCAAAGCAGTTATTTCCATTGCCTCTTTACTCTCTTTTGGAAAAGGATGAAGTCCTAAGAAATAACTGGTCCTACTCTGGTACTCCTAGGATTCCCATGTTAAAAATCACCATCCACCTGTTTATTGGAATCTCCCTTCCTTCCCTACAAAGATCAAGGTTCACCTCCTTCTGGGACTTAAAGATGGACCAAGGACATAGCATCTAGTGTCAGTGAATAAAGGTCAAGTCTGGGACACAAGACGTGTCTGCTGAATCTCTGTATCTATTCCCATCTGACCTAAACTCCATTGGTAAATGGAAGAAACTCTTTCCTGAAACCTCCCTGCCTCAAGAGACATTTGAGGAAACGAAATGCTAAGTAACTTACCGATTAGGTATGTGAAACTAAAATATTAGTTTCACCAAGTGGCATGGTCTGGGAAAAGGCCGCGGGCTCAGGAAAACCATGTTTCTAGTTTCTGTGGTACTACTAGCCAGTTATAACTAGTTATATGATATTACATAATAAGACCTGAGCCTCGGTTTTTCTCATCTCCAGAATTGGAGATAATACTCCAAGTCTTCCTGTGGGAATATTAGAAAATGAATAAAGTTATGATATACTGATAAGGCATATACTCCCCCAACTTTCATTTAAGTCATGAAATCTGGCTAAATGTTGGTGAGTGAGCAGGCTGTGTACTCCTTCCCACCTCAGCAGCAGACACAAAGGGTCTCTTCTCAAAATTTCAGGAACTTCCGCACAGAAGGGAGAACTTGTCAGGAAAGCCTGGACTGGACACTGGGAGAATAATATTAGCTAAATTAGCTTATACAGGTAGTACTTACTGTGAACCCAGCACTGTTCTAAGTTTTGTCTTATCTAATCCTCGCAACAGGTAGGTACAGTAGTGGTTTGGAAGATGTTTACAAATTCTCTGATACTTTCTTCAAAGGGTGGAGCTTAACTTCCCTTCTCTGGAGTGTAGCCTGGACTTAGTGATCCCTTTCTAATGAATAGAAAAAAGTGGATGTGGCAGTGTGTGACCTCAGAAACTAAGTCATAAAAGGTGTTGTGGTTTCCTCCTTGCTTTCTTTCTTGGGTCACTTACACAGAATACCCCATCCATTGATTATTGTGGTTATGAATGCACACACATATGTACATGAACCTACAGACGTAATAGGGTTAGGACCTCTGTCTCCACAATTACATATTAGAGATCGCATTCTTTGCCTCTCTTCCTTTTGCAACAAACTTGCTTCTACTTTGCTGTATTCATCATATTGGCAGAGCCTGGCAGTCATTAGAGAAGCAGCCTGGTTAAAGCAGTCTTTCTCAGCTTCACTGCAAGTTCTTCCCCTCTTTTCTGCACTCAGCAACATTAACCTAAGTCCCTCTCTGGATGCTTACTATCCTCTATCTTTGGGTGCCCTGTGTTTGTGCTTATCTTTTTCAGATTGTGTTGTTAGCTTCTTGTGGGCTGAGCTCTCATCAGTCAGTAGTGCTCTGGTGCCTGGTGCCCCCAACTCGAAGGTTTAATAAATATTGTTAAGTAAATGAGTGAATGGTTGATGGATGATAGATTGCCTCAGTGATACTCCCATTATGCCTCATTTCCTTACACACCTAGTTACAGCTTTGCACTGTTCTTTCTTTTTGCCCCTCCACGTGCATTCTTTACTCTCCTCTGAGCCCCAGCAAAAGGCTGATCTCTATGGACTCTGTGGGCAGGGGGGCAAATTTTACCTCTATCCTCTTAGGGTACTTGTTTGTTTGTTTGTTTGGCTGGGCCTAAGAATTAAATTGACATAAGTCAGATCAATGGAGAAAAACATGCACGTTTATTTAATACAAGTTTTTTTGTGGCACAGAGCCTTCATAAGGAAATAAAGACCAAAGGAAACAGTTAAAGTTGAACACTTATATACTGAATTGGACAAAGAGTAGTAACTTGTGAAAATGTGACAAGGCAAAGGGGGTTGGGCTAGAGAAGTTAATTGGGTGGAGAAGTGACTAGGAAGATAAGGATTAATTTAAAAGGGTTTGTATAGATTTCCCTCAGCCTCAACTTCTCATTCTTGATGACAAAAATTAAATTTTCCTTCTTGTATAGGGAGGACATCTTTCACATGGGGATTTTATCTTCTGCATTTAAGGTCAGAGTGATCTTCTTACACCTGCTGTATTTCAAGTGCCTTTAATTCAAAATAGTCAATATCCCAGAGTAGCATATTTTGGGATGGCATGTTTTGAACCCTTTTAACTGCATAGGATGGGACAAGAGACAAGTCACAGTATTATTCCCCGTCCCCCCGGGTCTGGTTACACTAACCCCTGGAAACTATGAATATTATTTGTCAAAAAAAGGACTTTGCAGGTATGATTAAGGATCTTGAGATAAGGAGGTTATCCTGGTTAGCAGGGTGGACTCTAAAAGCAAGCACATGTATTCTTGTAAGAAGGAAGGCAGAGAGAGATTTGCTGATAGACACAGAAGAGGAGGGTACAATGGAGGCAGAGATTGGAGTGATGCAGCCACAAGCCAAGGAAAGCTGGCAACTACCACAAGCTGGAAGAGGCAAGGAATAGTGTCTTCCCTGGAACTTGCCAACACCTTGATTTTGGCCCAGTGAAACTGAATTCAGACTTCTGCATTAAACTAATGAGAATAAATCTCTGTTGTTTTAACCAACCATATTTGTGGCAATTTATTGCGGTGTTCATAGGAAACGAATATACTTTTCTTTTGCCCTTGCTCTTTCAGGGTCAGGAGTATTCATGTTTTTCTATAATTGCTAAATGCTCACGTCCCACTGACCTTTGTTTATACTTTCTTCAATTAATATAGTACCACTGTCTTGCTGGGAGTCTGCCAAGAGACGCAGTGAAGAAAATAAAGACACAAACAACAAGAGGTCCCTGAAAATACCTTATTTCACCAATAGACCCATCCTTTAATTTTCAGTCTTCTTGGGCAGTGCTGGGGCCATCAGCTCCTCAGAACTGTCGTTCCAGATTTCCCTTGGCCCTGTTTATTCTCCTCAGAACTACATTTCTCAGAGGCCACAATCAAGATGAATCCCCTCACCTCTATTCAGGGGTGGGTTCATCCATGGCCTGGAGGGGCCTATCTGAGGCACAGGATGTGTTCAAGACAGGATATAGATATAGGTCCCATCCCACTGTGAGGTCTTTCATGTTGGTCCCCCATTCCATCCCCTCACCACATTATCTTCACAGCAATAAATCCAGAGATAGATACATGTCTCTGACCTTTCTCTTGTTGTATCGAACTATTTTTCCTGGGAACAACTCTCTACCATCAGCTGGACAGAAATAAAAATTTAATAATTATAGTTGACAGGAGGAAATGTTAGTGGATTTATTTTTTTTCTCAGCATTAACTTATTCTGCCATATTTCTTAAAACTTTAGCAACTGCCAACACTTTCTAGTACTGATAGACCACAGAATAAAAGAACAGGAAGCAAAGTAATTATGCATGGTTTAACAGTATGTCTTGTTCCAATCCAGCAAGTAGGCATGGTTTTAATTTTACACTGTGCTTTCGTAGTAGAGCCAGAATTTCTATAAGGAAACAATTTGATTCCTAACATCTGTGTGTGAAGATTTCCGGTTGAAATCATGAGCTGTGCTTAATCAAGGACTCACATTGGGGTGGTGGGATGGCACCTCACAAAGGCAGGATGGATGCCCCACAATCACCCAAAATTGGGTTTAGATGTCAAGACTGATGACTCCACACACACCAAAAGAGTAAGAAGGTTTATTATTCACACAATGAGACTCATAGGTAAAGTATGGCAGGTTCCCAAACTAGTCCGAAAATGTATTGAGAGAAAGCAGGGAGGGGTTTCTAGCTTAGAGTTTTATGGTGGTTAGGGGACTGGACTGGGATAAGGGTTTCCCATGCAAGGTAGAGGTTATACAGTTTGAACAACTCCCACCCCCACCTTGCTAGGACACCAAGGGAGAGAGCATCCAAGTTTTCTTATCAGCTGTCCAGATGTAGTATAGAAAGGAAGAAGGGGTGGCTTGAAAGCTGTCAGCAGTCAACTATCAAAAAAGGAAACAGGCAGTTATGGGTGGTTTCTGCATGACGGGTCAATAACTTGTAGAAAAGACGTGAAAGTGGATTTGTAGCAAATGTGAAGGGCAGAGGGCCAATAGCTGAAGTAAAGCATGATTTTGAATATCCACATCCTGTTTGATATTTATACAATCCTCTTTCTCAGCTGCCTGAACTACAGAAAGAAGGAACAGTAATAAAGACCGAGGAAAATTTCTCAAAGAGCTGTTTCTTTAAAAAAATCTCTATCAGTCCTTTAAGGCAAAGGGAACATCCCTGCTTTGTAACACAAGTAACAAAAGATCTCAAGAGTTGATTACAGGCCTTTTCTGAGACAGGAGAGGCTGCAGGAGAGGGGTCTTTTTTGTGGCTTCTTCTTGGAATGCTCTTTCTCCCAGATCTTTCTATGGTTGCCTCTTCTCATCCTTCAGAACTGTGGGAGATTCTATTTTCCAAAAATGGCCACAGCAATATTTCCAGTCCCAAATGTTCTTCCAGAACCTTGCTAGTCTCTGGTAGGAGGTGAAGGCTATTCTCCCATTCGACCTCCCAATCTGGTTGGGACATTTTTACTGCATCCATGAATAGTATTTGACAGAGTGCCAGTGAATGACTTCAATGGCTAGGTTATAAGAAGTGAGATGTCACTTGATACCTGACTCTCTCTCAGGATGCTCACCTTTGGAACCCAGCCACCATACCGTGAGAAAGCCCAGGCCATCTGGAGAGACAACCTGTGGATGTTTTGGCCTATAGCAAAACTAGGGACTCAGCAGATAGCCAGGGTCAACTGCCAGATCTGTAATTGAGTGAGCCTATAGGTGACTTCAACCCCAGCCTTCAAGCCTTCCAACTGAGCACCAGGCAGACATCATAGACAACTATGCCCTCTGTGCCCTGTCCAAATTCCTGACCCACAAATCCATGACCACAAAAACTGATTATTTTATGCCACTATGTTTTGGGATAATTTGTTATACAGCTGTAATAAGTGAAACTCAGTTAAGATGTCACCTCAGAGCCTTTCTTGACATTGCTCACCAAAATCACATGCACCAGTCATTCTCCATCACATTACCCTATTTCATTTTCTTTATATTTTTTACTGTGGTAAAATATACATAACATAAACTTTCCCATTTTAACCATTCTCAAGTGTACAATTCAGTGGCATTAAGTATATTCACAATATTGAACAATCACCACTGTTCATCATTCCAAACAGAAATTGTGTCCATTAAATAATTCCCCATTCCCCTCTCCTCCCAACTGCTGGAACCTGTAATCTACTTTATGTATCTGTAAGTTTGCTTATTCTAGATACCTCACCTAAGTGGAATCATACCATATTTGCCCTTTTGTGTCTGGCTTATTTCACTTAGCATAATGTTTTCAAGGTTCATTCATGTTGTAACATGTATCAGAATTTCCTTCCTTTTTCAGCTTGAATAATATTCTATGGTATGTGTATACCACATTTTGTTACCCATTCAATTATTAATGGACAATTGGGTTGCTTCCACCTTTTGGCTATTGTAAATAATGCTGTTATGAACATGGATGCACAAATATCTCTTCAAGATCTTGCTTTCAATTTTTTTTCCTTCCTTCCTTCCTTCCTTCCTTCCTTCCTTCCTTCCTTCCTTCCTTCCCTCCCCCCCTCCCTCCCTCCTTTCTTTCTTTCTTTCCTTCTTTCCTTCTTTCTTTCTTTCTTTCTTTCTCTTTCTTTCTTTCTTTCTTTCTTTCTTTCTTTCTTTCTTTCTTTCTTTCTTTCTTTCTTTCTTTCTTTTTCTTTCTTTCTTTTCTTTCTCTCTTTTCTTCCTTTCTTCCTCTCTTTTCTTTCTTTCTCCCTCTCTTTTCTTTCTTTCACCTTTTTTTGAGACAGGGTCTTGCTTTGTCACCCAGGCTGCAGTGCAGTGGTGCAACCGTAGCTCACTGCAGCCTCAGTCTCCTGGGCTTAAGTGATCCTCCCACCTCAGCCTCCTGAGTAGCTAGGACTACATTTGCTGTCAATTCTTTTGGGTATATACCAAGACATAAAGTTGCTGGATCATGTGGTAATCCTATGTTTAACTTTTTGAGGAACTACCGAACAGTTTTCCACATAATCTGCACCATTTTACATTCCCACCAACAAAGCATGGGTTGCAATTTGCCTGCATACTAGCTAACACTTGCTATTTTCCTTTGCTTTAATAATAACTATCCTAATGGGTGTAAAGTGGTACCACATTGTGGTTTTTATTTGCATTTCCCTAATGGCTACTTATATTGAGCATTTTATTATGTGTTTATACAGTACATCTTCTTTGGAAAATTTTCTATTCAAATACTTTGCCCATTTTTGAATTGGGTTTTTGTTGTTGAGTTGTAGGTGTTCTTTATATATTCTGAATATTAATCCCTTATCAGATATATGATTTGCAAATATTTTCTCCCTTTCTGTGGGTTGTCTTTTCACTTTCTTAATAGTGTCCTTTGATGCACAAAAGTTAGAAACTTTGATGAAGTCCAATTTATCTATTTTTTTGTTTCCTATGCTTTCAGTATCATATCCAAGAAATCACTGCCAAATGCAATGTCATGAAGATTTTCCTGTAGGTGTTATGTTTTCTTCTAATGATTGTATATTTTTAGCTTTTGCGTTTAGGTCTTTGATCCATTTTGAGTGAATTTTTTAGTGTGGTGTAGGTAAGGGTTCATCTTCATTCTTTTGCATATGGACATGCAGTTTTCCCAGAGCCATTTGTTGAAAAGACTGTCCTTTGCCCAGTGAATGGTCTTGGTGCTTGCTCTTGTTGAATATCAATTGGTCATATTATTTCTTTGCTGTCTATTCTCTTCCATTGGTCTATATATCTGTTTTTATGTCAGTATAACATTCTTTTGATTACTGTAGACTTGTAGTAACTTTTAAAATCAGAAAGTATTACAACTTTGGTCTATTTATTTATTTATTTATTTGCTATTTGGGATCCTTTGAGATACCACGTGAATTTTAGGATGAGTTTTTCTTATTATCTAGAAAAAAACACTATTAGGATTTTTATAGGGATTACATTGAAGCTGTTGATCACTTTGGATGACATTATTCTGTTAGCAGTATTAAGTCTTCCAATCCAATGCAATGTCTTACCATTCATTTATATCTTAATTTCTTTTGGTAGTGTTTTGTAGTTTTCAGTGTACAAATCGTTCACTTCCTTGGTTAAATTTATTCTTAAGTATTTTATTTTTATGCAATTATTAAGTACAATTGTTTTCTTAATTTCCCTTTTGGATTGTTCATTGTTAGTGTATAGCAATGCAACTAATTTTTGTGTATTGATTTTATATTCTGCAACTTTCCTGAATTCCTTTATTAGCTCTAGGTATTTTTGTGGAATCTTCAGAGTTTTCTACACATAAAATCATGCCATCTTCAAATCATGCCATCTTCAAACCTTTTCAATTTGTATAACGTATCTTTCTTTTTCTTAACTAATTACTCTGGCTAGAACTTCCAATACTATGTTGTAAATTCTGATGATTTTATGTTGCATGACCTCGGAACTCTTACCTGCTTGTTTTAAACCCATCAATTAAAACTCCCTGAGAGAAATCTGTTTGGATAATGCTCTAGACCCAGTAAAGGTATTAGCCCAAGGGTCCCTCTTCCTCTCCCGCTACCTGCATTCTCTGACCTTCATATGTATGGCCTTCAGTCATACCATGTACCTGTCACGACCTGCAAGAGGTAAAATCTTTATTTCCATCTTGTGTCTCTCTTAATTATTGAAGGGGTGCTCTCCAGCTTAATGATCCCAAATTAAAGAATATGTTAAATAGATAGTGGGCCCAAGTAAGCATTCTTACCTTGTTCCTGTCCTTAAGGGAAAGGGTTTTGGTCTTTCACCACTGAGTATGACATTAACTGTGGGTTTTTTATATATGGTTTTTATCATGTTAAGGGAGTTTTCATCCATTCCTAGTGTATGAGTGGTTTTTTTTTTTTTTTTTTTTTGAGACTGAGTCTCACCCTGTCACTGAGGTGGCGCTATCTTGGCTCACTGCAACCTCCGCCTCCCAGGTTCAAGCAATTCTTGTGCTTCAGCCTCCTGAGTAGCTGGGACTACAGGCACATGCCACCACTCCCACCTAATTTTTGTATTTTTAGTAGAGAAGGGGTTTCACCATATTGGCCAGGCTGGTCTCGAACTCCTGATCTCAGGTGCTCTGCCTGCCTGGGCCTCCCAAAGTCCTGGGATTACGGGCATGAGCCACTGTGCCCGGCCTTATGAGTGATTTTTATTATGAAAGTATATTGAATTTTGTCAACTGCTTTTTCCTGTATTAATCAAGGTGATCATGTAATTTTGTCCCTGCATTCTATTAATGGGGTGTATCACATTAATTAACTTTCAGTTGTTAAACCATTCATATTCCAGGAATAAATTTCACTCATTCATGGTGTATAATTCTTTTAATATGTTGCTGAATTTGGTTTGCTAATTTAGTATCTTGTTGATCTTCATAATTTTTATCAGTATTTGCATTATCTTACTTATATATATGTATGTGTCACTTGAGAATGTAAGCTCCTTGGAGAAAAGGAACACTGCTTTGTTTATTACAACTAGGATCATGCCCAGCTCAGTACATTTTTCTTGACTGCCAAGAAATGGCAATTTGGCAATGAAACATCTGAAAAAGAAAGGCAAGAAAAAGGCACTTAAGGGTACTTTTGGAGGCACAAATAAAATTCTCCCTAAGGAATCTCAGAGGTAGGAGGAATTTGAGAAGATCATAGTTTTCACAAAGTAGATAGAGACAGAACTATATAAACATTCTGTGTTAACCTTCAGGTTTTTGTGGCCTGATAAAATACATTATACAAGTATATGTCAATACTCATAGTCAACTATTGTGGTAGGAAGAATTGTAAGATGATTCCATGGACCCTTCCGTTTCTAGTATTACTTACATAATTATGCTAGGTTACGTGGCAAAATAAATTTTGTAGATGTAGTTAAGGTTACTCATCAGTTGACTTTAAAATAGATTATCCTGCTGGGCCTAACCTGGTCACATGAGCCTTTTAAAAGCAGAGAGCTTTCTCCAGCTGGTAGCATGAGAAGGATTTGACTGTGGTTCATAGCTTTGAAGATGAGGAGGACTCCATGGAAAGGACCTGAAAGGGGCCTTTAGGAGCTGAGACCAATCTCTAGTCAATAACCAGCAAGAAAATGGGGATCTCAGTCCTTCAATTACAAGGAAGTGTATCCTGTCGATGATCTGAATGAGCTTGGAAGTAGATTCTTCTACAGATCCTTTAGATGAGAATGCAACTTGATCAACACCTTGATTTAAGCCTTGTAAGAGCCCACAAAGAGAAACCAATTGGACCTACCCAGACTTCTGACCTACAGAACTGTGAACTGTAAATATGTATTGTTTTAAGCCACAAAGTTTGTAGGAATTTGTTACACAGCAATAGAAAGCTAATACAGCTGTCACCTGAACTGTCTTGACTTACATTATTTCCAGCTTTGGTGTCTTTGCAACTAAATCAGCCTCTTTAACCTCTTAAAAAATATGAAGCAATCTTCAAGGTTGAGAGAAATCAGAATCAGAGGCTGTGTCTTGCAGTGGCCTTGGGCTTCTACTTATCCTGGACATTTTGAACAAGGAGATCAAAAGGGTAATTTTTATTCTCTGTAGGAATAATTATCTGCTGGTATCAATGTCCATTTTATTCCTAGGTCATTTAGGTCAAATCTACTTATACAACTTCATCTTATATCACTCTATATCATGTATCCCACACAATAGCAATTATAAGACTATAAACTCTTTGGGAATTCATAAACTTTCAAACTTTCTATCATGTTGATTTCTATTCCCAGAATGCACTTCTTTCTTCCTTTCTTTGCTTGGATAGTTTCATCAGGGCCCATATTAAAATGTCACCTTTACTGGGAAGTTTACCATGGAGTAAAATGGCTTGCCGTTTCTTGCCAAGTACATCACTTTGTTTACATCTTTAATACATGTGACATTTCATTATATAATTTTAATTGTTCCATCTATATGCATGAATAGATTGTGAACTCTTGAGAACTAATTGTATTATATTTGTATCTATAATTCCTAAGAAATATGAGTGCTCAATAAACATTTGTTAAATAAATAAGAAAAACTACAGGAAAAAGAAATACCGGATTTGTTCTCTGAGGAGAGGAGGAAGTGATAAATTCCAGTACAGGAGTACTTAATTGGACATGCCAGTGGAGCATTGGACATGCTTTTTTTAATTGGACATGCCATCTGAGTAGAAATGTCTAGTAGGCAGCTAGGAGTACAGGATGGCAGCTCACAAATGAAGCAGTACGGATCATATTGTTCTTTAAAGTAATCTCTTCTAGGCATCATGACTTTGTTTACACTGCTTTCAGTAATTTTATTCTTCCATGTCAGATCTTTCTGCAAACCAAGTAACTTGAAATATCCCAATATTAGCAAATTAAAATGAAAATTATAGAGCTTTATAATTAAGAATTTGGGGGCCATTTCTTTTCTGTTTTAGATGCTTTTAAATATCACCTTTTAAATATAATGTTAGTCATTTTTAGTACTTCTCAATTCCTCAAATTTTGTATTTCTAGCAGCCAAAATGATAAATTTTAACATTCTATGTGTGATGGGATTTCTCTGTCCACTTTTGAGTTTTTTTACAATGTTATTTTTCATTTTGCCAATCTCTAAAAGCTTCACCATTATTTTATCAATGTCCTAAATGGCACATTCACTTTAATTTTTTATTTCTCAAAATTCATAGCCAAAACTTCGTTATTTCATATTGAAGAAGTCACTGTAGTAACTAGTATTTGAGTGTAGTATGCAGATCAGCAGCATCACTAAGGGCCTTTTAGAAATGCTGACTCCTAGACCTCTTTTCAGACCTTCTAAACAAGATCCTGAATGATTCAAAAGCACTTTAAATTTTGAGAAGCAAAATTGCTAGAATGTTTCTTAGCAAATTTATGGTCCATGTATACCAGATTTGTACAGTAGCCCCTGCATTATCTGTAGTTTCCCTTTCCAAAGTTTCAGTTACCTGATGTCAACTACTGTTCAAAAATATTAAAAGAAAAATTCCAGAAATAAACAATTTGTAAATTTAAAATTATGCTTCATTATGAGTAGTATGACAAAATCTCATGCCATCCTGTTTTATCCTACCTGGGACATGAATCATGTCTTGGTCCAGCACATCCACGACATTCTCTGCTCCTGACATCCAAACATGGACATTGCCATGGCTTCATGATCCAGAATCACCTGAAGCAGATGAAACTCCTGAGGTATTGTCAGAAGGTCAAGAGTAGCCTAGCACTGTGTCACAATACCTACATCATTCACCTCAGTTCATCTCATCACATAGGTATCTTACCATCTGACATCATCACAAGAAGTATGAGCACATACAAGATATTTTGAGAGACCACACTCACATAACTTTTACTACAGTATATTATTATAGTTGTTTTATTATTATTGTTAATCTCCTTCTGTGCCTAGTTTATAACAATTAGACTTTATCATAGGTATATATATGTAGGGAAAAGCAGTACAGTATGTATAGGGTTCAGTATAATCCACAGTTTTAGGCATCCACTGAGGGTCTTGGAATGTATCCTCTGTGAATAAGAGGGGACCACTGTAATACTAATTTTGTATGAAAAATTTTTTGTTACTGAGTATGAATTTTACTTTTTGCATAATATATTAGGAGATGAAACTGCCTTGTTATCCTTAACTTTCTCGAAATTGAACATTTCTTTATATGCTAAAAAAAATTGGGCAGCTGAAATTTTAAAGAAATGTTTAAAACTATCAAAACTCGTGTATCTAATATTTTCACTCTTATCATGGACTATTTTCTCCTTTTGTCCATACTTTGCAGTTAAAGAAACATGTTTTTGGTAAACTGATAAAGTGGATGAACTGATTTTTAGCTAATTGTTCATTCATTGATTTTTGTCTAATTGATTTATGGATTTTACTGATTCCACAAAAGCGAAGCTCTATTGAGAGGTAGTGTAAAGTTGCTCAAGCACCCAAGAAAGTCAGTTTTGGAGAGTCTAACAATATTCATTTTATAATTCTGTAGCTCTCTGATGTATAGAGAAGTTAAAAACCTAAAGTTTCACTTATGGTAAGTGGTAGTCCTGAGATTTGATCCTAGATGTAAACGGCAATGCTACTCTGTTCATTTCACCATGATCACTACATTACAGACACTCATTAAATAAGCAGTGATCATTTGCTTTTTTAAATTAATTGAGGGTACACTGGCAATCCTCTGGTACACTGACACAATGAGGAAATTTTACCTTGATCATGATAATGTGATCTGTTTAGATTTGTAAAAGTGTTGACAAGGAACTTCACCAAAGTTATTATTTTCTTAAGAAAACGACTTACATTGGGTTTGGGGGAACTTTGTAACAAGGGAAGTTCCGTGAGGATAGAACACTGGGTGTATAAAAGAGAAGGTGCAGGCCGGGCACCGTGGCTCACGCCTGTAATCCCAACACCTCGGGAGGCCAAGGCGGGCGGATCACGAGGTCAGGAGATTGAGACCATCCTGGCAAACACGGTGAAACCCCGTCTCTAATTTAAAAATACAGAAAAATTAGCCGGGCATAGTGGCGGGCACCTGTAGTCCCAGCTACTCAGGAGGCTGAGGCAGGAGAACGGCATGAACCCGGGAGGTGGAGCTTGCAGTGAGCCGAGATCGCTGCCACTGCACTCCAGCCTGGGCAACAGAGGGAGACTCCATCTCCAAATAAATAAATAAATAAATAAATAAATAAATAAATAAATAAATAAATAGAAAAAGAGAAGGTGCAAACTATCATGCAGTTTAAAAGAGGCACTTTGCTATGTATCCTTGTTACTAAAAGAAACCCAGTTGGCTGACCACTCAGGATGTAGCATTACCTTTGGTGATTTACTGATAGGCATTGTGATGAGGTGGAAAAGCATGAACTCTGAAGCAAGTCAGAACAGAATGTGGGTTTTTCGTTTGTTTGTTTGTTTTTCTTTTCAGACAGGATCTTGCTCTGGAGCTGGAGTGAATGACACAATCTCCATTGGCTGCAACCTTCACCTCTCAGGTTCAAGCAATCCGCCCGCCTCTGCCTCACGAGTATCTGGGACTACAGCCCTACATCACCACGCCTGGCTAATTATCTG
Source organism: Papio anubis (assembly GCF_008728515.1). Taxonomy (NCBI): domain Eukaryota; kingdom Metazoa; phylum Chordata; class Mammalia; order Primates; family Cercopithecidae; genus Papio; species Papio anubis. The sequence goes on from NC_044981.1 coordinate 27,237,526, forward strand.
TAATTTTTCTAGAAACGGGGTTTCATTATGTTGCCCAGGCTGGTCTGGAACTCCTGGGCCCAAGCAATCCGTCTGCCTTGGCCTCCCAAAGTGCAGGGATAATAGATATGAGCTACTGTACCTGGCCAGAACAGAATCTGAATGCTGACTCTACCACTTTCTACATGATTGACCTTAAGAAAGTTACTTACCATTTTAATTTCAACTTTGTCACTTACAAGAATAGGTATGGCAATACAAATCTCCTAGGATTCTTATTTTTAAAATGAGATAAAGCATGTTAAGTGCACTGACATGCTGTTATTTAATAAATGGTAATTATTATTGCTATAATTATAATCCAGGGCCTGGTCCTAAATATTTGAAACTAGATGTTGTCAGAAAATAATTGATAGGCTGATTCACATTAACCAAACTCATTTGAAACTGATGTATAAAACAGAATGCTTATTTATTAATTAACAATGAGAACTGCAACTATTATGAAGACTGAAATACTTAGTGAACACAAACACTGCATTCTCTTTTTGTAGTCATACCTATAGGGTAAACCAACTTGTTATCAGAAAAGAAGGGTGTATAGGAGAAAATCAGCCTAGAAAAATGTGAAATTCGTGCAAGGGAAGTTAGATGTGTGATTCAAATTATTTTGATCATGCTAAAATAACCTGATAGAGATCATACTAACATTGTCATATGTGTTCTAATTTTTTAAGCCTCCTAATTAATCTAGGCACTGTTCCTTCACGGGCCCTGTGCCCTTCTATTTTCTCAGCCTCTTCTTGGTTTCATTTCCTATTCTCTACAGCCTGGATTCTGTATATTACCTAGGGACATGGGCCGTGATTACTTTCTCCTAAAACAACAGGATCATCATGATGAAAATTGAAGTCGTTTCCCCCAATAATGTATTTGCCCTACTTACCTTTCAACCAGTTATGCACTTTTAAATAATAATGGGTGTCAGCCAAGCATGGTAATTCATGCCTGTAATCCCAGTATTTTGGGAGGCCACGGCGGGAGGATTACTTAAAGCCAAGAGTTTGAGACCAGCCTGGGAAACAAAAGGAGACCCTGTCTCTACAAAAAATAAAAAAAAATTAGCCAGGCATGGTGGCACACACCTGTAGTCCCTGCTACTCAGGAGGCTGAGGTGAAAGGATTGCTTGAGCCCAGAGTTCGAGGCTACACTCCAGCCTGGGCAACAGAGCAAGACCCTGTTGAAAGCAAGAAAGCAAGTAAGCAAGTAAGCAAGCAAGCAAGCAAGAGAGAGAGAGAAAGAAAGAGAGAGAGAGAGAAAGAGAGAGAGAGAAAGGAAGGAAGAAAAGGAAGAAAGGAAAGGAAGGAAGGAAAAGAAGGAAAGGAAGGAAAGGAAGGAAAGAAAGGAAAGAAAGAAAGAGCCCATCATATGAGGTAGTGGGTTCCAGGGGCTTGGCCCTCTTCCACTGCCTTTCTTCTGCCTTTTTACTGTATCATTTGAGAGCCCAGACTCTGTGCTCACTATTTTTGATTCAAAATGTTCCCAAATTATCAAAGCCACTTTCTCATTTGCATTTGTCACAATGATGGAATTCACAAGAAAATATATTACAGACTCTGAAAACAATTCTACAAATAATTTTGGCACCTCTTCTGGAACATTTCCTTCACCTTCAGGTTCTTCTTCTCTTGCATCTCTCTTATGTAAGCAGTGGCTGCTTTGTATTCCACACCTGACTTAACTGGGCCTGGAGGGTGAGGTAGGTGCCCTTTTTGCTCCTCATTGCCACATTCAGGCCATTATTTCTCTCCCTAGAGTCCCCTAGCTCCTCTATGATACCTGCTGTAAAACTAAACCACTTACTACCCCTTGCTGAAGTAATCTACTAATACCTGGTCACTTCTTCATTTGTGGGAGATGACAACACCTTCTTCACACTTCCCATGACTGCTCAGACCATTATACTTGGTGATTTCGATATGTATGTCAAGCCAATCCATTCAGTATCTTAGGCTCTCAGGCCTTTGCTTTCCTCTCTTCCAATTATCTTCTTTTTCCTTCCACTTCAGACATCCACACCAATAGTCACAACCTAGACCTCGTGGCATTACCAATAAGCACACTCCTCAAAGCATTCCACTTCCAAACTACCAGGCCCTATCTTTTCAACTTACTCCCCTCCCTTTAATACTTCAATTATAATTTTTTCAGCCCAACAAAACCTAAAATAATAAAATTATGGATTTATTTTTGCTTTTCTAACTCCCTTCCCACCTTCCTGCACCCCCACTTTAGCCCTTACTTTCACTTCTTCTCACTTTGAATTCCACAGGACATCGCTATAATTTATTTCTCATAAGCACCCTTGCTCTCTTACCCCTCTCTCTTGGGTCACACTCTTCTGGAAAAATTCTGGCTAAATCCAATTTTCAGCTTATTCCACTCCTGCTCTCCTACACCTGAACATAGCTAAAGAAAACTCAGTGATGATGATTTGTCTCATTTTGAACTCATGACCCAATTATCTGAAAGGAGATACCCTTTGAAATAATTTGGTACTACCCTCCAATCCTACATTTCTTTAGTCAATTCACTTTCTCATTCTACAGGAGGTGACCTGATCCCCTCTTCTTAAACTTCTAACATCTATTTATACCTACTTCTCATTCTCAGCTTATGATCTAATTTCTATGGAAAAAAAATAGAAGCAATCAGGAGAGAACTTCCACATCCATCCTCCACCAACCCATTGCAACCATAGCCAAATACTCTTTGTTCCCTCCTATTTTAACCACCATATCATTTATGCTCCTATTTTCAACCCTTCCGCTTGTGGCCTGAAGGTCATCTTATCTTGCTTCTTCAGAAACTCCAACCTATTTATCCCCTCTCCTTTCTGAATTACCAGTTTTTTTTCTATTCATTCAATCCCAATAGGATTCAAACATTCAAACATACTATAACATTGAATATTTTAAAAATCCTCAACTCCATGTCCCCTTCTAGCAACTACCCTAATTTTCTTTTCCCTTTATGGAAAACTCAAGTGTTCAAATTTGTGTTCTCCAGTGTCTTATTTCCTATTCTCATATTAAGCCCTCCCATCAGTTTTAGTTCCACCACTCTACCACAACTGCTCTTAAGATCACCATTGACCTTTTCACTGCCAAATCCAGTGTCAATTCTGTCTTCATCTTATTCAACCTCTCAGAAGTGTTTTACCTGAATCACTTTTTTCATTCAGCTTCTGGGGTACTACATTCTGCTGATTATCTTACTACCTCACATGCTGCCTACCTCACACATGGATCCTCATCTTTCTGATTTCTTTTTTTTTTTTCTTTTTTTTAGACCTCTCCCTCATACTCCAGGCTTGCATATCCCACAGTCTTGATATCTCAGCTTGAAGGTCTAATAGACATATAAAACACTTTGCTTAGATAGCTAAATCATAATGAAAACGTTGGCAAAGATCTGGAGCAATGGAAACTCTCGAACATGGGTGGTGGGAGTGTAAATTGGTGCGATTCTTTGGCAAAATATTTGTCAATGTCAACTAAAGCTGAACATATGTATACCCCTGTGACACAACAATTTTACTCCTAGGTTTATACCCAACAGAAATGAGTACACATTACATCAAAAGACATGTATAAGAATGTTCTCAATGGCATTATTCATAATTGCCTCCAACTGGAAACAATCCAAATGCCTGTCTGCAATAAAATGGGTAAATAGTGAAACATTCATATAATGGAATATTACAACACCCACAAAAATAAACGAACCACAGCTATTTGCAATAACGTGAATAAATCTCACAAACAGTAGGTAAAAAATGCTAGACACAAATGTATAGGGTATGATTGTTGTGGTTTGAATGTCTCCTCCAAAACTCATGTTAAAATGTAATTGCCATTGTGACAGTAATAAGAGATGGGACCTTTACAGGGTGATTAGGTTATTAGGGATCTGCCCTCATGAATGGATTAATGCCATTATTGAGAAAGTGGGTTAGTTAGCACTGGAGTTCTACCCACTTTTTCCGTCTCAAGTGCTCTTGCCCTCCCTTGCCACATGATGCCTTCTGCCATGGGATGATGCAGCATGGAGGCCCTCACCATATGTTGGTGCCATGCATTGACTTCTCAGCCTCCAGGACAATGAGCCAAATAAACTTCTTTATAAATTACGTAGTCTGTGGTATTCTGTTATAGCAACAAAAAACAGACTAAAGCAGAAAATTGGTAAAGGCTATTTTAATGAGGTCCTAGATGGAAATCCTTGTATACAGTTGCAAAGAACTTGGGGGAATTGTGTCTGTGTTCTAGGGACTTATAAACTGCAGGACTTAAGAGTGATGAACTGGGATATCTGGTGGAAGAAATATCTAAGCAGCAAAGCATTCAGACTGCTGTGTGGCTGTTTTTAACTACCTACAATGAGATGTGAGAGGAAAGAAATAAAGATGGAATTTATAATTGAAAGAGAATCAGGGCAAAAATATTTGGAAAATGTATAGCCTGGCCATATAAAAATAGAAAAGTATGTTCAGGAGAGAATACTAAGTGTGTGGCTAAGTGACTTTTTACTAAGGAGATAAGCATGGATAAAAGGAAGGTGCTATTCATTAAGACAATGGGAGACAGACCATAAAGCATTTCAAATATCTTCAAGTCTGCCCTTACAATCACAGGCCCAGAACTCTAAAAGGGGAAAATGATTACAGGGGAAAGGCCCAAGGCACCCTCTATGGACTCAGCTCAGAGCTGCCTCAGGTCTGCTCCCAGGGTCCAGAGCAGCACTCTGTGGCCACCCTAGCCATGGCTCAGGTAGGCCCAGGTATGGCTTGATCCAGAAACTGCAAGCTGTAGAGCTTGGCAGTGTCCATGTGGTGCTGATGCAGCAGGCATGCACAGTGCAATAGCTGTGAAGACCTGGCTTCCTCCACCTAGATTTCAAAGGATGTTGCTGACAGTCTGGGGGCCCAGGCAGAGAATTGTGCAGGGACACAGCCACTGCAGAGAGCCCCTACTAGGACAACGACAAATGGAAATGTGGGGTCAGAGTTGACACAGAGTCTCCACTAGGGCTGCCTAGTAGAGCATGGAAGTAGGGCCGCTCTCAGGACTCCAGAACTGTGGAGGTAACAGCATGCAACACCAACCTGGGAGAACTACATATATGAGACTCCGACCCATGACAGTTACTGCATGGACTGAACCATTGGAGCAGGACTGCCTGAGGGCTTGGCTGCCCAACCCCAACCCCTAGATGTAGGACAAAGAGTCAAAGGAGATTATTCTCCCACTTTAGGACTTAATGTTGGCCAGGCACAGTGGCTCATGCCTGTAATCCCAGCATTTTGGGAGGCCGAGGCAGGTGCATTATTTGAGGTCAGGAGTTTGAGACCAGCCTGGCCAACATGGTGAAACCTGTCTCTACTAAAAACACAAAAATTAGCTGGGCGTGGTGGCAAGTGCCTGTAATCCCAGCTACTCAGGAGGCTGAGGCAGGAGATTACGCCACTGCACTCCCTCTAGGTGATAGAGTGAGACTCCATCTCAAAAATAAAAAAATAAAAAAATTTAAAAAAGGCTTAATGTTTTCCCCGTTGGGTTTTGGAAAATAGGTAACTTGTTTGATTTCACAGGCTCATGAATGGAGAGAATTTACCTCAGGATAAATCATGCCTTGAGTACAACCCACATCTGATTCAGATGAGACTCTGGACTTTTGAGTTGGTGCTGGAATGAGTTAAGAATTTGGGGACTACTGGGATAGAATGAATGTATTTTCTATGTGAGAAGAACATGAGTTTTGAGGGTCAGGGGCAAAATGCTATGGTTTGAATGTCTCCTCCAAAATTCACATTGAAATTTAATTGCCATTGTGATGGTTTTAAGAGGTTGGACCTTTAAAAGGTGATTAGGTCGGCCGGGCGCGGTGGCTCACGCCTGTAATCCCAGCACTTCAGGAGGCCGAGGGGGTGGATCACCTGAGGTCAGGAGTTCAAGACCAGCCTGGCCAACATGGTGAAACCCCTTCTCTACTATAAATACAAAAATTAGCTGGGCATGGCGGCAGGCGCCTGTAATCCCAGCTACTCGGGAGGCTGAGGCAGGAGAATCGCTTGAACCCAGGAAGCAGAGGCTGCAGTGAGCCAAGATCACGCCATTGCACTCCAGCGTGGGTGACAAGAGCGAAATCCTGTCTCAAAAAAACAAACAAACAAAAGCTGATTAGGTCATAGGGGCTTTGCCCTCATGAAGGGATTAATACCATTATCACAGGAGTGACTTAGTTATCATGGGTGTCTGGCCCGTTTTTCTGTCTCACACACTTTTACCCTTTCTCATCATCTGATGCCTTCTGCCATCAGATAACGTAGCACAAAGGCCCTCACCATATCTAATTGTTGGAATTAATACTCAGGATAATTGTTACCTTTGGGGAAGAAGAAAAAGGCTGTGATTTGAGGGGTGAAATAGCACTACTGGAATGCCAGTAGTGCTCCATTTCTTGACCTAGATGATAATTTTACAGATATATTCACTTTGCACAATTATATTTTGTGTTATTTTGTTTCTTTTATTGAGTTAAAAAGTTGCCAAACTGAATTCTGATTCCTCATCCCCTCTGTGAACCTACTGTGTACTTGGTATTCTCTATCTCAGTACATGCCTTTCAAGTTGCTCAGGCCGAAGTCCTTTAAGCCACCCTAACTTCTCTCTCACCTTTATAGCTAAACCATAGGCAAACTTTATCTGCTATACATTCAAAAGAGAGCCTCAGTCCAACTACTTCCCATCGTTTTGTCAACAATATCTTTGTTTAAGCCACCATTAGATCTTACCTGGACTACTAGCATTCCAACTAAATTCCCTGCCTGTACTCTTAACCCTTTATAATTTATTCCCTACATTATAGCAAGTGACCCTTTTTAAACAATTCAAATCTGTGCCCAACACTCTCCCATGACTTGCCATCTCATTCTGAATAAAATACTAAATCCTTACCATAGCCAAGAAAGTCCCGAGGAACTGCAACCCCAGCTCTCTCTGTGACCTTATCTCCTACCCTCACTCATTACAATCCAGCCAGTGTTTCTGAAACTGCCAAATGCTCCTATCTCAGGACACTTGTGGCTCCTAGTCCCTCTGCCTGGAATGTTATCCTCTCAGATATCTACCTAGTTTATTCCTTCACTACCTCCAAGTGTGTTCTCCAATGACAAGTCATTAGAAATAAATTTCCTTTTTTCCCCCCCACATCAAGCATATGAACCCAAGAAAGGCATTTCCTAACCATTCTATCTACAATAGCACCACCACAACCCATGATGGAAGTCTTGCCCAAGCCCTTCACCCTGCTTTATTTTCTGTTTATCACCCTTGGCATTTTACAACTTTCTTTATAATAGGATGTGAGCTCTACAACAGAATATTTTGCTTTGTCTATTTCTGAACCCCTGCAACTATAATAGATTCAGCCACCTCATAAGCACTGGCTGTGGTTGAATGATTTTTAATGAAAACTCAAATGTTTAAGGATGAGTGACTAAGTTATGTGACATTTTCTCTCTTTTCTGCTTCCCTCACAGTCATTTAGCAAAAACTACTCAAGTGGTTTAATATCTATAATCTGGTAGACATGGAAAGTGCCAATCTAGGACCTAAAAGAAAATGCTTAGTCTCTAATATGCCCAATCTTGGACACTGAAACATCCAAATAAATTACACATGAAGGTATTAGAACTTTTTGTTACTAGTAGACAATACCTTGCCTCATAAAGAAGTGGCTGGCTTTACTGGTAACTTCCGATGTCTTTTTATTTCTGGGCAGTTTGTTAGCAAATGTTAAATCTGTAAGGTAAATGGAATCCCTCTGTTATTTTTCTGAATTCATTACAACTTCAAGGAAAAAGTTATAACTTCTGCCAATTCTCCCTTTTTTATTTTAATTTGGGGCTAAGGGTGGCAGCTACACCTGTAATACCAACACTTTGGGAGGTCAAGGCAGGAGGATTGCTTGAGGCCAGGAGTTGGAGACTAGCCTGGGCAACAGAGCCAGACCCCATCTCTACAGAAATTTTAAAATATTAGGCATGCACCTACGGTTCCAGCTGCTTGGGAGGCTGAGGCAGGAGCATCCTTTAAGCCCAGTTTGAGGCTGCAGTAAGCTATAATTATGCTACTGCACTCCAGCCTGGGTGACAGAGAAAGACTCTGTCTCTTAAATTAAAAAAAAAAAAAAAAAAAGATTTTAACTTTGCTCTACTCTCTCAGTATGGTAAATATTAAGAAACTAATGTTGGTATTATACTAGATGCTTATGGCATATATGATGTGTATATTACAATCAAGAAAAAAAGATTAAGAAATGGTTTAAAATAACTTCCTCCCTCTGCTCTTAAAATAGAGGTAAGGAGAAAAAAAATGGTAAATATGTGATTTAGTTCACCAAAGTGTAGTTAGATAGACATGTCTGAGCAAAAGGAGCAACTGTAAATCCATCTGCTTTGGGAAAACAGGAATGTGGTCTGGAATAGCTAGCAGAGATGTTTTTGAGAAACACAAAAAGGAGATACAAAAACCAGGATCATGTGAACTTCTGTAATCTCACTGACTGTCAATACAAATACAAGCCAATTTTTCTTTCCAGTATACACATTAGAAATTTAAGAAAAAATACTGATGCCTGGGTCCTATCTCCTAAGGCAATTAAATTAGTCTCTGGAGTTGTAGGGCGTTGGCAAGATAATTTTGTAGAGTTCTCCAGGTGTTATGGACTTAATAGGTTCTCTCCAAATTTCTATGTTGAAAGCCTAATTGGCAATGTGATGGTATTAGGAGGGGGGCCTTGGGAGGTGATTAGGTCATAAGGGTAGAGCCCTCACCAATGGGATTAGTAGTCTTATAAAGAGATATGAGAGGTTGCTCTGTCTCTGCTTAGCACCATGGAGGAACACAAGAAGACAGGTGTTTGCAAACGGAAATGGGCCTTTGTCTGACACTGGATCTGCTAGGACCTTGATCTTGGACTTCCTAGCCTCTTCCAGCTTTAAACAAATTTCTATTGTTTAAGATACCTAGTCTATTGTAATTTAACATAACAGCACAAATTAAGACACCAGGGGACTCCAATATGCAACCAGGGTAAAATAACACCAGTTTAAGTTGTAGAAGCGGACCTCTGTTGTTGTGGTAAACTCCTAAAATATTAAAAACAGACTAGAAGAAGAAGAATAGTAAGTTTTAATATTCTTACTGAGTTAGGTTATTATATGCAACTGAATTGTTAATTTGAGGGTATTTTACAATTTTTTATTAGGAACCAGTTACCTAAACAATGTAAACGCATTAGAGCAGGAGCATACTAGATCTCCAATCTAGTTACTGAAGCACAAATTCTATTGGCAAAACATGCATAAACATACACATTCTAGATGCAACACAGCAAAATGCTGATGTATAGTAAACCCATTCAAGAAAATATTGCAAATATTCAAAACTGATTATAAAACTCCAAACTACTTTTGAAATAATCTACTCCAAATCCTTCATTCCATAAAGGAAACTAAAGCTTAAAACAGTAGAGTTTTCTAATGCCACAAAGTGGCTTAATAACAATTGGATTAGTTCAGCCCAATGTACTTTCCATTCCATAACATGATAGTGAAAATTTAAAAGATTTCAAGCAGTTTCTAAATCCACTCTGATTCTTCAGTACTTAACAAAAGGACAAATTAAAGTAAATATATCCCCTAAATTTATGATGTTCCTGGAATTGTCATATGCCAGGATGCAGTCTCTGATGTTTGTTGAGAGCAGAGCGATATCTGAAGGATTTTCCACAATCATTACATCCAAAAGGCTTCTCTCCTGAATGAATTCTCTGGTGCTGAATGAGATATGTGCTCTGGCTAAAAGTCTTTCTGCATTCATTACAGTTATAAGGTTTCTCTCCAGTATGAGTATTCTGATGTTCAGTCAGATGAGTACTCCGGCTAAAGGCTTTGTCACATTCATTGCACTTGTAGGGCTTCTCCCCAGTGTGAATTCGTTGATGCTGAGTTAGATGGGAGCTCTGGCTAAAGGTCTTTTCACATTTATTACACTGGTAGGGTTTTTCTTCTGTGTGAGTTTTTTGATGTTGAGCAAGAGATGAACAATGTCGAAAGGCTTTACCACACTCAGCACACTCATAAGGCTTGGCTCCTGTATGAATTCTCTTATGTTGTGTAAGGTGTATGTTCTGGTTGAATGCTCTCCCACACTCATTACACTTGTAAGGTCGTTCTCCAGTATGGATTTTCCTATGCTGAATAAGGGATGAACCATAACTGAAGGTTTTCCCACATTCATGACATTGATAGGGTTTCTCTCCAGTATGAATTCTTTCATGCTTAGCAAGAGATGAACTCCGAATAAAAGCTTTCCCACATTCTTTACATTCATAAGCTTTCTCTTGAGTATGAGTTTTCTGATGCTGATTAAGGTTTGAGAGATAACTGAAAGCCTTTCCACATTCATTGCATTCAAAGGGCTTTTCTCTCGTGTGAATTCTCCGATGTTGGGTAAGGGATGAGCAGTAACTGAAGGCCTTTCCACATTCATTGCATTTGTAAGGTTTTTCTCCAGTATGAATTTTCAGGTGTTGAGCAAGGGATGACCAGTAACTAAAAGATTTTCCACATTCTGCACAATCATAGGGTTTCTCCCCAGTATGTGTTTTTTGATGCTGAGTGAGGTTTGAGTGCTGGCTGAAGGCTTTCCCACATTCATTGCATTCGTACGGTTTTTCACCAGTATGAATCATATGATGACGGATAAAAGTTGATGGCCCATTGAAGGCCTTTCCACATTCATTACATTTATAGGTTTTTTCTCCGGTATGAATTTTTTGATGTTGAGTAAGGTGTGTGCTCCTGGTGAAGGTTTTATCACATTCATCACATTTAAAAGGTTTTTCTCCTGTATGAATTTTCTGATGTTCCATAAAATGGCCTCTCTGGCTAAAGGCTTTTCCACACTCATTACAAGTATATGGCTTCTCACCAGTATGAATTCTCTGATGCTGAACAAGATGGGTCCTCTGACTAAAGGCTTTCCCACATTCATCACATTTATATGGTTTTTCTCCAGTATGAATTCTTTGATGTTGAGTAAGAGATGGACCCTCAATGAAGCCTTTTCCACACTGATCACATTTATATGGTTTATCTCCAGTATGAATTCTTTGATGGTTTATAAGGTTTTCACTCCGGCTGAAAGCTTTTTCACATTCATTACATTTGTAGGGTTTTTCTCCAGTATGTGTTCTCTGATGGCGAATAAGAGCTGAACAATAACTAAAAGCTTTCCCACATTCATTGCACTTACAAGATTTCTCTTTTTTAACTGGGTTTGAATTCTGTTTGATGCTTCTTTTTGTAGAGGTCTCTTCTGGAGATGGTTCTTGTGTTACAAGGTTTGAACTCACATTGACACTTTTCCCAAATTCATTATTTACAGGGCCTTTTTCCCAACTGGGTATTGTCTTTTCAGTTACCTTTATTTCCTTTGGCAGTGTCTGTTGGTTTGCTTGCTGCCTCTCTAAACTGCCTTCACATTCCCAACTTTCTAGCAAGTTGGAACTCCAAGAATCATCTCTTTTGTGTTTTTCCACTATTACCTCTGGAGATAGCTCTTCTTCAGAAATGTCAGGCTCTGGGGCTGACACACTATTTTCAAGTCTTGTCTCCCAGTCTAAAAGAAAAAGAAAATTCCAGTGTTCTCTGAATAGAGAAAAAATAAACTGCTATTGTGGGAATTAATATAATGATACTAAAAAATAAATCCCTTGGAAAATTCTAATGGTTTTCAAATATATAGCCATATTATTTGGGGAGAAAGTTGGAAAGAGCTAAGGAGAATTATAAATAAAATATGAAAGTGGCAAAAGAATGTCTAATTCAATTTCGTAGATAATCTCTAAGAACCAGTTAGGAAATACATTTAAGATAATAGTTGATTAAAAAGGTGACAACAGAGATGGCTAAGAGTAGACAGGGATGAACTGAATCTGAAGGGGGCAGTTTGAATTGGGATTCCTTGCTAATAAACAACAAAACAAAAAATCCAAGAACCATGATTTAAAGACAGAACAAACAGGAAAGATTTATTAGCTAAGACGCCATGTGTTTTAGCCTGGAACACTGAAGAAATAATCACATCATTGCTAGATATGGGAAGAATTGTAAATAGTAGAGGAAATACTTTAGCAGGGAGAAACTAACAAGTTCAAGTCTAGGCATTTTGAGAATTAAGAAAAGTAATGGAGAGCTGGACTATAGTAGTGTTTGTAGAAGTGAAAGATGCCAACATCAGAATAACAAGGATGTTCAAATGTAGGATGGAAAGTATCAGCTCAAAAAAGGAAGGACAACAATAGCTAAAGCCTTAGAAAAATATGTGACAAAGAGCAGAGGCAGAGGGAAGATCCTTGAGAATAGTCAGGGTAACAGAATTAATAAAAATACTAATGAAAGAAAGCAGTTTATCAGCAAACACATAAAACAACAGAAGAAACGCAACCAGGACAGTACATAATCAGGAAGTAAAATGTTGCCCAAAACAAGAGAGATGACAACTAAAAGCAGCAGGGTAGTCAATGCTGGCAATATCCTTAAAGAAAAAAGGCTGCGTTTAAAACAGCATTTCTTCAGTTTCAATGGTATCAGAAGTTTACAGCAGACCCCAGAGGATCCTGAATCTTTCCCATATTGCAAGCCCAGTCACTATTACTACCACTACCACTATCACTGCAAGCATGAGCAGTGGGGCAGACCCCAGAGCTGCCTAGCATCCCCTCCACACCTGGCACTACGGGTAATAGCAAAGCATGTATTAGTGTAGGCAGCCTCACAGCAGTAGAATTTCTACAGGAGGGACAAGATCAAAACAATACAGGCTTTGGAAACAGCCGATTGTTCAAGAAATACATATGTTTTCATCAACAGAAATGACACCAAGGAAGGTATGTTTGCACAACAGGTAGCCATAAAGAACACCTCTGGAAGTACTTCACAATGAAAGATATGGAGACCATGGAGTCTGATGCTGCTAAAGAACAGTGCATGGAAGTGGCAGATCTCCAACCCTGGTTGGAGTTCCACTCAAAGGCAACATGAAACAGACCATGGCCAATATTATCTATGTCATCATCTCCTCCACTCAATAACCAACAGAAGTACTAGAATACAAGGGGCAGGGCAAAAAATGAAGGGATGGAGAAAGTTCCCAAAGATCAGATTGAAAAATACCATCCCTATTGCAGAAAGCAATTCTCCCTTTACTACATGCAAAGTCTACAGACATTGACCATAGTATTCTGACATCCCATGTGTGGAGAAGTAATCGAGGGTGTTGACAACCAGGGGACAAGAAAACAAGGTAGACCAGTGAGACAGATATATATCAGGGTTATAGATCATGATTCTGAGGGTCAAGATCATCAAGACAGCTCCGAGAAGATGGCAATAAAGAGGATAAGGGAAATTATGTAGACTAGGCCCAGGGTTAGTGGCTACCTCAATGTAGGTACTGTCACAATATCACTACCTGTAGAGATGTCTACAAAAGTATACATCATTTTTATAAAGACAAAAGTAGCCAACTCACCAGCTAAGAATAAATCTATTCTAGATGCTGATAAAGATAGGATTGAGGGCTGATTTACCAAGACAATCATCATCAGGTCAAATTCCAGCAATAAAAAGTAACCAATAGAATGGAGCTAAGTATCTCAAGTGCTTGCCTTCTGTTCACTGACCAGGTAACTGGAACTATATAAATTATCTATGCAACATGGGGTGTGGGGGTTATTATTTTTGCCTAAATAAATCTTTTTGGTAAAAAGTATTTTTTGAAAAGCATAAGTTTTTTAATACACATTTAAATGGTTTAAAACGGTTTTCTATCTGGTCAAGTAAAACTTCATTTTTAGTTTGTGATAAAACTTGACAACCTGCTTTTTCCAAAAGTTAACTAACCATAAGCCCCAGTTATTAAAGTTCTTCTTTTTTTAAAAATTAAGCTTTCTAAAGTATGTCCCATGAAACCATTCTAAGAGAAAGATTTTACAGATGTGATATGAATAAAAAGTATTCATGGTTGGAGGCAGGGTGGGGGTTGGGGAGATGTTACATTCTATGCAATCCTGTTGAACATTCATAACACCTAACTGCCTATTTAAAAAAAAAAATCTCTGAGTGGTACTCCAGTTAGAAACTTGCTAAAGTTTGAACATGGCACACAATTTTCCCCCATAAAGAAGAACCTCACCTACATCCCATTAACTCTAGAGACGTATCCCTTACCTAGAATGACTAGGTTTGTTTATTTTTCTAGGGTCAGATCCTTAGGTTACTTCATGCAGTTTGAAAACTGATGATTTAGAAGAAAGTTATTCATAATTTCAAAAACTGTATGATAAAGTGATAAAATCAGAAGCTAGCTAGGTGCAGTGGCTCCCACCTGTAATTGCGGCACTTAGGGAGGCTGGGGGGAGTAGATCACTTGAGCCCAGGAGTTCAAGACCAGCCTGGGCAACAAGGTGAAACCCTGTCTCCACTAAAAATACAAAAATTAGCCAGGCATGGTGGCATGCACCTGTAGTTCCAGCTACTCGGGAAGCTGAGGTGGGAGGATTGCTTGAGCCTGGGAGGCAGAAGCTGTAGTGAGCCAAGATTATGCCATTGCACTACAACCTGGGCAACAGAGTGAGGCTTTGTCTCAAAAAAAGAAAGAAAAAATCAGAAGCTACACATGTTACTAGGAAAGAATTAGGTGATAAAGAAATAAAGCCTGCAGGTATGCAATTCATTTTGTTGAGTTTGGTTGGGAAAGAAAAGAGAAACTGAACGGTGGCCATAAAGATTCATATTGTGGAGTAAATCTATTTGGAAATACAGGTTAGGTATTTCTAGGTAAAAGTACTAGGAATGGAGCCTGTAGACCCAAAATAAAAAATTGTAAGGACTGAAAAGTATGGTGATAATTATGAGATCATGGTCCTAAAGGAAGCAGAAAGAGATGTAATGCAGAGTCCAGTATGAGAGGTGGATTTCGTAAAACGGTAGGAAGGACATCTCAAAAAGGGACATTTATAACATAGAATCTATGTTCTATAACATAGAATATATATTGCAACAACTAGTGACATAACAAAGCATAAGAAAGTCCAGAAAACAGATGCTTTCCCATTTCTCCATAGGAAATACTTTAAAGGGAAGAAAATACATCTACAGTTCAGACATAAAATCCTCTCTTATCAGGCTGACAGTCAGAGTTAATGATACTCATCTGCTGGCATCCATGACTTACCTGCACAGGTACCTACTGGAATGCTTGGCTCCATGATCCATGGCTCTGTCCCTTGCTCTAACTGGGAAATCACATCAGGTTTAGAAACTTGGAGTCCTGTTCATTAGGGAAAAAAAGAAAGAAACCTGCAGTAAGGGAAAAGTAACATATCAGAATTCAATCACCGCTTTGTCTTTAGAAGAAATGACATGTAGTAAAAACCTGATGGGAGTGGATAACATATCAACCTTCAGTGTTATGTTACCAGTTCCCAGACACGGTGGGAGTATAATTTGGGAACTGATCTGGGTTCAGGAAAATTATTATTTTGTCCTCTGCTTGCTAGGATGCTAGAAACCTTTTCAAAAACTTTAGAAATTCAGAAATTGTTGGTTACTAAACTTAAAGGCAAACTCCCCTGAGCACGAGAGAGCCCTCCTCCTGAACACCCCTTGATATTAACTCAGAGAAGTTATCCTTACCTATAGAGACCAGGTGTGTATAATTTTCCAATGTCACATCTCTGAACAAATCTCTCTGGCCAGGGTCCAGCTGTTTCCATTCTTCCTGGGTAAAGTCCACTATCACATCCTTAAAAGTCACTGATTCCTGAAATACCAAACATATTTCTGCTTAGCCATAAGCCTTTACTTAGGAAAGGGGTAAAGTTAGCAATACTGACAGAAGTAAGGCAGTCTATAGGATGTCTGCAAAATAATCTTGACATTTTCTCCTTTATAAAATAAATGTAAAAACAGTGCCTCATCCATTGGGTTATTGTAAGAATTAAATAAAACATTCCAGGTGAAATGCTTAATTTAACATCTGGCATATAATAAGTGCTCAGTCAATACGGCCATTGTTGTCCTTCATCATCATCATTACCATCATCATCCCTGTGTTCCAACATATGTTAAGTATTAATGGTTTAACTATTATCATCAATAATATTTTTTACTACCTACAATGTGCAAGAGCACCCAAAGGTTTTTTTGAAAAAGAGAGGTGGAAAGACTTGCCCTAATACATTTCAAAAGATAAAGTAATTAAAAAATGGCCTAGTTTGGAATAAAACAAAATGAAATAAAATAGAAAATCCAGAAATAGACTCATATTTATAACAGTTGAAAGGCATTAAGCTGTTTTCAAATTGGTTAAAAGTTAATTATTTAATTTAAAAGTAAGTTAGAAGCTAAAAGTTAAATTAGTTAAGATGGATTAGCCACTAAATCATGCCATAACAAACAACTGTCTATGAAAAAAAAATTAAGGTGAGATCCTTACTTCACAACACACACAAAAATTCCTGCCAACCTAAAGATGAAATTTTAAAGAAAAAGTCAAAATAATATAGAATAAAAAGCAGGAAAATATTTGTATAAGCTTGAAATCTGGAAAGCAAAATTTACATGATGGAGAGACAGACTGATAGATACAACCACATAACAATGTAAAACATCTATATATAGACATCATAAACAAAAGGCAATTTAACTAAAAAAAACTTCTGCACAATAAAAAAAAACCTACAGAGTTCAAGACAACCTGTAGAAGGGGCAAAAATATTTGCAAACTATTCATCTCACAAGGGACTAATATCCAGAATATACTCAAATCAACAGCAAATAAATAAATAGTACCATTAAAAAGTGGATGAAGTATCTGAATAAGCATTTCTCAAAAGAAGACATATAAACACCCAAATATATGAAAAAATGCTCAACATCACTAAAGGCAAATCAAAATCATAATGAGATATCTCACCCCAGTTAGTCAAAAAGACAAAAAAAAAAAAAAAAAAACAAATGCTGGCAAGGATACACCACTGGTAGGAAGGTAAATTAGTACAACCATTATGGGTAACAGTTTGGCACTGTCTCAAAAAAACTAAATATGGAACTACCATATGACCCAGCAATCCTACTAATGGGTATTTATCCGAAGTAAAGGAAATCAGTATACCAAAGAGACACATGCATCCCCATGTTTGCTACGGCTTTATTGACAACAGCTAAGATATAGAATCAACCTAAATGTCCATCAACAGATGAATGGATAAAGAAAATGTGGTGTATATACACAATGGAATACCATTCAGCCATTAAAAAAAAGAATAAAATCTTGTCATTAGTGGTAACATGGATGAACCTGCAGGACATTATGTTAAGTGAAATAAGCCAGACATAGAACGATAAATATTGCATGTTATCATTCACATGTAGGAACAAACAAAAACAAAATGAGTTCATAGAGAGTAGAACTGTGCTTACTAGAGGCTGGGAAGGGTAGTGAGGAGGGAAGGTTAGGGAAAGACTGGCTAACAGTTACAAAGTTACAGGTAGATGGAAGGAATAAGTTCCAGTGTCTATAGCACTATAGGGTGAATATGGTTAACAATAATTTTGTGTATAATTACAAGAAAATAGAAGTGAGGATTTGGAATATTCACAACACAAAGAAGTGATAAATGTTCAAGGTGATGGATATGTTAATTATCCTGATTTTATCATTACACATTGTATTCACATACCAAAATATCACTCTGTATCCCATGGATATGTACAATTATTACATGTCAACTAAAAATTAAAGGGGAAAAGGGGAAAAGAAGGGATCAACTACCCACAAAAATAGCAACAATAAAGGCCAACAACCCAAATAAGCAAGTCACCGTGGAAAATGTGAAACCATGAAAAGATGCTCCCCTCCCCTAAAAATACAGTTAAACAGTAAAATATCAGACTGGGTAACACTGCTGAAGTGCTCATGTATACTATGGTGGAAAGAGAACCCAAATGCAATCTATCTAGGGGGCAATCTGACAAGATCTATCAAAACTTTAATGGATATACCATTCAATCCAGTCATCCTACTTCTAGGAATTTATTCTTCAGAAACTCTTCTAGGTACAAAGACATATGTACAATTGCCATTTCAACATCATTTGTGTGGAAGGGAAAAAAAAATCAAATTACATGTCCA
This sequence comes from Papio anubis, assembly GCF_008728515.1. NCBI lineage: Eukaryota > Metazoa > Chordata > Mammalia > Primates > Cercopithecidae > Papio > Papio anubis. The sequence goes on from NC_044981.1 coordinate 27,255,835, forward strand.
TTAATAGGATAGTGGTTAATAATAAATAAATTAAAAAAAAAAAAAATTAAAAGCTGGAATGCCAAAAAAAAAAAAAAAAAAAACAAAAAAATATATGGTACACCCATACTAAGACACTTTATATAGATAGTTATCAAATGAGGTATATCTATATGTACTCATTAGAAAATATGTACACAGGAGGACAGGCATTGTGGCTCACACCTGCAATCTCCACACTTTGGGAGGCCGAGCTGGGGGGACTGCTCGAGCCCAAGAGTTCAAGACCAGCCTGCGCAACATAGTGAGACCTCATCGGCACTAAAGATAAAAATAGAAATAAGCTGGGTGTGGTGGCACGCACCTGTAGTCCCGGATTCTCAGGAAGCTGAGGTGGGAGAATTGCTTCTGCCCAGAAGTTCGAGGTTGCAGTGACCTATGATCATACCACTGCACTCTAGGGTATGATCCTACTTTTCTTTTTATGAATAGGAAGAAAGTTTATATGTAAATGAACAGAAAAAAATCTGAAAGAATACTTAAGCAAATACTATTGGTGGGACTGGGTAGTGGGACCTACAGGCAATGCAGGGAACTTCCTGCTTTTTTTTATTGCTATGTATTTAAAACTAAGTAAGAGAGCATTAACTTTGTTTAAAACATATAAATATATTAAATCATTAGGACTTTTCCCTCTAACCATGACAAAGCAACTGGACTAGTTCTTCCAATATAAATGAAACTGAACAATATATCTGAAACAAGTGTTTTCATATGTTGAACAGCAGGCAGGACAGAAGTGATACGGACAGAAGGGAAACACTAACATGAGTCCCATAATCCCCTTAACTTTTTGCCTGAGGAACTCCCCAGACTGCAGAGCAGAGAGGCAGAGCTCCACCAAAGCAGTGGTCTTACTGAGCTGAGGAGACCAAGTTGAAAGTTCAGAACTACTGAAGCAGGGAATCTGCAGGATAGATACTGGAGAGGAGGGAGCTGCAGAGAAAAGGAATATCACAAATCTGGTGTAAATACAATCTCCATGGGCAATGCAAAGTTACCAACATGACATAACTGAGAAGTTATGTGCACAGTCGGCTCCCACAAACAGTTCCAGGACACTTTAGGAGCAGGACAAGTCCAGACTGTGAGGAAAGAGCATAAGCAGCAGGTCTGGTTGGCTCATTCCTTGCTAAATTCCAGGGACGCCTAGATCCTTGGTTCTGACCCTTGAACAAGCTCCGAAAACTAAACCTTTGAACACTTCCATGGTCACTAATTACTGACATAATTCTGTGTGCCTAGTCACTGATTAATGATGTTATTCTGTGTGCCCAGTGCACTGGGACAAGTTGTACCAAACTGTCAACATCGTTTAAAGAAACATGGAAATTTATGACGTGTACCAGGTGCCGAGTGTGGGGTCTATACTATAGCTGGTCATATGGCAGGTAAAGGCCAACGTGATCAGCAACCTTTATGAATTTGGACTCTAAGACTCAAGCAGGATTCTCTGGGTAGACATTTTTCTTGTTTCTGTGGCTCACAATAACAGAGAAAGTGCATCTGTATGATCATCACAGAGGGAGGGCTCGGAAGCCTGTACCTGATTTCTCTGGACTCTGCTTATGAATACCCTTTTCCTTCTGATCCTCTTTTGTATGCTTTGCTGTAATATTCTTTAGCCATGATTTATGCTACTGAGTCATATGAATCATTCCAACAAATCACTGAACTAAAGCATGGTCATGGGTCCCTGAAACACAGCCCTAGAGTAATGCTACACTAGATCAGCCCTAACATTGCTTACAGTTCAAAATACAGATGTCAACAGGATCAAGCTGTGGCCAAGATGGAATTAACAATAATTGGATTTACTCTCCTACATGAAATAATACATTCCAGACAAAATGAAACAAAAGTTTCCAACACACTGAACCTCAGGTAACAAAGAAAAGTGATCCCTGAGAATCAGGAAACAAATGATGTGAGCCCTATAATAGCTCTAGTTTACTGCCTTGAGAGTTTCCAAACACTGGTGTAGGGAGGTGGAACCTAGGAGTAGCCCAGCAGATTTCTGGAACTGAAGAGATAGAGCTGAGAGTTTGGAAAATCAAGATGACTAGAGTTCACAGGACACAGTACTGGAGAGGAGAGAGCTACACAAAGAGAGAAGCAAGGAAAACTGCAGAGGTTCCCTCTTGAGTATTCAGAAAAGTACCAATCTGTGCATGGGTGTGATGAAACTATCTGAGGCCAGTGAAAGAATCATCTAAAAGGAGTCATGGGACCAGTACCAGTGCTCAAAAAGGACTGGAAATACATCAGCCAAAATGGAAAACTTCATAATCCATGAGGCATTGGGTAGAATACTCAGAATGGTCCTGCCTCTATAGTCGAGAATAAATAGCCTGAGACTAAATGCTGTTCCGAGCCCACCTAACAAATCTTAAAAGGCTCGAAAGGAACACACTGATTCCAGTAACTTAACTGCATCCCAGAATAAGGTTCAATAAATTTTTTTTTTTTTTTGAGACGGAGTTTCCCTCTGTTGCCCAGGCTAGAGTGCAGTGGCATGATCTCGGCTCACTGCAAGCTCCGCCTGCTGGGTTCACGCCATTTTCCTGTCTCAGCCTCCCGAGTAGCTGGGACCACAGGCACCCACCACCACACCTGGCTAATTTTTTTGCATTTTTAGTAGAGACGGGGTTTCACTGTGTTAGCCAGGATGGTCTCGATCTCCTGACCTCGTGATCCGCCCACCTCGGCCTCCCAAAGTGCTGGGATTACAGGCGTGAGCCACCGTGCCCGGCCAAGAATATTTTATATGAATGTAAAAAATTCAGAACCCAGTAAGGTAAAATTCAGTGTGTGGCATCCAATCAAAGATTATCAGGCGGCTGGGCATGGTGGCTCACACCTGTAATCCCAGCACTTTGGGAGGCCGAGGTGGGTGGATCACAAGGTCAGGAGTTTGAGGCCAGCCTGACCAACATGGCGAAACGCCATCTCTACTAAAAATACAAAAAAATTAGCCAGGCGTGGTGGTACACACCTGTAATCCCAGCTACTCAGGAGGCTGAGGCAGGAGAATTGCTTGAACCTAGGAGGCAAAGGTTGCAGTGAGCTGAGATTGTGCCACTGCACTCCAGCCTGGGTGACAGAGTGAGACTCTGTCTCAAAAACAAACAAACAAACAAACAAAAAATTATCAGGCAATGCAGAGAAGCAGGAAAATACAATGCATAATAAGGAGAAAAGTCAATCAATTGAAACCAACCCAGAAGAGATGTTAGAGTTAACAGATAAGAACATCAAAAGTTTTTATGACTGTATTCCATATGTTCAAAACATCAGGAAGAGATATGAAAGACATTAAAAAAAAAAAAAAAAAAAAAAAAAAACCTAAATGGAACTTCTAGAGCTGAAAATGAGAATGTTTTGAGATTTAAAAAAATTCACCAGGTAGTATTAACAGAAGAGTAAGCTTTGAAGAGAGAGATTAGTAACTTCAAAGACACAGAAATCAAAGCTATTCAAAATAAAATTTTAAAAAGTTTTAAAAAAAAGAGACTTGGGGAGCTCTAGGAGAACTTTAAGTGGCCTGCTTTATGTGTAATTGGAGTACCAGGTCGGGGGCAGGGGAAAGATGAAAGGGGACCAAAAAACATTTTTGAGGAAATAATAGCTGATTATTTTCCAAACTTGATGATAACACACAAAAAAATTGCACTAAAATACGTCATAATCAAATAGCTCAAACTCAGTGATAGAAAAAAATCTTACAAGTAATCTGAGGAAAAAAGATACACAAATATAAAAAACAAAGATAAAAACAACAGTAACTTTTTTGTTAGAAATAATAGACACTGGAGCAACATCAAATACTGAAAAGAAGAAATCTGTCACACTAGAATTAATAGACAAAGGCAAAATAAAGACTTCTTTAGACATAGAAACCTGAAAGTATTATTCATGTAGACCTACACTATAAGAAATGTTAAAGGAAGTCCTTCAACCAGGAGAAAAAAAAAAGATACCAGATGAAAATATGGTTCGACACCAAGGTTTTTCAACCTTGGCGCTATTGATATTTTGGACCAGATGATTCTCTTAGATAAGTGTAGGGGCCTGTCCTGTGTATGGAGACATCACTGGCCTTAACCCACTGGATGCTAATAGCACTCCCTACCAAGTCTTGACAATCAAAAAAGTCCCCTAACACTCCCAAATATTGCTCCTTGGGGAGCAAAATCACTCACAATTGTGAACCACTGATTTATAAAAACGAAAAAAGAATACCAAAAATGGTCATTACACAATGAGCATTGTAATAATTATATACAATTATTTTCTTATTATTTAAATACCTTTCAAAGATAATTGGCTGCTTAAAGGAAATAACAACAAAGTATTATGGGATTTATAATATATGTAACAAGTAAAATATATGGCAACAATAGCATTAAAATTGCGGTGGGGGGGGAAATGTAAATACACTATTCTAAGTAAAATGGACTATCACTTGAAAGTACATGATGATTAAAACAAATATGAATCCCTAAAGCAACAAGTAAAATAGCAAAGAGTTATGGCTAATAAGCTAATGAAGGAGATAAAATAGAATCATAAGCATATTCAATCCAAAAGAAGGTAAGAATAGAAGGAAAAAAAGAAAAAAGACAATACAAATAGAAAACAAACAGCAAGGTAAAAGACTTATCCATATCAAAAGTCACATTATATTTAAATGTAACACATTACATGTAAGATAATATTGAATACAAATGGTCTAAACACCCCAAGAAGCAGAGATTTCCAGATTTGATTAAAAAAAAAAGCACAACCCGGGTGGGGTGGCTCACGCCTGTAATCCCAGCACTTTGGGAGGCCAAGGCAGGTGGATCATGAGGTCAGGAGATCAAAACCATCCTGGCTAACATGGTGAAACGCCGTCTCTACTAAAAATACAAAAAACTAGCCAGGCATGGTGGTGGGCGCCTGTAGTCCCAGCTACTGGGGAGGCTGAGACAGGAGAATGGCGTGAATCAGGGAGGTGGAGTTTGCAGTAAGCCGAGATCACGCCACTGCACTCCAGGCTAGGCAACAGAGCGAGACTCCATCTCAAAGACAAAAAAAAAAGGCAAAACCCAACTACATGTTGCTTGTAAGTAACTCACTTTAAATATAAAGATACGAATAAGTTAAAAGCAAAAATATATAAAAATATATACCATATGTCAAAGTAAATTTCAAGGCAAAAGATATTACCAGGCATTAAAAACACCATTTCTCAACAATAAAGGAGTCAACTGATTAAGAGAACATAACAATCCTAAACGTTTATGCACCTAATAACAGAGCTTCAAAATATATGGTGCGAAAATTGGTAAAACAGCAAGGAGAAACAGATCAACCTACAACAGTCTGAGATTTCAATACCCCTTTCACAATTACTGATAAAAACAAGCAGACAGGAAATCAGTGAGGATATAAAAGACTTGAACAACACTATCAACCAAGTTGACCAAACTGGTATCTGTGGTATACAGAACAAGGCCCTCCCAAAAATGTCCATGTCCTAACCCCTGAAACCTGTGAATTTGTTACCTAACATGGCAAAAGAGACTTTACAAATGTGATCAGGTTAAGGACCTTGAGTGGGGAAATTATTCTGTATTACATGGGTGAGCTTAGGGTAATCACAAGGGTCTTTATAAGAGGGAGGTAAGCGGATCAGAGTAGGAGATACAAAGATAGAAGACAAGTCAGAGTCAGAGAGAGACAGACAGAGAGATAAATTTGAAGATGCCACAGTGCTAGTTTTGAAGATACAATAAGTAGACACAATCCAAAGAACACAGCAGCCTCTAGAAGCTGGAAAAGGCAAGGAATAGATTCTTCCCCTAGAACCTTCAGAAGAATGCTGTCCTGACAATCTATTTTGGACTTTTGACTTCTAAAACTGTGAGTAAATGTTATTTTAATGCCATCTAAGCTTATGGCAATTAATTATAGCAGCAATAGAAAATGAATACATCTATAGAACATTCTATAAAACAATAGCACAATATACATTCTTTTCAAGCGCTCACTGATAGTTTACCAAGATGTACCACACTCTGGACAAAAAACCAAGTCTCCATAAATTTGAAAGGATTCAAGTCATACAAGGTATGTTCTCTGATTACGGATATTTTCACTGTCTTGATTGTGGTAATGGTTTCATGAATGTATGTATGTCAAAACTTATCAAATTATACATTTTTAAATATGTGCACTTTACTGTCACAATATACTCCCCAATTAAATAGAAAATACCAAAAGTACTTGGGCTGAAAGTGGGAAGAACTGGTACCATTTCTTTGTTAAGAAAATTCAGTTATGGGACAGGAATTAAGCAGGGGGAAAATTTTAAGAAGGAGGAGGGCTTGAGGTTGATTATGGCTGGTGAGCAATTGTTACCTTTTTTGTCTAAGTTCTCCATCAGTCCAGGTCACTTTTCTTCCATTAAAAATCATTAATGGTTCATAAATGGCTTACACGATAAAGCCTTCAACTTCTCATCCAGGTATCAAGGCTTTCGTATTCTGACTTCATTCAATCATTTGTGTACCACTTGCCATAAACCATCCCTTCCATATTTTTCTGAATCCTGTGTAACATCTGTTAATTCTTACTTACGAACTTGTGCTTATAATCTTCTCTATACCTAGAATCCATACCTCCATCCCCACCACCTTACTTGTTCAAATATCCAAATGTCACCTATTGTTTTAGAGGCATCACAAATCAGCCATTCTCCATGAAACTCTCCTAATCCTTCCAGAGCACATACATTTTCCATTCTCTAATATCCACATTACTCATTTCACCTTTCTTATATTTACCTGTTTTATTTTCTAGTAGTCATTTTGGCCTATTAAAGGAACAAGTTTTGGGGCTGGGCGTGGTGGCTCACACTTGCAATCCCAGCACTTTGGGAGGCCAAGGTGGGTGGATCATGAGGTCAGGAGTTCGAGACCAGCATGGCCAGCATGATGAAACCCTATCTATACTAAAAATACAAAAAATTAGCTAGGTGTGGTGGTGCAGGCCTGTAATCCCAGCTACTCGGGAGGCTGAGGCAGGAGAATTGCTTGAACCCGACAGGTGGAAGTTGCAGTGAGCGGAGATCACCACCATTGCACTCCAGCCTGGGTGACAGAGGGAGACTCCATCTCAAAAAAAAAAAAAAAAAAAAAAGGATCAAGTTTTGTACTTATTTTGCTCTCCCATCCCTGGAGCATAGCAAGATACTAAGCAAGAGGTAAGTGGTGAATGTATTAGTTAAAGCTGGAGAGGCAGAGTTAGGAATGCGGTTACTAGACAGATAAGAGCCCAGAATGAACGGCCAACATTGATTTTTGGATAAACAGAAAAAAACAAAACAAAAAAACCACAATCACCCTCTAAAGAATAAAATGGCATTTCAAGAAACCACATCTTACCTGAAAACTGGTTGATGAGAGTAGATTATGTCCCCCTTGGAGAAGGGTGGAGTCTGGAGAGGACAGATCTAGGGGAAGAAGCAGGAGCCATATGACTTCTGTTCAATATAGCTATCCCCAGCAATCCATAAATTCCGTTTATTCTTCTATTTGAAAATAACAGAAACTATGCCATTTCCTTTACATTTTAGAATGCAAAAAAAAGTTAGAAGGTAACTGGGGCCCTGGTACCCTCCTCAGTAGGCTCAAGAGGTAAAGCATTGCTTTATGATTCAGTTTTGTACCTAGACACTTAGAAGTCATATGTATTATATGACTCAATCTATGTTCCTTATTAAGTGAGGCAAACTATTTCTGCTGCCTTTTCTCTGCTACATATAAAATATGAAGAAATAATCCGATTACTTTCCAAAAGTCTTTATAGGCCCTTTGAAAACTTTGCTATTAAGGCAAATTAAATATCACAATGACATATGCTACTTACTCTACCCACCCAACAGAATGTCTTAAATTAAATAGACATGGTCAATACTAATTGCTGGCAAGAATATAAAGCAATTAGAACTTTTTAGATTGGCATATGGAATAAATGTATCAACCACTTATGAAAACTGGTAGTTTATACTAAGCTAAACATATGACTATCCTATGACTCAGCAATTCCACTCCTGTCCTTACATCCATAAAAATGCTTATGTCCATCAAAGACTTGTACAAGGATCTTCACTGCAGATTTATTCATAATATTTCAGAACTGGAAACAACCCAAATGCCTTTCAACAGAACACAGCATAAACAACCATGGTATTTTCATACCATGGATTACTCCAAAATATAAGAAAGAGCTACTAACATAATTAACAACATGGATGCATCTCATAAACATAATGTTGAGCAAAATAAGCCAGACAGAAAATAATGCATACTGTATGACTATATTTATATTAAGTTTAAAAACCAACCAAACTGATCTATAGTAATGAAAGTTAGAATAGTACTTCTGGAGGGATAACTGACTGGGCAGAGGCACAAGATACTTCTGGGGCAATAGAAACATTCCATATCTTGGTTATACTCGTTTATACATACATAAAAATTTGAAAAGCTATATACTGTACAGTATTTGTGTGCTTTACTGTATATAACTTATACCTTAATAAACAAAACAAAACAAAAAAAAACTTTGCTCTTGGGGGAATCCATTCAGAGTACTGGTTGACAGGAAAGCCTGATTCTCAAAATGACTCGTCTGGTAATTAATTATGTAAAATTATGCAAGTCCCTTGTCTTCTTTAGGCTTCAATTTTCTCATCTTTAAAAGACTAGAGGCAAATGTCTGACAAACATACCTTTCAAAATCCTCTTGAAGAGGAGATAGTGGTGAGGAAAACCAAACTAGGTACACCTGTTTCCACAAAGAAGTAAAACAAGAAAAATTTTCTCCTCTTAGAAATTTAATGTATGCAGAAATACTAGTGAGGGAAGATGTCTCTGGATATAAAAATTTGAATGAGATTGGCTGGGCACAGCGGCTACGCCTGTAATCCCAGCACTTTGGGAGGCCGAAGTGGGCGGATCACCTGAGGTCAGGAGTTTGAGACCAGTCTGACCAACATGGTGAAACCCCGTCTCTATTAAAAATACAAAAATTAACTGGGCATGGTGGCACGCACCTGTAATCCCAGCTACTCAGGAGGCTGAGGCAGGAGAACTACTTGAACCCGGGAGGCAGAGGTTGCAGTGAGCTGAAATTACGCCACTGCACTCCAGCCTGGGCGTTAGAGTGAGATTCAGTCTCAAAAAAAAAAAAACTTTGAATGAGACATGAGGTATGAAGTAGAAAGACTAGCAATGCTGTAAGAGATGCTTGGTAAAAACTAAGAAAAAACAATCAAAACAGGTAAGGGTCAAGATGGATATTTATGACCACACACAGATGCATGAGATAGTGGCAATAAGCCAAGTGAATTTGCACCTGAAAAAAAAGAAGGGAAACCCAATATTTTAGGCATTAACCAAGGCTTGCTGGGCTGGAAGACATAAGACCTTAAAACTATATAACTTAAAAAAAAAAAAAAATCAACTAAGGGACTAAATATAAAGACAGTGGGGAACATGAAGAATAAAAAGAAAAGCTAAACAATCAAATGGAGAGAACCCAAGTAATTTCAGGGAATCTAAATTGTACCACTAAGGTGCAAGGACAATCTCTTTGGGATACAACCATTAGGATAGGTCAGTGTCATCTGATTTTAGTTCCAAGATTCAAATTCCAGAGAGAGCCAGCTGGCCTAGTGTGGGTTTTATGACCAATCCTTGTTTAAAAGAGAGCTGGGTAAAATTTACGCAAAATGATCTGATAGAAAGAGACAGACTAAGAGATGGATTATTGTATTTGATGCAATAATCGTGAGTGTGAAACCTGATGGAAACTGTAGATAAACCAAAAGAAAGAAAAAAAAACAAAAGCAGCACCATGCTGGCAACAGTATGACATAGCTTAGGCAAGTGGGGGTGATGAATAATATGGAGAAAAGCAGTTTCAACTGTTTGGCTATGTAAGTTTCATTTTGTAAAAAATGTATTAATCAAGAAATTCTTAATGCTGTCATGCCTCAGAAAGCAGAGGAAGCAATAAAGGGAACTATTATGCTCAACTTGATTTTGACCAGTAAAGAAAAACTGTTTTGTAACAGAAGTCTTAAGAAAAAAAATGAAGATGTTATCTTGGAAGTTCTTAACAGTGAAAGAAAATGTTCCACATGCACAGACAGGTACCTAAGACTTTAGGAAAACAGAATCAAGAGAAATGTCTCAGGTAAGATGCTTTTTATTCCAAGTAACAGCAACCAACAGAACCAAAAACAGCAACAGTTACAGAAACCAACTGTGTGCCTGGCGCATAGTAAATGCTCAGTATGTGCTGCAAAAATTATTACAAGGAACAGAGGCTCAGTAAAGTTAATCCTAATAATAAAATTGTGAGAAATCCCCAAAATAAAGAAAAAACAAAGGCTTTTAATGAAACTACTTTGACTGATTTAATTCTGATAAACTTAGAATATATATTTTAAAAATCTACTGTAAAAAAGACTTGAAGGACAAAAAATTGAAGAGTAGTATGGACCAAACCTACATTATTCACATGAATAATATGAATAATGTTAAGATTTCTAATGATACTATTTTTAACAAATGCAAAAAAGGACTGCATGATAATAGTTAGGTTAAACCAAACTTGATTGCACAGCCATACCTAAAGAATGTAAAGACAACACCAATGCAGAGGGAAGTCTATAGGGACACGTCATAAGCCTCTGTCCTTACCCTGACCTGTTCAATGACATGTAGGAAGAAATAGAAGGAATATTCATTAAATCTGCTAGTGGCATTAAGTTGGAAAGGACAGTTAAGACACTGAATAACTAAATTAGAATTCATAATCATTCTGAAAGCCTAAAACATGTGACCAAAAAATTGGACAATCATAACTGTAAGTCCTGACATTAAGGATAATAATAATTCCATTACACAAAAATGGTATAAATCTAGATCACTGCAGTTTATGTAAAAAAAATCTAAAGTTTACAGTACATCACTGATAGTTTTTAAAGCAAATGTGATCTGATGCCAAACAGCAGAAGTATAATCCCAGTCAAACGAAGTAGTACATTATTCTTTGAGGTACTTTTCAAAGCACATCCAAAGAACTATGTTTATCATTAGGCACTGCATTTTACGAAAAATGCTGACAAGCAGGAGAGTTTTCAGAGAAGAGGTCTAGATACATCACACAGACCAATCAAAAGAAATGAGGCTATATTGCTTAGAATTTATGAGGCGGAGTTGTAATAGCTGAATTCACGTATCTTAAGGGCAGCAGTGTGAAATTAAGAACAGTTTCCTTTTCTCTGGAGGACTCAGAAATAAGATCAACACAAAAGTTACAGGAACAAGTACATCTGTTTAATATAACAAACTAAAAAAGAAAGCCAACAAGGGAATAGTCTGCACCCAAAATGGCGAGTTTAATGCCACACTAGTTCTGGCCTAGGGTTGACAGACTGCCATCTGCCAAGGAGATTTCAAAACTAACTCTTTCATTGAAGGGATAATTACCAAGATGTCTTCTGACTTCAACATTATAATTTTAATATTTAATATTCAGAAGTCATGTGGGGATCACATATACTCTGAATGATTATGTCTTTTCATTCCCCAATGGAATGAAAGAAAAAATAAACTCCTCCCCCAAGTATCTCTCTATAAAAAAGAATCTCTCCCTACAATGTAATTCGGTTTCTTTGCTAATCCCTAAGCATACCGTTCCTTCCTTCCAGCTCTCCTGCTCTGATCTCAAGTATTTGATCCTCCAGTCATGACTGTTCTCAAGCCTCCATCAACCCACTCTCCCCCAAGTCGACCCCACTACCTTCCATCTCAGAAGCTCATCCCGTTCCTCTGGAACTTGAATACCAGGGTTCGCCAGGCAGCGTTCCTTCAGCTGATACCTCAGTCTGGGACTCAGATGTCTAGCTCCCCTTGCAGGGAGTCTGCAACACGCTGAGGTTGTCTATCCTAAAAAACACAGGATGGCGTCAGCAGCATACGTCACACAATCACACATCAGAGTCTTGCAAAGTGACCAAGAGGTCTTACACAAGAGAAGTGCCCTAAGAGAGCACTAGAGAGGCGTGTGGCACTCCGATGAACAAAAACAGAGTGGAGATCGGGTAAGCGGGTTCTGCCTCAGATCCAAAAAACCCTTGGTGCCCACCCTAGAATCTGGCCGGGGCATCCACAGACCTGGTCTGTTCCCTCTGTGCACATTTGTGACTCACACCCCTGCGAGGTCGGATAACACGAAGACACACCTGTTGCAGAGCGTTAAAGCTGGAAGGTGGATAAGCAGGGCGGGGCCCGGCATCCGACTTCCCCTAAGGCCAGAACAAAAGAACAAAGCCCTCCAAGGGATCAGGGCGGGACCGCCCCGCACAGACGGAGGCGAGGTGCGCCCCCTTTGAGGACTCCCCAGCTTTCTCCCGCAGAGGCCTCTAAGCGCGAAACCAGAAGGGTGACGTCACGGGTCCGGAGGGCTGGCTGTTGCCATGGTGATACCTGAGCTCCCCTCCCTTTATAGCGATCCACACACTCTGATCCCGGGTCCGGAAGCGCACTGACCGCCACCAGACTTAACGCACGGAGCCGAAGCAGCTGGACTTCCAGAGCGCCAACCTCTTTCCACGCCTACAACCGGCTTCAACGGTCACTTCCGGTCGTTATGAGAGAGCCCCGCTCCGCCCCGCACGCCGGCGCCGGGCGGGCACACTGGACCAGCGTTCCCAGAACACTCCGCGACGAGGTTGCTGAACTTCATTTCCCAGAGGCTTTAGCTAACGTTTCGCGTTCGCCCTGCGCAGGGCCGCACATTTTCGCCGCCAGTCATTTGTTCCTGTTTCAGGTATGCGCCTGCATTGTAAACTTGTCTGACTGAACTGATTTTAAGAAATACACGTCTACTGACCGGGCGCAGTGGCTCACGTCTGTTATCTCAGCACTTTGGGAGGCCGAGCTGGGTGGATCACTAGGTCAGGGGTTCGAGACTCAGCCTGGCCAATATGGTGACACCCCCGTCTCTACTAAAAATACCAAAATTATGGTGGTGGCGCGCGCCTGTAGTCCCAGCTACTCGGGAGGCTGAAGCAGGAGAACGGCGTGAATCCGGGAGGCAGAGGTTGCAGTCAGTCGAGATCGCGCCACTGCACTCCAGCCTGGGCGGCACAGCGAGACTCCGTCTCAAAGAAACAAAAAAGAAAAGAAAAAAAAAAAGAAATACACGTCTGCACACAGTTTTAAGACGCAAACAATCGTTACCTTTATTACATGTTCTACCTTATATTTTCTGTTCTACTCCTTTGTCATTTTGAAAATACTGGTAGTTACCCATTAAAATTGTTTTCACGACTCTCAACTGAATGGCGACCAACTTTATTTATTTATTTATTTTGAGACGGAGTCTAGCTCTGTTGCTCAGGCTGGAGTGCAATGGCACGATCTCGGCTCAGTGCAACCTCCACCTCTCGGGTTCAAGCGATTCTCCTGCCTGAGCCTCCCGAGTAGCTGGGATTACAGGCATGCACCACCATCCCCGGCTAATTTTTGTATTTTCAGTAGAGACGGGGTTTCACCATATTGGCCAGGCTGATCTCAAACTCCTGACTTCAAATGATCCACCCGCCTCGGCCTCCCAAAGTGCTGGGATTGCGGGCGTGAGCCACTGCGCCCGGCCCCAACATGTTTTTCTAATGCTTAAGGAAACCCGGAGATGATATTAGCATGTTTTGCCCCTTAGTAAAGCATCTTATATGCCTGTGTCAGCCAGCACATAGCTGCATATAGCCCAAGGCCAGTCTGTCCGTCACTGTGTCCTTGGCAGAAAAAAAGAATCCAACAAATCGGTAGATTTTTATATTTAAGACGTGGCACTTGCATTTTACTGTGCTGGTGTGCATTCCCAGCATTTGGATAAGGGGCCGAGGTCAAGTCTCTCAGACTGTTGGCTGACAAACATTAAACCTGGAAATCCTAACACTGAGTATATGAAAAACAATTACAGTCAAGGGAACATGATAGAGAAAGCTTCAATCATCTTAGAGAATGCATATATTGTCATGAAGAGAACATTGGTTTAAAAAAATAAAACAAATGTTTAAGAGAATGAAAAGACAAGGCACAGACTGGGAGAAAATATTTGCAAAATACATATCTGATAAAGGACTGATATCCAAAATATATAAGAACTCTTAAAACTCAACAATAAAGAAACAAACAGATTAAAAAAACAGGCCAAAGACCCTAACAGATGTTACCAAAGAAGATATACAGATGGCAAATAAGCATATGAAAAGATGCTGCACATCATATGTCCTCAGGGAAATGCAAATTAAAACAATGGGGTGCCACTATACACCTATCAAAATGGCCAAAATCCAGGACCCTGACAATACCAAATGCTGACAAGGATGTGGAGCAACAGGAACTTTCATTCATTGCTGGTGGGAATGCAAAACGTTAGAGCCACGCTGGAGGACAGTTTGACAATTTCTTACAAAACTAAACATGCTCTTACCATACGATCTAGTAATTGTGTTCCTTGGTATTTATGCAAAGGAGTTGAAAATGTATGTCCACACAAAATGTGCCCAAGAATGTTTATAGCAGCGTTGTTCATGATAGGCAAAACTTGGAAGCAGCCAAGATGTCCTTCAGTACATGAATAAATACATAAACTATGGTACATTCGGACAATGAAATATTCAGTAAGGAAAATAAATGAGCTATCAAGCTACCAAAAAGGAAGAACAGAAGACCATTAAGTGCATATTGGTAAGTGAAAGAAGTCAATCTGGAAAAGGCTACATACTGTATGCTTCCATCTATATAACATCCCTGAAAATGCTAATCTATGGAAACAGCAAAGATTAGTGGTTGCCAGGGGCTTAGGGGGAGGGAAAAAGGGAAGAATAAGTGGTGTTCAGTGGATTTTAAGAGGGAAGAATAAGTGACGTTCAGTGGATTTTTAAGGCAGCGAAACTATTCTGTATGATATAGTAATGGTGGATACATGTTGTTATACATTTGTTAAAACCCATAGACTATACAGCACAAAAGTGACCCGTAATATAAACTATGGTCTTTAGTTAATAATAATTTATGAACATTGGCTCATCAATTGTAATAAATATACCACACTAATGCAAGATGTTAATAATAAAGAGACTGGGAGAGAAAGGGGGAAGGAAGGAGTATACTGAAACTCTACTTTCCACTCAATTTTTCTATAAACCTAAAACTGTTCCAAAAGTTTTCTATTAAATTTAAAATATAAGAATGTTAAATATGCTTATGGTAAGGTCTCAGAAGGAAATTAATGACATGCAGTTAGAAACTGAAGGAATGGTGATCTTGTTATAAAGAGGGAGAGACTTGGCTGAATTGTATTCTACAGTTGGGTGGAAAACAGAATTTGTACATGATGAACTTGAATATTTAGCTGAGAATACTTCCAAGTAAAATGTGGAATGTGCAACCTGGTTAGTTATTGCTGCTTATGGTGAAATGCATGAGGAAAGAAATAAACTGAGGAAGGAACTATTCAGCAAAAGGAACCAGCACTCATGATTTGGAAAACTTTTAGCCATACCTTATACAAATGAGACTTTCAATACATATTGAGGACACAGAAAGATATAATTTCTGTCTTCAGCGACTTCTCTATCTCTATGTTGCCCAAAGTGGCCTCCAACTCCTGACCTCAAGCAATCCTCCCACCTCGGCCTCCCTAAATGATGGGGTTACAATCCATAAGCCACTGAACCCAGCCCTCAGAAACCTTTTGTGCTTAAAAAAACACCTCAGCAAAATACAAAGCAACTAGTGATATATTTGAACTAAAATTACTAATCAACTATTGGCTTGTTTGTTTTACTGTAACCATGACTAGGGACTGGCCACAGCTGCAATCTTATTTGTTTTACTGGGCTGAAAACAAAAACATGGTAGAATGGATCTCAGTAAAGGTAGAGAGTCAGGACTTAGTTGCAGGAAACAAAAACTAGTCCAGTTTCTACTTTAGCCCTAAATTGGAAACAAATCAGATGTCCTTCTATACTTAAAAAGGCAAATTGTCAATTTTTCTTCAAATACAAGGAATACCAAAGAAAATAAATTATTTTCTACAAAGAAAAAAAAAATTAGCTAGGCATGGTGGTGCATGCTTCTATTCCTAGCTACTCTGGAGGCTGAGGCAGAAGGATGGCTTGTGCCCAAGAGTTCAGGTTACTGTAAGCTATGATGGTGCCACTGCACTCCAGTCTGTGTGACAGAGTAAGACCCTGATTCTAATTTTTTTTTATTTTTTAAAACAGATTTTTGATATTTCTGTGGTATCTAACTGTATTCAAAGCTGGAGTTGCAAATGATTTCAGCAAACAAAATATATAAAGAAATGCTTGACAAAAATATGTCCACCAAATAAAAAGGATGTGGTATGCATGAACTATGAACAACAATCTATAACACAATTTATATCTGTATGGACACCTCGCTACCCCATCAAACTGCTTCATGTCTATCCCCTCAAATTATGGTCTTCCATAAATCTAGTGAATTTCTTTTAGTCTTCTTTTGACCCTGTAGGGGTGAGAGAATCTTTTTTCTCCGCTCTGGAGTTTGGTTATCTGAGTCTGAGAAATAAAGTTGCCAGTAGACAGATTAACAGAAGCAAAGGCATACACATTTATTATGCACATATGCACAGGGGTCCCAGAAAGTGTAAGTGAGACTCAAAGAAGGGGCAGATGGTTGAAGCTTAAATAGGTCTTGGAGCTACATAAAGAAATAGGGGCTTGAAGGCTCCTGGAAGGTGGTGGTGAGAAGTAATGTGAGGGTTAGGGCAGGAACTACTCTGGTAAAAAAGCTTGTCTTATTACACAGATAAAGTCTCTCAAGTAGCAGCCCTCAGAAAGGTGGTGAAGAAAAGAACTGAAGGCTGGCTCGGCGAGATGTCCCGGGCGTGGAGACCTTTAGTTTTCTCTCCTGGGATCTGAGTTAATCTTCCCTGGTTTAGTACAGATTCCAGGAGAGGGTTCATGACAATCTCTTTCCTTCAAATATGGGAAACTTCAGTGAAAGCCCCTCCCTGCCATTCCGGAATGAAAGAGGATCAGGAGGCAGTGGGGCTGCGGAAGGTCAGAGAGACTTTGGTTCTGAGGTTCTTAGGTTGTTCAAAGTACTCAGCACTTCCAAGAGCCATACTTTGGGGTATCGTTTTCTGAGCGCTAACAAGGCTCCTCAGAAAATCTCTGTCTTTTCCATCCCGCTCTTCCTTCCTTTCTTCTCTTCCTCTTTCTCCTCTTCTTTCTCCTTCATCCTCTTATTTCTACCTCCTGTCCCTCCTTCCTTCCTTCTCCCTTCTGGTCACTTTCTTCTCTCCCTCTTCCTCCTTGTCCCTCTTCCTCATTTATCTACTTAGTCGACATGGTTTCTTAGCTTGCGATTGTTTCCCTCTTTTCTTAGATTAGTATATGGTTCCAAGAAGTAGACGAAAGCCAGTTACAGTAATCTGTGCACCCAAAGGGCTCAGGAAAACTCCAGGACCGGCAGCTTTAGACTTCAATACCGAAGCACAAGAGAAAAAGAAAATATACTGCGTGGGTTAGATTTTGAGAGAAGGAGCGTCTGCCTTGGCCAAAAATCAAAGTAGGATCTTCCTTTTTGATAGGTAACCCGGTTCCATGGGAACTCATGAATCGTCTATAAATTTCTTTCTTAACCCAACTGGAGCGCGGAAGCGCACTGTGAAATGCAAAATGCCGTGCAAACGCGACTGGGTAGATACTTCCTTGGGTTGGTGTGAGCCTAGAGACTTAGGGACCTCATCAGAGCAAGAAAGTGCAAGTAGGGTTTTCTGCATCATTTTCTGGCCCTCCAGTTCAGACACAAATCAGAAGTTAGTCCCTTCTTGAAAGCCATTAGCATTCATCAAGGAGCCTCAATGCGAGGAAGTTTCAAACAAAAACTAACTGTGTCAGGCCTAGATTTAGGGTGAGGGTCTGATTCCACTTCCTTGCGGGGTCGGTTTGGGTCTAGGTGAGAGAGGTACAGTGGTCTCTAGTTTTCTGGAAACGGTACTGCTGATAGGGCAAGGACTCCTTGCGGCTGGCTTGCCTTATCCAACTTGCACGTCACCTCAGAGTTTCTGATGTACTCGCAGACTCTAGTTTCTTGCGCCGGAAACCATTTTTACCGTATTTTGTTCTTTTGGCCCTTTCTTGTTAGTTAGCGGATGTAATTTCTGTTTAAAGACTTGAAGGGAACGTTCTCCATTCGTGTAGTCGTGGCCGAGTGGTTAAGGCGATGGACTAGAAATCCATTGGGGTCTCCCCGCGCAGGTTCGAATCCTGCCGACTACGGGATGTTTTACTGAGAACAGTGCAGCGAGGAAATACGATCTTACGTTTGCTTTCAGTTTGGGAGTGAGGGAACTCATGGTAAAGCTTCTGCGTTCCTTTTAAGGCCACCTGAACTTTTGCCGACTATGGGATGTTTTACTCAGAGCGGTTCAGCGAGGAAATACGATGTCATATTTGCTTTGAGTCCGGGCGAGGGAACTCGTGATAAAGCTTCTGCGTGCCACTTAACGCATCCTGAACTTTAAAAATACATCTGCAGATTCTTAATCTATTTTGCCTCAGCGGAGCGCAGGTATTGGTCCCACCTCCGCTTTTCCTGTCTTTGAAACCAACGGACGCACCTTTCAGAATCTGCAACTCCTATGTTCGCTAGGGCTCAAACCATGGTTGAACATAGACGGAAACCAGTGCGCCACAAAGGAGGCTAGCGAGAGTTCTTTTTTAAAAGGGCCTCACAAAGCGTCCGAGGAATGAAGGAGGAACTGGAGAGAACTGGCGGTTGGGCGCAGACATGTTCGCTGAAGTGCCTTGCGTATACTTGGTAGGGGGAACGTGTGACTACAGAGCAAAGAAATAAGAGAGAATAGTGAGTAACTTCACATGGATTTCCTAAGAACGGTTTTCACGTCAGTTCCTCGTTAGTATAGTGGTGAGTATCCCCGCCTGTCACGCGGGAGACCGGGGTTCGATTCCCCGACGGGGAGGAGGCTTCAGTTTTTACAAAAGCACACTTTTGGACACTTCTGGTAAACACAGTCTCTAGTCTTCTGGGTAAATGTTGGGTTCCCTCTATCTTTATCAGAGTTTCTTCAAACCAACGAAATACTGATCGCAAAAACCGTAAGCTGTGGAAGTCATGAAGTTCTGTAATAGCAAGAAAATCTCCACTCTCCACTGTAATCTCCACCACAGTGGAGAAACCGGGTAGATACCATCTTAACCGAGTGATTAAATCAGTATTGGGACGAATCTACATTATGTACCTCTTTTATAGGATGTGCTCATGAGAGCACAACATCACTTTTGTGGTGGTATTGTCAAAAATATGTAATCTGAATCAGAAAACATCAGACAAACCCAGATTGAGGGAGATTTTCACAAAATAACTGACTTGTACGCCTCAAAAACTGCAATTACTTTTGCATCAAGCTAGTAACAGGCAAGCAGGGAGGAAAAATAAATAAATAAATAAATAAAATAAACTTACTGAACACAAAGAAAGGCTGACTAAATAGTCCACATTATAGAAGATCTTAAAGATATAATAGCAATATATGATCTGGAATTTTTTTCTTGCTATTAAAGGACATTATTGAAATAATGAATAAAGTCAATAGATTTTATGATATTATTTTATGAATGTTAATTCCTGATTGTATTAATTGTTCTATGGTTATAGAACAAATGTCTTTGTTTTAAGAAAATTCATACCTATTTACAAAATACATATTTAAGGGTAAGGGGAGGTATGTGTCTTCAAACTGACTGTCAAATAGTTCAGAAATATACATGTTTGTATATATATGTGAAAGAGAAGGAAAATAAAATATAGGAATATGCTTAATGTGCTAACATTGAGGGGATTGGGGTGAAGGGTGCTCAGGAATCCTCTGTGTCCATGTACTGTGTCTGTCAGTCTAAAATAATTTTAGAATGGAAAGTTAAAAGGAGAAAAACCTAACAAAACTATAAATTAAAATATACTAATTAAGATTTAAAAGGTCAAATATACAATTTTGAACAATACATATGACAGAGTGATGACTATATTAATGAATAGGAATTTAGAACTGATGAAGGAGTGGGATTCAAAATGTTATAAGTGAAAAAGGAAATTCATAACATGTGACAAAAGCTAAATAAAGAGTGAATGCCTAAAACGACGTTGTTTCGTAATTATTACATTTTGGAATATGAAAACAAACAGTACTAAAATTCAAAACAGCAGGAACAATATAAGATGGAAAGGTATGGCCAAATCCAAATCATTCTAAGCTCCCTTATAATAAGGTAGGAATTAGAAGTGTACCCAGTATATACCCTCGACCAGTGGTGAATGGATGAATATGAAAAGCAATATTTTCGTGAGCCATAGTCAAAGCCAACAGCATTGCTTCTTTAATGAAGGAATACTCTTCCAGCATATAACAGTATATCTGATTTTGTTTTAAAAATAATTATTGGCCGGGGGCAGTGGCTCATGCCTGTAATCCAAGCACTTTGGGAGGCTGAGGCAGGTGGATCACCTGAGGTCAGGAGTTCGAGACCAGCCTGGCCAACCTGGTGAAACTCCGTCTCTACTAAAAATACAAAAATTAACTGGGCGTGGTGGTAGGCACCTGTAATCCCAGCTACTCGGAAGCTGAGGCAGGAGAATCACTTGAACCCGGGAGGCGGAGGTTGCAGTGAGCCAAGATCGCAGCATTGCACTCCAGCCTGGGTGACAGAGCGAGACCCTGTCTTGAAAAAAAAAAAAAAAGAACAATAATTATTAACATTTTGTCACGAAATTTTGGCCATCAAATTTAAAAGTTAATATCATTGTGCAGCACTTTCAGCCAATAGATTCTTTTTTTTTATTAACACTGTTGCACAGTAGAGTGATTGATGCCCTATCCTTTTCACCTAACATTGAATCTCATTTGTCTCTGTTACTACCTTTTTAATCTATTACTTCTTTTTTAATCTAGAAGAAAAATTATTCATTGTTGATGAGATCTATAAAGCAACTAGTTTTTTTGTTTGTTTCTGGTTTTTTTTTTTCCTTTGAGACAGAGTCTTGCTCTGTCACCCAGGCTGCTGTTGCCCAGGCTGGAAAGCAATGGCGCAATCTTGGCTCACCACAACCTCCGCCTACCAGGTTCAAGTCATTCTCCTGGCTCAGCCTCCCGAGTGGCTGGGATTACAGGCGCGTCTTTTGAGTAGAGACAGGGTTTCACCATGTTGGCCAGGCTGGTCTTGAACTCCTGACCTCGTGATCCACCCGCCTTGGCCTCCCAAAGTACTGGGATTGCAGGTGTGGGCCACCACGCCCAACTTAAAGCAACTGTTTGAAGGCACTGATGAGCTGTCAACCCAGGCAAGCCTTGACAAACTACAGTCCTTGAAAGAAGGGAAGCACATGATATGAGTTTGCACATTCGAAGGTGCTTTCCTCCCAAAGGTGTGTTCTGTATTGCACCATTGTGGAATGGACCTCATGTGGAAAGAGGCAGTTGTACTGCATTAAGGAGACACTGGTCAGAGTTTGGGGCTACCAAAGTGCATAGAACTTGATGGTCAAAATTCAAGTGATGAGGGAACCACAGAGAAAGATCTCAAATTTGTATTATAAATTCTCTTTATATTACTGGCTAATTCCTAAGTTGTACCTACACAGGAAGATGTTCCAATACAGGAAAGAGCAACTGGAGGGCTAATGATCTGTAGAGATCCAGCAGCTGCATGATTCTAGGGAGACAGAGGTTGATGTTCATGCTTCTCCCAGTTGGAGCCCCATTGGTAAAATGGCTGTTGTTTTGAGACTTAAGAAATACTAACCCTTAGCGCTAAGTGATAAACCTTTAAGTGATAAACCTTTAAAGGACCACATGAAAGGAGTAAGGCTATGCCTTCACAGCAAGGAAAAACTAAACTAAACAAATTGTAACAAAGCTTCAGTCTTTGTTGTATTCCGGAAAAACTACCAGAAGACTATGAAAGTTTGGAAATAAAGCAGTTTGTGTCCTACACTCTACAGGTCAAAGAAGAAAACACAATAGAAATTTTAAAATATTTTAAGCTGAAAGATAATGAAAATAAGACGTATCATAATTTGTCTAATGTATCTAAAGCTGTTTATAGAGAACAACTTTTACTTTTAACTACATGTATTACAACAATAGAAAGGTTGAAAATCAGCGATGTAACTCAAGAGACTATAAAAAGCCAGCAATTTAAATGCAAAAAGTACAAGGAGCTATTAAAAATAAGTGCAGAAATCAATAAAATGGAAAGCAAACATACATCACAGAAAATCAACAAAGTAAAAGTTTGGTTCTTTGAAAAGATTGATAAGACTGATTTTAAAAAGAGGGTACGATAACATATGAATACTATCATTGGGAATGAAACAGATTATATGTATGTGTATACACATACACACACACATATATATATATATATCCTAAAGATATTTTAAAAACAAGACAGAGGTATTATAAATGTATTTATGTCAATATACATGAAACATTTGATGAAATAGATACATTCCTTGAAAAACACAATGTGGCCGGGTGCAGTGGATCACGCCTGTAATCCCAGCACTTCAGGAGGCCAAGGCAGGTGGATCACCTGAGGTCAGGAGTTTGAGACCAGCCTGGCCAATATGGTGAAACCTGGTCTCTACTAAAAATACAAAAATTAGCCGGGTGTGGTGGCACATGCCTGTAATCCCAGCTACTCGGGAGGCTGAGGCACAAGAATTGCTTGAACCTGGGAGGTGGAGGCTGCAGTGAGCCAAGATCGTGCCACTTCACTCCAGCCTGTGCCACACAGTGAGACTCCATCTCAAAAGAAAAAAGAAAAAAAGACAAACAATATGCCACAACTGACACAAAAAGCAATAGGAAATCTTTATTGTCCTATACTTATTGGAAAAATTAAATCCATAATTTAAAGAGCCACTCATATTAACCTCTAGGCGTAGGTAGATTCACTTGTGAATTCCCACCTACAAATAAGAGATAAATAATATCAGTCTTTCAGAAAGCCATTTAGAGAACTGAAAAAGAGAAAACATTGTTCGGCTAATTTGACTACACAGACGTAATTCTGAAACCAAAACTCAAAAAAAGAGTACAAGAACAGAATATTACTGCCAATATTTCTTTTAAACTTAGACTCAACTTTTAACCAAAATATCAGCAAAGTAAATAGAGCATATTATTTTAAAACTCAAAACATTATGTTCAAATGAGATTTACTCTAGAAATGGAAATTTGGTTTAACCTTTTAAAATGTAATTTTCCACATTAATAGAATAACTATAAAAACCAAATTTTCATCTAAGTAGACATAGAATAAGCATTTGATGAAATTCAATAATTCATGATTTAAAACTCTCAAATGAGAATAAAGGGGAATTTTGTTAGTCTAATAAAGCTTAACTACAAAACACCTACAACGAACCTGAGTTTGGGAACATGACAAGAATGCCCACGATTATCACTTCCATTCAATACTATGGTGGCAATAGTAGCTACTGCAGTAAAATAAGAAAAATAAATGATTGATATTAATATTGGGAAATAAATATAGCCTTCATTATTGGACGATAACTTGATTATGAGTGTACAAAACTGAGAAGAATCTAAAAAATGATTGGAATTAGTAAGTAAGTTTAGCATGGTTCTGACTTCATGGTCAATATACAAAATATCAAATATACTCACATATACTAGCAACAAACAAATGAAAAATGAAATTTAAAAAAGTCAATTTTTGAGGATGAGTGCGGTGGCTCCCACCTGTAATCCCAGCACTTTGGGAGGTGGAGGCAGGAAAGTCTCTTGAGCCCAGGAGTTTGAGACTAGACAATATAGTGAGAGCCTATCTCTACAAAAACATTGTTTAAAAAAATTAGCCAGGTGTGGTGGTGCACACTTGTGGTCTCAGCTACTTGGGAGGCTGAGGTAAGACGATCGCTTGAACCTGGAAGGTCAAGGGTGCAGTAAGCCATCATCATGCCACTACACTCCAGCGTGGGTGACAAAATGAGACACTGTTTCACTAAACAACAGCAACAAAGATTCCATTTACAACAGCATTAATAAATGTAAAAAAAGTGTGCAAAAAACTATAATAAAAACTAAAAAACATTATTGGGATAAATTAAAGAAGACCTAAATAAGTAAAGTGATTTATCAGGTTTACATTTTGGAAGATTTGATATTGTTAGGATATTAATTTTTCCTAAATTGATCAATAGATTCAATGAAATCCCAATCAAAATCCCAGTATGTATTTTTGTGGAAATTAAGTATATTTTTGTAAATGCAAAAGAATTTGAAAAATCATGTCTATACTGTAGAAAATTAGCTAAGCTTGAAAATTTATGCTGCCAATTTACAAAATAGGTTATAGGTCAATTCAGTCAAGTAAGAATGATCTTTATAATCACATTGAGTAAAATAAACCTTGATTCCTATGTCACATTATAAACAAAATTATTTTATTATATAATAGACATCAATGTGATAGAAAAAAAGATACAATTTCTAGAAGAAAACACAGTAGAACATCTTCATGAACTTGGGCTAGGCAAAGATTTCTCAAACAGTACATAAGGAATATAAATCATTAAATAAGATGTGTTGGGCTTATTTTAAATAAGGGATGTATTGGCTGCAAAAGACAGCATTAAAAGAGTGAAAACACAGCCAAGAAATGGAGAAGGCATTTGCAATATCTGTATCTATATCTATATTTATATCTATATCTGAAGCCATCAAATTATTAATATCTAGATTGATATCCTATATCGCCTAGGCTGGTCTCTAACTCCTGGGCTCAAGTGATCCACCCACCTCAGCCTCCCAAACTGCTGGGATTACAGGCAGGAACCACTGCACCAGGCCCAATCTGGTTGGTTGGTTGGTTTGTTTTTGAGACAGAGTCTCACCCTGTTGCCAGAGCTGGAGTGCAATGGTGTGATCTCGGCTCACTGCAACCTCCACCTCCCAGGTTCAAGCAATTCTCCTGCCTCAGCCTCCGGAGTAGCTGGGATTACAGGCATATACCACCATGCCCGGGTAATTTTTGTATTTTTAGTAGAGACGGGGTTTCACCATGTTGGCCAGGCTGGTCTCGAACTCCTGACCTCAAATAATCTCCCTGCCTCGGCCTCCCAAAGTGCTGGGATTACAGGCGTGTGCCATATTCCAATCACTGTCCACAACACTTTCACTTTTTTTTTTTTTTTTTTTTTTTCAGACGGAGTCTCACTCTGTCGCCAGGCTAGAGTGCAGTGGTGTGATCTCGGCTCACTGCAACCTCCGCCTCCCGGGTTCAAGCTGTTCTCGTACCTCAGCCTCCTGAGTACCTGGGACTACAGGCGCACGCCAGCACGCCCACCTAATTTTTGTATTTTTAGGAGAGACCATGTTGGCCAGGATGGTCTCAATCTCTTGATCTCGTGATCCGCCCGCCTCAGCCTCACAAAGTGCAGGGATTACAGGCGTAAGCCACCGTCCCCGGCCGCACCCAGCTAATATTTTGTATTTTTAGTAGAGACAGGGTTTCACCATGTTGACCAGGCTGGTCTTGAACTTCTGACCTCAGGTGATCCGCCCGCCTTGGCGTCCCAAAGTGCTGAGATTACAGACATGAGCCTCCGCGCCCAGCCCAACTTTTAATTTTTAATTTTCACTTGTTTGTTTTTAATATACAAATACATTTGAATTTTTGTATCTTGACCATGAAACCAGCTACCATGCTAATTCTTTTATTAATTCCAACTTTCAGATTTTTCGTTTTACTTTAGCCTCAAGGAAACCCTTTGTTGGCTGGGCACAGTGGATCATGCCTGTAATCCCAGCACCTTGGGAGGCTGAGGTGGGTGGATCACCTGAGGTGAGGAGTTCGAGACCAGCCTGGACAACATAGTGATACCCCGTCTCTACTAAAAATACAAAAATTAGCTGGGTGTGGTGGCGGGCCCCTGTAATCCCAGTTACTCAGGAGGGTGAGGCAGGAGAATCACTTGAAACAGGGAGGCAGAGGCTGCAGTGAGCCAAGACCATGCCACTGCACTCCAGCCTGGATGACAGAGCAAGACCCTGTCTCAAACAAACAAACAAACAAAACCTTTATTATGTCTTGTAATACACATCTGTTAATGACATACTGTCTCAACTTTTGTTTGACTTAAATTATCTTTATTTTTCACCAGTCAGATCAGATTAGGGCACCTTAATGGTCTCATTCAAACTCAATCACTTATTTAAAGGTTCCATCTCCGCATCCGGCCATATTCTGAAGTACTGGAGGTTAGGACTTCAACAGGTAAATTTTGAGGGGACACAATTCAGCCTATAACACCTTCAGACAAAGCAGGCAAACACTATGCAAAAATGGCTTCATTGCTGAAATCTTAAAATGTTAAGGAAGATCTAATATACAGAAAATAGAAAAAATGAAAACTCTTCACAATTCATTTTATAGGGCCAGCATAATCTTCATATTAAAACCTGACAAGGAATTACTAAAGAAGAAATTACAAGTCAATCTTTGTGTTAAACATTCTAGATATAAAACCACTAAACACAGTAAGAGCAATCAGACCCGGTAATATGCAGAAAGAACAGTCAAATGTTAAGCTGTAATGTGTGTTTCAGTAACATGAATTATTTTAATATAAAAAAATCACTTTAAATTTACCACAAAGTGAAAAAAAAACAAATAATCTTATCAGTAGATGCAGTAAAACTATTTGACAAAATTCAACACTACATTGGTTTAAAAAAAAAGGGCAGTCTATGTATGGAAAGGAAATTTCTTAATCCCAGAATGCATATATACAAAATCCTGCATTTAATATCCTAATTATAGTAAATATTTAACACTTTCTTCCAGATATTGGGACCAAGACAAACATGACCACTATCACCACTGCTATTCAACACTGTATTGGGGATCATAGGCCATTACATAAGACAAAGTATTAAAAGATATTAAGATTGAAAATGAAGAAATAAGACTGCCATCATTTGCAGATAATGTATTTATATATTTGAAAAATCTCTAAACTCTAAAAATTTTTAGAATCATTAAGTGAAAATAAGTTTACAGGGTACAAAAACCAATATTCAAATATATGTTCTATTCATATAAACTTTGAAAAAATAGACAATACATTTTTAAAATGTGATTTATAATATCAAGAACACTATCAATAACCTACTAATAAATACAATAATAAATGTAATAAAAATATGTAAGAGTGGTACATTAATAGCTACAAATCACTGTGCACAGAATTTTTAAAATATCAAAATAAATGAAGGGATATAACATATTCATTGATTGAAAGGCTCAGATTCAATGTAATCAAAATAAAATATTGAAACAGGACTTTTGGTAGAATTGACAAGTTGTTTCTAAAATGCATGTGCAACTGGAGAGGACCTAGAATCACCAAGGAAATCTTGCAGAGGAAGAGCAAATCTGAAGACTTTCACTACCACATAATGAGATTTCTCTTATTCTAAAGATACACTGATTAAGAAAGTGTTACTGACATAAAGATAGAGACCAATGAAACAAAATGAATCTACCTTTGTAAAACCACATAAAATGCAATTCAATCGGGGAAAGAGGTAGATTTTTCCAAAGGTGGTGCTGAATCAACTGGATATACAAAGGAAGACAATGTAGGCACTGACGTCTTCCTTAAATTATTCCCTAAAAAAATTCAAGATGGATTAAAGATCCAAATGTTCAAGTTAAAACAATAAAATTATAAAAGAAAACAATGAACTATCTTCATGAACTTTGGGTTGGCAAATACTTCCTGTTTAATAAGCACCAAAAGCAATAACTATAAAAGAAACAGATTGATAAATTGACCTTCTTTCAGACTTCAGAACTTCAGTCATCCAAAGACATCATCAACAATGTGAAAAGGCAACGCACAGAATAGAAGATATTTGTAATACATATTTATGACAAAGGATCCATGTCTAGTGTGATGGTTAATACTGAGTGTCAATTCAACTGGATTGAAGGATGCAATATTGATCCCGGGTGTGTCTGTAAGGGTGTTGCCAAAGGACATTAACATTTGAGTCAGTGGGCTGGGGAAGGCAGACCCACCCTTAATTGGGTGGGCACCATCTACTTAGCCACCAGCGAATATAAAGCAGGCAGAAAAACTTGAAGGGACGAGATGGGCCTAGCCTCTCAGTGTTGGGGTCCGCGTGTTTCCTAAACAAAGGAATGAACACACAAGACAACACAGGACAAGACATACATGGCGGCCGCCCTGAACGGCACACTCTGCTTTATTTTATCCAGCCCTTTGTGGAATGTTGCCAAGTCACGGGACATGTGTTGCTTCTCTGACCTTTCCTTGACTCGCAAGATCAGTAAACATTGACCAGTTCCCAGAGTCCGCTATTTACAGCTGGCTCCTTTATCCTTCTTGTTTGCAGAGAAGGAATGTCCTGCTTTGTTTGCAAGAGCAGGGCTTATTGGGAACATCTCATTTGCGAGCACACAGTCCTCTACATCTCCCCCTTCTTTATTTACAGGTTTGAATTTTTTTTTAAAACCATCATTACATATTGGGCTCACTGGGATTCGG
This sequence comes from Papio anubis, assembly GCF_008728515.1. NCBI lineage: Eukaryota > Metazoa > Chordata > Mammalia > Primates > Cercopithecidae > Papio > Papio anubis. The sequence goes on from NC_044981.1 coordinate 27,284,619, forward strand.
TGTTTGCCCTTTGGCACCGTTTCTAGTAGACTGTGAAAATGACAAAGGCAAAAACAACAATCAATACATTACTAGAAACAAAAGTCAGTAAAACTTTTACAGTACTCATAGGGTTTAAAGATTTCAGGTTTTGCGCAATACCAGTCATTAAATCTGCACCAGTCAACAATGGTAACTGATTACGAAACGTTTTAGAAATATTGTGTGTTAGTTCTTGTATTTCCAGGAAAGGATTGTTATGACCAATTAAAAGTCTTTTTTTCTCTGTCCAATTATGTACAGTGCTGTTAAAAGGAACAGGGGTAATACAAAATTGAGTAGTATTCCAGTCACATTTTAACAAGGCTCGAGTATTTAACACTGTCAGCTGATCCCCTATCCAAGAAACCACTTGTTCTAAGTTATCTACTCGTTCAGTCAAATGAGCATCGATGTCTCGTTGTTGTTGCCACAACAAGTGAGATTGTTCATGCTATTGTTGCACGAACTCTGCATTTTGGATACTCTGATGTAACGCCAGTCCAGCAACAGCAGCGGTGGAAGCAATGGCCACAAGTCCCACTACTGCTGTTACAACGATCCCAACCGCTCTCCAGCTGCGGTGGACAAGATCTTGCATTACTTTGTAAATCTGAGTAACCCCAGTAGATTCACTCCAGGTGTGTGTCAAGTTCACAGGTAACCAGGTTTCTTTTTTAGCTCTTAAAATATATATATCGGAGTGAGTCTCATTCCAATTATTATGCCACCAAGTAGTATTTATACAGCTTAAAAATGTACAATTGTCTGTACAGTTAACTACTCCTGTATTATTATCCCATTTAAAGATTCTTGCTAACAACAAGTAAGGTTTTTTTTTTTTTAACACAAGCAATGATATATCTAGATGTGTTTCGATGTAAAGATATATGGAAAGGATTAGAAAGATTAGTGATATTTAAGGACATGTTTCCTGTAAAAGTAGACATTGGTTTACCAGCAGCTAGTAACTTCCCTATATGACTTTGTATTTGTGAGGTGTTGGCCAAATGTGGCATAGGGGGCGACGAGCCACCATCATGTCAAATAATAGTTTCATTACCATCAGCATAAATGGTGTGATTATTTCTATGCCATCGTAGGCTAATGTGGCTAAACTTAGTCTGAAAATCTCCATGCACACTCTAGTCAGTGACAAGGTATCTGTAATTCCTACCTTTTACCTCTAATAATAATTGTGGTCCACTTTCTCTACATTTAGTCCACTCTAATTGGGAAACACCTCCGGACACGTCAGGAATAGGACATAAGGATAATGTAGTAGGCAAGGTTTCATTAAGCAGAGCAATATGATTATATTTAAAACTCTGAGTAACAACAATCATAGTAAAGGCAGCAATGTGACTATGATTTTAGCGCAAAGCCCAAGCCTCATGAGAAGGATGTAAACAATGTGGACTGTTCCCAAGACATATAGGTAACCCTTCCATCCAAAATTGATATGAACTGTTTACTGTACCCGTGTCTAACTCAGGATCCTGGTTTTAAAAAGGTGATGGCATCCAAGTAGTATCATTAGTAAATACTAAAACTTCTTTGTCTCCCTAGGCCACACCTTGATATAAGGGTGGAAAGGGAATATAAGTCCAATATGTGAATTCTCCAGTTGTTATTTGGCAATTCACTACAGCTAGTATAGCCAGAAATAAGGTCAGTGAGGTTTTGGGCTGTCCAGCTTGTTGAACAACCCCTTCAGCTTCTTGAGTAAGTTTTTTCAGCTGACCCTATGTCGGAGGTTCCGCTTGACGAGTTTCGTAGGTGAAGGTTTTCTGAGTACTTAGATTTAATTTTTGAAATGCTGCCAGGAAGTCTTCCGGCCGGCTCCTCTTCGCCATGGCACTGCTTTAACCGTCGGGATGGGAACCACTTATCTCCGGCACCTGTACGAACGAGAGCATAACCTCAACCCCACTGTAAAACTTTTCCTTTTAAATATTGGCCTTGTAATGAAGGATAGTACACCCACAAATTGTTAGCTTGTGGCTTTTCTAATGGTTGTTGAAAATGTTTTATTGCTGTAGATTGCTGTAATTGGAGCCAATAGTTAAGAAAATTTAAAGTAAAAAGAGCTTTCAGAATTTGATGTTTTGGGGAATCTCGTCCATTTCCCCCTGTTTGTTTTAAAAGTTGTAATTTTAAGGTAGTATTAGCTTTTTTAATAATTGCTTGACCTTGACTGTTAAATGGAATGCCAGTGGAATGACGAATGTGGTATGAAGAGAGGAAGGCAGCCAATTTATGAGAGTAATAAGTAGGAGCATTGTCAGTTTTTAATTTAGTAGGAACTTCTATAACTGTAAAGGAAGTAAGTAAATGAGTAATAACAGAATTAGCTTTTTTAGAGGGTAATGGTGTAGCCCATTGGAAGTGTGACTAAGTATCAATTGTACGATGAACATATTTTAAATGACCAAAAGAAGAAATATAAGTTATATTTATTTGTTAAATATGATTTTGTGGAGTGTTTTGGGGATTTATACCTGGACTTAAAAAGGGTGCAATAATAGGAGCACAAGATGGACAGGTTTTGACAATAGTTTGGGCTTGATGGCGTGTTATAGAAAATCACCATTGTAATTTTAAACTGTTAGTATGATGTAATTGATGTTTATGTTGAGTCTGTTGGACATTATCAACAAGTAAAGAATTAATTTGGCTATTACCAAAAGTTAAAGGTCCTGGTAAAGCTGAATGTGAACGAATATGAGTGATAAAAAGGGGGATTGTACAGGAAGTAAGAGTCAAGAACAATAAGGAAAATAGTTTTTGTAAAGGGGTTTTTGGGAGTAATGGTAAAGAAGTTTGAGAAATATACTTAGTCACATATACAGTATATTGGGAATTACTAACTATATTATAAGGGGTTTGAGGCCAATTTTGTAGTACCATAAGAATGGCAAAAAGTTTTTTTTGTTGTACAGATTTAAATGGATAGTGAGAAATTTTTGAATTATTTGATGTCCAGTATTTAGTTTTTTTATTGTTAGAAGTATTAGTAAAAAAGGTGGGACCTTTAACCGGAGTATAAGAAATAGGATTATAGGGCAGGAAAGAATATTGTTGTAGAAAGTAAATAATCTATGATTGGGATAGTGTTGAGAAAAGGAACCAGTACACTTAGTGTAAGTCACTTGTTATCTTTTATGAGTTTTTAGTAGAGATTTAATGTATTGATTAGATAATTGGGTAATAATTTTTATAGGGTTAGTTCCAAGTAATTGACGAGTTTTATGTTGTCCTTTAATAATTAATTTAGCCAATTTATTAATATAAGGGTAAAATTTTTAATGGCTTTATTAGTCAAAAATAGCCACTTTAGAATGTTATTATCCTGATGTAAGATGGCTGTTGGTGAATGAGGAGTATGAAAAAGACATAAAGAGAGTGGAAGATCGGGTATAATATAATTAAGATGAGCTTTACTAATTTTATTTTTTATAAAAGACAATTTTTTTTTGTAGTAGGGGATAATTGCTGAGAACTGTTTAAATCTGAATTTCCTTTTAAGGTAGCAAACAAATGTTGTAATTTATAAGTAGGAATATTTAAGATGGGACAAAGTCAATTAATATCTCTCAACAATTTTTGAAAATTATTAAGGGTCACAAGTTGATTTCTCCTAATTTGAACCTTTTGTGGGCGGATTTGTTTTTTAGCCAATAGATACCCCAAATATTGAACGGGGAACTGAGTTTGTACCTTCTTAGGAGATATTTGTAAATTATAATGAATTAACTGTTGTTGTAAAACCTTAAAAACTTGATTTTGGAGGGTTACGTCAGGGGTAGCCAATAAAATATTATCCATATAATGATAAATTAACACAGTTGGAAACTGATTTTTTACAGGATTTAAAGTCCTATGTACAAATTTTTGACATAAAATAGGGCTATTAAGCATACCCTGGGGAAGAACCTTCCACTGATATTTTTGAAGGGGCTGCCCATTATTATATTTAGGAATAGTAAAGGCAAACTTTTTACAATCTTGAGGTTGTAATGGAATAGAGAAAAAACAATCTTTGAGATTTATGACCATTAATTTTTAACTTTGTGGGATAAGGGTAGGATTAGGAAGACCAGGCTGTAAACTTCCCCTAGGTTGAATGTAAACATTTACAGTTTTAAGATTAGTTAATAAACGTCATTTTTCACTTTTTTTTTTTTTTTAACATGACAAAGACAGGGGAATTCCATGCAGAAGTACTTGGCTTTATATGCCCCTCGGCCAATTGTTTTTTGAGTAACTCTTTTAAAGCCCTAAGTTTTTCTTTAGATAATGGCTACTGTTTCACCTAAACAGGAGCAGTAGTTTTCCACTTTAATTATAAACATTGACACTGGTGAATAGTGGCTATGCGTTTAAAGGATTGTAGCCCATTTTGAACATCATATTTTTGGCAGCTGAAGAAATATGAGGAATGTTTAAAAAAGCACCAAATTGTTGTAAAAGATCTTGTCCCCAAAGATTAATATTGATAGGAACAATATAAAAAAACACTTGACCTTGTTGACCTTTAGGACCGACACAGGTTAAAGGTTCTACACTTTGATAAACCACAGAAGCAGCACCCAACCAGTGAGTGTAACTGAAACTTGTCTTTTTTTCCCATTGCATAGGACACTGATTTAAACAAATGATAGACACCTCCACCCCCATGTTAATTAACCCTTTAAAAACTATTTTATTAATGTGTAATGAATATAAGGGCTTTTGATCAGAAACTAAAGTTTCCCAAAAAACAGTTTTTTTTTGTGCTACTGAACCCTCCCTGTCAAGATATCTCCCTAGATAGGAATGGAAAAAAAGGCAATAAAAGTTATTGTGCAATACACTACCCTGCCTCTAGGCGTATAAATTGTGAGACTTGTACCATAGTAAGAATTTCATCAGGATCAATGATTCCTGGAATCACCATTAACCCCCGTATAGCACTGTTGTTTTGACCTAACAAAAGTCCTACATGTCTTTTTGGCAAAGGGCCACACACTCCAATAGCTAATTTATATACTCCTCTATTAGGAGACAAGGTATAAGGCTGAATAATAGTTAAGTCAGTAGCGGCACTCTGCTTAGTTGTCGCATAAAGCTGGGAAACTGGGGTAAGGTGTGGGATCCTTAAGGAGGACTCGAATTTATTCCTTGATGTTGTAGGCCATTGCTCAGTGGGTATTGTAGTAGGCTTGCATTGTAATTGTTGGGGCCCCAAGCCTGTGGGGCCCGGCTCCCGTTTCCCGGGAGAGGAGACAGTAAATTTCCACTTTTATCAGTTTTGGAACGGCATTCATTTGTCCAATGTCGACCTTTGCCACAACGTTTGCACACCTCTGAAGGCAGCTTTCTGCCTTGAGGGATAAAAGTGTTCAATTTTTTACGACATTCTTTCTTGAAATGTCTAGGTTTACCACATTGAAAGCAAACACCTTGTTTGTTATTTTTTTTTAAGGCTGTAGATAGGGCTCCAGCAAATAATTGAGCATTATAAATAGCCCCTCCAACACCAGCACAAGCTCTAATATATTTATCTAAATTCGCCCCACTGGCCTTTAATGGTCTCAACAACTTTTGACAGTCAGCATTAGCATTTTTAAAAGACAATGTTTGTAACAAAATTTTTGAAGTAGGGCCAACACCCACAGTTTTTAAGACAGCATCTTGAAGACGGGCTACAAAATTTGGATATGGTTTATTTGTGCCCTGTAAAATCTTCACAAAGGAGAGGGAAGATTTTCCTGCTATTTTTACCTTATTTCAGGCCCTTAAAAACAAAGTCTTGATTTGAGTAAGGGCGACATCATCTAGGCCAGCCTGAGCATTAAGAGTAGCATATTGGCCCGTGCCTGTGAGTTGTTCCTCAGTGGGTCCTGGGGGATCACACATAGCATTTTTTCTAGCCTGTACATGCGCCTTGTCCATCCATCAGCTGTGCAATTGTAACCACTGAGAACGATCAAGAACAGCCTTCCCCAAAGTCTCCCAGTCTATAGGAATCATCAAATTTTTTGATGAAAAAGCATCAAGAAGACCAAGGATAAAAGGAGATTGAGGTCCATAGTTAGAAAAGGCAGCTTTTATTTCTTTCAAAAATTTAAATTGTAAGGCATTAAATTGGACATTATTGCCACCATTTGGAAACTGAGCATTAGGAGCAAAAGAAGCACAAATAATTGGAAACAGATCCAGCTCCTCAAATTTTCTTATCTTTTTTTTTTTTTTCCCTCCCCCAATGGCAGGAAAGGCACTGAGAAAACTTTGCCAGGCAAAGGTAAGGAAGCTGGGGGGTTGGAGGCTCTGGAAAATCCCCTTCTAAAGGGGCAGAAGGAAAAGAAACAGGGAAAGCTCGCAAAGATGAATTAGAAGAATGTATCTGTAATATCTGTTGAAGCATTCCCATAATACGCTGCATGTCAGAATTTCCCTTAGAAGAAGGAAGAGTTGGCTGTTGCCCAGGTTGGTCTTGGATGCCTGGCCTCAAGTGATCCTCCCACCTTGGCCTCCCAAAGTGCTGGGATTACATATGTTAGCCACCACACCTTGCCTAAGTAAATTTTTAATTGACCTATAACACAATGTTGATGCAGAAAAGTATATAAAGCATAACTATACAGCTCAAGAAATTTTCACAAAGTGAACACACCTATGAACCCAGAACTCAGACTGAAAAATAGAACCATTCCCACGATCTCCAACAAGTCTCTTCATGGCCTTTCTCAGTGTAACCACCTTCAACAATCACCTTCCTGATTTCTAACACCACAGATTTGTTTAGCTTGTTTTGAGCTACAGTATATATAAACAAAGGCATGTATGCTTTTGTGTATGGCATCATTTCAATATTATGTTTGTGAGATCCTTCCAATTTGTGTGTAATTAAATTCTTTATTCTTATTGCTCTACTGTTCCTTTGTATGGAAAACAACTATTTATCTTTTCTATTGTTGATGGACTTTGGACTGTTTTCAGTTTGGAACTAATATGTCTAGAATAGTTTTGTTTCCTACAAGTGAACCCTGATTCATTTGTTTTACATGAATCTATTCTGCCATGCTTTGGTCCACACATACGAATGAGGAGAAAAAAAAAGATTGAAGCCATCACAGGTCTCTGTTCATTTTATTCTAAGCAAAACAAGAACTGATTCAATAAATTCAGTTCATATTAATATTAATCACAGCAAGTTTCCTTTTGTGCTGATTTAAGCATGAAAAGTCTGTTATTTCTTTAATACTTAACTCCTTCAAACTAGAGTTCTGAAGGAATCTAATTAAAATGTTATATGCCTGTTAAAATGTGTAGACCAAATAAAAGGGACATGATATGACTGTGGAAACACCTTCTATCACAACTTATATTTTCCTTTAAATTTGTATTTAGTCATTTCATAACTTGACACGATTTTTAAAGGTTTATGTGACTGATACTCATTTTAACAAGGAAGTTTAAATAACAGACTCCTCAGTTAAATATGGAATCTGGTTCTCTTACTCCAAACTCAGCTTAATACTCCCCTCAGAACAGACCCCCTTTCGTTAAACCATGGGATTTCTTATAGTTGATTTTATTAATATTTCCATAGTAAAGCAATATTTCTTCACTCCCCCTTACCCTGCCTTCACTCTTCTCTTCACCCCTCTCCTCTCCTCCGTTCAGATGTCACAATTGACCCCTCTGTCATCGTTCTCTTCCCTCCTCTGCCCACTCTCCCTTTTCTCCTCTTCCTCTACCTCTGTTTCTTCTTTAGAAAATTAGATTAAGACTCTCTAAGCGGGGTAGACAAAATCACTCTCAGGTCTTAGGAAAACACTGTTATTGAGATATTAAGGTCAAAATGTACAAGGGAGAAAAAGAAAATCTGCTGAATTGACTAAATTTAGAGCAACGGGGGAAGCCCCTTTGTCGGCCAAAACTCAAACCAGATTCTGAGCCTAAAAGACTTAACAATGTCACAACGAAGTGACACAGAGGAGACTTTTCTACATAATTTTTCGCTCCCTCCACCTAAGACACAAATCAGCGGAAGCGATTCCGTGCCTGGAATTCCCCTACGAACACTGTAATTCACCGAGGAGCTTTGGACTCCGGGAAGTCCGAACATCCCGGATTAGGGGAGAGTTGGCCATGACTCCCCGTCGGTACCGGCTAGGTTTGGTACCAGCTAGGTTTGGTACCAGCTAGGTTTGGTACCAGCTATGGCGAGTACAGAAACCTGGCCGGTCCTGGGGCAGGCAGGCGCTCGCCAGATGTTATTCGACTGACTGGATATTTGCTGGAAACGTTAATGCTTATGCGATGAGGACTCTCTCTAATTGCAGTGCTCTCAATTACCAAAGATGTTCTGACTTCCTTTCCTAGAATTCTCATTTCACCTTAGCATTTCCAAAAAACTCACCAAAGACAAACGTTTGCACACATCACCTGACACGTGATTTCACCAATATATCCAAGTCAGCCGTTATACAGCTGTAGTCGTGGCCGAGTGGTTAAGGCGATGGACTAGAAATCCATTGGGGTCTCCCCGCGCAGGTTCGAATCCTGCCGACTACGGAATGCTTTTTGCTCCAAGTGAGCAAACTTAATCAACCCATCGGTTTGACAGTGTGAAATTACCTAACAAGGAAATCCTTACCACCCATTTCCTACCACAAGGGTGCAAACTTCTTGACTGTCCTGATGCCTCGCTCATTCAAACCTCTACCGCCACTGGGTTCCCATCGTGCCAGGGATCCCGACATTAATTCTTATTTTTCTAAAAGTAAGCAATATTTTCTATGAGCAAAACGCAGGTCTTGGCGATGCTGCCTCACTTCCTGTCTTCGAACCCCGTGCCTCGAATTTTCCTCATGGAATTGCGCCAGTGAAGAAAACAAATATAAGGTATCTCTCATCTTTGTGTTCACAAATATGCCTCATTTGGAAAACTAGGGCTGGGTGCGGTGGCTTACGCCTGTAATCCCAGCACTTTGGGAGGTCGAGGCGGGCGGATCGCTTGAGGTCAGTTCAAGGCCAGCCTGGCCAACATGGCGAAACCCCGTCTCCACTAAAAATACAAAACTTAGCCAGGCATGGTGGCGCGCGCCTGTAATCCCAGCTACTAGGGAGACAAAGGCAGGAGAATCGCTTGAACCTGGGAGGTGGAGGTTACAGTGAGCCAAGGTCGCACCACTGCACTCCAGCCTGGACAACATAGAGACTCTGTCATAGAGACAACGTAGAGACAACATTGAGACTCTGTCTCAAAAAAAAAAAAAAAAAAAAAAAAAGGTAGGTCAGCCCCCTCAATTTGAATTTGTCTGATATTTCCTCTGAGTTCTATTCAGGTTATTCTGGCAGGAATACCACAGAAGTGAAGCGAAGTCCTTTACCGTTCTTCAAATCCAGAGGCACATGGTGTTAATTAGTACTGATACTCACAACTGTGATGAATTCAGATGATGTCTATTAAGTCTCTCCACTGTCAATTTACCTTTGGTATTGCTCATTACGTGATTTATGCAGCTTACTTATTTTGCATTATATTTGGTTATTTTGAAAAGTGTAAGTTAAAGGAAGAAGAAATTGAAGAAGTGCATTGAATTCTGGTGGCTTTTCGGTGAAGCCACCATTGAAGTCTGTAATCGAGGAATACCCTTCTTGCATATAAAATAAATCTGGAATGTTAATCAACATTTTAATTTAATTTTTAATTATTACCATTATGTTATTTAAATGTTAGTGTTTAAAATGTAAAAGAATTGATATTGATATTATTGTGCAGCAGAGTTATGCACAATTATTTCTTCAGTCACTCTACCTCACATTTGAAATAATATGTAGATGCTCACTTTCAGCTATAATTGAACATCATTTGTCTCTGTTTCTTCTTTTATTTACTGACCATATCCAAAATGTGTATACGCATAAGTGGAAATTAAAATTAAAATACTTCATTCTCAATAGCAGCAAACATTTTAGAGTCTGAAAATAAATCTAACTGCCAGGCTTAGTGGCTCACGCCTGTAATCCCAACACTTTGGGAGGCCGAGGGGGGTGGATCACGACGTCAGGAGTTCAAGACGAGCCTGACTAATATGGTGAAATCCCGTCTCTACTAAAAATACAAAAATTAACCGGGCGTGGTGGCATGGTCCTGTAATCCCAGCTACTCAGAAGGCTGAGGCAGGAGAATCACTTGAACCCGGGAGGCGGAGGTTGCAGTAAGTGGAGATCATGCCATTGCACTCCAGCCTGGGCGACAGGGCGAGACTCTGTCTCAAAATAATAATAAATAAATAAATTAATTAATTAATTAATTAAATTAAATAAAAATAAATCTAGCAAAAGATATGCAAGAAATCTACGCTTAAAACTATAAAACGTTGCTGGTGGAAATTAAATGGAGGAAGTTGAGGAAAAATAACATATTTATGTCTTGTTAGACTCAATTTCATCAAGATGAAAACTATTTCCAAATTAATCAATAGGTTCAATGAATCCCAATCAAGTTCTGAGCCTGTATTTTTTAAAGTTTAGCAGTTTCAAAAATATATTTAAAAGGTAAAGCAACTTTAGAAAACAAGAAAAACTCTAGTTTACAGATTCAAAGAGAAGAAAAAATAGAGAAAATAAAAGGAAAATATTAAAGAAGATAGTAAAGTTGGAGGACTTATACAACATGTATATCATGACTTATTGCAAATACAATTAAGAGTTATTAATTATTTATAAATATTAACACTTTTTAAATTTAAATTTTATTTTTAATTGATACCAAACATTATCTTCACTGCTATGGTATTACCTTGGCCAGGCTGAACTACATTCCCCAGAATTTCTTTTTCTGTGTGTCTCTGGTTAGGATGGTCCCCAAGAGATATTCTTGCAGAAGATTTGAGAAAGAAAGCTAAGTAGCAGTCATTTTGTAGCTCATGCTAACTCACCTGCTGACTTATCTTGTCACATGGCAGTCTGCAACTAACTACCCCACCTTCCTGTGGGTTCTCCTTCAACCTCTGTAATTTCTGAACCGAATGTTTGTGTTTAGCTTCAAGCAAAGGACCCTGTCTTCTATGGAATACTACAACACCAAGGAGAGGCAACAAGAGCTGACACGGATTTCAGTTCATCCTGTGGGGTTCCCAGTTCATGCTTGTGGGTTCCAGCTTGTTCTATTATTCCTCACTTTACCTCCTTCTTCCTTTCTTGATAATCTGCCCCACAGTCTTTATAATGCTGAAGCTTGAAGTGCATCCCAGTGGTTCTGCTTCTTTTATTGAATCCTGACTGCTACATATCAATGATTCAACTAAATGATCAAAAACTTGAACAAACATTTTATAAAAGAAGATATTCATGTATCTAATAACCAATTTTTCATGGGCCTGTTGCAATTGTTGACTCTCACAGTGTTAATTATGAATAAAATTAGCTGCAATAAAGTGTATAGTCAAGAAAAGGATCATGGAGGACAAGGATCAGTAAACACAACTCAAAGGAAAGGATGATATCCCACCAGGATTTAAAATCAAATTGGTCATTTTTCAGACCAGTGCCAAAAGGACTCCTGTTTCTTCCCCATGGTAAAGTAATAGAAACCAGACTTACCCTATCACCTTAAACAACTGGAAAACTGTACAAAGTATATGTAACAGCTTTCTTCAGACAGACAATAGGCAGTGACTAATTTTGATACCTGGGAAAAGGGAACAAATGAGAAAGAAATTGCCCTATTTACTGCCTATAATCAGATTAAGAGGAACATTTCACAATGATAAAGAGGTCAATACACCAAGAAGCCACAATAACCCTACATGTATGCACCTACAAATAGTGCTTCAAAATATGTGTAGCGAAACCTGCTAAACTGCAAGGAGACATAGAAAAATTACTCAATTATAGTTGGAAATTATATTTTTATTATTATTATTATTATTATTATTATTATTTTTTGAGACAGAGTCTTGCTCTGTTGCCTAGGCTGGAGTGCAGTGGTGCGATCTGGAGTGCAGTGGTGCGATCTCGGCTCACTGCAACCTCTGCCTCCCAGGTTCAAGTGATTCTCCTGCCTCAGTCTCCCAAGTAGCTGGGATTACAGGTGCCCACCACCATGCCCAGCTAATTTTTGTATTTTTAGTAGAGACGGGGTTTCGTTATGGTGGTCAGGCTGTTCTCAAATTCCTGACCTCAGGTGATCCACCCACCTCGGCCTCCCAAAGTGCTGGGATTACAGATGTGAGCCACTGTGCCAGGCTGATAGTTGGAAATGTTAACACTTCTTTCTCAGTAATTGATAGAACAAATAGTCTGAAAATTCAGTACGAATACAGAAGATTTGAACCACATTACCACAAATTTGACCTCATTAACATGTATAGAACGCTCTTCTTAGCAATAACAGAAAATTTTCTTGTCAAGTGCTTATAGAATACTTACCAAGACAGACCTTATTTTGGGCTAAAAAATAAGTCACTGTAAGCTCAAAAGGACTCAAATTACAGAAAGTATATTTTCTGACCACAACAGAATTAAACCAGAAATCAATTAACAGAAATTAAACAAAATAGCCTAAAACCAAATAATACATCACAAGGGAAATTTAAATTATTTTGAACTAAATAAAAAATGAAAACAAAATATAAAAAAATACAGCTAAAGCTTTTCATAGAAAAAAAGCTTATATTATAGAAGAAAAAAGTGGCCAGGTACTAGGGCTCATGCCTGTAATCCCAGCACTTTGGGAGACTGAGGCAAGAGGATTGCTTGAGCCCAGGGATTTGAGACCAGCCTGGGCAACATGGCGAGACCCGTCTCTACCAGAAGAACAGGAAAGATAGAAAGGAAGGGAGGAAGGGAGGGAGGGAGGAAGGAAGGAAGGAAGGAAGGAAGGAAGGAAGGAAGGAAGGAAGGAAGGAAGGAAGGAGAAGGAAGGAAGGAAGGAGAAGGAAGGAAGGAAAGGAGAGAGAGGAGAGAGAGAGAGAAAGAGAGAGGAAGGAAGGAAGGAAGGAGAAGGAAGGAAGGAAGGAAAGAAGAGAGAGGAGAGAGAGAGAGAGAAAGAGAGGAAGGGAGGGAGGGAGAAAGAGAGAGGAAAGAGAAAGAGAGAGAGGAAGGAAGGAAGGAAGGGAGGGAGGAAGGGAGGGAGAGAGGGAGGGAAGGAGGGAGAAGCCGGGCTAGGGGCTGGCGGGTGCCTGTAGTCCCCAGCTACTCAGCAGGCTGAGGTGGGAAGAATGCTTGAGCTGGGGAAGTGGAGGTTGCAGCAAGCAGAGATTATGCCACTACACCCCAGCTGTCCCCTAGCCTGGGGGACGGAGCCAGACCCTATTAAAAAAAATAATTGTCTATCAATCATCTATAGTTTCACCTTAAGAAACTAGAAAAATAAGAGTAAATTAAATTCAAATTAAAAGTAAATGTAATTAAATTAAAAGTAAATGGAAGAGAACAAATATTAAAGAGCAAAAGGGAATGAAATAGAAAAACAATAGAGAAGATCAATGAAATCCAAAAACCAGTGCTTTGAAAAGATGAATAGTATCAATAAATCTCCAGTCAGACTGGTCAGAAAATAAATGCAGCAGGAAAGAAAGAGGGAACATTTACCCAGATTATACAAAAAATAAAAGAATATTTTGGATAATATGCCAATTAAATTGACAAATTAGATGAAATATATCAATTTCTCAAAAGATAGAAACTACTAAAGCCCACTCAAGAAATAATCTGAATCGTAATATAACTATTAAAAATATAATTTATAATTATAAAATTTATAATTTAAAACCTCTCAAAAAGAAAACTCCAGGCCTAGATGGCTTCATTGGTAGATTCTACCAAACCTTTAAAGAGGAAATAATATCATGTCTACATAAACTTTTCCAGAAACTGGAAAAGTAGAGAACACTTTCCTACTCAGTTTATGAATTGAATATTAGTTGACATCAAAACTTGGGGGGGATGAAGGGAAACAAAGAATATAACTGTATCTGTTTCCACTGAACTGTACACTTAAAAATGGTAAAAATGGTAAATTAAACATATATATTTTACCTCAATAAAATAAGCTACTGTAAAAAATAAAAAATGAAATAGCCCTACCTCAGCAAAAACAAAGCAAACAAACCAAACACCAGATCACAGTTGGAGGGAAAAAAAAAAAAATTGCAAACCAATGTTCCTCATGGAAATAGGTGTAAATATTCTTAACAAGTGTTAGCAAATTGAATCAGCAATTTTTAAAAAGGATGATATGCTGTGACCAAGTGGGATTTATCCTTTGAATGCTGAGGGGACTGTGCCTTTCTGTTCTTAAAGGTGTCATTTTCCATCTCTATAAGGAAAGAGTAATAGATACAGAGTAAGATGCTTTGATTTCAATACTCAGTAGCCCTGTGAATTACAAACTTCTCTTATCTGAACATTTTTCTTATTGTGAAAGTGGGTGGCAGCACCTCATGGAACTGTTATGAGAGTTACATGAGGTCCTGAATATGAAGGCGTTTTCTAAAATGTGAAATTTAGAATAGTTAGATGGTATCATTTTTTTTTTTACTGGTTCAATATCCATGCCACACCACTCCGTATTTCTTCAAACAGATAACAAGGTACTGCAATCATCTTGTAGTCTTAAGGAAGTGTGGGAACACTTTAAGTAGAAATACAAATAAGTACTTATACTTTGCTTGAAAATTTGAAAGAGAGAAGAGCTAAAAGAAGAAAACGATGAGGAGCTGTGATTCAACACCTCGGATAAATTAGTATTAACTTTTTTGTTTTTACACAACCAGGTTTTAAATGCATAAATATGCAATGGCATATTTTAGCCTGTTTTTCCACTTTTAATTTTCCAGTTACATAAATATTGCAGTACCTGTTTTTCTATTTTTAATTTTCCAATTACATAAATAATGCAGATTATTTTTATGACAAATGTAAAGAATACAAACGTAATCGAAATTGATATTTTAATCTCTCACATTCCATTTTGCTGTTTTATTAGATTGGTGAGTGTCCCTTCGGATGTTTTTAATGGACTTTAATTTGGGGGTTCATTCGATATAAATAGAACTATTTATGTTCGCTATTTTGTGTATTAAAGTTTACACACATTTTCCAAATAAAACGATAATAATCTAATTCTTTAACAGCTGCATGGTACCCTATGACAGGAATGCATCACACCGTTCCCTTACTGGTTAGCATATTTATATGCTATATACAAACAATGCCACAGTGGACATCTTTGCACTGTAACCATTTAAATCATGTAAATCACCAGCTGTTTTCGCCCAGTTTCCACTTCGATCAAAGTGCTGATTTCACACAAGTTATGCAATCTTCCACTCTGTCTTCAATTACCTACGAGTGTCCAGGACTATCGAAAGACGGGCTGTTCAAAGGCAATGGATGAGTGGGGGCCATAAGTTAGAGTCTCACTCCACTTCGTAATTAGCAAAGTTTAGTTCCATCTGCAGAGACTCCACTGCCAGAGCTCAGATCACAGCCTACTTTCGGGCGCCGACGGGAGCTCGCTCACCGTTTACTAACGTGAAGTTTGTATTGTTTGCTTGGAACGCTGATGCTGCTCATCCTCACGCGGGAGGACTCTCATTCCAGTGCTCTTGTCCAGGTGGCACAGGAGGTTGGCTTTTTTTTTTTTTTTTTAAACCAAACTCTCGTTGTATCTGAAAGTTTACATTCAACTCACAAAGCCAATTTTCTTGTACCAATACGGTAGTTATCCTGATTTGCATTTTTTCATGTCTGTAACGTGAAAAAAAACCGTGGTGAGGCCGTGTAGTCGTGGCCGAGTGGTTAAGGCGATGGACTAGAAATCCACTGGGGTCTCCCCGCGCAGGTTCGAATCCTGCCGACTACGAGCTAACAAGAGAAGATTTAGAAGAAGGAAATTTAAACCAATTCAGGTATTGCGAATTGAGTTTGGTACTTCCCCGATCCTGAAACCCCCCACACAATAATGGAGGGTGGAAGTTGTTGACTACTTACTATTTTCATTAAGATTATGGGTGCCTTAATTAGTAGATACCTAATCATTTTCCGTTTAGCGGAACCTTTGCACGGTTTTCTGGGACGCCTTGCGTTTCCCTGCCCTCCAAATCCTCTTGAAGCCTATACTTGTTACAAGTGTTGATAGTGCTTTCCTCTTCATGGAAATTTAGTCCTAGTCTGAGGTCCAAGTCTGTGGTCAGTTATCAGTTTCTGTGGAATCAGTGGTTCAACTGCTTTTGTCACCCGGTCTCGCTGGTTGCAAATGACTAGAAACACTGTCAGAGATATCGACACCATCACAATCAAAAAAGCAGGCTGTCCTGACAGACCCCGTCGTTTCGACTGAGGCGGCATATTAAAGTGTAAATTCGCCAAGTATAATCAATTTAGTACAATACAAACTTACAGACTTAAAAAAGTGGACGAGAGTACTTCAGTTTATTAGAGGTAGTCAAAAAAGATAGTGTCTCAGTTCTTCCTCGTTAGTATAGTGGTGAGTATCCCCGCCTGTCACGCGGGAGACCGGGGTTCGATTCCCCGACGGGGAGAAACGTAGCTTTTTGCATCTTTTGCCACAGAGCTGCGGTGGGACCCACTTGCCATTCCTTCTTAACTGTCACTGGACCCTCTCGACTTTCCTCACTCCTAAAACCAGCTGCTCTGATCACAGAAACATTCCAGGCAATTCTGAAAACTCAAAGTCACAGTTAGTTTAAGGCCCTAAGGAGAATCTAGGTTTAAATGACACAAAATGTACTTATTAAAAGTTATCGAGAATACAGTTGTCTAGCATCTGCCTCTTATTTGCATGGTCAAAAAGCTCATGTAAATGTTCAAATCCTCCATCCTTCTAGACATGAAATCCTGGAATGAAGATATTGACATGGTCCAGCTGGGGGATTGTGTACGCTCCAGCTGCACTAGCTGACCTGGGCAACTCCAAATTATAGAATCCACAAGATGTCAATCAAACGTATGAGGGAAGATGACGAAGTGGCCACAGACTTTTGAGGAGATTCCCAAGTTTCAGGAACACATGAGGAATGTCAACATTGCTACTTTCAACAATATCTGAAGCTTCAGGCAATGTGTTAGTGAATGTATGTCCGATTTAAAATAAAAATCGAGCTTCCTGAAAGGTGGGGGTGGGGGGGGAACTTAAAAAGCCATAGCAATCAGGACAATGTGATACTTGCTCAGGGGGTGTAAATTGGCTCAACCACTTGCGAGAATGACTTAGCATTATATATTAAAGCTTGAATGTATACATGTACTGTGACTGTGCAATTCCACACGTAAGTATATCTCTCCAACAAAAATATTTATTTATATTCACTGAAATACATGTACAAGTATATTCATGGCAGCACTAGTTGTAATGGCCAAACTGGAAATAATCCAAATGTCTCTGTGAAAGTGTTGGACTTTAAGAAGCGCCTTGACATCAGGGGCTGATTTCAAAGAGTGGAGAAAGTGGAAAGTTACTTGTCAGAACAAGAGCAAGGGCATTTAGGGGTTGCTAAGACAGAGGAAACTCAGAATAAAAGTGGCCAAGAGGGGTGAGAACATTCCTGTATTTGGCACCCTGCTAGCTTCTCTTTTGTTCCATTCCTTCCATCTCCTGGCCTTTCTCCTCTCTTCCGTTTTCTTGTTTTTCCGTATCTTTTCTTCTCCTCCCTAGACCTTTTCTTCCCAACTTTCTTCTGTATGAGAACCAAAGTACTGAGTGTCTGAAGTTACACCTTGTTTCCTGAATGTACTGTAAAGCCCAGATAAGTGTTCTTGGTCTTTGAATGTGCTGGAGAAGATAGGAAGAATAGACTGGGGCCAGAGAACTTCACCTGGAATTTTTCTAAACTGTAAGATGAAGGCATTTAACAAAATCAATAGAATAAAAATAATAAGGGCTTGGCAGTCAGAGGTTAGCTTTAACATCCACTTCCTGTGGTTTAATAAACCTTTCCCATTCTTGGGCTCTCGAATTTTCAGGCCGAGAAGATACAATGTGTGTGGTACTGTCTACAAACCAACCATTTATATTGAAGTTACAATCACAGTCATTGTTATTATTGCTGCAAAACAGGTAATGCCTTATTGCTGTTGAATGACAGACAGTCCCTAAACTTGGGGTAACAAAACACTTAATACACAATAGGCAAAATCTTCACACCCCAGACAAGCAACTTAGACTTATCTACAGAGAAAACTCCATGGAGTCTGACTTCAATTCTCAGAGTTTGTAGGTGAGGAAAAGAGAATTGCCTTCCTCAAATTAGGATTAATGTTAGGTGGATTAACGTTAGGTGGTGTTTACACCACAATAGATTCTCTCTTACTGGAGACACAGTTGTCTCAGGTGTTGGAGGAGGAGGTTAATGGACTCAGAGAAAGAGGCAAACTATAAGGCAGGGTTACCTACAATGATGACAGATAGAACGCAGAGCACAAGGCAGGGTTACCAAAGGAGATGACACAACTGTAATCCAGGAGACTCAGTTGCCTTTGGGGTGCAATTAGAAAGAAACTATTTGGGAGAAGTCAGGCTAAAACCGTAGCCGGCAGGATTCGAACCTGCGCGGGGAAACCCCAATGGATTTCAAGTCCATCGCCTTAACCACTCGGCCACGACTACACAGCCATATGGTGTTCTTGGTTACAGCTTTTGAAGATGTGAGTAGTGTGCCATTCTTGGGTAGTATAGTAAGTAGATACTACAGTAAAAGATGTTTTGGTGCCTGGTTACTAAGTCTAGTAACAAATAATTTTCTAGGTGCATTAAAAGCTTCCAGCTTTTAGATGAAATAAGTCATCCATAGTGAATTGGAATTCAGTTGAGAAATGTGGAGTTCAAAGGAGCATTCCAAGACAAGAGATTTGGATTTTCTGTCCCCCTAGAACTCCACTTGCTAGTCATGGTTGAGGCACCTGTTCACAGGTATTTGTGAGATACTAGCAGAAAGGGAGTTTGGAGCTGAGGGTCTGATCCTAGTAGCTTCACACCCTCAAATGACAATGGCACAGGAAACCTGCTAGAGGAAATTTGAAGGAATTATGACCTTGGAGTCATTTGCTTTTGCTTTCAGTATTGAATACTAAGCCAGAAGTATCTTCAACAGCTTTGAACTGCTTTGTCCTTTCTCTGGCTTAAAGAATTCGTTGAAACCCAATTTGAGCAGGGGTGCAGGATGAGAAGGGGCAGGGAGGACCTAGCCTTCGTGGACTCTCTGAAGAAAAAGTTGATGGGAAGGTCTCCATTCTCTCAGGAAAAGCTAACTCCTTTTCACCTTCCCCAGGAAGGGAAGCAGGCAGCCCCAGGAGCCAGGGGAATATGGAGAACCTTAGATAACATGTTTTCCAAAATTTTCCAGCTTGAGAACATTCTTTGTCCCTCCTAATGCAAAAGAGCTTGTAAATGCCACACTAAATCTAGCTATATTAATACCTTTTTTCCCCTAGGATTAAAGACTGTTGGTTCAGGGAAACACTACAGAACCAGGCTTTTATTGTTTATTCTTTAATGGGGAATCTCAGGGATTACAGCTTTGAGTTCTGGGAATTGAAGTGCTTGACCAAAGTACCACCAAGTAGATTCAGACAGACTTTCAGATACAAATGGGAGAATTCCTTTACATTTGAGACCCTCAATACTCCCACACTCGTTTTCATTTAGGGCAGACAAAAAGACAGTTGCTCCTGAAGTGAATTGCACTGTGTTGCTCAGAAAGATATGTTGATATCCTAACCTGTGGTACTTGTGAGTGTGACCTATTTGAAAACAGTCTTCGCTGATTTAATCAAGTTAAGAGGAGGTCACGCTGGATTCAGGTAGGCTCTAAATCCAGTAATCCAGTGACTATTGTCCTTATAGGAAATGGGAAATTTAGAGACACAGTCACCAGGACAAAAGCCATGTTGAGAGGGAGGCACAGTGGAGTGATGCAATTACAAACCAAGAATGCCAAGGATTTTCTTCAATCATTAGGAGCAAGGAAAGAGGTCTCAGATTGTCCCTCAGAGCACCTAGAAAACAACCAACCCGGCCAAAATCTTGATTTTAGATTTCTGACTTCTAGAGCTGTGAGAGAATAAATCTGTCTTTTTAAGTTACCCAGTTTATGGTTGTTTGGGCAGTCTTAGGAAACTAATCAGCTCCCTTACCCATGTTCTTGGAACAAGATCCCTTCTGTTGCTGCCCTAGCACTTCTCCATTCCACCAGGAAGCTCGTGCAAATGGTGACTCACTTTTTTTTTTTTTTTTTTCTCTTGAGATGGAGTCTAGCTCTGTTGCCAGGCTTGGAGTGCAGTGGCGGGACCTCGGCTCACTGCAACCTCCAGCTCCCTGGTTCTAGCGATTCTCCTGTCTCAGCCTCTTGAGTAGCTAGGATTACAGGTATGCGCCACCATGTCCAGCTATTTTTTTTTTTTTCCTGTCTTTTTAGTAGAGACGGGGTTTCACCACGTTGGACAGGTGATCTTGAACTCCTGGCCTCGTGATCTGCCCGCCTCGGCCTCCCAAAGTGCTGGGATTACAGGTGTTAGCCACTGCGCCTGGCTAACTCACTTCATTTTGAAGAAAACTCACTTAGCGAAACAATCCAAACTAAAATAAATCATTTATGTTCAAAGACACTTATGATATTTTGTTATAATAATGAAATAATTAAAATAACAAACATTTCCAACAATGGGAGGGAAGATGATTATGTAATATAGGTTATATCTACCTGGAAAAATACTACCAATAAAAACGATATTTTGCGACTCTTACTAGTGGATAGCAGAAATAAATAAATAAACTAACAGTATTTTTGAAAAGATTGTGATAGTTCAGGCGAGAAGCATGTGATATAATGTTAAGTGAAAAGAGGAGAATTTTAAAAATGCATATACTGTATAACCTCACGTAACATTTTTGCATTATACATATTTGGGAGATGTGGGAGAATACACCAATGCATTACTAGTTGTGTCTGGGTTGTAGGATCATAGGGTTTTTTTTTCTTTGTTTTTCTATGCTGTGAAGCAAACATCATTATTTAGGTTTAAAAACGAAGGGCAGAAATAGCATTTTATTGCTGGAACAGGGAAAAAGTAGTCCCTAGATACAAGAACTTTGATGTTACTCAGTAGTCAAACATTTGGCTCAAGTGGTCACATTGTTCAAGGGGACTTCTGGTTAAAATGGTAGTGAAACCCAGGGCTTTATTTTTGCTTTCTTAAGATGCCCACAAGTTGGCAATAAAAGCAATTCAAAAAATGTGTAAACCTACAGTGATGAAGAGAGCATGAGAGCAAATAACGGATAGTACAAAACATTGTTTGCTTCCCAAAATTAAAGTAGCTTGATGCAAGGGAAATTTACGAGTTTTTTTTTTTTTTTTTTTTTTTTTTTTTCTTTGAGACGGAGTTTCGCTCTTGTTGCCCAGGCTGGAGTGCAATGGCGCGATCTCGGCTCACCGCAACCTCTGCCTCCCGAGTTCTAGCTATTCTCCCGCCTCAGCCTCCCGAGTAGCTGGGATTACAGGCATGCACCACCACGCCCGGCTAATGTTTTGTAATTTTAGTAGAGACAGGGTTTCTCCATGTTGGTTTGGCTGGTCTCAAACTCCCGACCTCAAGTGATCCGCCCGCCTCGGCCTGAGATTTATGTCTTACTCATGTAACAGTCGATTGCAGATTTTTGTGTCAGCAAAGAAAGAGGAACCTGTTTTTTTTCCTTGTGGTGATTCAAGGTTCCAGGCCCCTTCCATCTTATGAATCTATTATCCCCTAAAGCTTGGGAAAGTGCACACTTCTTAAAGGTCTGGAGAAAAACATGCTACTTGCATTCATGATTTATTGATTATAACTAATCATATGGCCTCACTGAGGTGTAAGGAGTCTTGGTAAGTACAGACTTTGGCTGAGTAGCTTAGTCCCACAGACAACACTGTACTATGGAGGAGGAAACAGGAATTTAGGTGGATACCACAATTATCAACAAAATTTGGGAGACAGAAGGGAGTTGGATAAATAGTAATTGAATTAGAGTGGATAAAGCTGAAACCTGTTTGCAAGGTGGGAAGCCAACAATAATAAAGTTGATATCACAGTTTCTTGGAAAGGCTTAAGAGTTGGAAGAACCTGCTGGATACGATGGCTCACGCCTGTAATCCCAGCCCTTTGGGAGGCCGAGGCAGATGGATCACGAGGTCAGGAGTTTGAGACCAGCCTGACCAACATGGTGAAACCCCGTCTCTACTAAAAATACAAAAATTAGCCCGGCGTGGTGACACGTGCCTGTGATCCCGGCTACTTGGGAGACTGAGGCACAAGAATTGCTTCAACCCAGGAGGTGGAGGTTGCAGTGAGCTGAGATCGTGCCATTGCACTCCAGCCTGGGCGACAGAGCAAAACTCCATCTCTAAAACAAACAAACAAGAAAAGAGTTGTTAGAATCATGTAACCTTAGGCTTATTAGTCTGTACTGCCCCTCCTTCACAGAGGGTTTACTTTGGGAAAAAAAAGCTCCAGAGATGCTCTTGACTTAAGGATACCAGGTATAATTGAAATTGGGAGTGAAGCGCATATTGAAAATTGGGAGATGGAATGAAAGTCTCTATAGGACACTTGAAGCTCCCTTTCTGTTTCAGAAAGTATGGACAGCTAAGCTTTCTCTACCTCTAGCCCTAAACATGCAGAAGACTGAAAGACTCTGCTCCCCAAGAAAATTGACCATTATTAAGAAAACTGACCCATAGATATGGACATATCAAGGGTCTGGATTGAAATGGCCTATCATACACAATCATTCTAGAATGAGGCCTATTTGTTTTACCATACCCATAGTACCAATTAGGTTTTGGGGTCTACCTCCTAAATATGACTGAACTGCTATGTGCCACCAGAAATTGGAGAAAACACAGGTACCAAGGCAAACAAATGAACGAAAGAGAGCCTGGTGGAAATAGAGATAAATAGGTAACAGAAGCAAAAACAAAAACAAACCTCACAAAACAAAAACCTATCATTATTATTCTCAGGGAAATAAGAAAGCATTCTGTATATATGAGAATAATAAAATACTATTCTATTATTATTATTATCGTTTCAAGACAGGGTCTCACTCTGTGGCCCAGGCTGGAGTGCAGTGGTGCTATCATAGTTCACTAAGATGCTATTACTTTTTAAAGAGCATTAAGGGGAACAAGAACCCTTGAAAATAACAAATATGGGCATGGGGCAGGAGTATCTCAGCCAAGAAAATTATGTGTGTGTTAGGGAAGCTCTGAGAGTATGGTTGTGGAAGTGCGCCACTATGGTTTGAATCCACAGGGTATACTGATTACCCTGCCCATGCTGAAGGTATTAAAATGCAAATTGAAGGTGAAGGTGTAAAATCTCAATTCATTAAAAACAAAAATTTCCAGAAGGTGTCTGACCAGAAAGGAACCCCCAAGTTGCTGCAGGCAGAAGCTGAGACCGCTAAGTTATTTTCAAGACTGTCAGCAACCTTTTTCTCATGTTTCCATCATTCCCCTCCTTGGCAATCTCCACGAAGATGACAACTGAATCTTTATCTCCAGGCCCGACTTCTCTCCTGAGTCTTCCTAGTGGACAGGTCCACTTGAATGTACTACAGTTACATCAAAGGGCAACATCTAAAGGAGCAGAAGAAATGTGCTTTTCCCTTTGGCCACCATTCTAATTTTTAAAAAATCTTTCCTTTTAATCCTCAATAAATATCTCCAAGGAATAATATTTAAAGAAAAAAAAAAGGAAAATAAGCCTGGGCAACATGGCAAAACCCCATATTCACGAAAAATACAAAAAAATATTAGCCAGGTGTGGTGGCGCACACCTGTAGTCCCAGCTACTTGAGGGGCTGAAGCAGGAGGCTCACTTGAGACTGGGAGGCTTAGGCTGCAGTAAGCTGAGATCACTCCAGCCTGGGTTACAAAGTGAGACCCTATCTCAAAAGATAAAAGAAAATAACAAATATGACAGAAAAAAGTTTAACAGAAGGGTTAGAAGACAAAGTTGAGAACATTTCCCATAAAAAGGGACAAAAAAGAAAAATGGAAAAATAGAATAAAAGATAAGAAAATTAGAAGACAAATCTAGAAGTTTTGACAACATGTGATTGAAAGTTTCGTGGAAGACAACAAAGAAAATAGAGAGGGAAAACTATTAATGAATGCAATAAAATATTCTTTTCTCTCTCTTTTTTTTTTTTTTTTTTGAGATGGAGTTTTGCTCTTGTCACCCAGGCTGAAGTGCAATGGTGCGATCGTGGCTCACTGCAACCTCCACCTCCCAGTTTCAAGCGATTCTTGTGCCTCATCCTCCCAAGTAGCTGGGATTACAGGCATGCACCACCACGCCCAGCTAATTTTGTATTTGTAGTAGAGACAGAGTTTCTCCATGTTGGTCAGCCTGGTCTCGAACTCCTGACCTCAGGTGATCTGCCCACCTCGGCCTCCCAAAATGCTGGGATTACAGGCATAAGCCAGCACCCCCAGCCGTTTAAATTTTCTAAACCTAAAAAGGATCCAAAGGATCCACCTACTGCCCAGCACAATGAACCAAAACAAACAAAAACAAAAACAAAACAAAAACAAGACAAAAAAACAAGAATTATCCAGAGAGTCTATTTTAGAATGGCATTTAAATTCATCACCACACTGATAACAAGAAGACAACAGAGTAATGCTCACAGAATTCTAAGATAAAATTGTTTTCACACTAGAAATCCCTACCTGACCAAACTAAAATCGTATGAAGTTTGAATAAATATATTTTCAGAAATGCATCATATTTTTTAGGTCATAAGCAGGAAACAGAGACCTCATGAGGACTCAAACTCCAGTGTCTTTCATGCAAAGAATTGGTTACAGAGGTGGTGGAAGATCAAAGAAGCCAACTGGGATGGGAGGTAGAAATCTGAACCCAAGAGGTGGGATCTCCCTCTGGAGCAGGCAGGTCTGGCAGGATCTGGAGCCATGGAGGAGACACAACTGCTGCCAGAAATGCTGCAAGTAACAGGGAAGGAAAGCAAGAAATAGCCTGACTTCCTCCTTCTCTCTACCTCTCAATATTCCTTCATTGTCTTCTATTGGCTGAATTCAGGCAGAAGTCAGCGGCCATCAGTGGAAATGCAGTGGCAGGGGCCAGCCACTGGCACTACAGAGATGACCAAGGGAGTGGCTAGGAATGCATCTGAGCTCACTACAGAGATGACCAAGGGAGTGGCTAGGAATGCATCTGAGCTCAAACAGGCTTAAGATTGCCAAATGCAAAATCTCAAAAAATTTCTCTTTTCTCAGAAAGCTGTTGGAGGATCTTCTCCAAAAATAGGGAGTAAACCAAGAGATTTGTGACTTAACAAAAAAACCATTCAATACAGGTGAGCGGTAAAGGGGCTGGCTCTTCCGCAGATGGAGAAGCATCAGCATGATCGCTATAAAGCAGACCTACAGATTAACCAGTTCAGATTGGACAAGTTTAAAAAAAAAAGGAACTGAAAAATGACCAAATTCAGAAGTATTTTGCAGCACTGGAAGAGAGTTGGGGGACAAATTAGTATTAGAAACACAGAAAGGAGGCAAACAAAAGAGGCAGTATTCAAATTAGGAAAAACAAGAGAATGTAGTTATAGTATACAAGTGATCCTGCGGTGAACAATATTTCCATGGACATAATAAGGAAAACACTTAACATTATTTAGCCACAATACTATGATACAAATACATTGAAAGATGAGGGTAGATAAGTGTATTTGTGTTTTAGGCTATATCTTTTCTTTCAGTGTGGGAAGTCTTTAGATATCTGTATCAATCAGGACATGAGCAGGAAGTGGAATGTTTACTTGAACTAGAAAAGTTGAGGATAATTTATTTAAATTATTATTTACAAATAAATGGGCAGCATAGATTACTGGAGCTACTAATCCGTACTATCCTTGAGCTTGATGGGCATAAGATGGAGCCTGGGACCTGCAGCTCTTTGGAGAGGGCTGTGTAGAGAGGTTTCCTGGCAGATGTTGGGACATTTCCTGGGGGATTCAGACTGCAGCCAACAGAACCAGAGAATAAATATACCAGCTTCACTCTTCACTCTTCCCCTGGATCTCTTGTAGGTATTCTCTTGGCCAAACTAAAGCAGGAGTCAGAGGATAAAGAAGCCCATTGAAAATGTCCATACTGATCAGCGCCAGGGCAGACAACAAGATGCAGAATGGGGCCAGGGGACCTGGATGATATGCAGCACGAGGTCTAAAATTGAGGAACCAAGAAATTGCAGGGCAGCCAGGTGCAGTGGCTCATGCCTGTAATCCCAGCACTTTAGGAGGCTGAGGTGGGTGAATCACCTAAGGTCAGGAGTTTGAGACCAGCGTGGCCAACATGGTGAAACCCCATCTCTACCAAAAATACAAAATTATCCGGGAGTGGTGGTGCGCGCCTGTAATCCCAGCTACTCCATAGGCTGAGGCAGGAGAAAGGCCTAGAATCCAGGAGGCGGAGGTTGCAGTGAGCCGAGATCGTACCAGCCTGGGTAACAGAGTGACACTCTGTCTCAAAAAAGAGAGAATGAGAGAAAGAAAGGAAAGGAAAGGAAGAAAGGAAAGAAATAGAGGAAAGAAAGGAAAGGAAAGGAAAGAAAGAAAGAGAGAGAAAGGAAGGAAGGAAGGAAGGAAGGAAGGAAGGAAGGAAGGAAGGAAGGAAGGAAGGGGAAGAATAACAACCGCAATCAGTTGTGCTTACGAAGTGTCAGGCACTGTTCAAAGTTCTCACAGAATTCTCTCAATAACCCGTAAGTGTTCTTCTTATTCCAGTTTTACAGTTGAGGAAACTAAAACACAGAGAGGTTAAGCTCCTTGCCCAAGGTCATAGAACTAGGAGTGAAAACCAACTGGACAGTTGCCACTAGGAAACCTAAATTCAGTTTAGAGAGAGTTTGGAACAGAAAAATGCTGTGCTTCTTTGTTTTTCTTATGATTTTATTTATATGAAAGATCCAGAATAGGTCAATCCATTGAGACAGCATGCAGACTGGGGTGGTTGCCAGGAGTTGTGAGGGAGGGAGGAAAGGGGAGAAACTGCTTAATGAGTAAGGGGTTTTACCCTGGAAGGATAGAAATGTTTTGGAACTAGATAAAGGTGGTGGTTACACAACACTGTGAATGTCGTGAAGGATATTGAATTGTTCACTTTAAAATGATTAATGGTGAAAAAACAAATAAACAAAAAAAGACTCTGTTCCTTAGCACGCCTGAACAAATGCAGTGTTAATCCACTGAGTACAAGTACTGAGGCATCAGCCTAAATCAGTGGTTCCCAATCAGAGGTGATTTTGCTTCCCAGAGGACATCTGACAGTGTCTAGAGACATTTTTGATTGTCATAACAAGAGATGGGGAGTATACTACTGAGATTTAGTACGTAGGGGCCAGGGATGCTACTGAACTTCGTACAATGCACAGGACAGCCCCCACGACAAAGAATGTCCTGGTCTAACATGCCAGTAGTGCCAAGGTTAGAAAACCCTGGACTAGACGATCAAGGACTGAGGGTGAGAGGGGAATAAGGGCCCCGAGGTATAAACCGACTAAAAGAGTTCCTTCTATCACCCAGGAAAGAGGTTGAGAGTGGAAAGGCAGGAGACTGTCCCTCCCTTTCTCTTTCAGAATAGTCCTGAAAATCAGTGCAACCTCGGACATCCACGGTTAAAGTCAGACCCTGTTTTGGAAATGGCTTGGAAGGGCGGCTTTCTGTTCCTTCTCAAGCCCACAAAGTTGCTCTTCTTTCTTTGCTCAGACGCTTTCCTTCTGCAGACTGCCTTTCCTGACAAGAACAGACTCAGATAGTCTGTAGAGTGGTCCCGCCCCGAAGCTGCAAAATAGTGTGCAAAGCTGTCATGAGGTTTCCACTGCACAGTTCCAATGTTCCATTTGCTCTGGCGACAGATCTTTCGGTGACCTTCGAAGGCGGCTTCGAGATTGACGATGTATAAGAATCTGCGGCCGGAAAGCACAGCATGTTGCCCAAGACAGTCCACAGACATCGCAGTTGCCTGGAAGTCACGAAACTACCACCACGTTCTCGCTGCTCCATCGCGCCGCCATCTCCCACTCTCGGCCGCTGCGGCCCCAGGACGGCGCCCTCCCACCCACCAGACCCAGGTCTCCTGGCCCCCTGAGCCCTACACAGCCCGTGAGTCAGCCCTGACATGCCCAGTCCCCTGCTTCTTTGTGTTTTTATAGAAAAAACAAAACAAAACAAAACAAAAAACTTGCCAATCTATTTGGGTTATAAAACAATGTATTGTGCACATTTACTATAATGATAATAATTATATAAGAAATAATTTGGGAGAATGGTGTCCAAAATCAGCTATAGTCATGAGGGTTGCACCTGGAAGAGACTGCCTCTCTGATGTTCAAAGTTTGAGAATTAGTCCTTAATGAATAAATGTATATAGTGCAATTTTGAAGTGTATACTTTCCTTTTGTGAACAGGATAGAATCTGCACTAAACAGAAACCAATACAATTCTCTGTAACAAATTATCTCAGTAGAGGTCCAATTACCCGGTGATAAATATGCACCTGTTCTTCTCCACTGTCTGACCTACTTATGTCTGCATCAAGTATCCCCAAACTGCTCTGTCAGGAATATACACCCCAAGAGCCCTCTGAGAACTGGTTTAACTAGTATTTTGGCTTGTTATGGGTGCACCTGTGACCTAAGTTACAAGACCAATATTAATGAAATGTTCATGTACAATTAAAAGACAATTTTACTTCAGTAGTATGATGCTTAATTTCTGCTTATAGAATTCATTTTTTATTAGTTAAAAATTATGCTAGATGACATACAGAGGAATATCAAATGCAGAGGATTCTTAGCCTGAGATTCATGGACCTCAAGTGTTTCATGAACACCTTGAGATCGTTTTCAAAATGGTGTATGTGTGTATCTAGGGGCATCTTTCTGGGAAAGGGGTTTCCTAGATTTTATTCAATATGATCTGGAGTCCAGAGCAAAAAAATATTGTACAACTCTTGGCTCTACTGACTTTGACATTGGGAATTTGAGGGAGAGGAACTTTCCATCAGCATTTTGTTTTTGGGGAAATAAATAAAATGACTATGAGCAAACATGAAGACCAATTCCCAAAGACTGGTACTAGTAGCTCCTGGTGTGGAACCAACTTCAGCATGGCAGGGAACAAAAAAATGTTCAGTTATACTGAGGGCAAAAGGACAATGGGAATCTCCTAAGTTCCCCAAAGTCACTTCTGCCACTCCCTGATGTTTACAGTTCAAAGCAGATACTTGTGATTCCAAAACAAACAACCTTGAAGCCCTGGCCCAATCCATGGTCTCAGTCTATCCTTCAACTTTTTCTCAGCCCTTCTTTTACTTCCACTACGGTATTGCCGCCCAGACAACCAGTCCACAGACTACGCCCCTATCTTGTATCTCACAGTAGGCGAAAAGGTTTGGGCCAACACTGTCTTCTAAATACCATCTTCAATCCCTGCCTAAACTCAAATATCCAGCTTATTTGAGCTTCTCAGTTTATCTAGGCTGTTAGCTTCCAGTCACCTGCAGTTTTCCCTAACTTTCTCTGTGTGAGTGTTAGTTTATTCACAGTTTTTAGCCAATATCCCATCACTACAAACTGAAATCTCCACAGGCAGGGCCAGTGCTTAGTGTACTGCTCAATTCTGTGTCCACAGCACTAAGGGCAGCAGTGGGCATGGCACAAAAATTTGTCCTTCCTATTTCCAAGTCTGTATACTCTCAGGTCAGTTGCATGCTGTGCAAGCTGTGTCACTAGGTCTGATAATGTGGCTCATTAAGCAAAAAGAGGAGATAATTGTACCGATGCACATTGCAAGCCAGAGTTCTGAATTCGTTTTGAAGAAATAACTTCATTTGTTCACATTTTTGTTCTTATTCCCATGATCAATAGTTTCCATTTAATTGGGAAGATAGAAAGGAGTTCCCATATATCCCCACACTCAGTTTCCCTTATTATTAAAATCTTACATTGGTATGGTACATTTGTTACAAATAATTAACAAATATGTATACATTATTATTAACTAAAATGAATATGCTAGATTTCCTTCATTTTTACCTAATTTCCTTTCTCTGTTCCAGGATCCTATTCAGAATTCCATGTTATTTTTAGTCATCATGACTCCCTAAGCTCTATTGGCTGTGGCAGTTCTTAGACTTTCCTTGATTTTGATGATCTTGACAGTTTTTGAAGAGTACTGATCAGGTATTTTGTAGAATGTCCTTCAACTAGGATTTGATATTTTTCTCATTATTAGATTGGAGTTAGGGGTTCAAAGGAGCAAGACCTCAGAAGTAAAGTGGGAGTTTTTTGTTTGTTTGTTTTGAGACAGGGTTTCCCTCTGTCATGCAGGCTGGAATACAGTGGCACCATCTCGGCTCTCTGCAACCTCCGCCTCCTGGGTTCAAGCGATTCTCCTGCCTGGGCCTCCTGAGTAGCTGGGACCACAGGCATCTGCCACCATGCCTGGCTAATTTTTGTATTTTTTTTTTTTTTTTTTTTTGAGACGGAGTTTTGCTCTTGTTGCCGAGTGCAATGGCGTGATCTCAGCTCGCCGCAACCTCTGCCTCCCAGGTTCAAGCAATTCTCCTGCCTCAGCCTCCCGAGTAGCTGGGATTACAGGCATGCACCACCACACCCAGCTAATTTTGTATTTTTAGTAGAGACGAAGTTACTCCATGTCGAGGCTGGTCTCGAACTCCTGACCTCAGGTGATCCGCCCGCCTCGGCCTCCCAAAGTGCTGGGATTACAGGCGTGAGCCACCGCACCCGGCCTAATTTTTGCATTTTTCTTAGAGACAGGGTTTCGCCATGTTGGCCAGCTTGGTCTCGAATTCCTGGCCTCAAGTGATCCACCTGCCTTGGCCTCCCAAAGTGCTGGGATTACAGGCATAAACCACCATGCTTGGCCTAAAGTGCCATTTTTATCACATTATATCAAGACTATATACTATCAACATGGCTTTTCACTGCTGGTGTAGTGCTTTTGGGATTCATTCACTGCTTACTTTCCCACCCTTTTTCATACTGTATTCTGTAGAGCAATCACTATGCAGAGCCCACAATGAAGGGGTGGAGTTATTTGGAATTCTGCTCAGGAGATTCCCTGAAAAACTGAGATTTGTTGCACATCAGGGAAGCTGTAGGGATTGGTTTAAATCTTCTATTTATTGTTGCTCAAATTGTTTCAGCTTTGACCATTACAGGCATATATTTTTAATTTTTTTTTTTTCCAGAGAGCACAGAACTTGGTACAAGCCCTAGCCTTTAGAAATGCTCATCTTAAAGTTGTTACCGGGACCTTCAGTTTTTCAAAAGCCTGCAGTGGGCTAGATTTTTGTTGAAAATACTTAGGATCCTCATGCTTCTTGTTCCCAAGGCTCCTGCAATCCACCTTTAGTTATGCCGTTTAGCAAGAGGGTTTCATTCTGTCTTGCTTTCTGGTAGTGAGCGGATCGGAAAGTCATAGGGCTGGGAGAAGATGTATTGGATGAGATATGTACGGATACTCTCGTTGCCACTGTACAGCGGCCGTTGTAGCTCATGCCGCAGAACACACGGCCCTACGGGCGGGGTCAATTTTAACCTGGTAGCCACAGTGCCGCCTCATTTAAGCCGGAAGGATTTTTGTCCATGATACCAGACGTCTCTAAGTAATGAAGTCATTTTGGCAGATGCCGATACCTCTCATGTGATCTTGTTGGGAAGGTTCAGATCCTATCAACTGCGATTATTTACTCTTAAGGACCCTCTGCCTCCTTCCTCAGCCTTTCTATTTGACAATATAAGATCGCTTTTGTTTCCTGCAATGAACAGTCCTAGACAAGTCACGTCCGGGTCTTGGCATCCGTAAATTTTTACTGCTGAATATTTTGGGAGAGGCTCATAGTTAATACCATTGAAAAAGACCAAGTCAAAGCTTTATCAGTGAGAAACTAATTACAAAATCCTGCTTTGCAAATATTCGAGCTTTTAACAGTGCTTTACCCTTTGGTATCCACGAGGTGGAGCCTTCCCGTGAAGCTGAAAGCATCTTTCGGTGTCCTGTTTTTTGTTTTTTACCCTCGTCAACGCCACAGCTAGGACTAGTTGACATGCCACCTCAACTGAAGTCATCCATAATTTATATGTTACGAAATCGAACTTTCAAAAGTGTGCCTAGCATTAGGAGCAAAGAACGCCGGACAAACGCTCGGGAGGCGGCAAGCCTCGCGGTTCTTCCAACAACGCAATCTGTCAGCGCCTCTAGGTTGGTGCCCTCTGCCCCTGCGTCGGGGCAGCCGGGTTGAGGGCGGCCGAACCGAGGCTAGGGAACCCCGAAGGTTGCAGAAGGCAGAGGGACGCTAAGAGTCTAAGGGGGACACGGACTTACCTTATCTGTCCCTGGAAACCGATTTGCTCTTGGATTTTGCACGAAGAGCCCCGTGCGAAACGAAAAGGGAACTTGTGTGGTGGCGGCAGATAACGAACATTAGGGTAGACACTTAGGTTCTTAAAGGGAAGACGGCTTGAATTCAGAAATGAAGATATATTCCATCAGGAAGGAATGATAGTAACGACAGCTATAGTGGGGTTCCATGGTGTAATGGTTAGCACTCTGGACTCTGAATCCAGCGATCCGAGTTCAAATCTCGGTGGAACCTGAAGTTTTTGGTTTTTTTTTTTTCTTCTTGCTTCCTCACTATTTTTTTCTTTCTAAAATAAATTTCCCTCTTAGATGCGATTGGCAGGGAATCTCCAGTTCATATGAACCCAAAGTATGACACGGACTCTGTATGGGGCCCACTGACTCTCCGCTCTATGTTCAGAGCAGGAGACCATTCCTCATACCTCCTTCCTTTTAGTACCCTCCTCACCACCACCTAACAGATATTCTAATGCCCAAAATAATTTGAGTTGAATTAAACTTTTTATTTGATTTATTGCCTTATGAAATGCGGTTAATTCACTTCAGAGGACAAAAAGGACTCAACAGATTTGAGGGAGAAGAAAGATTCTTGTATGTATCTTTTTCCCAAGAGAATGAGGCTTTATAATGCCTTTCAGGTGCAATCACTAGAATTTACAGGTGTTTCATTTGCCACTGAGAAACAAGGATTCGTGAAAATAAATCTGTATTTTAAATAAAAATTGCTTAAACTCTCTTAGGTATTTGAACACTATTGGATCTTCGCATGGTAACTTCAATCACTGTCAACACGGTAAGTAAATACCCAGATACATCTTCTAAGTGCTTCCATGGTGCTCTGTTGGTCATTTCTATGACATTAACCTACCACACAGAATTGCTGTCAATACTGAATATGTCCCATAGAATGATACAGCTTTAAAATTGTATCCTAGATGTCTCTGTGATTATTTTGTCTTCATAAAACTAAATGTCTCCTGTTGCAAGTTAATTTTCTGGTAAATGTTTGGATTTGTCACAACTTAAGGTAAGACAAAGAAGTTACTGGGTCTCTGAAGAAATAAGTCCAAAGTGCTTTCCTTAGTTTGATCTTATCTATTAGTATTTATAAAATTGTGTATTTTAATTATGGATACAGGGTATCAGGCTATATATTATAATCTTTTTTCATTTAATCTTATATTACTAAAATTAATCATCTCTTTTGTTGTATGTAGCTACCATTCATTCACTGATTTCATGTTAGCTGCTGTGTAATATGAACATGCCACAGCTCATTCATTCATCTTTCCATTAATGGGAAACCTAGAGTTATTTATAATATAAATTTGATTTTGAATTATGGCAATTCTTGAGTCACAAAAATTAAAAATTATGTTACTGCAGAGGAAATTCCTGATTCTGCAACCATACATTTTGTGGAGAATTTGAGCTGTCATTTTCATTTTCCAAATGCTTCTGCACATAATGATTATTCACCCTTTTATATTGTACTACCCATTCCTTCTGATTCCTCATGCATTTTCTAGTGTTAACTGCTAGCAGCATTATGTTCTCCAGCATGGAATGCCTTTGCTAGGCCTTATGCCACCACTGCCTCTAAAAGCTTAAATATCTACCTGCTTTTAGCAGATATCTATTCATTACCCTTACCAAGGCAAATGTTGCAAGAAAATAGATGCCACCTTTAATTTAGAAGCAAATCCCTAATTTGCTTCTAAACATTTCTTTATAGACTTTATTATACTTGCATAAAGATGTATCATGATATAATACATAATTTTGGAGTTTTCTCCCCTTGTTTATATACATATTTCTTCTGAAAGAAGAAATACATCTGATTGGCAAAGCTTAGGGCACATGCCTGCCATCCTAGCTACATAGAAGCCTAGGAAATTGTTTTAGACAGTTTGGACTACTGTTACTATATAATGTTTGTTGACTTAAACAACAAACATTGATTTCTCACAATTCTGAAGGCTGGGAAACCCAAAATCAAGGTTCCAGCTGATTCAGTGTCTGGTGAGGCCTCCCTTCTTGATTTGCAGCCTACTGTCCTCTTGCTCTATCCTGACATACTGTGGGGGGAGAGAGAGAGAGAGAGAGAGAAAGAGAGAGACAGAGACAAAGGGAGAGAGAAGGGGAGAGAAAGAGAGAGAGAGAAAGAGAGAGAGAGGCTTCCACATATGAATTTGAGGGGGACACAAACATTCAGTCCATAGCAGAAATTTAGTTATGACAGTACCATTGAGGATGCATAGTTCATTGGTAGAGAATTCTCCCTAGTCATATGAAGTCTTAGGCGTATTAGACCACTATGTTCATCAATATGATTATCTATAATTTCTTTTCTTCCTAAACTTTTCTTTTTCCATCAATTTTCTCTTTCATTATGATTCAGCCACAGAATCTATATAGGCCAGGCACAGTGGTTCATGCCTTTAATTCCCACAGTTTCAGAGGGTGAGGTGGGTGGATCACTTAAGGCCAGGAGTTGGTGACCAGCCTGAGCAACATGGTAAGACCCTGTCTCTACAAAACTAATAATATATTTGTTAAAGAATCTGTTAAAATATTAGTTAATAATTACTAAATTTTGAGATGTAGAAACAAAATGGAACTAAAATGATGAATAACAATAATTCACAAAATGGGATGTTGTAATAAGGATCAAATTATACTCGAGTCATTTATCATAATAAAAGATAATTTTTAAACTGTTTACTGAAGTTATAATTGATGCAAATGCTGAATGAATGACTATGAAATTAGTACTTGTCTGAGGTCATGGCCAAAGCTACACTGTAGCACCCCTTTGCTGTGAATAAAATGTCAGGATGTAAAAATTTAAGAATTTTATTGAAAAACTAATTATTATTAGCATTGTATTTAATGTATTATATTTTATATCAATATATTACTATAAGAATTGTGTTGTAATCAAAACTTTACTAGTCAAAATTTCAAAGGTTGATATTATTGTGTATCAATATCATTTACTAGATTTTTCTTCAGTCACTCTACTGCACAGTTGGGCCAAAAAATGGATGCCCACTTTTAACTTAGATGGACTTCATTGCTTCTAAACATTTCCTTTTCTTCAAAGATTTTATTATACTTGCATACACAAAGATTTATCATGATATAATACAAAATTTTGGAACGTTTCCCCCTTGTGAAAGTTTAATGTGACAAAACAGACATTTTGCTTTTAAATTATTTTGACAAAATGAAAAAAGTTATCATATAGAAATTTTGTTTAAAGACTCAAGGCTAAGATAGAAAATAGTTTTTGAAGGTATTTTTAAATATTCTAGAAATGAAGTATTAAGATGTAATTACAACTTTATTATTCTTCATTTTATTCTAATGTAAATATTTATATTTGTTGAGAATAAAAGTATATGATCTTCCTATACAGCAATCTAAAGAACTCTTATGTTTATATTAACTTCCTTATATTAAATTCAATTTTAATCTTAATATTACATAAAATGTAAAGTTTTTCACAAATTATTAATTATTGAAGCATTTTATCCCAAAACAGTAAAAATCCATTCATATTTCAATGATTGACAGTATCTTAACAAATAAAGCTCACAAGGAGATTTTCACTCTATGTTTAATAGCTAAAATTCTTATTCTTGTACTAAACAATGAGTACTAAAAAATAAATAAATAAATAAATAAAATAAGACAACCATACTATTCAGATAATAAAAGTAAACCTGGCCTTTTCTGACCATGGACGCTGCTGAGAAAACACTGTTAAATGTCTCTCTTCCCACTGCCATCATATCTAAGTCACAGTCTCCTAAAGAGCCTGAACAACTGCTGAAGCTTTTCATTGTCATTGGAGGGTTGAGCTTTTTTTTTTTTTTTTTTTTTTGAGACGAGTCTTCTTCTGTCACCCAGGCTGGAGGAGTGCAGTGGCACAATCTGGGCTCGCTGCAACCTCCGCCTCCTGGGTTCAAGTGATTCTCCTGCCTCAACCTCCCGAGTAGCTGGGACTACAGGTGTGCACCACCACGCCCAGCTAATTGTGTGAGTGTGTGTGTTTTTAGTACAGACAGGGTTTTACTATGTTGGCCAGGCTGGCCTCCCAGAGTACTAGGATTACAAGCATGAGCCACTGCACCCAGCCAGGAGGATTGAGCTTTGAAATAACTGATGAGAGCCTGAGGAGCCATTTTGAGCAATAGGGAACGCTCACGGACTGTGCAGTAAGAAAGATCCAAACACCAAACACTCCAGGGACTTTGGGTTTGTCACATATGCCACTATGGAAAAGGTGGATGCAGCCATTAATGCAAGGCCACACAAAGTGGATGGAAGAGTTGTGGAACCAAAGAGAGCTGTCTCAAGAGAAGATTCTCAAAGAACAGGTGCCCACTTAACTGTGATAAAGATGTTAAAGAAGACACTGAAGAACATAAACTAAGAGATTATATTGAACAGTATGGAAAAATTGAAGTGATTGAAATCATGACTGACCGAGGTAGTGGCAAGAACAGGGGCTTTGCCTTTGTAACTTTTGATGACCATGACTCCATGGATAGGATTGTCATTCAGAAATACCATACTGTGAATGGCCACAACTGTGACTTTAGGAAAGCCCTGTCAAAGCAAAAAATGGTTAGTGCTTCATCCAGCTAAAGAGGTCGAAGTGGTTCTGCAAACTTTGGTGGTAGCATTGGAGGTGGTTTTGGTGAGAATGACAACTTTGGTCATGGAGGAAACTTCAGTGGTTGTGGTGGCTTTGGTGGCAGACGTGGTGGTGGTAGATATGGTGGCAGTGGGAATGGTTATAGGGGATGTGATAATGATGGAAGCAATTTTGGAGGTGGTGGAAGCTACAATGATTTTGGCAATTACAATGATCGGTCTTCAAATTTTGGACCCATAAAGGGAGGAAACTTTGGAGGCAGAAGCTCTGGTCCCTATGGTGGTGGATGCCAATACTTTGCCAAACTATGAAACCAAGGTGGCTATGGCAGTTCCAGTAGCAGCAGGAGCTATGGCAGTGGCAGAAGATTTTAATTACTGCCAGGAAACAAAACTCACCAGGAGAGGAGAGTCAAAGAAGTGACAGGGAAGCTGCAGACTACAACTGATTTGTGAACTCAGCTAAGCCCAGTGGTGGAAGGGCCTAACTGCTACAAAGAAGACATGTATTAGACAAATACTCATGTGTATGGGCAAAAAACTTGAGGACTGTATTTGTGACTAATTGTATAACAGGTTATTTTAGTTTCTGTTCTGAGGAAAGTATATATCATTCCAACAAAGGGTTTTAATGTAGTGGATTTTTTTTCTTTTTTTCTTTTTTTTGCAACCATGCTGTTGGATGCCAAATGTAATAGTCTAATCACGACACTGAATAAATGTGTCTCTTTAAAAAATGTGCTGTGTAAAGTTAGTCTAGTTTGAAGCTATCTTGGTAAATTTCCCCAACAGTGTGAAGGGAATTCCTTCAGGGTGATGCCATATTCTATTTGAAATTTGTATACAACCTGCTTGAGTGGAGAAGCCATTGTCTTCAGTAACCTTGGTGTAGTTGAACTGATAGTTACTGTTGTGACTTGAAGTTCACCATTAAAAGAGTTCACCTGGCCAGGCGCGGTGGCTCTCATTTATAATCCCAGCACTTTAGGAGGCTGAGGCAGGAGAATCACTTGAACCCAGAAGGCAGAGGTTACAGTGAGGTGAGATGGTGTCATTACACTCCAGCCTGGGTGACAAAGTGAGACTCCACCTCAAAAAAAAAACAGAACAAAATAGGCTCAAGGATCCCAGAAATAACATGGAAGTAGGTATCTGGCTATTTGACTTTCATTCTGGCCTGGGGATAGGGGGTTCTTTACAGCCTGGGGCAATGAAAGTCTCAGCTCCCTATTTTGCTTTCTTCAAAACGTGCGCGCGCGCGCGTGTGTGTGTGTGTGCGAGTGTGTGTGTGTTGGAGGTAGAGGGAAAGCACCTTGTTACAGCCTGATGAAAGTCTAGATTCCCCACTTTGCCTTTGCTGTCGTGTGTGAAGGTTTCGACCACAGGTTTTTTTTCCTCTTCCAGCTTCCCAAGAGCAGAAGTCCCTAGAAATGGAGTTTGTAACTCCACTGAATACATAAAATTAGTTTAAAAAATCATAAGTCATAAAACAAAACAAAAATTTTTTTGAATATAAAACTTTTAGAAGTAGAGTCAGGCTTCGGCCGGGTGCGGTGGCTCATGCCTGTAATCCCAGCACTTTGGGAGACTGAGGAGGGCGGATCACGAGGTCAGTAAATCGAGACCATCCTGGCTAACTCAGTGAACCCCGTCTCCACTAAAAATACAAAAAATTAGCCGGGTCTGGTGGCGGGCGCCTGTAGTACCAGCTACTTCGGAGGCTGAGCCAGAATGGCGTGAACCCGGGAGGCGGAGCTTGCAGTGAGCCAAGATTGTGCCACTGCACTCCAGCCTGGGCAACGCAGCGAGACTCCGTCTAAAAAAAAAAAAAAAAAGTAGAGTCAGGCTTTGGTCCAATAACTCATTAAAAGATTATTTTATATTAGGGAAGTGTCCTCAGCCTTCTGTTCATATGCCCTTGCTTATTTTGATTCTATGTATTACGCAGCACAAACATTCACTGCCTTTTCTTTTCTTTTTTCTTTTCTTTTTTCTTTTCTTTTCTTTTCTTTCTTTCTTTCTTTTTTTTTTTTTTTTTTTGAGACAGACTCTCACTCTGTAACCCAGGCTGGAGTGCAGTGGTGCGATCTCGGCTCACTGCAACCTCCGCCTCCCAGGTTCAAGCGATTCTCCTGCCTCAGCCTCCTGAGTAGCTGGGATTACAGGCGCCCACCACCACGCCTGGCTAATTTTAGTATTTTTAGTAGAGACAGGGTTTCACCATGTTGGTCAGGCTACTCTTGAACTCCCGACCTCGTGATCCACCCGCCTCGGCCTCCAATAGTGCTGGGGTTACAGGTGTGAGCCACCCCGCTAGCCTAACTTTTCTACCCTTAGGGACACTATGCTGTATTAACTATCTTCACAGCTCTGTAGGTTAAGCCCCTTCTGCTTCAATAGCCAGATAATCATTATTGTATGGTTGTCACCCATGTTTTCAACTTAAAAACACATGAATCATCACGCAACCATTTTACAACGTCATCTGCACCATAGAGATTTTTAAAACATATATCTCAAGAACTCATATAAAAACCAGAAATTTTTAGCAATTATATGTCACTTTGTTTCAGAGACTCCTTGAACACTCATACCACTCAAGCCGGGGTCCTCCTTGCCAACTTGGCAATGAGTAATATAGTTGTCAAATCACATTTTACCATCTGCTTTCACAGACCTCTTCTGATACCAGCTGTGAAAGTTTGGGATATCTGGAAAACAGACACTAAGATGTGTTAGAAGTGCAAGAGGTTATTGACAATAATGCCCATAACAATAAACAAAGAGGAGAAGGAAAGACGAATGCAGGAAGAGCTTTCAGACCGTGATGTGGGTCAGGCATGGGCAAAATTAGAGAAGGAAGAAAGTAGGATTCAGTAGAAAAAGCCTGAGGTTTTCGCACAACTCTGAGAAAGTCTTGTCCAGCTTTGGTATAAAGATTGCCCATGGATGAGACCCCAGTCAAGTGGAAATGACCAGACTTTAGCGTACACCCACTGTGCTCACCAAGAAGAAAACAACCTCAGTTTGAACACTGTGGAAGATGGTAAAAGTGCTGTAGCTGAAGATGGTAAAAGTGCCTTGGAGGCTGTCAGCTGACAGCATTTCTTGCAACTGAAAACAAGTTCTTCCTTGAAGGAAGATCTGAGCAGTGCACCTCCATGGCCACAGAAATTTTACAATACACATTTAATGAAATTTCAGTATAGATAAAGATTAAACAAATCAATTTACCTAAAAGACAAATATAGAACACTATACTCAACTAAAAATATATATATTATTTATTTATTAAAAGATATTGTATTGTGTATATTTGATGTTTACAACATGATGCTATGAAATATATGTAGATAGTAAAATGATTGTTCCAATGAGGCAAATTAACATCTATCATCTCAAACAGTTACATCTTTTTTGGACAAGAGCACCTAAACTCTACTAATTTAACAAAAATCCCTAATTTAATACAATTCAATTCACTAGAGTCCTCATGTTGTACCCTACATTTCTGTATTTCTTTTCTCCTCATTCACCCCTGGCAACCACTTTTTAATTCTGTCTGTATGTTTGACCTTCATATATGTATATGTGGTGCGTGTGTGTGTGTGTGTGTGTGTGTGTGTGTGTGTATATATATCTCCACCTGTAAGTAAGATCTCACAATATTTTTCTTTCTATGTCTGGTTTATTTCACTGAGCATAATATCCTCCAGGGTCACCCATGTTGTGGCAAATGGCAGGATCTCCTTTTTTAAGGCTGAGTAATATTATACACACACACACACACACACACACAGATTCTTTATCCATTAATCTATTGACAGACATAGATTGTTTCTATATCTTGGCTGTTGTGAATAGTGCTTCAGTGAATGTGGGAGTGCAGATGTCTTTATGAAGTAGTAATTGTATCTCCTTTGGGTTTATATCCAGGAGAGGAATTGCAGGGCCATATGGTAGTTCTATGTTTAATTTCTTTAGAAACATCCATGGTGTTTTCCATAATGACTGCACAAATCTACATTCTCACCAACAGTGTTCTAGGGTTTCCTTTTCTCCACATCCTTGCCAACATTCGTTGTCTCTTGTCTTTTTGATAATAGCCATCCTAACAGGTGTGAAGTAATATCTCATAGTGGTTTTAAATTGCATTTTTCTGATGATTAATGTTGTTGAGGACCTTTGCATATGCATATTGGCCCTTTTATGTCTTCTTTGAAGAAATTGTTCAGATCCTTTGCCCATTTTTCATGAGACTGTAGTGCTGCCAGCTGTGCTCAGAAGGTAAGTCTCCTTGACCATTTTTTAATCAGGTTATCTGTTTTTCTGCTATGGAGTTATAACAGTTCTTTATAAATTTTGAATATCAACTCCTTTTTCCCAGTCCATAAGTTGCCTTTTTTTGTTGTTGATTGTTTTCTTTGCTGTGCAGAAGTTTTGTAGTTTGGTGTGGTCCCATTTATTTATTTTTGCTTTTGTATCCTGGACATTTGGCATGATATCCAAAAAATTATTGCCAAGGCCAATGACAAAGAGCTTTCCCACTGTTTTCTTATGGAAGTTTTGTGTTCAGGTCTTATGTTTAGGTGTTTTGTCCATTTTGAGTTGATTTTTGTGTATAGTAATAAGAGTCTAATTTCATTCGTTTGCATGTGGAAATCCAGTTTTCCAAGCATCATTTATTGGAGATTATTCTTTCCCCCATTGTGTCCTCTTGATGCCCTTGTCAAAAATTAGTTGGCAGTATATGTTTGAGTTTATTTCTGGGATGTCTCTTCTGTTGCATTGGTCTGTTTCTGTTTCTATGCAGGAATGTTTGTGCTGCTATCAGAACAATATGTCTTGATTATTATTTAACTTTATAATATAATTTTAAAGCAGGGAATGTGTTGCCTCCAACTTTGTTTTTCTTTCACAGTATTGCTATGGCTATTTGGGGGGGTGTGTGTGTGTGTGATTCCATATGAATTTTAGGATTGTTTTTTCTACTTCTGTGAAGAATGTCCCTTTGGAGTTTTGATAAGGACTGTACTGAATTTGTATATTGCTTTGGATGGCATGGACATTTTAACAGTATTAATTATTTCAATTCATGAACATTGGATATCTTTCCATTGATTTATGTTGTCTTTAATTTCTTTCAACATTTTATAGTTTTCAGTGTAAAAATCTTTCACCTCCTTGGTCAGATTTATTCCTAAGTATTTTATTTTTGATGCTATCATAAATGAGATTGTTTTCTTGATTTGTTTTGCAGTTAGGTCATTATTTTTGTATAGAAATGCTACTATTTTAATATGTTGATTTACATATTATTTTTAAATACCGTTGGTGGGCCCTAATGCAAGTCTTTTAAAATGTACAAGGATTGAAATGACACAGAATATATTCTGCGAGTCCAGCATAATAAAAATAAAATTAATTTCAGAAATAAAATGGAAAACCCCCAAATGTTACTAAATGAAAAAACACTCATCCAAAGCCATAGCTTAAAGAAATCACATTTAGTTAAAATGAATGATAATCAAAATAAGATATATAAAAATTTGTATAATGCAGCTGAACTGTGCCCATAGTCTAATTTATAGTTCTACTTGCATATATTAGAATAAAGACGTTTTAATATGTGATGTTAAAGCTTTTTTCTCAGTAATTTAGAGGAAAACAGCAAATTAAAATATTAGAAGCAAGATTATAAAAAGAACACACACAGAAAAAAAAAAACAAACAGAGAACATCAACAAATCAAAAAATAGGCATTTAGGGAGGATTGACAAAATTATTGTTCTAAATCAAGGATTGTTCAATAAAAGGAAGAGAAAACAGAGAATACTAATACCGGGAATAAATATAGGATAACATTACATTTTAGTATATGGACATCAAGAATATACTAAGAATACAGTATGAACAATGTTTTGTAAATAGATTTGACAATTTAGGACAGATTCCCTTGAAGAGATGATTTACCAAAACTGACAGACAGAATAAGAAATTAAGACGTTGAGTTTACTCCTCAGCTCTCTTCCTTCTAACTGGAAACCACACTGAGTAAATTCTACTATTTGTTTCCCAGAATCGTTTGTGAAGCTCAGGTAAGCATTCAAGGGGCATTTAAATAAGTGGGAACTTAAAAAAGAAAAAAAATGGTAGTAAAAATGTACCTTTGATTTGAGATGCAGGGGGAGTTGTTTACTGGAGGTCAAAGGGGGAGTTGTCAAGGGGAAAAGATGAAGTTTCTTAGAGGCAATACCAGGCTCTCAAACTGGCAATAAGTGGATTTCTAGTGTATCCTTTTAATGCACTGGGCTACGACTGAAATACTAGTGTATTTCCTCTCAGTAAATAGAAGTGCATCTCATTCCTTTTATCAATTGCAGAAGCTTCCATTACGTGAATCTTCCAAAATTTATTTTATAAGTCAAACATCAATGGCCATTTGAGGTGGTTCAAATCATCACTGTAACCCAAAATTCTGCAGCAGATGTTAGAGCGTGTCGCAATTGTTGCGGGTATCTCCTGGAACACCATCAGAAGCGGACGGAGCAGGAAGCTTGGTCTCGGGAATGCCTTCTGCGTAGTCTCCTTCCATCAAAACATCAGAATAAGAGGTCCTCCCAGGTCCGAGGATTAAGTGTTACTTGTCAATTTGCCACAACAGCATGATAGTCATCTAACTGATGTCAAAAAATAAGAAACATTGAGAGCGAATTCACTTTTTAGCAGAAAATTTTACCTTTCCAAGGGAGCTAAAGTTCAGTAAGGTGACTTATGCTAATGAGCAAAGGATCATTCACGTAGTCGTGGCCGAGTGGTTAAGGCGATGGACTAGAAATCCATTGGGGTTTCCCCGCGCAGGTTCGAATCCTGCCGACTACGATCCGTTTCTTGTTGGAAAAGGAGTCTACTGACACCTTGCCAGGTTGAAAGTCTGTCATTGGCTCTCAAGAAGAAGCTTGCTTGTTCCAACCTAGGCTTTTCCTCTTTATAGGGACCCACTAAAAATACTCCATGTCTCTGAAACAATGAGGAAAAGTCATACAAAAAAATACTTCTATCACAGCCTTATTGATGTTTTCCTTTGCCCTAAGAAGAGCTCAGGGTGATGTTTTTCTGTTTCCTGCAACAGATGCCCCATTTTGAAGATAGCTTTCCTTAGAGAAAAAAATTGCTAGGAGTGTTTGTGTCTTACAGAATTGTCCCCTTATTAGGGATCTTCTCCAGTCAAGCAAACGCCCTGGTTTAGCGTAGAAAAGGAAATTCCAGGAAATCCATGATCAAATACAGGTGAAAGCAACCCACAGGCATGGTCACCAAGATGAGAATCTATATTGGGCATTTATAAGCAAACCACTACATAATAAAAGATAATTGAGTA
Source organism: Papio anubis (assembly GCF_008728515.1). Taxonomy (NCBI): domain Eukaryota; kingdom Metazoa; phylum Chordata; class Mammalia; order Primates; family Cercopithecidae; genus Papio; species Papio anubis. The sequence continues at coordinate 27,329,156 of NC_044981.1, forward strand.
AAGCAATTTTTTTCCTAACCCAATTTTTAAAAAATCAACGATGTCAAGTGGAGTGGCCTGTCCTGGGGTCCAGGACAGTGGTGAAGCAAGAGCGACTAAAACCGAAATGAAGTTGTGATTATATCCTGAGCACAGAAAGAGCCCCAGCTCGGATGCAGAATCTCACTGTGATGAACAACTATGCGTTAATGTATTGACCAAAAGAATGTTGACCACAGTTGAGTACCTTCCTAGGAATTCCTAGGGGAATCCATGCATCACTGCCTTGGCAGCTTAAGTGGAGCAGCTTGTCCTCACCTCTCTTCTTCTAATCTTCAAAGAGTTGTCGTGATTTATTTTACCTCATCCAAGAATGATTCTAATATGTTTTCATAAACAGAGTGCCGGCCCTGTTGATAAAATGCCAGATCCTTTCTTCTTTTATGTGTCTCTTTAGAGCATTGCATTTCAAAATTAGTGAGGCAGTGACAGTAAACTGCCGCAAATGCTCTGCTGAGCAGTGCAGGCAGGAAGAACAAGACTTGTCTTAGTGTACGGAGATTCAGATTTCCAGAGGTGGAGACTAATCGGTTCTCCTACCCTCTCCCACAACCAGCATGCAGGTTGCTTTGATTTGGAAAAACAATCTAATAGAATTCTAGAATGTGAAAGCTAATGAAATGCTACAGCCCTTTTGTGGAAACAATTCCTAATAGTAGAGTTAAGTATTCCATCTGACATGTATGTACAGAAATTAAAAATGTAAATTTGTTCAAAAAGATATCTTAGATGGAAGGGCACAGTGGCTCACGCCTGTAATCTCAGCACTTTCGGAGGCCAAGGCAGGCGGATCACCTGCAGTCAGGAGTTCGAAACCAGCTTGACCAACATGGTGAAACCTCGTCTCTGCTAAAAACACAAAAATTAGCCGGGCGCGATGGCGTGGGCCTGTAATCTCAGCAAGACAGGAGGGTGAGGCAGGAGAATTGCTTGAACCCCAGAGATGGAGGTTACAGTGAGCCGAGATAGCGCCACTGCACTCCAGCCTGGGCAACAAAGCGAGACTCCCGTCTTAACAATGACAACAACAACAAAAACATATCTTAGAGAGAAGTGTTGGTAGCATAAATAGGAGCTTCTCTCCTTCTGGATGCTTTTTTTCTGGACAAGCCCATGCAGACTCAGGTTCAGGTTCTGGGGCTGCAGCAGGGTCTTGAGCAAGGATTGATCTCACAGAATTTTGCCTTGTAGAAGAACAGCATGTGATCTAGTTTCTGAATAATGCCATTGAGTTCTAGAAGGGTTTTTGTTTTGTTTTGTTTTGTTTTTTTCTCTTCCCACCACTAAGGAAGAGGAAAGGTGTCTTATAGACAAGAAAGTAACATGGAAAACGAGACACACTAATGGACAGTGTCATGATCAGCACAGAAAAATAAGAAAACACAGTATGGTGCCTATAGTATATAATACTGTAGTGTATATCTCTTTAAAAAAAAATTTCTTAATTGAAATAGAGATGAGGTCTCCCTGTGTTGCCCAGGCTGGTCTCAAACTTCTGGTCTCAAGGGATCCTTTCACCTTGGCCTCCCCAAGTGCTGTGATTACGGGCATGAGGCACCTTGTCCAGCCACATAGTGTATATTACAAAATAAACAGAAGAGAATGTTCTCACCACAAAGAAATGATAAATGTTTGAGGAGATGGATATGCTAAATACCACGATTTGATCATTATACAATGTATAAATGTAACAAATCATCATGCTGTACTCTGTAAATATGTATAATTATTATGTGTCAATTAAAAACAAGATTAAAAAATAAAAAATACAATGGAAAAACTGTTCCCTTCTGTGAATACTTGGCTACTAAAAAATTGCCAATAAATCATGAACATGTCAAATTAATACGTAAATAAATGAAACAGGTACATGTCTACCTAAAGCAAATAACTTTCAAGTCCTTGCCTGACCCATGCTGCTAAGGGTATTGTCAAACTGATTTTTATTTTTTTCTTTCCTATTTTACTATATTTTGAGAACAAACAGTACCACTTTAGGGATCTAGTTCTTTAAGCTGCCTTTTCACTGCTCCATCTTCAGAGCTCACAGAATAATGGAAGACACTCTGCGGTTTTATTTGTCTTCCACCTCAGCTGTGGACTCCCTCACTGCTTGCTTAATTTTCACTAGAGGGGCTCATGAATCAGATCATGGCTTCACATGTCATTTCCTCAACTGCCAGGTTGTTCCTGCCTTTTCTTTTCTTTTTCTTTTTTTTATTTTTTATTTTTTGAGACAGAGTGTTGCTCTGTTGCCAGGCTGGAGTGCAGTGGCGCAATCTCGGCTCACTGCAACCTCTGCCTCCCAGGTTCAAGTGATTCTCCTTGTCTCAGCCTCCTGAGTACCTGGGACTACAGGTGCGCACCACCACACCCATCTAATTTTTGTATTTTTAGTAGAGATGAGGATTCACCATGTTGGCCAGGATGGTCTTGATTTCTTGACCTTGTGATCCTCCTGCCTCGGCCTCTCAAAGTGCTGGGATTACCGTGTTCCTGCTTTTGAGTGTGATGATGTCAAGATAGAAGGACATCACCCTTAAAGGGAAAGCATTAGAGAAAGAGTCATGGAAAACACAAGAGTTTAAAATACTATTCTCATATTTCAGGCTTCATGGAGAGTTTTTTTCTAAAAGAGTTTGAAACTTACTTGGGAATACTGTTCTGTGATCTGAACTGCTGGGCAGCTTCTACAGGGTCCTTCCAAGCTCTGCTGCAAAAAATGCTTTCCTTGCTACCAAGAAGAATAGGAGATACACCAAGAACTGATCATTATTGTACCATCAATGACAAAGAAAAGGCAGGAGAGAGTAGCAATCCCAGATTATTAGCCTAAAGGGCTGTGGGGGGAAGCAAATGGCCTTTACTAGAGTAAAGAATCACAGGTCTCAGAATTTGACCCTACCCAGCTGGACTCCAGTGCATGCCATAGCCATGATGCAAAGACAGTTTTATTGCATTGTAAATTTTCAACTGTTAAAGAAGGCATTTCCAAGTGTTCAACTGTCTGTGACTGCTTGGAAAAAACCTATGCTGCATAAAGAACTTCATACTATGTGATTCGATGGATAGTGGTCACTGGTTTAACAGAAGAAAATGTCACTGTCTTCCCTCCCCTACCCCACTTCTTGACCTTCACCCTCACACCCCAGGGAAAGCCCATACATTCCTTCAGAGCACCTTGGCCCACTTGCCTACTTGGAGGCAGACAGTAGAAAGAGGATGTTCTGGTAAGTGGGATTTTTTTTTTTAAGCTGATATTAAAGAAAGGAGTTTAATCATTCTTACCCACAGTCTGAAAGATAAAAACATATAAAGATCAATTTTAACATTAGTTTTAGGTTACAGTGAATTTTAAATTTAATTCTATCTGACGTACTTACAATGATCACCTTCTATACAGGATAGGCTCTGGACTGTCTGCAATCGATATATAAATAGGTTTGATCTAGCAAATCAAGAAAACATTATTCTACATAAATATGGACCAAGAATGTAGAGAAGGAAAAGAATTTCTCCAATAGAAATTTAAAAACCAGAGCTTGCAACATGAGGAGTACAATTTTATCTCCTTCAGTAATTGAACTGCCTTCTCAGACCCAGTAATAGCCAGTGGCCCTGTGGGCAGCCACTTGACTGGCTTAGAGCTGTTCTAACAGAGAATATAACTTAGAAGGAGGATGGAGAATGAGATGAGTAAGAATTTGAACTGAAACAATCAGCAGATTGAAGTAAGGCAATATACTAAACTAGGTTCTTACTGTGAGCTAAACATTCAGTTAGGAGCTCTGAGAAGGTCATTCTTTCTATAAATAGTAGAAAATAGGCTGAACTCCGTGGCTCATGCATATAATCCCAGCAGTTTGGGAGGCTGAGGTGGGTGGATCACCTGAGGTCAGGAGTTCGAGAGCAGCCTGGCCGACATGGTGAAACTCCATCTCTACTAAAAATACAAAACATTAGCCAGACGTGGTGGTGGGCACCTGTAATCCCAGCTACTCGGGAAGCTGAGGCAGGAGAATCGCTTGAACCCAGGAGACGGAGGTTGCAGTGAGCCCAGATCGTGCCGTTGCACTCCAGTCTGGTGACAAGGCGAAACTCTGTATCAAAAAAAAAAAAAAAAAAAAGTAGAAAATATTAAATTTTTATGGTGGGCCAGGTGTTGTGCTCAGTGCTATAGACACAAAGGTAAACAAAACACAAGCACAGTTGCTGACCTCATGGTGATTGATGTCTATTAGGAGGAATATTCTACAAATATAAACAAGCCCATACAGGGAGAGTTTAAGAAAACTACTTGTGGCCAGCAGCATAATGGCACAAAGAGGGTGGAATACTCAAATAAAAATGAATACTGCAATTTCCAGGTGGATAAGCACTGGAAAGTTTGATTGGGGAAAAGTGTGAGTCTACCATTTCTCGGGTACAAGATTTATGCTTGTGGGCCTTGATCATTAAAGGAGAATGATTAATTCTGGAGGGCAACAACATGAAAGAAAAGGGAAAGATTAAGTTTGGCAATGAGATTAGCAGCATGGCTCAGATAAAGCCTGGAAAGTCATGTGCTTTAGGTATGCATGTGCCTGCATTGGTCTGTGAATATCAAAAATATACTTGGACCATGGCACTGAGCACAGCAATTTCCAATAATGCTTTTCACCTTGGTAGAGTAGTGGATATAACTTTTTCACTGGGGAAACAGATGTTTGGACTGTCTCAGAGAATTCTGTAACAATTAGAGACACCTCTCTCTCATATATGTATTTTAGGCATTTCCCCAAACAACAGCAAGCAGTTGGCAATTCTCTTTTCCACTTCATGGTCATGAAGTTATTAAGAAAGAGATTTTTAAATTCTTAAAAATTCCAAGTCACAGCCAGATAAGGTACTATATTTCTCTATGGTTCCAGCTTCTTGGGAGGCTGAGGCAAGAAGATCACTTGAGCTCAGGAGTTGGAGGCCAGCCTGGGCAAAATAGAGAGACTCCTGTCTTTTTAAAAAGAAAAATAAAAAGTCCAAGCCAAATAGAAAAAAAGGTGTGAACTCTCTCACTTTACATGCCCCCGATACAAAACAATTGGAGAAATCGTTTTCAAGGAGTTCACAGAAACTGTGGATGACCATGGATGCTGAGCAGGGAGTCACCTGCCTTTTGAATTTCCTTCCACGTCAAGCAATCGAATTTAACTAAAAGGTTCAAAATCACCAAACATGATCTTAAGCATGAAGCTGCTTTAAAAATATTACCTTTGAGGCTGGGTGCAGTGGCTCATGCCTGTAATCCCAGCACTTTGGTTAGGCCGAGGCAGGTGGATCACATGAGGTCAGTAGTTCAAGACCAGCCTGACCAACATGGCAAAACTCCGTCTCTACTAAAACTACAAAAATTAAACAGGCATGGTGGCATGGGGCATCTGTAATCCCAGCTACTTGGGAGGCTGAGGCAGGAGAATCACTTGAACCCAGGAGGCTGGAGGCTAGAGGTTGCAGTGAGCAGAGATGGTGCTACTACACTCCAGCCTGGGCAAAAGAGCAAGACGTCATCTCAAAAAAAAAAAAAAAAAAAAAATTGGATTAAAAAAAATCACCTTTGAATTGTGGCCATATGATTCATTAATCTCGGCCTTTTAAATTAGGAGGCCAAAAGTACACACACACCCAAAGCTGAGATCCTAGTCAAACCAGTTCTTTGAGTTTCTCTCTCTTTTCTGAGAGAGCTTAGGGATGTTGGTTCCTCACATTACCCTTTGGGACATTAGAATGACACACACATAGGTCCAGCAGAAGGGAATAAAACCTGGCTGGTTAAGGGATGATTAAAACCTCTACTTAAATTCTTTTTCAACCCTTACTGTGAGACCTCCACTCAGAAGAAGCCCTCAATTTAGGATATTTTTCCTTTCTTGTTGAGAAAAGAAGCAAAAGGGAGACAGAAGCAAAGTAATGCTCTTTTTCTTAACACTTTATGAGTATTCTGAATTCTGTGTAAATTTAAGCCCAGATTTTTTCACTGAATGTTATCTTGTTTATTGTGCCACTGGAAGGTGATACTTGCCATTGCCAATTTATAAATATTTCATAAGCAGCATTTTATTTAGAATTTCTTGTTGCTTTGGAAAACAAAAAGATACAGGGAAAAAATAAGCTTCTAAACTGTACGAGGTAAAATTTAGGAACTCCTAAAGTATATAAGGTAAAAAAAAAAAAAAAAAAAAAAAAAAAGCCGGGCGCGGTGGCTCACACCTGTAATCTCAGCACTTCGGGAGTCCGAGGCGGGCGGATCACAAGGTCAGGAGATCGAGACCATCCTAACAAGGTGGGCTAAGACGGTGACACCCCGTCTGTACTAAAAACACAAAATATTAGCCAGGCGTGCTGGCAGGCGCCTGTAGTCCCAGCTACTCGGGAGGTTGAGGCAGGAGAATGGCCAGAACCCGGGAGGTGGAGCTTGCAGCGAGCGGAGCTCGCTCCACTGCCCTCCAGCCTGGGCGACAGAGCCAGACTCTGTCGAAAGAAAGAAAAGTCGCAATCATACTTAGAAATTTTAACACAATATATATCCCTCAGAAACTAATTAAAAAGCAGAAGAGGGAAGGAAAACAGTAAAGACGTAAAAATTTTAAACACAACTATTCCTGAATTTTACCTAACTTACATATGAAGAACACTACACACTTCAAATTTTTTCTTTTTTTTAACTCTGTTGCCCAGGCTGGAGTGTAGTGGTGGGATCATTGCTCACTGCAGCCTCGACCTCCCCGGGCTCAGTGATCCTCCCACCTCAGCCTCCGGAGTAGCTGGGAACACAGGCGCCTGCCACCATACCCGGCTAAATTTTTTGTAAAGACTGGTTTTCACTATGTTGCCCAGGCTGCTCTGGAACTCCTGGGCTCAAGTGACCCGCCCGCCCCAGCCTCCCAAAGTGTTGGAATTATAGGGATGAGCCACTGCGCCTAGTGGCATCTCAACTTCTGAAGACAAATTTCTTTTTGAAGTATACATGGAACTAAACAAACAAACAAAAACAAAAACAACAACAACAAAAAAACCTTTTGCCTTGCCGGTTTTAAAGTAAGTTTCCAAAATTCGAACAGTCTAAGAGATAAAACTAGGGTTTAGCCACAGTACAGTTTGCTAGACATTAATTAGAAATCGAAAATTGTGTTATGTTTAGAAGTTAAAAAGTGTGCGTATGGCCGGGTGCGGTGGCCCACGCCTGTAATTCCAGCTCTTTGGGAGGCCGAGGCAGGAGGATCACCTGAGGTTGGGAGTTCAAGACCAGCCTGACCAACATGGAGAAACCCCGTTTCTACTAAAAATACAAAATTCGCAGGATGTGGTGGCGCAAGCCTGTAATCCCAGCTACTTGGTAGGCTGAGGCAGGAGAATCGCTTGAACTCGGGGCAAAGGTTGCGGGGAGCCGAGATCGCACCATTGCGCTCCAGTCTGGGCAAGAAGAGCGAAACTCCGTCTCAAAAAAAGAAAAAAGAAAAAAGAAAAAGAAAAAGAAAAGAAGAGAAAGAAAAAAAAAATGTGCATATGGTTCCAAGAAGATATCTAAATGGTAATTAAAACTTATATTCAGAAGAATGACATTGAAAATAATACTTATGAAATATGTTTCATGCAGTCCAAAATGCACTTGGATGCTTAAACTCTTAAATACATAATTAAGAATAAAATAAAAGCTGAACATCAATAATCTGAGATCCATTGGAAGAAATTAGAAATTAGCAAATTTTACCCAAAGAAATCTTAGGGAAGGAAATGAAGAAGAAAATAGCCGATTTAATGCAACGAAATAGAAACATAAGATGGAAATAAGCAAAAAAAAAAAAAAAAAAAAAAAAAAAAGCCAAAATTTTGTTTAAAAAAAAACTAATAAAATTGCAAGATCCTTGGATAAACTGATTGAGTTTATCCAATAAGGCACAAATAACTGATCTCAGATATAGAAAAAGGAGAATGGCAGGTCTAACAAATAAAAAAGAAGATGCAGCAAGGCAAGAAGTGAGGATGAGCTCCACCAAGCTTCCAAGGGAGTGATAGAATTCCCCTAGGAATTCCTTAAAAATTACTCAGCTGTGGCTAGCATTCCTTTGACCAATGCATTATTTAACCCATAGTTGTTAATCACACAATGTGATTCTGCACCTGAGGTGATTATCTTTCCGTGCTCTGAATATAGTCACACATCACTTTCTTTTCAGTCCCTCTTGCCTCATTATCGTCCTGGACACCTGGACAAGCCAGTCTGGCTTGAAGTCGTCAATTCGTTTTTACATGATTTCAAGGAAAATTGCTTTACTTAATATATTTAATTGCTTAGTTGTTTGCTTAATAATGCCCAAGTTATTCCCATCTTGGCGACCATATCTGAGTCTTTGCTTTCACTTGTATTTGATCCTGGATTTCCTGGAATTTCCTTTTCGGTATGAATGAGAATATTTACTTGACTGAAGTAGATCCCTAACAAGGGAACAATTCTGTGAGACACAAACACTCCTAGCAACATTTTTAAAGGAAAGCTGCCTTCAAAACAGGGCATCGATTGCAGGAAACACGATAGCATCACCTTGGCTCTTCTTGGGGGTAAAACACCAGTAAGACTCTGGTCGAATTAACTTTTTTTTTTTTTCAAATAAGTACACATTTTCCTCATTGTTTCAGGAAGGTGGCAGAATATTTTTAGTGGGCATATAAAGAGAAAAAGTCTGATCAGGCTTCTTCCTGGAAGATAAAGTCAGGATATCCCATCTGATAAGGTGTTACATCCCCTTTGCAAAGGGAAACGTTATCGTAGTCGGCAGGATTCGAACCTGCGCGGGGAAACCCCAATGGATTTCTAGTCCATCGCCTTAACCACTCGGCCACGACTACATAAAGAACGCTTTGCTTATTAGCATAAATCACTGTACTGAACTATAGCTCTCTTGGAAAGGTCAAATTCTCTGCCAGAAATTGTATTTGCTGTCAATGTTTCTTATTCTTTGGCATTAGTTAGATTATCATGCTGTTGTTTCAAACTGACAAGTAACACTTTATCCTTGGACCTGGGAGGACTCCTTCTTCTGACGTTCTGATGGAAGGAGACGAAGCAGGATGCATTTCCAGAGATCAAGCTTCCTGCTCCTTCAGGAGATGGGCATGCAGGAGACACACGCAACAACAGGGACACACTCTAACATTCGCTGCAAATCTTTGACTTATAGTGACGATTTGAACAACCTCAAATGGCCATCGATGTTTGATGTTTAAAATAAATTTTGGAAAATCCATAGAATGGAAGCTTCTGCAAGTGACAAAAGGAATGAGATGCGCTTCTATAATGCTGATATGATATGTACTCCAGGATATTCTTTTGGCAAAATCACGTTAGTCACTAACATGTATATAAGACCTCACATTTTGCAAAATACTCTCATTTTATATCTGGCCTCATTTAGTCTTTACATCACAAATAAGGAAATGAGGGGCTAAAGTAAGTATGCAAACCTACACAGCACCTGAGAATTAGATTTAGATCAGTAACCTAGGCATCTTAGATGATGTTCACTGCTCTTTGCTCATGGACTCTTATTTGTGCCTTCAGCATTATTTCTAAGTGCTCTACAGAAGCAATATCAACAAGATTTTAAACATGTTTCTCAGGTATCCATTTGTGAAACTAAACCGGTAAGCAGTGTATGCCAACAGTAAGCCTTAAAAGGGCGAGGCAATTGCCATCATCCAATATTTGTCAGTAAGCCAAACTGTAATTTCTCTATGTACCAGGATGTTACCTTTTAAGGAAGAGTACTCCACAAATACGAAATATGCAACGGGGGAAAAATTAGCTGATCCTGGTGTTAACCATTTTGTACTATCTGAAGCAAGAATCAACCTTATTAATTTAGCTAGATTTATCCTGACATTTATGTGTTTCCGTCTTTTTGCGTTTTTCCGTGCTGGACTCTCCCTAAGATTTTTGGAAACCTGTGTTCTGAATTCTTCCCTTTCCCTGGGCTCGAGTGGCTGGAGGCTTTGGCTCTTAGAAATGGTCTCGCGTCCTTCACCAGAACTTACGGGAATCATATTTGGCTGAAGAGTAGGAGACCTCTCCAGAGTCATCTTTTCCAGTTAGGATAGAAACGAAGCCCCTCCTCACCTCGCAAGCCCGCGCCAGTCTGGTTTTAGCCGTTCCTTTGGAAGAGCAAGTCAGTTGAACGACATCGAAGAGACTCCTGATTTAGATTTTAACTGTACGTAAACGCAGATGACTCCCCACTCTCATGCCTTCCCTTATTTCCCGTTGCTTCTCCCACTGGCATTAACAGGCTTGAGGTTGCTCGGACTCTAAATTCAATACTCCCTTTCTGCGGGTTCTTGAGAATTAGATGTGAACGTGGTGTCCGCGGATATCAGCGACAGTGGGCAAGCTCCAGCGCCCAGGAACTTTGAGTCGCTTGTCTAGGAGTCCTGTATTAAATTGAAACACTAAGTACAATATTCTGGTTCTTGATGTGCTCTGAACGAGCTCTTTCACTCGTGAGGAGAGACCTGGACAAGACTGTGAAGACTAACTGCTTCCCAGAGCTCCACGCATCCATTATGAGTTCACCGCAGGATTTTACCTGCAAAAATTTTGCCTAGATTAAGTCATGCTTACTGCCTCTTAGTTCTGTCAGTGAACATTACGTCACAAACATTTTCCCAGAACTATTACAGTCTTCCAGCATGTCGTTTCTAGTGGCTTGGTAATGATCTATTACGCAGATGGAGCAACAATAATAATAAAGAACTCCCATTTTAATATCTATTTTTCACTATCACAAATAGAAATAAAAATAAAGGTTCCTGTGTAGTATATGTTTTCCTTTGGTTAAGCTTATTTCCTAGCTGGGTACAGTGGTTCACGCCTGTAATTCCAGAACTTTGGGAGGCGGAGATGGAAGTATGGCTTGAGACCAGGGGTTTGAACCAGGAGTTTAAGACCAGGCTGATCAACATAGCGAGGCGCCCCATTTCTATTTATAAAATATAAAACAAACAAACAAACAAATAAAAAGGTTATTTCTCTAGGAGAGTGCTTCTGAAAACTTCAGTGGGCACCAGAACCACCAGGATGGCTTGGGGTTTTTTTATTTTTATTTTTGAGACAGTCTTGCTCTGTCTCCCAAGCTAGAGTGCAGTGGTGCGATCTTGGCTCACTGCAACCTCCGCCTCCTAGGTTCAAGAGATTCTCCTACCTCAGCCTCCCTCGTAGCTGGGACTACAGGAGCGTGCCATCAAGCCCGGCTAATTTTTTGTATTTTTGGTAGAGACGAGGTTTCATCGTGTTAGCCAGGGTGGTCTCGATCTGCTGACCTCATGATCCACCTGCCTCAGCCTCCCAAAGTGCTGGGATTACAGGCATGAGCCTCCGCGCCCGGCAGGATGGCTTGTTAAAACAGATTGCTAGATACCCTCCTCCTCCCCCGCGCCCCGCCCCCCTCACCCCCCCCACCCCCCCCCCCCGCCCACACACACACGCACCACACCACCCTAGTTTCTGATTCTGAGATCTGAGTTCAAGCCCAAGAATATGCATTTCTCCTAAGTTCCCAGGTGGTGCACAGGCTGCTGGGCGAGGACAACACTTTGCGAAGACTGCACAGGGACAAAGAATTTGAAAATAAATTTGCTGTGTCAAAGGTTACAAACCGTTTTTAGCAAGTGCCGCAGAAATAAGACCAAATAATATTTGCAAGACTACAACGAAGGGAACACATTTCTTACTATTTTAGAGGGAAAAACAAATGTGGGCGCGCTTTCACTGTCAGAGACATTGCCGGCCTCGGTCATAGAGATCACTTTCCCTGGAATTCGTAGACTTTCCCCCTGACTTTTGTCTAAAAAGAAATCTGATTTAAGTTTACCCTTATTATCCCACTCTGACAATACTGTAGTATCTGAAGCAAGAATCAACCTTATTAATTTAGCTAGATTTATCCTGACATTTACGTGTTTTCATCTTTTTGCGTTTTTCTGTGCTGGACTCTCCTTAAGATTTTTGGAAACCTGTGTTCTGAGTTCTTCCTTTTCCCTGGGCTCGGGTGGCTGAAGGCTTTGGCTCTTGGGAATGGTCTCGCATCCTTCACCAGACTGACGGGAATTACATTTACCTGAAGAGTCAGAGACCTCTCTAGAGTCATCTTTTCCAGTTAGGACAGAAACGAGCCCCCTCCTCAGCTCGCACGTCCGCGCCAGTCCGGTTTTAGCCGTTCTTTCGGAAGAGTAAGTCAGTTGAATGTTATCGAAGAGGCTCCTGATTTCGATTTTAACTGTACATAAACGCAGATGACCCCCCACTCTCGTGCCTTCCCTCATTTCTCGTTGCTTCTCCCAATGACATTGAGAGGCTTGAGGTTGCTTGGACTCTCAATTCAATACTCCTTTTTGCTGGTTCGTGAGAATTAGGTGTGAACGTGGTGTCCGCGGATTTCAGCGGCTAGTGGGCAAGTTCCAGCGCCCAGGCACTTTGAGTCTTTTGTCTAGGACTCCTGTATTGAATTGCAATCCTAGGCACTAAGTTCTGGTTATTGATGTGCTCTAAATGAGCCCTTTCATTCGTGAGCAGAGGCCTTGACAAGACTGAAGACCAACTGCTTCGGAGCGCTCCACGCATCCATTATAAGTTCATCATAGCCATCAACTAAGACGTATGCGGGTAGTCGTGGCCGAGTGGTTAAGGCGATGGACTTGAAATCCATTGGGGTTTCCCCGCGCAGGTTCGAATCCTGCCGACTACGGTTTTACCAGGTACAGTTACCACCTTTCCTTAGGTTTCCTCAGCTAAATTAATCAGTCCTTAGGTTTCCTCAGCTAAATTAATCAAAACTTATCCAAATTCCTGTGCTCCATTTGCTGCTCTCCTAGGCAATCCTCCCACTGCATATTCAAATTATATCCTCTTTACTCAGTGAATGGAGACTACCTTATGTTGCAGTTACTTCAAAACTGGTATAAATCCCTGTGATCACAGCCAGCAAGACTTCAGCTTGTCCTGCACTAAATAGCATCTTTGTATCCTTATAACTACTGTCAACTCAAAAGAAGTCAGGATTCACAAAAAGCTTTACCACTAACAGGTAATTTTCATTAAATACTTAGTACGTTCCAAGACATGAGTTAAGCACCAACAGCATATTTTCATCTGCATTTTACAGATGAAGAAACCACCCAATGTTACACAATGAAATGGTATTTTAACTGAGGACTTCCAGATGGGGTTGTGAATTCAAGTTCTATAAATTCCACTGGGGGCATCCCCCAAATTATCAGGTTGTTAGCAGATTCAAAGTTAGATTTATTAGTACCCAAAAGGGATAAATAGTAAGTCCTATTTTTCAAGTACTTACTACACATCACCATCAAGGTCTTTACATGGTTTGTAATTTGTAAAGCCTCACAACATAGTCATTATACAGACTGGAAGGTCCACAGGCATATATATGTGGCCAAGGTCTCACAGTGAGACGGCAGTAAGTTGTAACTTGAGTATCTCTTGATTTTGACTCCAAGACCACGGCACCCAACAGGCGTCTCAGTCTTCTACCTGTACCGGCAATTAACACCACCACCACCTATCTCTAACATTCAGAGTTAGTTCACTGTTCTGACATCATTCTATTTCTGTTGGTAATGAGGCCACAAAGTGGTATGATTTTAGCCGTTGGGTTTAGCCTGGGGTGGGATATTGCTGCCCATGGGGTGTTTGACGCTTGAGTTATCTTTGATGTAGGGCATACCGCTCATCAGTCCACGGGAGTTTGTCTGTTTTTGAGCAGGGTGTTTCTTAACAGTTTATAAAGAGCTTGCCAACACATTAGACCATTTAAGCTACTGAACACTGGAGCTTGATAGCAAAGAACACTTTTTCAACCAACAGGATTTGAATGCACAGTACAAGGCTGGTTTGAGAGAAAGTTAAAGACTATCTTGGCCCGAGAGATGGAAAGAAATTGTAGTTATGCTACCTATATTAGAAGTAAGTGAGGTAAAAACAACAACGACAAAAAAAAAAAAAAAAAGAAAGAAAGAAAGAAAAGAAAAGAAAAGAAAAGCAACTCTACAAAGCAAAGAAATACAAAGTTGCCCAAATTTTGCATTCGTAGTAATTAAAATCTCAGCTCTCCTGCATAAAGACCCAAGAGCAGATTATTTTTATCAGCACTTCCCACTTCAGAGGACAAAAATGTTTCCGTGGACTTCACAAATTATTGAAAGAAACAATCCGTTCAGGACAGTTGCGATGGCTCACGCCTGTAATCCCAGTACTTTGGGAGATGTAGGCAGAAGGATAGCCTGAGCCCAGGAGGTCTTCGAGACGACCCTGGGCAAAATAGCGAAAACTCTGTCTCCTTCCAAAAAACAAACAAACAAAAATTTAGCCGGCTGTGGTGGTGCGCACCTGAAGTCCCAGCTACCTGGGATCACCTGAGCCTGGGGAGGTCGAGGCTGTAGTGAGCTGTGATCCCGGAAAGTGGATTCTATTCTACCTCCTCACCCAGAGGCAGGTATATTGGGACTTGCCTGGTTTCTTGGCCTTTTGACCAAGATCGAGTGTAATATCGGGAGTTGCAGGAATTCATGGAATATATCAGGCCGAAAATTGATTTTGGTAATTTACATAGAGAACGTTTTCCCTGGGGAAACGAAAGGTAGAGAAAATTTATACATATATCCTTGAGTAGGTTCCACCGAGACTTGACCTCGGATAGTTGGATTCAGAGTCCAGAGTGCTAACCATTACACCATGGAACCCCTCTTGGTACTGTTTACCCAACAATTGCTCATGCTGGGTTACAGGCTTTCTACTGCACGCATTTAATGTATCAAAGCAAAAATCTTTAGTTTATGCCCACTCACAACACCCTTTCAAAGAAAACCCTGGGGGATCTATTTATTTCTTTTTGCCTATTACATTGATCCACGAAGTCTCCCTTCCCCCTAACCCCCAATTAACTCAGAAACTTGGTGGTCCTGAGCTTTGCTTTCTTCATTAAGAAAAATTGAGCGACTTTTATACGTATCGGAACTGGACCGAACTTCTTCTATTGTTTCTGCAGTTTAATGCTTAAAAGCTAGGTTAAGTGGGCTTTTATAGTCCCCCATAAAAACGGGGAAATTAAGTCTTGGAGAATTCATGTCTTGGGAAATTAAGTCTTGGAGAACTCGTGTCTTGTCTGCAACTCTGCTCAATTTCAGACACGGGATATTTTTCTCCACATAGGTGAGTTATCAGGTTTACTGCCTCTAGGAAAACAACTTTTAATATCTTGATTCCAGGAAATTCACAAAATTATTGAAGGTTCCGTGCGATCGACTGAGAATTATTTAAATTTGGCCTTCTCTCTATCATGTAAACTAGTTGTAACAATTAAGAAAAAGAAATTACTCAAGTGAAATTAAGCATAAAGCTGTAAACAAACATCTCTTCAAATTGAGACTACGTGATTCACTAACCTCAATATTGTAAATTGGAGGCAAATCTGCACCCACGCATGAAGCTATAATTCTAGTCAAACCAGTTCCCTGTGTCTCCCGGGTCTCGGAGAGGTGATGATGATACAGTTTTGGGAGACTATAGACACAGCCATTTGTAGGACAGGTGAAGTCAGCTAGGTTAGGAACTAGGCTCATTTTAAAGCAGAGATTGATTGGAACCTTTACTGCAGCTTCTACTCAGCATCATCCAGAGTTTCTCATAAGATAAATTGTATTTGAATTATATTTTCATCATTTACTTTGAGGAAGGAAACATGCAAAAGTATGTCTAAATGAAAGTATTTATTTGAAGTCCCAATGGATATTCTAAAGCCTGTATAAATTGAACTCAGATTTTTTTCTCCTAGGCTTTTCTTATTGCAGTTGTTCGCTTGGAGGTAGTGTCTGGTATTTCCAAATTATAGCTGTTACATAAGTCATGCTCTATCCAGAATTTCTGGCTTCTAGGACATAAAGAGCTAGAGAGGCCAGGCACCGTGGCTTACGCCTGTAATCCCAACACTTTGGGAGGCCAAGGCAGGCGGTTCCGGAGGTCAGGAGTTCGAGACCAGCCTGACCAACATGATGAAACCCCGTCTCTACTAAAAACACAAAAATTAGCTGGGCGTGGTGGCGCACACCTGTAATCCCAGCTACTCAGGAGGCTGAGGCAGAATTGCTTGGACCCGGGAGGCGGAGGTTGCAGTGAGCCGAGATCATTCCACTGCACTCCAACCTGGGTGAGATAGTGCCGCTGCACTCCAGCCTGGGCAACAGAGCGAGACTCCACCTCAAAAAAAAAAAAAAAAAAAAAAAACAAGGAGAAAAAAAAAAAAAAAATCCCAGAGTTCGTGGAAGTAAAAGGAGCAGATAAAACCACAATTATAGTGTAATACTTTAGTGTAATATATCTCTCTGAAAAACTAATAAAAACGTAAATGGAAAAATAATTGCAAAGAAAAGTAATGCAGTTCATATAACATACCTATCTAGAGAACAGTGCACATATCGACTTCAGGATTCAAACTTTTTTCAGACACACATCAAATTTTCTCAAATTTGACATTTTACCAGACCACGAAGCAATGCTCCAGAAACATAACAGGGTTAAATACATGCTATTATTTCACAGCAATAAAATTGTGCCAGAAATCAAAACAGGAAAATTAAAAATCATATTTATTTGCAAAATGATAAAACACTTCTAAATAATTCATGACTTAAAGAAAAAATATCCATCAAAATTAGGACCTA
Organism: Papio anubis; assembly: GCF_008728515.1. Classification (NCBI taxonomy): domain Eukaryota; kingdom Metazoa; phylum Chordata; class Mammalia; order Primates; family Cercopithecidae; genus Papio; species Papio anubis. The sequence continues at coordinate 27,345,956 of NC_044981.1, forward strand.
TTTTGAAATAAATCATAATAAAAATAGTACATATCAAAATATGTAGTATGTAGCTAGAAATGCATTAAGAAATCCTTAAATACTATAGTATATAAATAAAATAAGATTAGTGATCTAAGCATGTATTACATGAAATTAGTGACCAATCAGTAATTTACTCCCAAGAGAATTATAGAGAAAGAAATAATGAGGCAAAGAGCAGATATTAATGCATTATTAATGCAAAGAGCAGACATTAATACGAAATAGAGATGATCAACAAAATCAATAAAGTGGCCATCTTTTTTTTTTTTTTTTATTGTGATAAAATATACAAAACATAAAAGTTACAACTTCAACCATTTGTAAGTGTACAGTTAAGTGGCCTTAAGCATGTTGCATTATTGTGCAACTATCCCCACCATCTATCTCCAGAACTTTTTATATCTTCCCTATACCTGTTAACCAGTAAGTCCCCATTTCTCCTGCATTTTTAGTAACAATAACATCAGGTTTTTGGAAGGAGATTGATAAATTCAGTAAAAAATAATATGAAAGTGAAAAGGACCAAAGTAGCCTAACTCATCTTGAAAAAGGAAAGCAAAGTCAGAAGACTTACTTTACCAAACAGAAAGATAGAAAGGTAACGTAATTTTTAAAAACATGACATTGCCCAAAGATAGACAATCACTACACAGAATACAGTCTTTGAATAAATGATAAATATGTAGAAGAAAAAAAAGTGATCAGATGATTATTTACAAGCAAAAAAATTAAATTTACCTTTTTCGCATTATCCACTAAGCCAATTTCAGATTGACTGTAGATCTGAATATGAAAGTAAGCAAACAAAGCTTGTAGAATACAACATCGGGAAACATCTTTAGACTTTGACCCAAGGAAATATTTTCTAGACTTGATGCTAAAGGTGTTAGTCATAAAGGGCAATCCTTCCCATGTAGATCTTCAAGTCCTTCAGTTCTGAGAATTTTTCTTATATTTCTTGATAAAATTATCCTCCATTTTTCCCTTGTCTTGCTGGAACTCCCAGTAATCAGATGATACTGAATCTCTGGAATGGGTTGTTCAATTTTCTTTCCACTACTGTTTTCCATCTTTGATGTTTTCCTACTGTTTTTGAAGTAATTCTAAACTGTAACTTCCAAATTTTTCATTAAATGTTTTTCCTTTCCCCGCTACCTTATTTCTAGGAGATCTTGTTTTATTATCATAAAAAAAAGTATCTCAAGTTCCTATTTCCAGGTGAGATGAAGTGTGTTTTACCATTTTTCTCCTATCAAATAACGCTATAAGTTATGGGCAGAATGCATGAGATAACTATTTGAAGACCCTGATAATAAAAGAGTAAATAAAAGAGTGTAAGGATGGAAAAATAACCAGAATTATCCTGTGTATTCTCCCCAAATTGATTATAGATGTAATGCAATTGCTATCAAAATTCCAGTAGAATTTCTTGGAGACAGAGAAAAGCTGATTCTAAAATTTCTATGGATAGACAAAAGAATTAGAATAGCTAAATCAATTTTGAAAAAATGCAGTGAAAAATCACATTACCTGGTTTTAAGATTTCATACAAACTTCAGTAATCAAGATAGTAAGGTATTGGCAGAAATATAAACATGTATATCTACTGATCAGGACAGAGATTCTAGAAATAAACTTACACAAATATGGCTAATTGGTTTTTGACAAAGGTGCAAATAAAATAAATGAAGAAATTAAAATTGTTCAACAAATAATATTAGGACAATAGGCTATCCATATGCAAAGGAAAGAAGGAAAGCTGAGAAAAGGAGAGAAAGAAATGAAGGAAAAAAAACGTAAGGAAGGCCTGGAAGGAAGAAGTGGAAGGAAAAGTGGAAGGAAGAAAGAAAAGCAATCCTAACATAAATCTCACAATTTATACAAAAATTAACTAAAAATTGATCATACATGCAAATGTAAACATAAAACTATAAAATTGTTAAAAGAAAACATAACAATATCCACATGACCTTGAGTTGGGTGATGAGTTCTTAGATATGGCACTTTCCAAAAGAGAAAAAAGAAATACATTGGACTTAATCAATTTTTAACACATTTGCTCTGCAAAAGAAACCGTTAAGACACTGAAAAAAATAAAGACTGGCAGAAAATATTTGTAAGTCGTGTATCTGATAGAGGAATTGTATATAGAATATATAAGCAATCCTTAAAACTCAACAATAAGAAAACAACGCAATAAAAATTGGGTAAAGGCATAAATACTTTACCAAAGAGAGTATAAGGATGGCAAATAAGCACACAAAAAGATATTTGACATCATTAGCCATTATGAAATACAACTTGTTTTTTTTTTTCACAATTGCCCCAAACTGGAAACAAATGTCACACAACACAAATGTCCTTCCATGAGTGCATAAACTGTGGTACATTCGTGCAATGGAATTCTATTCAAGAGGAAAAAGGAATGAAATTTTGATATTTGTAACAACTAGGAAAAATCTTTTATTATTATTACTATTATTATTATTTTGTGTGTGTGTGACGGAGTCTCGCTCTGTTGCCCTGGCTGGAGTGCAGTGGCGCGATCTCGGCTCACTGCAAGCTCCGCCTCCCGGGTTCCCGCCATTCTCCTGCCTCAGCCTCCCGAGTAGCTGGGACTACAGGCGCCAGCCACCACGCCCGGCTAATTTTTTGTATCTTTAGTAGAGACGGGGTTTCACCGTGTTAGCCAGGATGGTCTTGATCTCCTGATCTCGTGATCCGCCCGCCTCGGCCTCCCAAAGGGCTGGGATTACGGGCGTGAGCCACCCTTCCGGCCGACTTGGGTAAATCTTAAGGCATTATGCTAAGTAAAGGAAGCTAATCTCAAAAAGTTGCATACTGTATGATTCCATTTCTACGACATTTTCCAAAAGGCCAAAATGTACAAATGGAAAACGTATTTACGATTGTCAGCTGCTATGTGTGGGATTTGGATGAGACTATAAAGGAACAGTGCTAGGGAGGCTTATGGATTGATAGAACTGATGTGTATCCTGATATGATAATGACTATGTGTATATACATATAAGTGCTTTTTAAAAGTCAATTTTACTTAATAATTTTAAAAAATACAGATAGCTCCCATTTGTGGCATAGACTATATACACTCCATGGTTTCTCTGAGAAACGCTTTCACCAAGCTCTTGAAAGAGCTTACTTTGAGCAGGGTTTGGAGGAGAGAAAACCCGGTGAGACCCTGGAGCACTGCACATTGCCAGTGAAGGAGGATTATTGAGGTTACTAGTTCATTAAGTAAACGAACTAGCGACATTTTGACAGCAAACACATACACCGCCAGGGTAGAATTACAGAGGGGCGAACGATGATATAAGTACTCCTGTACGTTCCGTCTTACATTAACCGGAGGGGAGAAAGATGATACAAGTACTCCTGTACTTTTCGTATTACATTAACCTGACCCCATTTTAGGGTAAAATTTCAAACGTAGTCGGCAGGATTCGAACCTGCGCGGGGAGACCCCAATGGATTTCTAGTCCATCGCCTTAACCACTCGGCCACGACTACAGAGATGACAACCAGACTACAGACATGACAGAACTTTGGAAGAACTAAGATGACCATATCCACCACACAAGCATCTTTATTTCGAACAAACCGGATCAATTCAACAACCAGCTCCCTTGGGGACAAATTTGCCTCCTTGCTGGAGTCCTCGAAACTGAAAACAAATTTACTCACCAAGGAGGTGGAGCCAGGCCTTAATCCTACTTTTAAACCTGGGACCTTCTGCTAGACGATGGGACCTTCTGCTAGAACTCCCAGGAGACCAGCCTCCTGGCTGAATGACACTGTTGCTTAATGGATTTCAGAGAAGGAAATGCTCCCTCGTGTGGGGAAAAGAAGGAGAGATCAGACTGTTACTGTGTCTATGCAGAAAGTAGACATAAGAGACTCCATTTTGTTCCGTATTAAGAAAAATTTTTCTGCCTTGAGATGCTGCTAATCTGTAACCCTAGCCCCAATCCTGTGCTAGCAGAGACATGTGCTGTGTTGACTCCAGGTTTAATGGATTTAGGGCTATGCAGGATGTGCTTCGTTAAAAAAGTGCTTGAAGGCAGTATACATGTTAAAAAGTCATCACCATTCTCTAATCTCAAGTACCTAGGGACACAATACACTGCGGAAGGCCGCAGGGACCTCTGCCTAGGAAAGCCAGGTATTGTCCAAGATTTTTCCCCTTGTGATAGCCTGAGATATGGCCTCGTGGGAAGGGAAAGACCTGACCGTTCCCCAGCCCGACATCCGTAAAGAGTCTGTGCTGAGGAGGATTAGTAAAAGAGGAAGGCCTCTTTGCAGTTGAGGTAAGAGGAAGGCATCTGTCTCCTGCTCGTCCTTGGGAATGGAATGTCTCAGTGTAAAACCCGATTCTGTGTTCTATTTACTGAGATAGGAGAACACCGCCCTAGAACTAGAGGTAAGACGTGCTAGCGGCAATACTGCTCTTTTTTTTTTTTTTTTTTTTTTTTTTGAGACGGAGTCTCGCGCTGTCGCCCAGGCTGGAGTGCAGTGGCGCGATCTCGGCTCACTGCAAGCTCCGCCTCCCGGGTTCACGCCATTCTCCTGCCTCAGCCTCCTGAGTAGCTGGGACTACAGGCGCCCACCACCGCGCCCGGCTAATTTTTTGTATTTTTAGTAGAGACGGGGTTTCACTGTGGTCTCGATCTCCTGACCTTGTGATCCGCCCGCCTCGGCCTCCCAAAGTGCTGGGATTACAGGCGTGAGCCACCGCTCTTTATTGCACCGAGTTGTTTGTATACGTACTTATCAAGGCACAGCACCTTTCCTTAAACTTATTTATGACGCAGAGACCTTTGTTAACACGTTTTCCTGCTGACCCTTTCCCCACTATTACCCTATTGTCCTGCCACATCCCCCTCTCCGAGATGCTAAGATCAATAAATACTGAGGGAACTCAGAGACCAGTGCCGGCGCGGGTCCTCCGTATGCTGAGCGCCGGTCCCCTGGGCCCACTTTTCTTTCTCCATACTTTGTCTCTGTGTCTCTTTTTTTTCTCAAGTCGCTCGTCCCACCTGACGAGAAACGCCCACAGGTTTGGAGGGGCTGGCCACCCCTTCACCCTCAGCTAAGCTGAGGGAGAGAAAAACGATACAGAAAACCTCTGGATCTTATCACTTGGTGTCCCTAAGCCCCAAAATGTAAACCTAAAATATTTATTTCATTATGTTTGGGAAATTGTTTTGCAAATAACAATGCGCTTTCACTTTCCAGACGGGTTAAGAAGAAATTTGCAAGTAAAGCTGGCCCATGAGTTCTTTTCCTGTGAAATCCTAGATCCTAATAGATCCTAGTTTACTTTCTAAAAAATTGACTTCTTGGTTTAATTTTGTGAACAATGCAATGGTTGATCAAACCAAATTTAACCAATAAAGCACATTTCCAGTTCTCCTTTTTACATTTTCAACTCACCAGTTCCTTTAGCAGAATGTCCAGATGCTCTATAGAAATGAAATGAAATGAAATGAAAAAAAACAAAAACAAACAAAAAACGATAAATGTGGATGCCAGATCCCAAGATGCGTAGATGTGCAGGTCCCATTTCATGGTCAGAAAAATGTTAATGGGCAAAATGAATTTGATGCATCTTGAGAAAGCTAATTGTTTGGTTTTAATATATTATATTTAACCAGAAGTAACAAAGTGCCTTTTACATAGCATTCTATTTAATTCATATATCACTGAGAAAGGTTTTTTTTTCCAGAAAACTAAATCTTTTTCAAGATCAAATAATTTCCTTTTATCTGTACCCAGAGAAGTTTAACTATGTCATGACTGATAAATAGAATAAATGTGGTCATGGAAAGTAAGACTGCATCACACTTACTTTCTATATATAGATCTTTATACAGAACCAGAGCATTACTTATGTGTTTTTCTACTGGCCATCTTTGGAAAATGTCCAGTCATTTGCTTTAAAAGATTGTATAATGTATTTCAAATCTTTATTTTCAGCTGGGCCCTGATGTTTTTGTATTTTTAGTACAGATGGGGTTTCACCATGTTGGCCAGGCTGGTCTCAAACCCCTGACCTCAAGTGATGCGCCCCCCTCGGCCTCTCAAAGTGCGTTGATTACAGGCATGAGCCACCATGCCCAGCCTCAACTGCACTTTTGAATACATAGTAATCCTTTGAGCTAGGGAAGAAGCAGCCCAAGTTAATGTCATCAGAGTCACAGTCCCAGATGATGAGAAAATGAGAGTCAAACCACACTTAATTGGAAAGAAATTGGATTTTTAAAAATCTACAAGCAAAACTGAATCCACTAAAAATTAGATAGCTCAAATTTCTTTTCTTTTCTTTTTTTTTTTTTTGAGACGGAGTCTTTGCTCTGTAGCCCGGGCTGGAGTGCAGTGGCCGGATCTCAGCTCACTGCAAGCTCCGCCTCCCGGGTTTGTGCCATTCTCCTGCCTCAGCCTCCCGAGTAGCTGGGACTACAAGCGCCCGCCACCTCGCCCGGCTAGTTTTTTGTATTTTTAGTAGAGACGGGGTTTCACCGTGTTAGCCAGGATGGTCTCGATCTCCTGACCTCGTGATCCGCCCGTCTCGGCCTCCCAAAGTGCTGGGATTACAGGCTTGAGCCACCGCGCCCGGCCCAAATTTCTTTTCTTTTCTTTTTTTGAGGTGGAGTCTTGCTCTGTTGCCAGACTGGAGTGCAGTGGCGATCTCGGCTCACTGAACCTCCATCTCCTGGGTTCAAGCGATTCTTGTGCCTCAGCCTCCCGAGTAGCGGCCGCCACCACGCCCGGCTAATTTTTGTAGTTTTAGTAGAGACGGGGTTTCACTATGTTGGCCAGGACGGTCTCTATCTCCTGACCTCGTGATCCGCCCACCTGGGCCTCCCAAAGTGCTGGGATTACAGGTGTGAGCCACCACGCCCAGCCTCAAATTTCATGTTAGTAAGAATTATGTCAAATGCCTCCTTTCTGCAGCCTAGAGACCACAGAGGGAAATTCTTTGATGTAATCTGTACCCTCCCTACCTCGTCCATCACTTTAGAGAATGAGAGCCTTTCTGTGGGCTTCATAAAATACTCAGTAAAAAGCAAAAGTAGATTTGGAGGCTTATTGTCTGGTTTTCAATTCTGAAGAAGGAAGGGTGGGAGAAACGTTCCTGGTGAGAGGAAAGAGATGGAACATCCCCAGTCACAGAAGCTCCCAGTGCCAGCCAACTGCTCTGGCTCAGCCAGAGTCCCTTGAAAATCAGTCTCTCTCTCTCTCTCTCTCTTGCTCTCTCTCTCTCTCTCTCTGTGTGTGTGTGTGCGCACCCCTCTCTCTCTTTTCCTCTCCCTCTCCTTCTTTCCTATTGTCAGTCAAGAGCATCTTCATTAGAAGTTTATGAGATGTTAGTTTATGAGAATATATTAGGATATCCTTCTGTGAGATGATCACCCAATCTAGATGATTCTACAAAATTGTGTTTATTAATTTTGGGAAGTAGATGGAATATTACATAACCAAACTAGCCTTTCAGACTGGCCATGATATATTAACATTTGTATTATTGCTGATTATAACTAAAGTGGCAGGAGCAAGAACCATACCTCATATGTTCAGTTAAAAGAAATTGGTGATCTAAGATAATGAATTAAGTTCTTTTTTATTGGTGTTTTACATATCTTGGCAAAGTAGTGCTTCCAAGTCTATTCTTTTCAGGAAAACCAGTGCCCTTGGAGGGAAAGAGAAGGGTCTGATAAAACACTCTCCAGAATGATGTAGATACAGTCTTTTGGTGTGGGGGTTGGGGGGCTCAGAAAGTAAGCCGTTGTCGGAGAGGATCGTGGGGACAAGAAACAATTTGACTAAACAACAGTATGAGGAAGGGATGAGGATAATGAGGCCTAAGGAAACGAAATAAACTTGAACATCAAGCAGCTGGTAGGGAACGAGTCTGAATTGTACCTATCTATATCCGGCAGCCAATGCCCCCACCCCAATCACCATGATTCTACTCTGCCTTTAATAGTATTTTATGCATATTTTATACTAGCTATAGTAGTTTACTGCCAAACCAAATATTATAGACAAATAAAACAAGAAAAAATCTCCACCTTTTGAGAGTTTGCCCACACAGAAAATCGTCTGTACTAAAAGATTTACAATTAGTATTTGGAGTGTTTGGATTCTCTCCCGTAAAAAAAACAAACATCTTGAAGCTATTAAGTAGAGAGAACTACTGTGTTACAGAATGGAGAATGAACAGTGAATGAAAATTGTTTACTGTCGCCAAGGTTTAATACCTTGTAAAAAGTAAAAAAGAAATCACTTATAACTCAGAAGTGTTTACCAAGTGGTTACCAAGGCAAAGAGATTTCTCCTAATTCTTAGTCTTATATATACCTCATATTCTATGTCATATAATATATATCACTTTACATTTACTTCCAATGCTTTTCCTTCGTCCAGAAGAAAAAAATAAAGGGAATAAATTATGAGAGGGAGGGAAGAGGAAGTCTAGATTGTGAAGAAAACTGAAGGAAGACGTCTTCTGGGGACGCGAGGAGGCAGCGGCACTCAAAAGCGTCTTCTGGGGACGCGAGGAGGCAGCGGCACTCAAAAGGAGTGTGGATTAATGCTCAGTATACCTGTCATGGGGGGCAGTTAAAATGCTGAGAGAGGACTGTACAAGGGACCTTAAGCGTTTCTCAAGGACACCCTCTTCATTTATCTTCATTTGAAAATTAATTTGTAAGAGAAACAAGTCAGCACCGCGGTAAATTGGCTGGAAAACATTTCAGCAGCCTGGTGCTGCTGGTAGATTTACCTCCCATCTTCTCATTCCTTAGGTTCCCTGAAGTCTCTCCAAGGAATTGAGGGCTCCATGGGCAGTGTGGTCCGTGGAAGAAACCGAGTTCTGAGAAAGCGATGCCGGCCGGGAGGAGAAAGGGGAATGGGAAGCGAGTGTGCCCCGAAACCTGCGATAAGTAACCTGGGCTTCGAGGCTCTAGGGATGCAAGAACTTTTCCCCTCAGCTCAATCTTCATTTCCGGTTTAAAACTTCTTTCTGCATTGCGTTTTTGTTTTTTGTTTTGTTTTGTTTTGTTTTTTTACTTTTTAAATGGTTTTATTTTATGTACAAATAATGAACATACGTTGTATCCATAAATTCTACTTTCCAAAAACAGGAGCTTTTTAAAAGAAAACCACATAATAACTTTTAAAAGGCACTAGGATTCCTCTGCTTCTAGATCGTTGCTGGGCTAGAAAAATAAAGTTTGTTCTACCAGGAATCACAAGTAAGAACTGAATATTCTCCAAAGTGGAAACTCTAGAGTGTAGTGTCACTCCAGGCAAATATTATTCAGTTCTCACCCCCAACATCCACAACTACCTATCAGAAGGGTTAAACCAGGTCAAAACAGTCCAGCATAATTTAGGCTTCATCAAACAATGTCATTATGCTCTTCTAAGATGCAAACAAACCAAAACAAGAAATACTAAAATAAAAATAATATCTGACACTGCCATACAAATTGTTAGTTCCTTTTTGTATCTCCCCCTTCTATAACATTAACAAAGGGAATACTTTACTGCAAATAATATTTTATTTTATACATCATTAGCCATAAATTTTTGCCATTAGTTACTATACAAATGCTGCCTAGTGCCATTATCCAAATGCCACAACCATTTTACATCCACAATTCACTTCTATAGTTACAAGTAGAATTTTCATTATTTACTTAAGTACATCTATCAGTGAAGATTTAACACTGAGATGCAATCTAACATCTGTAATATCTGATGTTATGTAGATGGCAATGTAGGAAAGATGTATTTTAATCGCTTTTCATTTAAGTGACCTTATGTAAAAAATAAAATAATTTAGCAGTTCCAAGTATCCAAAGGGCATTTTCAAATGTACACAAAAGAAATGGTTACAGAAATTTTTAAGGAGCATCTTCCATGTCCACATCCTCTTGTAACTGCTGTACCATTTTCTCTTCCATCTGCTTCCCTTTGCCTGCAAGAGGGGCTGGGATAACATGGATGTTTTGCTTGACTTCTTTGATTTCCTGAACTTTCTGTAGCTCTTTATTTTTCTTCAATCTGTTCATTTTAAATTTAGCTTGGCGTTTCTGTTTGATCTCTTCAACTCTCTTCATTGCATCAATAGTTTTATTCCATAGCTCTCGCTGGCATTTGATAGGTTCATTTCTACGTTTTTCAAATTCAAATGAATTATCCACTGTAAGTTATTTACCAGCTGCTTTCCGGAATGCTTTGGTCCACGAGGATTGTGCTTCTTTTTAAAGTTTTTATGACATTTAGATTTGCAAAATTTGAACACCTTGCAATCGTTGCGGACGAACATCATGCCCTATCCAGGCTAGATGGGCCCCGAACAGAAATAACACTTCTCGATATGCATATTGAACCCGCGTGGGACCCCACCAAACAAACGCCAAGCTTGAGAGGAAGTCTGCCTTGCGTTTTTGCAAACAGTTCAGAGTTCGTATTTTGCTTTGTTTTGCGTTCTGCAGGTTTCAGAATTAATTACAGTATTTTCTTTTCTGGATGCGATATAAAGTTGGGAGGTCACCGGGCCAGAGAAGTTCCTCACTGTCTATTGTTAAGTAGCGTATGGGGACGAATGAATGACCTTAAGGTCTTAACCCTGGGATTCGATCTCGCCCTGGGGGCATGGAATCTAACCCTCCAGTGACGGTCGTATTTGTTTCTGTCACGTTGCACCAAGCCATCTTTGGGTCGCGGATCACCTGAGACTTCTTCTCTTCCCTCCACATTTCTCCTCCCGTTTCTCAGACCACAAATGCTCGCCCGTTCCACAATGCCAAACTTGAATTCTCCCGCGCTTGAGCGTCACCTTCAACGACTTCATTCCTTTCTGTCCAGGACGACAAGAAGAAACTTAATTGACCTCCCCTAACGGAGCAAGTACCGCTGGGCCACACTGTCTCAACGAAAGGCGGAAAAGCAAAGAAAATGGTGTTTTTACATCTCAGCCCAAACAGCTGCTAAAAGAAAATTCCCAAGTTAGAAAACCTGGGAGCGTTCTAAAGCCACCTGGACGCAGTAAATTTGTGCCACAAGGTCATCGTTTGCTCTGTGAGCTTGTTGACAAAACACACGAAACTCGTTCTTAAACACAAACGAAAAAGACAGACATGAAAAAGAACGAACAAGAAGGGCTTATCTTTCGAGAGAAAACTCTAGACTGGAGCTAGAGGAAAGGGACTTACGGGACTCGGATATGTATTAAAAATACCATCCAATGTCAAATGTTGGAAGTTCCTCAAATTCCATTCTGTGAAATCAACTGTCCCAAGCATGGAATTGGAGAGGCCAGATTAAATGAGATATGGATTTTGATCCTTGGTCAAACTATTCTTTTTTCCCCCACTTGTACATTTTTAATAACATGAAAGCTATGAAACATGCAAAAACACAAAATGAACTTAGTATCCCTTTTACACCCTAATATTAGTGGAGGCAATGAACACACAACTAAAGCAATAAAATGTGGTTGGAAAACAAGAAGGGAAGGGCCCAAGCTTGATCAGAGAAACCCAACAATTGCTAAAATATCAGTGCAGCATTTAGTGAAGTCCCTTCTGCCAGTGGCTCCCGTATGTCCATATCTTGGAATTCTTTTGGCTGGTGCTTCAAGAACAGACCATGGACCTGGCCTCCTAACTTCCCCAAAGGAATTCCTGCAGAAGACTATGGGAAAGGCTTCTTTGTGATCTTCTTTGTTTGGAATGATGGAAAACATGAGAAATGAAAGGCATCCTCTCATCCCCAGAACACCACCATCATAGCGAGGATAATGACTCAATGGAGTTTCTTTTTTTAATTATATTTTTATGTTTTTCTAATAACCTTAACATATACATTTTTTTTTCTAAAAACCCTAAAATGGAAGTTTCAAATTTGCATAGTGCTTTATACTTTTTCAAAGCATTTTCATGCTATTATATTTTATTTGTTTGAGATGGTGTCTGGCTCTGTCGCCCAGGCTGGAGTGCAGTGGTGCCATCTCTGCTCACTGCAACCTCTGCCTCCCAGGTTCAAGTGATCCTCCTGCCTCAGCCTCCCAAGTAGCTGGAGCTATAGGCATGCACCACCATGCCCAGCTAAGTTTTGTATTTTTAAGTAGAGATGGGGTTTCACCATGTTGGCCAGGCTGGTCTCGAACTCCCGACCTCAAGTGATCTGCTCGCCTCGGACTCCCAAATTGCTGGGATTACAGGCATGAGCCACAGCGCCCGGCCTTGTGTATGGTATTTTAATCAGGTATTTAATCCTGTTGTCACCTTCTCAGACTTCTCACTCTCCATATCCAGGCTACTTGTCAGTTCACAATGCAATCTAACTATAGATATAGTTTTCAAAAGGAGAAAAATACAAACCCTTTTTTGACAAGTACATAAAGATACAAAAATAATTGTGGCACTCTTCTTTATTGCTTGTTTATGGATGTCTTTCCCAGATGAAAACACACTGCTGGAGAATAATCTTGCTGGAATAATTCCCCAGTCCTGCTGGGGAATAATCCATTGAACTGTTATTTCTTTGTACACAGAAACAGAATATTCCTTAGTAATAGCAGGACCCTCACACCAGAAAATTATTTGCTAAATATTTCCCACTGTCTTCCAGCTTGATCTGTCAATTTTTCCCAGACATAAAGTATCTGGGCTGGTACAATAAAACAGTAAACTAAAAAAGATGTTCCCCAGATGTAGAAGATGACAGCTGTCCTCAGGAGTCTGTCACGGGGCCAGCTGGGGGCATTCGTATTTCCCAAGACCCTTTTCCAGCTTCATCTCACCATAGCTTTTATATGACCAGATAGCTGCATAAATCGCTAAAAAGATAGCCATGGAGAAGTCGTGGTGACTCCATGCTATGTGGTCATGTGATGGTTTTCAAGGCCTGCTCAAAGAAAATGGGGTGGGATGATCCACTTCCGGTGTTTTCACTCAGATGAAGGACTTCACACTTCTTCAGTGTAGAACTCATTCTCTCCTCCAGTGTGACAGACACACCACTGAGTCCTCAGCTTTAGGAGAAACAATTTGTAGAAATCCTGCTCATACCAGTTCTGTCTTGCAAAGAGTTACTGACCCCAAATACTTATTTAGGGAGGTAACTGGGAGAAAAGCTTATTCCATGACGGGTTTAGAAAACTCTGGGTAAATACTCTGTAGTCATGTAAACTTACAAGTGAGAATGAGTAGAAAACGACCAGAGACAATAACAGCAAAATCCCAACTCTGCATTTCTTTTTTCTTTTTTTTTTTTTGAGACATAGTCTTGCTCTGTCACCTAGGCTGGAGTGCAGTGGTGCAGTCTTGGCTCACTGCAACCTCTGCCTCCCTGGTTCAAGCGAATCTCCTGTCTCAGCCTCCCGAGTAGCTGGATCTACAGGGGCGCACCACCATGCCTGGCTAATTTTGTATTTTCAGTAAAGATGGGGTTTCACCATGTTGGCCAGGCTGGTCTCAAACTCCTGACCTCGTGATCCTCCCGCCTCGGCCTCCCAAAGTGCTGGGATTACAGGCGTGAGCCACCGTGCCCTGCTCCAGCTTTGTATTTCTTAAAATTACCTTCGGCGTTTAGGACATCCTGTCACTCTCAGGATCGCCCCTCCACTTAGGTTTCTCTGCCCTTCCGGTGCCTGCAGAGTGCACTTGTATGTTCACGGGTTGCAGCTAGTAGTGCTTCTGATCTTCAGGGAATAGGATCTTTCACTGGACCCCGGAAGAGCCATTTTGGCCCTTCTGTCCTCTGAGGCGCAGATCTTTCTGGGGTGCCTCCACCCTCTCTTCACCGCCTTCCAATAGCTTGATCCAGGAGACCATGTAGGGCATCTACGGTTCCCAGGGGACCGTGCAGGGCAAGTCCACATCCTCAGAGCAAGCCACCTGCACCTCCCATGTTGCGGGCTTCAGGCTATAGGGTTTACTGGTTTATTATAAAGGATATCGCAAAGGATTCAAATGAAGAGGCACGCAGGGCAAGGTATGGGAGAAGGGGCGCCGAGCTTCCAAGCACTCCCTGGGTCTGCCACCCTCCAGAAACCTCCACGTGTTCAGCTGTCCGGAAGCTCTCCAATTATTCTTGAGACGGAGTCTCGCTTTTTTTTTTTTTTTTTTTTGAGACGTAGTCTCGCTAAATTATTCGTTATCTCATGGCAAAAGTGAAAATAGTTGTTGAAAGGCTTAGTAACTCCTCCGTGTCAGGGATTGTGTGTACCCCTTGTGTTGTCTCATTTTTGTGTTTATTGAACTCTCACGGTGACTGGAGCAGAATGTTTTCAGGAAACGTATTACTTGAGTAGTCAAATTAGTTAGTAACCTTAGGGCGAAAGGCGACGCGCAAGCAGGCTCTGTGGCGCAATGGATAGCGCATTGGACTTCTAGCCTGACTCGAGAGATTCAAAGGTTGCGGGTTCGAGTCCCGCCAGAGTCGGATCTTGCGTTTTGTGATTTGAGTGGATACTTGCGCAAGTAATTTCTCCTCATATTAATTAATTGGACGTTTTCTCCAATCAGCGAATCCCATTTTCCTGTAATTCATTTTCTGCTTTTAGTGTTAACATCTGAGGAGCTTCTTCAGAAACATTGCCATGTATAGACGTCTACAGTCACTAGATGACCAAATCAAAGGGAAAATAAAACAAGTTGGATATTAAAATGAATACTAGTAACTGTTTCTTCCTTATGAAAAACAACTTTCTGGGGCAGATAAACTTATTGTTTTCCCAGCCTCTGCTTGAGAATTACTGGCAGATGTTCTAAACTGTGCCTGTAAGAATTCTGTCCATTTGGAAACACGCCAGTTTTCTAGCTGGTGAAAACTCAAGCCTCAAGTCTGCTCTTCATCTCATCGTCAACCTCAATAAGTGATCGTTGGTAGTGCAAATATTTCAGCTCTAAGAAATTAATTAAAATTAAATTCGCTTTTAAATGAAATATTATGGATGAGGATGTCTAGCACTGATTTTGATCCAAAACAAAGATCGGTAAAAGTCCTCCCCCCACTCAATTGTACACATAGAGCTGGAAAATGTCTCCTTTTCATCCTAGAACACTACTTTCTTAATTCCCTCCACTGGTGCCTAGTTTCAAGTATCCTGTGTGTCTTCCCAGAAATTCTATATGTATGTTAACATTAATAATACGTAATATATTTCTGGGAAGATGCATATATATGCATATATGTATACACACATTATATATATACATATAGATGTATATCTCCACTCATCTTTGTAGTGATATCATTTAATATATATAGTGTTATATAATTCTTTATATAAATTACATAATATTCCACAGCATGGATTGTACCATTATATTACAAACACGTCACACCTTAAATCCAGATTGCCTGCCATCAGGCGGTCTGGCCCACTCTCACTGAAGGTCTGGGAAAAGGCTCTTCTGTTTGTGGAGGGTGAGAAATAGAGGGAAGATACCTTCTTGTCGACTACAGACCTGCTGTATTTCCAGTAATGCCTGTGCCTGGCATGCTTCCATGTGAAATAAAGAGAGAATTGATCAACCTCTGCCTTTGCTTGCTTAGCAAAATAAATCCCCCAATAAAGCCCTTTTTAAAAACCATGCCTAGCCGGGCGCGGTGGCTCACGCCTGTAATCCCAGCATTTTGAGAGGCCAAGGCGGGTGGATGACGAGGTCAGGAGATCGAGCCCATCCTGGCTAACAGGGTGAAACCCTGTCTCTACTAAAAATACAAAAAGTGGCAGGCGCCTGTAGTCCCAGCTACTCGAGAGGCTGAGGCAGGAGAATGGCATGAACCTGGGAGGCGGAGCTTGCATTGAGCCGAGATCGCGCCACTACACTCCAGCCTGGACGACAGAGCGAGACTCCGTCTCTAAATAAATAAATAAATAAATAAATAAATAAATAAATAAATAAAAATAAACATGCCATTTGACATGGTGAATTTTCCCCTTACTTTGCACAACAATTTGGCAATGACGTACCCTTTCACTAAGATCAGTTAATGTCATGATTGACCATATGTAGAATATTTATTATCCAGTACATACCCCTTTTCTTATGACATAAATTACCTCTAGTCAGGTCAGGCAATGAAACAGGGTGTGAGAGATTCACAGCTTCTTACCCCTATTTATTCCTGTATACATTTCTCAGTAAATGATACTCTCTTACTCCAGCTGCAATGCCACCTTTATCATGTATTAAATTTACGCATATGTGCAGATGATTTCTGAGCTCTCTATTATATGACATTTTGTTTATCCTTGCACCAACAATGCATGCTCTGAATGTATTAAGACTTCTAGTAAGACATGATACTTAGTGTGGTAAATGCCACTATCTTTTCCTTCTTCAAAATTCTCTTGACTGATGTAATCACCAGGTTCACATTTTCTGTTTCTCGTCTCTCAAGTGTTACAAGCTGGCATTGCCTGTTTCCAA
This sequence comes from Papio anubis, assembly GCF_008728515.1. Classification (NCBI taxonomy): domain Eukaryota; kingdom Metazoa; phylum Chordata; class Mammalia; order Primates; family Cercopithecidae; genus Papio; species Papio anubis. The sequence continues at coordinate 27,362,455 of NC_044981.1, forward strand.
AACACTGTTATCTAAGACTGTATTAGATATTTTTTCTATTTTTCTAGTTTTTTATAGCCAGAGGACAATTCTCTTAGCAATTCATTTTTCATGAGTGGAAGCAGAATTTTCATTTTCAAAAAATGCACCACGGGCCGGGTGAGGTGGCTCACGCTTGTAATCCCAGCACTTTGGGAGGCTGAGGCTATTGGATTGCTTGAGCTCAGGAGACCTGCTTGGGCACCATGGTGAAACAATGTCTCCACTAAAAATACAAAAATTAGTTGGTCGTGATGGCACATGCTTATAATCCCAGGTACTTGGGAGGCATAAGAATTGCTTGAATCTGGGAGGCAGAGGTTGCAGTGAGCCGAGATTGTGCCACTGCACCACTCGAGACTAGGCAACAAAGCAAGATTGTTTAAAAGAAAAAAAGAAGCACCACAGAGATCATCAATTATTTTGAATATCTCATAGTATTTTGTTAATTTTTTTGATTACTTAATCTAAGACCATCTTAATCAATTGATTAATTTCTTTTTATCTACATAGCCGATTCCCTATGTCATTCTTTTTCATAGGAAACTAGTCTAATGAATTAAATGTTTACAATTTATGACAATGTTTTCTAGAAGAGTATGTAATGATATTTGGTACATGTCTTTTTATATTCTATAAATTATATTTTATGTACGTATCATTCAATTTCTGACTTTTTCCACAATGATTACTTTATTTATATAACATTTAAATGCCAAAATCAGTACCTCATAGTATGTATCTGTGATTGTTAATTTTATGAGACACCTTGCATGAACCACAGGGTACCCAGATTAAGCATTATTTCTGGGTATGTCTGTGAGGCCATTCCTGGATGAGATTAGCACTTTTCCCTCATCCTCTCTCAGATCTCTGCCAGTTTGGCCTAAATTATCTAAATTAATTAATTGCCTAAATCAATTAATCAATAATATCAGTTATGCATATTATTTATGAAATTACAAGTCTGTAAATCCAGTAAGAAAAACAAATGTTAATTTTGTTGGCATCTACCTAGGGTGACTTGAGAAATCAGGGGACAGTGCAGCTTATATATTTCCCAGCAAACCTTCTAGTAATACTGTACATTTTGAACTACTACAAGGATACTAGAGGAACTTCTAGTGGGACATACAGAATGCATTAGTTTTTATTTTTAATGTTGGGAATACTTACAAAGATGTTATAAGGTAGGAAAAAACCCTCAGGAATAGTTCTCCAAGACAAGTAATAGTAGGGATATCGCCCTTGTATAAGAAAAGGCATGGGGATAGTTTAATTACTTGAACCTAGAAGTATAGAGTCTCGAGGGCTGCCTTAAAAGGAAATGTGACCTCCAGTGCAGGAGTGTGCCCATCGGTTACCAATAAATACCAGTTTACAGTGACTCTCGGAAAGGTTGTTACTGTGCTTTGTTAACGACCACTAAGGCAAGTCTTACCCAGAATATGCAGGATAATGTGAACAACAATTCATTTTTCTGGTCGGGTTACATTTATCTCTTGTCAGAATTTTAATGCGAAAAAGAAGAACAAAGTTTTACATTCTTAAAATGTGATTTCTTTCCGTTGTTGATTGCATTACACGCTGCATTCCATACACGGCCACTAGAGGGCAAAGGTCTTGCAGGTGGAGTTAGTAGAGTGGTTCTATTCAAGCAAGGAAAGTCTGCCCTTGTCTAGAATGATGTCATCACATTGATTAGAGTCAAGAGGGGACATCAGTCATATGGGCCTGTTGGCGTTGTGAGGCAACGGTCTCAAGAGTCCTCGAGAGAGAGAGGTGTTGCCCCTCCCTGAGGACAACCGGACACTAGGTGTGGAGCCAGCCGCGAGGATGGGCGACTGCTGTGGGGCCAGCAGCGGAAGTAGGGATAGAGCACACGGTAAAGGACTCCTGCTACTGCTCCCCCTTTGCTGTCTGGTGCAGACCCGAGGTGGCCTCGAGGTGTCACCGGTGGTGAGAGCCGCCGCATGAATCCACACTGTGGATGAAGGTTAAGAATTGGCGGTGGCCCATCGGTAGCCAGAGACCCAAATCGTGTCTGATTTGAGTGAAGATCACCCCAGATTAGTGCGTCAGTTCCGTTTTGACGGCCGAATTTCTCACGATCCCATGTAAGAAATGCCACACCCGTCAACAGGAGCGACCCACGCGCTGGGCCTCTTTCTCGGATCGGGTCGCCACCCCCATGCCAGGGCTGTGCTAAAGACTAGAGTCTCAGACTTGGAATTTCGAGGAAAGTGTTCCAAAACGCTGCGCTCGCTGCGGCGAGGGGCAAGAGCAGAAGCCCGGCTAGCCCCGGTCCAAGGACAGTAGCTGGGAGGGGCGTGGCAGCCGCTTAGTTTGAAATCTTTCAGATACCCCAGCGGAATATCATAAAGAGCACAAACAACTTTTACATAGGAACAAAATAGAGAATATACAACCTTAAACGCCTAATAATTTCACCATGCATGCCTAGGAAACCAAATAGCAGTCAAATCGAGTTATTTCCCAGAGAAGAGGAAACGCAGAGGAATCTGATAGGGAGCAGGCTTCAGAAGTATTGAGCTGCCTCTCTCTGCTATAAGGAGAGAACCAATCCTGAGCTGAAATTTCTGCAAATAGAACTGAGATGATACCAGACAATGTCACGGCTGAAGGAGGGTAGGAAAGTTTAGAAAGTGCTTGTGTAACCGGGCGCAGTGGCTCACACCTGTAATCCCAGCACTTTGGGAGGCCGAGGCGGGTGGATCACCTGAGGTCAGGAGTTCGAGACCACCCTAGCTAACATGGTGAAACCCCGTTTCTACTAAAAACACAAAAATTAGCTGGGCGTGGTGGTACGCACCTGTAATCCCAGCTATTTGGGAGCCCGAGGCAGGGGAATTGCTTGAACCCAGGAGGCGGAGGTTGCAGTGAACCAAGATCATGCCACTGCACTCCAGCCTGGGCAACAGAGCCAGACTCCACTCTATCTAAAAAAAAAAAAAAAAAAAGCTTGTGTTTGAATTGGTGCTTTGTCTTGAAACATCAAGACAATACCATTCATTACTTTTGTCCATGAAAAGAAGTCTAAGTATTTCAGAGCTGTGGGCAAAAACCCTCCAGACCTGGGCTAGGTTTTGAAAGCCAAGAGAAGCATGATTGCAGAGGTGCCAACCTCAGGCTTTTATTGAAACAACACAATAGAGAATCTTTGACATCTGAAGTCTACAAAGTTACCCTGCCTTCTCTGCTCTCACAGGCGCCTATGCTACTAGTTCAGGAAAATCTGTCTCACTTATATCTGAAGAGAAAATGAAGTATGCTGGGCCAGGCACAGTGGCTCACACCTGTAATCTCAACTCTGGGAGGTTGAGGCCAGAGGATCATCTGAGGTCAGGAGTTCAAGACCAGCCTGGCCAACATAGTGAAACCTGATTTCTACTAAAAACACAAAAATTAGCCAGGTGTGGTGGTGCACATCTGTAATCCCAGCTACTGGGAGGCTGAGGCAAGAGAATCACTTGAACCCAGGACGTGGGGGTGGCCGTGAGCCAAGGTGGCACCATTGCACTCCAGCATGGATGACAGAGTGAGACTGCATCACACACACACAAAATAAGTATGCTGGTATCCACAGATAGCTGAAATAAAAATAAATATAAAACTTGCAATCTAATCTTTCTATATACAAGTTTGCCCAAAAATATGGCTACAAAGAAGAATATAAAATAACATAATTCATGATTAATTTATTAAAAATATTATAAGGAGGTATGAAAGGAAAATAAATACCAGGATCCCAAAAATTACAAAACCGAGGGAAAAGTCAAGCTGGGAACTATGTCAAGCAAACCTGCCTCCCATTTTATTCCTGAATAAGATAGGTATGAAAATAAGAAGTTACATACCTCCCTCACAATTTGCCCACAAGGAAATTCCTTGTGGACAAAGAACAGAGAGAACTCAAAGTCATCCCTCTGAGGCTCACCTGAGACACATGTGTATCAGATTGCTTCCTCTGCCCTATTGTTTACGTAAAAATGCAGATTCAAGGAGCCAGACTAAATTGTGTTTTCAAGGTCTCAAAAGAATGCAACCTTTGTCTCTTATGGACTTCTAACCTTGAAGCCCCTACTTTGAGTTGTCCTGCCTTATCACACCGAACCAATGTACATCTTACACATACTGATTGATGGCTCATTGTCAGAGGCACTGGAACAACGGCGACTCCACCTTGAAGGGGCTGGGTGAAATAAGGCTGAGACCTACTGGGCTGCATTTCCAGGAGGTTCAGGCATTCTTAGTCACAGGATGAGAGAGGAAGTCACGACACGGTACAGGTCACAAAGACCTCACTGATAAAAGGATGTGATAAAGAAGCTGGCCAAAACCTACCAAAACCAAGATGGTGACCAGAGTGACCTCTGGTCGTTCTCACTGCTCATTATAGGCTAATTATAACTTATTAGCATGCAAAAAGATACTCCCACCAGCACCATGAGTTTACAAATGCCATGGCAACCTCTGGAAGTTATCCTATACGGTCTGTATGATCTGAGGAACCCTCAGTTCCGGTAATTGCCCACCCATTTCCAGGAAAATTCATGGAATAATCCACCCCTTGTTTAGCATATGATCAAGAAATTACTATAAGAATAAGCTGCAGAGCAGCCTATGCTGCTGCTCTGCCTATAGAGTAGCCATTCTTTATTCCTTTACTTTCTTAAAAAACTTGCTTTTTACTCTACGGACTCTCCCAGAATTCCTTACTACACAAGATCCAAGAATCCTCTCTTGGGTCTGGATTGGGACTCCTTTCCGGTAACATTATGTCTCCCTAAAACGTATAAAAGCAAGCTGTACGGCCGGGCGCAGTGGCTCACGCCTGTAATCCCAGCACTTTGGGAGGCTGAGGTGGGCAGATCACCTGAGATCAGGAGTTCGAGACCAGCCTGATGAATATGGAGAAATTCTGTCTCTATTAAAAATACAAAAAAAAAACAAACAAACAATTAGCCGGGCATGGTGGCATATGCCTGTCATCTCAGCTACTTGGGAGGCTGAGGCAGGATAATCTCTTGAATCAGGGAGGCAGAGGTTGTGGTGAGCCGAGATCGCGCCATTGCACTCCAGCCTGGGCAACAAGAGCAAAAACTCCTTCTCAATCAATCCATCAATCAATAAATAAGCAAGCTGTACTCCGACTACTTTGGGCACATGTCCTCAGGACCTCCTGAGGCTGTGTCACGGGTGTGTCCTTAATCTTGGCAAAATAAACTTTGTAAATTGATTGAGACCTGTCTCAGATACTTTTGGGTTAAACAGAAACAATAATGGCTATAAAGAAAAAAACACAAAGCAGAAACACAAGAATTCAGGAAATACATTGCCAGAAATAAATATTTCATGACAAGAAAAATAAAGACTGTGAAACAGAAAAATACAGAACTCATAGAGACAAAAGAAAAAAATATTCAAGATTGAAGACTAAAATTACAAAAAGCACAAAGCGGGTACCACTGATAGCATATAAGTGGATAGTGAGAATAGACATGAAAAATAGAAGAACAACAAAAATATAATCAAACTAATTATAAAAATAATTATAGATATAGAGCAGGTGTTGATGCTCTACAGCTATGGACCAAATCAAGCCTACCACCTATTCTTGTGTGGCCTTGAACTAAGAATGTTTTTTCTATTTTTAAATGGCTCAAAAAATGAAAACAACTTTATAACATATAAACAATGATATGAAATTTATTTTCAGTTTAAAATTCAAATTAGGCTTTATTTGAATAAAGGTTTTTGGAGCACAGTCATACTCATTCATGTACCATTATATTATATGTTGCTGCTTTCATACTACCCTTCTCAGTGCCAGAGTTGAGTAGCTGCAGACCATATGGCCTGCAAAGCCTAAAATATTTACTATCTGATCTTTTACAGAAAAATTTTGCCAACTGCTAATGCAGAATATAGGCAAGGGAGATTTTAAAAATACACAGATGTGTGGAGGGACATGGTGGCTCACATCTGTAATCCTAGCACTTTGAGAGGCCAAGGCCGGCAAATCACATGAGGCCGGGAGTTTGAGACCAGCCTGGTCATAATGGTGAAACTCTGTCTCTACTAGAAATACAAAAATTGGCTGAGCATGATGGTGTACGCCTGTAATCCCAGCTGCTTGGGAGGCTGAGGCAGGAGCATTGCTTGAACCCGGGAGGTGGAGGTTGCATGAGCCAAGATCTTGCCACTGCACTCCAGCCTGGGCGACAGAGTGAGACTCTGTCTCGAAACAACAACAACAACAAACCCACATAAGTGGAATTCCCCCCTCCAAAATAAGAATTATTGAAACAGTGCAGAATTTGCATTACATGAGAAAATATTTATAATCTAAAAGAAAATTTGAATATATCTACTGAAAGATCACAAAGCATACCAGAGAAAATTGATCTCAAATAGGATAATTTCTAGTACTGTTATTTGACTTTGAAAATAAAAAAAATATTTGGGTAGCAGCTACAAAGGTCAAGTCAACGCTAGGGGAAAGAAAATCATGTTGGCATCTGATTTCTCTACAACAGCATCAAATGCCTGAAGACAGTAGAGTAACACCTACCATACACTCAAGGAAATATAGGGTGAATAAGGGGTTGTATATATTCAGAAAGCTGCATTTTTAAGTCAAATATTCTGGATAAACCACTTAAAAATGCAAGAAGTCAGGATATATTGATCACATAGACTTTCCTTCAATAAACAACTACACAAAGTATTATTCTAGGCAAACAAACAAACAGTTAAAATGACTGGGGAAATTGGAGCAAAACAATTAACATGGGGCACTGAATGTATTAAACTGCAGATCACCAAAACAGTGAGAAAGATAAGAGTAACTGAAGAAAATGGAAATGGTATATGCTCTGACAATATTGAGATGATATAACTAAAAATTTGAAGGAGTACGGAGCAATACTGCAGAATTTAGCTTCACTGTACAATCTCTAATAACTAAGATAAAAAGTATTATTTAAGAATGACAAACATTCTGTGCCTATGATTATTTAACTGAACCAAAGCAAACAGTGAGAAACTAAAATTTGGTTGGAAATAAGATGGAAAGGAGAGAAGAGAAAGCAACTCTATTCTGTGAGTTAGTTCCAATAGAAATCTGAACAGCCAACCTTCAGAACAGAACTCTGCTAAGAGCTGAAAACATTGTGAGTAATGTTAGTAGTCAATTACAACAAAGGCAAATGCCTTTGAATGACTTCCCCCGGCTCTTGATGTGTGGATAGATATTACCAATACTGCTTAGTTTACTTGATAATAGGGAATGCTGACTTAGAATTTCAAGTAACTGAAACATTATTCCCTCTAAAAAATTTCATTCTTTTCATTAGTGGGCCTATACTAGAAAAAAATTTGCTCAATTCTATAGTTATATTTTGAATTTTGTTAAAAATGTTGTTTTCTCAGCTGAGTGTGGTGGCTCACGCCTGTAATCCTAGCAATTCCGGAGGGCAAGGCAGGTGGATCACCTGAGGTCAGGAGTTCAAGACCAACCTGGCCAACATGGTGAAACCCTGTCTTTAAAAAATAAAAAAAATAACCCGGCTTGATGGCGGGTGCCTGTAACCTCAGCTACTCAGGAGGCTGAGGTAGGAGAATCACTTGAACCTGGGAGGCAGAGGTTGCAGTGAGCTGAGATTGCACTATTGCACTCCAGCCTGGCCTACAGAGTGAGACTCCATCTCAAAACAAACAAACAAACAAACAAACAAACAAATGTTGTTTTTTCTCTTACAATTTAAAACTTACAGAATATCCTTGAGTTTTCCTCTTGACCCATCTGGTCTTTTTACAGAAAACATTGGCTGACTCATAACAACATAGATCATGTTGGACTAGGGTAATATGAAGTAGGGCAGGAATACTTGAAATTGTCAGCTACTGGAATTTGATGACATTTCTAGGAACAAGAAAATTTTACCTTTTAGAGGAGTTCATTTGGGGGACTTGAATTCAAACTCCTAATATTTGACTCAAAGTTCTCATGGTATTACTTCTTTACATTGTTTCAAAGTAATATTCTGGGTATTCTATCTGAGAAACAAATTTAATTAAGTAGGCAAAGTTTCAAAGTAATATTCTGGGTATTCTATCTGAGAAACAAACAAATATAATTAAGTAGGCAAAACCAAGCAAACAAAACACCACCAGATCACCAACCACACACAAAATGGGTAAAATTAGATACCCGATTGCCAATTGTTGCTTGTAATATTTGTATTATCTTTCATGGGAAATGAAAGCCTCTGAAAGCTACTAATTAGAGGGCTAATAAATACAAGTATGAAAACTGACCAGTGCATGAACATCTTTCACCTTAATCAAGTCAGGAAACCACTTGTGATAGACTGAATAGTGGCCCCTCACAGATGTCCACATGCTAATCCCAGAAACCTATGAATACGTTACCTTACATGGCAAAAGAGATTTTGCAAAGTAATTAAGTTTAGGATCTTGAGATGAGAAAAGTATCCCAGATGATCCAGTTGGGCCCAATATTATAAAAGGGAAGTCAAGAGTGAAAGAGACAGAAAAAGAATATGTGATGATGCAACCAGAGGATAGAGTGATGTATGTGCTTTGAAAATGGAGGACTAGCCAGGTGCAGTGGCTCACATCTGTAATCCCAGCACTTTAGGAAGCCATGGTGGTCAGGAGTTTGAGACCAGCCTGGCCAACATGGAGAAATCCCATCTCTACTAAAAATACAAAAAATTTAGCTGGGCGTGGTGGCAGACACCTGTAATCCCAGCTACTTGGGAGGCTGAGGCAAGGAGAATCACTTGAACCTCGGAGACAGAGGTTGCAGTGAGCCAAGATCATACCATTGCACTCCAGCCTGGGCAGCAGTGCGAGACTATGTCTCAAAAAAAAAAAAAAAAAAAAAAAAAAGAAAAAAAAGAAAAGAAAGGAAAAAGAAAATGGAGGACTGTATCCCTTGAATCAAGGGATACAGGTGGCTGCTAAGAGCTGGAAAAGGCAAGGAAACAGATTCTCTTTTGAAGCCTCAGGAGGAACAAAGTCCTGCTTGATCTTAGACTTCTGACTGTATGAGAATAAATTTGTGTTAAGTCACCAAGTTTGTGGTAATTTGTTGCAATAGCAAAAGGAAACTAACACATGACTTATTACTCAATAGTGATTACAAAACAAAGGGAGAGGTTCTTCCTAATCCAGGGTTTCTCAATCTCAGCACTATTGACATTTTAGGCTAGAGAATTCTTAGTTGGTTGCAGATGCTGTTCCATGCACTGTAGAATGTTTAGCAGCATCACTGATAACTAATCACTAGATGCAAGTAGCACCCTTCCCCAGTGTGACAACCAGAAATATCTCTAGACTTTGGCAAAATCACTCCTAGTTGAGAACCACTGTTCTTGTTCTTCTGACTCTCACATCTCTCTTATCTTAAGCCATAGAATGTATCACATCCCATCTCTTTACTTCACCCACTATACAATTAGGCTATCAAGAAGAAATGAATGAGAGGAAAAAATGAGAGAGATAAAAGCCAGTGAGTAAAGTGATGGGGAGAAGGTATATGAGGAATGAAAGAAGAAGGCCAGCAGGTGAAGAAAAAGAAGCAGCTCTGGTGAGAACAATGGAGAAGGAACGACATGCAGAAATATGGAAGAATGCTCAAAATGCCTGCCACTTACTCTCACAGAGAAGTTAAAGGTCTGAAAATAGGAACGAATAGCCCTCTCCTTATCTATATTTTAAGGCCTGGATTTTAGGACTGAGCTATTACTATTATTCCATGTAGAAATTTGTAAATATGTAATTTTTATTGAAAGGACAGAGGAAAGAAGAAAGAGGGAAAGGATTTCTAAACCACACTAGTCCAAAAAGAGCTGAAAGAAGGGCAATGTTCTAATGAAGAAAGTGGGGAAGAGCAACATTTGGTGCGCCTGCCAAAGAATTTTTTAAAAAGAGTAGGGTAGTAAAACAGTTAACATGAGAAGTTGCAGATCTTGAATCTGTGGCGTATGCAAAATAGGTATGTCGGAAGTGGGATTCAAACCCATGCCTCCATTTGGAGATCCGAACCCCCAGAGGGGGAAGCCTAAGCTTGAGTCTGGTGCCTTAGACCACTCGGCCATCCTGACACCTGCATGGAGTGGGTGGTTCAATCATCTACTTACTGTAATCAATAGTCAATCTGTTCCAGAGACTGTGTTCAGTTGTACAGTGAAAACTAAACTAATTGCAAAACAGAAGAGGAGTAAAGCTGAGTTTTGATGGAAGTGGAGACTATCACTATGGCACACAGTTAAGGCAGCCCCAGAGCCAAGGAGCCGGGTGTATTGAGACCCCGCTCCCGCCCACACCTCCCCTTAATTCGTTGCCCACCAAGATTCCCTCCTCCCAGTCACCCACCAGCCCCACAATCCAAGTCAGTCCCCACGGTGTGGGAATTTCACATATCTGTAGATCTTGTTAGTGATGGCTGTGGAGACCATTTCTGCTAGCTTGTTTTGATGCTTACACTCTCTTCTCACAATTAAATTGAAAAGTAACATAGGTAAGGAGGGAGCCAGTGAGAAAGGCTTGAACGCCCCCCTTTAAACCTGTCTTCCAGCATCCAAATCGTCCTTCTAAGTTTAGGTGGTGGCATATTGCACACTCTTCCTGTGTTTCTCCCCAGATCCCACACTTCTTCCAGCACTTTCTTCACCCACTGGCTTTTATCTCTCTCATTTTTTCCTCTCATTCATTTTTTTCCTGATAGCCTGGGTAAAGGGGATACGAAAGTGAAGGGATGTGATATATGGTTCGATATGTGCTAATAGAGGTACGAGTAAAAAGGGTTAATGGCTATTACCAAGCAATAAACTGTATCTGCCTTCCCTTCTCCCTCCTTTCAGTGATGAAGGTGAGAGGCTCACAGCTGTCCCTGCTTTTATTTTGTAGCGAAGGGCTTCCAGCATTACAGACACATTGTAAATCAGTTATCGGAGAGTTGCAGGCTATTTTGTGAATGGACAATGGCCAAAGAGAAGTTGGTCTTGTTGTTGTTTACTTGTCTGTCATTTTAAAACAACAACAGCAACAACAAAAACAGGGTCTTCTTTGGTTACCCAGCCTGGAATGCAGTGGCTATTTACAGGTGTGATCATAGTGTACCGCAGCCTGGAACTGCTGGTCTCAAGCAATCCTCCTGCCTCAGCCTTCCAAGTAGCTAGGACTTGTATTAATAATTTCTTGATCTAGCTGTAGCATGTAAAATATTTTAACAACATTTAGAGATGTGGAAAGAATGAAAACCTTGAGTCAGATATCAGTGGGATTGAATTCAGGCTCCACCCTTATGAGAACCTTGCAGTGGTCCAGAAAAAGGTGATGATGGTTTGGACTAGATGATGGTGGGCGTCAGATGCACCACATGAGGAATAAGAGCCAATAGCTTTATCCATAGGGAAGAGTAAAAGGATGTGAACCATGGGCAAGAAGCCTATTTAACAATCAATAGACTAGGTTCTACCCCATACAAGGCCATCATCACAATTTGTCAGCCCATGCTCACAATATCACAAGCCAAAATTAACAGACTAGAGAACTAAATCAAAGTAGAAATTCTCACCAGTGAAAGAATGTTTTAAATGCTTAAAGAAGGGCTTTTTTTTTTTTTTTCCGGAACCAACACAACTGGAGGCAGGCTTTGGCAGAGCTATAATATATAAATGATGGAAGGTAGTGAAACATCCAGAATAGTTTTGAGCAGGACTATCAAAAAGTTTATTATTGGCCGGGCGCGGTGGCTCATGCTTGTAATCCCAGCACTTTGGGAGGCCGAGGCGGGTGGATCACAAGATCAGGAGATCAAGACCGTCCTAGCTAACACGGTGAAACCCCCTCTCTACTAAACAAACTACAAAAAGTTAGTCGGGCTTGGTGGCGGGCGCCTGTAGTCCCAGCTACTCTGGAGGCTGAAGCAGGAGAATGGCATGAACCCAGGTGGAGCTTGCAGTGAACTGAGGTCGTGCCACTACACTCCAGCCTGGGCGACAGAGCGAGACTCTGTCTCAAAAAAAAAAAAAAGTTTATTATTTATAGAATCTTCATCTAAAGGAAATTGTTCCATTTAGAAAAGTGACCTATTTTTTTCTTTAAGTGAGAATGCCTCTAATCTATAACGACTTGATGACACTCACATGAAGATCAGAAGTGATTGGATTAGATCTCAAATGCAACCAATGAAGTGACCTGTGAGAGGGTGTGAGCAAAAGCTTCAATGTTGAACACCAATGGGATTTTCTCGGTTAAGTAGACCAAACATATTTTACTATTTTTTTTGGCTTTCAAAGTGGGAAATACTGAGAGATATGGTCACACGGTAGAAGAAAATGTGACTTGACAAAAAAAGAAGACATGAAAGAATTTACTGATTCATTATTCACTGTTGCCCTGAGTATAAATCAGGAAACTCTTATTGTTGATGAAGGTGGTAGAAGAATCCAGCATGAATCCTAACAGATTAAGAGTGCTTCCCAGATGAAATGTGGCTGACCTAATTTTAAAACTCCCACTCATGCCAGGCTTTGCTTGGTAATATAAGGAGAGGGTGGAAGAAGAGAGTATACACCAAGTGGATCGGCTTATAAGCCTGCCAAGAAAGGCAGCATGTTGCCCTGAAAGAAAATAGCCTGCTTTATTCCAGCTATGCTAATCCAACCTTTCTGGAAGCCAGGCATATGGCAAGATTTGTTGCTTTCTTGGCCTGCCCTGCTCAGGAATGTAGCCTTTTGCTTTCTTGTGGGCAAAGCTGACTTTATTGATTTGTTCATTCATTCATTCATTTCACAAATATTTGTTGAATGCACAGCCAAGTTCTGTTTCTGTAATTGGTACCAAAGATACAGAAGTGGAGCAGTGCAGGGAGACAGACAAATACATAAAACTGATGGGTGCCAACGCACTCTCACCAAAGGCCGCCAGGGAGACACCTGGAGTTGGGTTTATTACATGTTGCAGTGAGGGAGAACACACACAGTGGAAACCACGGGTGTCTCACTAATAGGGTGTTAGAAAAAAAATTATAAAATTTAGACTTTGGCGGGGTGATTTGAGACAGGCTTTAAGAAAGTAGGGCTTTGCCGTGCTTTGGATACTGTCAGGAAGTAGGGGTAATTTTTGTTGTTGTTGTTGAGACGCAGTCTCGCTCTGTCGCCAGGTTGGAGTGCAGTGGCGCGATCTCGGCTCACTACAAGCTCCGCCTCCCGGGTTCACGCCATTCTCCTGCCTCAGCCTCCCCTTCTGCCCACTACTTCAAAAAATAGAAAAAAATAGCCAGAAGTGGTGGCAGGCGCCTGTAGTCCCAGCTACTTGGGAGCCTGAGGCAGGAGAATGGCCTGAACGCAGGAGGCGGAGCTTGCGGTGAGCCGAGATCGCGTCACTGCGCTCTGGCCTGGGCGACAGAGCGAGACTCCGTCTCAAAAAAAAAAAAAAAAGAAAAGAAAAAGGAAAAGGAAAAGGAAAAGGAAAAAGAAAAGCTGGCTTATTTATTTATTTATTTATTTATTTATTGAGATGGAGTCTCGCTCTGTCGCCCAGGCTGGAGGGCAATGGTGCGATCTTGGCTCACTGCAACCTCTGCCTCCTGAGTTCAAGCGATTCTCCTCCGCCACTCTCCCGAGTAGCTGATTACAGGTGCCCACCACCAAGCCCAGCCAATTTTTTTTTTTTTTTTTTTTTTTGTATTTTTATTAGAGACCGGGTTTCGCCATTTTGGCGAGGCTGGTTTCAAACTCCTGACTTCAAGTGATCCACCTATCTCAGCCTCCCAAAGTGCTGTGGTTACAGGCGTGAGCCACTGTGCCCGGCCTAATGTTTTAAACAATAGAGTTACTGACTCAAAAATAAATAGTCCTGGGTTAGGCAGTCCAGGTCTGGCACAGCTCCTCATGGAACAAGTCTCTTCCTGTCTTCCTCTTCTGCCAAATTGGCTGTGGGGTTTTTGTCCCCATGGTCCCTCTTTACAGGTGCTCAAAATATCTCAAGAATTAATGAATACTGAACAAACCACGAGCACTATTTCCTGAACTCCCAGGCCATTCTTGTCTTTGAATGAATTGGGGCTCCAGACAAAGTGCGAAGAGAAAATTAGAGGGGGACTTGTATTTTTATTTCCTCCTACCTCTGAAGAACCTAGACATTCCACTTCTGAAAGTGTGGGAAAAATATCAAATGGAGCAACAGAGAACCTTCATCTTCTTTCCACACTTTTTAATCCTCTCGAGGATTCTCCTCAGTTAGGCCAATCGTTCCTTAAAACCGTCTCCACCTCCTGGTTCCTCCCTCCAAGATGGCGAGGGAGCCCGCAAATTCGGTCTCCCAGGACCCCTCTGCCCAGAGCAACGAACTCCCTTTGGCAATATAGGAATAATCTTCATTCTCCCTGCAATTGTGTACATGAATAAGCTGTTTAATGAAAGTACAGTGTGGAGGTTAAATTATCTGCTTGGTGATTAAATGGCTTAGGTGATTGAGCTCCAACCCTGGTAGTTTCTGAAACCATGGATTTCCTGCAGCTTTTCTTGGCAAGCCAATTACTGATGGGATTACGTTATTTAAAGAATGAAGAAGGCTACTGCAAGAAGGCCTGGGTAGCTCAGTCGGTAGAGCATCAGACTTTTAATCTGAGGGTCCAGGGTTCAAGTCCCTGTCCAGGCGTTAAGTGTAGTTTTGACTTCTGCCACATGTAGAAGTCAAAACAGAAAACTTCTGCCGTATGTGTCGAAACAGTCCTACCCTCAAACCTTTGCTAGGTTTAACTTACTTATACTCTCCAAAGACTAAATCACATATTTGTAAGAAAATTTAGGATTATGGTAAAGACACTGTAACAAGTAACTTGCACTGGAGTTAATGGATAGCTACTTTCAAATTCCCTTACGTGGTGGGGGATAACTACCTCATTCTAGAGGGTGTTGCAGTTTGGGAGCACCCTAGTAGCATGTAGACTGAGAGCAGTGGCCTTTGTCTTGTTCATCTCCGAGTTTCCCAGGTCTTAGACAAGATGGTAGTACACAAAACCCTGCAAGAAACACGAACTAAAATCCAGACAGATTTTGAAATTGTCAGTCATCCATTTTGTGCTTTCATTACAAAGCTACTGTCCTCACCTTAAGATATAATCTAAAAAAAAAAAAAAAAAAAAAAAAAACAGAAATGGGCTTCTGTGCATTTTTTCTGTGTACAGCACTATAGATTTTTATAAGACTTGAAATGGGTTTTAGACATAAAGTCGAGGTTTTTACCCAGTGGATACTCTGAGCACAGTAAGTGCATATTCTTTATGACTGTTCCCTCATTTTCACTAGTCATATGTACCCTAGAGAAGAGGAGTAAAGCTAACAAGATTTCTATTAGAGAAACTCTGTATTTGAAAAGTTGTGGAAGTTTTCCCGCCTTCAAAGTGGACCTCAGAAATCAGTAGGCAGGGCAGCAGGAATTGTCAGTCCCTGGTTGCACCTGACATAAAAATGAAGTATTTTTTTTAGCAGAAACAGGTATTGAAAGGTCAAAAGTCTGCTGTTCCCCAGACTTAACCTCCAGCTCTCTCTTAGGTCCTAATTCAGCTGGTGAAATGATGAGATCTGTAAGAAGAGTGAGAGGAATTCAGGGTTTCAAAGACTTTCAGGGTCTCCCAAAGTGTGTCTCAATCACCTGGGGACTCATGTTTCTTCCTGAACTTGAGGAGATATGTCCAATTTAGTAATGACTGGAGTGAACAAGGTTTCTTCTTCAGAGGAATTAAAAGATACAGAAAGAGGCCAGACTCAGTGGCTCACCCCTGTAATCCCAGCACTTTGGGAGGCCAAAGTGGGCAGATCCCTTGAGATCAGGAGTTCAAGACCAGCCTGGCCAACATGGTGAAGCCCCATTACTACTAAAAATGCAAAAATTACCTGGGCATGGTGGCATGCGCCTGTAGTCCCAGCTACTCAGGAGGCCGAGGCAGGAGAATTGCTTGAACCTGGGAGGTTGCAGTGAGCCAAGATCACGCCACTGGACTCCAACCTGGGTGACAGAGTGAGACTCAGTCTCAAATAAATAAATAAATAAAAATAAAAGATAGGGAAAGCAGAATGAAAGTTATAACTTACAACACAAGACAGAGGATTTAAATCTGTTGTGCCCTTCAACATTCTTTCTGCACTTTCACAATTGGGATTTCCTGGGTTATTTAAGGTTGGGTGGGAAGTGGAATGACTGCCCACTTCCAAGGGTTTTGCAGGCATAGAAGACCATTTCCCATGTCTCTCGTGCTTCTCCCTTTTTAGCACACCCATCCTAATGCTAACTTTTCCTTTCTCCTCTCCTCCACCTTTCCCTAGGCCCTTCTTTTCCCTCTTGTCTTCTCTTTTCTTCTACCTTTCATTCTCTGTTACCTCTCATTTGCTACTTAAGTGTTTCCTTTCCCATCCATAAGGGCAAAGTTGAATGAATCACTTGGTAATGCATCACCTTGAACATCAGAGATTCCATATTAATCCATGTCCTCTTCTAATATGTTTCATCACATCTTATCTTAAGGTCCATCTCATTCAAAGACAAGAATGACCTGGATGTTGAAAAAGTAATATTTGCTGCCACGGTCATATTCGACCTTCAGTCATGCATGAGCACCTTTGCAGAGGAAGAAAGGAAGCAATGAGGTAAGAACCAAGACAAGAGACTTCACAATGTTTCCTGCAATAATGTCAGTTTCAAAATAAGTAAATAAATAAATAAACAAACAAATAAACCAAAACCATGGAAAATGATGAAAGGCTAGATTTTGTCAGGTATGGGACAGGGCAGGAAACAGAAAGCAGTGGCTGTGATTTACATAAACGGTGTTGTTCTTCTCTCCTGGGGGACTCAGAGTTGGGGAAAACAGAATAATTTTGGAGTCCACAAGTGCCATATTGAAAATATTAGTATGGTTTCACCCATCGAGGTCTGTGTTGTAGGTCCAGCATACATCTGCTGTGCAATCTGACTTTGCATAAGGTGCCAAGAAAACAGTTCTATGGATTCACATAAATTCGTTCAGCTCAACACAGAAGTACAATTTTATTCTTCATTCTTAATTTATTTTCCTTCTGTTTTCATTCATTTCCTCCATCCCCCTTCCTTTCATCCCAAGAGTCTCCTGCATTTCTTTCTTCTCTGAATATTATGTACTAGCAACCTCTGGCCAAAGAATGAGATGGATATGAGGGTGAGTGTAGGCATAGCTCTGAGCTTGTAAAGGTGAAAGCTATACAAAGCGAAGTGGAACCCAAGTTAAATTTAAGATTTCATGAGTTTTCTGTAGCCTGGGAACATTAGATTCAGGTTTTTCTTCCTTCCCAAATTTTACATTCTCTGACTTTTTCTGCTCAAGTAAGCATTTCCCTTGTCAAAGTGAGTATTGTGGAAATTGCTTTATCAGCATTAAAAGATGGTAGAAAAGACATTTTAAAAAGTGCTACATGTAATGGGATATTTTGACTGTATATTTAATTTAATATACATTAAAACAGGACTTTCAAGTATTGAGCCCATTGTATAAGCTCTGTTTAGAGAAGGCGTGATTATCCCTACAGTTTCTCATTGAGCAGCCCAGGTTAGCTTGTTATTAAACTTGGAAAGCATGAATGCCTCCTAATGGAAGATTACTGCAACCTTAATTCCATGGTCCCACCCATTAAGGTCCTTATACCAAATATTATTGTAATTACTGACACCATCTAATTGTTAACTGATATATACTCTGTAGTTATAGATTTGTCTACTACGTTTTGTTTAGTGGCTATTTCAATGCCTCAAATCTTCTCAGTTTGTCTGCATCTGTGAGGGAACACAGTACACTTTTACCTCTCTACCATGGATTATCTCATATGGCTTGCCATAGCACATAATCTTTGCCAGCAAGATCTTAACTGCATCCAACTTTCTCCAGAAATATAGGTGTGATATTTATTGATGGCATTCTTCTCTGCAGAGACTTATTTGACACACACACTCACTCAAGACATACAAACATTTGGCTGAGTGCAGCGGGTCACACCTGTAATCCCAGCACTTTGGGAGGCCGAGGTGGGTGGATCACCTGAGGTCAGGAGGTCTAGACCAGCCTGGCCAACATGGTGAAACCCCGTCTCTACTAAAAATAAAAAAATTTGCTGGGCATAGTGGTGGACACCTGTAATCCCAGTTACTCAGGAGGCTGAGGCAGGAGAATCACTTGAACCCAGGAGGAGGGGGTTGCAGTGAGCCAAGATTGCATCATTGCACTCCAGCCTGGGTGACAAGAGTGAAACTCTGTCTAAAAAAAAAAAAAAAAAGACATACAAACATTCACAAAGGACCTCACAATAAAGGGATGGGTTATTGCCCCTCATGTGCAAAAATAAAATTATATAATTATCTCCTCTATTATTGGATGTTGAACTTTGACAAAATTATTACCACTTTCTAAGACACTCTTAAGAATAGTTGGATAGTCCTTTAGCATTATAAAATACATACACCTCAAGCCACAAGCCAATCAACATCTTGCTTTCTTACTCATCCTTCAACCTAGCACTCCCACTTTGAAATATTTATACTTAGGATACATTTCCAACAATATGAAACTATCTACACACATTAACTGCAGGACTACTTGAAACTGCAAAATACTGGAAACTACCTAAACTACCAAACATAGGATATTTATTGAATGAACTATTGTTTCACATGTAATGGTGTAATATGTAGTTATAAAAAGGAATGAGGGCCAAGTGCAGTGGCTCATGCCTGCAATCCTGGCATTTTGGAAGGCCATGGCAGGAGGACTATTTGAGCACAGGAGTTTGAGACTAGCCTGGGTAAAATAGTGAGACCCTGTCTCTTGAAAAAATAATAATAATAAATTAGCTAGATATGGTGGCGTATGACTGTGGTCCCAGCCACTAGGGAGGCTCAGGTGGGAGGATTGCTTGAGCCCAAGCGGTCAAGGCTGCAGTGTGAATTCCTTCAGTCACTTGGATTGCAGAGCCTTAGATTGGCTGTATCTCTGTACTGGCAGACTTTGACTGTCTCAGTTGACTCAGTGGACTTTTTGTTAAACCTGGACAACAGAAGCAACATGCATCCTGAAATATTAATACCATCTACTGAAGCCTGCTGAAGTCTCTTCATACCACAAACAACAGATCTTCTAAATGAGGGAGAGCAAGTAGGGAGTGAGAGAAGAAAGATCTTGTAGAACTGCCAGAGAATGCATTTGTTTTCACTCATCTTTGTTCATATGAAGTCCCTAAGAAACAGTATAAACTAAGGAAAGGGTAAGACCTTAAAATATCCCATCCAACTGTGGTAATAAAGTTAAAAACATACACTGACCAGATTTACAACTGGATAAACAGAGGGACAGAACTAAGTGACCTGGTTAAAGGTGTCTCTGTCTCTGCTAACTCCTCCTTAATAACTCGATTTGAAATGGTGCATAACAACTTAAAGTTTCATATGTTACAAAAAATTGTCAGAATCTTGGAAATGGGCAACAGAAATGATTGGGTGTCTTTTCAGTGAAGTGTTGGGCATTGTCTAATAGACCTCTGGAAATTACTTGATTTTGAGTGTGTACCTTTGACCAAATTTTAATTTGTTAAACTGTTCTAGGACTCCGCAGGAGAAAAGCTGACTTGTAGATAACTGATAGTAATGCAAATGATATTAGTCCATACCAACTCAAATACATTTTGTCTGATAGAAATATAATTAATTTCCAGTAGAAAATATAACCCAGATATTACATTTTACTGTCCTGTATAGATTATTATTTTATTTTTATTATTATTATTGAGATGGAGTTTCGCTCTGTTGCCCAAGCTGGAGTGCAGTGTCACCATCTCGGCTCACCGCAACCTCCGCCTCCCAGATTCAAGCCATTCTCCTGCCTCAGCCTCCCGAGTAGCTGTGATTACAGGCGCACGACACCCTACCTGGCTAATTTTTGTATTTTTAGTAGAGACGGGATTTCACCAGTTGGTCAGGCTGGTTTCAAACTCCTGACCTCGTGATCTGTCTGCCTCCGCCTCCCAAAGTGCTGGGATCACAGGCGTGAGCCACCACGCCGGGCCTTTCCTGTATAGATTATTAATCAGTTTTCCATTTATCATTTACTTATTAATTTCCCCAAGAATCCTAAGATACAAATTATTAAATTCACAGATGGAAGGAGAGGACAAAATAACCCAAGACATCGCCCAATTTGCAAGTGATGCAGCCTAAATGTAAACTTCACCACCCACCCCAGTAGTTCGGCCCTTTCTGCCTCAAAGTCACTCCTGTGGCAGGCCGGCCTCAAACGACTCTCACCAACTAGCATGCTTGGAACACACTAAGGCAAAGAAAAACGCATTTCTTGTTCCCAACCAACCAGTCGAGGACTGAAAATTCCCAATTAGAGATCCTGGCGTGTTTCTAGAGTCAGCTGAACACACTTTGAATACTGGCGCGTTCGGTGACCTCTCTTCCCAGAGAGAAGGTGGCAGTGGACTTCCATCAGATGATGGCTTGCTGCGTGAACCCATTGATAAACCAATACGCAGGAATCAGACTTAAAATGACAAAACCAGGGCCAGGCGTGGTGGCTCACGCCTGTAATCCCAGCACTTTGGGAGGC
This sequence comes from Papio anubis, assembly GCF_008728515.1. NCBI lineage: Eukaryota > Metazoa > Chordata > Mammalia > Primates > Cercopithecidae > Papio > Papio anubis. The sequence continues at coordinate 27,383,165 of NC_044981.1, forward strand.
CGAGGTGGGTGGATCACCTGAGGTTGGGAGTTTGAGGTCAGCCTGGCCAACATGGAGAAATCCCATCTCTACTAAAAATATAAAATTAGCCGGGTAGCGCATGGCTGTAATCCCAGCAGGAGCCTAAGGCAGAGAATCGCTTGAACCCGGGAGAGGGAGGTTGCAGTGAGTTGAGATCGCGCCATTGCACTCCAGCCTGGGCAACAATAGTGAAACTCCCTCTCAATAAATAAATAAATAAATAAATAAATAAATAAAACCAGAAAGAGCTGCTTTCTAAGATTGGCCTTATTAAGGCCTGACTCGCTTTCTAACATTGGTATTGTTTAGGTTGAAATCAAAAGCATCCACTTGTCTCCCCGTCGGGGAATCGAACCCCGGTCTCCCGCGTGATAGGCGGGGATACGCACCACTATACTAACGAGGAAGCCTTGAAATGATGCTAAAAAGCTCGTCTATTGAAGTGGTATTCATACATTGACTACTGAATTTTTCCTTGACAGAGGCCCTAAAAAATGCTAATCTTCATATTAAAAAGTTGTTATAAGATTCTATAAAACAGATTTCCCATGTTGCTTCGAAAACCTGAAAACGGCAGTTCTGCAAAAGATTATGACTTTGCTGAAAATAGTTCTAGGTCATGAATAGCAAAGAAATCTTCATTAATAGTAAGGAGCACAGTAAACTTAAAAAACTTCCTCTGCTCGAAATATCCTCCTTTCTTCTTCAACTCAAGTTTATTCATTATAGGTTTACCTCAAGGTCACCGTCCCCCAGGATTTTTTCTCGGACCAATGTGAGTTAGATGCCGTTCCTCTGGTTCTGTTTACCATGATAAAAATATACATATATTAATTTCTACATTTCCTTTCATAAAGGAAGGATCTTAAAGTCTAGGTTTTAGATTTTGCAGCATTGACATTAAATACGTGTTTATTTTTGTATAGCCGTTTAGTAGTAGAAATCCCATTCCTAGGAATGTGTTTCAGTGAAATTCCAGCTGAGCTCAATAAGTGGCTTCACAGAAATAAGATATTAATTGTACCAATTTGATGTAAAGGGAATTAAAGGCAACCTGATGTGCATCAGAAATCTGAATAAGTGTGTACTGAGAGAAAATCAGCAAGTTTTCTATCACTGCTATAACATATCACAAACTGGGTGGTTTAAAACAATAAAAATTTGCTCTCAGTTCTGTTGTCTAGGAGTCTGAAATCAAAGTGTCTGCAGTCACCCTCTCTGAAGGCTCTAGGGAAGAATATTTCCTTGCCTCTTCCTAGTTTCTGGTGGCTCCTGGAAACCTCTAGTGTACCTTGGGTTGTAGCTGCGTAATTCCTATCTCTGTCTCTGTTGTTATGTGGCCTTCTTTTCTCTGTGTCTCTGTATGCCTTCTCTTCTTATAAAGACACCAGTCATTGGATTTAAGCCTCGCCCTAATCCAGTATGACCTCATCTTAACTAATTACGTCAGCCAAGACCCTATTTTCAAATAAAGTCACATTTTGAGGTTCTGGATGGACACAAACTTGGGGCAACATTATTTAATCCACTACAACTAAGAGTGAAGAAGTGTTATATGCATGAGCTTAATTAACTACACCAAAGTAAACATTGAGAGCTGTAAAATCACTGATTACAATTGGCTGTGGGTGAGAGGGAAGAGAGGCGGGGAGGAAGAATATGCAATCTTGCATTGTTAATTGTTCAAACTAAGGAAACAAAGAGATTGTCTAAAGAAACACAATAACCAAGCTCTTAAATAATAATGTAATGATGAAGATAACAAATAGATAAAAATTACAAACTTTCTAAAAATATCAGAAAAGGTAGAATGACAAAATAGCTTATTTTCAAAATAGAAACTGAAAACTTAAATAAGTGGAAAAACATATCATGTTTACAGATAAGAAGACTTAATATCTCAACCATATCATTTCTTCCCAAACTGATCTATTGATTCAGTGTAATTTCAGCATAAATTCCAAAAGTGTTTTTCCAAGGATTTGATAAACTGGTTGTAAAATTATATGGAAGTGCATAGGAACTATAATAGCAAGAACACTTACTAAAAATAAGGAGAAAATTGCCAACAAACTTGCAGGACTTATTAGACATTCCAGAAATTCATATATTAAAACACGTAGATATAAAATCTTGAATTGACAAAATACAAAAAAGAGCTCATTAAAGAAAAACTCATACATATATAAACTCTGGTATATTGACTGAGGGTTATGCCAGATCATAGGAGAGTTGGGGGTATTTAATGAATGAAGCCAGGAATATAATATTCTTATAGAGGGAAACACGAAGTTGGGTAAAGATTAACACCATGAGCTGGGCACGGTGGCTCACGCCTGTAATCCCAGCACTTTGGGAGGCTGAGGTGGGTGGATTGCCTAGGTCAGGAGTTCAAGACCAACTTGGCCAACATAGTGAAACCCCGTCTCTACTAAAAATACAAAAAATTAGCCGGGCTCGGCGGCAGGCACCTGTAATCCCAGCTACTCGGGAGGCTGAGACAGGAGAATCGCTTAAACCTGGGATGTGGAGGTTGCAGTGACGCAAGGCAATGTCGTTTCACTCCAGCCTCGGCAACGTCGTTTCACTCCAGCCTCGGCAACAAGAGAAAAACCCTGTCTAAAAAAAAAAAAAAAGATTAACACCATGAAGATCAAGGACATAAATGTTAAGAACAAAATTTGCAATTCTTACTAGTATTTATACAAATCAATCAGGACTGCGTATACACTAGTTAGGTAGTAAGATGGAGACATTTAATACAACAAATTGGCTACACTAGTGATAGAGAAACTGATATGACAAATGGGACAGAGATTAGCAAGAACTGGAAATCACTAAAGGCCAAAAGCCTCTGCCACCTGGAAGAACCTGAAGCCGCAGCAGGCTTACCCTTCAGGCTCTTGACACATTAAGATGTAGCAGAAGCCCAGGAGGGATGGGTAATACCCTGTTTCCACTTTTCCTTCTTCCCTTTCATCTCCATTCAGTGCCTAACATTGGTTAAGTCCAGCCAGAAGTCAGTTGACAAGGGAGTCTGGGAAACGCAGTTTACGTCATTGCAGTGTAGAGCACAAAAGAGCATGGGTGATGAGTAAGTCTGGGCAAAAACAGCTAAGTGAACTCTACCTCTTTTGCTACTCAACATCCAATCTCAGCATTTTACCAATATCTAACTCACATTCAAAAACTAATGCTTTCTGCACATGAAGAGATCCTTAAACTCCCCCAGAAAAGAAAAGCAAGTACCATCACACTTTCTGGAAGAGACAGCATTATTAGAGCCTAGGAATTGAAATTATCTGGCTTAAGGTTTAATCGTACTTCTCGTGTCCAGTGAGAGCTAAAGTGAAGGAGAACATGCAGCTGTTCCCATAGATGGTGCCCAAAGCAGGCAGACAGTGGTAGAAATTATCTGACTCCTTTATTCCTTTTACTCTCCTATCACCCACCAGTGCATTTTGTTGACTAAACTGAGCTGCAGACAAATGTGAAGCAGGCTTGGGAAATGCAGTCGGAGTTCAACCCTCTTTGATGTGGGAAAAAGGTGAAGGAGAAGGGTGAAGAAAGAATTTGAGAAGCAAGAGGCAGTGGTTACCACATATATGAGAATATGTATTGGAAGTAGTAAAGATTGGAAACACTGGTTAAACAAGACACAAAAATGCCCCAGGTTTAAGAAAACCTTGATAATTATGAAAGTAATTACAGATTAAATTGAAAACACAAGTTACTCTGAGAAAGATTAAACTGCATCCAGCCGGGCGCGGTGGCTCAAGCCTGTAATCCCAGCACTTTGGGAGGCCGAGACGGGCGGATCACGAGGTCAGGAGATCAAGACCATCCTGGCTAACACGGTGAAACCCCGTCTCTATTAAGAAATACAAAAAACTAGCCGGGCGAGGTGGCGGGCGCCTGTAGTCCCAGCTACTGGGGAGGCTGAGGCCGGAGAATGGCGTGAACCCGGGAGGCGGAGCTTGCAGTGAGCTGAGATCCGGCCACTGCACTCCAGCCTGGGCGACAGAGCGAGACTCCATCTCGAAAAAAAAAAAAAAAAAAAATAAACTGCATCCAAATAATTGAATTGAATTGCAAGGGATTAGATAAGGAGGAAGATAAAAAAATGTAGCAAGACTTCCACATGTAAATAAGTCAAATATATACATGAAATAATCAAATAGATAAATAAACTGACATTTAGAAGAAAATTCAAATGTATAAATCCAAACATATGTAGATATGTTCAACCTCATTGTGATAAAGGAATACAAACCATCACTACAATAAGATACTATTAACCTCCACTTGATCAGATTAAAATGAAATGTGCAAAAATAATAGCAGTTGACTATTTAGATATGTAGTAGTATCCCTAATACATTGCCAAGAGAGGCATCCATTTTTACAACCCTCAAAAATGGTTTGTCATTATCTCAAAAAGTTAAACATTTACAAAATCTAACAAATTGACAATTTTTCTTCTAGGAACACACACACACACACACACAAAACACTTGTAACTCTGCACCATGCTGTATGTGCATAATTGCTCATAGAACTGTTAACAATATTCAATATGCCTGGAAACAACTCAGATGCTCATTGGTTGATGTGTGAAAGGCCTGATGCAAAGATTTTTGAAGTCTGCACTCTGAAGTGAGAAAATTTCCCACGGTATATGCATAATATATGCATGAAAATTATTCATATATTAGCTGCTCCTACCCCACAAAAAAATTCTCAATATACTCTAAAATATAGAAATAGTAGAAATCAACATTTTCTGACCTTTGAAAATTATAAAACTTTCTTTTAAAAACTAGGGCCGGCCGTGCACGGTGGCTCATGCCTATAATCCCAGCACTTTGGGAGGCCGAGGCAGGTGGATTACCTGATGTTATGTGGGGAAAAGAAAGATAGATCAGACTGTTACTGTGTCTGTGTAGAAAGAAGTAGGCATAAGAGACTCTATTTTGTCCTGTATTAAGAAAAATTCTTCCACCTTGAGATGCTGTTAATATGTAACCCTAGCCCCAATCCTGTGCTAGCAGAGACATGTGCTGTGTTGACTTAAGGTTTAATGGATTTAGGGTTATGCAGGATGTGCTTTGTTAAAAAAAGTGCTTGAAGGCAGTATGCTTGTTAAAAGTCATGCCATTCTTTAATCTCAAGTACCCAGGGACACAATATACTGCAGAAGACAAAAGTACCCAGGGACACAATACACTTCGGAAGGCCGCAGGGACCTCTGCCTAGGAAAGCCAGGTATTGTCCAAGGTTTCTCCTCATGTGATAGCCTGAGATGTGGCCTCCTAGGAAGGGAAAGACCTGACCATCCCCCAGCCCGATACCCGTAAAGGGTCTGTGCAGAGGAGGTTTAGTAAAAGAGGAAGGCCTCTTTGCAGTTGAGATAAGCGGAAGGCATCTGTCTCCTGCTCGTCCCTGGGCAATGGAATGTCTCGGTGTAAAACCCGATTCTATGTTCTATTTGCTGAGATAGGAGAAAACAGCCTTAAGGCTGGAGGTGAGACACGCTGGCTGCAATATTGTTCTTTAATGCACTGAGATGTTTATGTATGTGCACATCAAAGCACAGCACCTTTTCTTAACCTTGTTTAGACATAGAGACCTTTGTTCACATGTTTTCCTGCTGACCCTCTCCGCGGTATTACCCTATTGTACTGCCACATCCCCCTCTCCGAGATAGTAGAGATAATGATCAATAAATACTGAGGGAACTCAGAGACCAGTGCCAGGGCGGGTCCTCCCTATGCTGAGCGCCGGTCCCCTGGGCCCACTTTTTCTTTCTCTATACTTGTCTCTGTGTCTCTTTCTTTTCTCCGTCCCACCTGACAAGAAACGCCCACAGGTGTGGAGAGGCAGGCCACCCCTTCATCTGGATGCTCGAGCGTGGTCATTGAGGACAAGTCAATGAGAGATTCCAGAGTACATCTATGGTCAGCCTTGCGGTAAGCCTGTGTGCTCGAAAGAACCTAGGGTAACAATGGGGCAAACTAAAAGTAAATATGCCTCTTATCTCAGCTCTATTGAAATTATTTTTAAAAGATGGGGAGTTAGAGTCTCTACAGAAAATCTAATCACGCTATTTCAAACGATAGAACAATTCTGCCCACAGTTTCTAGAACAGGGAACTTTAGATCTAAAAGATTAGGAAAAAATTGGCAAAGAATTAAAACAAGCAAGTAGGTAGGGTGAAATCATCCCACTTACAGTATGGAATGATTGGGTAATTATTAAAGTAGCTTTAGAACCATTTCAAACAGGAGAAGATACTGTTTCAGTTTCTGATGCTCCTGAAAGCTGTGTAATCGATTGTGAAGAAGAGGCAGGGATAGAATCCTGGAAAGGAACAGAAAGTTCACATTGTAAATATGTAGCAGAGTTGGCAATGGCTCAGTCAACGCAAAATGTTGACTATAATCAATTACAGGAGGTGATATATCCTGAAACGTTAAAATTAGAAGAAAAAGGTCAAGAATTAGTGGGGCCATCAGAGTCTAAACCACGATGGCCAACTCGTCTTCCAGCAGCTCAGATGCCTGTAACATTACAACCTCAAATGCAGGTTAGACAAGTACAAACCCGAAAAGAAGATCAAATAGAACAAGATAGAGTCTCTGTCACGTCGGCGCCAATCCAAATACAGTATCCACAATATCAGCTGGTAGAAAATAAGACCCAATTGCCAGTAGCCTATCAATATTGGCCGCCAGCTGAACTTCAGTATCGGCCGCCCCCATAAAATCAGTATGGACAGCCAGGAACGTTTCCAGCACCACAGGGCAGGGCGTTATAGCCTCAGCCGCCCAGTATGAGACTTAATCCTACCGCACCACCTAGTGGAGAGGGTAGTGAATTACATAACATTATTGATAAGAAAACAAGGAGATACTGAGGTGGGGCAATTCTCAGTAATATTAGAACCGATACCACTTGGAGAAGGGGCCCAAGAGGGAGAGCCTCCCCTAGCTGAAGCCAGATATGAGTACTTTTCTATAAAAATGCTAAAAGATATGAAATAGGGAGTAAAACAGTATGGACCCAACCCCACTTATATAAGGACATTATTGGATTCCATTGCTCATGGACATAGACTCATTCCTTATGACTGGGAGATTTTGGCAAAATCATCACTCTCACCCTCTCAATTTTTACAATTTAAGACTTGGTGGATTGATGGGGCACAAGAACAGGTCCGAAGAAATAGGACTGCCAATCCTCCTATTAACATAGATGCAGATCAACTATTGGGAATAGGTCAAAATTGGAGCACTACTGAGCAACAAGCAATAATGCAAAATAAGGCCATTGAGCAAGTTAGAGCTATCCGCCTTAGAGCCTGGGAAAAAAATCCAAGATCCAGGAACCACCTGCCCCTCATTCAATACAATAAGACAAGGCTCTAAAGAGCCCTACCATGATTTTGTGGCAAGGCTTCAAGATGCTGCTCAAAAGTCAATTACCGATGAGAATGCCTGTAAGGTCATAGTGGAGTTGATGGCATACGAAAACGCCAGTCCTGAGTGTCAATCAGCCATTAAGCCATTTAAAGGAAAGGTCCTGGCAGGATCAGATGTAATCTCAGAGTACGGAAAAAGCCTGTGATGGAATTGGAGGAGCTATGCATAAAGCTATGCTTACGGCTCCAGCAATCACAGGAGTTGCTTTAGGAGGACAAGCCAGAACATTTGGGGGAAAATGTTATAATTGTGGACAAATTGGCACCTAAAAAAATTACCCAGTCTCAAACAAACAAAATATAATTATTCAAGGTATTACAACAACAGATAAAGAGCCACCTGACTTATGTCCAAGATGCCAAAAAGGAAAACATTGGGCTAATCAATGTCATTCTAAATTTGATTAAAAAATGGGCAACCATTGTCGGGAAACGAGAAGATGGGCCAGCCTCAGGCCCTGCAACAAACTGGGGCATTCCCAATTCAGCCCTTTGTTCCTCAGGGTTTTCAGGGACAACAACCCCCACTGTCACAAGTACTTCAAGGAATGAGCCTGTTACCACAATATAGCAATTGTCCCCCGCCACAAGCGGCAGTGCAGCAGTAGATTTATGTACTATACAAGCAGTCTCTCTGCTTCCAGGGGAGCCCCCACAAAAAATCCCCACAGGGACATATGGCCCACCGCCTAAGGGGACTGTGGGACTAATCTTAGGAAGATCAAGTCTAAATCTAAAGGGAGTTCAAATTCATACTGGTGTGGTTAATTCAGACTACAAAGGTGAAATTCAACTGGTTATTAGCTCCTCAATTCCTTGGAATGCCAGTCCAGGAGACAGGATTGCTCAATTATTACTCCTGCCTTATATTAGGTTGGTAAGAGTGAGATAAAAAGAACAGGAGGGTTTGGAAGCACTGATTTGCAGGAAAGGCTGCATATTGGACAAGTCAGTTCTCAGAGAGCAGACTTGTGTGTAAGGCCATTATTCAAGGAAAAAGTTTGAAGGGCTCACAGACACTGGAGCAGAGGTCTCTATCATTGCTTTAAATCAGTGGCCAGGCTGTTACAGGACTTGTCGAAAAGGCTGTTACAGGACTTCTCAGCATAGGCACTGCCTTAGAAGTGTATCAAAGTACTGTGATTTTACATTGTTTAGGGCCGGATAATCAAGAAAGTACTGTTCAACCAATGATTACTTCCATTCCTGTTAATCTGTGGGGTCGAGATTTGTTACAACAACGGAGTGCGGAAATCACTATGCCTGCTCCATTATGCAGCCCCACGAGTCAAAAAGTCATGACTAAGATGGGATATGTAACAGAAAAGGGATTAGGAGAACATGAAAATGGCATTAAAGTCCCAATTGAGACTGACGGAAATCAAGAAAGAAAAGGAATAGGGTGTCCTTTTTAGGGGCAGCCACTGTAGAGCCTCCTAAACCCATTCCATTAACTTGGAAAACAGAAAAACCAGTATGGGTAAATCAGTGGCCACTACCAAAACAAAAACTGGAGGCTTTGCATTTATTAGAAGGAACAATTAGAAAAGGGACATATTGAGCCTTTATTCTCGCCTTGGAATTCTCCCGTGTTTGTAATTCAGAAAAAATCCGGCCGATGGCTTATATGTTAACTGACTTAAGAGCCGTCAATGCCGTAATTCAACCCATGGGACCTCTCCAACCCGGACTGCCCTCTCCGGTCATGACCCCAAAAGACTGGCCTCTAATTATAATTGATCTGAAGGATTGCTTTTTTACCATTCCTCTGGCAGAGCAGGATTGTGAAAAATTTGCCTTTACTATACCAGTCATAAATAATAAAGAACCAGCCACCAGGTTTCAGTGGAAAGTGTTACCTCAGGAAATGCTTCGTAGTCCAACTATTTGTCAGACTTTTGTAGGTCAAGCTCTTCAACCAGTTAGAGACAAATTTTCAAACTGTTATATCATTCAGTATGTTGATATTTTATGTGCTTCAGAAACGAGACAAATTAATTGACTGTTACACATTTCTGCAAGCAGAGGTTGCCAAAGCAGGCCTGACAATAGCATCTGATAAGATTCAAACCTCTACTCCTTTTCATTATTTAGGGATACAAATAGAAAATAGAAGAATTAAGCCACAAAAAATAGAAATAAGAAGAGACACATTAAAAACATTAAATGACTTTCAAAAATTGCTAGGAGATATTAATTGAATTCGGCCAACTCTAAGGATTCCTACTTATGCCATGTCAAATTTGTTCTCTATCCTAAGAGGAGACCCAGGCTTAAATAGTAAAAGAATAGTAACCGCAGAGGCAACAAAAGAAATTAAATTAGTGGAAGAAAAAAAATTTAGTTAGTGCAAATAAATAGAATAGATCCCTTAGCTCCAGTCCAACTTTTGATTTTTGCTACTGCACATTCTCCAACAGGCATCATTGTTCAAAATACTGATCTTGTGGAGTGGTCATTTCTTCCTCACAGTACAATTAAGACTTTTACATTGTACTTGGATCAGATAGCTACATTAATTGGTCAGGCAAGATTACGAATAATAAAATTGTGTGGAAATGACCCAGACAAAATAGTTATTCCACAAGTTATTGTTCCTTTAAACAAGGAACAAGTTATTGTTCCTTTAAACAAGGAACAAGTTAGACAAGCCTTTATCAATTCTGGTGCATGGCAGATTGATCTTGCTAATTTTGTGGGAATTATTGATAATCATTACCCAAAAATAAAAATCTTCCAGTTTTTAAAATTGACTACTTGGATTTTACCTAAAATTGCCAGACATAAACCTTTAGAAAATGCTCTCACAGTATTTACCGATGGTTCCAGCAATGGAAAAGCGGCTTACATGGGGCCAAAAGAGCGAGTAATAATCAAAACTCAATGTCAATTGGCTCAAAGAGCAGAGTTGGCTGCAGTCATTACAGTGTTACAAGATTTTAATCAACCTATTAATATTGTATCAGATTCTGCATATGTAGTACAGGCCACAAGGGATGTTGAGACAGCTCTAATTAAATATAGCATGGATGATCAGTTAAACCAGCTGTTCAATTTATTACAACAAACTGTAAGAAAAAGAAATTTCCCATTTTATATTACTCATATTCGAGCACACACTAATTTACCAGGGCCTTTAACTAAAGCAAATGAACAAGCTGACTTACTGGTATCCTCTGCATTCATAAAAGCACAAGAACTTCATGCTTTGACTCATGTAAATGCAGCAGGATTGAAAAACAAATTTGATGTCACATGGAAACAGCCAAAAGATATTGTACAACATTGCACCCAGTGTCAAGTCCTACACCTGCCCACTCAAGAGGCAGGAGTTAATCCCAGAGGTCTGTGTCTTAATGCGTATGGCAAATGGATGTCACGCATGTACCTTCATTTGGAAGATTATCATATGCTCATGTAACAATTGATACTTATTCACATTTCATATGGGCAATCTGCCAGACGGGAAAAAGTATTTCCTATGTTAAAAAACATTTATTATCTTGTTTTGCTGTCATGGGAGTTCCAGAAAAAATTAAAAGTGACAATGGACCAGGATACTGTAGTGAAGCTTTCCAAGAATTCTTAAATCAGTGGAAAATTACACATACAACATACAACAGGAATTCCCTATAATTCCCAAGGACAGGCCATAGTTGAAAGAACTAATAGAACACTCAGAACTCAATTAGTTAAACAAAAAGAAGGGGGAGACAGTAAGGAGTGTACCACTCCTCAGATACAACTTAATCTAGCACTCTATACCTTAAATTTTTTAAACATTTATAGAAATCAGACTACTACTTCTGCAGAACAACATCTTACTGGTAAAAATAACAGTCCATATGAAGGAAAACTGGTTTGGTGGAACAACAAAAATAAGACATGGAAAATAGGGAAGGTGGTAACATGGGGGAGAGGTTTTGCTTGTGTTTCACCAGGAGAAAATCAGTTTCCTGTTTGGATACCCACAAGACATTTGAAGTTCTACAATGAACCCATTGGAGATGCAAAGAAAAGTGCTGCCATGGAGACAGAAACACCACAATCGAGCATCATCGACTCACAAGATGAGCAAAATGGTGATGTCAGAAGAACAAATGAAATTGCCATCCATCAAGAAGGCGGAGCTGCCAACTTGGGCACAATTAAAGAAGCTGACACAGTTAGCTAAAAAACGCCTAGAGAACACAAAGGTGACACAAACTCCAGAGAATATGCCGCTTGCAGCTTTGATTTTATCAACGGTGGTAAGTCTCCCCATGCCTGCAGGAGCAGCTGCAGCTAATTATACCTACTGGGCCTATGTGCCTTTCCCACCCTTAATTCGGTCAGTCACATGTGTGGATAATCCTATTGAAGTATATGTTAATAATAATAGTATATGGGTACCTGGCCCCATGATCGTTGCCCTGCCAAACCTAAGGAAGAAGGGATGATGATAAATATTTCCACTGGGTATCATTATCCTCCTATTTGCCTAGGGAGAGCACCAGGATGTTTAATGCCGGCAATCCAAAATTGGTTGGTAAAAGCACCCATTGTCAGCACCACCAGTAGATTTACTTATCACATGGTAAATGGAATGTCACTCAGGCTACAGGTAAATTATTTACAGGACTTTTCTTATCAAAGATCATTAAAATTTAGGCCTAAAGGGAAACCTTGCCCCAAGGAAATTCCCAAAGGATCAAAAGACACAGAAGTTTTAGTTTCGGAAGGACGTGTGGCCAATAGTGCTGTGATAATTACAAAATGATGAATTCGGAACTATTATTGATTGGGCATCTTGAGAACAATTCTACCACAATTGCACAGGGCAAACTCAATCGTGGCCCAGTGCGTGAGTCCAGCTGTTAATAGTGACTTAACAGAAAGTTTAAGGCCGGGCGCGGTGGCTCAAGCCTGTAATCCCAGCACTTTGGGAGGCCGAGGCGAGTGGATCACAAGGTCAGGAGATCGAGACTATCCTGGCTAACATGGTGAAACCCCGTTTCTACTAAAAATACAAAAAACTAGCCGGGCGCGGTAGCGGGCGCCTGTAGTCCCAGCTACTTGGGAGGCTGAGGCGGGAGAATGGCGTGAACCCGGGGGGCGGAGCTTGCAGTGAGCCGAGATCGTGCCACTGCACTCCAGCCTGGGAGACACAGTGAGACTCCGTCTCAAAAAAAAAAAAACAGAAAGTTTAGACAAACATAAGCACAAAAAATTACAGTCTTTCTACCCTTGGGAATGGGGAGAAAAAGGAATCTGTACTCCAAGACCAAAAATAATAAGTCCTGTTTCTGGTCCTGAATATCCAGAATTATGGAGGCTTACTGTGGCCTCATACCGCATTAGAATTTGGTCTGGAAATCAAACTGTAGAAACAAGAGATCGTAAGCCATTTTATTCTATCGACCTAAATTCCTGTCTAACAGTTCCTTTGGAAAGTTGTGTAAAGCCCCCTTATATGCTAGTTATAGGAAATACAGTTATTAAACCAGATTCCCAAACTATAACCTGTGAAAACTGCAGATTGTTTACTTGCATTGATTCGACTTTTAATTGATATCACCGTATTCTGCTAGGGAGAGCAAGAGAAGGATCCCTGTGTCCATGGACCCACCATGGGAGGCCTCGCCATCCGTCCATGTTTTGACTGAAGTATTAAAAGGCATTTTAAATAGATCCAAAAGATACATTTTTACTTTAATTGCAGTGATTATGGGATTAATTGCAGTCACAGCTACGGCCACTGTGGCAGGAGTTGCATTGGATTCTTCTGTTCGGACAGTAAGCTTTGTTAACGATTGGCAAAGGAATTCTACAAGATTGTGGAATTCACAATCTGGTATTGATCAAAAATTGGTAAATCAAATTAATGATCCTTGACAAACTGTCATTTGGATAGGAGATTGGCTTATGAGCTTGGAACATCATTTCCAGTTACAGTGTGACTGGAATACGTCAGATTTTTGTATTACACCCCGAGTTTATAATGAGTCTAAGCATCACTGGGACATGGTTAGATGCCATCTGCAGGGAAGAGAAGATAATCTCACTTTAGACATTTCCAAATTAAAAGAAATTTTCGAAGCATCAAAAGCCCACGTAAATTTGGTACCAGGAACTGAGGCAATTGGGGGAGTTGCTGATGGCCTCACAAATCTTAACCCTGTCACTTGGGTTAAGACCATGGGAAGTATTACTGTTGTAAATTTCATGTTAATCCTTGTGTGCCTGTTCTGTCTGTGGTTAGTCTGCAGGTGTACCCAGCAGCTCCGAAGAGACAGTGACCATCGAGAATGGGCCATGATGACCATGGTGATTTCATCAAAAAGAAAAGGGAGAAATGTGGGGAAAAGAAAGAGATCAGACTGTTGCTGTGTCTATGTAGAAAGAAGTAGACATAAGAGACTCCATTTTGTTCTGTATTAAGAAAAATTCTTCTGCCTTAAGATACTGTTAATCTATAACCCTAGCCCCAACCCTGTGCTAGCAGAGACATGTGCTGTGTTGACTCAAGGTTTAATGGATTTAGAGCTATGCAGGATGTGCTTTGTTAAAGAAGTGCTTGGAGACAGTATGCTCGTTAAAAGTCATCCCCATTCTCTAATATTATGTAGCGGACTCCATACGATAGCACTAAAGCAGTAACCAAAGGAAAACTTGTAGACTTAATAAAAAGGAAACAATATTTCTACCAATAAAAAGAAAATAATATTGAAGCCAAGACTCTGTCTCAGAGAGTGACTTAGTTTGGGTTCCCAAGAAACAGATTATCTGAGAGAGATTATGTGCACAAAATTTATTACAGAGAACACAGAAGAAGATATAAGAATGAGAGAAAAGCAGAATAGGAGAGAGGAAAAAGTAAAACTGCAAAGCAGTTACAGCAGAGGCTTCAGCCAAGCCATGGGAGCTCTGGTAGGATGCCCTTCAGAACTGTCCCAAATTGAAGCAAAAATGTGGTCACTGGACACTGTTTGCCCCAGAGAGAGTCTAGTCCTGAGAGAGTACAATCGTTGGCAGAGGCTCTGTTCCTGGAGGTGAAATGACATTTTAGCAGTCAACACTGCTGGAAGCTATGAGAATGGAGCCTTGATACTGTGAAGAGGGGTAGCCCCATCAGATATTAAAATATACTCTTCATGCATCCATAATTAAAGCACTATAGCATTCACAAATGAATAGACAGTCTAGTAATGGAATACAAAGTCCAGAAGTAAACAGAAGTAAAAAAAAAAAAAAATCACATATGGGTATTTAGTATTTTATAAAGCGTGTATTTCAAGCCATAGGTATAAAGACAGACTTTTTGACAAGTAGTTCAGGAACAACTTGTTAGCCAATTAGAGCTAAAACGAAATTCAGCTCTCACTCTTTATGCAAGAATAAATTCCAAATGAATCAGTGATCTAAGTGCAAACACTGAAAACCTACAAGTATTAAAAAGAGTCGTGTGAATTCCCTTGTAGCCTGGATATAGAGTTTCCTAATTATAGTTATACTGTAGATATAATAAAAGAAAATTTAATAGCTTTAAGTACCTAAAAATATGGTACAAAGAAACATGATAAGCAGACTCTAAAGAGAGTTAACAAATGGTGGGAATGGGGGCAGGGAGACTATTTGCAATGTGTATCACAGATAAAGAGTTAATATCCTTAATACAGAAACATTTTTCAACAATTGAAGAAACATTTTTCAACAATTGAAGAAAAGAAAACTTTATAGTAAAATGGGCAAAAACATTAACAGATAATATATATATTTGCACATACGAAAATATGTTTAAATTCTGTAATAAAGAATTGCAAATTGAAACTACGTGAAGATACTATTTCTCTGCTATCAGATTGGTAAAAATTTTAAAAGTATGTCAATGCATACAGGGAACAAGTAGTGTCATTTATTTCTGGTAAGGAAGCACATTGATATCAATACAAGCTTTATGAAGGGGAATTAGACTATGTCTAACAAAATTATGTATATCTTAATCATTTCACCCAACAATCCCAAGTCTAACAATTTACCCTGAAAATCTACATCAACAAAATGAAAATATTCATAAGAATATTTACTCATTGCAGCATTGTTTGTAATTGCAAAATTTTTTGAACAACCTAAATGCTTAAGCATAAAAGAATGACTAGATTGTTACTTCCACACAGTGGAGTACTTATGGAGCTGTACAAAAGATCTCTATGAACTGACATGGAGAGATTTCTAACATATATTGCTAAGCAAAAAAAGTAAAGCAAATCAATATCTATATACTGTAAATCAATATATACACAATATAGTATAATATCTTTAGTCTGAGAAAGAAGAGGACATTTTATAAAGTATGTATCGCTGGGCGCAGTGGCTCACACCTGTAATCCCAGCACTTTGGGAGGCCTAGGTGGTTGGGTCACAAGGTCAGGAGTTGGAGACCAGCCTGACCAACATGTTGAAACCCTGTCTCTACTAAAAATACAAAAATTACCCGGGCCTGGTGGCACGTGCCTGTAATCCCAGCTACTCAGGAGGCTGAGACAGGAGAATCGCTTGAACCGGGGAGGTGGAGGTTGCAGGAGCCGAGATGGCGCCATTGCACTCCAGACTGGTCTCAAAAAATAAATAAATAAATAAATAAATAAAAAAGTATGTATCTGCCTGCTTATTCAAAGGAGGTACAGGAAGGATAAAAAAAAGAAACTGGTAAGATGGATTACCTATAGGCGGTAGATGAGAATGAGTTGAAAAAGATGGAGAAGGAAAGAGAAAGAAGCAATGAAGGGAAGTGGTATTTCTTCGAGTATATCTCTTTTGCATAGTTCTAACTTTTAAAATGATGTTATGTTTTAACTATATACAAAAACTAAAATAGGCCGGGCACAGTGGCTCATGCCTGTAATCCCAGCAATTTGGGAGGCCGAGCGGGCAGATCGCCTGAGGTCAGGAGTTCAAAGCCTGGCCAACATGGTGAAACCCCGTCTCTATTAAAAATACAAAAATTAGCCTGGCATGGTGGCGCTCCTGTAATCCCAGCTACTTGGGAGGCTGAGACAGGAGAACCACTTGAACCCGGGAGGTGGGTGTTGCAGGGAACCAAGATCACGCCATTGCACTCCAGCCTTGGCGACAAGAGTGAAATTCCGTCTCAAAAAAATAAAATAAAACAAAAAAATAAGCAAGGTCAGGGAAAAGAGTCAAAATGGACCTAATTACTTCAAATGAATCATATAACTGAAAAAAGAAAGGGTGAGGTCTTACAAAATGGACCCAAATGCAGTGTTTGGACTGAATATTGTCAGGCTCAAGACAAAAGTGACAAGACAAAAAAACTGTCAACAATTTTGAACTCTTAGTACCTTCATACTGGCGTGGTTTAGCAGATTCAGCACACTGCCCACAGAAGCCATGCCCTAGAAGCCCATGATCAGGGTCATTAACCATAATCCAAATCCCGGGATAATGACAGAAATAATGTAAACACAGAAAATACTATTTCAGAAAGTGTTTGGAAATGAGTTTTTCAACTGGGAACTGCTGCAAAGTGGTCAAATTTTTTGTGAAAGAAGAGCTGGTCTAAACTCCAAGGAACCACAGAGACAGACTATGCAAAGGTCACTGCTCTTAAAGATTTTGCATTTTAATCAAGACCTTCCAAACTGCTTCCCCCCATGCCTGGATTAATGAACCATTTCAAGGGAGTTTTAAAATGGTCCATTTCCCAGTCATTCCATCACCAGTTTATTATTTTTATATCATGTCCTTTTCCACTTCTCTTGAAATATTGGGGATATGTTTCAAATAATATTGGGAAAGGATAATTTAATGAAGAAAGTGATGCCTTTGTCTGTTTCAGCCTTTGTGATAATTTCCTTCTCCTCAGAAGACGTTCCCAAATGGGCTGGGATTTAGACCTAACTAAAGTAAAACTAGTAATTTTCGCCTGAACAGGGACTTGAACCCTGGACCCTCAGATTAAAAGTCTGATGCTCTACCGACTGAGCTATCCAGGCTCTCCATTGCTACCTCGGCTGCACTAGGAAGTGCTAATAAGGCTCATGATTTCGGTAATTACTCGGGTCTTCCAAGCGTTCTGGTCATATACTGGTGCCTCAGCACTGCAGCCGAGCTTTATTATATTGAGCATTCATTTAACCCTCAAACTGTTCATGCGTTAAATATGAAATTATTGTGTAGTATTTATTACAGGGGAAATGAAGAAAATCGGGCTCAGAATAGAGTGGGACCCCTTCGGTAGTGAATATTCCCACTACCGTGTGCAGCTCATTACTGCACACAGGAGCCCTTAGAGATCCTAGCAGGCTGGTAAAGGCGCTTTAGAGCGGACTCTCGGGCTTCTTCATCAGCTTACCAGAAGGTTGGAGGCAGAAAGTACACATTTCAACAATGACTTCAATAAGTGGGAAGAAATTTCAGACGAATAAAACATTTGGGTAAAGAAAGATTAAGTTATGGCACAAGGGAAGTAGTTCAATTCCCGTTGTTTCCTCCGTTTTTTTCCTAGCTCTTCAGAGATGAGGTTTCCTGGAATCGTAATGTCAGAGCAACATACATGTGACACCCGCTTCTGTCTGGGGAATTACCTCCTTCAAAACCCACTTCTCCAAGAGTTTTGTAATATCTTTTTCCCGGTCGCCCAACCTAGTCTTCATCTTTTGCTCTTTTTCTTCACCTCTTTCTCAGTCTTTCCCTTCTTCTCCACACCAATCTCTGCTCCTCTACCGCCTTATTTTTCAGACCTCCATTTGCAGATTCACTCATTTCTCCGCCTGTGCTTCCGATCTTTCAAAGTGGACCACTAGGTTTCAGAAAGGACCAGGCAGTTAAAACAGAGCTTACTCCCTCAGTCACAGTAGGTCTTCAATTACTCATGACAGGTGTTAAAGCACCTCTGACGAGTGCCAGATCCAACATTTTGGAGGAAAAAAAATAGGGAGTTAGCAGAGGATGGTTTCGATCCATCGACCTCTGGGTTATGGGCCCAGCACGCTTCCGCTGCGCCACTCTGCTGCCCCTCTGGGTTATTGTGCCTTATATCCAAGTAACTTATACATCTCCTAACACCGCTGTCCAGTTGTGTCAATATATTTTTTTCTTCCTTATCTATTTATTTTCTCTAGTCTGCCTTTCATCCTCGAGTTGTCTCACGTTTCCTTCTCAACATAGTCACCTACGACTTGTTGTTTGCTCCTTTGCAACTTAAGAAAACCTATTGAAATCCGTTCTCAGGAACTTGACATTCAACCCGTTAGGCTCTCATACACTGACTTCTAGGGTTGGAATTAGAACTCAGGGTTTGTTTGCTTGCTTGTTTGCTTGTTTGTTTGTTTGTTTGTTTTCCGCGCCTTCTATAGTGCACACACTGTCTGTATTTGGAACACCTTGGCTCCTCCGTATCCCTGGTAAGGCAGGGGCACTGTGTGGTCGTGAGGCCCTGTCCTCGGCCAGGTTGGAGAGACTAAGGAGAAACTGAAGATGCAGCGAACGGAAGAGAAGGAAATGCATGTACTTCCGAAAATCTTTGCTCGCGGAATTGAGGGAGATGTGGAGACGACATGCCAACTCAAAGAAGATTCAGTTTTCTGTGTCCCCCCATTACAATGAAACTTTTTTCACAAAGATCGCAATGGGTATTCCTAACTACAAGAAGAGCGTGTGTGTGTTGACCACTTGGCCTTTGGACACTGGATCGGAAAACTGAGGCTCAGGTCGCGTTCTAGGTGTGTCTGTGGACCCGTTTTTGTCAGTCTTGGTTCTTCCAGCCAAGGAATTGCGCAAAGCCATTTTAAAGATCCTGAGTACAATTTAAGCTCCCCAGTGGGGTGGGCTTCACGGGCCTGAGATCTATGGAGTCGCACAACTTACCACCATCCCCCGAGCACCCCTACACACTCAGCCCTACTCTTGGGGTTTAACGTTTTGTAATGGCTCTCTTGAAGTTCTCAATAGTTTTATCCTTAAATTTGTGTTTTGTAAGCTATAGCCAACATGACAATGTAGCAAGCTTAGGCATGGGGGTCAGTTGACTCCCAAGAGTTCTGCCCAAGAGTTGGCTCCCAAGAGCTCTGCCTCCCCTCGATGGGTTTTCAGCAGCGAATTAGCCCTGCTAACTGACATCCTTCCCCACTCTCTTTCCCGACCCCTCTTCCCCACCTGCCTCCAGCAGTAAAGCCCCCTAGGGGGTCTACAGAAGAGGAATTAAGTTCCTGCAGCCTAATCCCGGGGTTTCTGGGGTGTGGCATAATGGCTGTCATTCCTGACACTGGCTGGCAGCCTGGCAGTGCCCAGGTGAGTTGGGAGGGCGTCTTGGTGGCAGTGAACCTGTAGCTCACACCCATATCAGTATATATTAATAATTACAACAGCATTGTCTCCCTGCTTTTTGAACCAGGGCTCCCTCATTTTAATTTTTCACTGGGCCCTACAAATTATATAGCTGGTCCTGCTTTGTCCGGAGCTGCGCGCCCCGGCCATAGCAAATAATAATTAATGATTAAACGCCCGAGCTCTATTCCTTTCCACCTTCTACCTCCTCCCTAGATTTGTTGTTTCTCTTTTGCATCAATACCTCATAAAAGATGGCGCTCTTCCTGTTTTTTCTTCACCTGTTTTTCCCCCGCGCCGCGAAAATTGTTACTTTGTAGCGCAGGCACCATCCTGCGCCCGGGAAAATTACCAACTGACAGCGCAGGCGCAACATGACCTCCGACCAGAGAAACCAATACCTACCTAGCCACACCCTCCGCGATGAGATCATCTCCGCCTCTGGCCCATCCCCTTCCCCTCCAAGTGTATATAAGGCATTGCATTAGCGCTATTAAACGAGACTTGATCAGAGCAGTGTCTTGTCTCCATTTCTCGTGTCTCTTGTCCCCCTAATTGCCACTCCCTCCTCCAGGGCCTGCTTCGAGGATCCCGCGGGCCGGGATACTGCTTCCCAAATTTCAGCGATGTTTGGTTCTCTTTGCTGGGCTCCCCTCAGGCTTCTTTACTATCTCGTTTTCACACTTGAAAAATCAGACCCTGGTGGCCGGGCACGGTGGCTCACGTCTATAATCCCAGCACTGTGGGAGGTTGAGGCGGATGGATCGCGAGGTCAGGAGTTCGAGACCAGCCTGACCAATATGGTGAAACCTCGTCTCTACTGAAAACACAAAAAAGTTAGCCAGGCGTGCTGGCGCATGCCTGTAATCTCAGCTACTCGGCAGGCTGAGGCAGGAGAATTGCTTGAAACCGGGAGGCGGAGGTTGCAGTGTGCCAAGTCGTGCTACTGCACTCCAGGCTGGGTGACAGAGCGAGACTCCAAAAAAATAAAAATAAAAATAAAGGTGGAGCTTGGAGTCCTCAAGGTAAGAATTTGGAGGCTTCATTTTGAAACCCCAATGCTTAACATTGCTGTAAGTTTCTATTTTTACATTATCTAAATTTTATAAAATTCAAGTCAGAAAAGATGCCAAACCGTTTAAATTACTAACACATTTAGATAATATATCAAATAACCTCTAATAATTTAATTACTTATCAGACATTTTTTGAGCAGTGACAAAGATTTCTTCATGACCAAACTCTAGTCAGGTTCCTCTGAAGGCTCTTCTCAACTAAGGCCCCGACTTTTGAACTTACATGTTTGTAGCTCTGCATTGCCCACTTTTAACAATAATCGTGCTAAGTCAGTTTAGCCAGAATCCCTCATCCTCTATTACCTGATCATCATTCATATCTGATCAGGATCCTCATTCTCCACCATGCTCCAGTGATATCATCTCCTTGGCCTGCCTTCAAGAATTCTATCAGGCCAGGTTAACCAGAAACCCCCTTACCTGTGATGTTTCCTTTCAGTAATTTTCCATTCACTGACCTCATCTCCCCACCCTGATCCTTGGCTATAAATTCCCACTTTTCATTGTTGTATGCAAAGTTGAGTCTAGTCTCTCTCACCTACTGCAAAATCCCCTTATAATAAAGTTTTCCTTACTATCTTTAACAATTGCCATAAATAATGTTTTCCTTAACACCAACACCATGTGTTTTGCTTTTTATATATAAATGACACATAATTTAATAAATATGAGCTATGAAAGATGCCAATCAAAATATTCACATTTTTATAAGTTTTGGTGTTGTTGTTGTTTTTGCTTTTTTTGCTTATCTGTTTTTGAGACGAAGTTTTGCTCTTATTGCCCAGGCTGGAGTGCATTGGTGCGATCTCGGCTCACTTCAACCTCTTCCTCCCCGGTTCAAGCGATTCTCCTGCCTCAGCCTCCTGAGTAGCTGGGATTACAGGCGCCTACCACCACGCCCAGCTAATTTTTGTATTTTTAATAGAGATGGGGTTTCACCATATTGGCCAGGCTGGTCTCGAACTCCTGACCTCAGGTGATCTGCCCACCTCGGCTTCCCAAAATGCTGGGATTACAGGCGTGAGCCACAGTGCCAGTGGCGAGATTTAAAACACTATCTTCACTGTACATTTTGGTATTCCTTTTTTAAAATATATTTTTATTTTTATTTTGAGACAGAGTCTGGCTCTGTCACCCAGGCTGGAGTGCAATGGCGCGATCTTGGCTCACTGCAACCTCTGCCTGCCGGGTTCATGCGATTCTCCTGCCTCAGCCTTCTGAGTAGCTGGGATCACAGGCACCCGCCACCACACCCGGCTAATTTTTAAAATATTTTTGGTGGAGACAGGGTTTCACCATGTTGGCCAGACTGGTCTCAAACTTCTGACCTCAGGTGACCCGCCCATCTCTGCCTCCCAAAGTGCTGGGATTACAAGAGTGAGCCACTGCACCCGTCCCATTTTGGCATTCTTGATGTTAGGGAAGAAACACGGTTACTTTAATCGTTGTTTGAGGGTAGCGTTAAATATGACTTATACTATGTGATAAGGGGTTTTCTTTACACTATAAAAATTGACTTTGATTGTTTATATATAGTGAAAAACTGTATGTAAGCAAGCAACAATTAGAGTTGTGTTCACTTTGACAGCACATATACAAAAATTGGAACTATACAGAGAAGATTAGCATGGCCCCTGTGCAGGATGACATACATTTTTTTAAAAAAATAGAGTAACCAATGATACGGAAATGGCCTAGAACAGTGGTTCTCAAACTTTGCACATTAGAATCACACTTCAGGATCTTTAAAAATAGAGTCGTACCTTGGTATCTGTGGGAGATTGATTTAGGATCTCCCACGGATACCAGAATCCATGCACGCTCAAGTTCCTTATGTAAAATGGGGTAGTATTTGCATATGACCTATGCACATCCTCCTGTATACATTAAATTATCTCTAGATTACTTATAATACCTAAAATACAAGGTACATGCTATGTAAATAATTGTTAAACTGTATTGATTAGGGAAAATGACAAGAATATAAGAATCTGTAATGTTTAGTATAGATGCAACCATCCTTTTTTAAAAATATATATTTTTTTGATCCACTATTGGTTTAATCAACAGATGTAAAACCCACAGACATGGAGGGCTAACTGTACCAATTTTTGTAGGCTTCTACCCCCACTAGACAAACTGATGTCATAGGATTTGGGTGCCAGTGGGCATCAGATATTTTATTCCATTGACCCCTAGCTTACAAGACAATTATGTGACTTTTGCGCAGACAGGTGTCATCACAAACTACCATTTTTATGGTATAAAGGGTCTCTTCAGGAGCTCTTAAAATGACTTCTTTCAAGTACATTGATAGAGTTTGTAGAAAATATATTGTTACTGCTCTCTATCCTAAAAGACATCTTTACAAGTGAAAGCTTCAAAAATTTCCCCGAAGAGATTAATATGGAGTTAGTTACTTGAATCAAATTATGGGGTCTTTAATAACCTTGAGAATATCTCTGGTCTGCTAGATTTTGACCATCTCAACTGACTGGCACATTGTATTGAGCCTAAGAAATACCTTATTCGGGGCCGGGTGCGGAGACGGGCGGATCACGAGGTTGGGAGATGGAGACCACCCTGGCTAACACGGTGAAACCCCTCGCTACTAAAAATACAAAAAAAAAAAATACCCAGGCGTGGTGGCGGACACCTGTAGTTCCAGCTACTCCGGAGGCTGAGGCAGGAGAATGGCGTGGAACCCGGGAGGTGGAGCTTGCCGTGAGCCGAGATGGCACCACTGCATTCCAGCCCGGGCGACAGAGCAAGACTCCGTCTCAAAAAACAAAACAAAACAAAAAAAAAGAAAAGAAATTCTTTATTCGGACCTTGCTGATTTTGGAGTCCCTTCACACCACATAATACATCTGATATTTTAAGTAAAAATAATCAAGTAGGGAGATATAGAAGAAAGATTCAGAACAAAAGTAAAATAATAGTTTCATTTTTATTCATGTTGGAAATATAAAGAGTCCATTAGAAAGAATGTAAACCAAGGAAAACATAAAAGATTTTTAAATGTTCCGCCTGACCACAACGTTAAAATTAAATATATACACACCCAGTTGTATAAATGGACAAACTGAAGACTAAGGTCAGAACTAAATAACCTCAAAACAAACAAACAAACAACAAGACTCCATCTCCTTTAACACTCTCCCATGTTTACTTCGAAGCAACTTTTATAAGGTGTCATATGTGTCAGAAAGAATTGTCAGACTTAAAAATCGACAACAAAAATTACTGGGTCCTTCCTTTCAGTGATGTGCTTGGCGTTGTCTGGCAGACCCTCTAGCAAGTATCTGATTTTTTTAGAGCTATGCACCTTTGACTTTCTATTCACTAGGCTAAGCTCTGTGATGGTAGAAGTTAAGTTATAGAAAAGTGATAATAATTCAAGTGATTCATGTCTACATTAACCCTAAGATTTTACTCAGTTGAGATACAATTTTCAGCCTTTCTATTATGTGTTGTTTGTTCTTCAAATTCATCTTTTAAGGGGTTTTCCCAATTTACTTAGTAGGCGAGATATATGAAATCTTAAACACTACATTCATGTTATATTTGTATGAAAGTCAGGTTTTCGGTTTTTCTTGTGGCTGATAACACC
The DNA here is from genome assembly GCF_008728515.1 of Papio anubis. Taxonomy (NCBI): domain Eukaryota; kingdom Metazoa; phylum Chordata; class Mammalia; order Primates; family Cercopithecidae; genus Papio; species Papio anubis. The sequence continues at coordinate 27,407,682 of NC_044981.1, forward strand.
AGAACATTTTGGGGGTTCAAAAGAGGAAGAAAGAAGTCCTGACGGGGATGTCAAGTGCTGGATGACGAGCACATGATGGGGTGTGAGGTATAAGTTTGAAATATTTTAATTGTCAGAGAAAAAGGGACTCCGAGCACATTTTCTAAAGTGTTTGGAAGGTAGGACTCCTTCGTCCAGAAATGGCAGAGAATTTGAGTTGTTGCAAATCGGTAAAAATGCCAGAGGCAGCAAATAGAAATACAAAGCTGAATGCTCTCTTGAGCAACTGCTCAAGAGACATGGTTTGCTAGGGAAAGTATTTACGTAAATTATTTTTAATCCCTAAAGGATTTTTTTTTTTTTTTTTTAAGGAGTCTCGCTCTGTAGCCCAGGCTGGAGTGCAGTGGTGCGATCTCGGCTTACTGCAAACTCCGCCTCCGGGGTTCACGCCATTCTCCTGCCTCAGCCTTCCGAGTAGCTAGGACTACAGGCGCCCGCCACCGCGCCTGGCTAATTTTTTTTTTTTTTTTTTTTTTTTTTTTGGTAGAGACGGGGTTTCACCGTGGTCTCGATCTCCTTACCTCGTGATTCGCCCGCCTCGGCCCCCCAAAGTGCTGGGATTACAGGCGTTAGCCACCGCGCCCAGGCCCCAAAGGATTTAAAACAAAAAAAAATTTTTTTTGAGACGTAGTCTTGCCCTGTAGCCCAGGCTGGAGTGCAATGACGCGATCTCGGCTCACTGTTGCCTCTGCCTCCCGGATATGATTCTCCTGCCTCAGCCTCCCAAGTAGACTAGCTGAGATTACAGGCGCACGCCACCAGGCCTGGTTAATTTTTGTAATTTTGTGGAGACAAGGTTTCACCACCTTGACAAAGCTAGTCTCGAACTCCTGACCTCAAGTAATTCTCCCGCCTCGGCCTCCCAAAGTGCTGGAATTACAGGCGTGAGCCACTGCGCCCTTACAATACCCAAAGAATTTTGAAGAATTGTCCCTACATTTGCAGATGAAGAAAAGTTTCACAAATGATCTAAATAAAATAAAACACCATACATTTTACTTTCGGAAGTGATGGAGTTTGAATTTAAACACATATATCTGATTCAAGAGGTTTATGTTTGCTACTATTGCACTTTGCCTTTAAAACAATGCTGGGTTTGGCCGGGCGCGGCGGCTCACGCCTGTAATACAGCACTTTGGATCCCGAGGCGAGCGGATCACTCGAGAACAGGCTGCTCAACATGGTGAAACCCCGTTGGGTTTTAGCTGGGCGTGGTTGTGGCAGCCTGTAATCTCAGCTACTCGAGAGGCTGAGGCAAGAGAATCACTTGAACCTTCAAGGCGGAGGTTGCAGTGAGCCGAGATCGCACCACTACCCTACCGCCTGAATGACAGAGCGACACTCTGTCTCAAAATAATAACAATAAACAAGTTAAATATGAACAGGGAGGTGGGCTCCAGGTTGGCCTACATATCTGGCACACCTAGGAAGAGGGTCATGACAGTTGGGACACGTCATCCGCATCTGGGACTTCAAAAGTCCTTGGACCCTTCTTGCAGTTGAACTTATCTGGCTCAAGCAGGAACTAACAACTCCACAAGGGACTTTCCATGCCATGGAGGCAAGCGGAGTACGGTTTGCTCCAGTTTTGCTTGCTCCAGAAGTAACCTTTTGCTCATTATAATAGTAAAAAACACACCCCTGGAGGGAGATTTAAGATGTTAATGAGACATGCAATGTATGTACTAGCATGTATAGCCACAGCGCATGTGCACCCAGAGGATCACCCAAAACATGCTTACTAGTAACACCTCCTCCTGCCTGACACTTTTTGAATAAACATATAAGACTCCCGGCCAGGCGCGGTGGCTCACTCCTGTAATCCCAGCACTTTGGGAGGCCGAGGGGGGCGGATCACGAGGCCAGGATTTGGAGACTAGTCTGGCCAACATGGTGAAACCCCGTCTGTATTAAAAATACAAAAATTAGCCGGGTGTAGTGGCGCTTGCCAGTAGTCTCAGCTGCTCGGGAGGCTGCGGCAGGAGAATTACTTGAGCCTGGCAGGCGGAGGTTACAGTGAGGCGAGATCGCGCCACTGCACTCCAGAGCCGGATTCTGTCTCAAAATAAATAAATAAATAAATAATTTAAATAAAAGTAAAATTAAAAAAGAATCCCAAAAAGGGGGCATCCCCATTGCCAGCTGGCGCTGTCTCACCTTCAAGCAGCCTGCTCTGACTTAGCTTTCAGTGTATTTTCGTTTTTGCAATAAACTGTCTTAAGATGGTATCTTCGTTGTTGCTTGTCTCTTGCTTAAATTCTTTTAACCAAAAAACAAGAACGGAGGACTTCGCACTTCTCAGCAACATTTGAAGTTCTCCACTTGAAGACCAAAAACAACAACAACAACGACAAACAATTCACCCCGATCGTTGGGTACATAAAATAGGATCTTGCAATAGCTGCTTGCCAGTACATTCGAGTATGTCAGGATTGTCTTCTGCGTGTATGTTCGTTGTTTCATTTCTGTAGGAAATGAAGTTTCTGAAAGCTGCTAATTTGGGGCAGTAATTGAAAGCATCACTATGGAACAGAATGGAAAGTAATTGGATGTAATTGGACATACATATTGGATGTATGTCTCCCACCTTAATAAAGCAAGAGGGATTAGTGTGTGTGTGTATATATATTATTTATATATATACACACACATATGTACACACACACACATACATATATATTTATTTATTTTTTACTCGGTAGAGTTTTAAATCAAGACGAAGATCTCTCTGTTCGTCCATCAAGGTCTTATATTTCTCTTACGTGCGTCCCATAATAACCTACATCCTGTCTCTTCACTTCACATCCCTTCTCCCATCACCCACAGAAAGAATCAAAGGGGATCTAGATAAGCGAGGGAGAGGAAGAACGGGGAAACACGGAAGGAAAAAAGGCGGAAGGGGGTGGGGGGAAGAGGTGGTGGTGGTTTGATCTTGAGGAAGGAAACGAGATGATTGTGCAATAATACTCCAGCCTATCCCTTGCAGAAACGATTAAGATGCTGAAAATAATTGTACAGGGAATATGCAAGTGCCACTCACGGGCTTGTTAAGTTAAAATGTGGGCGGAAGCATTGGGGACAGCTCCTGAAAGGTGGTAGTTGCAAAATGATTTTGGTAAAATCTGTATCTCAAGCTCTTGTCTCCTGTTTTTGTTTGTTTTAGACATGAACTCGCTCTGTCGCCCTGGCTGGAGTGCAGCGGCGCGATCATACAACTCACTGCAGTTTCGCTCTCCTGGGCTCTCAAGTGATCAAGCCTTTCTCCTACCCAGGTAGCTGGGACTACAGGGGCGCGCCACCACGCATCGCTCATTTTTTGTATAGACGGCGTGGAACTCCTGGGCTCAAACAATCCTCCCCGCTCAGCCCCCAAATCCTAGTGGTTTTTTGCTTTGTGTGTGTGTGTGTGTGCGGCTTTTTGAGAGGGAGTTTTGCTTGGTCGCCAAGGCTAGAGTGCAATGGCACGATCTCGGCTCACTGCAACCTCCACCTTCCGAGTTTAAGCGATTCTCCTGCCTCCGCCTCTCAAGTAATTGGGATTACGGGCGCCCACCACTGCTCACGGCTAATTCTTGTATTTTTAGTAGAGACGGGGTTTTGCCATGTTGGCCAAGCTGGTCTCGAACTCCTGACCTCAGGTGATCCGCCCGTCTCGGCCTCCCTAAGTGCTGAGATTACAGGCGTAAACCACCGCGCCCGGTCCCCCAATCCTAGGATTAAAGGGGCAAAAGAGTTGTGTCAGAAGTGGGATTCGAACCCACGCCTCCATGCGGAGACCAGAAGCCCCAAACCTGGGAAGCAGTAACTTGAGTCTGGCGCCTTAGACCACTCGGCCATCCTGACACGTGCTACCAATCCTTAAGTTTCATTATGTAACTCTTAGTCAGCAGACTCGGGCTCCGACAAAGGAGGAAAAGACCTCGGATGGATGGCGTATGCTCCCGGTTTTCAGAGCGGTATTTATTATTTTGCCCGATGCTATTCTAAATGGTGCTAAAAATAGTATCATCAAAATACCTTATGTTGCTATCTTTCAGGTTAAGTCAAAAATGAAATAATAGGGAAAATGGCAAATACTCAGAACAGTGCTAAGTTTCTATCTAGCTCCGTAACAGTTTCCTGGCTAGAGGGACCCTCAAAGCTCAGTATTCAGCGTTCTAAGCAGGCGCTTTGTAGAGAGAAACAAAAGTCATACATGATTTTTATTTTTACTTTTCCGGTTTCCCCACCTAGCCCAAAATACGCTGTGAATACTTTGAAGCAGAAATAAAATCAGTAACAGAAAAATGAACTGTCTCAATTCAAAAGAATGGTTGAAAAAGATGAAGGTGGAGAATGGAGAAAAATAATTAACAATTTTATCATTTTAAGAGGTTTCTAGAGCAAGAAAGAGTGGTAGGTGCTTGTGAATGTGCAGAGGTGAGAAGAAGAGTGAAAAGGTGGAATTAATTATGGAGGCAGGGAAGACAGGAAGAAGAGACTTCAGGTTTGGAGAGGTAAATTAATCAAACTGTCCATGGCTCATTTTTGTTATTGGTCAACGAAATCTTTCTCCTTCTCTCTCTCTGTTTCCCTTACTGTTTTGTTGTTTTTCTTTGTCATGCCCACCATACAGCCCTTTCCTCTCTCCCAACATACAGGCAACCTCTCTAAAATATTTAAAATTATTATTTTTTGAGACAGAGTCTCACTCTGTCACCCAGGCTGGAGTGCAGTGGCTCGATCTCGGCTCATTGCAGCCTCTGCCTCCTGGGTTCAAGCGATTCTCTTGCCTCAGCCTCCCGAGTAGCTGGGACTACAGGCGCGCGCCATCATGCCTGGCTGATTTTTTTTTGTATTTCTAGAAGAGACAGGGTTTCACCATGTTGGCCAGGCTGATCTCGAACTCCTGACCTCAGGTGATCCGCCCGTCTCGGCCTTCCTAAGTGCTGAGATTACAGGCGTAAACCACCGCGCCCGGTCCCCCAATCCTAGGATTAAAGGGGCAAAAGAGTTGTGTCAGAAGTGGGATTCGAACCCACGCCTCCATGCGGAGACCAGAAGCCCCAAACCTGGGAAGCAGTAACTTGAGTCTGGCGCCTTAGACCACTCGGCCATCCTGACACGCGCTGCTAGTTCTTAAGTTTCATTATGTAACTCGTGGTCAGCAGACTCGGGCTCTGCAGGAAAAGACTTTGGATGGGTGGAGTATGCTAGGTTCGTCTAGGCCTCCCAAAGTGGTGGGACTACATTATTATTATTGTTTGAGATGGAGTTTTACTCTGTCTCCCAGGCTGGAGTGCAGTGGCACCATCTTGGCTCACTGCAACCTCTGCCTCTCAGTTTCAAGCGATTCTCCTGCCTCGGCCTCCCGAGTAGCGGGGATTACAGGCGCACACCACCACGCCCAGCTAATTTTTGTATTTTTGGTAGAGATGGGGTTTCGCTATTTTGGTCAGGCTGGTCTGGAAATCCGGACCTCAAGTGATTCGCCCACCTGACCCTCCCAAAGTGCTGGGATTACAGGCGTGAGCCACCGCGCCCCGCCGAAATTATAATAAACTATCCTTGAAAAATATGTTGTTGATTTGCGTAATTTAAATCCTAACTTCTGACTGGGCGTGGTGGCTCACGCCTGTAATCCCAGCACTTTGGGAGGCCGAGGCAAGCGGATCACGAGGTCAGGAGATAAGAGACCATCCTGGCTAACACGGTGAAACCCCGTCTCTACTAAAAATACAGAAAATTAGCTGGGCGTGATGGCGGGCGCCTGTAGACCCAGCTACTCCGGTGGCTGAGGCAGGAGAATGGCGTGAACCCGGGAAGTGGAGCTTGCAGTGAGCCGAGATTGCATTACTGCACTGCAGCCTGGGCGACGCAGCAAGACTCCGTCTCAAAAAATAAAAATAAATCCTAACTTTCTTCTTTTACTCAACACGGTTTGAAAAATCTACTCATCCTGCTACATGTACATCTGCTTGGTCACTTGTGGCTGCTGCGTAGTATGAAAACCATAGGCAGTATACTGATGGACATACAGGGTGCCTCTAACAATGCTACCTCAAAATGCTAGAAGCACTGTACCTGGCAAGGCCAATCATGGAGCTGAGCTGAAATTTCACTGAGGTGGATTCCTGGAAGTGGACTTACTGGGTAATAATTTAAAAGTTATACAGGAGGAAAACCCAGGTAATGTTAATATTGCAAAAAAAACCTAGGACCCTAATTTTAAGACCAAGATTTCAATTTACGTAGTACTTCATATAATACAATTTTTATCTTCAAAAACAAGAGACAGAAAGGATATCCAAATCCGGTAATTTTGAGACGCAATCTCAGAAGGAGCTTTAAACTTAGTTTCTTTTTAACAGGATGAGTATTTCTTTGTTATCGATGACCCAAACGTGTTTTCAGCAGTGTCATAATCTTAGGGGTTCCTTCCTCTTAGGTTTTAGAGCTAACCTAGGAAATCTTTTGGTAGAAGTTTGTAACAGATTATTTTACCTGTGCAGAAAAGTAGTGAAGATTTTAGTAATTTCCCTCACATGACTGATCAGTTGAACGACTAAGGAAAAAGAACAGGGTGTTACCATCGTTGCTACAGCGGTGTGTGGGAGACAGACGATATACAGGAATGAGGAACGTTCCTACAGGGCTGTCTGAGAACGGAGACCTTTTTCTCGTGTCTTTCTTTTTTCTTTCCTTTTTTCGTTTGTTTAATTTTTGTCAGCTGATTCACAGACCAATAGATGGAAATCCACTGCTTACTTTCTTGCAAGAGAAAGGGATCTCCAACAGTGCTGCGGAGACAGACGATATACAGGAATGAGGAACGTTCCTACAGGGCTGTCTGAGAACGGAGACCTTTTTCTCGTGTCTTTCTTTTTTCTTTCCTTTTTTCGTTTGTTTAATTTTTGTCAGCTGATTCACAGACCAATAGATGGAAATCCACTGCTTACTTTCTTGCAAGAGAAAGGGATCTCCAACAGTGCTGCGGGACTGCGTCCAAATGGTACTGAAAATATCCCAGGATTCTGTGAGTCAGGGGTTTTCGTTTGTCGATTGGTTTGGTGTAAGAGAGATGCCTCTCTCTTTGCGAGACCCTGTTTGGCGAATATCTGTTGGGGCGGGAAATCTTGGAGATAGAAACGACTGAACTATTGTGGCATTCCTTGGCGAAACTCGGTACAAATCTGGTAGGGAAAAACAAAATGTCCTACTCTGTCATAAGTGGGATTTGAACCCACGCCTACCATACGGAGACCAGAAGACCCGAACACAAGCAGTAGCAAGCTTGAGTCTGGCGCCTTAAACCACTCGGCCATCCTGACACTATGACGCAGGAGGTGCAAGTACACGTGATGAGTAATGATGACTTACGGCTCGCCTCCCGGCTGAATCCCAGCCGCAAAAGTTATCTCTGGAATTTGCCCGACTAAACAGGAGTTCCGAATTCACTGATTACGGAATGAAAGCGTACAAGAGTACAACTGTTAGTGCGGAACTGAATAATTTTTACAGTACTGGAGACCAAGATGGGAGTGGGGGAACAAGATATGGAGGAGACGTTTCCACGTCGCCTCTCCCCTTCCTCCAGTAACTCCCTGCGCTCGGCCCTGCCCTCTCCCTCTGACCCAGCCCTCCTGCCCCGCATAGACCTCTGCTTACGATCCTGACCCTGTGGGGTCACTTTGCTCTTTGTTGCTTAAGTCCTGATGCAGCAGCTCCAACATGATGCTGCCCCAGGGCCGGTGGAAACTTTTCTGGACAAGAGGAGGTCATAGCAAGAGAGTGGGGCTGTTCTGTACATGGATTTCTAGGCATTCCGCCTTCTCCTCAACCTATCCGAAATGTGATTTCACCACCGGAAGTCATCCTTACATCTTTAATTTCATTACACAGTTGAGTAAACATCACCGTCTTCTGCCCTGTAGGGTCGCATGTGCTCTATAGTGATAAAGTGATAATCCTGTCTCTCCTCTCTCTAGAGCTCTCAGATGCTTTTCTGCAAATGTTACCCACTGTGGGAGGCAACAGCTTTTTCTTTTTTTCTTTTTTCAGACGAAGTCTTTCTCTTGTCCCCCAGTCTGGAGTGCAATGGCCCGATCTCGGCTCACTGCAACCTCTGCCTCCCGGGTTCAAGCGATTCTCCTGACTCAGCCTCCTGAGTAGCTGGGATTGCAGGTGCCCGCCACAACGCCTGGCTAATTTTTTGTGTTTTTACTAGAGACAGGGTTTCACTATGTTGGCCAGGCTGGTCTTGAACTCCTGGTCTCAAGTGATCCTCCCGCCTGGACCTCCCAAAGTGCTGCCATTGCAGGTGTGAGCCACCACACCTCACCCTAGTTTCAGTTATTTGTGCCTGGCTAGAAATGATCTATGTCTCCTCAGCTCCTGTTGCTCCCTTTTCATCCTACAAAGGAGGAGGCAAAAGTACTTGTTCCACAAAGTTTTATTATTAGGTATTTCAAAGGTCAACACAGTATTACAATAGCCTTATCATCAGGCATTAGCTGTAAGGAGAAGTGCTATGAATTTTAGTTGAGCCTTGTTTATCAGGCAGTGGCCACCAAAATATTACAAAATCAGAATCTTCTTTTTGCTTTGTATATAAACTCTTAGTCCTACAGAACCAGTTAGCTATCTACTGATCCAAGATTGTACTAATGTATGTAGATATTGTCAGTGGATACATTCTGTTTTGGGGTAAATAACTATGAGGCATAAAACTGTGTAAAGCACAGCCACTCAAAGCGTGGTCTGCAACCCAGTGCTAATTCATAAATGTTAGTTACCAGTCTGGTCTGTTTCAAGATATGGAGCTTATGCCAGAAGGCAAATCGACTATATCACTAAGCATCTTTACTTCCATTGAATGACTGATTATTGTAGGAATAGTTTCTTAGTGAAGGCAGCAGTGCATTTAATTATACTTTGGTGCAAGTTTATCTTATTGTAGACCAGTAACTGGTGTTCCCTGCACAATTTTGCACACCAATAGTTTTAGAGGGGTATTCCAACACTTGCATGGAGGTCAGCATTTGTTGTTCTTTTTTTTGGATGGAGTCTAGCTCAGCTGCCAGGTTGAAGTACAGTGGCACGATCTTGGCTCACTGCAGACTCCGCCTCCCGGGTTCAAGTAATTCTCCTCCCTCAGCCTCGGGAGTGGCTGGGACTACAGGTGCATGCCACCACACCCAGCTGATTTTTGTATTTTTAGCAGAGACGGGGTTTCACCATGTTGGCCAGGATGGTCTCCATCTCTTGACTTCGTGATCCACCATCCCTGGCCTCCCAAAGTGCTGGGACTACAGGCGTGAGCCACTGCACCCGGCCCAGTATATGTATTTTTAAAAGAGGATTCATTCTATTGGTATAATTAGAAAAATATTTATGAAACATTATTTATATAGTTCATGAAGTCTCCAAGAAAAACAAACTGGGATAACAAAGCCAGAAAATATCACTGCAGCCTTATCAGGTTACTTAGAATGAACCAAGCTATTGCTTAAAGCCAGAAGCTGCATCACATTCTTCCCCAGGCCAGATGCCTCCTCACCCTTTTTTGACAGAAGGTGAGCCTTCTATATACTAGTCTCACTGAGATGCATCTGTTGGGAAGAACCAAGACTTCCTCTGTCATAGCAGTTTATGGCAAACCTATTCATACTCGTCCTTGCAATGGCGGCGCTCCCAATGTGAGAAAACAAAAAATATGTTGAGGTAAATACTATTTTTTATCAGTTACTGAGGCTTCAACTTATCCTATCATTCAAAGTTTATGAAGTATTGGTCGAGTTCCGTGATTTACGCCTGTAATCCCAGCACTTTGGGAGAGACTGAGGCGGGCAGATCACTGACGTCAGCTCGAGACAGCCTGGCCAACATCACGAAATCCTGTCTCTACTAAAAATACAAAAATAAGCTGGGCATGGTGGCGGGCGCCTGTAATCCCAGCTACACTGGAGGCTGAGGCAAGAGAACTGCTTGAATCCGGGAGGCAAAGGTTGCAGTGAGCGGAGATCGCCCAGCCTGGGCAACAGAGAAAGATTCTGTCCAAAAAAAAAAAAAAAAAGTACATAAATTCATCACCCAACAAACTCCTGGGAGGTATCACTATAATTATAACAACAATCAGATAATGCAGATTATTCTGCATTTGCACTTCCAGATCCATTATTTGCCTTTCTTCTCCCTGGAAGGCTGTATCACTTGGCTCCTGGCTCCCGGCTCAGGCTCCCGGATTCAGCCAATGGAAGACAGCAGCAGGAGATAAGAGGGCACAAAGAAAGAGAGGCAGATGCATGTACAGTATTTCTCCTACTTGCTCCCGGACAAGCTGTGTTCCTCCCATGGGCACAGCTCCCAGTGGGTGGTTCCTGTCCCGTTGCTGGAACTCATGCCAAATTCTGGCAATTCTGCCCCTTCCCTTTTCCCTTAATGCCTAGGAATATTGAAGATTCCCACTGTTCTGATCCCTAAAGATTTCTTCACATCTTGGTTCTCTAATTCTATAAAGAAGCCCTCCAATAGTCTCTCCTCAATCCACCCTTGGAATGTGCCCTGATGAATATAACCAGATTTACCCAAGTCCACTTCTGAGCCTTACTCTCCTGACAGCAGTGTGGGGAGGCGCTTCAAAGATGGAGCCTAGGTCGGGCGCGGTAGCTCACGCCTGTAATCCTAGCACTTTGGGAGGCCGAGGTGGGCGGATCACGAGGTCAGGAGATAGAGAGCATCATGGCTAACACAGTGAAACCTCGTCTCTACTAAAAAATACCAAAAATTAGCCGGGCGTGGCGGCGAGCGACTGTAATCCCAGCTACTCGGGAGGTTGAGGCAGGAGAATGGCGTGAACCCGGGAGGCGGAGCTTGCAGTGAGCCGAGATTGCGCCACGGCACTCTAGACTAGGAGAGAGCAAGATTCCTTCTCAACAACAAAAAAAAAAAAGATGGAGCCTATAAGAGCCTCAAGGTCCATGGCCTGAATAGTAACTTCCCTGCATTTGTGATTTTCCCTCTTAAACATAACTCTGAAATTAGAAATCGATATAATGGATGCTCTGAAAATACTCATTAAGACATTCTAATTAGACAAAGGTATACTACAATAGAAAGAAGCAGGATTTTTTTTTTTTTTTTTTTTTAGATGAAGTTTCACTCTTGCCACCCAGGCTGGAGAGCAATGGTGTGATCTCAGCTCACTGCAACGTCTGCCTCCCAGGTTCAAGCAGTTCTCCTGTCTCATCCTCCTGAGTAGCTGGGATTACAGGTGCGCGCCACCACAGCTGGCTAATTTTTTGTATTTTGTTTTGTTTTGCTTTGTTTTGTTTTGAGACGGAGTCTCACTCTGTCGCCAGGCTGGAGTGCAGTGGCCCGATCTCAGCTCACTGTAACTTCCGCCTCCCGGGTTCAAGCGATTCTCCTGCCTCAGTTCTCCCAAGTAGCTGAGATTACAGGCATGCCCAGCTAATTTTTGTATTTTAGTACAGACAAAGTTTCACCATGTTGGCCAGGATAGTCTCCATCTCTTGACCTCATGATCCACTCGCCTCGGCCTTTCAAAGTGCTAGGATTACAGGCATGAGCCGCCACTGGACCATTTTTTGTGTTTTCAGTAGAGACGGGGTTTCATCTCATTGGCCAGGCTGGTCTCGAACTCCTGACCTCAGGTGATCCTCCCACCTTGGCCTCCCAAAGTGTTGGGGTTACAAGCGTGAGCCACTGCTTCCTACTGGAAGTAGGAATTAATAACAATAAAAACAATAAAGTTAATTGTTTAATTTAGTATCACAGAGTCAAAGGGACAGATCCTACATTTACTAAATTCTGAATTATTCAGCTCCTCAAATCACATTTATCAGAAGGTTAAACCAAATACAAATAAATATTACTTCAGCATTTTTTATAATTTAGAAAGTATTACAATATAATCATTTGACTTATACATAAATTCAAAAGTCAACCAATAGCCATCAGTATGTTGATTTATTTCCTTCTAAGATTTTGCTATGCAAATACACTGAGAATAAAATTGTGATCATTCATAAAGTTTTGCCCTCTGCTTTTTTCACTCAATGGTAGTTCATGAACTTTCTCTGTATTATTAAATGCAGGTTTCTTTTAAAAACCTTTAAGAGCTGCATGATATTCCATGTGAATATGGTACAGTAAGATAAGCTTGCACCAAAGTATAATTAAATGCACTGCTGCCTTTACTGAGGAAGTTTTCCTACAATCAGTGAGTCAATGGAACTGAATATGATTAGTGATATAGTTGATTTGCCTTCTGGCACAAGCTCCATATACAATATATACCTATACACGTACACATATATGTACCTACATATACCTATATATAGTATATAGTATATAGTGTGGTGTTCATAAGTTGAAAGGTAGACCATTACCTATTTTCTAAAATCCAGATTCACAAGCAGAGACTTGAACCTGGGAGACGGCAGTGCAGTCAGGGCATCTTTGGGAATGTGGCTAACAAATTTGGTAGAGGAAATGTGTACAGGAACAGGCTACCTATCCACTCCTAGTTCCCGCCCTTCAGCATTCTCCCTTTCATCTTTATTTTTCCTTTATGTCTGTGTTTTCTCACCACTGTCCCCTTCCCTCTGCCCCCTAACTTATTAGTCTTCTCTAATTCTGAAAGAGCCCAGAGGCCGGGCGCGGTGGCTCAAGCCTGTAATCCCAGCACTTTGGGAGGCCGAGACGGGCGGATCACGAGGTCAGGAAATCGAGACCATCCTGGCTAACACGGTGAAACCCCGTCTCTACTAAAAAAAACAAAAAAAACAAAAAAACAAAAAACTAGCCGGGCGAGGTGGCGGGCGCCTGTAGTCCCAGCTACTCGGGACGCTGAGGCAGGAGAATGGCGTGAACCTGGGAGGCGGAGCTTGCAGTGAGCTGAGATCCGGCCACTGCACTGCAGCCTGGGCGACAGAGCGAGACTCCGTCTCAAAAAAAAAGAGCTCAGGTTGAGAAAAGCTCTGTAAAAGAGGCCATACCTAATTTTATCAAGAACTGAAGGTCTGTTTTATCTTTTTGTTCCAGACACCATCCATGTAAGTTCCCTGGTGCAAGCCTCTGCTGACTTGTGGAAAATGAAGTGAGAAGTAGAGATATTAAGGCTGGTACTTTTCCAGAATTTCAGTCCTTGCAGGCCCTCGCGTAGCTGCCAAAACACTTGCGATATAATAGTGCGTTTGCAGGTTAAGTATTGTGTCACAAGTGCCTAATGTGGTAGACATTTGAATGCATGCCTTGCCTACTCTTAATTACTGTGTACTCCTTGAGATAAAGAAGTGACATCCATAGTCTCTTTCCCATAATGATTGCTCATGCATTAGTGAATACTGTATTAAATGAATACCGTTAAGAATCAGAAGTCTTTTTTTTTTTTTTTGAGACGGAGTCTCACTCTCTCTCCCAGTCTGGAGTGCAGTGGCAGGATCTCGGCTCCGCCTCCCGGGTTTACGCCATTCTCCTGCCTCAGCCTCCCGAGTAGCTGGGACTACAGGCGCCCGCCACCATGCCTGGCTAATTTTCTGTATTTTTAGTAGAGAGAGGGTTTCACCGTGTTAGCTAGGATTGTCTCGATTTCCTGATCTCGTGATCCGCCAGCCTCGCCCTCCCAAAGTGCTGGGATTACAGGCGTGAGCCACCGCGCCCGGTTTAAGAATCAAAAGTCTTAATCTCAGCAGACAAGGAAAGAAAGAGAGCCCACTGAGATACCGTAAGAGCATTAAAAACAAAAACAAACAAAACAAATAAACAACAACAAAAAGAATTAGGCTCAAGTGATTCCTCTGAACGTAATAGACCTGTGTTTCACTGAGGTTATTCTTTTCTTTAGGCACTAGAAATCAGGAGGCGGAACACTGTACCTAAACATAAAACGACATTCTCAAAAACTGCCCTGCACAAGCTTGTTGGGACTTCACGATCCTTCTTGGACCTGCATCCCCCTCTTCTCTGGAACTCGGGTGATGTTAAGGAGCTTCAGAAGAAAGGGTCCCTTCTACCCAAGGAAGTTTAGGATTTTGGAGAATCTGAACAAACAACTGGCCCCTCTGGGAGGCGAACCTTTGATTCTAAGAAGTTCAGGATGGAGAATAGCGATAAAATTGACCTTACATTCTCTCCACTCTCACTCTGCCGCATTCATATGACCCTCCATTTCTTGTTTGGTTTTCCTATCGTTTGAGTTTATGCCACTTCCGGTCACAAGGGCATTATTTTGCCGGTATGACTTTGGGGAATGAAGGTGGGGATGTGGAATGTGTGATTGTTTTACCCCGTAAGACCTTTTGGAGAGCTGGCTGGATTGCTCTTAAACAGCAGATTTCACAGCCTCTCTTCTGGAAGGGAGAGCTGCGTCCTTGGGATAAGACAGGGACATAGGGCCTGGATTCCCCACTTCCCAACCAGTGGTTCTCATTTTTTTCTGAGTTGTTACTTGTATTTGTCAGTAGTTGAGGACTTTTTTATTTTTACTTATTTTATTTTTTTAAGGGATCCTGTTTATGAGCACAGGGCCCTCGACTTAAGGAGACTTAAGATTTGTGGTTTAGTTTACTTTTTTACCCCGGTCTGCTTGTCGGAGCCGAGTCTCAAATAGCTTTTCTCACGCCCCTCCCAGCCACTTTCCCCTTGCGGAAGAGAACAAATTTCTGGTTTCTTTGCCACAGCGCCGTTGGATGGAACTCTTTTATTTGGATTTCAGTGTCGCTCAGTGGAGAATGAGAAACACGGCAAGGATTTACGCCCTGGGTGGAGGCTCCAAAAGGATACAATCTTAAAGGCGACTCCAGCAGGCGGAGCCTCTCTTCGGCTTCTGTCCCTGGGAGGTGCTTCACGGCCCCCTTCCAGACTGTCTAACCCTTACCCTCACCTATTAGTGTGGCTCTTTTGATTTATGATTTGGGGGAATTTGAGACAGATGAAGGCACTATTCCCCTAAGGCGCTAAGAACTGAAGTCCGGAATATCTGGGCGTTAAGCAGCGTGAAAAGTACAGCAGACACTGAGGCGTAGCTAAAAATGGCCAAAAGCTAATTGGAGGGGATGCTAAAACTATTAGAGAACGCAGGGATTTGCAATGTTTGACCATAGGCCAGAAAATTGGAAGAAAGAGGAAAGTGAAAAATCAAATATTCTAGAAACCAAACAGCAACAAAACTGAGCTGAGAGTGAAAACAGCTTTAGTAAAAGGCAGTAAGCAAGCTTTTAACGTGGCCCTGTGGCTCAGGGGTTGGAGCGCTGGTCTCGTTAAGCCACGGGTCGTGAGTTCAAATCTCGCCAGGGTCTGTGCAGGCTAACCCCTGGGTTTGAGGTGTTTGCTTTCGAGGTCTGTAGTTCTTGTGTCTTTTATCTTTTTTTGAGACGAAGTCTCGCTCCGTCACCGGACGGGTGCAATGGCGCCATCTGAGCTCACTACAACCTCCGCCTCCCGGGTTCAAGCAATTTTTTCCCGCCTCAGCCTCCCGAGTAGATGGGACAACAGGCGTGCACCACAAAGCCCGGCTAATTTTTGTGTTTTGGGGTAGAGACAGGGTTTCACCATGTTGGCCAGGCTGGTTTGGAACTCCTGATTTCAGGAGATCCGCCCGCCTCGCCCTCCCAAAGTGCTGAGACTACAGGCGTCAACCACCGCGCCCAGCCGAAGGGTGCGTTTATTAGATGCCAAAACCTAAAACTGGAAATTATTCAAATCGATAAGCACCCATTTTAGCCCACCTTCTCAGAATGCAGGAATGTACTGGTAGCAAAAGTAGGAAATGCTAGAAATACACTTCTGGTTCCAAAATGGCAGAAGCAAGCTGGCTTCACTGCTTCCTACTGAAAACCAAAACTAAATACACAGCACCAAAATTATCACCAAAAGTACGGAATTCTAAAATTAAAATTCCTCATAACAGATGGAAATGAAACTGCTGTGCTATCTGAACTGTTGATACAAGAAATTCAGCTGTAGGAATCTTTGAAGATCTACCAATACAAGAATTAGTGGCAATATAAACCAGTTAATAAATGCCTCTTTCTGATAAACTAATTTGTATCAATCTCAGTCACCTGCAACCTAAGGAGTTCCCACTAATGTAGTCATTGTAGGTCTAAAGAAACTATATTATAATTATTGATTTTATGATGCTTATTTAATGGACTGTAAGCTCCCTGATAACAGGCATCATATCTTATTTAATATTGTATCTCAGAGCCTTGCAAAGTATGAACCCTAGTCTCTGCTAAGTAAAGGTTTCTTGAATGAAGCACAGCTAAAGAAATGCAACCAGGCTGGGCGCGGTGGCTCAAGCCTGTAATTCCACGCCGAGGTAGAATCATTTTAGTCTAGGAGTTCAAGGTTGTAGTGAGCTATGGTCAAGCCCCTGGGTGACAGAGCTGAGACCCTGTGAAAAGAAAAGAAAAGAAGAGAAGAGAAGAGAAGAGAAAAGAAAAGAGACAATCAGAATGTAATGAGTTTGTAAATACCACAGGAGGTCGAAAATTTACCTGAAGCCCAAGAAATCAAAGTCAGCAAATATAGAGGAACAAAGAAAACAACACAGCAAACTCTGATAAAGATTCTACCTAAATGTTAAGTGATCAGTCCTCCTGGTCTCAATTTATGCCTCAGAATCGGAACTGAGCTGCCTGCAAAATTAAACACCCAAAGATAACATCTGAGTGGCTCACATAAATTGTTAAAATCAATAATCTATATCAGAGACTAAAATGATGGAGTTTCTCTCCACCACATTTGTTCTAAATACTGAATAATATAATAATGTTCACAAGTCACAAATAGACTCCGCAAAATGGTAATTTGGATTCCTGAAATAATCCAACACTTTTTGCTGTACTAAGTTTGGAAAATCTACTTTAAATTGCTTAAGAATCAGGACAGGCACAGATTATTCATTTCTACTAAAATCCACCAGAGCAGCTTTTAGTTGCTTGCACTTTAGGACTATCATTCCTTTCTGAAAGCCCTCAGGGTACTTTATGTTTCCATGGCTTCATAGATACTGCTTTCTCTGCATGCAATAATAATTTCATCCCTTCTTCTAGCTAAGTCCTACCACTTCAGAATTCAAATATGTATCACTTTGCCCTCAATCTAGGTGAGAGGTGCTTTTTCATAGCACCATTTGCACATCTTTATTATATTTGAATAATATCTAGTAAATAATAATGTATATTTTCTTTTCTTTTCTTTTTTAGAGGAAGTCTAATTCTGTCACCCAGGCTGGAGTGCAGTGGCGCAATCTCAGCTCACTGCAACCTCCGCCCCCCAGGTTCAAGCGATTCTCCTGCCTCAGCCTCCCAAGTAGCAAAGATTACAGGTGCCCAGCACCACGCCGGGCTATTTTTTGTATTTTTAGTAGAGATGGGCTTTCAGCATGTTGACCACGCTGGTCTCGAACTCCTAACTTCAGGTGATCCGCCCGTCTTGTCCTCCCAAAGTGCTGAGATTACAACGCCCAGCCTCTTTCTGTATTTTTGAAACCGCTTTTGCAAAGATTATAACAGTGGGAAAAGTATGACCATGAAAGAGATCTGACCTGACTCCATCTTGGCCTTTGCCTGCAAGCTGCCCTTATTCATTCCTGGCTGTAAGTCGAACTAACTTTGGGACGAATTTAATTTTTAATTATCATTTAAAAGCCCTAGCTTCTGAATTTTCAGGGGGCGTGATTTGAGTAATAGTAAAACTCCAGTCTCCCGTTTAGCTGACTTTGTGTGTATTAAACTCTTTCTCCATTGCCATTCCCCGTCTTGATAAATCAGCTCCACCTGGGCAGCTGGCAGGACAAACTTTTTGGGCAGTTACATTTAGAAGTTTGGTAACCATGAGGATGTGTCTCCATTTTGTTTATCTATTTGTTTTTTCTAAATTCTGGGGTGACCTAAAAGGTATCTCAGTTTTGTTTTTGTTTGTTTGTTTGAGACAGAGTCTCGTTGTGTCACACAGGCTGGAATGCCATGGGGGGATCTTGGCTCACTGCAGCCATCACCTCCCCGGTTCAAGAGGTTCTTGTGCCTCAGTCTCCTGAGTAGCTGGGACTACAGGCGTGTACCACCACATCCAGCTAATCTTTGTATTTTTAGTAGAGACTGGGTTTCGCCATGTTGGTCAGGCTGGTCTTAAACTCCTGGCGTCAAGCGATCTGCCTACCTCATCCTCTCAAAGTGCCAGGATTACAGGTGTGAGCCACCGAGCCCAGCCACGGTATCTGTTCTGATGGATTGAAAGTACTTGTTTTTTGTGGAACATGGCTTTCTTTATAAATATTTACAAATATTTCTATTGAAGTTTTGTTTCCTTTTCCACTGAAGTTATTCTCAACTTCAGACACAAGTTACCTGATTTTGCTTAGTTCTCCATTATCTTTCAATAAAATTTATAACTATTTTTATATGTTTGTCTTTTTCCTTTGAATTATTTGAAATTTTCACTAACCTTTTCTTGTCACTCAGTTTTTTGGGGAAGGACCAAAAAACTCCTTTACTTGCTGTTTCTAATTTGTTAATTCTGTTATTGTTATAGCACACTCTTTTATTTGCTCTTCAATTTCCATTTTCACTCAATTCTGTTATCTTCTACAGAGGGAAATAGAACTTTTTCCTTGACTTTCTTAGGTTTAGTGAGTGGAGTCTTAGAAATTAAACTGACAAAAAACAGTAATAGGAGAAAAGGCATACAAACTTTGTTTGATGCTAATATTTTAATTTTAATGTGTACACAGGGGTCTCACAGAAAAGAAAGTAAAAACCCAAACAAGTGTTTAGGCTTGAGAACTTATGCACTATTTAACAAAGGGTGATAAATACTGGAGAACTGATGAGACAAATGAAAAGCATTTAGGCTTTTAGGTAAGGTAAATATACAGATCGGGGGAAGGTGTTAATGGAAGTAAGGTTTGTTTAAGCAGATTGTAGGTGATGCATTATAATTGTCTCCTCTTCCCACTATGTGAGAGGGGAGAGGGAAGACCTTCACAAAAGAAAAATTTATGCTCTGCTCTTAGACAGAAAGGGGGAAGGTAGAGAGCATTTCTGGCATCTGATGTTTCACTCAGTTGGCTTCAGCTAAAAACAATTCTTATGCTATAGTAGCATATTTTGAGATGGCATATTTTGATACCCTTCACTTGTCTTTTTTTTCTTTTCTTGAGACAAGGTAACTTTTAAATTTTTTTTGTAGAGGCGGGGTCTCAGTAGGATGCACATGCTGATCCCAAACTCCTGTCCTCAAGTGATCCTTCCTCCTCAGCCTCCCAAAGTGTTGGGATTACAGGCGTGAGCCACAGCACAAAGCCCCCTTCATTTGTCTTTGAACTCATTTTCTTAGCATCCAGAGCATAAGCATATGACAAAGAATTCACCAACCAAATTCATCCACGTCAGGCTTTGATTCAGAAATTGTGGACACAGGCCGGACGCAGTGGCTCACGCCTGTAATCCCAGCACTTTGTGAGGCCAAGGTAGGTGGATCACCTGAGGTTTAAAATTTGAGACCAGCCTGGCCAACACAGTGAAACCCCACCTCTACTAAAAACACAAAATTAGCTGGGTGTAGTGGCTCACGCCTGTAGTCCCAGCTACTCGGGAGGCTGAGACAGGAGAATCTCTTGAACCCGAGGGGTGGAGGTTGCAGTGAGCTGAGACTGTGCCATTGCACTCCAGCCTGGGCAACAGAGTGAGACTCCATCTAAAAAAAAAAAAAACAGAAGGAAAGAAAAGAAAGAAAAGAAACGAAATTGTGGACATAAAGAAGCAGACAGTACAAGGCATCCATTTGGGTGATGGTAGTAGCAAATATGTTCATTTTCCTAGAAAAGCCATTAACTATTGCCTTGTAGTGGCAACAGTGTGTGAGCAGTTCTGTAGTGGATTTTGGGTGTTGTTTCTAGCTCCATAGTCTATAAGCCTGGTGTTCTGGCTTACTCAGGTGTTCTATGAACTACTTTATAATCTTTAGTGAATTCCTTATCTACTTCTTGTAGAGCTGGTTTAGCCATTTCAAAGTGCCTGCCATACCTGAAGAACTCTAACTTGCCAGTTTTAAATTGTTCTTCTAGCTTAGGTGAAATCGTTGGTTTGAGTGTCTGGAGTGGCGAACTCAATTCTTGCCTCCTAGCAGGAAATAATTTGTCCGAGGGGCATAAGGCAAAGTAAGAGACCAAGGCAAGTTTTAGAGCTTGGAAGAAGGCCAAGCGTGCAACTTGAGAGATCCGTGTGCTGTTTGGCCCTTGACTGGGGGTTTTATACATTGGCATGGTTCTGGGGTTTCTGTTTCTCTTCTTTTGATTTTTTCCTTAAGGTGGGCTATCTGCATGCTCAGGGGCCTGCCAGCACTTGGGAGGGGCCGCAAGCACTGTGTGTTTACTGAAGTTGTGCACATGCTCATTTGAGATGTTTTCCCTTACCAATCTAGTGTTTCTAGTGTTCCTAGAGGAAGGTCATACACTGGTTAAAGGCCACTGTTTTGCCTCTTAGTGCACATGTTTGACCCCCTCGCCCAATTCCTGAGATCTTACTGGGAAGCTGCTGATCACCAACATAACACCAAATGTTTTCTATCTATTGGGAGACTGCCTCTATTAGGAGACTGCCTTTCCCTAGTGCTGGCTATGACCAATTATTATTTTATTTATTTATTTATTTATTTATTTATTTATTTATGACGGAGTCTCACTCTGTCACCCAGGCTGGAGTGCAGTGGTGCGATCTCAGCTCACTGCAAGCATCGTCTCCGGGGTTCACGCCATTCTCTCACTTCTGCCTCCCGATTAGCTGGGACTACAGGCGCCTGCCACCACGCCCTGCTAATTTTGTTTTTGTATTTTTAGTAGAGACAGGGTTTCACCATGTTAGCCGAGATGGTCTCGATCTCCTGACGTGGAGATCTGCCCGCCTTGGCCTCCCAAAGTGCTGGGATTACAGGCGTGAGCCACAGCGCCCGGCCGACCAATTATTATTTTAGAGAGACAGTTTAACAAGTGCCTGATCATCACCTACTGGTGACCTGATATTAATGGGGCAGGGGATTGGGGTAGCTAGGCAGACATGCCCTGCTCATGTCTGTCTAGTGCCCTCTCTAACATGAGGTTTTCAGAAATAATTAGCCTTAGGACCATATCCTTCCACTAACCCTATCTTTTCTGATCACCATCCTCACCTTCCTTCTGGGGAGAGAAAGGTGTAATGGATTTAGTGTTCTTATGATCTGTGATGGCAAATTATGTGTGTTAATTTGATTGGGGTAAGGAATACCCAAAAAGCTTGGATAAAACATCATTTCTGGATATGTCTGCAGGAGTGTTTCTGAAAGAGATTAGCATTTCAATCAGCAGACTGAGTAAAGCAGATCCACCCTCACCAGTGCACATGGACATCATTCAATCCATTAAAGGCCTGAAAAGAACAACAAGGTGGAGGGAGGGATAATGCTCTGTCTTCTTGAGTTGGGACACACATGTTCTCCTGTCATTGGAGCTCCTGGCTTTGGGATCTTCAGACTGTAGGATTACACTAGAGCCTCCCTTCTTGTCCTAGGACATTGGACTCAGACTGAATTACACCACTGACTTTCCAGGCTCTCCAGCTTGCAGACAGCAGACCATGGGACTTCTTGGCCTTTGTAAGCTCACAAGCTAAGTTTCAGAATAAATCTCCTCTCATATATCTAGTATCTATCTATCTATCTACCTATCTATCTATCTGCTATTTGTTCGGTTTCTCTGGAGAATCCTGACTAACACATGGCTTTATATATGATGCTAATTACTCCACAGTGATGAGAGGGAGCTTTAGTGTGATTTTCTGGGCATCTTTATGGCAACTGACCCCTATTTCCACATTATTTTATTTTTTTCTTTGTGTCTTGCCAAGCCTTGATTATTTCTTGGAGATCACTCATTCTGGGTAGTCTCCGAAATCACTCCCAAAGACTCTCCTAACTGTATCCTACAGAGAGGAGATGCCAAAATAATGAAGTTTGACAGCTCTATCTTGTGACAAGTATCCCCGGTCAGTGTTGCGGGATAGGGGTTTCTAGTATAGAGGGATGTTGTGCAACTTTTTCCTGGTCTGCATTCCTCCACTCCACCCCCTACCCTCTCACCCCCTGCCCTACACAATCTAAATACTACCTGTGAGCCTGAAATATCTGAGACAGGTCTCAATCAATATAGAAAGCTTATTTTGCCAAGGTTCCGAACATGCCTGTGACATAGCCTCAGGAGGTCCTGATGACACGTGCCCAAAGTGGTCAGGGTACAGCTTGCTTTTATACGTTTTAGGGAGACATGAGACATCAATCAATATGTGTAAGATGTACATTGGTTTGGTCTGGAAAGGGACAACTTGAAGAAGTTGAGGGGAGGGGGCTTCCAGGTCATAGGTAGATAAGAGACAAACAGTTGCATTCTTTTGAGTCCTTGATCAAGGACTCAGTTCACTGAATACACAATTTACGTGGGGGTAGCAAATTGTCATTTATGCCTTAGTCTCACTCAGGGAAACTGCATTTTTACATAAACAATAGGGCAGAGGAAGCAATCAGATATGCATTTGTCTCAGGAGAGCAGAGAGATGACTGTCTGTCCCACACCTGTGAAGATAATCTATCAATTTACATTGCCAGGATAAAATTCAACAGACTGTTTTAGGGTGAAGATCTTGAGGCCCACAAGGAATTTCCTTGTGGGAAAACTGTGAGGGAGGTATGTAGCTTTTTCATCTTTGTAGCTATCTTATTTAGGATTAAAATAGGAGGCAGGTTTGTCTGACGCATTTCCCAGCTTGACTTTTCCCTTTGTCTTAGTGATTCTGGGGTCCTGAGATTTATTTTCATTCCACACACTAAATTGGAGAAATTTTTTATTTTTTATTTTTTTTTGAGACAGAGTTTCACTCTTGTTGCCCAGGCTGGAGTGCAATGGCACAATCTCAGCTCACTGCAACCTCTGCCTCCTAGGTTCAAGCAATTCTCCTGCTTCAGCCTCCAAAGTAGCTGGGATTACAGGCATGCACCACCATGCCCCGCTAATTTTTTGTATTTTTTGTAGAGATGAGGTTTCACCATGTTGGCCAGGCTGGTCTGGAACTCCTGAACTCAGATGATCCACCCACCTCGGCCTCCAAAAGTGCTGAGATTACAGGCACGAGCCACGTGCCTGGCCATGATGACTTTCAATCTCCTCTTCTCTCAGTGATTAATCTCTGGTTGTTTGATGACATTCCTAGGAAAAAAAGTTCAAGACAATTGTATTCCTTTTGGAAGAACTTCCTTCAGTCATGTATGGGGAACTTCAGAGACAGCCCCTCCCTGTACTTGTACTTGGAGGAGAGAAACAAGGGAAGCCAGAGAGACCTTAATTTTGAGGCAGCTTCTAAGCCTTCCAGTTTCCTTTAAGTCTAAGAACTCAGCATCCCCAAGCACCATACTTTGGGGTATCCTTTTCTAATCCCCAACACATACATAAATTTTGAAAGAATCACCCCAAAAATGAACAATTAAGGGCACAAATCTAGAATAAAAATTCTGAGAATTAGCCAGGTACAGTGGCTCACGCCTGTAATCCTGGCACTTTGGGAGGTTGAGGCAGGTGGATCATGAGGTCAGGAGATCGAGACCATCCTGGCTAACACGGTGAAACCCTGTCTCTACTAAAAATACAAAAATTAGCCAGGCGTGGTGGAGGGCGCCTGTAGTCCCAGCTACTTGGGAGGCTGAGGCAAGAAAATAGCTTGAACCAGGGAGGCAGAAGTGGCAGTGAACCGAGATTGCGCCACTGCACTCCAGCCTGGGCGCCAGAGCAAGATTCTGTCTCAAAAAAAAAAAAAGTTCTGAAAATTGACATATATTTCAAGGTTCTCTCTCTGTTCACACAGGTGATACATTGATTCTATAAATGAATGCATTTAAGCATCCATTAGACAAAAAACTGAAAACAAGCACTAATATCCTCCAACTCGGGCTGGGCACGGTGGCTCAGCCTATAATCCCAGCACTTTGGGAGGCTGAGGTGGGTGGATCACTTGAGGTCGGGAGTTCGACACCAGCCCGACCAACATGGTGAAACCCCATCTCTACTAAAAATATAAAAATTAGTCAGGCATAGTGGCCAGTGCCTGTAATCCCAGCTACTCGGGAGGCTGAGGCAGGAGAATCGCTTGAACCTGGGAGGTAGAAGTTGCAGTGAGCTAGGAGATCACACCATTGCACTCCAGCCTGGGTGACGGCATGTGAAAAACAAAAAACAAACACACAAAAAAACCTTTGTTCACCCTGAAATGTTTAAAATACTATTTCAACATTTTCACTTTATTAATATAGCCTTAATTAAATATTTGTGATGAGGAATACACCAAAAGGTAAACAGCATTTTTCTCAGATTTAAAAAGGCTCATCACTTTTCTCAAATGGCAAAGGAGGCACTGCCATATCTGATTCTGGAACAAAATGATTAGACCCTTGAGTCTTGGACCCTTGAGAATCATCTTTTTTTTTTATTATTATTAGAAAAAAATTCCCTGCCATTGTTGCACAGAGAATAATATTTTTGAGAGGGAATTTGAGTATATTACCTACAGTTGCTGTTTCAGATGAGTTTAAATAGGACATATCAGTTGCTACCAGATCTTTATCTCCTTGAAAAGTAGTTTAAAGACTTTGTAATTTTTTCTATATTTGTGTAACTATTGTAAAAATAGCACGTTTATTTTCATGTTTTTGTTCCCCAACTTAAAACATAATTTTTTTAGTAGGGGGTGGTGATTCATGCCTGTAATCCCAGCACTTTGGGAGGCCGAGGTGGGTGGATCACGAGGTCAGGAGTTCGAGACCAGCCTGGCCAACATGGTGAAACCCCATCTCTACTAAAAATACAAAAATTAGCCAGGTGTGGCGGTGGGCGCCTGTAATCCCAGCTACTTGGGAGGCTGAGGCAGGAGAATTGCTTGAACCTGGGAGGCGGAAGTTATAGTGAGCCAAGATCATGCCACTGCACTCTAGCCTGGGTGATAGAGCAAGACTCCGTCTCAAAAAAAAAAAAAAAAAAAAAAAAGAAAAGAAAAGAAAAAAAGAAAGAAAACATATACGTATATTTTTTGACAAAATCTTATTCTGTGGCCCAGGCTGGAAGGCTGGAGTGCAGTGGCACAATTACAGCACACTACAGCCTCGACCTCCCAGGCTCATGTGATCCTCCCACCTTAGTCTTCTGAGTAGCTAGGACCACAGATGACTGCCACCACACCCGGCTAATTAAAAAAATTTTTTTGCAGAGATGGGTTCTCACTATACCAGGCTAGTCTTGAACTCCTGGCCTCAAACAATCCTCCTGCCTCAGCCTCCTAAAGTGTTGGGATTACAGGCTGAGCCACCCCAGCCGGCCTCCCAAAACTGGCCAAAACATAATATTAACTACTACTCCCAAAACTACATTTTTTTTTTTTTTTTTTGAGATGGAGTTTGGCTCTTGTTGCCCAGGATGGAGTGCAATGGCGTGATCTCAGCTCACCGCAACCTCCGCCTCCCAGGTTCAAGCGATTCTCCTGCCTCAGCCTCCTAAGTAGCTGGGATTATAGGCATGCACCACCACGCCCAACTAATTTTGCAGTTTTAGTAGAGACAGGGTTTCTCCATGTTGGCTAGGCTGGTCTCGAACTCCTGAGCTCAGGTGATCTGCCTGCCTCGGCCTCCCAAAGTGCTGGGATTACAGGCGTGAGCCACCCCCTCCTTCGCCTCCCCAAACTACTTCTAATCACTCTTAATGACATTATCAATAGTATCAGGATTTCTATCAGTCAGGATCCCAAGAGAAAACAGGTGTCTTATTCAAATTGCAATAATTTCAGAAGGATTTAATAAAGGGACTGTTTACTAAAGGTGTCTAGTAAAGGTATGGGCAGGCTGCGGGAAGGAAAAAGAAGAGGGCAGTACTCTAGGGTTACTGATAGTAGAGTGGTCAATGCCCCTAGACCTGAAGGAGAGAGGAAAAAGCCATTACTGAAATTTGGAGGAAAGGTCCGCTTTGATGAACTAGCCAGAGTTGACCCACAGAAAGAGATTCAGATAAATAAATACTCTAGCCTCTTTCTCCAATCTCATTCTGATCTAATGCTAGTGTTTCCACTAATGAAATTCAACTTGAGGCCAGGATGGTGGCTCACACCTATAATCCCAATCCCAGCACTTTGGGAGGCCGAGGCGGGCGGATCACAAGGTCAGGAGTTTAAGACCAGCCTGGTCAAAATAGTGAAACCCCATCTGTGCTAAAAGTACAAACATTAGCCGGGCATGGTGGCACATGCCTGTAGCCCCAGCTACTTGGGAGGTTGAGGCAGGAGAATCGCTTGAACCTGGGAGGCGGAGGTTGCAGTGGGCTGAGATTGCCACTGCACTCCAGCCTGGGTAACGGAGCAAGACTCCGTCTCAAAAAAAAAAAAAATTCAACTTGAAACCAGAGGCCTGGGACGTCTATTGGTATAGATCATACAGGTCAGCTTTCTACCGCACAGTGGGTAGAGAACTGAAGACAGTCACTTTTTTAACATCAACAATTCAAAACATTCAGCTTTCCATCTACCATTTTCTCCGATCATGATTTTATGCTTATAAATCCTATATTATGTCACTGACCTGCCTCCTGATAAGAGTTAATATCCAGTGACATACTGTGAGTCCTATAAGTTTTCTTTTTTTTTTTTGAGACGGAGTCTCGCTGTGCTCCCAGGCTGGAGTGCAGTGGCGTGATCTCGCTCAGCCCTCCGGTTCACGCTTATTCTCCCACAGCCTCCCAAGTAGCTGAGACTACAGGTTTCACCACCACGCCTGCCAGTTTTTGTATTTTTAGTAGAGACGTGTCACCCATGTTAGCCAGGATAGTCTCGACCTCCTGACCTCGTGATCCACCCGGCCAGCCCTCCTGGCAAAGTGTGCTGGGATTACAGGCTTGAGCCACCGCGCCCGGCCAAGTTTTCATCCCTTCAGAACAATAATTCCCCAAATGCTGGCTGTTCATATTTAGATCTGGTTTTGGAATACAAAATCATTAGTATTGTTATGAGGTTTATAGAACTCATTTAGAACAGTGCCTGACCCATGTGTCTTAGTACTTTAGGGCTATATTAACAAAATACCTTTGACTGGATAATTTGTAAAGAACAGATTTTTTTTTATAGTTCTGGAGACAAGGAAGTCCAAGATCGAGGCTCCAGCAGATACCGTGTCTGGTGAGGGATGCTCTCTCTGTTTCAAAGGTGATGCCTTTTGCTGCATCCTCACAGGGCAGAAGATATGAGAGGGCCAGGCAGCTCTCTAAAGCCTCTTTTACATAGGCAGTAATCCGATTCAGGAAGCCAGAACCCTCAGGACTTAATCACTTCCCAAAAGGCCCCACCTCTTAATATCACAATGGAGGTTAAGTTTCAATATGATTTTGGAGAAACACAAACACTCAAACCGAAGCAACATGGTAAGCTCTGACAAACTGTTATGAGCTACTGTTATTTAGATGGAGCAATCTCTAGAGGTTCAGGCAGAGCCTTGTTGCTCCCTCTGGGACTGTGTAGTGAGAATGTAGGAGCTTCTCAGGAGAGGTGGTCATCTACCAAGGAGCCTGTGTTGCTTCTCCCTGCTCCTTACCTTAAGGTGTTATTTTAAACACATGAAATGATCTCAAAACAGCTATGTAATAGACATCAAGATATGGAAGCATTTCCTTTTTTTTTTTTTTTTTTTAAAGTATGGAGAAACTTAGTCACTGGTCTGTTACTCTCAGTCCTGTTTGTTAAGTGTTCCGTGGTCAGGAATAGGCAGGCTATTCCTTTTACACAATTCTTCTGGTTGACAAAAATTATTCTATAAAAGCCAACAGACTTCATATCTTGTGTGTATGTGTACTTTGACAGCTGCCTTCCCCCGTCCCCCAACCAAATCAAACAATCAAGTAACAAACAAAATTGGCCTTAAAATTGAGGCCCCAGAGATAAAGTTACTGAGCGGGTATATGTCACAGCGGCAAACTTTCTGCAACTGGAAAAGGTCAAGACAGAGGGAGGAGCGCTGGGGGTGCACACTGCCTTGACCTCTGGAACCTGCTGCACAAATAAGAAGTGGTTGCTGTGCCAGTTTTCCCTGAAGAGGTGCCTGACCAGCTGGCTCTGTGAATTCGAATGCAGTTTTCAGGCAGGCTCGGGGAGAGTTTTGGGGAATCCCAATAGACAGCCCAGAGATGCTGGATTGCGAATGCGGGCGCGCTGCAGGCGAGGCTGGGAGGGCAGCCAGGAGCGCTGCTGGTGTCGGGAGACGCGCAGAGGGAGGGGCAGGCGGCGAGCTCCGCTTCTCCGCGTCCTGGATCTGAAAGCATCACAGGCCAGCGGGGCAGTGCGCAGTGAAACTACGAAGAAGCCAAGTAGCTCGCGTCTTCTACAAAAACCCATGTTCTTGCTAGGACGATGGCAAGGAGAAGCCGGAGTCTCTCCTTTTTCTCCTCGGCTTTTCTCGGGCTTTCTGAAAAGAGCACCCGCATATTCCCGGGAAATTTTGGCTCCTGATGGCTTGGGGGGAGGATCACATTCATCTTCCAGGAGAGACGCAGATATATTGATCAAATTGTGTTTTACACAGGAGGCGAGTGACTGCGGAGGGAGGATCCCCTGCAGCTCAGCGCGCTCCCGCTCCGGCGCGAGGCCGGGGTCGAGCGCTTCAGTAGCTCATGGCTCTGTAGAGTGCGCATGGCCAAGCTAAGGAAAGCATGCTCCAGTGGCGCAATCGGTTAGCGCGCGGTACTTATACAACAGTATATGTGCGGGTGATGCCGAGGTTGTGAGTTCGAGCCTCACCTGGAGCATGTTTTCTTCCAATTGCGATTTCAGACATTTCACGATAATGCATTTTTCCCTTCTCTTTAAAGTAAAATGCTAAAATGGATAACTTTTCCGTGGTGACCCCATAAAGATTCCTTTGATCAAGGGGGATACTTGGCAGATTTCAGAGAAGGGAAGAAACCCAGCAAGACCCAAATTGAACTCATCCAGCAAACTCATTTCTCCTCAGTCGGGAGGCCTCACAGCCAGGCTGTTCTGCTTCAATGAAGCCTCCTCCCTCCCTTGCTCCTCCACTTAAAAACTATTCTTCAGCTCTTTGGGGACTGAGCAAGGAGGTGGAAAAACTGGGTTTTATTCTCTGCGATTCGTGCAACTGTCACCAGGGTTCATGGATGTGCAGAAAGTACTCCCAGGTACCTGAGCTTTGGTATCTACAAGGATGGCAGTGAAGTTGTAGAACTCCACCTGTGAAACCTAAATGTGTTCTGTGTAGAGCTCCACTGTCTACTTTACAAAAACCTGACTGGGAAACAAGAAATCCTAATTTTTCCCCAGCAGTGAAACATCAGACATAAATGGCTGGGTATGTATTTCTTCCTAATTTCATCAAAAAGTAAACAAACTGCCTTGTTTGGAAAAACACATTCATCTTGATGCTAGGGTCTGAAATACATGATTCCAGGTTGCTGTGCTTTTATCCAGTCTTTCCTGGATTTCATTTGGTCTCATAGAATCTTCCTCCTGTTCCTTAAATATGGATATTCCCCCACAGTTCTGTCCTCAGCTTTCCACACATGTAGTGATATACACATTCTGTGTTAGTCAGGGTTCTCCAGAGAAACAGAACCACTAGGATATATAAAAGTAAATATGAGGAATTATGAGAATTGGTTCACAGGATTATGGAGGCAAGAAATCTCACAATATGCTGTCTGCAAGCTAGAGAATCAGGAAAACCAGTGGTGTGATTTAGGCCTGTCTCCCAAAGCCTGAGGAAGCAGTGGGCCAGGGAGAAGGGAGACTTCTCTGGAGTCCCAGATTCTGAAGGCCTGAGAACCTGGAGCTCTGATGTGGGAAAGCAAAAATATCACTCCTGCATCTTTTAAGTCCTTGATGGTGGCACTAATCTCTACAATCCCTTCAGAAATGTAGTGGTGCTTTTGATTTACTATTTTCCTAGGTAGAGGTAGTTCTAATGCCTTCCAATTGTTCTTTCCCACCTTAATAGCCCTCATTCCATAGGTCAGGGAACTAATGTGAGGATTCTGCCAGATACTAAGTATGTCTATTCCAATTATGCTTTCTGAAACTAGGGGAATAATCACAGGATGCATTCAGGGACTTACCGGACCCACTGTGAGTCAGATCTGAGCTAAAACTTCATTGGTCACCTGACTTTTATAAGCCCCTACTCTGACTGGAGTACCACAGTGATGTTGAGGTCTCCTGGAATCAATGTCAGCTCAGAACTATAGTCCCTAAAGAGTCTAATTATTTCCTTGCTCCCAGTGCTCAGTTACTCTGGTAAAAGATGGTAGGTCCCTTTGAGGAAGGCTGGGAAAAAGATTAATAGTATAAATTTTTGGTAGCGTACCAGGTCCTTCCTCAAGAAGACCCCACTGCCACTCCATTCAAAGGGTTCTGAGTCTATAAACTGGCTCAAGTCTGGTGTTGCACGCTGAAAGAGTGAGGGTCGTGATCAACTCAGTATACCACTGGAGGCTATATGAGCAAACAGCAAACTGTTCTCATAAATGCAGAATGTTGGCAAGCTGACAGCTGTGTCTGCCACTCAGCAGGAATGCTGAGGGCAGTCACGCCCCAAGTGCAGTGTTGCTTGTGACTAGGCACATCTGAAGCCTGTTAGCGATAATGTGAACCTGTGACCCATCAAACAGCTGACCAATCATTACCTCCTCCTCCCTGCTCTTTCTACCCAATAAATACCAAGGGCTGTAGAAGCTCAGGGCTGCCTTTGCTCACTAGAAGCAAGGAGCTCTCTTCTTCTTCCCCGGACCCCTTCTTTAAAATAGTTTCTTTTGTTTTAAGTTTTCATTTCTGTGTTCATCCTCCTCGTTCAGTCCCATAGTAACTGTGCAAACTGCGGCAGTCTGGGAAGCCATGACTGTATTTTTATCGAGTTAGACTTTTGTTCACTTGATCTGGTAGTTCTCTGTTTATACAGATCAAGTAGTTGATTGTCTTACTTGATAATTTGCCCTGGTAACAACATAATAACTGATGTGTCTCTTTCCTAAATTGCATAAATACTGTGAAATTGCTGTGACAAATTAGAAATGCACCATTGGCATATTTATCTTCCCTTTTATGCATGATGGTAAAATAAAAACATCATTCTGCTAGAATAAAAAAAGAATTTAGTGTCCTTCCTATCTATTTCACTTCTGGAAACACCGTGATTAACTAGCCAATGCCATAGATCTATGAGATTCAGACTATTCTGATTGCTGCTTTGACTCCTCAGTTCATCAGAGTCACTACACTCACCTTTCCTTTGATGATTGAGTGTTTTAGATTTACTATTTTTCTAGGTAGCAGCTCTAATGGCTTCCATTTGGTCTTTCCCACCATAGTAGCCCTCACCCTACCAGTCATGGAGCCAATGTGAGGGTTCTGCCAGCTGCTAAGTATGTCTATGTAATTATGCATTCTGGCACTTGGGAAATGACCCCAGGATGAGTCCGGGGACCCACTGTAAGTCGGATCTGAGCTAAAACTCCATTGATTACCTGGCTTCCATATGCCCCTACTTTAACTGGAGGACCACAATGATGTTTTGGGTCCCCTGGAATCAACATCAGCTCAGAGCCAGTGTCCAGTAGTCCCCGAAATGTCTGATCATTTTCCTTTCCCCAATGCACAGTTGCCTTGGTAAAAGGCACGGGGTCTTCTTGGGGAAGGGTGGGAAAAAGATTCACTGCATAAACTCTCAGTAATGTAGTGGGGTCCTTCCTCGAGGGGACGTGGCCTCCCCTTTATCCAAAGGGTTCTGGGTCTGTAAACTGGCTCAAATCTGGAAACTGATTGAGGGGCCATGATTCTGTTTTTATAATTCAAATTAGTCTTTTGTCCATTCGACTTAGAAGTTTTCTGCTTGTATAAATTAAGTAGGAATGCAGTAGGCTTCCTATCAATTTCACTTCTAGGAACACTGTGATTAATTAGCCAATGCCAGACTCCACATGAGTCAGACTATTCTGATTACCGCTTTGACTCTACTGTCCATTATGGTAGCTATGCCCACCTTGTCTTCGACAGTTGAGTACTGCCACTTGGCCCCTGCCACCTTGCAATCCAATTATTCTCATTGTATTTAAGTTTTTAGTTGAGTGACTGTGGTTCCCACTGTTAGATCTGACATACAGAGAAGAGCAATTACAGGGCTCTTCAAAGATGCAGATGCTGCCCTCACAAATCTGTTTTGCAAAGCATGGTCAAGGGTATAGCTTCTGGGCCTTCCCAGCTGTGATGAGTAGGTCTAAAGTGACTAATTCACTCCACCTTCACAATCTCCCTGAGCCTTTGGATCCCTTCCTCTACATTAAATCAAGGGAGATCAGGCCTTTCCAGCTTGCTCACAGTGGGCCATCTTTGAATCCATATTTCAGCTAACCAAGCAGATAAACTATTAGAACCTTTTTTTTTTTTTTTTAACTCCCCGAGCTGCAACATTAAATGCAGAGTCCCTACTTAATGGGCCCAAATCAATAAATTCTGCCCAATCCAACTCTGTGTTCCACCATCATCCTATACCCTTAAATATCCATTCTCATGCCTGTTCTCCAGATTTCTGTTTATGTAAATTAGAGAACTCAAACAGTTCTCTTCAAGTGTAGTGCACCTCCTCATGAGTTACACTCTCAATCTCACCTCCAGGGGCCTACCAGGACTTTAGTCTAGTTATAGGTCTAAAAGCAAACAGGGGTGTTGGGGGTTCTCCTGAGGAGAATCAACATTATTTTGCCTGGCAACTGCTTCAGGGGAGGCCATCACTATTGCCTCAGGCAGCTCAGGGTTCATCTCCTCAGACAAAGGTGGACAGGCTGATGGCAGCATGGGTCGGGGAGGGGATGTTTCCAGTACTGGGGATTGGGAAGCTGTTCTTTCTGGCAAAATAGGTTCATCAGAGTTTACAAACTCAGTGTCCCCAGCTTCATCAGGGTCTTCTTAGACATCCCCAATTTCAGGGTCCCATTCTTTTCCAATCAATGCCCTCACTTTAATAGTAGACACCTGGTGAGGCTGTGCATGCATCTTTCATTGCAGGTCAGCCACTCGCATGGTAACAGCTTGTGTCTGTTTTTCCACAATGTCAGCTCTTTCTCTACAGGAGATGAGACTCTCACTCAGGGCAATCTTAGCAGATTTGAGGCTTAGTATCTGCTTCTGAAGCCAGGAGATAGAATCCCTGAGTTCATCATTTTCTTTCATCACTTTGTCCACTGAACTTAGAAGCAACCAACCAGCCTCATTTTGTTCCTTGGTTCTCCACATATGGTAAAAAGTATTATGTATAAAGTCACTAAACTTGCTTCTCAGGAATGGTGAATCAGGAGTGTCAAATTTATTTATTTTGCATAACTCTCTGAACAGTTCATGCCAAGGACTATCAGTGTTCTCCACACTATTAGAAGTAGAGTCCTTAGCATTTTTGTGTCGAATCATATTAAGCAGCCAACTCCAGAAACCCCAAAACCAATGAAAGAACTCCATCCTTAATATTCTGTTCCTCTAGAACCACTCCTGATACAAAAATCTATATTAGTCTGGGTTCTCCAGAGGGACAGAACTTTTTGTTTTACACTTTGCTTCCCTTTGTTTGCCTCCATTTCTTCCACTGGTGATCACTTGTTTATCCTTCAGGTTATGGTGGGAACTTCATATCCAACAGTTTGGATCAGACACACTCCTATGAGCTTTATCTGTTGTGCTAGGTACTTGATACGTTATTTTAGTCTTCTTTTTACTTCACTCTCTCATCTATTGCATCATGAGCTCTTTGGTGGGGAAGAGAAAGATTATACCTTAATTGTGTTTGTTTCTTCAGTACCAAGCTCAATTTCTCACTCTGAATGAATTGTAACTCTCAGAATTCTCTCTACCTGTGATATCAGGAAGTGTTTGCACCCTTTTTTTTTTTCTTTTTTTTTGAGACGGAGTCTTGCTCTGTTGCCCAGGCTGGAGTGTGCAGTGGCGCAATCTCAGCTCACTGCAAGCTCCTCCTCTCAGGTTCACGCCATTCTCCCACCTCAGCCTCCCGAGTAGCAGAGACTACAGGCGCCCGCCGCCATGCCCCGCTAATTTTTTGTAGTTTTAGTAGAGACTGGGTTTCACCTTGTTAGCCAGGATGGTGTCGATCTCCTGACCTTGTGATCCGCCCACCTCGGCCTCCCAAAGTGCTGGGATTACAGGCGTAAGCCACTGCTCCCAGACTGTTTGCACCCTTTATACTAGGCATCCCCAACCCTGGGCGGCAGAGTGGTGCTGGTCCATGGCCTGTTACACAGCAGGAGATGAGTGGCGGTCGAGCATTACTGCCTGAGCTCTGCCTCCTGTCAGGTCAGCCGGGGCATTAGATTCTCATAGGAGTGCGAACTCAATTGTGAACTGGGCATGCAAAGGATCTAGGTTGCAGGCTCCTTATGCGAATCTAACGCCTGATGATCTGAGGTGGAACAGTTTTATCCTGGAACCATACTCCGCCCCCGCCCCCGCCGCCGCCCCCACCCCCTATAGGCTGTGGAAATATTGTCTTCCACTAAACCGGTCCTTAATGCCAAAAATGTTGGGGACCACTGCTTTACACCTTTTGTCTCCCCCATTTTCACCTCTTAGGATGAACATTGATTTTATTTATTTTTAGCAAACTAAAGGTTAAATGTAGGTACTGAGAAATGAACATTAAAAGAGACTGTTGTCTATCGCGTAGGTTCTCACTGAAGAATGTGAAGGTCAAAGGTCAGAGAAGGTGCTTCCTTGCGCAGATAATAAAGTAGTAGTAGCCGCGCTGTCTCCAGTTCTTCTCTGCACCTAGAATGCTCTTCATCTTGTCTACACGACAGATTTTTACTCATTTTTCATAATCCAGGGGGGAAAAATCAATGATTTCTTGTTTTTTATTATAAGATACTTCAGGTTGCTCACACCTGTAATCCCAGTGCTTTGGGAGGCCTAGGTCGGAGGACCCCTTGAGCCCAGGAGTTTGAAACCAGCCTGAGCAACATAGGGAGACCCCATCTCTACAAAAAATTAATTAATTGGGCATGTCTCAGCTACTTAGGAGGCTGAGGTGGGAGGATCCCTTGAGCCCAGAAGGTAGAGGCTGCAGTGAGCCATGATCACTCTCCCTGCACTCCAGCCTGAACAACAAAGTGAGACTCTGTCTCAAAGAAAACAACAACAACAACAACTTCATAACACTTAATTCACATTTATTTCACTGTAAAAAAAAAAAAAGAGATATATTTATATATAGAACTGCTTTTCCTACTAGTTTGCTTATCAAGAAGAATGTCACCATATCAGATTCATTACCCAATGCATGGCAAATCAATATACTGAGACATCAGATTGCAGCAGAGGAAGAGGTTTAATCATGTACAGCCCAACAAGGAGATGGAGGAAAACCTCAAATCTGCCTCCCTGAGGAGTTCGAGGTAGCAATTTTAAGGGATTTGGAGTGGATCAAGGAGTTGGGATCGTTGATTGGCCCAAGAGTGTTGCGTGGGACAGGCATGGTGGTTCAGGCCTGTAATCCTAGTGCTCTGGGAGGCTGAGGCAGAAGGATCATTTGAGGTCAGGAGTTTGAAACCAGCCTGGCCAACATGGTAAAACCCCTTCTCTACTAAAAAAAATACAAAAAATTAGCCAGGTGTGGTGGCGGGTGCCTGTAATCCTAGCTACCCAGCAGGCTGAGGCAGGAAAATTGCTTGAACCCAGGAGGCAGAGGTTGCAGTAAACCAACATTGCGCCATTGCACTCTAGACTGGGCGACAGAGTGAGATTCTGTCTCAAAAAAAGAAAAAAAAAGGGGTAAAGTCATGGGATGAGGAGATGAGAAAACTGCATTTTCTTTTTTTTTTTTCTTTTAGACGGAGTCTCACTCTGTCGTCCAGGCTGAAGTGCAGTGGCGCCATCTTGGCTCACTGCAACCTCCGCCTCCCAGGTTCAAACAATACTTCTGCCTCAGCCTCCCAAGTAGCTAGAATTACAGGCGTGTGGCACCATGGCCACCATGCCCAGCTACTTTTTGTATTTTTAGTACAGACGGGGTTTCACCATGTTGCCCAGGCTGGTCTCAAACTCCTGATCTCGAGTGATCCATACGCCTCGACCTCCCAAAGTGCTGGGATTACAAGCGTGAGCCACTGCACCTGACTCTTTTTTGTAAAATTAAAAAAATTGGGGTGGGGAGGGATAGCATTAGGAGATATACCTAATTTAAATGACGAGTTAATGGGTGCAGCACACCAACATGGCACATGTATACATATGTAACAAACCTGCACGTTGTGCACATGTACCCTAGAACTTAAAGTATAAAAAGAAAAAAAAATTGTTGCTGTCATTGTTAGAGAGAGGGTCTCACTATGTTGCCCAGGCTGATCTTGAACTTCTGGCCTCAAGTGATCCTCCAATTTTGGCCTCCCAAAGTGCTGGGATTACAGGTGTGTACCACTGTGCTCTGCCTGAAACTGCATTTTCACACTGATTCAGTTCCTTTATGAATGTCAGTGCTAGTTGGTGTTGGCCTTTCTGCTGGAATTCAGGATCTGAAAAGCATCTTAAAAACGCTTATGATTTTCTGGGCGCAGTGGCTCGCGCCTGTAATCCCAGCACTTTGGGAGGCTGAGGCAGGCAGATCATGAAGTTAAGAGATAGAGACCATCTGGGCCAACATGGTGAAACCCTGTCTCTACTAAAAAAAAAAAAATATATATATATATATACACACACACACACACACACACACACACACACACACACACACAAATTAGCTGGGCGTGGTGGTGCGTTCCTGTAGTCCAAGCTACTCAGGAGGCTGAGGCAGGAGAATCGCTTGAAGCCAGCAGGCGGAGGTTGCAGTGAGCTGAGATTGGGCCACTGCACCCCAGCCTGAGTGACAGAGTGAGACTCCATCTCAAAACAAAAACAAAACAAAACAAAGCAAAACCTTTCAAATAATTAGTCCAATGTAATGATACTTAGTAGATGCTCAAAAATAGTCTTGGAAGGTCAAAACAGTACAGTGGAGTAAAGTCAGAACTATGGGGAGAGATAAGAAGAATAGAAAGGAAAGGAGGAAAAAATAAGGTGATTTGGATGTGGATGATGGGAAGGGGAAAAAAATGTAAAATGTACTTCTTTTTGGTTATTCCAGATGAGAATATTGGAAATTTTAAGCATTAAAACTCCAAGGTTCTCCTAGATTTGGCATATACTCCTGCCAAATGAAAGATTGATATGTATGCTTGGCTAACAACTAGAATTTGAAGTGAGTTTGTTTTAGTCCCCATGTAGGGTAATATCTACTGTGAGATATCATAACACCACCAAAAGGGGCTAAGTAATCTACTTTTAAAATTTTCATCTTCATGTGAAAATGAGTCCAGTAATTTTTTAGATTATTTATGGAATATAATTTCAATAGTAGAAAAATTTTCTCTCTCCCTCTTTTTTTTTTTTTTCCATTTTGATCTTCTGGATTTCTTTACTGTTTGTTTACTTTCTTTTCACCCATATTTCCATTTCTATTTCTAGTATAAACTGAGAAGATCTGTATCCTTAAAATGCTCCCCTAAGTGATTTTATCCAGAGCATAAATACAGTCTTTTCCATCTCTTGTCATTTCTAAATTGTATTTCATGTAATAATGTGTTAATTTTTTAAAATTTTACATAGATAATATGTATTGTTTAAAATTTTTTTGTATAAAGCTTACCATTTTTCTTATATCCTAGCCACCCAGTTTTCCTCAGAACAGGCTATTGGTTTCTGTTATTAGTTTCCTAGAAAAGCAGAATTATTTGTGTTCTGTTCTTTGTCAGACGTCATTCTAGATTAGTTTCTGAGGAGGAGCCCATCTCTTCCTGTGTAATGAAAAACTGGACCACCTAATAGTAGTGTTTTGTTTGTTTAACAGATACCATTTCACTATGTTGCCCAGGCTGGATTCAAGCTCCTAGGCTGAAGGGATCCCCCTGCCTCAGCTTCTCAAGTAGCTGGCACTATAAGTACCCGTTTGGGTATAGTGTATTTTTTTAAGATGAGGCTGGCCACACCCCATAACCTCATCAGAAATACCAATCATGTGATTTGAATCATGCATTATCAGTCAACCTGAAGACTGAGTTGAAGCAAGACCCTGTCTCAACATAAGACAAAAACACCACCACCAAAAGTATCCAAATTGGAAAGGAAGAAGTAAAATTGGGCCTGTTTGCAGATAACATGACTTTATATAGAGACAGTCCTAAAGACTCCATTAAAAAGAAGTGTTAATACTAATGAACAAATTCAATATATTTGCAGAATACAAAATCAATATTCAGAAGTCACTTGCATTACTATACAGTAACAATAAACTACATGAAATAATAAACAATAAACTACATAGAAAGAAAAATTAAAGGACAATGCCATTTATAGTAGCACCCCTCCCCCTTAAAGAAAGAATTAAACTTAATCATGAAGGTGAAATGTTGTTAATGTTTGTTAAAGTTTTCAGTGATATACAATTAATGCAATCTGTATCAAAATCTCTCTGGCAGTTTTTAGAAAACAGAAAAAAAAGACTAGAAAATTCATATAAAACTCATATGAAACTACAAAGAACCCAAAGTCACCAAGTCCATTTTGAGAAAGAACAACAAAGCTGAAGACATCACACTTCCTGATTTCAGCATATACTACAGAGCTACAGTTATTAAAACAGTCTGGTACTAGCAAAAAGACAGGTATACTAACCAAAATAACAGGACAGAGAGCTCAGAGATTAATCCATAAATATATGGTCAACTGATCTTTAACGAGGTTGCCAAGAACACACAACGGGAAAAAAAAACAATCTTTTCAACAAATGATGTTGAGAAAACCAGATATTCACATGAAAAAGAATGAAATTAGACCCTTGTTTACAGCAGTCACAAAAATTAACTAAAATGGATTAATGACTTAAATCTAAGACCTGCAACTATAAAACTCTGGGAGGAAAGCTTTAGGACATCGGTCTTGGCAATGATTTAATGACTGTGACATCAAAATCATAACCAACAAGAGCAAAATTAGAAAAACGGGATAATATCAAATAAAAGAGTTTCTTTTTTTTTTTTTTTTTTTTTTTTTTTTTTCCGAGATGGAGTTTCATTCTTGTTGCCCCGGATAGAGTGCAGTGGCGCGATCTTGGCTCACCGCAACCTCCACCTCACGGGTTCAAGTGATCTCCTGCCTCAGGCATGTGCCACCATGCCTAGCTAATTTTGTATTTTTAGTAGAGAAGGAGTTTCTCCATGTTGGTCAGGTTGGTCTCAAACTCCCGACCTCAGGTGATCCGCCCACCTTGGCCTTCCAAAGTGCTGGGATTATAGGCCTTCTGCACGGTTAAAAAAAAAAAAAAAAAAGGCCGGGCGCGGTGGCTCAAGCCTGTAATCCCAGCACTTTGGGAGGCCGAGACGGGCGGATCACGAGGTCAGGAGATCGAGACCATCCTGGCTAACATGGTGAAACCCCGTCTCTACTAAAAAATACAAAAAACTAGCCGGGCGCGGTGGCGGGCGCCTGTAGTCCCAGCTACTCGGAAGGCTGAGGCAGGAGAATGGCGTGAACCCGGGAGGCGGAGCTTGCAGTGAGCTGAGATCCGGCCACTGCACTCCAGCCTGGGCGGCAGAGCGAGACTCCGTCTCAAAAAAAAAAAAAAGGCAACCTATTAAATGGGGGGAAAAATTGCAAAGCATATATCTGATAAGGGGTTAATTTCCAAGATACATAACTCTTACAATTCAGTAGTTAATCAAAACAAATAAAAACAAAAACCTGATTAAAAATAAAAATGGGCAGGGCACGGTGGCTCACGTTTGTAATCCCAGCACTTTGGGAGGCTAAGGCGGGCAGATCACCTGAGATCGGGAGTTTGAGACCAGCCTGACCAACATAAAGAAAACCTGTCTCTACTAAAAATACAAAATTAGCTGGACTTGGTGGCGTATGCCTGTAATCCCAGCTACTGGGGAGGCTGAGGCAGGAGAATCACTTCAACCCGGGAGGCAGAGGTTCCGGTGAGCCAAGATCGCTCCATTGCACTCCAGCCTGGGAAACAAGAGTGAAACTCCATCTCAAAAAATAATAATAATAATAATAATGTACTAAGGACTTGCATAGACATTTCTCCAAAGACGATATACAAACAGCCAACAAGTACATGAAAAGACGCTCAATGTCACTAATCATCAAGGGAATGCAAATCAAAACAAAAGTGAGATATCATCTTAATACCTGTTAGGATAGCTATTATCAAAAAAGCAAAAGACAAGTGTTGGTGAGTTCGTAGAGAAATTGGAACTTTTCTACCCTGTTAATGAGATTGTGAAATGGTGCAGCCACTGTGGAAAACAGTATGAAGGTTCTTCAAAAAATTAAAAATAGAATTACCAGGCCGGGTGCGGTGGCTCATGCCTGTAATCCCAGCACTTTGGGAGGCTGAGGCTCACAGATCACTTGAGGTCAGGACTTCGACACCAGCCTGAGTAACATGGTGAAACCCCGTCGCTACTAAAAATATAAAATTAACCGGGTGTGGTGGTGCCCGCCTATAATCCCAGTCACTCGGGAGGCTGAGGCAGGAGAATCGCTGGAAACCAGAAGGCAGAGGTTGCAGCGAGCCCAGATCGCACCACTGCCCTCCAGCCTGGGCGACAGAGCAAGACTCCATCTCAAAAAAAAAAAAAAAAATTAGAACTACCATATATGATTCAACAACCCCACTTCTGGGTATATATCCAAAAAAATTGAATTCAGAATCTCAAGGACATATTAGTGCACCTATATTCATTACAGCATTATTCACAACACCAAAGATGTGGAAGCAACCTAAATGTTCATCAGTGGAGGGATTAATATAGAAAATATGGTATATACATACAATAGAATATTATTCAGCCTTTAAAATAAAGGAAATTCTGGCCAGGCATGGTGACTCACGCCTGTAATTCCAGCACTTTGGGAGGCTGAGGTGGGGGGATCGCTTGAGCAATATAGTGAGAGCCTGTCTCTACAAAAAATTAAAATATTAGCCAAGCACGGCGGCGTGCAGTCCTAGCTACTCAGGAGACTGAGGTGGGAGGATCACTTGAGCCCAGGAGGTTGAGGCTGTAGTGAGCCAACATCATACCATTGCACTCGATCCTGAAAGACAAAGCAAGACTCTGTCTCAAAAGAAAAAAAAGGAAATTCTGCAATATGCAACAGCATGGGTCAACTACTTTGAGGACATTATTGTGAGTGAAATGAGCTTCCCACAAATGGACAAATACTGCTTGATTCCACTTGAGATATCTAAAATAACCAAACTCATTGAATCAGAGAGTAGAATGGTAGTCGCCTGTGGTTGGGGGAAGGGGAAAATGGGAATTTCAGTTATGCAAAGTAAGTTCTAGAGATCTGCTGTACAACATTGTGCCTGTAGTTAACAATACTGTATTGT
Organism: Papio anubis; assembly: GCF_008728515.1. Lineage (NCBI taxonomy): Eukaryota > Metazoa > Chordata > Mammalia > Primates > Cercopithecidae > Papio > Papio anubis. The sequence continues at coordinate 27,449,271 of NC_044981.1, forward strand.
ACTCTTAAATTTTTGTCGCTGGGCTCAGTGGCTCACGCCTGTAATCCCAGCACTTTGGGAGGCCGAGGCGGGCAGATCACCTGAGGTCAGGAGTTCAAGACCAGCCTGACCAACATGGAGAAACCCCCATCTCTACTAAAAATACAAAATTAGCCTGGCATAGTGGCGCATGCCTGTAATCCCAGCTACTGGGGAGGCTGAAGCAGGAGAATAGCTTGAATCTGGGAAGTGGAGGTTGTCGTGAGCCAAGATCACGCCATTGCACTCCAGCCTGGACAACAAGAGTAAAACTCCATCTCAAAAAAAAAAAAAAAAAATCAAGAGAGTAAATCTCATGGCAAGCTCTTTTTACCTCAATAATTTTTTTAATAAAAAAAATGGACTTACTTTTACTCTCTAGCAAAATATAATACTTGCACATTACATCAAATAACTAAAACTTAAAATCTTTTCTTCATTTCGTTCCTCAATTCCAATAAATTCTGCTACTAGCCCCACAAATTAGGGCCTCACAAATCTAGTGTGTACTGGCACCACTGGAACTGCCAAAAAGGTTGGGCTCCCACCTCCAGCTCTAGACTGTCTTGAATTTCTGACTCCCCACCTCTGATTGACCGCAATTTCAAGTCCCAGGGGAATTCCCATTCCACCCACTAAGGAAGGAAGGATGGCTCCTAGCAGTGACTGAGAGCCTAACTGATAGGACCTTATGTCTCAAGCACCTAACTTGTAGGCTCTTTTGGCTGGAGAGGGTAATCTGACTCTAGTAGGTCTCCCTTTGTCCCAGAGAGATGCAGCCCACATTTGACCCCTAGTAAAACCGTCTGGAGCCGAAGAGATGTAGATCAAATGCAGCTATGAACTAAGTCTCAGGATTGGAGGGATGGCGCAAACTGAAAAAGAAAGGGAGATCAACAGAATCAGATTAAGCACAGCTTCTGAAGGGCAGATATTCCTGAAAATCCTGAAGGCAGAAACCTTGTCTTATCTCCACCTGCAACACACCTCAAATCATGCTTCCGCCCCTCCCCCAGAAAAACACAACCTTCACAGAAGAGTTTTGAAAAGATTTCTGGAAAGGAAATAATGTTACCAGTGGCCATTGAGGTCTTTTGTCTGGTCACCACTGGTTAAAATAAAGAAATCAGCAAACTTTTTATTGCTGTGACAGCGTATGCTCATGTACTCATTGGCCATTAACATATTCTATTTTAGAATTGCCTGTTCAGGTTTTTTGCTCATAATTCTAAAAGTGAAAAATAAATAAAGTTATGAGGGGGATAAAAAAGAATCGAATATTTATGTGACCTTGGGGGAAAGAAAAATTTCTTAGGGAGACACAAAAATAACTAAACCAAAGTTAAATGAATTGGACTTCATAAAAATTAACAATTTCTTCTTCTAATTATTATTTTTGAGACGGAGTCTTGCTGGGTCGCCCAGGCTACAGTACCGTGTGTGGTGCGATCTCAGCTCACTGCAACCTCTACCTCCCAGGTTCAAACAGTTCTCCTGCCTCAGCTTCCCAAGTAGCTGGGATTATAGGTATGTGCCATCAAAATTAACAATTTCATCACAAGAGATCATTAAAGTGTTTCCCAGACTCAAGTGATAAGAAGATATTTGCAATACAAATATTTGGCAAATAACTCTTAAGTGATATATATGGCTCAATGATATAAAGCACAATAAAATGTGCACAGATGTGATTCAAAGGGAAACTCTGCCAGGCGTGGTGGCTCACGCCTGTAATCCCAACACTCTGAGAGACTGAGGCGGGAGAGTCTCTTGAGCTCTTGAGTTTGAGACCAGCTTGGGCAATATAGTGAGACACCCCTTCCCCCACCCACAACAAAACATTAAAAACTTAGCCTGGCATGGTGGCATGTGCTTGTGGTCCCAGCTACTCTGGGGGCTGAGATGGGAGAATTGCTTGAGCCCGGGGAGTCCAGGCAGCAGTGAGCCCTGATTGTGCCACTGCACTCCAGCTTGGGCAACAGAGCGAGACCCTGTCTCAAAAACAAAAAGAAAACAAACAAACAAAAACCCAAACAAACAAACAACAAACCCCAAAAGGAGTTCTGTTCCGTTTTATAAACCTTGAGAGCCTCACTCTTTCCTGATTGTGAAGAGTGGCCAGGTGCACCAGGTAGGTGGGACTTGTACCACCTGCACCTCAGCCCAGGTCAGAAGCTATGCAAGTGTAGAGACCAAAGTTAGGGCCCCACAGCGATACTAGTTTTGCAACAATGTTCAGTGTTTACCTTTGGTGTTGACGTTTGCGTTGACAACTGGAGTCGAGTTTAGTGAGAGAAGAATTAACTAAGCTAAAGTGGAGAGAGAAGAAAAAAACAATACTGACAGGATATATTTCCGCCCAGTTTCTACGGAAACTACCGTATACCCACGAGTCACCTCTAAAAATTAAAATGGAGTTTTCTTGGATGTCCCATATTTAGTATTGTGAAATGTATTTTTTTCCTTTGAGCATTTTCATATTTGAGGCAAGTTTTTCCTTTCATCGTATCTTCCATTTATCAAAACCAACAATATCAAAACTCCACAACCCAATACCCAGGAAGGGGTTTCCCCAGTGACCCAAATACTTCACAAATGCCAGGCCAGGTGAAGAAGGACAGGTATTTTGAGCAGAGGAAATTTGTGTTTTTTTTTTTTTTTTTGAGACGGAGTCTTGCTCTGTCGCCTAGGCTGCAGTGCAGTGGTACAATCTTGGCTCACTGAAACCTCCGCCTCCCAGGTTCAAGCAATTCTCCCAGGTTCAAGCTTCTCCTGTCTCAGCCTACTGAGTAGCTGGGACACGCCACCACGCCCAGCTAATTTTCGTGGAATTTTTTTAGTAGAGGCAGAGTTTCGCCATATTGGTCAGACTGGTCTCGAACTCCTGACCTCAGGCCATCCACCTGCCTCGGCCTCCCAAAGTGCTGGGGTTACAGGCGTGAGACACCATGCCCGGCCGAGCAGAGGAAACTTTTAAAGTTGACTGACTTCTTTGCTATTAATAAACTTTAAACTTGTTTTTTGTCTTTATGAAACAACCACTGCAAAATTATAGCTGAGACAGTGAAAAAGATCTGACCTAACCATCTTTCTTCTAACCTCCAAGCTGTCCTTGTTCATTCCTGGACGTAGGCTGAACTAACTTTGGGAGGAACTTAGTTTATAGTTTATAGTTTAGAACAATGACCATAACAGCTTTTTCCCAAAAGAAAATCCCTTATTGCCTGGGTAGGACTAACAAATTAGCTACCAGATTACAAATTATGGTTTAGGGGTCCGTCATGCATCCTCTGGCTGCAAGAATCTGAAGCTCCCCATATTGCTCCTGAGGATAACATCACTACTGTAAAACCTAAGATGGGTGCTTGAGATGTTTTGCAGACCCTACATTCGATGGATCAGCTACCACCACCCAGTTCTGCAATCCCACCCAGGAATAGAAGACAGCAAGAAAACCTCACTTCCACACCTGCTATGATTCCATCTCCAATCTGACTAATCAGCACTCCCTACTTCCCATGGCCCTTACCCCCTAAATTATCTTTTAATTAATTAATTTATTTTTGTTTGTTTGAGACCAACTGTCGCTATTGTTGCCCAGGCTGGAGTGCAATGGCACAATCTCGGCACACTGAAACCTCCACCTCCCGGGTTCAAGTGATTGTCCTGCCTCAGCCTCCCGAGTAGCTGGGATTACAGGCTCCCCTTCCGCCGCTATGGCCAGCTAGTTTTTGTATTTTCAGTAGAAGTGGGATTTCACCATGTTGGCCAGGCTGGTCTTGAACTCCTGACCTCAAGTAATCTGCCCACCTCGGCCTCCCAAAGTCCTGGGATTACAAGTATGAGCCACCGTGCCTGCTGCTAAATTATCTTTTAAAATTACCATCCCCCAGTGCTCCAATGCTCAGGGAGACTGATTTAAGTAATAATAAAACCCTGGTCTCCCACGCAGCTGGCTCTGCGTGAATTACTCTTTCTCCATTGCAATTTCCCTGTCTTGATAAATTGGCTCTGTCTAGGCAGCAGGCAAGATGAACCCGTTGGGCAGTTACATTTAGTGACCTGGAAAACTTTTTTTAACAATCTCAGTATTTCATGATTTGGTCATTTCAGAGCAATGTAGAGTTTCAGAGTAAAGTAGGAAAACCTGTTTCATAGAATCTTATAACAGATTCTTCTGCATGTGAGGAAGATCAGTGAATTTCTCTGTATTTCTGTTCCTAGAAAAAACCTGGGCCCCAACTGTGGATGTCCCATTAGTGCAGACTCATACCTTTCTTCTTAGTTTGGTACAGTTTCAGATACAATAGTCCTTTTATTCATGGGGGATATATTCCAAGACCCCTAGTGGATGCTTGAGACTGCTGATAGTCCTAAACCCTATACATAACTGTTTTTTCTTCTATACACACTGTGAAAGGAAAATAAATCTTAGAACCCTAAAATCACTAAGTCAACAGAAAAGTCAAGCTGGGAACTACAGGCAAACCTGCCTCTCATTTTATTCCTAAACAAGATAGTTAAAAAGATAAAAGAGCTACATACCTCCCTCACAATTTGCCCACAAGGAAATTCCCTGAAGGCCTTAAGGTATTTATCCTAAAACAATTCTGTTGAATTTCACCCTGGCAATGTAAACTGATAGCTTACCTTCACAGGTGTGGGACTGAAAGTCATCCCTCTGGCCAGGTGCGGTGGGTCATTCACGCCTCTAATCTCAGCACTTTGGGAGGCCAAGGTGGGCAGATCACCTGAGGTCAGGAGACCAGCCTGGCCAACATGGCAAAACCCTGTCTCTAATAAAAATACAAAAATTAGCCAGGTGTAGTGGCATGCGCCTGTAATCCCAGCTATTGGAGAGGCTGAGACAGGAGAATCGCTTGAACCCAGGAGGCGGAGGTTGTTGCAGTGAGGAGGTTGTTGCAGTGAGCCAAGATCGCACCACTGCACTTTAGCCTGGGTGACAGAGTGAGACTCTGTCTCAAACAAAACAAAACAAAACAAAACAAAAAACCAAACTGTCATCCCTCTGCTCACCTGAGACAAATGCATATCTGATTGTTTCCTCCGCCCTATTGTTTATGTAAAAATGCAGATTCACTGAGCCAAACTAAATTGTGTATTCAGTGAAAGGTTGATCAAGGACTCAAAGGAATGCAACCTTTGTCTTTTGTGTCTTTTCTACCTATGACCTGGAAGACCCCACCACCACTTTGAGTTGTCCAGTCCTACTGGATCAAACCAATGTACATCTTACACATAGTGATTGATGTTTCATGTCTCCTTAAAATGTATAAAAGCAAGCTGTACGCTGACCACCTTGGGCACAGGTTGTCAGGACCTCCTGAGCCTGTGTAACAGGTGTATCCTTAACCTTAGCAAAATAAACTCTCTAAATTGGTTGAGATCTGTCTCAGATATTTTGGGTTTACAACACATACCTATAATGGTTTAACTGATAAAATAGCCAGGGTAAATAACAGCAACTAATAATAAAGTATAACAATTATAACAATATACTGTAATTAAAGTTACATGAATGTGGTCCTTCTCTTTTTCCCTATATCAAGCTTTTTTGTTGTTGTTGTTGCTCTTTGGTTTTGTTGTTAAAACAAGTAATTTATAACCATTTGGTTGGAGAGTTTATTAAAAAACTCAGTGAGGCACTACAGGTAGATTACGGAAGGTGGATATTAGAAGTTAAGGAATTGTCTGCTTTATTACAGTGAAATTTAAACTGACAATGCTGGTTTAGCACACTTTTTTTTTTTAGGCAGAGTCTCACTCTGTTGCCCAGGCTGGAGTGCAGTGGCACAATCTTGGCTCACTGTAACCTCCTCCTCCCAGGTTCAAGTAATTCTCACACCTCAGCCTCCCAAGTAGCTGGGACTACAGGTGTGTGCCATCACACCCAGCTAATTTCTGTAATTTTATAGAGATAGGGGTTTGCCATGTTGACCAAGCTGGTCTTGAACTCCGGACCTCAAGTAATCCGCCCGCCTCGGCCTCCCAGAGTGATGGGATTACAGGCCTGAGCCACCGCGCCCAGCCTAGCACACTCTTAAGTTTAAAAAAGAAATCAGTTTCTTTTGTTACTGATGAGTTCAGTTGATTGGCGCATCTTACCCATAATGCCAACATCTGGCGTTGAGTACTCATAGAGGCCAGGCCAGTATATAATTTTTTTTTTTTTTTAAACACTTGACAGTTTCTAAGTGTCCACATGAAATTGCCTCTTACCTATTTTATGAAAAATTCTCTCTTCACTTAGGGGTAAAGGGAAGTCAATAGAATATCAGTTATTCACTTGGCTCAAAGCGTGGCCCTGTTTCTTTTTTTATTTTTTTCTAACGGACCTGGGTCCTAAGCATTGCTTATTTTTAGAAACCCCTAAGGAAAATCTCTTGGCAAAGAACCTGCACAAGTGGCTCTGGAAATTTCAAGGAAGCCAATCTCACCTGCATAGTATAGGTGGGATCCTGCACCACTAGTGCCTACTCGAGTTAACGCCATTGGGCCCTAGAACCTACAGGCCACACAGAGCATAAGGGGAGGGAGCTGGGACAGCGACATGCTGGGGCGCGGCAAGATGGGGTGATGTGGGCCTCACCGCGGCTGAGGACAAAGGAGGGAGCAAAATTGTTCCTGAGGTGGCTCAAATCAAAAAAAGGAGGATATGAGATCCTTTGATTTAGGTGCTTGATCATATACAAAGGTCCTATCTAGTTCAAATGGAGACTCTCAGGAACAAAACGTAAGAAAGAGGACCACTTGTTTCCGCCTGGTTTCGAACCAGGGACCTTTCGCGTGTTAGGCGAACGTGATAACCACTACACTACGGAAACAACCCTGCCGGAAGATATTGGAATTGAGGCACCTAGGGCGAGACAATCCAGGTTTGGCTTTAGAAAATCTCTATGTTCTACTCAGATTTTTTTTTCCTGGTAGTTTTTTCCATATATTTCAGACTTTCTACTTATTAAAATCAAAGATATCACATCCTGACCGTTGTTATTTGCCTACCACAAATTGGTACATATATTCACCAAATATATTTATCAGAATGCCCAGTAAACTATTCAGAATAATAAAAACTACTGGAAACTTCGCAAGTGCCCATCAGCAGATGCATGAATTAATTCACATGAAATAATCTATTGCAACAATAATGAACAATCTACAACTATGTGGATGAATCTCACGGAGATGTTGACGAAAATAAACCAGACAGAAAAGGACAGTACTCTGTGGCTCCACTGATTTAAATTATAAAGCAGGTAACATTCCGCTGTCCAGCCAGAAGTCACAATAGTGCTTCCCTCTGGGAAGAGTGGGTAGTAACTGAAAAGGAACTGGAAATGCTCTGGTTTACCAGGTGTGTTCATTTTATGTGTACTCATCAAGGGGTGTGTATGTGTGTGTGTGTGTGCGTGTGTAAGAGGCGGGGAAGGTGGGAGAGAGAGGCGGAGAAGGAGGCAGGGAGAGGGAGAGAGAGGGAGAGATTGGGAGAGAGGTGCACAGGGAGAGACTGATAAATTGAAGAAGTAATAGGGTTATGCAGTTGAGTTGTAGAGACTGGTTAGAAAGTGTTAAATCCATAGGGCAGGCTGTAATAAAAGACAGGCCATCAGAAAAGGCAGGCTGAAAACAATACAGACAATTCAATAAAACCAGAAGTTCTTTGAAAAGTTGTCTACATTGTCAGCAAACTTGACATTTAGCTAGATTGACTAAGTAAAAACAAAAAAAAGGAAAAGAAAAGAAAAGAAAAGAAAAGAGACTCAAAGTATTAAAATTGGAAGTGAAAGCGGGGATATTATTACTAAATTTACAAAAATAAAAAGAATTATAAGAGTACACTATGAAAATTGTATGCCAGCAAATTGGATGACCTAGATTAAATGAGCAAACTCCTAGAAACACACAATCTACAAAGATTGAATCATAAAGAATTAGAAATCTGAAAAGACCTATAACTAGTAAGGATATTGAAACAGTAATCAAAAACCTACCATGAAAAAAAGCCCTGGACCAGCTGGCTTTACTGATGAATTCTATCAAACATTTAAATAATTAAGCGGTCCTTCTCACACTTTTCCACAAAACTGAAGAGTAGGAAACACTTCCTAATTCATTTTATTAAGCTAGCATTACTCTGGTACCAAAGGCAGACAAAGCGATTACAAAAAGAAAGCTACAGGCTAATATTTTTTTATCAGTGCTAAAGTCCTCAACAAAATACTGGCAAACTGAATTCAACAATATATTAAAAGGATTTTACACCATAGCAAAGTAGGATTTATTCCTGAAATGGAAAGATTCAGCATACAAAACAAATAATTAACATAATGTATACATAAACAGAATGAAAGAAAAAAGTCTTTTGAATTAATACAAAAAAAAGCATTTGACAAACTTTAAACACTTTCATGATAAGAAAAAAAAATTCAATAAAGTACACATGGAAGGAAATTCCCTCAATATGATAAAGGCTTTTTATGAACATTATCCTCAATAATGAAAGACTGAAAGTTTTTTTCTGTAAGATCAGGAACAAGACAGGAATGCCTACTTTTACTACTGTATTTAGCTGGTATTGGCAGTTCTAGATAGAGGGGGGAAAAAAAAAAACCAAACAAGAAAAAGAAATAAAAGGCATCCAAACTGGAAAAAAAGGTAAAAGTATTTCTGTCACAGATGATGATTTTATATATAAAAAACTTCGATGTTTTATATATATATAAACACAAAAAAGTTACAGCCAGTAAACAAATTCGATAAAATTGAAGGATATAAAACTCAGTTGCATTTCTATACACTATTAATGAACAATCTGAAAAGACAATTAAGAAAACATTTCCCCACCGGGCACGGTGGCTCACTCCTGTAATCCTCCCAGCACTTTGGGAGGCCGAGACGGGCGGATCACGAGGTCAGGAGTTCGAGACCAACTTGGCCAATATGGTCAAACCCCGTCTCTACTAAAAATACAAACAAAACGAAAAAATTAGCCGGGCATGGTGGCGCGCGCCTGTAGTCCCAGCTACTCGGGAGGCTGAGGCAGGAGAAGCAGAGGCTGCAGTGAGCTGAGATTGTGCCACTGCACTCCATCCTGGGCAATAGAAGGAGACTCCGTCTCCAAAAAAGAAAAGAAAAACATTTCCAATTACAATAGGATCAACAAGAATAAAATACTTAGGATTAAAATTAATCAAGGAGGAAGAAGACTTGTATGCTGGAGACTACAAAACATAGCTGAAAGGAATGAAAGAAGACAGCAATGAAAGGAAGGACATTGATGTTCAATTAGTTAACACTAAGAGATATCTATGATTCAACAGAAACTCTATCAAAATCCCAATAATGTTTTTTTACAGAAATAAGCAAATCCATTCTAAAGCTCGTATTGAATCTCAAGGGATCCTAAATAGCCAAATTAATCTTGAAAAAGAAGAACAGCTCTTTCGGCCACGCTCATGACCAGGACCCGTCGCCATGGGCCGCGTGATCAAAGGGCAGAGGAAGGGCGCCGGGTCTGTGTTCCCCGCGCAAGTGAAGCACCTTTAGGGCTCCGCGTGCCTGGACGCCGTAGATTTCGCGGAGCGGCACGGCTACATCAAGGGCACTCTGAAGTACGTCATCCACTACCCGGGCCGCAGCGCGCCCCTCGCCAAGGTGGTTTTCCGAGATCCGTACCGGTTTAAGAAGCAAACGGAGCTATTCATTGCCGCCGAGGGCATTCACACAGGCCAGTTTGTGTATTGCGGCAAGACGGCTCAGCTCAACATTGACAATATGCTCCCTGTGGGTCCCATGACTGAGGGTACAATCGTGTGCTGCCTGAAGGAGAAACCTGGAGACCGTGGCAAGCTGGCCCGGGCATCAGGGAACTATGTCACCGTTATCTCCTACAACCCTGAGACCAAGAAGACCCGTGTGAAGCTGCCCTCTGGCTCCAAGAAGGTTATCTCCTCAGCCAACAGAGCTGTGGTTGGTGTGGTGGCTGGAGGTGGCCGAACTGACAAACCCATCTTGAAGGCTGGCGGGGCCTACTACAAATATAAGGCAAAGAGGAATTGCTGGCCACGAGTAGTGGAACCCTGTGGAGCATCCTTTTGAAGGTGGTAACCCCCAGCACATTGGCAAGCCCTCCATCATCCGCAGAGATGCCCCTGCTGGCTGCAAAGTGGGTCTCACTGCTGCCCACCCGACTGGACTTCTCCGAGGAACCAAGACTGTGCAGGAGAAAGAGAGCTAGTGCTCAATAAAGAGAGCTAGGGGCTCAATAAAGTTTGTCTTTATGCAAAAAGAAAAAAAAGAAAAAGAAAAAGAACAAAATTGGAGGCTTTATACTTCCTGATCTCAACATTTACTTTAAAGCTACAGTAATCAAAACAGTATGGTACTGGCATAAGGAGAGACATACAGACACAAGGGAATAGAGGGCCCAGAAATAAACTGTGGCTTGTATGGGCAACTGAATTGTGACAAGGGTGCCAGGACCATTTAATGGAGAAAGAACAGACTTTTCGACAAATGGTGCTAGGAAAACTGAATATCTACATGCAAAAGAATGAAGTTGGATGTTCACCTTATAATACATGTAAAAACTAACTTAAAACAGATCAAAGACCTAAACATAGGTGCTAAAACTTTAAAATTCTTAGATGAAAACCTTGGGGAAAATCTTCATGACATTTGGCAATGATTTCTTGGATATCATACCAAAAGCACAGAGAACAATAACAAAAATAGATAAATTAGACTTCATCGAATTAGTTACATTTGTAGGCTGGGCATGGTGGCTCACGTCTGTAATCCCAGCACTTTGGGAGGCCGAAGCGGGTGGATCACCTGAGGTCAGGCATTCGAGACCAGCCTGACCAATATGGTGAAACCCCATCTCTACTAAAATTACAAAAATTAGCTGGGCATGGTGTCCTGCGCCTGTAGTCTCAGCTACTTGGGAGGCCGAGGCAGGAGAATCACTTGAACCTGAGAGGTGGAAATTCAAGAGAGCCAAGATTGTGCCACTACACTCTAGCCTGGGCGACAGAGCGAGACTCTGTCTCAAACAATAAATAAATAAATATTTAAAAATAAAAATAAAATAAAATAAAAACATTTATAGTCAGGGCACTGTTTAGTCAGATTTTATTGAATTATTTATTGAATTAGGACACAATCAAAAGAGTGAAAAGACAATTCATGGAATGGAAGAAAATATTTGCGCAGCATATGTCTGACAAAGGATTAATATCTAGAATATGTAAAGAACTACTACAACTCAACAGTAACAACAACAACACAACCCAGTTCAAATTGGGCAAAGGACTTGAATCATTTCTCCAAAGACGATAGAAGCACAAATAGCCAATAAGCACATCAAGAAATGTTCAACTTCACTAACCATTAGGAAAATGCAAATCAAAACCACAGTGAGATAGCATCTGAGATCCCTTAGGATGGCTATTAGAAAAAAAGAAAAAGAAAACAAAAAGCAAAATAAATACCAGGAAGGATATAGAAAATTATTATTCTGGTGCATTGCTGGTGGGAATGTAAAATAGTATAGCCACTGTAGAAAACAGTATGGCAGTTTCTAAAAAAATTAAACATATTATTACTATATGGTCCAGCAATTCCACTTCTAGGTGTTTATCTAAACGAATTGAAAGCAGAAGCTCGGCCGGGCGCGGTGGCTCACGCCTGTAATCCCAGCACTTTAGGAGGCTGAGGCAGGGAGATCACGAGGTCAGGAGATCGAGACCATCCTGGCTAACACAGTGAAACCCTGTCTCTACTAAAAATACAAGTCGGGCATGGTGGTGGGTGCCTGCAGTCTCAGTTACTAGGGAGGCTGAGGCAGGAGAATGACTTGAACCCGGGAGGCAGAGCTTGCAGTGAGCCAAGGTCGAGTCACTGCATTCCAGCCTGGGTGACAGAGCGAGACTCCGTCTCAAAAAGGCCGAGCCCTTGGTGGCTCCAAGCCTGTAATCCCAGCACTTTGGGAGGGCCCGAGACAGGTGGATCCACGAGGTCAGAAGATCAGAGACCATCCCTGGCCGAACATGGTGAAACCCGTCTCTACTAAAAAATACAAAAACTAGCAGTGAGATGGCCCGAGGCCTGTAAGTCCCAGTTACTTGGGAGGCTGAGGCAGGAGAATGCGTGATAAACCCGGGAGAAGTGGAGCTTACAGTATGAGCTGAGATCCAGCCACTGCCTCCAGCCCAGGCGACAGAATGAGACTCAAATCTCACAAAAACAACAGAAAGCAGAAGCTCAGATACTTGCACACCAGTTGTTCCCAGCAGCATTATTCACAACAGTCAAAAGATGGGGCTGGGCATGGTGGGTCACATCTGCTGGGTCACACCCAGCAGTTTGGGAGGCTGAGGCTGAAGGACCCCTTGAGGCAAGGAGTTCAAGACTGGACTGAGCAAAATGCAACCACTACTTCTACAATACAATTTTAAAATTAGCTGCCACTGCACTCCAGCCTCACTGCACTCCAGCCTGGTGACAGTGTGAGACCTTGTCATCCTCTTCCCCCCAAAAAAGATATATTTAACCCAATGTCCACTGACAGATAAATAATGTGCGATATATACAAGCAATGGGATATACTTTAGCCTTAGAAAAAATGAAATTCTCATAAATACCATGACGTGAATGAACTTTGAGGACATTAAGCTAAGTGAAAAAAGCCAAACAGGACAAATATTGTATAATCTACTTCTATTAGATACGTAAAAACACAAGCAAAATTTATAGAGACAGACAATGGGTACCAAGGGCTGAAGGGGAGCAGATGGGGAGTTTTTGTTTAATGGTTATAGAGTTTCAGTTTGGGATGCTAAAAAAGTTCTGGAGATGGATGATGGTGATGGTTCCACCACACCGAATGTATTTAATTTTACCAAAATGTACTCTTAAAATAATAAAAATGGCAAATTTTATATTATGTATGTTTTACCACAATTTAAAAAATGCCATGGGGGAAAGTATGCATAAGGATATAAAGTAAGGGATCTAGAAGAGAAATGTTAAAAATATACAAAACAAAAGCTAACTCTATTTTTAGTTGTTGTTTTTTTTTTTTTTTTTTTTTTACCTGGCATGGCTATATTAACTTTATTTATGTATGTATTTATTTATTTTTTTGAGATGGAGTCTCACACTGTCACTCAGGCTGGAGTGCAGTTGCGTGATCTCAGCTCACTGTAACTTCCATCTCCCGGGTTCAAGCGATTCTCCTGCCTCAGCCTCCAAAGTAGCTGGGATTCCAGGTGTGCACCACCATGCCCAGCTAATTTTTGTATTTTTAGTAGAGACAGGGTTTCACCATATTGGCCAGCTTGGTTTCAAATTCCTGACCTCCTGTGGTCCTCCCGCCTCAACGTCCCAAAGTGCTGGGATTATAGTGTGAGCCACCACATCCGGCCAATATTTTTTAAAATGTAGAATTTAAGATAAGAAGCATTACCACAGAGATATTTCATAACAATAAGAGATGCATTTTATAGTGATGGAAGAGACATTTTATAAAAGAGAAACATAAACATTCTAAATGTGTATGCATTCAATAACATAGTTTCAAAATATATAGACCAAAAATGATGTGAAAACTTATATCCACACAAAAATTTGTATAAAATGGTTCATAGCAGCTTTATTTGTAATAGCAAAACACTAGAAAGCATCAAAATGTCTTTCAATATATGAATGGTTAAATAAACAGTTGTCCATCCATACCATGGAATACTCAACAATAACAAGTCAGGAGCTATTGATATCACGAGTTGGATGGATCTTGAGGAAACTAGGCTGTGGAAAAGGCCAATCTTTAAAGGTCATCTATTATATGATTCTATATCTATAACATTCTCAAAATGAAAAAGAATTGTAGAATTTTTGTCAAGGCTGGGCACAGTGGCTCACGCCTGTAATCCAAGCACTGTGGGAGGCCAAGGCAAGAGGATCACTTGAAGTCAGGAGTTTGAGACCAGCCTAGCCAACATGGTGAAACTTCATCTCTACTGAGAATAGAAAAAGTAGCCAGGCCTGGCAGCTGACACCTGTAATCCCAGCTACTTGGGAGGCAGAGGCAGAGGCAGGAGAATCACTTGAATGGGGAAGCAGAGGTTGCAGTGAGCCAAGATTGCACTCCAGCCTGGGCAACAGAGCGAGACTCTATCTCAAAAATAAATAAATAAATAAATAAATAATTTTTGTCAAGAGGAGAGGTAAGTAGGTATGACTAATTAAGGGGTGGCATTCACAGTGGGATCTTTGTGGTGCTGGAATTGTTTCGTGTCTGGTTTCCAGTGTTAGCTACACAAATCTACACGTGATAAAAATTATCTAGAACCATACACACATGTCATCCCAATGTCAAATTCCTGTGTTTGATATTGTGTTATATAAGAAGTAACCATTGGGCCAGCACATTGGGTGACTCACCCCTGTAATCCCAGCACTTTGGGAGGCTGAGATGGGTGGATCATCTGAGGTCAGGAATTCAAGACTAGCTAGGCTGACATGGTGAAACCTTGTCTCTACTAAAAATACAAAAATTAGCCGCGTGTGGTGGTGGGTGACCATAATCCCAGCTACTCTGGAGCCTGAGGCAGGAGAATCGTTTGAACTCAAGAGGCGGAGGTTGCTGTGAGCCAAGATCACGCCACTGGACTCCCTCCTGGGCGACAGAGCGAGACTCCGTCTCAAAAAAAAAAAAAAAAAAAAAAAAAAAAAGAAGTAATCTTTGTAGGAAACTGGGTTAAGGGTACAGGAGAGTTCTCTACTTTCTTTGTAACTTCTTGTTAACCTATTATAATTTCAAAATTACAGCTTAAGAAGACCTGATGGTTCACAGGAACTAAATAGTGAAAGAAAAACAACAACAAAACCACGCTGGAACTAAAAACAGGAAAATCCACACTCATGGCTTAAGGTTTTCCATACTTCGTGTGAGGTCACAGGGCAAACCACTGCCCCCAAAACTGGAGAGACAGAAAGGCAAATACAGAGTACCACAACTTACCAGACCAGAAACCCAAAGAGCAAAATCCTCCATGTGAATCAGTGTTGGAGCAGGACACCTGAGCTGTAATTAAGAACCTGCTCGAGGCTTTCTGTGGACAAATCTCAAGGAAAAATCTCCAGCTATAAATTTGTGAACTTTATGTCAGGAGCTCAACCAGGTTCTCACAATGAGAGAGAAAAATCCCCTCTGGTAGCAGGTGGGGCAAGAACCAGTTTGCAACAGGCCAGAGCATTCTGTTCTTTTTTTTTTTTTGAGACGGAGTCTCGCTCTGTCACCCAGGCTGGTGTGCAGCGGCACAATCTCAGCTCACTGCAACCTCCACCTCCTGGGTTTTAAGCAGTTCTTTCTGCCTCAGCCTCCTGAGCAGCTGGGATCACAGGCACCTGCCACCACGCCCGGCTAATTTTTGTATTTTTAGTAGAGACGGGGTTCCGCCATGTTGGCCAAGCTGGTCTTGAACTCCTGATCTCAGGTGATCCACCTGCCTGGCCTCCCAAAGTGCTGGTATTACAGGCGTGAGCCACTGCGCTGGGCCCATTCTGTTATTCTTAACAAGGTCTGCCCTCAGGAGAAACCATTTAATCTCAATCTAACCTGCTGGGGTTTTATCAAGAGCCGGATGGATCTACGGGAAGGGAAATAATTCCAGCCCACTCTAGCCATCCAGTACCACCGAAAGTGGGGAAAAACCTAAAAAGCATGTTTAAAGCTCACAGTTCAGAGACACAGGCTCACTAGTAGACTGAGACCTACTTGTGAGACTACAGAATGCTTTTCTCCCTCCACACTTTGTCACCACATTACTAAAGGCCTGCTTGCAGCAGCTCATTTTACCCAGTACAGCATGTCCTTCTATCAAGAAAAAAATAACAAGACATTTAAAAAAAAAAAAAAAGACAAAATACACAGTTTAAAGAGAGAGAGCAAGTGTCAGAACCAGACTCAAATATGACAGGGATGTTGGAATTCTCAGACCAGGAATTTGAAACAACTGATTAAGATACTAAGAATAAGATGACAGCATACAAGAACACATGGGCAATGTAAGCAGAGAGATGGAAATTCTTAGAACGAACCAAAAAGACCTGCTAGTGATCAAAAACACTATAACACCAAGACAATGAAAATACAAGCCGCAGACTGGGAGAAAATACATGCAAAAGACATATCAGATAAAGTACTGTTATTCAAAATACACAAAGAGCTCTTAAAACTCATCAGTAAGAACACAATCCCATGAAAAAATGGCCAAAGACCTTAACAGTCACCTCACCAAAGAAGATATATAGGTGATTAATATACATATGAAAAGATGCTCCACAGTATATGTTCAGGGAGATTCAAATTTTAAAAAATGAGATAACACAATATACCTATTAAAATGGCCAAAATCCAGAACACTGACAACACCAAATGCTGGTGAGGATGTGGAGCGACACCAGCTCTCATTCATTGCTGGTGGAAATGCAAAATGGTACCACCTCTTTGAAAGACAATTTGGCAGTTTCTTAAAAAGTTAAATATACTTTTACCATAAAATTCAGCAATTGCACTCCTTAATACTTACCCAAAGAATTAAAGAACTTAAGTCCACAAAAAACCTGCACATGAGTGTTTATAACAACTTTATTCATAATTTTCAAAACTTGGAAGCAACCAAGCTATCCTTCAATAGGTGAATATATGAACAAGCTGTGGTATATCTATACAATGAAATATTGTTCAGTGACAAAAAGAAATCAGCTATAAAGTCATTAAAAGACATAGAGGAACTTTACATGCATATTTTGTTTGTTTGTTTGTTGTCTTTTAGTTTCAAGACAGAGTCTTGCTCTGTTGCCCAGGCTGGAGTGCAGTGGCATGATCTCAGCTCACTGCAACCTCTGCCTCCCAGGTCGAAGCAATTCTCCTGCCTCAGCCTCCCGAGTAGCTGGGATTATAGGCACCGGCCACCACACCCAGCTAATTTTTGTATTTTTAATAGATACAGGGTTCCTCCATGTTGGCCAGGCTGGTCTCAAACTCGGCCCACCTAGGCCTCCCAACGTGCTGGGATTATAGGAATGAGCCACTGCGCCTGGTTGATATTGTATTAATATTGATTCATTAATTGCAACCAACGTACCACATTAATGCAAGATGTTAATGTTAATAACACATCTGTAGTCCCAGCCACTCAAGAGGTTGAGGTGGGAGGATTCCTTGACCCAAGAGTTCAAAGTTGCAGTGAGCTACACTTCAGCTCGGTCAACAGAGAGACACCCTGTCTCAAGAAAGGAAAAGAATAATAAGAATAATAAAGTAAACACAATTTCTTAGAGGTGCTAGCAGCTGTAGTTTAAAGAAAAGAAAAGAAAAAGAAAAAAAAAAGAAAAAAGGTGGCCAGGTGCAGTGGCTCACGTCTGTAATCTCAGCACTTTGGGAGGCCAACGCAGGCTGATCACCTGAGGTCAGGAGTTTGAGACCAGCCTTGCCAACATGGCAAAACCCCATCTCTACAAAAATACAAAAAATTAGTCAGGCGTGGTTGTGGGTGCCTGTAATCCCAGCTACCTGGGAGGCTGAGGCAGGAGAATTGCTTGAACGTGGGAGGCGGAGGCTGCAGTAAGCTGAGATTGCGCCACTGCACTCCAGCTTGGCCAACAAAGCAAGACTCCATCTCAAAAAAAAAAAAAAAAAAAAAGGTAAGCATAAGCGGATGGGGGTAACATAATTGTAAATGACCTTCGCTGTTTAAAAACACGGACTTCAATTATCTTGAATTATCAAGGAATTAGAAGAGCTACTCCTAATAGTTAAATTCTGCCATTTTTAAAGATAATTAACAGAATTGTTATCACAGTAGCAAAGTGTGAGGTAATTAACTGAATTGTTATCACAGTGAAAAGCATGAGGGTTTTTGAAAGGGGTTGAGGGGTGGTTTTAGAGTTATCCATAATACTAAGTTAAACAAAAGCCACCAACAAAACCAAAGGGAGCTCTCAAAGAATCAAAATCAAACCCTTACTGTGCTACCACAGACAGATGACTGTAGCTCAGGGATCAGGAGCTGGCCTCACTGTGAAATCCCCAAGTTGCCAGTCAGGGAAGGACCAGAACAAGCTAAAAAGGATTTAGTGCCTGAGTGAAGAAGATAGGTGTCTGAGGGAGGCTTTCATTCCTTTGCGACTCACAGCACTAATACAAAGGCCAAACTGGGTAAGTGAGGAGGTTGATTGCTGTCTTTGGTTATTACAACTGGGAGAGCACTCTTTATCTGAAGAGCAGTGTGTACTCTGCAGGGTGGTTTTGCTTAGACTTTTATAAAGAGAGGTAGATAGTAAATAAGATCAGTGGTTGCCAGGGAGTTGGGGAAGGTGTGGTACAAATAGATGGAGGAAAGTGAGGTAAAAATATAACCTCAAAAGTTGTAGGTGAGGTTATTTACATTTGGAATTACTTGTGAGGGCGATTATATGCTGAGTCCTGTGAGTCCTTCTAGCCAATTATTGAACCTAGGAGTGAGTCTTGGAGACCCCCAACACAGAGACAAACAGTTCTAATCTTAGCTAATCACTCATGAAGCAGAGAACTGAGATAAATGGGAATGGTCTGCCTATCAGCAGGTTCAGGCAAAAGGGGAAGGTTTGTGGCCGGGCACGGTGGCTGATGCCTGTAATCCCAGCACTTTGGGAGGCCAAGGCAGGTGGATCACGAGGTCAGGAGATCAAGACCATCCTGGCTAACATGGTGAAACCCCGTCTCTACTAAAAGTACACAAAATTAGCTGGGCGTGGTGGCGGGGGCCTGTAGTCCCAGCTACTTGGGAGGCTGAGGCAGGAGAATGGCGTGAACCTGAGAGGCAGAGCTTGCAGTGAGCCGAGATCATGCCACTGCACTCCAGACTGCGAGAGAGAGTGAACTCCATCTCAAAAAAAAAAAAGAAGGTTTGTGTTTGGCTTTATCAATAACTAAACAGTATAAAGTTTTACATTACGTAGGAGGCCGGGCGCGGTGGCTCACGCCTATAATCCCAGCAGTTTGGGAGACCTAGGTGGGCGGATCACCTGAGGTCAGGAGTTCCAGACCAGCCTGACCAACATGGAGAAACCCCATCTGTATTTAAAAAAAAAAAAAAAAATTAACTAGGCGTAGTGGCACATGCCTGTAATCTCAGCTGCTTGGGAGGCTGAGGTAGGAGAATCGCTTGAACCCGGAAGGCAGAGGTTGTGGTGAGCCGAGATTGTGCCATTGCACTCCAGCCTGGGCAACAAGAGCAAAACTGTCTCGAAAAAAAGAAAAGAAAAAGAAAAGAAATTATCCTGGATGGTGGTGTCTAGTGGTGTCTTCAATTCTAGGAAGCATCCCATTTCAGCAGGAAGTTTTGAATCACCAAATCCCTATGCCCATCCAATTAATATCCTAAGGAACTATATATGTTTTACTTTCTGTGAAATATAGCACCCAGAAAGGAAACTAGGAGGGTGTTCACGAAGGGCGATTTTGAAAGCAACTGACAAAAAAATTTTAAAAAAGTTCTTCCTTACCGATGGTTGAAATAGCTCAGTTGGGAGAGCTTTAGACTGAATATCTATGGGCTTCTGGTTCAATCCCGGGTTTCAGCAGCCATTTCAGGACTCTTTTGTACATGTTGACCCTGCTAAATTAACGCTTGGCCACGTTAACTGTGTAATACTGGCCCCGCACCAAATGTCAGCCATCTACCAATATGTAAGTCCGTATTGACATTTAATTTGTATGGTAAGGAATACGTGCATTTGCCCTTATAATGAAAAGGGCTCTTGTAAGTCATTTCACAAAACGCAGTTCCACGCCCATAAACTTGAGCTCCTCCACAGATTTTAGTAATTCGTTGAGGGGAAGAAAGCAAGCTTATTCAGTACCTCATTCAGTGTGCACTTACATGTTTTTTTGTTTGTTTTTGAGACGGAGTCTCACTCTGTCGCCAAGGTTAGAGTGAAGTGGCACGATCTCGGCTAACTGCAACCTCTGTCTGCTGGGTTCAAGCGATTTTTTTGTATTTCTAGTAGAGACGGGGTTTCACCATGTTGGCTAGGATAGTCTCGGTCACCTGACCTGGTGATCTGCTCACCTCGGCCTCCCAAAGTGTTGAGATTACAGGCGTGAGCCATTGTGCCCGGCTGCACTCGCATGTTATGATGGTATAAAACACATAGAAATCAGGGCATAAGCACTTTTTTTTGTTGTTGTTGTTTTTTAGACAGAGTCTCACTCTGTCGCCCAGGTTGGAGTGCAATGGCTGGATCTCGACTCACTGCAACCTCCGACTCCCGGGTTCAAGCGATTCTCCTGCCTCAGCCTCCTGAGTAGCTGGGATTACAGGCGCCGGCCGCCACCCCCGGCTAATTTTTGTATTTTTTTAGTAGAGATGGGGTTTCGCCATGTTGGCCAGGCTTGTCTCAAACTATTGACCTTAGGTCATCCGCCCGCCTTGACCTCCCAAAGTGCTGGGATTGCAGGCGTGAGTCATCGAGCCTGGCCAAGCACTTTCAATTCTATGCTTAAACTCCCTGTTTCTACTTTCACTCAGAATTTGGTCTGTGAAATCCTTAAATTACTGTCAGCACTTTGAATTTTTTTTTAGAAGTTTTGCTTGTTTTATACAGCATTTTAATTGTTTTCAGTTGCAGGGACAGTCCCAGTGCATGATTAGTCATTTTTACTGTGCAGAGAAGCAAGAGATGACATATTAAAAATAACCTGAATTTTAGTAATACTAAGGTTATATGTGATTATACACACACACACACATATGTGCATGCATATATATATATATATATATATATATATTCACATTGTAAAATAAATGAGCTGGGCACAGTGGCAGGTGCTGAAGCACAGTGTCCTCAGATACTTGGGAGACTGAGGCGAGAGGATCACTTGGGTCTATGGCTTCAAGGCCAACCTGGGCAACATGGCGAGGTCATCCACATTTCTTTAAAAAAAAAAAAAAAATATATATATATATATATATAGAGAGAGAGAGAGAGAGAGAGAGTTAGTATTGATTCAGTGTTTTTCCTGAGGCAGTCTTAGATTAAAAAAAAAAAAGTATTGATTAAGTATTTTTCCTGAGGCAGTCTTAGATAATTAAAATAACCTAATCTGGAATATGACAGAAATATTTTGAAATTATCTTACAAGCCAAGATCGGTGGCTCATACCGGCAATCCCGGCACTTTGGAAGGCTGAGGCGGCCGGATCACCTGAGGTCAGGGGTTCTACAGAAGCCTGGACAACATGGTGAAACCCCATCTCTACTAAAAATACAAAGATTAGCCGGGTGTGGTGGTGAGCGCCTGTAATCCCCGCTACTTGGGAAGGCTGAGGCAGGAGAATCACTTGAGCCCAGGAGGCGGAGGCTGCAGTGAGCCGAGATCACGCCACTGCACTCCAGCCTGGGCGACAGAGAGAGACTCTGTCTAAAAAAAAAAAAAAGAGAGAGAGAGAGAGAGAGAGAAAGGAAGAAAATATATATATATGTGTGTGTGTGTGTGTGTGTGTATATATATATATATATATATATCTTACAAGACACTTGTGACAGATGTTCCCCTGTGTTGCCAATAATGTTGGTGAAGATAGTAATCATATGCTTGATTATGCATAGATTATTTTAGGAAGATAAGAAAGTAAGAAATTCGATAGTCTCTGAGGAGGATATGGGGATAGTTAGGATCTAAGATCAAGGGAGATTTGATCATCATTTTATACCATGTTTACGGTTAAGGAAGGACAGAAAACCTCGTATTGAACTCTTCTTTTTGTCTGGAATCACTACTGGTAACGTTAACACATAGTATTTCATTTAAAGAAAGTAAAGAATAATACGGTTTTTGGATCTGGGACTTTCCCTCTATCGGGAAATACAATTGAAGGTGGGTGTGGGGTGAGGAGAACAGATTTAAATCTTAGGTGTTACTAGCAAAAAAAATGTGATTTCTCTAGTCCCAGGTGCAGATTTTCTCCAGTAGTATTTGCTTTTGGTTACAAAAGAAAGAGCGAGTACCCAGGCTGGTGCTGTCAGAGTCAGGACAGCAGGAAGAGCTCTGCCTGCCAATAAGTCTCAGAACAGAGTACAGGAATGCTGGAAGATTAGCTCCCATTTGTCCGAAGGAGGAAAAAAGGGTAATCTTTCCGGTGTTGATGTCATATGTAACAAGTTCGTTCCTTTGCTGTGGCTTTACATGTGAACTTCGAAGGTCTATAAACACCAGTCGGAATGTGCAAGAGGGATCCTCGAAAGCCAGAATGTAATTCTTTGGGACGGGTGAAGAGGATGTGTGACTGCAGGAACTGTATCAGAGAGTTTCCTTTCAGGTTATTTTTGAGCAAGTAGAAGCCTCAGTTCTTGACACCTAGGATAAAAGCTCTTGAGGACTAGAAGAATAAAACATCGAAGCTCCTGGTGGTACTTCGGTCTGTAACCGTTGAATACATTAAGAGTAACACTAGAATTCCAACACTCCTTCCTCGCGCCAGCGTCAGTTTTAGAATCAACAAAATCGTTACTTGTTGATTCATTTAACTGCTAATATATTCGTTGAAAGTTTGTTAGGAGTCAGTGATCTTGAAAGTTCCAAAAACACAAAGGAAACTCCAGGACATGTAGAGAGAGAGTTCCTGACGCTGCAGGAGGTTTCTTTCAACTTGTATCCAGGTGGTAAAACCAGTAGCCTGACCAAGGATGAAAGAGCGCATGTCACTTATTCTGGCCTCTCCAACTCCGGCTGAAATCCTTCGGTTCCCAAGTTGGAATTTGAGTGACACACAAGTGCTGTTAAATGAGACTTAATACCTAGCGGAGTGCCACCACAATCTTGCCCTTCTGCAAACCTCTGTAGCCCTTTTCTACCACCCTCAAAAAACGTACTAGGTTTACTATGGGATTCCGGTACTGCTGGGCTACCTCAGTTTCCACCCCTGGATATCTTCGCCGATGACATCAATGCTTACGTTTGTGACTTCAGAGACACCGAGAAGGCGCGGCTCCTTCCCTCAACCCCATTCACCTTCCTTTCAGCGGCGTTTTCTTGAACGAACTTGAAAATAATAGGTCCTTAAGTTACAAGTCACTAAAGGAAAGTTTGCAACTTGCGATCCAGTACGCTGACGTGCCTCTAAAAAGAGACAGCTGCCTACTCTGGGCGTACTGCCTTTGAATTAGCCATACCCCACAAGGAGAAGTGCTGTTTAAAAAAAAAAAAAAAAAAAAAAAAAATTGCTGCCTAACAACAACAAAAATAAAATAAAAAGAGGAGGTTACCTTCACTCACCATTGAAAATCCTATTATAGTGCTTTTTCCACATCGTCTGTCAAAAATTTCTCCGTGGATTCTCCGCAGATTTTCTGGTCTGGCTCAGAGTTAAAATAGTTTGGACTTCCTTGCTAAAGTCTGTGAATATAGTCTTAAAGGTCTCTTTTAAAAGGAGTAAGAAAGAAAAAAGAAGCTGTTTTATTTAGAAAAACAAAAATGTCAATCAATTTATATATGTCTTCCCTCAAAACCCAGCAATAGCCGTGTGGCCGGTTAGCTCAGTTGGTTAGAGCGTGGTGCTAATAACGCCAAGGTCGCGGGTTCGATCCCCGTACGGGCCACTGGATTACCGTGACGAAAGACCTTTTAACTTAAGCCTGTCGAATAACCGCTGCCCCGAATCCAAAATTAAGACACTGCCTTATTCATCCAGCGAGAAGGCTATTTTTCGTTTCCCTTTATTGTAAAAAGAACAGGCCGGTCGCAGGGGCTGGTACCAATAATCCCAGCACTTTGGGAGGCCGAGGCGGGGGTATCTTTTGAGGTTAGGAGTTGGAGACCAGCCTGACCAACATGGTCTCTATTAAAAATACAAAATAAGCTGGGCTCGTGCCTGTAATCCCAGCTACTCGGGAGGCTGAGGCAGGAGAATCACTTGAGCCCGGGAGGCGTAGGTTGCGGTGAGATGAGACCGCGCCGTAGTTCTCCAGCCTGGGCAACAGGAGCGAAACTCCGTCCCAAAACAAAGAACAACAGAAAAGATGCAAGCATTAGGAAGAATGTATTGAAGAAAATAGTGTTGGAGTAGTGTGGCAGCTAGATGGGTGTGTTTTAGGGAATGGGAAATTAAGAGGAGGTATGACAATTGCCTGCTTAGTTTTTAGTGAAACGTTAGGAAGCAATATATACTTTTTTCAATTTTTTTTTTCATTCTCAATATTCAAAGGGAGACGATATTATTTTGACGCTTTAAACGAGTTTCGGTAGGGAAAGGGAAGCAGGTTCGGAGTGGCCAGTGACTTGGTGAGAGTGTGGTACTAATAGTATAGCAAGATGCGAGGTTTTGTTTCCCGTAACAACTGTGCTTCATTCTTTTTTTCTGACCCCAGGCAGTTTCCAAGGCAAATAAATGTCCACTCCACGTGAGGCTGCCACTGGCTTTCACGAAAAATTTCCCCCCTTTAGCTTAAAGAGCATGGAAGTGAATGCGGTGTTTTAAGAATCGCCAATTCTCCGTTCGACCCGTCCACAGCCCAACACACCTGGACTACGAGGTTTGTGGTTTCATTTGTTTACCCGCAATGCCGCTGACAGTGCACACTGGTAAGTAACTTTAGTAAACTCACCTGAGATGCAGAGCGAAGATCCAAGCTATACGTTCGGAAACCGAGCCACATATTAAGATGCTCTTTTGGTTTGGTTTGAGGAATTTTCCCCCGCTTGACTCTGGTTGCCTCCCAGCCTCTCTCTCCTCCACCATCTTCCTTGTCGCTGAGAAAGGAGGTCCATCTGTTCAGACACCGCCCCAAAGCTGCCACCTTCCACACTCATCTTCTTCTGGGATGTCTGTCTGTCTGTCTATCTATCTATCTATCTATCTATCTATCTATCTATCTATCTATGTATCTATCTATTTATTTATCTATCAATCAATCATCTGTCTGTCTATCTATCTTTGTCCCTGCCGATTCTCCTGTCTTCTATTTCTTGAGGATCTCAGGGCGGAGGAAAAGTGGTGGGGACCTGGGAGGCGGGTTAGAGGCCCGTGGCGGGAGTGGTGGATGGGGGCGATGTTGAGGCTGAGTTGGGTCCACCGACTTCACAGTTGAGCTCTGTGTAGGGGGCCCAACTGACGCAAGGAGCAGCTTGCATCCTGCATCCGCCACAGCCCTGCCTTTATGATTCAACGTTTCTTCAGATGTCCCCTTTCTTTTTGACAACAGTCATGCCCAGGGAAAGAGCTGTGCCTCACAGACGCCAGGAGTGTGGACCTCTCCCAGTGGGAAAAAAAAAAAAACACTGATGAAGAAGATTTACGTGGAAAAAAAATTTTTTTAAGTTTCTTTGATTTTTCAGCTTTCTAATGGTCTTTTTCTCCTTTCTCCCTTCTCAAGTTGAGAAAGAGATGAAAGATAGCAACAAAATCTTGTAGGTTGGCTTCTTCGACTCTTGTCTCTTTCACATTCAAATAATAGCACTACTCTGGACAAGGACATTCACAGGATTGTTAATACGGCAATATGGCTTTGAAGAAGGAAAATGGTGAGCACAAGCGAGCCAGCCAGGAGTCGAACCTAGAATCTTCTGATCCGTAGTCAGACGCGTTATCCATTGCGCCACTGGCCCGTGCCCGTAACTCGTTTTTACTGTTACTCTTTTCATAATTATGTTGTATTATACTATTGGGGCCATTAAAAAAAAAAAAGATTGTATCTTTATTTAGGTAGCGATTAAAACCCCAAAACCGCACTGATTCTAGGAAACCATGTTTTCTTTTGTAGTTTGTTGGCATAATAGACATTCACATAAAGTGTCTTTATTGAAAATAATGACCAATTTTCATATTTGAAACACTATATATGTGCTAAGATGAATGTCTTCAAAGCAATATTAGTGTTTCTATCTTCCCTTTTATGTGTGTGCCTACTTTTGAGCTTTTTGTAACTTATTTTTCAGGCCAATCAGCTGCTTTTACCTGATTTTTTTTTTTTTTGAGTCGGAGTTTGGCTCTTGTTGCCCAGGCTGGAGTGCAGTGGCGCGATCTCGGCTCACCGCAACCTCTGCCTCCTGGGTTCAAGCGATTCCCCTGCCTCAGCCTCCCAAGTAGCTGGGATTACAGGCATGTGCCGCCATGCCCGGCTAATTTTGTATTTTTTGTAGAGACGGGGTTTCTCCGTGTTGGTCAGGCTGATCTTGAACTTCCTACCTCAGGTGATCCGCCCGCCTCGGCCTCCCAAAGTGCTGGGATTACAGGCGTGAGCCCCTGCGCCTGGCCTGAACTTCATTTTTAATATACTTACATAGGGCACTAACGATGTATGTGGATCAGTAATGAGTAATCTGTATTATTTTAAATTTAGATATTGCAAAAAGTAAAGTGCTTTGTAATACATTTCTGGAGGCATTAGTCATAGTTTTTTTCTCTTATCCAAAAGGAAAAAACAAGTACTCACTCACTAGGGAGAAGTTTATTGTAAAACGGTATTACAACTCAAAGTAGCAGATGAAGACACTCAAATTTAACAAGCAGGCAAGAATTCAGGAAAGTACACTTTTTTCAGAATCACATTTGACATGGAAACTTAGAAACAAGGAACTTGCATAGCTGTTCAAAGTAGGCAAAGTAGGCAAAGTAGTGGAAAATGACGAAGCGCTTTTATAAGGAGACGAAGTTTCGTATGGGTTTAAGAAGGTAGTCAGAAACCAAAATGTATCCTCTTTGTGCCTCCGTTTCCTCGTTGATACAAAACGCTTTGAAGAGCAGCTAATACATATGATGGATTGTTATCATCCTAAATTTTTTGGCTCCCACCAGCTCTGAGATCAGGACAAATAACGAAGTAAAGATTGCTGCCTGACAGTGCTTTAAGAAAGCTGTCATACTATTAATCTAAAAGGGAAATTGTATTCCTTATATTTTCAACGTTGCACCTGTCTTGTCTGTGCCATTATGATTAGACGTAAGACAACCAATATTTTATTTTGCTTTGAGACAGTCTCACTCTATCGCCCAGGCTGGAGTGCAGTGGCGCGACCTCAGCTCACTACAACCTTCGCCTCCCAGGTTCAAGCGATTCTCTTGCCTCAGGCTCCGAGTAACATACTTCTTGATGTACATTTTCACAAGTGTGCGCGTTGTAAAAGCCACAGCGATAGCACTCACAGCTTTCCGTCCTCAGGAACGCTAACTCCTGGGGGGCGGGGAATGATGAAAGTAGCAAATTGGAAACCCAACCAGAAAACAGCGACGCTGTGAGCAGGATTTGAACCTGCGCGGGGAATCCCCATTGGATTTCGAGTCCAACGCCTTAACCACTCGGCCATCACAGCCTCGGGAACCCGCTTCTTCTCTTAGTAAGTCGTGTTAGGCTCTTTGACTCTCTCACTCTTTAAGGTTCCCACAGCAGGTTAATGCCTCCATGTTTGTGTTTGTCACTTTTTATATATTTGTCTCTCTCTTTCAACAAGAAGCTCCTGGGAGACATAATAGTGTCTTAATCTTTACCTATTATCTGACTCTCTATGCATCGAAAATTTGTTTGGTGTTTAGTGGCTGCTTTTGTTGCTGGAACAAATCCCCAGAGACTCAATTGTCTGTTCCCTGTTCCTCCCTCCGGTTCATGCTTTTTCTTCTCTCCTTACCCAGCACATATTAAAGTCACTCACATTGTTTCAATAAAATTTTCTGAGTAATAAAATAAAATAAAATATCATTGCCATATCCATTTTCATCTAGGCTTTCTCCTGTTATATTTTAGTTTAGCAGTTTTGCATTTTACATTTAGGGCTATGATCCATTTTGAGTTAATACTTGTGAAGGGTGTAAAGTCTGTGTCTAGGTTCACTGTTTTGCATGTGGAAGTTCAGTTGCTGGATTGCTACACTGTCAATTTCCCTGCCTCTCCCACTTTGTACTCCTTTGGCAAAGCCACAACCAGGGCAGCTAAACATGGCGGAAGAAAAACATAAAATCAGTTGACAGATCTCACTTTAAATTCATGACAATAAATCTCAAGTAGGTCCTCAAGGCTACCAGGCAAATTGTACCATACGCAATTGGATTAGTCCACTCTCAATCCTCTTGTTCTAAGTCACTATTTCAGCCAGATGCAGTGGCCCAAGCCTGTAATCCCAGCATTTTGGAGGCCGAGCCGGGGGCGGTGGGGGGGTGGGGATCACCTGAGGTCAGGAGTTCGAGACCAGCCTGGCCAACATGTCGAAACCCCGTGTCTACTAAAAATACAAAAAAATTAGCCAGGTGTGATGGTGCGTGCCTGTAATCCCAGCTACTCGGGAGGCTGAGGCAGGAGAATCACTTGAACCCGGGAGATGGAGGTTGCAGTGAGCTGAGATGGTGCCACTACCCTCCAGCCTGGGCGACAGTGAGACTCCGTCTAAAAAAAAAAAAAAAAAATTGTCACTATTTCATATCTCTCATCCCAGTGCTCCAACACCTCCTCTCCCATCCTTGTGGTCAATTGATGACTTTACTTCCTACTTCACAATCAGGAGAGACCTTCCACGCACATCTATCACCACATTCATCCACCTACCAGCCTCTGAAGGACTGTCAGTGATCCTATTATCCCTTGACAAGGTCGCCAATTATCTCCACATGGCTAAAATAATTTCCCAGTCCTTACCTTACTTGGGATAGCTGCAGCTTTTAATACATTCTCCTTCTTACAACACTTTCTTCAATTGACTTTAGGGTAACAATTTTCCTGTTTGTCTTCCACTTAGTAATAAGCATTCCTCCACGTCTTTTCGTGCTTTAATAACTCATTTATTTTTAGGGCTGAATAATATTCCATTATCTAATGTACCATAGTATATTTATTCATTTACCTACTGAAAGACATATTGGTTACTTCCAACTTTTGGCAATTATGAATAAAACTTCCATAAACATTTATGTGCAGGTTTTTGTGTAGACATGTTTTCAGCTCCTTTGGATAGTTGCCAAGGAGTATGATTGCTGGATCATATAATAAAAATATGTCTAGTGTTGTAAGAAACCACCAAACTGTCTTCCAAAGTAGCTGTACAATTTTGCATTCCCACCAGCAATGAATGAGAGTTCCTGTTGCTCCATATCCTCACCAGCATAGGTGTGGTCAGTGTTCCAGATTCTGGCCATTCTAATAGGTGGGTAGTAAATGGTATAATACGATTAAAACAATATTGCATTTCTCTGTTTACATATAATGTGGAGCATCTTTTCTTATGCTCATTGGCCATCTGCATATCTTCTTTAGCAAGGTATATGTTAGGGTCTTTAGCCCATTTTTTGATTGGGTTGTGTTCCTGCTGTTTAGTTTTAAGAGTCCTTTGCATATTTTGAATAAGTTGTTCATTACATATGCTTTTTGCAAATATTTTCTTTAATCTGTGGTTTGTCTTCTCACTCTTCTGATATTGTCTCTAGCAGAGTAGATTTTTAAATTTTAATGAAGCTTATTACTTCTTTCATGGGATATACCTTTGCTGTTTTATCTAAAAAGTGATTGCTTAGCCATGTGTGGTGGAACACACCTGTAGCCCCAGCTACTTGGGAGGCTGATGTGGAAGGATGGCTAGAGCCTGGGAGGCAGAGGTTTCAGTGAGCCCTAATCACACCACTGCACTAGGATGACAGAATGAAACCTTGTCTTTAAACAAAACAAAAAACCAAAGCTGACAATGACACTCTCTGGAACATTGCATACCTTCTGTACATTCTGGAGCACATAGATTTCTATCGAATTGTATGATATGCATTTGTAGTAAATTTCTATCGGGTTGGATAATATGCATTTGTAGTAAACTATGAACTATAACTGTCTTTTCCTCCAAAACTGTGTATGTGTGCATGTTTGTATGCACACAAGAAAAAGGTTAATAAAGTAAAAATATCAATTATTCTCTAGAATAATATCACATCATAATTATTATAGTTCTTTTCTGAAAGATTGCATATAAAAATAAGAATTATTCGAGTCACCCAGCAGAACATCTGTTTATATTGTTCTGCCAACTGGGACCCAAGCTAGGTTCCATGGGAGTCCTCCTTTTGGCCTGCCCCCAACGAGAGGACTACTGCCCACTCTCTGAGTGGGAGTCTTAGCTTTGTTGCTTTCTTTATGAGCAACTGTCTTAGGTTTTGTTTTTTGTTTTGTTTTGTTTTGTTGAGACGGAGTCTCGCTCTGTCGCCCAGGCTGGAGTGCAGTGGCGAGATCTCAGCTCACTGCAACATCCACCCCCCCCAGATAAAGCAATTCTCCTGCCTCAGCCTCCCGAGTAGCTGAGACTACAGGCATATGCCACCACGACCGGCTAATTCTTTGTATTTTTAGTAGAGACGGAGTTTCACCGTGTTAGCCAGGATGGTCTCGATCTCCTGAACTCGTGATCCGCCTGCCTCAGCCTCCCAAGTGCTGAGATTACAGGCGTGAACCACCGCGCCCGGCCTTTTGTAGATCTTTTGTCTTATTTCTTCCTCCATATATTACTTCTGACAATCGTAAGATTATTAGAATCGTAAGAATCCTCTCATGGGTGCCCATGAAGTTAATAACAAAAACAAAATAGATATGCGTCACTTTAATTATTTCTGATTTTAAAAATATATTTTATTGATACTGAGGTAGTTTATGCTCACTAAACTACCTCATAAAATGAATGCCTGACCCTTGATTTTATGTTTAAAAAATGGGTTGGTCTCTAATGACAAACCCATTCATTAGTGATCAACCCATTTTCATAATCATATCTTAATAGTTGTAAACTTGCAGCAAAATTTATTAGTTGTAAATAGTTGTAAACTTGCAGCAAAAATTATTCACTCACATTGTTTCAATAAAATTTCCTAATTGAGTAATAAAATAACATAAAACATCATTGCCATACCCATTTTCATCTAGGCTTTCTCCTGTTACATTTTAGTTTAACAGTTTTGCATTTTACATTTAGGGCTATGATCCATTTTGAGTTAATATTTGTGAAGGGTGTAAAGTCTGTGTCTAGGTTCACTGTTTTGCATGCGGAAGTTCAGTTGTTCGATTGTTTCCATTTGTTGAAAAGACTATCTTTGCTCTATTGTGTTAACTTTGCTTCTTTGTCAAAGATTGACTACTTGACTACTATATTTGTGCGGGTCTATTTCTGGTCTCTCTAGATCTATTTGTCATTATTATTTGTCATTGATCTATTTGTCTATTTTTTCACCACTTATTGTCTCCTTCAACTTCTCTTTTGCTGGTTCTTCCTGCTCTCCTTCATCGTTCTATGAGGATATCTCAGGGTTCAGTTTTTGTTGTTGTTGTTTTTTTGGTTTTTTGGGTTTTTTTGTCAGTCTTGCTCTGTCTGCCAGGCTGGAATGCAGTGTCATGATCTCGGCTCACTGCAACCTCTGTCTCCTGAGCTCAAGCAAGCATCCTGCCTCAGCCTCCTGCGTTGCTGAGATTACAGGCGTTTGCCACCACGCCCTGTTAATTTTTGTATTTTTAGTAGAGACAGGGTTTCAACATGTTGGGCCAGGCTCATCTTGAACTCCTGATCTCAGATGATCCACCCGCCTCCGCTTCCCAAAGTACTGGGATTACAGGCATGAGCCACCATGCCCGGCCCACTTATGATCATTTTAAAAACACACTATATAACTTATTTATTTTGTGTATTGCCTGTCTTCCCTATGAGAATGCAAACTCCATGAGGGCAAGATATTTGTTTACTGTCAGATTACTAATACCTAGAAGAGATATGGGTGACATTCAATAAATATTTGCTGAAAATACATTAGAATACAGATTTCATTATCCCATTTCACAGATTAGAAAATAAAATTCAGAGAGGTCATTGAGTTTCCCAGGGACACAACACAATAAACACCAAGAGTGAAGCTCAGATATTCAGATTTCCTGCCTAGATCTTCCAGGGAGACTTAGAGGAAGACAGTGTAGTTGAGGAGGGCAAGGAGG
This sequence comes from Papio anubis, assembly GCF_008728515.1. Classification (NCBI taxonomy): domain Eukaryota; kingdom Metazoa; phylum Chordata; class Mammalia; order Primates; family Cercopithecidae; genus Papio; species Papio anubis. The sequence goes on from NC_044981.1 coordinate 27,481,295, forward strand.
CAAATTAGGCTGAAATATGGAAAGGGAAAGGACTCTAAGGGAAGTGGAATGGTTCTTGCTACCAAAACAAACAGCTTTCACCAAAAGAACTATGTATCTGACTAGAATTTCTTTCTTTTTTTCTTTCTTTTTTCTTTTTTTTTTTGAGACAGCGTCTCACCCTGTTGCCCAGGCTGCAGTGCAGTGGTGTGATCTCCGTTCATTTCAACCTCTGCCTCTTGGGTTCAAGCAATTCTCCTGCCTCAGCCTCCTGAGTAGCTGGAATTAGTGCCACCAAGCTCAGCTAATTTTTTTTGTATTTTTAATAGAGACCCGGTTTTGCCATGTTTGCCAGGTTGATCGCAAACTCCTGACCTCAGATAATCTGCCCAACTCAGCCTCCCAAATTGCTGGGATTATAGGTGTGAGCCACTGCGCCTGGCAGACTAGAATTTCTCTAATACCCACATCCAAGGGTAGCAATACATTTAATTTGCATTAGGGAATATTTCCTGGGCATTGGTACCATTGTTCATACAAATTCTTTTAAATGAAAAACATCCTCCTTTTACTCTGAAATATGCACTTCCCATTTTCTCCAGGAAGTAGTACCAATTACAAGCATAATATTTGTAACAGTTATCTCTGGCAACTCCCCATGTCCTCAGAGTGTCTCTATACTGAGTTTTTTCTGCCTCTCCCTATACTGTAAAAATCATTTTCATATTATATGCTCAGTTTCACCCTATTAATACCCATGTATTTTCATAGACCCTTCCTTTTTCCAGAAAACTGAAATAATGAGGAATACTTTTTTTTTTTTTTTGAGATGGAGTCTCACTCTGTCATCCAAGCTGGAGTGCAGTGGCACGATCTTGGCTCACTGCAACCTCCGCCTCCCGGGTTCAAGCTACTCTCCTGCCTCAGCCTCCCGAGTAGCTGGAATAACAGGCGCCCGCCACTACGCGCAGTTAATTTTTTGTATTTTTAGTAGAGACGGGGTTTCATCATGTTGGCCAGGTGGGTCTCGAACTCCTGACCTCGTGATTCACCAGCCTTGGCCTCCCAAAGTGCTGGGATTACAGGTGTGAGCCAGCGCGACCGACCGTGAGGAATACTTTGACCTCAGACACACATGGATAGAAATACTGGTTCCAAGTTCTATAACTTGTGTGAGCTTGAGGAAGTTATTTATATTATTTAACCTCCCCACTCCTCAACCTCTGCATCTATAAGAAAGGCAAATGATTTTAAGTAACAATTACACCTACACCTGAGGCTTGCTTTGTTCGTTTACGTAGGAAAAATCATTAAATACTTGATTTAATGGCTGATAATAAATTGTAGATATTACTATTGTTCTAGTGATTTCCATTATTAGTTTCTAGGGAATTACAAAGATCAGAACTTTGGAGATTTGTTAAAAATATACCCACATCCAATGGTACATTAAGGAATGTACCATTGTACATTGTCTTGCCTTCACTCTTAGGCAAGACAGATGGTCGCTGCAAGCCTCGGTGCTTCAACTGAAAATTAGGAAAAGAATACTCAGAGAATCGTGGTAAGGGCTCAGGCTTACATTTAAAGGTATTCATTGAGGGCAAAGCAGTATGGATTCACTGACGAGCAAGAACAGACACTGTTCCTGTCCAAATGCAACTTACATTCCAGGGAGACCGACATCAATCTAGTTATTACACTTACAAATGTAAAATTGGCAAGGGAAGAAAGCTCATGGTACTATGAGGAATATAGGACTTTCATTAATGCAGTTTAAGGAAGTCTTTCCTAAAGAAAAAATAGTTTCCCTGAGATCCAATCACCAGCTAAAGATAACTAACTAGGCAAAGCCAAGGGCAAAGCTTTTCAGCTAGAGGGAACCTCAGGTGCAAAGATAACACCTGTAAAATGTGTAGTATATATATCAGGTTTTTGTTTTTTTGTTTTTTTGTTTTTTTTTGAGACAGAGTTTTGCTCTTGTTGCCTAGGCTGGAGTGCAATGGCGTGATCTCGGCTCACTGCAAACCGCCTCCCGGGTTCAAGCAATTCTCCTGCCTTAGCCCCCCAAGTAGCTGGAACTGCAGGAGTGTGCCACCACGCCCGGCTATTTTTTATATTTTTAGTAGAGATGGCGTTTCGCCATGCTGGCCAGGCTGGTCTTAAACTCCTGACCTCAGGTGATCAGCCTGCCTCGGCCTCCCAAAGTGCTGGGATTACAGACGTGAGCCACCACGCCCGGCTAATTTTTGTATTTTTAGTAGAGACAGGGTTTCGCCCTGTTCGAACTTCTGACCTCAGATGATCTGTCCACCTCGGTCTTCCAAAGTGCTGGGATTACAGGTGTAAGCCACCACGCCCGGCCCAGATTCGTAAAATGTTAGTTTCTGCTTCCTCTTTCCTTTATCTTGTCAAAATAACCAGAATCTGGGCGCGGTGGTTCGCGCCTGTAATACCAGCATTTTGGGAGTCTGAGGCGGGTGGATCACCTGAGGTCAGGAGTTCGAGACCAGCCTAACATAGTGAAACCTCGTCTCTACTAAAAATTAGTCGGGCGTGGTGGCACATTCCTGTAATCCCAGGATTACTTGGGATTACTTGGGAGGCTAAGCCAGGAGAATCGCTTGAACCTGAGAGGCGGACCGAGAGGCAGAAGTTGCAATGAGCCAAGAACGTGCCATTGCACACCAGCATGGGCAACAAGAGTGAAATTCCGACTCAAAATATAAAATAACCAGAATCTGAGATCTGGTGTGAGTTAACCTCTAAGGAAGTCAATTAAATTTCCTTCAATAAGTTTGAAATAATTCATGTATCAGCATGATCATGAGAGTTCTCTTAGTGCACTGGGGGTAGGGGGTTGGCGATCGATCATCAGGAGAGCTTTGCCACTTGCGGGGAGTCACTTATTGCAGGCAGGGTGTTAACTGAGTTTAACACTAGAAGACAAAATGAGGACATAATCTCTCTGAACGTAGGTTAGGAAAGTAGAAACGCCCTTCGAGTGTATGTCTTTCCCAGAAGAAAAATTGTCCTAAAGTTCGCGAATTTTACTAAAATAGGCGACGAAACACACAGAGTCGCTAAACTTTTTAACCCTTTCGTTTTTCTTTCTTATTTCAGAGAAATCTCGCAAACGGCGTGAACACTAAGCTGATTCCAGAAACGGTCGGGTTCTCTTCCTTCACTCACGATGGTTGCCTGCTGGGAGCTCGCTTCGAACCCAGCTGAACGCTCATTGCTGAGTCCTGGAAGAAGGTCGCGTTTGTACAGAAGGCTCCTGGCAGCGAGCCGGGCCGGGAGTCCCCCCAGTGCGCACGAAGCCGGGCCCCGAATTCCCACTGGGAGGAACGCACTGGAATTGAAATGTCTAAGGTCAAGCCTCGCTGAGAATCAAGTCCCAGAGGATCTTCTCGGGTGGTGGAAACTTGAGGGGAAAAGGCGGTCACGAAAATTCAAGTCTGTTAGTCCAATACAGATTATCCAGGCCGCTGAGGGCAGGAATATCTTCTTATTTATTCCTTTACTCTTCTCTCCTCACAACTCTTCCTCCTGGTACACACTTGATGGGTTTTAGAAATACTGTGTGGCACTAACAGTACCGATAGTACTACTACTACTAATTGCCCGATACGTCTGTTATCCGTTAACTAACACTCGGTGGCGGCGGCTGCGGAATTTCGAATTACGGGAACCCCCGAAATTTAGTGAGGTAAGCGCAAACTAACGCCGGGTTCCCGTAGTGTAGTGGTTATCACGTTCGCCTAACACGCGAAAGGTCCTCGGTTCGAAACCGGGCGGGAACACGTGGACTGGGATTAACTTTTGTTGCTGCTTGGTTTCTATTCCCTCTTACACGTACAAACCCGTTTGGGCTTCTGGACTTTAAAAATACACAATTCTGAGTTCGATTTGTTTGTGGTCCAGAGGTCTAAAATGGGATTCCAAGGAAGCCAATCTTATCTAAGTGGCGTGGGCCAAGTCCTGGACTGTGGGCGTCTCCTGGCATTGACACCTCCTAGGGTTCTGGGCGAGAGGAGGTGGGGAGACACGGGCTTCAGTGCCAGTGGTGTCAGAAATCTTTCATTTTAGACTTCTGGACCACAAATCGAGCTCAGAATTGTGTATTTTTAAAGTCCAGAACCGCAAACGGGTTCGTGGGTAGAAGGCACCCACGGAACCCTATTCTAGCCCACGTGTTTCTCCCCGGTTTTGAATAGTTGACCTTTGAACCGTTGCCCTTTCGCGCGTTAGGCGAACGTGATAACCACTACACTACGGAAACCTAGTATAACTGCCATCTTACCTTGAAACGTAAAAGTATATAATTCCCTGATTGCCCCAAGTTGAGAAATTTTGGATTTGTTCTTTCTTTGTAGAAAAGTTTTCGATTGTAGTATTGTTCTCACTCTCACTTTTCTCATTAATTGGAATCACCAATGTCACATACCGATGACAGATACGAGCAGAAATGCGTTCGCCAAATATGTCGACTATATTGTTTGGAGTGTTCAGCGCAGCGTGTTGTCAAAAAACTGCGGGCCGGGCACTGTGGCTCACGCCGGCAATCCCAGCACTTTGGGAGGCCAAGGCGGGCGGATTAGCTGAGGTCAGGAGTTCGAGATCAGCCTGACCAACATGGAGAAACCTCGTCTCTACCTTAAAAAAAAAAAAAAAAAAAAAATTAACCAGGCGTGGTGGCGCATGCCTGTAATCCCAGCTGCCCGGGAGTCTGAGACAGGAGAATCGCTTGAACCCGGGAGGCGGAGGTGGAGGTTGCGGTGAGCCTAGATCGCGCCATTGCACTCCAGCCTGGGCAACAAGGAACCAAACTCCGTCTCAAACAAACAAACAAACAAAAAACTAAAAACTGCACCAGTGCCCATCAAGGAAGACCTCCTAGAGAAAACGACGCCAGATCTGAGACTTGATAGATAAAAAGAAGAATGATGGTTGTAGATAGGTTGGAAATGAGCTTTTTTTTTTCCTCCCTCTGTAGCTCTTAGACGAAGAACGCGATTTTTTGTCATTAGGAACTGAATGGAGTGGTCATAATCTTAGGAAGGAAATCCAAGGATTTGAAGCAGGGCTTGGAAAGAAATTAGACTGAATGGGAATATACGGGCTGGATCAGGGAAGAAGGGAGGTGGCTCCAAAAGAGGAAGATATGTTTTAATCTGAAAATGATGAGAGAAATTGGAGAGGTTGGGAACTAATCTTTAATTCTTGGCTTGTAGATGTCGTCCAGTGAAGAGTTTTGGTTTCTTGGTTTTCTAAAAAATTTATTAAGGTGTACTAGTCAATGAACACATTTGACATCAACTCACAAATTTAATTCCATCAACAAATGCCAACAAAGATAAACATAAAGAAAACTATAACTGCTCAAATTATATAAAAATGATTGAAACCAAAGATTTAAAAAATCTTAGGGAGGCAGAGGCAGGCAGAACACTCCAGGTCAGGAGTTGGAGACCAGCCTGGCCAGCAGGGTGAAATCCTGTCTCTACTAAATTAAAATGACTGACTCCACAATCCAGTCAAGATGTCAATGTCAGTCCTGAAAGGTGGCAAGATTCTTGAGATTTTTTCATGTGTGATCATAGTTTAGATTTTAGTCAAGGTTCAGAAAACTTAAAACGATCTGTGAGTGTTGGACATTCCTAAGTGGTGTGCTGCTTATGTGGAATTGTGGACACAGCGTTAGCATTAAACAGTCTTAACAAAGAGAAGAAAGTACTATAGAAGATAATAAGAACAGTGGACTCTAGAAAAATCTCTGCCGAGTCTGTCGAATAACAATATTAGGAAGTTGTTTTCTGTATGTAGTTGTTAACACGTTCGCCTTACACGCTGAAAGTTCTCTGGATGGATACCAGATGGAAATGCCTCCTAAGACTATTTCTCCTTCCCAACATTTTCCATCATCGCCATGCCATACCTTTCACCTTTTCAGGAATATTCAAATGAATTTATTAAAGTTTATTCAGTGCCCCGCCGGGCGCAGTGATTCACGCCTGTAATCCCAGCACTTTGGGAGGCTGAGGAGGGCGGATCACATGAGGACAGGAGTTTGAGACCAGCCTGGCCAACGTGGTGAAACCCCTTCCCTACTGAAAAACACAAAAATTAGCCTGGCGTGGTGGCGGGCGCCTGTAATCCCAGCTATTGAGGAGGCTGAGGCAGGAGAACCGGGGAGGCGGATTTTGCACTGAGCCGAGACCGCCACTGCATTCCAGCCTGGGCGACAGAGAGACTCCGTCTCAAAACACACACACACACACACACACACACACACACACACACACACACACAAATAAATAAAATAAAGTAAAGTTTGTTTAGTGCTCAATATCAGGATTTAACACCTGGATATGAAGAAGAACCACATAGTTAGCTTAAGGCAACACAAGGCTTACGTTAAGAGAGAGAGAGAGCGCGCGCGCGCACACACACACACACACACACACCCACACACACACACAGCTGTCCATTTGAGGATCCTAGGAAAAGTGGCATTTTGCCCCTGAAGAAGGGAAGTTTTTTGAGTAAAGAATATGTACCTATGTGAGTAAAGATAGACGTATAATTAATATGTCTTAGAATACCCAAAGAAACAGAGCAGATAAGACAGAAACACCTTACTCTTTAGGGTTTGGTATTTTTCTCAGATCTTTTATGTGAAAATCTGCCTAGAAAAGACTTCAGATATTAAAATGCATTTTTCATTCACCTCTAGTCTATTATTAATAGTTTATGAGTTTTGTCATTAATAATTATTTAAGATGATATCACAGTCTCTTCAGAAACTTTGGTGTTATCCTAAGTCCAGAATCATTCAAAGAGGAATAGCTATTATGGTAATCAATTTAAAGTCTAAGGCCGGGCGCAGTGGCTCATGCCTGTAATCCCAGCACTTTGGGAGGCCGAGGTGGGCGGATCACCCGACGTCGGGAGTTCGAGACTAGCCATGACCAACATGGAGAAACCCCACCAAATTAGCCGGGCGTGGTGGTGCATGCGTGTAATCTCAGTTACTCGGGAGGCTGAGGCAGGAGAATCGCCTTAACCCGGGAGGCAGAAGTTGTGATGAGCCGAGATGGCGCCATTGCACTCCAGCCTGGGCAACCAGAGCTAAACTCCGTCTCAAAAAAAAAATTAGAAAAGTCATTAGTGGTCTATTGTAAAAACGTTTTGAGTGCCATCTCTATTCCAATAGCGTTGAGGATTTTTGTTTTTTGTTTTGTTTTGTTTTGTTTTTTGAGACGGGGGTCTCTCTGTCGCCCAAGCTGGAGTGCAGTGGCGCCATCTCGTCACACTGCAAGCTTCGCCTCCAGGATTCAAGCGATTCTCCTGCGTCAATCTCCGGAGTAGCTGAGATTACAGCTACGGCTGGGATTACGCCCGGCTAACTGTTGTGTTTTGGGTAGAGGCGGGGTTTCGCCATATTGGCCAGGCTGGTCTCGAACTTCTGACCTCAGGTAATTCGCCCTCCTCGGCCTCCCAAAGTGCTGGGATTACAAACGAGAGCCACCTCGCCTGGCCAAAAGTGCCTATTTCTAAAGCTGTTGAATCTGCATCATTTGATCTCAAACGGTAGGGCAAAGGAGCTAACCTCAGCTATGTTAGGCTACCTAGCCTTACAATAGGACAAATACTGTATCTTAAAGATAACATGAAAGCTTGTCATGAAACTGTTGCACTTTACACTTCTCGCCTAATGTATCTCCACTGTTTTCTGGCAAAGTTTTTAAAAGCCTGAATATTACAGGATTTATTGGTGGTAAATTCAGTAGCACCAGGTGAAATTACAAAACGTGGAATGTACAGAAAGCCAGGCCCCGCTGGGATTCGAACCCAGGATCTCCTGTTTACTAGACAGGCGCTTTAACCAGCTAAGCCACGGAGCCGCAGCTGAACAAAGCCGGAATTATATATTATTTGAAAACTATTTCACACTTCTATAATTAGAAAAAACCCCAGCAACTAGTTTGTTAGACGGCTTCAAAACAAAAATAGACATCCAGGTCTCAATGAAAACCAAATAACTTTATTTTGAAAGGATTAACACATGGGCTGGATTGAAATGACTATTTCCCCTTGAAAAGTCGTCCCGGCCGGGCGCGGTGGCTCACACCTGTAATCCCAGCACTTTGGGAGGTCGAGGCGGGCGGATCACCTGAGGTCCGGAGTTCCAGAACAGACTGGCCAACATGGCGAAACCCCGTCTCTACTAAAAGTACAAAAATTCGCCGGCGTGGTGGCGGGTGCCTGTAATCCCAGCTACTCAGGAGGCTGAGGCAGGAGAAACGCTTGAACCCGGGAGGCGGAGGTTGCAGTGAACCGAGATCTTGCCACTGCACTCCAGGCTGGGCGACAAGAGCGAGACTCCGTCTCAAAGAAAGAAAGAAAAGGAAGGAAGGAAAGGAAGGAAAGGAAGAAAGGAAGGGAAGGGAAGGGAAGGGAAGGGAAGGGAAGGGAAGGGAAGGGGAGGGGAGGGGAGGGGAGGGGGGGGAAGGGGAGGGAAGGGGAGGCAAGGGGAGGCAAGGGGAGGGAAGGGGAGGGAAGGGAAGGGAAGAAGGAAGGAAGGAAGGAAGGAAAAAGTTGTCCCAACATGGAGACCGCTAGACTCACTATAGGCTCTGGTGGCCAGGTAGGGAATTTTGCTGAATCTCAAAGGAAAAATGAATTGGCTTTTTATTAACCATCATTTTGTTTTAACCACACCTGTTCTCTTCTCTGTTAGTGTGGAGAAGCAGGGGTTATTGGTGGAAGGTTAACACATATCTGACACATGGTTGCTGTAGGAAAAGAACTATGAGGATATGTGCTGCATGTATCAGATCCCCCCCTCCTATCGCTTCTCGGCCTTTTGACTAAGATCAAGTGTAGATTCCCCCCTCCCCCGGGTGGTGGCACTCATTCCTCAACGACAGGAATATTAACTACTGATGGCTCATATCTGGGTCCGACTCTGGGACCTACCTTCAGTGGAAGGGAAGTCACTTGCTCCAAGTCACACTCCACCACTGGAGCAGCTCAAATCCAATGACTGTTGATGGAGGAATTCATAGGTCTGCCCTTCCCGCCTCCCCACTATAATTAAGGACATTTGTGAAGAACCATTCCAGATTTATACACACTTGTGAGATGGGCCGGACGTATGTTGCACCTGTATTGAATTCAGCTTCTGCCTTTTCTCAATCCTGCTCACCTCACCCTCTCACAGATGCTGATTTTGAGAGCGTTTCCAATAAACTTCCCGCACACAAATCTCCATCTCAGTGTCTGTTTCCTAGGGAACTGACCGATGACAAAAAGCAAGCGACTGATGCCTACGGTGGTCTCTTGAGGTCAAAGTAAGTCTAAATGTGGCCCAGTCTTTCAGGAATCATTTACCATAACAAGTGTCCTAGTAAAACAATAATGATAATAATAATCTGTGCCACAAACTTTGAGCATTTCACTACAGAACAAAACAAAGGAAGACACCTGCTAGTTGATTAAAATGATGTACAGGCCGGGCACGGTGGCTCACGCCTGTAATCGCGGCACTTTGAGAGGCCGAGGCGGGCGGGTCATTTGAGGACAAGAGTTCAAGACCAGTCTGGCCAATATGAAACCCCGTCTCTACTAAAAATACAAAAATCAGCCGGGCGTGGTGGCGTGCACTTGTAATCCTAGCTACTCGGGAGGCTGAGTAACGAGAATCGCTTGACCCCGGAGGCGGAGGTTGCAGTGAGCCAAGATCACGCCACTGCACTCTCGCCTGGGCAACAGAGCGACACCCTGTCAAAAAAAAAAAAAAAAAAAGGTACAAAGTTAGTGAAAGGAGCTGAAGGACAGGAAGGTGATTTATTATTGATGATGTTAAACTAATTTTAATTTTTCCTAATCAAAGAGTTGAAATGTAAAGTTAGAAAATAAATGGCAAATTTGGCTAGTCAAAGGATATGATTCTCATTTCCAAGACAAAGACATTATATACTAATAGTGCATATCCAAGATAAGACTTTACAATTTACATATATATAAATACGTATATGCATATACGTGTAAATAGAGGGGGAGGGCATAAGGAGCGCATTAAAATGTACATAGGCCAATTAACTTTTGAAAATATTATTACCGTTGCCGGGCGCGGTGGCTCACGCCTGTAATCCCAGCACTTTGGGAGGCCGAGGCGGGCGGATCACAAGGTCAGGAGATCGAGACCACGGTGAAACCCCGTCTCTACTAAAAATACAAAAAATTAGCCGGGCGCGGTTGTGGGCGCCTGTAGTCCCAGCTGCTCGGGAGGCTGAGGCAGGAGAATGGCGTGAACCCGGGAGGCGGAGCTTGCAGTGAGCCGAGATTGCGCCACTGCACTCCAGCCTGGGCGACAGAGCGAGACTCCGTCTCAAAAAAAAAAAAATAAATAAAAAAAAAAGAAAATATTATTACCGTTAACTAACAGAAACAGTCATGGTAGGAAGAGGGTAAAAGTAGAATCTTGTCAAGAAAACAGACAGTAAATCATGATTAGCTGCTCCAGTGGCCCCTCCCTGGGTTGTCACCTGCCAGCAGGAGGATCAGGCTCCGTCTGGAAGCGGGGCACCTCGCAGGGGCAAATGTTTCACGCCTGCTTCCTCTGAGTTGTCGAATCCCGGCCTCGCTTCCTTCTCCCTTTTCAGATCGTAGGATTTCTCTCCCCTGCAGATAACGGCCCTTACTCCGGAAACGCCCTGGCTCCGTAATCCCTATTATTGTTTGGGGGGTTTGGTTCTGCCAGGGACGACGCCAGGTCAGATGCTCAAGAGAAGCTGTCTCCACCGTCCTTTTGCCTCAGGGGATCCCAGTTCGCTCTCGAGCGCCACTAGCTGTCCTGTGACGGGAACTTCAGCGGCAAATGTGTGACTTTCTTGAGCGCAGCGTCACAGGCCTGGGAAGCGCCGCTGAGACTTCAGGGTCGTAGTGACAGAGGAACCACCCAAGGCTAGGAGGGGAGAGGGTGCAGTTCCCGGATCCCTAAACCTTCGGGAAGAGCCGACCTGTCCTGAAGGGTCTCCAAGAACAGAGAGGACACTGCGCCACTCACTCGGGAGCCGCGTCCTTTCAACGATGAGACGGCTCCGTGGGCCAATGGTTCCCTGATCCGCTGGCCAAGATATCAAGCTTAGATGCAACTTCGGATTCACCCCAGGCAAAAGGAAGGAAGCCCGGATTGGGAACCTTGTCCTGAATCTTCTCGGATCAGAATTAGCAGGATAAGAAAAGCTGTTTCCCCGTAAGAAACAGGGTTCTTCAGTGTTCAATGTGGAGCTCCGCCACTCCCAGCCCGGGTGAAGGAAAAGTGGAAAACAAAATGAATGTAATTATCTATTAGAAGATAAATTTCAATAAAACATGCCGTTTGATAGTAATTTATAATGTGGAAGTACCACATCCTGCCATCTGGCCGGTTAGCTCAGTTGGTTAGAGCGTGGTGCTAATAACGCCAAGGTCGCGGGTTCGATCCCCGTACGGGCCAATTATTCACTGTGGTTTTACCGCTGGTTTGCGCCAGCAAAATGAGTATGTGAATTTGGTGCGCCCTCCCTTACTCAAGAGCAGGTAATTTGGTCTGGGAAGCTTCTCTCCCTCCCCTCCAAGGCATACCCACAAAACAAAAGGGCTTACAAGGCATCTTACAGTGGCAGAGGTACCATTGGAGGCTCCTGTGATTCTTGTCCTCCTCTGCCTGGGGAAGTTTTCTTGGAGTAAAATGCTAAATTATTTGATTACCTAAAAAAAAAAAAAAAACACACATGTAAAACCACCTACCATTTATATCATTCATGCTGGGTCATTCTGTTTTCTTCTTTTCGGTCTAAGAGAAAACAAGATTATAAAGTGAGATAGAAAAAATTTCCAAAACTTCAATAATAACAATGACAAAGATCTTTGTTTTATATACTCTGAACACTTATTCCAACAAGAACAGGATACACACCTTTAAAAATATTTTTCTAATTTAAGAGTTTTGTAAAAAATAAAAACACCTTATTATTATACAAAGCAGAAACATTTTTTTAAAAAAAAACTTTAAAAAGACATATTAAAAAGTTATCTTTTTTTTTTTTTTTTTTTTTTTTTTTTTTTTTTTTTTTTTTTACAGAGTCTTGTTCTGTAGGCCAGGCTGGAGTGCAGTGGCCCAATCTCGGCTCACTGCAATCCCTGTCTTCCAGGTTCAAGCGATTCTCCTGCCTCAGCCTCCCGAGTAGCTGGGATTATAGGCGTGCAGCACCACGCCTGGCTAATTTTTGTATTTTTAGTAGAGACGGGGTTTGGCCATGTTGGCCAGACTGGTCTAGAACTCCCAAGCTCAGGAGATCCACCCGCCTAGGCCTCACAAAGTGCTGGGATTACAGGCGTGAGCCACGGAGCCCAGCCTTTCCTTCCATTTTTATTCTTCATCAGCTCAATTCTTACCACCACCTTCTATAGGTAAACTCTGTCCTTAATTTTTCGTATATCCGTACTGGGTTTCTTTATTTAAATACTGCATTTATATTGATTATTTGTTCCTCTTTTTCACACAAAAGAGAGCTTAGTTATTTACTCATTGTTTTGCGTTTATGCTTTTTCTTAATGTATTTTAGATGTGTTAAATTGCACTTTTCAACTTTGTACACTGTTAAAATCAGAGCTTGTTTGGGAGGACGAGGTGGGCGGATCACAAGATCAGGAGATCAAGACCATCCTAGCCAACATGATGAAACACTGTCTCTACTAAAAGCACAAAAATTAGCCGGTGTGGCGGCCGGTGCCTGTAGTCCCAGCTACTTGGGAGGCTGAGGCAGGAGAACTGCTTGAACCCAGGAGGCCGAGGCTTCAGTGAGCCAAGATCATGCCACTGCATTCCAGCCTAGGTGACAGAGCAAGACTCTGTCTGAAAAAAAAAAAAAAAAAAAATTAGAGCTTATTTTCAAATGAGTTGATCCTACTAGCCAGGAGTTGAATCTAGATTCTTCTTGTACACTGTACAAAATGCAGGCTTTTTCATCCTAGGAAAGAGGATGGTGAAGATGCTATCCTTAATTTTATCTCGTAACGTAAACAAAGCACTTTCTTTCCTAGACCATATGATCATCAAAGAGGTTTGAATATGGGCTCCCAAGCTGTACAATGATCAAAGGACATTACATATAATTTCAATAAATATTTATTCATCTCTCACTCTTCACTATGGCAATCTGCTGTCTCTGGTGAAAAAATATGAAGGAAATAATACTAAGTAACAGAGTACAAAAAGATGTGCATGCATGAATATTATATATATGTATATATGTGTGTGTGCCAGCTAGCAGTCTAGCTCTATTGCCCAGGCTGGAGTGCAGTGTCATGATCTTGGCCAACTGCAACCATGCCCAGCTGAAAGCCACTCCATCTTGGATGTTAATCCACCATGTTGACTTCTGATTAACCCCAGTTCTGGGAATGCCTCTAAGAGTTCTACTTTGAGATAAAATAAATCCTGCAATTAGGTGAAAACAACCTTGATGTTATTATAATCACATACTTACTATACGTAAATCCTGCCCTTAGGCTGGACGAGGTATGTCACACCTGTAATCTCAACCCTTTGGGAGGCTGAGGTGGGCGGATCAGTTGAGGTCCGGAGTTTGAGACCTGCCTGGCCAACACGGTGAAACCCCCATCTCTACCCAAAACACAAAAATTGGTTTTGGCATGGTGGGGCGTGCCTGTAGTCTCAGCTACCCCAGAGGCTGAGGAATGACAATCGCTTGACCTAGGAGGGCAGAGGTTGCAGTGAGCCAAGATCTGGCCACTCCAGCCTGGGTGACAGAAGGAGATCCTGTCTCAAAAAAAACAAAAAACAAAAAACAAAAAAAAAAATCCTGCCCTTAGGCAAATCCCCATGTGGTTCATAAGCCCTGGGTTTGGCCCGTGACAATGTGGGGATCCATCATCTTGTCTAGCTGCCACTCAAGACATGGCTTCTGTTATTAAATGTTTCTTTCTGACAAACTGAATTGTCAGCCTCTTTCTTTGGCCTCTCACTTTCCTCAGCCTTCAGGAGTAGACTTTTATAGACCTGCCCACGGTGGCATAAGACTGATAGCAAACTACATCAGATTATAACAGCTTTCAGAGGTAGTGGTGGTGGGCAAGTTATTAGTCTACAAGAGAAAGATACTCTTTCTGCATCAGACCTCTCATCAGCAACTTTGAATGAATGTTAGGAGAAAACAAAATAATGTCTCAAAATCTGGAGGAAAAATGTTTTAACACAGAATTCCATAGCTATGCATAACATCAAATGTGAAGTTGGAATAAAGACATTTATAAACCTATGACGACTCAAAAAGCTGACCTACATTTTAAGAAGCAAACTGAATATATATACTACAGGGAGAATAGGGAGGAAGAAAGAGAAAGACATGGAACTCAGGAAATGATGGATCCAATCTAGGAGCTCAAAAATGAAAAACCACAGGATGACAGCTATTCAAGAAACCTAGAATGCAACTAATCCATACGGGAGCAGGAAGCTAAAGGACTCAGAGAAGGAGATTTATCAGAGAGGAGGGGATCATGCAGAATAGATTTGAGAACTTGGTAAGTGGTAAGACTGTTAATCATTCTGGAAGAAATGTGGCTTGACATATCTGCATGCATGGTAAAGGAGGATTAATATTCCTTCAACATGGAAATAAGTGAGGAGCTGTAGTTAAGAATGTTAAGTTAGAATGCATTATTCAGCTGCAAAATAAAAAATAAAAATGGGAAAAAGGAAGAATAATCCAATTGGCTTAGGACAGAAATACATCTCATGTGACAGGGAGTACAGAGGTAGGTACTCTGTTTCTCTATGATTAGCACTGTTCTACCACATGCACTGTACTATTCTGTATACCTTTGTATATATACTTTGAAACTTTTTCCGCACAATTTTTCTGGGAAACCTGGACCTTTCTTCTCCCCCTGTTTAGAAGGGAAGCTGAGGAGAGTCAAAGACACATGGAGCATTAACAGTCGGAATAAACGACAGAGACGCGGAAACTTCCGAGGTTTCTAGAGCGGACCCGGAAATGACGCCAGGGGATGCAAACCCTTCTTCCCCTTTTTGCTGCCCATGAAGCTTACCGTTAGTGGTCAAGTTTTTCTGGAAGTGGGCTTTCGCGATCGCGGGGACCAACGCCCTGATCTTTTGTGCCCAAACGGGATCGCCAGGTTCTTTGATGCGGATCGAAAGGGGCCGGGCCCCGGAGCCTACAACCTGACCCAGGTAGGACTTGGAGAAATGTCGAGAAACCTAGGTCTGGGACTTGAGTTGGCTTCCAGGGCACACATTCTTGTTCAGAAGAAACACATTGCAAAAATCGGGAGGTGACGGGCAGATGAAGGCACCCATGTGTCGGCGCTTCGCCTCCGGACTCCAATGCAACCTAGGGGGCTTTTGGAAAGGAGGAAGTCGATGACTCTGCAGGGACTCCTCTGGTCCAGGAGCAGATGCCTTTTGTCTGGGCACTCCCCAGCAGAAAAGGTGCATCGGGAAGCAGCCTGGCTTGTGGATGGTAGTAAGTCACTGTTGATGGGTTGGGTACAGGGAGGGATTTAAGTTCTTGAGCGACAGGTGCTAGGGAGTTTACCTGCTCTGGATAACACTATCTTGTGGAAGACAGTCACCTGGAAAACAGAAATGGCGGGACTGATGATTCTGGGCTTCAGGTGAATAGAAAATGTATAAGGTTATAGATGAGTGTGTGCTCATCGGACAGTAGCAGTGCATCTCAACAGTCGGCCTCTCAGTCCTCCTCTTCCTTAGAATCACCTATAGAGCTTTAAAATTTCCTGGATAATGTTAATGTCCAGCCAGGGATGATGACCATTGGGCTACAGTCACATCTAAGAGGCGCATCTCACCCTTTGTTCTGATGGACAGAAACCATTATTCTGACACCGTGCCTGTTGGAGGCATTGTACCTTAAGTAGCACTTAATTCATGTATGCTGGATTCGCTGAATGAAACTTACCAGCAGAGTACTGAATCTTGAATAATACAAGGAACGAGTAGAGTAAGGTAGTTCTCATTTTATCCTTATCTAATCTAAGAAATCCAGCACTGGCCGGGCACGGTGGCTCACGCCTGTAATCCCAGCACTTTGGGAGGCCTAGGCGGGCGGATCACGAGATCAGAAGATCGAGACCATCCTGCCTAACACGGTGAAACCCCCTCTCTACTAAAAATACAAAAAATTAGCCGGGCGTGGTGTTGGGCCCCTGTAGTACCAGCTACTCGGGAGGCTGAGGCAGGAGAATGGTGTGAACCCGGGAGGCGGAGCTTGCAGTGAGCCGAGATGGCGCCACTGCAATCCAGCCTGGGCGACAGAGCAGACTCCATCTCAAAATAAATAAATACATACATACGTACATACATACATAAATACATAAAAAAGAAAGAAATCCAGCACTATTTCTCTGTTTAAGAAGTTTTTTCTTCAACAAAAAACAAAATTCATATAAAAGGATTTTCTGGCACTGCTGGGGGCTCATAGAATTCCAATGTCTAGTGTCTTTTCTGTCAGGAGTTAATGTTACAAAGTTCAGTGCTGCTCTTTTTTTGAGATGGTATCTAGCTCTGTCACTCAGGCTGGAGTGCAGTGGTGCCAACTCGGCTCACTGCATCCTCTGCTTCCCCGGTTCAAGAGATTTCCCTGCCTCGACCTCCCAAGTAGTTGGGATTACAGGTTTGTGCCTCCACACCCAGCTACTTAGTAGAACCGAGGTTTCACCATGTTGGCCAGGCTGATCTTGAACTCCTGACCTCAAGTGATCCGCGCACCTCAGCCTCCCATATGCTGGGATTACAGTTGTGATGATCTTAAAACCTCTAATGATTTGGAAATATCCCTCCAGTGATCTTTGTTCTGTCACAGTGATTGTAATAACATTTATTGAGGAGTTATATGCCCAGTACTATTAAATGGTTTACAGATTTTGTTATTTAATCCTCACAACTCTGTTAGAGAGATTGGATATTGTTATATCCATTTTACCACAGTAAAGCTGAGGCTCAGAGGGTTTAACCTGGTAATAAGTCCAGTATCCCACAACTAGTAAGTGGCAGAACCAAGGATTTGCATTCATGTCTGTATAACATCAAAGCCTGTTTTTCACTTTTTTTTTTTTTTGAGACAAAGTCTTACTCTTTTTTTTTTTTTTTTTTTTTTTTTTGAGACGGAGTCTCGCGCTGTGTCACCCAGGCTGGAGTGCAGTGGCGCGATCTTGGCTCACTGCAAGCTCCGCCTCCCAGGTTCACGCCATTCTCCTGCCTCAGCCTCCGAGTAGCTGGGACTACAGGCGCCCGCCACCACGCCCGGCTAGTTTTTTGTATTTTTAGTAGAGACGGGGTTTCACCATGTTAGCCAGGATGGTCTCGATCTCCTGACCTCGTGATCCACCCGCCTCGGCCTCCCAAAGTGCTGGGATTACAGGCTTGAGCCACCGCGCCCGGCCTGACAAAGTCTTACTCTTGTCCCCCAGTCTGGAGTACAACGACGTGATCTCGGTTCACTGCAACCTCTACCTCCCGGGTTCAAGCAATTATCCAGCCTCAGCCTCCCTAGTAGCTGGGATTACAGGTGTGTACCACTATGCCCAGCTAATTTTTTGTATTTTAAGTAGAGACGGGATTTCACCATGTTGGCCAGGCTGGTCTCAAACTCCTGACCTCAGGTGATCCACCCACCTCAGCCTCCCAAAGTGCTGGGATTACAGGCATGAGCCACTGCACCCAGCCACGTGTTTTTTACTTTTAAGTCAGTGGGACACTTCAGATTACAAGATCTGTGACCCCACACAACCATTCCATGAACTATTGATTCACCATATAAGAGGACCCATTTTCTGCCATTTCCTGCATGATGCCTCTAGCAAGCATTGCAATCACAAAGACCTGGGTTTTTTAAATTATTACAAAGAAAAGGAAAGCTTCCGTAGTATGTTGATTAAAGAAATGTCTCGAAAAGGGGAATGGGATATGAGAACCAGATTGCACCAAATTGACAGTTTATGAAAAAATAGTAACTAAGAATATGATACTAATTTTGACTAATTGGTTTTGAATAGACATGGCTTTATTCATTTAAGACAAATATCTCCATCTTTGTGGAGTTTATTCTAGAAGAAAATACAGTTTCTCAGGTGGTGGTATTGTGGAGAAAAAGAAATCAGAGAAGGGCAATATAGTGTAGGGTAGAGTGAGGGATGGGTGTTAGTTTTAAATAGGATGAATGTGGAAGGCTTTACCATTATTTAAGCAAGGACTAAGGAATGAGGAGTGAATCACGAGGATTCTGGGGAAGGAACATTCTAGGCAGGAAATATGCCTCGTTTTGGAAGCTATCAAGAGCCCTATACTGTTGACCAGAAATTTGTATTTTGGTACGTGACAAATACACCAGGATGATCGGAATCTAGCCAGGAAGGGGTAGAGTTCATGACAGGAAGGAAGTTGTCATTGGCTGGTAAAAAACAGACTCTTAAAAGAAACCTCTTTCAGGTGGTGGCTCATGCTTGTAATCCCAGCACTTTGGGAGGCCAAGGAGGGTAGATCGTCAGGAGTTCAAGACCATCCTGGTTAACATGGTGAAACCCCATCTCTACTAAAAACAAAAATTAGCCAGGCATGGTGGCCCGTACCCTACACTGCACTCCAGCCTGGGTGACAGAGACCCTGTCTCAGAGAAAAAAAAAGAAAAAAGAAAAAAAGAAACCTCTTTCAAAGTAGGCTTTTAAAAGAATATTTTTAGTGACATTGAAAGTAATCTTGTATGTATGTGCTCACGGTAGAGGGAAGGAGAAGAGAAAAGCTAGTGAAAGGAGAAGAAAGCTGACTTCCGGGAATCTGCTGCAAAAAAAAAAAAGAATGATAGAATAATTTTTTTTTTTTTTTTTTTTTTGAGAGGGAGTCTGGCTCTGTCACTCAGTCTGGAGTGCAGTTGTGTGATCTCGGCTCACTGCAACCTCTATCTCCAGAGATCAAACAATTCTCCTGCCTCAGCCTCCTGAGTAGCTGGGATTACAGGCGTGTGTCACTGGGCCTGGCTAATTTTTTATTTTTAGTAGAGACTGGGTTTCGCCATGTTGGCCAGGCTGGTCTTGAACTCCTGACCTCAGGTGATCTGCCCACCTTGGCCTCCCAAAGTGCTGGGATTTACAGGTGTGAGCCACCACGCCCGGCTATTTTCACTCTTACTTATTTGTTAGGTGGCATACTTTCCATCTTTTTTTCACTTAACACTATATCTTAAGAGATTTCTATATTAATAGACGGTGTCTTCATTTGTATATGGATATACCATAATATATTTAAGCCATTTCCTGGTGATGAACACTTGGGCTTTACTCATTTCCTGGTGATAGACATTAGGTTGTTTCTAATCTTTCACCATTACAAACAATGCTATGAATAACTGTGTGTATGTATCTCATATATATATACCCATATATACAATTATATATGTATATATGTACAGTTAACTATATATAGCTTTATATATAAATATATACACACATAATTATATATATATACAGTTAAACATGTAACTGAAGAAACATATTTTTCCTTCATTCCCTGTATATAACACTATTACACAGAAAAATTTTGTTTTATTAAATAGCTAATGTCTGTTTTTTCCTAAAGTGTCACATTTCTTTAGGACAGATGAACATAGATTAACAATCACATTTTAGCTGGGCACCATGGCTTACACTTGTAATCCGAATGCTGGAAGGCCAAGGCAGGTGGATTACTTGAGCTCAGGAATTTGATACCAGCCGGAGCAATGGGGCGAAACCCTGTCTCTACAAAAGAATTTAAAAATTAGCTGGGCATGGTGGTGTGTGCCTGTAGTCTCAGCTACACAGGAGGCTGAAGTGGGAGGATTGCTAGAGCCCAGGAGGTTGAGGCTGCAGTGAGCTGTGACTGCAACAGAGCCTAGACTGGGTGACAGAGCAAGGCCTTGTCTCAGAAAAAAAAAAAAAAAAAATTGTATTGTATGATGAGCTAACATATTGTAAACATATCTGCTCTTCCATTTATGTTTAAATTTATATTGGTCCTGCCACCTTGTTGAGCATTTACTTTGTATTGGGTGGTGGATTTGGATGGTGCTAATATATTGAGAGAAGGTTTATTTGCAGCTGAATTGTGCAGAAAGGACTTTTATGGGAGTTGGCCTGGGTGAGCAGAACTAGCACTAGGTTATTCCTGACAACTTCTTTCTCTTTTTATAGACCTGCTTTGCTCAGAAAGGGAGATCAGGAGACCAGGTGATGCTGCAGCAAATGTCAGAGTTGAGTCCTAGGTAATGTCCTGCCTTTCGAAGATCTGCATGCTTCATGGCAGCTGCCCCAATCTCCTTCACTTGGACTAGAGCCCGCCTAGCACACCACTAGTCACATGCATCCACTCAGGAATTGCAAGACCCTTCTATAAATGAATGAGATGTTTCTTGCCCAGCAGATTTTTCTCTTAACTGCCACTTTACACTTACCCTTCTTTCCATTCCTCTCCAACCTTATTTAAACAAGCGTAACCATCTTTTTATGAATCTTCTCACGCTTTTGTTTGTTTGTTTGTTTGTTTTTTTGAGACAAAGTCTTGCTCTGTCACCGAGGCTGGAGTGCAGTGTTGCTCACTACAACCTCTGCCTCCTGGGTTTAAGTGATTCTCCTGCCTCAGCCTGGTGAGTAGCTGGGACTATAGGCGCATGCCACCACACTCAGCTAATTTTTGTATTTTTAGTAGGGATGGAGTTTTGCCATGTTGTCCAGGCTGGTCATACATTCCTTGTATGCATTTTTGTGCATGTGTGCTCTTCTCTTTGGAAAAGCAGGATCATGGGGTATGTTTTAAGAATATGGGATAGGTCAGGCTTGGTGGCTTATGCCTGTAATTCCAGCACTTCGGGGGAGGTTGAGGTGGGAGGATCACTTGAAGCCAGGAGTTGGAGACCAGCCAGGGCAACAAAGCAAGAATACCCAGCCCATCCCTCTTTCCCCCAACTACAAAAAATAAAAAAAATTAGTGGAGTGTGATGGCCTGCACCTATAGTCCTAGCTACTCCAGAGGCTGAGGTGGAAGGTTGCTTGAGCCCAGGAGTTTGAGGTTACAGTGAGCTACGATTGTGCCACTATGCTCCAGCGGCAGTGACAGAGCAAGACTCTGTCTCTTAAAAAAAAAAAAAAAAAGGAGAATGTGGGATGTTTGAAGATATGGTTGTGAACTGGGTAGAGTCAGGGCTTGCTCGAAACTTACCTTTTTAGGAATGAGATTTAAATATGGATATTTTTAAAACAATTGTAATAAAATACACATAAAATTTAGCATCTTAATGGTTTTTGTTTGTTTGTTTGTTTGTTTGTGTTTTTGAGACGGAGTCTTGCTGTGTTACCAGGCTGGAGTACAGTGGCACAATCTAGGCTCACTGCAACCTCTGCCTCCTGGGTTCAATCGATTCTCCTGCCTCGGCCTCCCGAGTAGCTGGGATTACAGGCACGCCCAGCTAATTTTTTTTTGTATTTTTAGTAGAGACAGGGTTTCACCATGTTGGCCAGGATGGTCTCAATCTCTTGACCTTGGGATCCGCCCCCATCGGCCTCCCAAAGTGTTGGGGTGTTGGGATTACAGGTGTGAGCCACCGCGCCCAGCCTATCTTTTTTTCTTTTTTGAGAGGGAGTCTTGCTCTGTCGCCCAGGCTGGAGTGCAGTGGCACCACCTCGGCTCACTACAAGCTCTGCCTCCCGGGTTCACGCCATTCTTCTGCCTCAGCCTCCTGAGTAACTGGGACTACAGGCACCCGCCACCACGTCTGGCTAATTTTTTGTATTTTTAGTCGAGACGGGGTTTCACCATGTTAGCCAGGATGGTCTCGATCTCCTGATCTCATGATCCACCCACCTCGGCCTCCCAAAGTGCTGGGATTACAGGCATGAGCCACCGCACCCGGCCCTATCTTAATTGTTTTTAAGTGTTCAGTTCAGTGGTATTAGGTACATTCACATTGTTGTGCGACCATCGCTACCATCTATCTGCAAAACTCTTTTCATCTTATAAAATGGAAACTGTACCTATTAAGCAATAACTCCCCATTCCCCTCTCCCTTCAGCCCCTGGACATCACCATTCTACTTTTTGTCTCTATGAATTTGACTACTCTAGGTACCTCAGATAAATGGAATCATACAGTATTCGTCTTTTTGTGACAGGCTTGTTTCACTTAGCATAATGCTGTCAAGTTTCATTCATGTTGTAGCATGTCAGTTCCCTTACTTTTTAGAGTTGAACAATATTTCACTATATGTATATATCACATTTTGTTTATCCATTCATCTGTCAACAGTCACTTGGTTTGCTTTCACCTTCTGGCTATTGTGAATAATGCTGCTACGGACATGGGGTTTATAAATATCTCTTTGAGATCCTGCCTTTAATTCTTTAGAGTATACCCAAAAAAGGAATTACTGGGTTATATGGTAATTCTATTTTTCATTTTTTGAAGAATTGCCATACTGTTTTCCATAGCAGCTATATTATTTTACATTCTCACCCACAGTGTGCAAGGATTCCAATTTCTCTTCATCCTTGCCAACATTCATTATTTTCTGCTTGTTTTTTTTTTTTTTTTTTAAAGGTAGGTGGCCTAGTGAGTGTGAAGTGGTATCTCTTTGTGGTTTTTATTTACATTTCCCTAGTGATTAGTGATGTTGTGCATCTCTTTGCATTTGCATATCTTCGGAGAAATGCCTATTCAAGTTTTTTGTCTAGTTTTTAATTGGATTATGTTTTTTTGTTAAGTTAAAAATCTTTTATTTTTAAAATGAAGACCCTTCTCTGGATCTGCTAATCTTTGTAGGGATAGTAGATAAAAGGGAAGATGTATTCAAATTTAATTCTTGAACTACTCAATGCTTCCGGGGTTTTTTGGGTGTGTGTGTAAATAAGGTAATACTTAAAAAAAAATCGTTTTCTAGGTGGACAAGGTGGAGGAGAGAGAATTCCTTGGCAGCAGCATTATGAACAAGTACAAGGCTAAGAAATAGCATGGTGGCCTTGACTAAGTGTATGGTGACAGCAGGTAAGTCTGGAGAGAAAGTTTTACAGGACATGTGGGGGACTTGGACATGCATCTCCTAGCCCAATACTGTCCAACCAATAGACCTTTATCCTGTATCTGTGTTGTCCAACACAGTAATCGCTAGCTACCTGTGACTATTAAACTCTTGAGGCTGGGCACGGTGGCGCATGCCTGTAATTCCAGCACTTTTGGAGGCTGAGGTGGGCATATCCCTTGAGCTCAGGAGTTTGAGACCAGCTTGGGCAAAATGATGAAACCCTGTCTTCACAAAAAATACAAAAACTTGTCAGGCATGGTGGTATGCCCCTATAGTCCCAGCTACTTGGGAGGCTAAGGTGGGAGGATCACTTGAGCCTGGGAAGTCGAGGCATCAGTGAGCTATATTTGCACCACTGCACTCCAGTCTGGGTGACAGAGAGAGACCCTGCCTCAAAAAAAAAACCCAAAAAACAAGCAAGCAAACAAAAAACAACAACAAAAACACTTGAAATGTGGCTAGTACTACTGAATTTTTATTGCATTTTAGTGGCTACTGTATAAGACAATACAAATCAACTCTAGGCAGTGGTTTCTTAACAAGCAGGTAGCATAACCAGATTATGTCTTAGATTATAGTTATAATGTGGAGAATGCATTGAACAGGGACAAGACCAAAAACAGTAAAATAAGTCAAGAGACTCTCGGAATAATCTAGGTAGGTGTGTGTAAACTTTGGTCCCTCTTTAGTTATCAGTCCTTAATTCTATTCTGTTTTCTTTCAGTTAGGATGTTTATTTGGTTAGTACCATAAAGACCAAGTAACAACGATTTAAGCAAGATAAAAAATTTTCTATGTCATATAAATGTGCTGTTGAAGGGCAAACCAGAGACTTCTAGAAGCCTTTCTTCACAAAGTTCTCCAGGGGTCTGTGTTCTTCTTGCTGCTTTTGGACCTCCTGGGGATTGCCTTGTTCACATGGGTGAAAGAGAATCACAGCCTGCAGGAAGGGGAAAGAAAATATTGTGACCCGGCAGCTTCCTTTTAAGCAATGACAGAATGAAAGTTGCATGCAACACTTTGGCTCACGTTCTATGTTAAGCTAAAACTTGGGAGATTCTGACATCAAAGATGCCACATATTTAGGAAAGAGTTTATAAGCATTAAGAGTGGGAAATTTTTCAGCTAAAGCTCAGCCTTTCCTGTACATCAGTGTCCTTCTATGGGGAAAGAAGAGAGCGGTGTTTGAATGGGAGGAGTGAAAGAAAACTTGTACGACATCAGAGAATCCCTGCTGTACTAGTTTGTTAATGCTGCCATAACAAAATATCATAACCGAGTGACTTAAACAACAAAAATTTGTCTCACAGTTCTGGAGGCTAGAAATCCAAAATCAAGGTTTCAATAGAGTTGATTCCTTCTGAAGGCAATGAGGGAAAGATCTGTTCCAGCCTCTCTCCTTGGCTTGTAGATAGCCATTCTTTCCTATGTCCCTTCACATTGTCTTCTCTCTGTGTATGTCTGTATCCAAATTTTCCCTTTTTAAAAGGACACTGGCCATATTAGGATGGGTTCGATCACATCCTAATGACCTACTTTCAGTTGGCCTCGCAGTAACTCTCTAAAGGCACTGTCTCCAAATAAGGGTCACATTCTGAGGTGCCAAGTTTTAGGACTGCAACATATGAATTTTGGTGGAACACAGTTCAACCTATGATATCTGCTAATAAGGGAGCTTGCAAATATGACTAATTTCTAACCAGTTTCTAACATCCCATTTGACACCAGGGAACTCCATATTTAAGGAAACCATTCATATTAACATTTAACATGGTTTTATGGCCGCCCAAAATCAATTTGTCACTCTTCTCTTTTTTGATGTTTAAAGAGCAGAGACACCAAAAGCTGAGACTCTGAACTGGATCAGTGTATTTTCAAATTTCAGGAATTCTTCTCATCAGAGAGCCTAACTTGGAAATGACCATTTACCTTTTCCAAATTGTCTTAACCCATAAATAGGTTAAGGCCAACATAAGGGAGCTAATACATCTACTGATTGAAAGTCAGGTTATCTGAACTGCAAAAAAAATTGGGGCTTGAGTTAGATATCAAAAAAAAATAAAAATGATTCACTGTGAAAAGTGGTACAAAATTACGTTAAATATAACATTGTTGGGACAAAACAAAAATTAATTTTATTGAAATACTGACTTTCATAAGGTTTTTAGCTTGTTATTTTATTTTTTTGTTGTTGTTTCTTTGAGACAGTGTCTCGGTCTGTCCCACAGGCTGGAGTGCAGTGGAACGATCTTGGCTTACTGCAACCTCTACTTCCTGGGTTCAAGTGATTCTTGTACCTCAGCCTCCCAAGGAGCTGGGATTACAGATGTGCACTACCACACCCTGCTCCTTTTTTTTTTTTTTTCCTTTTTTTGTATTTTTAGTAGAGATGGAGTTTTACCATGTTGCCCAGGCTGGTCTTGAACTCCTGGGCTCAAGTGATCCTCCCGCCTCAGCCTCCCAAAGTGCTGGGATTACAGGCTTAAGCCACTGCGCCCAGCCTAGCTTGTTCTTTCAAAAAGTATTCCCCATTTCTTGTAAATCGCTTCTTCTCTGCACAGTGGAACATTCTCTTGGCTGGTTTGTAAATGGGAAGGCTCTTTCTACCAAACTCAGACCCATTACTGTCAGGAGTAGCAAATGTTAACTTTCTAAATGCATTTTACCCAGGATATAAACCTATGTGCTATTCTTAAATATATTTAAACTTTCTCAATTCTACCATGTTAATAATTTTAGAACTTATTTCCAACCTGTTTTATACACTGTTCAGCTGATACTTCACAATTAGTACTTTTGATCTCAGTGTTTTCAGGGTGAGATTCCAGATGATCCCAGTAAAGATTTTTGTTGATAAGTCTTCCCATTATGTGAAAGTCATATGTTGAAGAATGCAAATCCTTCAGTGTTTAGGTTTTACTCCTGAATTAGGCAGTCTTTCAGACACCCCAGAAATAAATCCGGTTACTGCCTCTCATCTTTAAAAACCCTTCTGGTTTCTTCAGTCAGAGAACACAAATCTCCAAGTATTATTACCAGGCTGAAATTCAGGACACAGTAACTTATTTCGGATGTTAATGCTCCTTGCTTCCCAACTTTATGCAAACAACAAAGGAAGAAAATATACAAGGACATGCTTTGGAAGTCCAAGGTGGGAGGATCGCTTGAGCCCAGGAGTTCAAGACCAGCCTGGTCAACATAGTGAAACCTCATCTCTACAAAAAAATTGAACTTAGCTATGCATAGTGGCACATGCCTGTCGTCCCAGCTACTCAGGTTACTGAGGTGGGAGATTGGCTCGAGCCTAGGAGTTTGAGGCTGCAGCGATCCATTATGGTGCAACTGCATTCCAGCCTGGGTTGACAGAGCAAGAGTCTGTCTCACAAAAAAAAAAAAAACGTATATTATCTATTTGGGAAATCACATTAAGAACATACACACACCAAAGAATATACTTAAGGACAAATTATAGACAAATATGTAATAGTATAAGCAGCATTTACAACGATTTCAGAACCTTTTTTTAGAAAAAAGGAAAGGATACAGCAATTAAGAGAGTTCCATGCCCTCAGGTTTTATGATTTAATGTGATGGCAGACAGAGGGGATGAAGAGGAATGGACATCCTTTTTGTGAAAATACTTAGGCCTTCAAGTCAAGAAACTAGGGCTTGAAAGCCCTTGTTTTTGGACTCTAAGAATCTCATGAAAGCTGTGGACTGACTCTTCAGAAAAATATACATACACTTGATATTTTGCATGAGTTTCTTGGTGTTCATGGGTACCCTTCAGGCAAGTGAAATATATTGTCTGTCTCAAACTGCATTCTCCTTTGATTTCCTCCACCATAGTGGCTGGAGAACTAAAAATTCTTTCTTTCTCTGATTTCTTTGTAGTTGGGGTAGCATGTGACCTGGATCTGATCATTGTGATTCAAGTCAGTGTCACTGTGGGGGCTTCGGGAAACATTTTTTAAAAGGGAGCAGCTTGGCTGGAACACTCCATCAATTCTTTGCCCTGTGCATTTTTGCCCTTCTTTCTGCCTCTCAGGAATGCAGAATTCCTGGAGGAACAGCAGCTATCATACATTTGTGATGATAAAAGCCATGGAACAAAGGCAACTGAGCAAGAAGACAGAAGGAACTGGGGACGTTCTTGACAGTAGTGCCACCACTGGATGATTTACCTTGGGACCTCTTATTAAATGAGATAGTACTCTTTCCTGTTTAATCCACTGGAGTAGAATTTTCTGTTACAGTGAATCCAGTCCTAATTGATGATATTGGCTAATAAATATTAGCACCTGCTATGTCCCAGTACAGTTTAAGCATTTTATCTACTAATGTTTTAAATTTTCTCAATGACCTTATGAGATAGGCCATAGGTTCTCAGAGTGTGGTCCCTGGACCAGCAGCATGAGCATCACCTGGAAACTTGTTAGAAATATAAATTTTAGGGCCCGGCCCTAGACATACTGAATCAGAAACTCTAGGGGTGAGGACTTAGCAGTCTGTTTAAAAAGCCCTCCATGCTATTTTGATGAATACTAAAGTTGGACAGCTACTGAGATAGGGTATTGTTACTATCTCCATTTTACAGATAAGGAGACAGCTGAATTTATGTCACTTGCCAGTGTCACACAACTAGCAAGACTGACTCCTTGAAGCCCATCACATGTAAGAACTACTTTAGAGCAGTGGTCTTCAAACTTTGAAAGCATATCCTGTTGAAAAATTTTGTATCCACTTCTACATTTTTAAGTTGACAGCTAAAAATTTCACATCATAAGTTTAAACAGTTGTAAAGAATGTGATTTCCAGTATATTGTGAATTATGACATTTTAAAATGTGTTCCATTACTCCTCTAGATATATCCAGTGGTTTCTAAAGTGTTTAGGTTTTACTCCTGAACTAGGCAGTCTTTCAGACACCCCAGAAATAAATCCAGTTACTGCCTCTCATCTTTAAAAACCCTTCTGGTTTCTTCAGTCACAGAACACAAATCTCCAAGTATTATTGCTAGGCTGAAATTCAGGACACAGCAACTTGTGTATCCTGAATTTGATATGATGATAGTGATTTAAACCTATCATCAAAAAAAAAAAAAAATTAAAAAAAGCTTTTTTAAAAAAAAATTTTTTTTAACATTAGATATTTTACATCTTTTTCTCTTTTTTTTTTTTTTGAGACAGAGTCTCTCTGTGTCGCCCAGGCTGGAGCACAGTGGCACGATCTCGGCTCATTGCAACTTCCACGTCCCAGGTTCAAGCGATTCTCCTGCTTTAGCTTCCTGAGTAGCTGGGATTACAGGCATACACCACCATGCCCAGTTAATTTTTGTATTTTTGGTAGAGACAGGGTTTCATCATGTTGGCTAGGCTGGTCTTGAACTCCTGACCTCAAGTGATCTGCCCACCTTGGCCTTCCAAAGTACAAGGATTACAGGCATGAGACACTGAGCCCGGCCATCTTTCTCTTTTTTACTTGAACTCAGATTTTTATTCCTCCGTTCCTCTCTCTCTCTTTCTTTTTTTTTCTTTTTTTGAGACAGTCTCACTCTGTCACCCAGGCTGGAGTGCAGTGGCGCGATCTTGGCTCACTGCAGCCTCCACCTCCCAGATTCCAGCGATTCTCCTGCCTCAGCCTCCTGAGCAGCTGGGACTACAGGCGCGTGCCACCATTCCCTGCTAATTTTTTTGTATTTTTAATAGAGATGGGGTTTCACCATGTTGGCCAGGATGGTCTCGATCTCCTGACCTCGTGATCCGCCCACCTTTGCCTCCCAAAGTGCTGGGATTACAGGCATGAACCACCGCTCCTAGCCTCTTTCTTTTCTATTCTTTTCCATCTGCCCTCCCCAAACATCTCCCTCCTTCCTTCCCTCCCTGCTTTCCTTCCTTCATCTCTTTCTCTCTCTCTCTTTTTCTTTTTTCCTTCTTTTTTGAGACCATCTCACTCTGTTGCCCAGGATGGAATGCAGTGGCACAATCTTAGCTCACTACAACCTCTGCCTCCCAAGTTCAAGCAATTCTCCTGCCTCAGCCTCCCAAGTAGCTGGGACCACAGGCAGATGCCACCACACCCAGCTAAAGTTTTTTTTAAAATTTTTTGTAGACAGGGGATCTCACTATGTTGCCCAAACTGGTCGTAAACTCCTGGGCTCAAGCGCTCTGCCTGCCTCGGCCTCCCAAATTGTTGGCACTACAGGCGTGAGCCACTGGGCACGTTGGGACTAATATTTTCTAAGTCATGTTTCCATGGCAGAATATTCCTCACTGCTAGAATGAGACCAGAGGTCAAAATCAGCTCTATGTCTGTTTGTCATTCTTATGGATATGAGAAATTGTGTTCACACAAGTAGATAGGGATGAAAGGAATTTTGAAATAGAAATGCAGTTCTAATTTTTCTAGCTTCCATATTGCGTGCCAAAAATCACATAATAATCTATCATAAGATTCTCTAGTCTTCTCTCATCTGGTGATCTTTTCCACGCTTTCTTTGCAACCCCTTCATGTGACCAACATTTAGAGCAATGTTTTCCAACTTCTTTTTCTTCAGCTCACAGTAATAAATACAGTTTACATCTTGACTCCTGACTGTATACGAATTTATAACTGAAGGTTTCATAATCCACTCCTTTCCCTTGCTACTTATAAGTACAAGTATAAAGTTAGTATTAAATATGCATTTAATCATATTTAAATAGTCATGCATTGTTTAATGACAGGGATACATTCTGAGAAATGTGTTGTTAGGTGATTTCATCCTTGTGCAGACTCACAGAGTGCACTTATACAAACCTAGATGGTACAGCCTACTACAGACCTAGGCTGTTTGCTATAGCATATTGCTCCTAGGCTATAAACCTGTGCAGCCTGTTACTGTGCTGAGTGCTATAGGCAATTGTAACACAATGATAAGTATTTGTGTACCTAAACATATCTAAACATAGAAAAGGCACAGTAAAAATACGATATAAAAGATTTTTAAAAATGGTACACCTGGCCGGGTGCAGTGGCTCACACCTGTAATACTAACACTTTGAGGCCAAGGCAGGTGGATTACTTGAGGTCAGGAGTTTGAAACCAGCCTGGCCAACATGGTGAAACTCCGTCTCTACTAAAATACAAAAAAATTAGCCATTGTGGTGGTGGGTGCCTGTAATCCCAGATACTTGGGAGATTGAGGCAGGAGAATCACTTGAACCTGGGAGGTGGAGGTTGCAGTGAGCCAAGATCATGCCACTGCACTCCAGCCTGGGCAATAGAGCGAGACTCCATTTCCAAACAAACAAACAAAAAAGTACACTTGTATAGGACACTTACCATGAATGGAGCTTGCAGGACTGGAAGTTGCTCTGGGTGAGTCAGTGAGTGGTGAATGAATGTGAAAGCCTAGGACAATACTGTACACTACTGTAGACTTTATAAACACTATACTTAGGCTACAGTAAATTTGTAAAAAATGTTTTTCTTCAATAGTAAATTAACTTTAGCTTACTATAACTTTTAATTTACAAACTTTTTCATTATTTATTTATTTTATTTTTATTTATTTATTTTTTTGAGATGGAGTCTTGCTCTGTCGCCCAGGCTAGAGTGCAGTGGCACGATCTCAGCTCACTGCAACCTCTGCCTCCTGGATTCAAGTGATTGTCCTGCCTCCGCCACGTGAGTAGCTGGGTACAGGCATGTACCACCATGCTCAGTTAATTTTTGTATTTTTGGTTTCACCATGTTGGCCAGGCTGGTCTCGAACTCCTAACATCAAGTGATCTGCCTATGTTGGCCTCCCAAAGTGCTGGGATTACAGGCATGAGCCACCAAGCCTGGCAATTTTTTAAAACTTTCTGACTTTTTTGTAATCCCAGCACTTTGGGAGGCTGAGGTAGGCAGATCAAGAGGTCAGGAGATCGAGACCATACTGGCTAACACATGAAACCCTGTCTCTACTAAAAATACAAAAAAAAAAAAAAAATTAGCCGGGTGTGGTGGCAGGCACCTGTAGTCCCAGCTGCTCGGGAGGCTGAGGCAGGAGAATGGCGTGACCCCGGTAGTCGGAGCTTGCAGTGAGCCGAGATTGCACCACTGCACTCCAGCCTGGGCGACCTAGTGAGACTCTGTCTCAAAAAAAAAAAAAAAAAACAAACTTTTTGACTTTTTTTGGAATAACAGCTTAAAACACAAACAATGGCTAGCTGTACAAAACTATATTCATTCTGTGTATCCTTATTCTATAAGTGATGTGGTTTGGCTGTGTCCCCACCCAAATCTCATCTTGAACTGTAGCTCCCATAATCCCCCACATGTCATGGGAGGGACCGGGTGTGAGGTAACTGAATCATGGGGTGAGTTTTTCCCATGCTGTTCTCATGACAGTGAATAAGTCTCAGGAGATTTGATGGTTTTACAAAAGGGCAGTTCCCCTGCACATGCTCTCTTGCCTGCCGCCATGTAAGATATGCCTTTGCTCCTCCTTTGCCTTCTGCGACGATTGTGAGGCCTCCCCAACCATGTGTAACTGTGAGTCCATCAAACCTCTTTTTCTTTATAAATTACCCAGTCTTGGGCATTTCTTCCTAGCGGTATGAAAATGCACTAATAAAATAAGCTTTTTTCTATTTTTAAAATATTTTGTTTTTCAAAACTTTTTTGTTAAAGACTAAGATTCACTGGGCGGGTGACCCATGCCTGCAATCCCAGCACTTTAAGAAGCCAAGACAGATGGATTGCTTGAACTCAGGAGTTGGAGACAAGACTAGGCAACATGATGAAACCCCATCTGTACCAAAAATACAAAAAAATTACCTGGAGGTGGTGGTGTGCACCTGTGGTCTCAGTCACTCAGGAGCCTGAAGCGGGAGGATCATTTGAGCCCTAGAGGCAGAGGTTGTGGTGAACTGTGATCACACCACCGCCCTCCAGCCTAGATGACAGAGTGAGACACAATCTCAAAAAAATAAAAAAAATAAATAAAGATTAAGACACACACATTAGCCTAGGCCTACACAGCATCATCAATATCACTGTGTGCCACCTCAACATCTTATCCCACTGAAACATCTTCATGGGCAATAACACACATGGAGCTGTCATCTCTTCTTCTGGTATACCTTCTGAAGGACCTGTCTGAGACTGTTTTATAGCTAACTCTTTTTATAAGTAGGAGTATACTCTAACAATAATAAGTATATAATGAATGTTAGGCAATAGGAATAATCAGCTTCATTATAATCTTATGGGACCACCGTCATAAATGTGGTCCATTGTTGACTGAAATGTCATCATATGGCACATGATAGTACTTTTTTTTTTTTTTTTTTTGAGACCAAGTTTTGCTCTTGTTGCACAGACTGGAGTGCAATGGTGTGATCTCGGCTCACCGCAACCTCCGCTTCCCAGGTTCAAGCCATTCACCTGCCTCAGCCTCCTGAGTAGCTGGAATTACAGGCATGCACCACCATGCCCGGCTAATTTTGCATTTTCAGTAGAGACCGGGTTTCACTGTGTTGGTCAGGCTGGTCTTGAACTCCTGACCTCAGGTGATATACCCGCCTTGGCCTCCCCAAATGCTGAGATTACAGGCATGAGCCACTGCGCCCAGCCATGACTATATTTTTTAAAAACCTAAAATAGGCCAGGCGCGGTGGCTCACACCTGTAATCCCAGCACTTTGGGAGGCTGAGATGAGCGAATCACAAGGTCAAGAGTTCAAGACCAGCCTGGCCCACATGGTGAAAACCCGTCTCTACTAAAAATACAAAAAATTAGCCGGGCCTGGTGTCAGGCATCTGTAATCCCAGCTCCTCGGGAGCCTGAGGCAGGAGAATCACTTCAACCCAGGAGGCAGAGGTTGCAGTGAGCAGAGATTGCACCAGAGCACTCCAGCCTGTGCAACAAAGTGAGACTCCGTCTCAAAACAAAAACAAAAGCACCTAAAAGAATAGAAAAACAACAAAAATAAATTGGTTCTTATCTCCAAAGCTGATTTCTCAATCCACTAATGTTTTTCTGCTCTGAGAATTGCAGGTTTAAAAACTGCCTTAGACTTTATCAGACCCACTCCGCAATTCAACCTTAAGCATCTTGCTCTGCCTCTTACCTCCTGTCCCTCAGCTTACTCCCTGTAGGGCCTCAGCTCCAACACTTTGACCCCACCGTGTTTACAGTCTATTACACCTGTGTCTTGTCCACCACCCTTCTCATGTCTTCACTTTCCTCCTTTCCCAAACTAGATTCCATGGTCTGTGACTACAGTCATTCTTGCTTACATTGTCATCCCACTTGCTTCATCATACTTGTCTTATGAAATTCTAATCCTGACTGGGCACAGTGGCTCACGCCTGTAATCCTAACACTTTGGGAGGCCGAGGCAGGCAGATCACCTGAGGTCAGGAGTTTGAGACTAGCCTGGCCAACATGGTGAAACCCCATCTCTACTAAAAATACAAAAAAAATAGCTAGGCATGGTGGCGCACACCTGTAATTCCAGCTACTTGGGAGGCTGAGGCAGGAGAATGGCTTGAACCTGGGAGGCAGAGGTTGCAGTGAGCCAAGATTGCACCACTCCAGCCTAAGCAAAAGAGCCAGACTCCATCTCAAAAAAAAAAAAGAAAAAGAAAAAGAAATTCTAATCCTTGTAAAAATCCACATTTCAGGCCTGGCACGGTGGTCACGTCTGTAATCCCAGCACTTTGGGAGGCTGAGGCTGGTGGATCACAAGATCAGGAGATTGAGACCATCTTGGCCAACATGGTGAAACCTTGTCTCTACTAAAAATACAACAAAAATTAACTGGGCATGTTGGCATGTGCCTGTAATCCCAGCTACTAGGGAGGCTGAGGCAGGAGAATCACTTGAACCAGGGAGTCGAGGTTGCAGTGAGCTGAGATTGTGCCAGTGTCCTCCAGCCTGGTGACAAAGTGAGACTCCGTCTCAAAAAAATAAATAAATAAATCCACATGTCTATTTATTCATTGGTCATACCTATCTAGGTGAACATAATTGGAGAAAAACACCACACTGATGCAACTGTAATTTCATGACCACTAACCTTGAGTGAGTCCTTAGTGTTCACTGTAATCCCATACAGTGACCTAGCCCCTTCACTTCTCCACTCTGGTAGATAACATTTTCTCACTTATCTTTTCACAAACTTCCAATACCTCCTCTCCTATGCTCACCTCAGCTATGACCTTGCTTTCTTTCTTCCTTTTTGAGATGGAGTCTATGCCTTGCTCTTCAGGCTGGAGTGCGCAGCTGCGATCTTGGCTCACTGCAACCTCCTCCTGGTTCAAGCAATCTTCTGCCTCAGCCCTCCTGAGTAGCTAGGTTACAGGCATGCCCCACCACACCCGCTAATTTTTTTTGCTTTTTTTGTGACGAGCTCACTCTGTCAGCCCAGGCTGGAGTTCAGTGGCCGCATCTCAGCTCACTGCAACCTCTGCCTCCCCTGGGTTTTACTTTATCCTCTGCCTCAGCCTCCCAGTAGCTGGGATTACAGGCTACTACCACCTCAGCTCTGGCTAGTTTTGTAATTTTAGTAGAGATGGGGTTTCACCCTTGTTGGGGCTAAGCAGGATGGTCTCTGGACCTCTGACCTCGCTTGATCCACCTGCCTCCCAGCCTCCCAAAGTGCTGGGATTACAGGCTTGAGCCACTGCTCGCCTAATTTTTGTATTTTTAGTAGAGACGGGGTTTCCCCACCCATGTTGGTCAGGCTGGTCTCAACCCTGACCTCTGGATCTGCCTGCCTTTAGCCTCCCAAAGTGTAAGTGCTGGGATTACAGGCATGACCCACTGTGCCCAGCCAAACTTGCTTTCTATTTGAGGAAATAGAAGCAATCAGAAGACATTTTTCACACATTCTCAATACCTCATCCATGTACTTAAACATGCATATATTCTGCTTTTCTTTTCTTTTCTTTTTTGAGATGGAATTTTGCTCCTGTTGCCCAGGCTGGAGTGCAATGGCATGATCTCCGCTCACTGCAACCTTCGCCTCTCAGATTCTCCTGCCTCAGCCTCCTGAGTAGCTGGGATTACAGGGATGCGCTACCATGCCCAGCTAATTTTTTTTGTATTATTAGTGGAGACAGGGTTTCATCATGTTGACCAGGCTGGTCTTGAACTTTTGACCTCAGGTGATCTGCCTGCCTCAAACTCCCAAAGTGCGGGGATTACAGGCATGAGCCACTGCGCCTGAGCTTCCATCCATTCTTTCTTGAACCTTCCTCTCCAGTCAGGCTTTTTGTCCCTAGCACTCCTCTAAAAAAGATTTTATCAAGGTCATAGTGACCTTCGCTTTGCTGAACCAGTGATAGATTTTCACGTCTCACCTTTTTTTATTATTATTTTTATTATGTAGAGATGGAGTCTTATATTACTCAGGTTTTGAACTCCTAACCTCAAGCCATCCTCTCACCTTGGCCTCTCAAAGTGCTGGGATCACAGGTGTGAGCCACACCTGGTCATGTCTTATCTTAACCTGCCCGATTGATAACCTTTGACACAGTTAGACATTTTCTCCTTGAAATATTTTCTTCTCTTGGCTTCTGCTATACCACTCTCTTTAAAAAAAAAAAAATTCTTTTCTTGTATCTTCAAGAAAATCAGAGAAACCAAGGTACACCACTCTCATTTGAGCTCTTCCTGCTTCACTGGCTAATCCTTCCTAGTCCTCTTTGCTGGGTACTTTTCATCTCTGGACCTCTAAATAATGGAAAGCCTTAGAGTTAAGTCCTAGAATCACTTCTCTCCTTGGTTTACACTTATGCCCTGGGTGATCCCATTCACTCTTATGGTTTTAATTCTCATGTATTATGGATATTTCCCAAATTTTTACTCCTTTTACTCGTAGCCTGGACCTCTTCCCTGATGACCATGCTATTTTGTATAGTTACTAACATCTTTAGATATCTGATCAGCATGTCAGATGTAACATGTGTAAAATCAAACTTCTCTAACTCCCTTCTTGTACATTCTATTTGCCTCTCTTATGATCTTACCCGTATTAGTAAACAGCAACTCAGTCTTTACAGATTTGGATCCAAAATCCTTGAGGCCATTCTTGACTCTTGTCTCTCATATCCCATGTCTAATCCATCATTAAGTCCAATAGCTCTCCCTGCAAAGTAAACCCACAGGGTGAGACTCCTCTTGCCTTTCACTGTTAAGAACATATTCCAGGCCAGGCGCGGTGGCTCACACCTGTAATCCCAGTACTGTAGGAGGGTGAGGCAGGAGGATCACTTGGGCTAACAGGGTGAAACCCCGTCTCTACTAAGTATAAAAATTAGCTGGGCATAGTGGCACATTCCTGTGATCCCAGTTACTTGGGAGTCTGAGGCAGGAGAATTGCTCGAACCCACGAGGCAGAGGTTGCGGTGAGCCAAGATCACGCCACTGTACTCCAGCCTGGGCAACAGAGCCAGACTCTGTCTCAAGGGGAAAAAAAAAAAAAAAAAAAAAAAAAAAGGCATGTTCCAAACCACCATTGTCTCATATTACAGCCTTATGGTAAAATTTTACTGAGTTTCCTGCTTAAATTAATCCTAGGTTCGTAGTCCAATCCTAACATGGCAACTGAGTGAATCCATAAAAATGTAAATTAGATAATGTCATTCCTCTGCTCAAACCCTCCAAAGTCTTTTCAAAATAAAATATTCCTTAGCGCAGGCGGGGCGTGGTGGCTTATGCCTGTAATCCCAGCACTTTGGGAGGCCAAGGCAGGCAGATCACAAGGTCAGGAGATCGAGACCATCCTGGCTAACACGGTGAAACCCTGTCTCTACTAAAAATACAAAAAAAAATTAGCCAGGCGTGGTGGCAGGTGCTTGTTGTCCCAGCTACTCAGGAGGCTGAGGCAGGAGAATGGCGTGAACCCGGGAGGTGGAGCTTGCAGTGAGCCCAGATCACGCCACTGCACTCCAGCCTGGGCAACACCGCAAGACTCCGTCTAAAAAAAAAAAAATTAAATAGATAAATAAAATAAATAAATAAGTAAATAAAATATTCCTTAGCGCTGCTTACAGGGTCCTACACAATCTGGTTCCTGCCAGCTTCTTTACTCTAGCACCCTCCTTCAGTCCACTCCAGCTGTAATGCAGGCCTTCCTGCTTGCTTCTGCCTCTAGGTCTTTGGATGAGGTTTTCCCAGATATCTGCTCAGTTCAGTCTCCTACTTTCTTAGGTCTCTGCTCAAATGTGGCATTATAAGATCATTCCTGACCATCTTATATTAAATAGTTAACACTATGGCTACTTTCTGGTCCCACCTCAAGCCTGTTCCATTGTTCTCTATTTGTCTGTTTACTGTCTACATCCATAAGAATGCAAGTACTACGAGAATGGGGACTGTCTCTGATTTAGTTAGGAAGTCAAAACATTCACAGAGGAAAAGATAAATATATGAAGTGATACATGATTGACTGTGAAATTGAGCAGTCAATCACGGTCATATGTGTTCACACAAAGTGAACTGTTTGGACACTGTGGTTGAGTAAGCTTCTAGTCCAAGCTTGGGCCTTGAAGGGTAGATTTATACTGGCCATTGGAGAGACTGAAGAGGAAGGAGCTAGTAGATGGACATGTGCTCTGGCAAAGGTTTGTGCCACTCTGGGGATGTGTCTAAATGGTAACCATATTTCTTTTGCAAACCAGCATCAGGTACTTAGAACAATGTAAGCACTGTGGACACATAGTAGGTGCTCAAAACATGTTCATTTACTGTATGAATGAAGGATATTTGGATGGTACTTAGTGGGCAGTGGAATAGAAGGTTTAAAATGGAGCCCATTCCAGAAAATCTTGCCTATATAGGATTTGGGAAGCAACGTGATGACCTTTTTTGGCAAAGAGGTTGAATTATAGGAAGGAAGTAGACAAATAAAATTGGAAAGATAGACTGAGGCTAGAATAAGGAAGGGCTTGGATATTACCCCAAGGATTATATTTAGAGGTAATCAAAAGGAGTTAGGGGAGTTTTAAGCTGGGGAAGGGCCTGATAAACTTATTTGGGGGAGGTGCTGTTAATCTGGAGTCTAGAATTGTGGGGATAATTACTAGGGTCAGTTAAAAGACAATATAACAGAACTTAAGGCGTGACACATTATGGGCATGCAGTAAGTATTTGTTAAATGAGTAAGGAGTTAAACTGTAGAGAGGATATTGGGGCTTGAATGGAAGACTTAAGAGAGTTTTAGAAATGAGGGATCATTAGGAATTGTTTTTGAAGGGTGAGAAGTAAATGTGGAGAATTTAAAGAAACTCCTCCCTTTTCCCCAACTTTCTTCTTAGGCGATGCTTCTTCATGAGTGGTGTAGGATGAAGAAACTGAACAGTGCCATGATCCTTATCTGTAATTTCCTGGCTGCCACTCTGCTTTGGTGGTCTTCCTTCATCTCTTCCTGGGTAGAAATAGAACTGCCTGGAGATCCCAATGCTCTTGTCAGTGCACTTTTCATGGACTGCAGTGGTAAGATGATGTGTTGGATGCCCAAACACAAGTCAAGTAAGTCCTGGATTAAAAAAGGGAGGGCTAAATGTCATTACTAACCTTAGCCTCGTTACTCCTTCCCCTCATTTCCCTCACAACTACTTCTTCCTGCTGACATCCACCAAACTTCACTATGTGACCTTTAGAACTGGGGAACTCCGAAAACCAGAGATAGCCCTGAAAAGAACTTACACCCCTCTCTCTGTCTTTAGCCAACTTCATACTGGGTGGAATTTCTATGATTAGTGCCCTTCTCCTCTCATTCTGCTTGAAATTTTTGTTGCTGACCTTCCCTCAGTTATTCCCTGAGACCCAGAAACGGTATATTTTCTGTGCATCCATCTGCATTGTCACAGGTAAACAGAGGCAGGAATAATTCCGAATGTCTTAGCCTTGGGGTGAGGGTGGAAGAGGCTTAATTAGCCTCTTAAAAAATTTTCAGGAGGGTACAAGGGAAAAGGAAAAGCTAGGAGAAAAAATGGTCTGAAAGGAGGGAGAAGAAGAATGAGGGGAGGTGATGAAATAATTTGGTTCTCTGATCATAATACTACAGTTAAATCTTTTAAGTATTGATAAGCTAATTAGCAGATTGATCTCTCCCTCCTTTTTTTGGGTTGACAGGTACTTTTGTGTTCTTTTCCTTACTTATGCAGTATATACAAATTTTGGAAGTAAGTTGGGGACCTGACCCAACAAAAGTCACTTCTAAGTTTCCTTACTTCATAAATTCATTCAGCTATGCTCTATTTCTGCTATCTGGTGAGTGATCATTGGATTCTGTGAGGCCGAAGAGAGAGAGTTAACCTCCCAGGAAGTGGATAAAGCTACTTTCTCTGTTTTTTTTTTTCTTTTTCTGTAAAGTTCTCAAATATGTGGAAGCTATAGCAACATGCAGTCATGCAACCTACCCCTTTTTGTCTTTGATTTCTGATCATGAATGCTCATTCATGACTTCTTTGTTTGTGTTGTTTTGTTTTGTTTTGTTTTGTTTTGAGACAGGGTGTTGCTCTGTTGCCCAAGCTGGGAGCTGGGATGCAGTGGCACTGTCTCAGCTCACTGCAAACTTTGCCTCCTGGGTTCAAGTGATTCTCCTGCCTCAGCCTCCTGAGTAGCTAGAATTACAGGCAGCGCCAACAAGCCTGGCTAATTTTTTTTGTATTTTTAGTAGAGACGAGGTTTCAGCATATTGGTCAGGCTGGTCTTGAACTCCTGACCTCAGGTGATCTGCCCACCTTGGCCTCTCAGAGTGTTGGGATTACAGGGGTGAGCCACCATGTCCAGCCATACATGACTTCTTATTGTTCAGTGATCTATTTTTAAAAATATATCCTTCTCCAAAAAAAAAAGGCAAAAAAAAAAAAAAAAAATCCTTTCTTGATTTTTTTCCCTGCACTTCACTTTTACCACCTAAACACCAGAAGAGGGATTGGGAAGCAATCCCTGTGCACCAAACATACCTTGAACAAGGGATAGAATCCAGAGTATGGGAAAGAATTGTTTCCTTTTCTTGACTACAGAAAAAGTCTGAAGACATTCTATCAGACCAACTGCATGATGCGTGAGGCCAGTGCAAAATGAAAATACAGAGTCTCTTGTTCAAAAATTATTAACAATCTCCAGATGGTGATAGCAGAGCATTGAACCAAGTGTGGGGCTCTTCTGGGTGCAGGGCCATTTGCAACTGTAGAAGTTAACATGCCCATGAAGCCAGTTTGGACAACATCTTTAGAGTGGTGATAAGAATTTACATGAGTAGCTCACACTTTAGTGCCTGAACTCTTAAGCTATTTGAAAATTAGCGATTGCCATCATGAATCATCAATATAATTACTGTTTTCTAGGAGCCCTCTGCCTTTGCAATTCCTGGTGCTGTGGAGCTCTCAGAGTTTTAACATCTCAACCAAGCCACATGGATACTATTTCCTCAGAAAAGACAAAATTGATTCAAGCAGAAGAGTGAACTCACTGAAGAGGACTCTCCACCCAGAACTGGGGATGCCTCAGCCACTCACACTTACTCCAAGATTAGTGTCATTGATTATGGAAAGAATTGACTTCTTCCCCTGGTCCTGCTCATTT
Organism: Papio anubis; assembly: GCF_008728515.1. Classification (NCBI taxonomy): domain Eukaryota; kingdom Metazoa; phylum Chordata; class Mammalia; order Primates; family Cercopithecidae; genus Papio; species Papio anubis. The sequence goes on from NC_044981.1 coordinate 27,522,008, forward strand.
TTCTAGAGCCAGGACCATAAATGTGTTTTATGGCAGAGAAAAGTGAAGAGGGGTGGGATAGTGTGTGTTGAGAGAGAAGCAGATAGGCAATCTTATGCTTTGGCTCCTAGATTATGCAGGTGCCTATTTTCTATCATCTCCATAAATCTACCCTTACTGCACTTTCTATTTGGCAGGGATATTTTGTTGTCTATAACAGAACTCCTCCTCTGTCTGTAAAGTTTAGGTTTTGATAAAAATCCTTTTCCCTCCAGAAATGTTGTGATTGGTAGTTTTTTTCCCCAGTGTTACTGCAGCAAGTGGTGGTGGTGGGCGCAGAATCTCTCTTTGGTGAAGAGGTCTTCCTTACTGTGGTATCTGGTCATCTGATGTTAGCAGAAGGGCAATAATCATTTGGTTCTACTACATATGGACACCATTGCTGTGGAAAAGTACAGCATGGGAATCCTAGAGACCAAATTTAAACAGCTTGTCTGGAAGTTTTATGCTCAAGACTAGAATGAAATATTGCCTGTACCACTGAGAATAGCTAACAGGTGTTTGATTGATTAAAGTGTTGATCAGATGATGTGGTTTCTTAGATACTTGAGAAATGAATGCTGGCTGGGTGCGGTGGCTTATGCCTGTAATCCCAGCACTTTGGGAGGCAAAGGTGGGCGGATCACCTGAGGTTAGGAGTTCAAGGTTATCCTGGGCAACATGGTGAAATTTCATCTCTACTAAAAATACAAAAAAATTAGCCAGGCTTGGTGGCATGCACCTGTAGTCCCAGCTACTCAGGAGGCTGAGGCAGGAGAATAGCTTGAACCTGGGAGGTAGAGATTGCAGTGAGCCGAGATCATGCCACTCTGCACTCCAGCCAGGGCAACAGAGTGATATCCATCTCAAAAAACAAACGAACAATAAAAAACAAACAAAAAAGAAATGAATGTCTAGGGTTAGGTGCTATGGCTCATGCCTGTAATCCCAGCACTTAAGGAGACATCGCTGGGCAGATCACTTGAGGTTAGGAGTTGGAGACCAGCTGGACAACATGGTGAAACCCTGTCTCTACTAAAAATACAAAAATTAGCCAGGTTTGGTGGCCCACACCCATTGGGAGGTTGAGGCATGAGAGTCACTTGAACCTGTTGAACCTGGGAGGTGGAGGTTGCAGTGAGCCAAGATCATGCCACTACAGGTGAGCCTGGGTGACAGAGCAAGACTCTGTCTCAAAAAAAAAAAAAAAAAAAAAAGAGAGCGAGAGAGAAAGAAATAAGTGTCTAGAATATTTTAAAGGCTATGGAAATAAAGCAGGAACATTTTCATGGAAGGCAGCTTATAAAGGATGAGGATGGTTTTCTCTTTAGGGGTAAAGGAACTAATATTTATTAAGCACTTACTATTTATCAGGCACTATGTGACATACAGTGTGTGTGTGTGTGTGTGTGCGCGCGCGCACACGCGTGTGTGTATGTATGTCTTTCCTCACAATTCTTTTATAGGGTGAGGGTTAGTACAATGAAGACGTTGTAGCTTAGAGAGAGGAAGTGGCAAAACCAGAATTGGAAGACAAGACTGTTGGGCTCCAAGGTCCATGCACTTTTCCCTTTTGAAGGTCTTAGGTAAGGAGTAGACCCATTTGGATAGGCCCAAACTAACAGTCTTATCTCCAGAGTCCTTGTCCTAAATTCTTTACCCCATTGCCTTCTAAGAGCAAGTTCATCTTTTTACCAGGGAGTAGCCACCTTCAGAAGAATTCTCCTGTCTACATAACCAAATTAATAGAATCCTGGTAAATCAACTGGAATGTTAACTGTTCTGATTTTCATCTGTTTTTACCTTCATCATTAATACTGAATATGGACTGTACGTTGGATAACTGCTGTTCTGGGTAAAGAACTCTGAGCAGCAGCCTTGAGCTACCAAGGCAAGAAATTTGTTCTAAAGTTTTACTTTAAGTATGTTAACTATTTCATAATTTATTCATTTTTCTACCAATTGTGCCAAATATATCTTTGGCATAAATATCTGAAGGATTAATGTTTTTCTTTTCACTAGTTATGAATTTACTTTTTGTTTTACAAGCATTATATAGGATTTTTGCTTAATATTAAAAATATGACTGAGTATATGTATATATTCCCACCCACATTCCAAAGATAAACACTGTTAAGCATGTTAAGCACATTTTACTGTATATATATATGGGTGGCATATGTGTGTGTGTATACATACATGTATACACATACACTTCTAGACATTTATATACATGTGTTGTGTGTATGTGTTGTGTATGTTTTTAAAAAGGGATTGTCTTTGGCTGGGCACAGTGGCTTATGCCTATAATCCCAGCACTCTAGGAGGCTGAGGTAGGAGGATTCCTTGAACTCAGGAGTTCTAGAGCAACCTGGCCAACATGGCAAAACCCCATCTCTACTAAAAATACAAAAATTAAAAAACAAAATTTATCAGGACTTGGTGGCGCCGCCTGTAATCTCAGCTACTTGGGAGGTTAAGGCAGGAGAATTGCTTGAACCTGGGAGCCAGAGGTTGCAGTGAGCTGAGATTGTTCCATTGCACTCTAGCCTGGGTGACAGAGTGAGAATCCATCTCAAAAAAAAAAAAGGTAGGCGGTGGGTGGGGGGGAATTGTTATCCTATTAAAACTATTTTGTATCTTTTTTTAAAAAAAAAAACTTAATGCTATATCTTGAACATCTTTACTTAAAGAAAATAAATAGCTAAATATTACATTATGAAGAAAAAGGTCAATAAATATTTGTTGAATTAATGTAACATTTCCTTTGATCACCAGCTGCTTCTAATTCCCTACTTCAGGTATTGTTGAATACTACATCGCTTTAGGCAAAAAGTGCTTTATTTCTCATTGGATCAAAAACAATTAAGGATGTCATTTTCTCTTCTTCCATTGAGTTCCAATAAATCTACATTTGTTCTCATTCCCTTCTTTAAAGGTGCAATGGAAAAGAAGTTTGCAGATTCCACTCCTTCCTGGTTGGATAAACTCATTTGAAAATAAGCTCCTATTTTGTGCAGATGCAAATTTAAATGTGCTATTTGTAACTAAGCACTGATAAAATAGAGATTTCTAAAATATATTAAGTGAGAAAAGGAGCTGCAGAATAATAAGTAAATATTTTTACCTTTTATGTAAAAAGTTAGATAAAATAAGACTGTGTTCATATTTGCAAGTATCATAAAATCAGGAGGAATGCATTTAAAAACTAAAGTAAGCCAGGAGGGATGGCTCATGCCAGTAATCCTAGTACTTTTGGAGACTGAGGTGGGAGGATCACTTGAGTCCAGGAGTTTAAGGCCAGCCTATGCAACATAGACCTCATCTCTACAAAAAAATTTAAAAATTAGCTAGATGTGATGGCATACACCTGTAGTTCCAGCTACTCAGGACGCTAAGATGGGAAGATCACTTGAGCCCAGGAGGCTGAGCCTGCAGTGAGTCATGATTGTACCACTGAATTCTGGCTTGGGCGACACAGTGAGACCCTGTCTCAAAATAAACAAAACACAACAAAAAAGAAAAGAAAAACTATGGTAGAGGTGGTAGGGGGAATTGAGGAAATGGGGGAAAGGAGAGGCCAAAGACTTTTTCTATGCCTTTTAATACTTTCTCATTTTTGAACCATCTGAATATATGACTTGTGCAAAAAAATTTGTAACAAAAAATATTGCATCTGTTTCTTTCATTGTAACTATGCTGTTTGGTGCAAATTGTTCTTTATTTTTAAATTTTGTTTTCTCTTACACTAAACTGTTGTGATGGTTAATTTTATGTGTCAATTTGACTGGGCCATGATATGCCCAGATATTTGGTCAATCATTATTCTGGGTGTTCTGTGAGTGTATTTTGGGATGAGTTTAACTTATTATTATTATTATTATTATTATTATTATTATTGACACAGGGTCTCTCTCTCTCTATCACCCAGGCTGGAGTGCAGTGGCACAGTCTTGGCTCACTGCAGCCTCGACCTCCTGGGCTCAAGTGATCCTCTCACCTCAGCCTCCTGAGTAGCTGGGACTACATGCATGTGCCACCACACTGCCAATTTTTCTATCTTTTGTAGAGACAGGGTTTCACCACGTTGCCCAAGCAGGTCTTGAACTCCTGGTCTCAAGAAATCCCCCTACCTCTACCTCCCAAAGTGCTGGAATTACAGGTGTGAGCCACCATGCCTGGCTGAGTTTAATGTTTTTTAATTTTAATTTTCATTTTAATTTTTTTGAGATGGAGTTTCACTCTTTTCACCCTGGCTGGAGTACAATGGTGCAATCTCGGCTCACCACAACCTCTGCCTCCTGGGTTCAAGCGATTCTCCTGCCTCAGCCTCCCAAGTAGCTGAGATTACAGCCACCTGCCACCAAGCCCAGTTAATTTTTGTATTTTTAGTGGAGATTGGGTTTCACCATGTTGGCTAGGCGGGTCTCGAACTCCTGACCTCAGGTGATCTGCCTACCTCGGCCTCCCAAGGTGTTGGGATTACAGACATGAGCCACCACGCCTGGCCTTAAATTTTTATTTATGTTTTGAGGGGGTCTCATTGTGTTGCCCAGACCAGAGTGCAATGGCACAATCATGGCTCACTGCAATTGCCACCTCCTAAGCTCGATTCTCCTGCCTTAGCCTCCCAAGTAGCTGGAACCACAAGTCTGCACCACCATACCAGGCTAATTTTTTGTATTTTTGGTAGAGATGAGGTTTCACCATGGTGCTCAGGCTGGTTTCAAACTTGTGAGCTCAAGTGATCCACCCACCTCGGCCTCCCAAAGTGCTGAGATTACGGGTATGACCCATGGCACCCAGTCGAGTTTAACTCTTAAATAAATAAACTGTGCCAGGCATGATAGCTTGCACCTGTAATCCCAGCAATTCAGGACATAGAGGTGGGAGGATTGCTTGAACCCAGGAGTTTGAGACCAGCATGGACAACATGGTGAGACCTTGTCTCTAAAACTATAAAATTAAAAAAAAAAAAAAAAACAACAAATAAAGCAGATTACCCCCCGCAATGTGGGTGGGCCTCATCCCATCAGTTGCAAGCCTGACTAGAACAAAAGACTGGCCTCCCAGGAAGAAGAGGAAATTCCTCCTGCCCGACTGCCTTTTAGTTGGGACATTGGTTTTATTTCTGCCTTTGAACTCAACCCGAAACATTGGCTGTTCCTGGATTTTGAGCCTGCTGACCTTCAAACTGGAGCTATATCACTGGCTCTCCTGGGTCTCCAGTTTCCTAACTGCAGATCTTGGGATTTGTTGGTGTCATAAATATTATATATGCATATGTAAAATATTGATTCCGTTTCTCTTTAAAAAGAAAAGACACCTGGCCAGGCACAGTGGCTCACGCCTGTAATCCCAGCACTTTGGGAGGCTGAGGTGGGTGGATCACTTGAGCTCACAAGTTTGACTTGAGGTCAGGAGTTCGAGACCAGACGGACCAACATGGCGAAACCCCATCTCCACTAAAAATACAAAATTAGCCAAGTATGGTGGCACACACCTGTAATCCCAGCAATTGGAGAGGCTGAGGCAGGAGAATGGCTTGAACCCGGGAGGTGGAGCTTACAGTGAGCTGCTGAGATGGCGCCATTGTACTCCAGCCTGGGCAACAAGAGCAAATCTCCATCTCAAAGAACACCTTTGAGGTCCCTTTCTGGTCCTCTGCACCAGAAAGCTTGGGAGAGTGGGGACTTATTTTTCCGCCATTGCTGCATTCCTAGTAACTAGATGTGTGCTCCAAAAAAAAAAAAATTGTTTAAGGAATGAATTGGTAGCTATTGTTATATTATGTGTTAAATGTGAAATTAATATCTACAAATACACATCTGTATTTATAAATTGTACTTATATAAAGAAACAAAAAAATAAAATCATACTTACATACTTAGGTAATATATGCTTCTATTAATCTAAAATTTAATTATTAGCTTCTTTTTTTTTTTGAGACAGAGTTTCGCTCTTGTTGCCCAGGCTGGAGTGCAATGGCATGATTTCAGCTTACCACAACCTCCACTTCCTGGATTCAAGCGATTCTCCTGCCTCAGCCTCCCGAGTAGCTGGGATTACAGGCATGTGCCACCATGCCCAGCTAATTTTGTATTTTTAGTAGAAACGGGGTTTCTCCGTGTTGGTCAGGCTGGTCTCGAACTCCTGACCTCAGGTGATCCATCCGCCTTGGCCTCCCAAAGTGCTGGGAATACAGGGGTGAGCCACTGCGCCCAGCCCAATTATTAGCTTCTAAGTATCCATTGAAAGGAAATGTGTAAGGGTCCCTCAGAGAGTCAGTTTCAGGACCCCAAGAAAGGGACAGAGAGAGCAAGGTGCTTAGATGGAGAGTGGCTCCTAGAGGCACTTGACACCCTATCCTATACAACCCAATTTTCTGCTGTAACATTTCCATCTTAGCATTCTGTTATTTGCTTTAACAAACAACCAAATAGGAATCTATTAGTTTTATGTTGCTGTGTAACACATTATCACACTTAGCAGCTTATAACAATGCCCATTTATCCACTCACAGTTCTGTAGGTAAGAAGTCTGGGCACTGGGTATCTGGGTTCTCTGCTCAGGATCTAACAAGACTAACTTCATTGGCTGGCTGGATTTTTTTTTTTTTCTTTGTGACGGAGTTTCGCTCTTGTTGCCCAGGCTGGAGTGCAATGGTGTGATCTTTGCTCACCACAACCTCCAACTCCCAGTTCAAGTGATTATCCTGCTTCAGCCTCCCAAGTAGCTGGGATTACAGGCATGCACCACCGTGCCCGGCTAATTTTGTAGTTTAGTAGAGACAGGGTTTCTCCATGTTGATCAGGCTGGTCTCGAACTCCCAACCTCAGGTGATCTGCCTGCCTTGGCCTCCCAAAGTGCTGGGATTACAGGCGTGAGCCACAGCACCCAGCCGGCCAGATACTTATTTGGATCTTGCGATCCTCTTCCAAGCTCTCATGGTTATACAAGAATCCCTATTTCCTTGCTGTCAGCTGGGTGCCCTCAGCAGCTAGAGGCCATCTTCACGCGGGTGGCCCTTTCATCTTCAAAGCCAGCCCCACTTCAAACTCTTCAATTTCTCTCAAATTTCTAATCTCTGACTCTGGGAAGAGCCCATTCTTTTTTTTTTTTTTTCCCCAAGAGATAGAGTCTCACTCTCACCTAGACTGGACTGCAGTGGTACAGTCATAGCTCACTATGATCTCAAGCCTCTGGGCTCAAGCAATCCTCCCACCTCGACAAGCTGGGACTACAGGATGCCCAGTTTATTTTAAGGACTTACCTGATTAAGCCAGGCTCATCCCTGATGATTTCCCTTGCTTAAAGTCAACTGTGCTATATAACATACCCTAATCATATTCACAGTTCAGCGTATTATGCAGGTTTGTAATATCCAGGTGGAGGGGGAGTTCTTGGGGGCCATCTTAGAATTCTGCCTATCTCAAGAAACAACAACTGGCCAGGCAGGGTGGCTCATGCCTGTAATCCCAGCACTTTGGGGGGCCATGGTGGGTGAATCACTTGAGGCCAGGAGTTCCAGACCAGCCTGCCCAACATGGCAAAACCTTGTATCTACTACAAATACAAAAAATAGCTGGGCGTGGTAACAGATGCCTGTAGTCCTAGCTACTCAGGAGACTCAGGCAAGAGAGTGGCTTGAACCCAGGAGGTAGAGGTTGCAGTGAGCTGAGATTGCATCACCCACTGCCAGCCTGGGCGACTGAGCAAGACTGTCTAAAGACAACAACAACAAAAACCAACAGAAATTAGAGTTGAGTAGAAATTTTCAGCATCGCTAATGATCAGGCAAATATAAAACCAAGTGACAGATACAACAGTTTCAACTCTGTTGTGGCAGAGGTTTGCGTTGGGTGGTGACTTTAGGTTGCAGTTGGCCCTCCTATTAGGAAAAGTTACATAAATTAACTTCTGTAGGGATCTTTCCCTAATATTAATGTCATCAACACTACACTCTAAACAACTGAGCTAAGTGACCACACAGAAAACAGACTACTGCATTTTCAGAAAGATCTGATTCAGGTAAAATCTATGTCATCTGGTTTATTAGTCCATTTTCATGCTGCTGATAAAGACATACCCAAGACTGGGTAATTCATAAAGAAAAAGAGGTTTAATGGACTCACAGTTCCACGTGGCTGGGGAGGCCTCACAATCACAGTGGAAAGCAAAAGGCACGTCTTACTTGGTAGCAGACAAGGGAGCATGAGAGCCAAGTGAAAGGGAAAACCCCTTATGAAATCATCAGATCTCGTGAGACTTATTCACTACCACAAGAATAGATTGGGGGAAACTGCCCCCGTGATTCAATTATCTCCCACAACACATGGGAATTACGGGAGCTACAATTCAAGATGAGATTTAGGTGGGGACACAGCCAAACCGTATCATCTGCAGTTTCACCTGGAAACATAAGGAAATCACTCACTCATCATCTTTCTTCCTACCCTACCCACATGACAAAACAAAAGTAAGAAAACCGACCTTTGCTAGGGATGATTTATTCTCCTCTATGAGAACTCAGTCTTGGCCGGGTGCGGTGGCTCAAGCCTGTAATCCCAGCACTTTGGGAGGCCGAGACGGGTGGATCACGAGGTCAGGAGATCGAGACCATACTGGCTAACACGGTGAAACCCCGTCTCTACTTAAAAATACAAAACACTAGCCGGGCGAGGTGGCGGGCGCCTGTAGTCCCAGCTACTTGGGAGGCTGAGGCAGGAGAATGGCGTGAACCCGGGAGGCGGAGCTTGCAGTGAGTTGAGATCCGGCCACTGCACTCCAGCCTGGGCGACACAGCGAGACTCCGTCTCAAAAAAAAAAAAAAAGAGAACTCAGTCTTTCTCAAACCTGAGTATTCTGGCTGTGAGGTTGCAAATAAACATTCTCAGAAGGTGCTTCCTTCCCTGCACCCCCACAACCCCAACCCTCTCAAGGCCAGGAACAAATTCAAAGCACTAAGGCAGCTCATGAAAATAACCCACTTTGTGCTACCACCTGGATCAGAGAAATTTCAAGTGTGGAATCTTGGTGTTTGATCTCAACATAGAAGCATAACTATCAGGACAATACTTATCCAACATAGAAACAAATTAACTACCAGAACAATATCTAATTTCTGGGTTTCTCTGAAGGATGGCTCTAAAAGAAAGTGTGAGTTTCTTCTAAGGGAAAAGGGTACTAACCTATATAGTGGAAAAGGGCACTTTTAAATTTGCCAGGCACTTTCTTAGGTACTATATATATAATATATTAATTATATATAATATATAATATATTAATTAATATATTATATATTAATTATATATATTATATATATATATTTCTTTTAATCCTTACAACTGCCTTCCATGAATTAGAATCTCTATTTAACAAATGAGGAGATCAAGATTCAGAGATTCAATGGGAAAGCCAGAATTAGGACATCTGATTGCTGAGTTCCAAAGTCCACTCTTTCAAATTCTCTCAGAGACACAAGGTCCTATGAATTCTAAAGGGAACCGAATTTAGCATGCTGTCATTTCAATCACTCTGGGAAATATGAGTATTCAGTAATGGTGTTGGGATTAGTGGTAGTCTGCTGGAACTAATGCAGAATTGGATCTATACCTCACATATTACACCAAGGGAAAAATGAGGTCAAATAATTAAATATAAAAAAGAATATTCTAGAAGATATAGTTATTTTGTGAAGTGACCTCGTAATGGGGAAAGGCATATCTAAGTTAAACATAAAACTTGAAGAAAAGACTGATAACTTTGGTGGTTGCAAAGATACCCATTTTCACACATCCCAAGCCACCCCAAAGTTCAAAGACAACAAACTAGACTACTTGTGATTCATGTCAAAACAAAGTTTAATCAAGCCGTATTTAAAGAGTTCCTACAAATCATAAGAAAAAGACCTAACAACTAAGTAGAAAAATTAGCACAGAATGGTATGCATGTAACAGAAAAGGAAATACAGATGGCTTTTAAACATATAAAAAGGTGCTCAAGGACAATATAACCAGTTAAATGCAAAATAAAACTCCCTGAGGGATCATTTTCACATTTCAAACTGGAAAAAACAAGATAAACTCTGTTGAGAAGGACTCAACCATGCTCTCCAGAGTGTATGAGAGACAGCCCTAGCTAAGAATTACGCTTTTCTTGTACAATCATTTGGAAACTATGAGAATCCTGGGGAGTGGCTCTTATTTCCTGGGAGGTACTGAGAACCTAGAGTTTCTTACCTGTGGCCTTAGGGTCAAATAGCCTCAGAGGTTCAATTCCTGGTGGAATTGAAAGTCCTGGAGCAGACCATGGATGTGAGTGGTGGATATGAGTGGTTTTTCCTTCTATTGGCAATCCCATAGGTTGTGGTAGAGAATCATTCACACACTACTGCCTATTCAGGCGATTTCTTTAGATTTGAAGACAAAAAGGGTTAGTGTTAACGCAAAGGGGTAGAAAAACAATGAAGTCACCTTCACATACTTTTTAAATGCCGGTATTGAAAGGAGTCTGGAGATGAAAACTTAACCTACCGAGAGTGGGGTTCGAACCCACGCGGGCACTAGCCCATTGGATCTTAAGTCCAACGCCTTAACCACTCGGCCATCCCGGTGATTGGGGCTGGATATAAGGCAATCATTTTTTATAACAACAAAGGCATTTGTTCTGACCGTTAAGGAAGTACTGAATTATTCCTGTTTTTACTGAATTGTATTAAAATATGAGGATATAATAGGAAAATAAGGCGTGTGTTCATCAAGCACTTCTCCTGAGTCTCCTCACTTGGTCAAAATTTTCCAGAGAAATTTTTGTTTTTAGTTTGTTTGAAAAGAAAAACAAAGGAGCAGGGGGAGGAATGGAGAGATGAGGGGAGGGGAGTGCCCTATGGAAACCACAGCATTAACACCACCTACTACTTCTACTTCACTAAAGGCACTGTCCCGATTTTTTCTCCAGAGATCACCGTTTTGCCTGCTGAATTCAAACTTCTACTCCAGACACACTGATGTCGTTGGAGGCATCAGGATTGGGGGCCCAAGGTTTATTATTAAAACGAGTTCATCTTGGGGTAAATTTTAAGATGTTTAGTGGACACAAAGGCAGTTCAAATTCTTTGATTTTAATGACAAAATGCTTTAAACTGACAATGCAACCTATCTACAAAAGGAATATATTGAGCTGTGTGTGGGCTGCACAGAAATACACCACGCCAGAACTCAAAGTGTTCCCAGAAAAGCTCGCAATCGTTACAGCAGAGAATCCAATCCTTGTGGCTAAAGTATCTCCTGGGAGACTTATTACAAATGTGGATTCTAGAACCCCTCGTGCAATCGTCCTGACTAAAGCGATTTACGATGGGTCCCAAGAATCTCAGTCTTACCAAGCACCCTCAAGTAACTGTAACTTCAAAAGTCTGCTAAACGGGACTCAGTGAAGGGTGCTAAAGCTGTCATGGGGAATTTAAGAACTCATTAAAGAAGCTCGTAGAATGGAAGTTTAGGGTCTGGAGGACACAGAGCTGAAATGAAATCCTGAAGTAGGGTTGGAATATAATTAATTTATGTAACAATACTGAACACCTAGTGTGTGGCATGCCCCTTTGTTTTTCAGGTAATCAGAGGAAAGCACCACAATATGCAAAGGTTGTGTGGTCTGCAGCAGACAAGCAAAGAGAGTCAGAGGACATCTCCTCAGAATCTCGTCAGCTGAGGAAACAGGAGTCCAGGCCTTATTTGTGATCCTCAGGACTGCCTGGGTCCACATCAGGATCTTTCTCTGGCTTATGAAGTCATGGAAAAGGAATGGACTCCTGAAGGCCTTTGGTTGTTGGGCTCTGGGTTCTGTCTCTGGCCACATCAAGGTTCCATTCCTTGAAGAGGAGATATGACCTAAGAGATTCCCACTTCTACCAAACACTGAAGGAAATTCAGGTCTCCCGCTGCTGGGGAAAGAACTGACTTGAGGATGGGAATGGAGGTGACTGGAAGGTTCCATGAAAAGCATATCAGAGAAAGAAACCATCATATATAGGTAGACATAAAAATGTTTAGAATATTCTATTACTGTTAGCTCTTAACACGAACTACAGAGCAGACTCAATCAGCTGTGAAGTTTTTAAAAGTACACTTATCGAGAGTGTTTAAATATCTACATGTGAAAGTAAAAAATAAAACTTTTCGAAGTATATGAAGGATGGTCGGCCACGGTGGCTTCAGCTGTAATCCCAGCACTTTGGCGGGCTGAGGCGGGCAGATCACCTGAGGTCAGAAGTTGGAGACCAGTCTGGCCAACATGGCGAAACCCCGTCTATCGTAAAAATACAAAATTAGCTGGGCATGGTGGCGCATGCCTGTAATCCCAGCTACTCGGAAGGGTGAGGCAGGAGAGTCGCCTGAGCCTGGAGGTGGAGGTTGCAGTGAACTCAGATTGTACCACTTTACTCCAGCCTAGGTGACAGAGCGAGACTCCATCTAAAAAAAAAATATATATATATATATATACACACACACACACACACACACACACATATATATATATGAAGGAGAACATCCTTATACCCAGGAGCAGAAAACTTTTAAAAACTTCAAAAGCACAAACAATAAGGCAAAAACCAAAAAAGACATATTTGCTTACATTAAAATCAAGAATATAGCCACTGTAGTCCAGCTACTGGGGAGACTGAGGCAGAGGGTTGCTTGAGCCTAGGAGTTCAATGCCAGTCCGGCCAACATAGCAAAACCCTCACCTTTAAAAAAATCTTTTTTTTTTTTTTTTTTGAGACAGAGTTTTGCTCTTGTTGCCCAGACTGGAGTGCAATGGTGCGATCTCAGCTCACTGCAACCTCCACCTCCCAGGTTCAAGCAATCTCCTGCCTCAGCCTCCTGAGTAGCTGGGATTATAGGCATGTACCACCATGCCCGGCTAACTTTGTCTTTTTAGTAGAGATGGGGGTCTCCATGTTGGTCAGGCTGGTCTCGAAGTTCTGACCTCAGGTGATCCACCCGCCTTGGCCTCCCAATGTGCTGGGATTACAGGTGTGAGCCACCGCACCCGGCTAAAAAAATCTTAAATTAAAAAATCAAGAATATGTAAGATAAAAGACACAGTAGAAATATAAGTATGTAGATAGGTGCACTAATGGGAGAATATGTTTGAATTGTCTCCAAAAATGGCAAGGGCTTAATATATATATCAAGAAGTCATGAAAATCTTCAAGAGAAGGACAGCAAGATCAAAAGGAAGTGAACAAAAGATAGGACAGGTAATTAGAGGAGAGAAATATGTCAAGACTAACAAATATTGTACAAAATCTTTAGCAATCACAGAAATAAAAAGTAAAAAGATTTATCGCATTTACTGTCATTACATTGGCAAAACTAGAAGCTGAATAAAATTAATTTTTGCGGGACTAGTGATAAAAGAACCCTCCTGTCCTGCTAGTCGAAGTTTAAATTAGTGAAGCCATTCTGGAGTACTTCTTATTCAAATTAAAGATATTCACGTTCTACGATGTAACTGCTCTGCTCCTAGGCATAAGTCTTCCCCAACCCTATCCACTGCCTCAAATCTTACACAACTACCGAGAGTACACATGTGATAAAGTTAATCACAGCCTTATTTTTGTCTTTTGAATTTGAAAGAAAATTTAATATTTATTATTGGAAAGTGGACAGGTAAACTGTTGTAAATGCACACCATAGGCTATTAAGCAATATAAAAAGTAACAGAGTAGATATACATGCAACAATGTGGATGGAACTTGAAAAAGAACACCAACAAAAGAGACATGGGTTTCTGCTTCTACCTGTGAAGAATTCACTGTTAGGAAAATTGCAAACAACAAGAAAAATATACTGGACACAAGTATGTGAAATAACTGTTTTCAGGCATCACCTGCTGTCAGTGCGGGACTGTAATACCTGAGAGAAGAGAAATAAATGAGGCGAGTCTTACAAATGTTTTAGCTTATTGTCTAGGGATTTAGGCCTTAGCACAGTAAGGGAGAATTCAAAAAGAGCTAGGTTGTGTCACTGAATTGAGAACGCAAAGGATTTCACGGAGGTCAAAGCAATTAGAATTTGGGGACAGAATACAAGACAGGAGACAGCTGCAGAGAGAGAGCTCCAGAGGTCTGCAGAGGGATCTTCTGTGTCTTCGGTGGAATATTGATCTGTGCATGAGTGGGGTTAAAACTCCAAAAGGCCAAGGAAAGAACCACTGGAAAGCTGTAAGCATATCAATTCATGCCATTCATGAATCCATTCAACAACTGAGAATAGCCTGTGTTCTCATCAGCTGTAGTGAAAATAATTTACAGGGCATAGGTGGAGTCTCACAGAGGTATAATCTTTGTATTGGAGCTAAATTAGCTCAATTGAGGCTGCTTTTGGACTCACCCTAACAAAATTTAGAAGCAAGCCATGGATGGAATAAAATTTTATTTGAACTTGCAAGAAAAGGGATACTTGATATGAAATTGTAGAAAGTTTAGAAATGCTATTGCCTGTAGTATTATGGAATGTAGAAACAAATCTATGAACTGAATAATTTAATTAGATTCTCAGACAGAATTATAAAGATGTTTCCTAGCATTTTCTTTTAAAAAATATTTACTTATTTATTTTTATTTTTATTTTTGAGACAGGGTCTCACTTTATCACCCAGACTGCAGTACAGTGGCACCATCTTGGCTCACTGAAGCCTCCTCGACCTCCTAGGTTCAAGCAATCCTCTGCCTCGGTCCCTCAAGTAGCTAGGACTACAGGTGCATGCCACCACAGCCAGCTAATTTTTGTATTTTTTGTCAAGACAGAGTTTCGCCATACTGTCCAGGCTTGTCTGGAACTGTTGGGCTCAAGCGATCCACCTGCCTTGGCTTCCCAAAGTGCTGGCATTACAGGTGAGACACAGCACCCGGCCTAAAAAAAAATTTTTTTTAAAAACTTTGTCTCCAAATTACTTCTCACCTAAGAATTTCCTAGCATTTTCTTGCTATTTATTGTAAAATATGGCATGAGAGAGATAAGTTAAAGGGAGAACTTCTAAATGTAAATGAGCCACAATTTACTGAGTTAGAAAGGAAAGCTATTTGCTATTCCCAGGTGTTCCCGATTAGACAATGATGCTAAAATTAAGAAAAGACTTCCAGGCAAAATCAAATCCAGAGCACGATCAGAAAATGCAGTCTAAAGATGAAGTCAAGGGTGTTATTGTAAGTCCTTTATTAATACCATAGAGAGACTTAAGGTGGTATCTAAACAAACTGCTAAGGTTCTTAAGGACATATGTTAAGGATCCTATAGTTTAAACAATAATTCTACAACTCTTAAGAATGTGGCCCTACTGCCATTTTATGGGAAGCCAAAGGGAGGCAAGGCGTTATTTTCATGAATATGGCTTTTGTTTTAAAAGAGATTGGCGAACTTTAAAAAAATTTTTTTTTATTGAGACAGAGTCCCGCTCTGTTGCCCAGGCTGGAGTGCAGCGAGTGGCCGGATCTTGGCTCACTGCATCCTCTGCCTCCCAGGTTCAAGTGATTCTTCTGCCTCAGCCTCCCAAGTAGCTAGGACTACCGGCGTGTGCCACCATTTGCCTGGCAAATTCTTTTTATATTTTTAGTAGAGAGGGGGTTTCACCAGGTTGGCCAGGCTGGTCTCAAACTCCTGGGCTCAAGTGATCCTCCCGCCTCGGCCTCCCAAAGTGCTGGGATTATGGGGGTGAACCACCGCTCCTGGCTTGGCAAACTTCTTCTTTAAAGACACAGATAGTAAATATTTTAGGCTTTGTGGGCCATTCGGTTGATGTGGCAATTACACAAATCAGCTGTTGCAGGAAACAGCCACAGATAATCCTAAATGAATGAATGTGGTTGTGTTCCAATAAAACTTTATAAAAACAGATATAAGGCCAGATCTGGCCTGTGGGCTATAGTTTGTGAACCCCTGGTCTAAAGGAATAAACTTCAGTAACTTTCATAATGTCACATTTTTTGAAGAAAATTATAGTATTTGAACATTGACAGTCTGAACTAAAAGGAATAAAGGACAGCATAAAATGAAAAGACTTTGGACCTCACCCCTCTTTCCCCCAGACTACTATGGGAAGGAAGTAGGCTAAGAAAACCATTCAGCTGCAAGTAAATGATATTTCTTATTAAAAGAATGGATGAATCCGAGTGTAGAATAAGAACCCAGGAGATGGACCCAAGAGCCTAGGGAGTCATTCTTAGACGTCATTACTGAGTTCCAATCAACGCACTAGCATCATGTGTCCACTGAATTCTACAATTGCTACAGACCAGTGTACCTCTTTTTTTTTTTTTTTCTTTTTCCTCTTGTTTTTGTTCTTTTTGAATAGGATTGTGTATCGAGATTATCCTATGTCTCCTCTGCCTGTAGTTGGGTGACAGGTAACTTGTATCTTAAGTACATAGATGTTCAAACTAAGTAGAACCTTATTTGAAAAAATTTACCCAAGGAATTTAATCTGCACCTTTACCTGATTTTGATAACGCCATCCTAGAGGTCGAGTTCATGTTGCAAAGGAGTCAGACATGGCCAGGGTGACTATATTTTGCATGCTGGACAGGCAGAATCATTGGGGGTCAAGTTGGAGAAAAATGTAGAGAGTGTTTTTCCTGATACCACTTACCCACTGCATGAACAAATGAAATGAAAGTTCATCAGAAGGCAAATTCACCGCTAAGCATATGAGATATAATTGTTCTCAGAAACCAAGCAAGTTCTCTACCTGGCCACCAGAGCTTATAGTCTGGAGGTGTTCTTGACATTTAGAGCAGTTTCCTAAAGGAAAACGGTCTTCTTAATTTAGGACCTATTCTTATTCTATAGCAAGAACATTATTCTCTGGTTTTGACTGAGATCCAGAAATGTCGTATTGTGTTACTACAAAAAAATCAGTGAGGTAGAAACACTGACAGGCTGAGGTGTAAATTTTTATAAAATAATAAATTACCCCCACACAATACAGGTGAGGCTTCGTGGCTTAGCTGGTTAAAGCGCCTGTCTAGTAAACAGGAGATCCTGGGTTCAAATCCCAGCGAGGCCTCTTATTGCTTCCTAAACTTAGGTAAATTCTTGTCACTAGTTAAACCTGACTTGGATTTATACCTAATAATTTCTTCCCCTAAACTTAGGTAAATTCTTGTCACTAGTTAAACCTGACTTGGATTTATACCTAATAATCTCTTCCCCTAAACTTAGGTAAATTCTTGTCACTAGTTAAACCTGACTTGGATTTATACCTAATAAAGCGGCAGACCTTGAATCTCGATGTCTGATGCACTTTGTAGAGAAACATGGTGATGGGTTGGAAATATTTACTATGAATTAGCTCAATCTATGCCAGAGACCAACCATCTAGAATTGAGATGCAATTTTCTACGTTTAAATTTTTGTAGCTACTTTTTGTATTTCTAAGGAACTTACAGCTTCACATAACAGTTTTGCTTTTAATACAATTCAAAAGGAAGGTAAGGAAGGAAATAAGACATATATATTGTATAAATTGAGTGTTGTGATAACTTCCTCCTTGCATGATTCTGAACTCTAGAATTTCACTGAATATATTGAAAAGTGGAGTAACATGACAACATCGTGAGAGGATAAAAAGAACAATTAGTGAAACACCAAAAGAAAACACAAACAAAAACAAAAAACCTAACAAGAGACTGGAAGCAAATGAGACCTGAAATTGTGGATCATTTATTAGACAGATAAAAATAAAAGGATGGAAAAAATTAATCAAACCCTGGATACAGTGTTATGTTTTAGCTGCTCTTTAAAGAAAAAAAAATTATCAGTTATATCTTCAAGTTATCACATTCTACAAATGCCTTCCCTCATAACATTCCTTGTTGCAGTATCGTGCTCAGCTTTTTGCTTCTCCCCATAAGGAATGATTACATTGGATGATTACTCCTTTTGTGAGCATTTAGGAGAAAAACCAGTTACATAATTGATGAGTGCAGTGCGAAATGGAAATATTCCTTGTTTAAGAAAATTAGGAATTTCAAACCAGCAATAGCAGAGCATTAAATCAAGTGCCTGGCCTTGTGCAAATGCGTAGGTCGCATGCCCATGAAGACAGTCCTTACTGGGAAGACGGTCCCGATTGGGAATGAGGTTATTTGTCAAAAGACTGGATTTTAGAGACACCTTAAAATGGGGTGAAATCTAAAGTGATAGTCAATGATATCAAGTACAGCTAGAAGGCTTGACAACTTAAAAGTACTAAATAGGGGCAAGGCACGGTGGCACTTTGGAAGGCTGAGGCGGCCAGATCACAAGGTCAGGAGTGTGAGACCAGCCTGGCCAATATGGTGAAACTGCGTCTCTACTAAAAATACAAAAAGTAGCCGGGCGTGGTGGCACATGCCTATAGTCTCAGCTACTTGGGAGGCTGAGGCAAGAGAATCGCTTGAACCCGGGAGGCGGAGGACAGCCACTGCACCCCAGCCTGGGCAACAGAGCGAGACTCTATCTCAAAAAAAAAAAAAAAAGAAACAAGGAAATGTTACAATATAAAAAGAATTCTTAAAGTCATCATTTTGTTAGTCTTCTCTAACAAAGTAACATTTATTATACAATTCAAGTTACTCTTCTCAAGACAACTCGACCTCCTTCCAAATCCCATCAAATAGCACCAGGCCGGGATCTTTCAACATAGATATATGCTCCTTCTTCCTTTAGCTTCCTGTTCTCTTTGGGCTCCCATGGGGCTCCCTCCTCTCTAAATCTGGTGTAGGAAGAGAGCAAGTCGCATTCGTAGTACTGAGTTACACAGTGTAAACAACTTACAGGCGGGTAGTAATTGATTCGAATGGACGGGGTTCCTAGAGGGGTCGCTGTAAATTTTAGGAAGACAAGCGTTCGCTATAAGTTTTAGGAACACAAAATTTAGTACAGGATACTGTTCCCGCCCGGTTTCGAGCCGGGGACCTTTCGCGTGTGAGGCGAATGTGATAACCACTACACTACGGAAACCCCTATTAAGGAAAGACAGCATCCTGCAGGATCTCATCAGGAATTCTCTGTTGATCATCCTTCCTAGAAATTTGTTTTCTTTCTATTCAAGTCAGTGTCTACCATCGCATTTTAAAACTGCTACAAAATAAGCACCACACCGAGATTAGGAAATATCCAAAACCCAGAAATTGCTGAGTATTTGAGTTCTATGAGTCTTATACTAAAACTATAACCTCAGTAAGATAAATCTCAAACATCTTGGCGCTGACCAGATTTGACGTTTATTTACTTGACGTGATGACTGGAATTTGTCCTTCTGCTTACCTCAGAATTCCTTCTCACTCTCACCCAGCGTCAAAATCGTTGCAAAATTCTACTGAGCTTACATTCAGACTCTATAAAATGTCCTTCTCCTCTGTTGTTGATAGGTCCCTCGTTCAGGCCCTTTATATCTGTTCTTCACGACTCTCCGTAGCGATTCGAGGGTTGACTCTCTGAATCAATTCTCCACCGAGCTTAAAGTCCCAAGCTTCATTTCCCTTCATAAAGTTCCACAAACATAAACCTTTCTTCTTTCTTACATACACATTTTATAGACTTCTTTTTTTAAAGAGAGGTTCTAGATTCACAGCAAAACTTTGAGCAGAAGGTACAGAGATTTCCCATATACCCCCTGCTCCCGCACATGCATAGCTTCACCAAAATTTGCTGTTGTCAGTGTTCTGGACTTTAGCTCTTCTGATAGGTGTGTAGTGATATCACAGTGTTGTTTTAATGTGCATTTCCCTGATAACATATGATGCGGAACACCTTTTCTTTTTCTTTTTTTTTTTTTTTTTGAGACGGAGTCTCGCTCTGTCGCCCAGGCTGGAGTGCAGTGGCCGGCTCTCAGCTCACTGCAAGCGCCTCCCGGGTTCACGCCATTCTCCCGCCTCAGCCTCCCGAGTAGCTGGGACTACAGGCGCCCGCCACCTCCCCGGCTGGTTTTTTGTATTTTTTTAGTAGAGACGGGGTTTCACCGTGTTAGCCAGGATAGTCTCGATCTCCTGACCTCGTAATCCGCCCGTCTCGGCCTCCCAAAGTGCTAGGATTACAGGCTTGAGCCACCGCGCCCGGCCAACGGAACACCTTTTCATATGCTTATTTTTCATCTGTATATCTTGGTTGTTGACATGATTGTTAAGGTCTTTGGCCGTTTTTTTTTTTTTCATGAGGTTGTTTGTGTTCTTACTGTTGAATTTTAAGAGTTCTTTGTAGATTTCGAATAAGAGTACTTTATCTGGTATATGTTTAGCAAATATTTTCTCCTAGTGTGTGGCTTGTCTTTTCATTGTCTTGATGTTATAGTGTTTTTGAGCACTAGCATGTCTTTTTGGCTCTTTCTTAGAATTTCCATCTCTCTGCTTACATTGCCCATCTGTTCTTGCATGTCATCTTCTTTATACATTAGAGCCTTTCCCGTCTTTCTTTTTTGAGACAGAGCCTCGCTTTCTCACCCAAGCTGCAGTGCAATGGCTCACTGCAATCTCTGCTTCACGGGTTCAATCAATTCTCATGCCTTAGCCTCCCGAGTAGCTGGGATTACAGACATGTACCACCAGGCCCGGCTAATTTTTTTTTTTGTATTTTTAGTAGAGATGGGGTTTCAACATGTTGGTCAGACTGGTCTGGAAGTCCTGGCCTTATGTGATCTGCCCACCTGAGCCTCCCAAAGTGCTGGGATTACAGGTGTGAGCCACCTCGCCTGGCCAAAGTCCCTAGCATCTTAATCAGTTGTTTCAAATTTCTGGTCTGAGAATTCCAACATCCCTGTCATATCTGAGTCTGATTCTGATGCTTGCTCTGTCTCTTCTGTGCATTTTTCTTTTTATTGTGCCTTGTTATTTTTCCTTGATAGCAGGATATGTTCCACTGGGTAAAGTGAGGTGCTATAAGCAGGCCTTTAGTAATGTGGTGGAAAGGTGTTGGGGGAATAAAGCATTCTGTAGTCCCACAAGTAGGTCTCAGTCTGTTAGTGATCCTGTGTCTCTGGACTGTCAACTTTAAACATGCTTCCTAGTTTTCCCCCACTTTAGGTGGGACTAGATGGCTAGAGTGGGCTGGAGTTCGTTATTTCCCTTACCGCAGAGCAGTTGGGCTCTGATAAAACCCCAGCAGGTTAGGCTGAGGTTAAATGGTTTCTCCTGAGGGCAGACCCTGTTAAGAGAACAAAATGCTTTGGCCTATTGCAAACTGGTTCTTGCCCACCTGCTACCAGAGGTAGAGGGGATTTTTCACCCATATTCACTGTGACAATCTGGTCAAGCTCCTGAGGTAAAATTAACAAAATTGTGAGGTGAAGATGACTGAGTTCTGAGATTTTATCTCCTAGACTTGGCAATGTTGAGCCACCAACAATT
The DNA here is from genome assembly GCF_008728515.1 of Papio anubis. Classification (NCBI taxonomy): domain Eukaryota; kingdom Metazoa; phylum Chordata; class Mammalia; order Primates; family Cercopithecidae; genus Papio; species Papio anubis. Next base: position 27,543,414 of record NC_044981.1, read on the forward strand.
TGCTAATTAGAGTTCAGATTTCCCTGCTCCAGCACTAGTTCACATGGTGTCTGTTATGTGGGTTTCTGCTCTGGTAAGTTGTGATTCTCTGTATTTGTCTTTTCAATTTTGGAAGCAGTGGCTTGCCCTGTGACCTCATTTTTTCTGACAGACATAAGAAGAGCTGGGTTTTCAGTTTGTTCAGGTTTTACTTGTTTTTAGGACTTAGTGATGACTTGTAGCTTCTTACATGCCCAACTGGATACTATATGTATATAAATCTATAGCTTTCTCTCCAAGAACAGTGTTAGCAACTATCAATAAGTTTGGATATGTTGTACTTTATTATTTTTAGTTCAAACTATTTTCTAATTTCTCTTGTAATTTGTCTTTAACCCATAGGTTATTTAGGAGTGTGATGTTATTTTCCCAAGCATTTGGGGATATTTTCCTTTGTTTCTGTTACTGACTTCTAGTTTAATTCTATATTGATTAGAGAACATTCTTACTACTTTTTTTTTTTTAGATGGAATCTCACTCTATTGCCCAGGCTAAAGTACAGTGGTGTGATCTCAACTCACTGTAGCCTCTGCCTTCCAGGTTCAAGTGATTATCCTGCCTCAGCCTCCTGAGTAGCTGGGACTACTGGTGCGGGCCACCATGCCCCATTACCATCAGGTTTTAAAATTTTAAATTTTGAAATAATTATAGATTTACAGGCAATTACAAAGAAAGCAAAGAGAAGTTCCCTGTACCCGTAACTTAGTTCCCCCAATGGCTACATCTTATATAACTATAGTACAATATTAAACCCAAGAATCTGACGTTGGTACAATGTTTGTATGTAGTTCTAGGTCATTTTATCATGTGTAGATTTGTGTAACTATCACTGGAAATCAGAAAAAAAGTTTCATCACCACAAAGATTTCCCTGTGGGTGCCACCACTTAATTAGTTACACTCACTTCCCATGCCAACCACCCCCGCACAACTAATATGTTCTTTTTTTTTCTTTTTTTTTGAGACAGTCTCACTCTGTTGCCCAGGCTGGAGTGCAGGGGCACAACCTCGGCTCACTGCAACCTCTGCCTCCCGGGTTCAAGCCATTCTCCTGCCTCAGCCTCCCAAGTAGCTGGGATTACAGGCACATTCCACCACACCTGACTATTTTTTGTATTTTCAGTAGGCACAGGGTTTTACCATGTTGGCCAGGCTGTTCTTGAACTCCTGACTTCAGGTGATCCACCTACCTTGGCCTCCCAAAGTGCTGGGATTACAGGCATGAACCACTGTGCCAGGCCTAATGTGTTCTTAATCTCTGTTTTTTATTTTGTTTTTAGAATGTTATAGAAATAGGCCAGGTGTGGTGGCTCACACCTGTAATCCCTGCACTCTGGAAGGCTGAGGCAGGTGGATCACATGAGGCCAGGAGTGCAAGACCGGCCTGACCAACATGGTGAAACCCTATCTCTACTAAAAATACCAAAATTAGCTAGCTGGTCGTGGTGGCTCACACCTGTAGTCCCAGCTTCTCGGGAGGGTGAGGCATGAGAACTGCTTGAACCCGGGAGGCAGAGGTTGCAGTGAGTGGAGATGGTGCCACTTCACTCCAGCCTGGGTGACAAAGCAAGACTCTGTCTTAAAAAAAAAAAGGTTGGCCTTTTTCACAGCCTAATGCTCTTGAGATCCATCCAATTTGTTGTATCAACAGTTCCTGCCTTTTAATAGCTGAGTAGTTGTTTATTGTATGGATGTACCACAGTTTCTTTAACCATCTACCTATTGAGGTACATTTTAGTAGTGTGTTTTGCTATTATAAATAAAGGTGTTACAAATAATTGTGATAGATTTTTGTGTAGACATAAGTTTTCATATCATTTTGTGTTGTTATATATTATTGAATATATACAATATATATTGAATGCTACACATGTAGCATTCACATATTTCTGTTTTATAAAATGTCTCTGTTTTATCAGTATGAAATGCCTCCTTTTTTTTTTATTATGTCATGTCTCTATGGTAATACTCCTTGTCTTAAAATCTACACTTTATGTTAATACATATGTTTTACGTTAACTTTTTTGTGGTTAGCCTTTGTGGTTTTTTTGGGGGGGCGTTGTTATTGTTTTTAACTTTTATTTAATTTATTTAATTTATTTTTGAGACTCACTCTCATAAATGGAATGTAGTGGCGCGATTTTGGCTCACAGCAACCTCTGCCTCCTGGGTTCAAACAATTGTCATGCCTCAGCCTCCTGAGTAACTGGGACTATAGGGGTGGGCCACCACACCTGGCTAATTTTTGTATTTTTAGTAGAGACAGGGTTTCACCATTTTGGCCAAGCCGGTCTTGAACTCCTGGTCGCAAGTGTTCCACCTGCCTCAGCCTTGCAATGTTCTGGAATTACAGGTATGAGCCACCACACCCAGCCTAACCTTTGCTTTATCCCTTTACTTTTCTTTTTTCTTTTTTTTTGAGACAGAATCTCCCTCTGTCACCCAAGCTGGAGTGCAGTTGTGTGATCTCACCTCACTGCAACCTTTGCCTCTTGGGTTCAAGTGATTCTTCTGCCTCAGCCTCCCAGGCAGCTGGGACTAAAGGCGTGCGCCACCACACCTGACTAATTTTTGTATTTTGAGTAGAGACGTGGTTTCACCATATTGGCCAGGCTGGTCTCTAACTCCTGACCTCATGATCCGCCTCCCAAAGTGCTGGGATTACAGGCGTGAACCACTGTGCCCAGCCTATCCCTTTACTTTTCTAAACCATTTAATTTACATCCTTACATATTTTTAGGGCCTTTTAAAAATTGTGGCAAGATATACATAACATAAAATGTGTTATTTGAATTAGTTTTAAGTATACATTTCAGTAGAATTAAGTACATTCACATCATCGTGCAACCATCCCCATTATCCATCTCCAGAACTTTTTATCATCCAAAATTGAAACTCTGTATCCTTTCAATAATAACTCCCCATTTCTCTCCACTTTCCTAGCTCTTGGTAACTACTCTTTCTGTCTCTATGAATTTTACTATTGTGGAAATCATATATTTGTCCTTTATGTTTGGCTTATTTCACTTTGAATAATGTTCTCACTCTTTATTCATATATCATGTATCAGCTTGTATCAAAGTTTTACTCCTTTTTAGGCTTTCTGAATAGTCAACAGGTAGAATCAACCAAAATCAATAATGCTGCTGTGAAACACTGGCATGCAAGTTTCTTTTTAAAATTTTAAAATTTTAAATTTATTTTATTTATTTTTTGAGACAGGCAATTACCCATGCTGGAGTGCAGTGGCACAATCATGGCTCCCCGCAGCCTTGACTTCCCGGGCTCCAGTGATCCTCCCACCCACACCCAGCTAATTTTTGTATTCTTGGTAGAGACAGGGTTTGGCCATATTGCCTGGGCTGGTCTCGAACTACTTGGCTCAAGTGATCCTCCTGTCTCAGCCTCCCAGAGTGTCGGGATTACAGGCATGAGCTACAGGGCCAGCTGGTATGCTTTTAATTTCACTTTCTTGCCTACTTTCTGTGGCTAGAACTGACAACACTATGCTGAATAGTGTGGTGAATATGGGCATTTTTGTCTTTTGCTGATCTTGGAAAAAAAGCTTTAGTCTTGCACTACTTGTTTTTTTCTTTTTTTCTTTTTTTTTTTTTTTTAATTAAGAGGGTGTCTCACTCTGTCGCCCAGGCTCGAGTACAGTGGTGAGATCTCAGCTCACTGCAACCTCTGCTTCCCAGGTTCAAGTGATTCTTGTGCCTCAGCCTCCTGAGTAGCTGGGACTACAGGCGCACGCCATGCCCGGCTAATTTTTTTGTATTTTCAGTAGTGATGGGGTTTTGCCATGTTGGCCAGGCTGGTTTCAACTCCTGACCTCAGGTGACCCGCCTGCCTCCGACTCCCAAAGTGCTGGGATTACAGGCATGAGCCACTGTGCTCGGCCAGCCCTTCACTATTGAATATGATGTTAGTTGAAAGTTAATCATAAGTAGCCTTTATGATGCTAAGGAAGTTTTCTTCTATTTCTAGTTCATTGGGTGGGTTTTTTTGTTTGTTTGTTTTTCACGAAAGGGTGTGGGATTTTGTCAAATGCTTTTTCAGTATCAATGGAGGTGATTATGTAATTTTTTTCCATTCTGTTAATGGGGTATATATTACATTGACTGATACTTATATGTTGAATTATCCTCACATTCCAGGAATAAATCCTACTTTTTCATAGTGTATAATCTTCTTAACGTATTGCTAGCCAGGCATGGTGGCTCACGCCTGTAATCCTAGCACTTTGGGAGGCCAAGTCAGCGGATTGCCTGAGCTCAGGAGTTCACAACCAGCTTGGGCAACACAGTGAAACCCCGTTTTTACTAAAATACAAAAAATTAGCCGGATGTGGCAGTGTGTGCCTTTAGTCCCAGCTACTCGGGAGGCTGAGACAGGAGAATTGCTTGAATCTGGGAGGTGGAGGTTGCAGTGAGCCGAGATTGCGCCACTATACTCCAGCCTGGGCAGTAGAGCGAGACTCCCTCTCAAAAAACAAAAACAAACCCAAAAACATTGCTAACTTTAGTTTGCTAGTAATTTGTGGAGAAATTTTGTATCGTACTGCTTCAGTATCCTTACTAGTTATAGGTCTATTCAGATTTTTTATTTCTTTGTAATTACATTTTAATAGATTGTTTTTAGGAGCTTATCCACTTCATCTAGATTATCCAATTTGCTGGCATACAATTGCTCACAATATTCTCTTATAATCCTTTTGATTTCTGTAAATTTGTAATGTCTCTTCTTTCTTTTCTTTTCCTTCCTTCCTTCCTTCCCTTTCTTTATCTTTATTTTTTTCATTACAATCTCTGATTTTAATGACAGTCAATCTCAAGGGAAAGCTATGACCACCTCCAAGTGAAACTTAAAATGGATATCCTATGTGTTTGGCCCAGCTACCATAGACATCTCTTGCCCCAGAGTTCCAGTGTATTTTTTCCTTCTAGTTTTTTGGTTCCTCTCTGCCATTGCACCAGCCTCAGGTCCACATAGGATGCTCTCTGCTGAGTATTGCCTTGAGTTACTTCTCCCTCTCATGTTCTAGCTGATGCTACTCATGATCACAGTATCACCTGAGTAGGAAAGAGGATGCTAGAGGTAAAAAATGCTACCACAGCATTTTGTTTGTTTATAAAATGTTAGACCCTTGTCCCCTCCATTTTTTCCTCTCTCATATCTAAATTTTGAGACCACTGGCCTCTAACAGTCTGTAGTAGGCCTAAGTTCAAGGTGTCATATGCTTCTCTGGTGCCTGTTTGTGAGCCAAATAGAGAAACACTATGCTAGAGAGAGTGCTGACCAGGAAGATCACATCAAACCAATGGGGACAGAAATTGAACTGCAGTTCTCCAAGGACTTCAGTAATCATGGTGCAGTATTCTAGAGGCATATTCATTCGGATCAGCAGCGCAGAGGAGACAAAGTACATGCCCATTATCTGTGCTAATAGCAGGACATTGACACTGGAGGACTTACTGCTAGAGATGGCATAAAATAACTTGGTATGAGTGATCAGCAGTCCTCTGATGGATGTGGCGATGATTATTCCAACAACAATGGAGGAAATGTGTTGGGACCAAAACTTCACATCACATTGGATTCCCAGATAATTCACAGTGATCTCAATGACTCTTGTGACAGGATCCATTTTCCCAACTCGATCAAAAACAATATTGATTGTTGCCATGAAAAATTTCCAAACACAGTAAACAGAGAAAAAGTAACCCAGAAAATTAAAATATTTCCCTTTGAAGGTTTTGGAGTATTCTGTTCTCTCCTTGGTAGCATACAGATCAGCTGTTTCCAGAAAAAGCTGCCTGCTTAGTTCTTCCAAAGCATCCACTTCCTATTGAATAAGTGGTAATACTTTTTATCATTCCCCAGAACCCTGATGATTTGTTATGTACCTCCCCCTTCTGGAACATTGTTCTCTGTGCCATTGCCATCCTTTTCTTTTTGGTTATGATCATATCCATGGTTTGGAGCAGTCACTATTCTAGGGCTAGAATATCTGTGTCAGTCACATTCCTGAGGAAGTAAGACATGAAAGTGTATGGGCAGTAGACAGCACCAAATCCAGCAAGGAGAGCCCTGAGAGTAACTCCAATCACACCAACCCAGCTGATGAACTGTTCTATGGATAAGATCCCATGTTTTGGGCTGAGAATGGGAAAGGAATCTCCTAGTTTCCAGAAGAAATAGCTAAAGGTCAACCACAAGAGACAGGAAAAAAGCAGTTGTTGTTTATGCACTAAGACAGAGGAGATAAAAGTAGTCGGATGTTGCCCACAACAAAATAGCCAGTGTAAAAACGCACCATGAAAACCAGGATCAGTAGAATTACACACAGGTTCATTTTCCAGTGAAAATAACGAGAGCTGCTACTCAATACTCCTAAGATTTCAAACATGATGAGCTCAAACATAGTGCAAGAAAATGCAAACATCACAGAGAAGGTCACCCGTGCAACATACTGACGCACCTCATAGTTCTTAAACAATTGGCCCATGAAGAAAAGCCACCCAAATTAAAAAAAAAAAAAAAAAAAAAGTATCTGGGAGGTAATCATGATGCTGGAATCTATCAGGAAGCCTATGGTGAAGTGTAGGGAGGGCTCCTGCCTCCATTTCCCACTTCCAAGGCCGCGGCTCCCTGGGGCCACCGGCCTCTCACACAGCCGGCATTCGCCCAGGTGCCGCCTGCGGCTCGTCAACCTGACGCCATCAAGCTGCGCCTCAGCCAGCCAATCAACGGCTATGTCCTGAGCTTCCCGCCTCGGGTTCAACGTAGGTAGAGCAGACACCTCCACTTTCATTTCTGATTTTAGTCTTTTGAGTCTTCTCTCTTCTTTTTTTTTTTTTTTTTTTTTTTGAGACAGAGTCTCACTCTGTTTCCCAGACTTCAGTGGCGCGATTTCGGCTCACTGCAACCTCCGCCTCCTGGGTTCAGACGATTCTCCTGCCTCAGTATCCTGAGTAGCTGGGATTACAGGCGCCGCCACTATGCTCCGCCAACTTTTGTATTTTTAGTAGAGACAGGGAGCTCGCCATGTTGGCCAGGCTGGTCTCGAACTCCTGACCTCAGGTGATCGCCCACCGTGGCCTCCCAAAGTGGTACGATTACAGGCGTGAGCCACTGCGCCCGGCCCTCTCTTCTTCTTTTTTGGTTTATTTAGCTAAATATTTGTCAATTTTGGTGAACTTTTCAAATAACCAACTTTTGGTTTCATTGATTTTCTATATTGTTTCCAGCCTGTCCTTTCCAATGGCCTGCTTTTCCTGACAGCCTGCCCTATGGATTTAGCACTTACTAGCCAGGTCCACAGTTGCATAAGCCAATTCCTTAAAAAAAAAAAAAAAAGCTCTCATATATAAATATACACCTGGATGATTCTCCACAAACCGAATAAACCCAGCCTACCACCACGCAACTCAAGAGCACTCCAAGTTCCTTTCCACTACTGTGACTCACCCCCTTCAACCAGTGCGAAGGCAAGGTCTTGCTTTGTAGTCCAGGCTGCAGGGCAGTGGCGTAATCAACTCACTTGAACTCCTGGGCTAAAGTAATCCTCCCGCCTCAGCATAAGCCACTAAAGGCCAGCTAATTTTTAATTTTTTTTTTTTTTTTTTTTGTAGAGATGGGGTCTTACTGTGTTGCCAGGGCTGGCTTCTAACTCCAGGACTGGCTTCTAACTCCTTGGCTCAAGTGATCCTTCCGCCTCAACTCAGGCGTGAGCCACTGCGCACCAGATCGCTGAAGCTGGATTGTATAGACATAGCTCCCTTTTTTTTTTTTTTTTTTTTTTTTTCTTGAAACGGAGTTTCCCTCTTTGTTGCCCAGACTGGAGTGCAGTGACGCGATCACGGCTCACTGCAGCCTCCGCCTCCCGGGCTCAAGCGATTCTCCTGTCTCAGCCTCCCGAATAGCTGGGATTACAGGCGCCCGCCACCACGCCTGGCTAATTTTTGTATTTTTAGTAGAGACGGAGTTTTACCATGTTGATCAGATTGTTCTTGAACTCCTGATCTCAAGTGATCCACCTGCCTCGGCCTCCCAAAGCGCTGGGATTACAGGCGTGAGCCAACGCGCCCGGCCAGCTCCTTCTATTCTGAGATCTTCCAGAGTATTTTTTTTCTGTCGTATAGAGGTTACTATTTTGCCTAACAAGCAAAAGGTTTTGGGATCAAAAATATGATGCCTTTTCTTTTAGTCATGTTGCTTCTGTGAGTCTCTGTTTGAACCGATAGAATCTTTGCATATTATTAAGCATAAACACGGAAAGACTTTTTGTATTCTCTCCTTGATCTTGAGTCATCTCAGGAACCTTTGTCCCTTCTTTGTCCTGAGCTATGTTGTTGAACCCTGAATCCATTACCCTCTTTACTTTTTTTTTTTAGATAGAGTCTCACCTTGTTGCCACGGTTGGAGTGCAGTGGAGCGATCTCGGCCCACTGCACCCTTTTCCTCCCGGGTTCAAGCGATTTTCCTGCCTCAGCCTCCTGGGATTACAGGCGCGTGCCACCACGCCCAGATAATTAGTAGAGACCTGTTTTCGCCATGTTGGCCAGGCTCGTCTTGAACTCCTGACCTCAGATGATTCGTCTGCCTCAGCCTCCCAAAGTGCTGGGATTACAGGCACGAGCCACCGCGCCCGGCCGCTCCCTTTCTTTTTACTCTGTGTTTGCATGCTTTGAGAGGCCCAGGTGGTGCCTACCGGAGTAGGTGCCAATGTGCAGGATCCCATCTGTGCAATGCAGGTGAGTCTGGCTTCCTTGGAGTCCCGAGAGCAGACTTTTGTCAACAGTTTTCTGCAGTTTCCTTGGGGATCTCGAAAAAGGAACAGGGCTCCGTTTTGAGCAAAGTGGGGAACTGGACATTCTTTTTTTTTTTTTTTTTTTTTTGAGACGGAGTCTCGCTCTGTCGCCCAGGCTGGAGTGCAGTGGCCAGATCTCAGCTCACTGCAAGCTCCGCCTCCCGGGTTCCCGCTATTCTCCTGCCTCAGCCTCCCGAGTAGCTGGGACCACAGGCGCCGCCACCTCGCCCGGCTAATTTTTTGTGTTTTTAGTAGAGACGGGGTTTCGCCGTGTTAGCCAGGATGGTCTCGATCTCCTGACCTTGTGATCCGCCCGTCTCGGCCTCCCAAAGTGCTGGGATTACAGGCTTGAGCCACCGCGCCCGGCCGGAACTGGACATTCTTTACCCTGAATGACAGAAAGGAGTTTTCAAGAAATAGATACGTGGCAACCTCATGTGGATGTGTGAATTGATACTTAGAAACTGTCAAGGCTTTAAAGAAATTATATCCCGGCCGGGTGGGGTGGCTCCTGCCTATAATCCCAGCACTTTGGGAGGCCAAGACAGGCGGATCACAAGGTCAGGAGTTCAAGACCAGCCTGGTCAACATGGTGAAACCCCGTCTGTAGTAAAAATACAAAAAACAGTTAGCTGGACGTGGTGGTAGTCTCCTGTAGTCCCAGCTACTCGGGAGGCTGAGGCAGGAGACTGCTTTAACCCGGGAGGTGGAGATAACAGTGAACCAAGATCGTTCTGGGGAGACAGAGTGAGACTGTCTCAGAAAAAAAAAAAAAAAAAAAGAAAAAAGAAAAAAAGAAATTATGTATTGGCCTGGTCTCTATGGGGACCCCTAATATTGGCATTATTAGCACGATGCTCTAATCAAGTAAGCTGATCAGTTTTAACTAAGAAAGTTTTCTTTTCTTTTTTTCTTTTTTTTTTTTTTTGAGAAAGAGTCTCACTCTGTCACCCAGGCTGGAGTGAAGTGGCCTGATCTCGGCTCACTGAAAGCTCCGCCTCCCGAGATCACGCCATTCTCCTGCCTCGGCCTCCCGAGTAGCTGGGACTACAGGCACCAGCCACCACGCCCGGCTAATTTTTTGTATTTTTTTAGTAGAGACGGGGTTTCACCGTGTGAGCCAGGATGGTCTTGATCTCCTGACCTCGTGATCCGCCCGCCTCGGCCTCCCAAAGTGCTGGGATTACAGGCGTGAGCCACCGCACCCGGCCTCCTTATGCTCTTTTAAATGTACATACTGTACCAAGGTGGAAGAGAACATGTATTTGTATTAGACTGTATTTGCACTTCTAAAAACCTCTGAAAAGAGAGCAGGAAATTCATGACAATGGTAGCCTGTTTAAAATGCTAGAAACTGTACTTTGACATGATAGCATGTGAGAAAAATAAATAAATAAAATTACAAAGCTGGGAACTGGGCAGATGAGAAAGAGGAAGGTGAGAGTACCTGCATTTTTTTTTTTTTTTCTATACTCAGGATGTTTGAACCAAGTGAATGTGTTACTTATTATAAAAATTAAGCCAGGCAGGGTGTTATGTACCTATAATTCTAGCTACTTGGGAGCCTGAGATAGGAGTATAGCTTGAGCCTACGAGATCGAGACCGCTTGGGCAACCTAGCAAGACCTTGTCTCAAAAAAACTTTTTTTAATTAATAAAATTAAATAATTTAACAAACACTGTAAGCATATAGTAAAGTGGCAATAATAGTCTCTGGAGTGGTGAATGAAGCCAAGTTATTTATTCAAAAAATAATCTAAGAAAAAACTGTAGACATATAATAAGCAAGGCAGTAAACCACAGGCATCCTCCCTAAGGGTGTTTGCAATAGTGACAAGGAGCCACTATTCTCCAACTAGGAAGGAGACTCCACTTGAAAAGCTAGAGAACAGTGATTCACAGAAGTACTTTGATGTGCAAGAAAGGTAAGGCAAAAAGGATAGGAGTCTTCCCTAATGGCGTCCAAGACTGGCTTTGGACATCCTATTAAGTGAGACCTGGGAATTTTAGGAGAATCACTGGATTGAACAAAAATTAGACCTAGGCTGGGTGCGGTGGCTCATGCTGTAATCCCAGTACTTTGGGAGGTTGAGGCAGGCAGGCCACTTGAGCCCAGGAGTTTGAGACCAGCTTGGGCAACATGGTGAAACCCTGTCTCTACAAAAAATAGCAAAATACTATCCAGGAGTGGTGGCCTGTGCCTATAGTCCCAGAATCTTGGGAGGCAGAGGGTAGGATTGCCTGAGCCCAGGAAGTTGGGAGGTCAAGGCTGCATTGAGCCATGATTGTGCCACTGCACTCTCGGCTGGCCACACCTGTAATCCCAGCACTTTAGGAGGCCAAGGAGGGTGGATCATGAGGTGAGGAGTTCAAGACCAGCCTGGCCAAGATGGTAAAACCCCATCTCTACTACAAATACAAAAATTACCTGGGTGTGGTGGCAGGTGCCTGTAATCCCAGCTACTCAGGAGGCTGAGGCAGAGAATTGCTTGAACCTGGGAGGCTGAGGTTGTAATGAGCCGCGATTGTGCCACTGGACAGCCTGGGTGACAGAGTGAGACTCTGTCTCAAAAAAAAAAAAAAAAAAAGAATAGACCCACATGGAATGTCTTTCTATGTTAATTGGATCTATCAGTAGTGACCTGGACCTGTGAATCCAGGGTGCATACATGACTCAGGGAGTCAGATCCACAAGACACTCATGCTCTGATTCCAGCTTTTGGAATCCAGCCCTTGGAATCAAGAGTAGTGGCCTTGATTAGCTCCAGGACTTCACAAGGATGCAGAGGAAATTCTCTCACCCCAGCTAGCACCTTCTCTAAGAATTTTCTGGGCCAAATTCAAACAAGTGAAACAACAGAAACTTGCTCCTTCAAATCTGTGAGTTTTGGATTTAGAGATTGGATTTTCTGTGAGGGAGCTGCAAACAAAATAGGTTTTTGTCTTTGTATTTCCTTATTAAAACAAGTAACTTACAATCATTTGGATAGACTTTACTGACACAGGTGAGGTGTGACCTGGGGATTATGGAAGGTGGATATGGAAAGAGAGAATTGCTTCCTTTATTATAGTGAAACTTTACATGACAATGATGGTTTAATGCAGTCTTAAAAGAAAATGGAGCCGGGTGTGGTGGCTTATGCATATAATCTCAGCAGTCTGGAAGGATGAAGCAGGCGGATCACCTGAGGTCAGGAGTTCGAGACCAGCCTGGCCAACATGGTGAAACCCCGGCTCTACTAAAAATGCAAACATTAGCCTGGCGTGGTAGCAGGCACCTGTAATCCTGGCTACTGAGGAGGCTGAGGCAGGAGAAGAGCTTGAACCCGGGAGACGGAGGTTGCAGTGAGCCCAGATCGCGCCATTGCACTCCAGCCTGGGGGACAAGAGCGAGACTTCGTATGAAAAAAAAAAAAAAAGGAAAAAGAAAATGAAAACTTTCAGCCGGGTGCGGTGGCTCACGCCTGTAATCCCAGCACTTTGGGAGGCCGAGGCGGGCGGATCACGAGGTCAGGAGATCAAGACCATCCTGGCTAACACGGTGAAACGTCGTCTCTACTAAAAAATATAAAAAAAAAATAGCCCGGCATGGTGGCGGGCGCCTGTAGTCCCAGCTACTCAGGAGGCTGAGGCAGGAGAATGGCGTGAACCCAGGAGGCGGAGCTTGCAGCGAGCGGAGATGGAGATCTCCCCACTACATTCCAGCCTGGGCGACAGAGCCAGAATCCGTCTCAAAAAAAAAAAAAAAAAAAAAGCATAAGTGAAGGGGGCAAGCCCCTCCACAACTGTGGGCGTTTCTTGTCAGGTGGAATGAGAGACTTGAGAAAAGAAATGAGACACAGAGACAAAGTATAGAGAAAAAAAGGTGGGCCCAGGGGACCAGCGCTCAGCATAAGGAGGACCTGCGCCGGCACCGGCACCTGTCTCTGAGTTCCCTCAGTATTTATTAATCATTATCTTTACCATCTCGGAGAGGGGGATGTGGCAGGACAATAGGGTAATAATGGGGAGAGGGTCAGCAGGAGAACATGTGAACAAAGACCTCTGTGTCATAAATAAGTTTAAGGAAAGGTGCTGTGCCTTGATGTGCATGTATACAAACATCTCCACAAACATTTCCGTGCATTAAAGAGCAGCATTACCGCTAGCACGTCTCACCTCCAGCCCTAAGATGGGTTTCTCCTATCTCAGTAAATAGAACATACAATTGGGTTTTACACTGAGACATTCCATTGCCCAGGGACTAGCAGGAGACAGATGTCGTCCTCTATCTCAACTGCAAAGAGGCCTTCCTCTTTTACTAATCCTCCTCAACACAGACCCTTTACGGGTGGGCTCGGGGGACGGTCAGGTCTTTCCCTTCCCACGAGGCCATATTTCAGACTATCACTTGGGGAGAAACCTTGGACAATATCTGGCTTTCCTAGGCAGAGGTCCCTGCAGCCTTCCGCAGTGTATTGTGTCCCTGGGTACTTGAGATTAGAGAATGGTGATGACTTTTAACAAGCATACTGCCTTCAAGCACTTGTTTAACAAAGCACATCTGGCACAGCCCCAAATCCATTAAACCTTGAGTAAACACAGCACAGGTCTCTGCAAGCACAGGGTTGGGGGTGGGGTTACAGATTAACAGCATCTCAAGGCAGAAGAATTTTTCTTAGTACAGAACAAAATGGAGTCTCTTATGTCTACTTCTCTCTACATAGACACAGTAACAGTCTGATCTCTCTTTTCCCCACACATAAGGAGGGGCCAGGCCCAGTGGCTCACGCCTATAATCCCAGCACTTTGAGACATCGAGGCGGGCAGATCACTTGAGGTCAGGAGGTTGAGAGCAGCCTGATCAACACGGTGAAACCCTGTCTCTACTAAAAATACAAAAATTAGTCAGGCATAGTGGCAGGCTCCTGTAGTCCCAGCTACTCAGGAGGCTGAGGCAGGAGAATCTCTTGAACCAGGGAGGCAGAGGTTGCTGTGAGCCGAGATTGTGCAACTTCTAAATAAACAAATAAAAACTGTTCTATTTTGTATATATGGCATAATTTATTTAACTGATTACTTAAGATAAATAGCTTTTTCTTAATCTTTCTATTACAAATAATATCAAGTGAATAATTTGAACATAATGGTTATGCCTGCAAGCATCCTTTGTACACACGTGAAATGCACATCAAGGGACATATGATATATGCATTTGAAATGTTGATGGATTCTGCCAAATTGCCCTCTGCAGGGGGCTGAGCGTGATTTATTTCTCTGTGGTGAGCACAATAAAACAGGATCCTGGCCATACTCAATATCACACTTGCACAATATTAGATTATCTGTTGCAACTATGAAGCAAAATTAGGCAATCCATGAAGACTGTAGAAGGATAAAAAGTGGTTGGGTGTGGTGGCTCACGCTTGTAATCCCAGCACTTTGGGAGGCTGAGGCTGGTGGATCACCTGAGGTCAGGAGTTTGAGACCAGCCTGGCCAACATGGTGAAACCCCATCTCTACTAAAAATACAAAAATTAGCCCAGCGTGGTGGCAGGCACTTGTAATCCCAGCTGTTTGGGAGGCTGAGACAGGAGAATCGCTTGAACCCTGGAGGCGGAGGTTGCAGTGAGCCAAGACTGCACCAATGAACTCCAGCCTGGCCAACAACAGCGAAACTCCATCTCAAAAATAAATAAATAAATAAATAAATAGTAAGGTATTCTAGCCATGAATAATGCTTGAAAGATCATGCTGTACAAATAAAAAACTCTGATCTCGGATTGACCTAGATGAGGTTGTAGGCCAAGGCAAAACTTACGCTTCTACTGCAGAGATTGAACCCTGCTTCATACAAAACAAAGGATACTTGAAACTGTACTAACGCTAGGAAGAAAGACATGATGACAAGCTAAGAGTGTCAATTGTCAGGGCAGGCATAGTTGGAGTTCTGGGGTTTTTCTGAGGACAGAATTACTGGGAAATTCACTGATCTCCCCCACATGCAGAATAATCTGCCATCAGATTCTATAAAACAAGTTTTTCTACTTTACTTTGAAACTCTGAAAAAGACAGCCCCACAAAATATTATCACATTGCAGAAAATTTTGCTAAATCATTAAAGTAAAAGAAATGTTAATTAACAGTAAATAACTTGTTAAACTTAAATTTTCCGTCTGCTCAAAATACCTTCCCTTCTGCTTCACCACAAGTTTACTCAAATTTTAGATATACCTCAAGAATCTTCCCTGGGAGGTTTCCTCAGAGCATTGTGAGTTAGATGTCCTTCCTCTGATTTATCACGAGAAAAATATTATATGTATGAATTTCTACATGGAATAAAAGTAGGATTTAATTCTTAAAAATATAGATCTTAGATTTTGCTGTACAGGTATTAAGTGAGTTTTTATTTTTGCATAGCTTTTTGTCTAGAACCCAGTAATCCCACTTCTAGGAATGTCCCTCAATGACATTTCAGCTTATCATTCTAGTGGATTAAATGAGACTAATCATTGTAGTGATATGGGGTAACAAAGTTGAAGCAACCTGCATGTCTGTCGTCAGAGTAGGTGGGTATACACTTCATGCTGTGCAGTAGTCACAACTAACGAAGCAGCTGCGTATGCACCAAGATGGTAGATTTTTCAATGTGAAGTAAAATCTAAGAAACGAAAACCAAAAGATCAAAACAAACAAACAAACCAAAACAAAAAGCCCAATACCAAGGTTAAAATTATAGCAATACGTAAAAAGCAGATTGAGTGAGACGATAGCTGAATGGGAATGGCAGGGAACTGTGTGAGAATCGGAAGAAGCTGAGTCAAGTGGTCCTAATTTTACCTGTTGTAAGATAGTTGCGTAGCACTGTCCCCTGCCCTCTTGCTGACCTGGAAGATAACCAGTCACAGGCAGCCCCCTGGCCCCATCTCACTCCACAGTCTCTCCCTGTGAGCATTTCTCTGCAGAAAAATGCTGGAGGTCTCCTGGGCACCTTCCTTATAAAGTGGGTTTTAAAAGTCATTCTCTGTAATCAAGAAGTGAATGTCTGCGTGCGTTGAAAGGACAGAGAAACAGTCATAGGACTGTATAACAGTTTTGAAATTGAAATCAAATTTCTGTGTGTTCTGCCCGAGGTTTATTGGCCTGGCATTTGTGAGATTTTGTGTCCCTGGGGAAAGCCTTCCTGGATCTTGAGTCTAGAGTTTTGGTATTTTCAGTTTTGATAACGTGGAATGTATAAGGAAAGGGGAAAAGCGCCGCAAATATGGCAATGGTTGTTATAGGAGTTTCTCTAGAGTAGTGGTTCTCAAGTTCACTTCACCCTGGAAGGACCCTCCGTCTGAAACTGGGCGGAAATACCTCCCGGATTCTTCCCACTCCCCTCTCTATTTCAGCTTGGATAACTTGTTTCATTGAACTCCACCTCAGCTGAAGGAGCCAATGTCCCAAGAGAAGGATCGCTGTGGGGCCCTAACTAATCTCAGTCTCTATGCTGATGTGACGCAGGTTAGTAGCCTAAGGCACCACCACGTTACAGGCCCCACTTGCTGGTGAGCCTGGTCACCTTCTCAATTAGGAAAGAGTGAGGCTCTCAAGGTTTTTGTTGTTGTTTGTTTTTATTGGGGGTGCGGTGGTTAGACAAAGTCTCTCTCTGTCCCCAGGCTGGAGTGCAATGGCAGGATCTTGGACCACTGCAGCCTCTGCCTCCCGGGCTCAAACGATTCTCCCATCTCAGCTTCCCCAGTAACTGGGACTACATGCGTCCGCCAATTTTTGTATTTTTAGTAGAGACGGGGGTTTCGCCATATTGCCCAGGCTGCTCTGGAACTCCTGAGCTCAAGGGATCCTGCTGTCTCGGCTTCTCAAAGTGCAGGGATTACAGGTGTGAGCCACTGTGCCCAGCCTCTCAAGGTTTATAAAATGGAACAGAGCTCCCTTTTGAATCACAACAGCATATTTTGTTGGGGTTTTTATTATTGATTTTGTGTATGTCACGTAAGAATTTTTTGCTGGATATTTGTAGTGTGAATATCTTCTTCCTACCTGTGTCTGAGAAACAGCTTAATGGTGTCTTGTGATAAAATTGTTAATTTTCACAAAGTTAAATTTATTTCAATTTTGTTTACTTACTTTTTATCTCCCTATGAAATATTTGTTTCCCCAAGGTCATGGAAATAGGCTATGCTCCACCCCCCCCCCACTTACATAATCATTTACCTTTTATTTATTTATTTTTATTTTATTTTATTTATTTACTTTTTTGAGCCATCATGGCTGACCACAACCTCCATCTCTCAGGTTCAAGCGATTCTCCTACCCCAGCCTCCTGAGTAGCTGGGATTACAGGCTCCGGCCACCACACCCCGCTAATTTTGTATTTTTATTAGAGAAGGGGTTTCTCCATGTTGGTCAGGTTGGTCTCGAACTCCCGACCTCAGGTGATCCCCCTGCCTCAGCCTCCCAAAGTGCTGGGATTACAGGCGTGAGCCACCGTGCCTGGTCACATCACTTACCTTTTATTTTTAGGAATATGATCAAAAGACCTGAACAGGCACTTCCAAAATAGAATATGTCAATGGCCAGTAAGCACATAAGCAGATGTTGTGATATCAATAAAAATTTGCTTATTTATTTTAACCAGTGGCGACCAGACAAAAGACCTCAATTGTCTCTGGAAACTTTATTTTCTTGCCAGAAATCTTTTCAAAACTCTTCTGTGAAGGTTGTGTTTGTCTGGGGGAGGGGTGAAGTTGTGGTTTGGGATGAGTGCAGATGAAGGAGTTAAGACAAGGTTTCTGCCTTCAGGATCTTCAGGAATATCTGTCCTTTAATCAGACTGCTTAACCTGATTTGGCTGATCCCCCTTTCTTTTTCAGTTCCCTCCATCCCTCTAATCCCCATCACCTAAAAAGACCTCCAGAGACTTAGTTCATAGCTGGGCTTGATCTACATCTCTTTGCTCCAGACATTTCTGCTCTGTGTCAATGCCAGCCTGCATCTGTCTGGGATGTTGGGTGGGGTAGTAGAGTGGGATCAGTCACTCTAGCCATAAGGTCTCCTAGGTTGGGCACTCAGCAGTTGCCATCAGTGTCCAATGATTATGGGGAGACTATTCTTAAGTGGGTTAAATGGGCAGTCACACAGTTCTGTACGTGAGGTGGTCTTCAGAAATTCAAGACAGTCAGGAGCTGGGGGAGAGAGCTCAGCCTTTTCTGGGGTTGCAGTGGTGCAGGTATGTACTAGATTTGTGGCGCCCTAGATTTGCTGGGACAGTGGCAGGATTTATCAGAATTGAGGAATGAGAGAAAGAAAATATTTTAAATTTTTGTTATTTGATGTGGGTTTATTTTTGTTTTTTGTATTTTGTTTTTGAGATGGAGTCTTGCTCTGTCACCCGGGCTGGAGTGCAGTGGCAGGATCTTTGCTCACTACAAGCTCTGCCTCCCGGGTTCACGCCATTCTCCTGCCTCAGTCTCCCGAGTAGCTGGGACTACAGGCGCCCACCACCACGCCTGGCTAATTTTTTGTATTTTTAGTAGAGACGAGGTTTCACCCTATTAGCCAGGATGGTCTCGATCTTCTGACCTTGTGATCCGCCCACCTCAGCCTCCCAAAGTGCTGGGATTACAGGCGTGAGCCACTGGGCCCGGCCTGATGTGGGTTTTATTATACATTTTGCTAGAAAGAGTAAAGGTCAATTTTTCTTTTGATTTAAGAAATGTATTTTATTGTAGTAAGAGCACTTTACATGAGATTTCTGTTCTTAACAAATTTAAATGTATGCTATACAGTTGTCCCTTGCTTTGTGGGGGAGATTGATTCCAGAACCTCACGCATATTCCAAAATCCCTTCATAGTCAAGTCCTGCGATTGGCCCTCTGAAACCTGCCCCACCTACATGAAAAGTCAGCTCTCCCTTTGTGCAGGTTTTGCATCTTGCCAATACTGCATTTTTGATCTGCAAATTTGGATGAAAAAAATCCATGTATAAGTGGACCAAGTGCCCAGCCTGGGTAATATAGCGAGACCCTGTCTCTACAAAAATAAAATGTTTTTAAAAAAATATGAAACAAACTGAATGTCCACCATCAGATGAGTGGATGAAGAAAATGAACCTTGACTGGGAGTAGTGGTTCATGCCTGTAATCCCAGCACTTTGGGAGGCCGAGGCAGGCAGATCACCTGAAATCAGGAGTTTGAGACCACCCTGGCCAACATGGTGAAACCCTGTCTCTACTAAAAATACAGAATTAGCTGCATGTGGTGGTGCACGTCTGTAGTCCCAACTACTCGGGAGGCTGAGGCAGGAGAATCCCTTGAACCAGGGAGGCAGATGTTGCAGTGAGCCGAGATTGCGCCATTGCATTCCAGCCTGGATGACAAGAGTGAAACTCCATCTCAAAATAAAATAAAATAATAATTTAAAAAAATGAACCTCAAGGATAGTATGTGAAGTGAAATAAGCCATCAAAAGAACAAATTAATTCTATTTTAGATTAACCTTTATTAATCTTAATTTGTTAACTACTTAATTCTACTTGGGATATCTAAAATGATCAAACTCAGAATTAAAAAGAATGGTGGTTGCCAGGGGCTTGGAAGAAGGGGAAATAGGAAGTTGCTAATCAACAAAGTTGCAGTTATACATTGTGTTAGTCTGTTTTCACACTGCTAATAAAGACATACCAGAGACTGGGTAATTTATAAAGGACAGAGGTGTTATGGACTCACAGTATCATGTGTCTGGGGAGGCCTCACAATCATGGCAGAAGGCAAAGAAGAAGCAAAGACATGTCTTACACAGCCGCAGGCAAGAGAGCTTATGCAGGGGAACTCCGTTTATAAAACCATCAGATCTCCTAAGACTTACTCACTACCACAAGAACAGTATGGGGGATACTGCCCCCATGATTCAATATATCCACCTGGCCCCATGCTTTACACGTGGGGATTATTACAATTCAAGGTGCAATTTGGGTGGGGACACAATCAAACCATATCATACATGATGGAAAAGTTCTAGAAATCTCTGTACAATGTTGTGCCTATAGTTAACAATACTACAGTTGACTCTTGAACAACACAGGTTTGAACTGCATTGGTCCACTTATATGTGGATTTTTTTCCAACCAAACTAGCAGATTAAAAATGCAGTATGGCAAGATGTGAAACCTGCACAAAGAGAGAGCTGACTTTTCATGTAGGCAGGGCGGGTTTCAGAGGGCCAACTGCAGGACTTGATTATGCAGGGATTTTGGTATGTGCCTGAGGTCCTGGAATCAATCTCTGCCACAAAGCAAGGGACAACTGTATATTATACATTTAAATTTGTTAAGAACATAAATCTCATGTCAAGTGTTCTTACTATAATAAAATACGTATTTTAAATCAAAAGAAAAATTGACCTTTACTCTTCCTAGCAAAATGTGTAATAAAACCCACATCAAATAAAACTTAAATTTTTTTCTTTCTCTTGTTCCTCAAACTCCTGATCTCCTACCTCAGCCTTTGAAAAACCTGGGATTATAGGTGTGAGCCACTGTGCCAGGCCTGTTTCCACTTTTTCCTTCCTCCCTCCCTCCCTCCCTCCCTTCCTTCCTTCCTTTTTTTTTTTTTTTTTTGACAGATTTGCTCTGTCGGCCAGGCTGGAGTGCAGTGGCACTATCTTGGCTCATTGCAACCTCCACCTCCTGGGTTCAAGCGATTCGTCCCCAGCCTCCCGAGTATCTGGGATTACAGGCATGCGCCACTATGTCCGGCTAATTTTTATATTTTTAGTAGAGATGGGGTTTTATCATGTTGGCCAGTCTGGTCTCAAATGGCTGGCCTCAAGAAATCCACCCGACTCAGCCTCCCAAAGTGCTGGGATCACAGGCGTGCGCAACCGTGAACCCAGCCTCCACGTCTTGACAGTTGTGAATTCATTGGTTGCAGTGAATACAGAAGTGGAATGTGTCTTCCAGATTCTTATTTCAGTTCTTTTGGATAAATAGCCAGGATGATCAAAAGGTAGTTACATTTTAAATTTTTTTGAGGATCCGCCATACTGTTTTCTACAGTGACTGTATCATTTTGCATTCCCACCTACAGTGTAGAAAAAAGGGTTCCAATTTTCCACATGTTGCCTTTTGTTTTTGTTATTTGTTTTTTTGGATAATAGCTATCCTAACAGGTGTGATGTGAATCTCATTGACAGGTTGATTTGCATTTCTCTGATGATTAGTGACATTGAACTTTGTTGCTCATTTGCACATCTTCTTTAGAGAAATGTCTACTAGCCCTTCTTAAATCAGATTAATAGAGGTTTATTTGTTTGTTTGTTTGTTTTGCTACTGAGTTGTAGCAATTCCTTCTGTATTTTGGAAATTAACTCCTTAACAGGTATATGGTTTGCAAATACTTTCTCCCATTCTATAGGCTGCCTTTTCACTCGATTGTTTCCTTTGCTGTGTGGAGGCTCCTTCATTTGGAATAGTCCAATTTTTCTATTTTTGCCTGTGTTTTTGGTGTCTTACCCATGAAGTAATTGCCAGTACCAATGTTCTGAAGCTTTTCCCCTATGTTTGCCCTGTCGCCCAACCTGGAATGCAGCTGCACAATCTCTGCTCACTGCAACCTCCGCCTCCTGGGCTCAAGCCATCCTCCCACCTGAGCCTCCCGAGTAGCTGAGACTACAGGTGTGGGCCACCAGGCCTGGCTAATTTTCTGTAATTTTTGTAGAGATGGGGTTTTACCATGTTGCCCAGTCTAGTCTCAAACTCCTGGGCTCAAACAATTCACCTGCTTCAGCATCCCAAAGTGCTGGAATTACAGGTGTGAGCCACTGAGCCCTGCCTAAGACCTTGTCTTAAACAACAATAGCAGCAGCAGCAGCAGCAACAACAACAAAAACAACAAACCAAACCAAACAACAACAAAGAAAACCCCAGTATGACACTGGTACAAAGACAAACATAGAGACCAATGGAACAGAAGAGAGGGCAGGAGAAGTGTAACGCCTCCTGCTTTATTTATTTTTTTTCTCAAGATCATTTAGTGATTCAGGGTCCTTTGTAGTTTCATATAATTTTACAATTGTTTTCTCTATATCTGTGCAAATGCCAGTGGGATTTTGATAGAGATTGCATTAAATCTGTAAATCACTTTGGGTAGTATGGAAACTTTAAGTCTTCCAATCTATGCCCATGGGATGTCTTTCCATTTGTTTGTGTCTTTTTGATGGATGCTTTATAGTTTTCAGTGCACAAGTGTTTCACTTTCTTAGTTAAGTTTAACTAAGTATTTTATCATTTTTGGTGCCACTGTATTATATTATCTTCCTAATTTTCTCTTCAGCTAGTTTGTTAGTGCATAGAAACACAATTGCTTTTTAATGCTGATTTCATATCCTGCAACTTAACTGACAGTTTAAAAAATGGAGTCTTTAGGGTGTTCTCTATATAAGGCCATGCCATCAATTAATTGATTTTTGTATGTGAAGGATCTTTGCATCCAAAGGATAAATTCCACTTGTTCATGGTGTATGATTCTTTTAATGTGCTGTTGCATACAGTAATACAGTTTGTTAATATTCTGTTGAAGATTTTTGCATCTATGTTCACCAGGGATACTGCCTTGTAGTTTTCTTGGTAATGTATCTGTCTTTGGTATCAGGGTATTTCTAGCCTCATAAAATGAGTGCAAGGCCAGGCGCGGTGGCTCACACCTGTAATCCCAGCAATTTGGGAGGCCTAGGTGGGTGGATCACCTGAGGTCAGGAGTTGGAGACCAGCCTGACTAATATGGTGAAACCCCATCTCTACTAAAGATACAAAAATTAGCCAGGCGTGGTGGCAGGCGCCTGTAGTCCCAGCTACTTAGGAGGCTGAGACAGGAGAATTGCTTGAATCCGGGAGGCAGAGATTGCAGTGAGCCGAGATCGTGTCACTGCACTCCAGCCTGGTGACAGAACATGACTCTATCTCAAAAAACAAAACAAAACAAAACAAAAAACCTTTATTATTTCCTCCCTTCTGCTAACTTTGGACTTAATTTTTTCTTCTACTTTTTTGAGGTTTGAAAATTAGATTGTTTAGCCAGGCGCAGTGGCTCATGCCTGTAATCCCAGCACTTTGGGAGGCCGAGGCAGGCAAATCACCTGAGGTCGGGAGTTCCAGACCAGCCTGACCAACATAGAGAAACCCTGTCTCTACTAAAAACACAGTATTAGCTGGGCGTGGTGGCGGGTGCCTGTAATCCCAGCAACTTGGGAGGCTGAGGCAGGAGAATTGCTTGAACCTGGGAGGCAGAGGTTGCAGTGAGCTGAGATTGTGCCATTGTACTCCAGCCTGGGCAACAAGAGTAAAACTCCATCTCAAAAAAACAAACAACAAAAGCCCAAAATTGGCCAGGTGTGGTGGTACACACCTGTAATCCCAACTACTGGAGAGGCTGAAGCATGAGAATTGTTTGAACCTGGGAGGTTGCAGTGAGCCGAGACTGTGCCACTGCACTCCAGCCTGGGTGACAGAGCTAGATCCTGTATGCAAAAAAAAAAAAAAAAAAAAAAAAGGAAAGAAGACAAAGAAACTTGGTATAACTTTGATCTTCTTAATTTTTTAAAGACATGCTTTGTAACCTAATGTAATCTACCCTGGAAAATGTTCTGTGTACACTTGAGAAGAATGTATGTTCTGCTGCTGTTGGGTGGAATGTTCTGAATAGGTCTGTTAGGGACATTTGATTTTCTTCTGATTTTTAACATATGGCTAGTATATGGGGACTATGACCTCCCTAGACAGGTAATTCAGGGAATTTTTTTCTACTTTTAATTATCATGACATCTAGTGTTTACTTCACTTAACATCTATAACTTTAGGTAAAAAGGACAAAACTCAAAACACCAAGGGGGCAACAGAGACTTGAAATTCCAGTAGGACTGTAGTTTTTGTTCCTAGTGGACCAAGAGGACTTAGATGATTGTTCTGATTTTATGAATTCTCTCAGACTCTTGGAAGTAAATGTAATAGACCGTCCCTTAGATAAAATCAGACCATATTTCAGATTCTGTATATTCTGAGATGACAAAGGGTAGAGTAGGCCATTATTAAAATGGCCTGAAATGTCATGCATGCTAGACCTTTAACTACTTCTCTAGTCTTATTTAAAATCATACCTTTTTTTGCTCTATGTACTCTAGCTATACTGGCCCTAGTGTATTAATTCCTCTGATTTATAAGGTTATCTCCTACCACAGGGCCTTTTTACATGCCATTTCCTATTCTTGGAAAACTCTTTTTCTCCAATGCATTCTCTAGACTCCAAATCAATAAATTATTTTCTAGGGACTTTCCTAAACATTTAAGTGTGTGACACCTGCATTACTCATAGCAAAATGTATCTCTCCTCATAGCAAGTTTTACATTAGTTTGTAAGGCCACTTGATTAATGTTTTTCTCCCTCAATGGAATGTAAGTTCTATTAAGGCAGGTACAATGTCTGTTCTTGTTCACCAATGAAGCCCTACTGTCTAACACATAGCCTAGTTTATAATAGGCACTCAATAAATATTAGTGAAAGAAATGTGTCACCTTCACTGTGGTACTACTAGGTAGGTATTATTATATCAATTTCAAGAGGGAGCCTTCAGGCTCAAATGGGTTCATTTACTTGCCCAAGCTGCAAAGCTTGTAAATAAGATAATTACAATTCAAGTATATGAAAAGAAATTATATTTAAATTATATTAGGAAATCCTACAAATCATTAGGAAAAAGATAGTCTAATAAAACAATTGGCAAATACTTGAATTGACACTGCATAAAATAAGACATCTAAATGGCAATTAGAATTCAAAAAGCATCTCAACTTTATTAGTCATCAAAGAAATGCAAATTGAAACCATACTGGCATACCAGTAGAATGACCAAAATTAAAAAGACAGAAAAAAACAATCATTTGCAAAGATGAGAAACACAAAAACTCTCATAAATAAGGGACTTCAAAAAGTTCATAGAAAATGACTATTAAGAAAAAACTATGTGTATTTCAAATTTTTTTTGCACCAAAATAAACTTGTATTAACTTCTTATAACATATCTGAGCCAGGTGTGGTGGCTCACGCCTGTCATCCCAGCACTTTGGAAGGCCAAGTCAGGCAGATCACCTGAGGCCAGGAGTTTGAGACCAGCCTGGCCAGAGTGAAACCCCGTCCCTACTAAAAATACAAAATTAGCCGGGTGAGGTGGCACATGCCTGTAATCCCACCTGCTTGGGAGGCTGAGGCAGGAGAATTGCTTGAACCGGGGAGATGGAGGATGCAGTGAGCTGAGATTGCACCCTTGCACTCCAGCATGGGCAACAAGAATGAAACTCCATCTCAAAAATAAAAATAAATAAATAAATAAATAAATAAATAAATAAATATTTATATATATATCTGAACAGGATCTAGTTTGAGTCGCTAAGAAGCCTAAGACATCAATTTGAAAAGAGCTCCTATCAGAGCAACATAAATTCTGCTAAAATTGAGGCAAGAACAAACATAAAATTTACAGTAAAGCTTGGGTGGAAAAATGGTGAAATCATTGATGCTTTATAAAAAGTTTATGGGCACAATGCCCCAAAGAAATCAGCAGTTTACAAATGAATAGCTCATTTTAAGAAGGGACAAGACAACATTGAAGATGAAACCCACAGCTGGAGACTATCTGCATCAATTTGCAAGGAATAAATTCATCTTGTTGATACCCTAATTGAAAAAGAATGACAATTAACAGCAGAAATGATAGCCAACATCATAGACATCTCAATTGATTCAGCTTACACAATTCTGACTTAAGAATTAAAGTTGAGCAGACATTCCACTTGACGGGTATCCAAACCATTGTATCCAGGTTGGTTGTAAACAAGACGATAGCATTCAATGGAAAATTTAAACAAGTGGGATCAGGATCCTGAAGCGTTTCTTCGAACAACTGTCACAGCGGTTGGAACATGGCTTTACCAGTACAATCCTGAAGACAAAGAAAATTAAAGCAATGGCTACCAAGAGACGGAAGTAGTCCAGTCAAAGCAAAAGTGAACCAGTCAAGAGCACAGGTCATGGTAATGGTTTTTTGGGATGCTGAAGGCATTTTGCTTGTGGACTCTCTGGAGGGCCAAAGAACAATAATATCTGCTTACTATTAGAGTTTTTTGAGAAAGTCAAAGCTGTAGCAGAAAAATTCCTAGTAACACTGCACCAGAGTTTTCCACCATGACAACGCTCCTGCTCATTCCTTTCATTAAACAAAGGCAATTTTGCAGGAGTTTCAAAGGGAAATCATTAGGCATCCATCTTACAGTCCTGATTTGGCTCCTTCTGGCTTTTGTTTCCTAATCTTAACAAATCAATAAAGGACACCCATTTCTCTTTAGCTAATAATGTAAAAAACACTGCATTGACATGTTTAAATTCCCAGGACCCTCAATTCTTTAGGGATAGACTAAGTGGCTTATATCATTGCTTACAAAATTGTCTTGAACTTGATGATGATTATATTGAGAAATAAAGTTTATAATTTTTTTATCTTTTAATTCCATTTTTCCACAAACATTTTAAATTCCCCTCATATACTATTAGAGGGAACTTCAGGTAGTACAACCTTTTTGAAAAATTATTTGGCAATATCTAATAAACTAAACATATGCAAACTCTGTCACCTAAAATTTCACTCATATTTATATTCTCTACAGGAATGTATTAATATATTTGCCTAAAGAGAATGTTGTAAGTAGCACAATTTGTAATTAAAACATGAAATTTGTAACAAAAATATGAAAATGCCCAAATGTTAAACTTAAGAAGCCAAACTAAAAAGTGCACATATTATATGATTCTCTTTGTATAAATTTAAATAACACGCAAAACTAATCTATGCTCTTGCCAGTCAGAATGGTGGTTAGACTAAGAAGCAGCAGAAAACAGTTAAAGGGAGCCACATAAGGGAGGTATATCAATCTGGGTCCACTCCAGAGAGAGAATAATTTGAGCAGGAAAGTTTATTACAGGGAATTAGTAATTACATCAGAGGATTAGAACAAGGAGGGATTGGCTAGTAAGAAGTACAGAGAAGTCTAAAGAATATAGGACTTGGCCGGGCGCTGTGGCTCATGCCTGTAATCCCAGCACTTTGGGAGGCTGAGGTGGGCGGATCAGCTCAGGTCAGGAGTTCCAGACCAGCCTGGCCAACATGGTGAAACCACAAAAAATTAGCCAGGCGTGGTGGCGGGCACCTGTAATCCCAGCTACTTGGGAGCCTGAGGGAGGAGAATCACTTGAATCCGGAAGGCAAAGTTTGCAGTGAGCTGAGATCGTGCCACTGCCCTCCAGCCTGGCGACAGAGGGAGACTCTGTCTAAAAAAAAAGGAAAAAGAAGAAGAAAAAAAGGAGGAGGAGGACGAGGAAGAAGAGGAAGAAGAAGAGTAGTAGTAGTAGTAATAATAATAATAATAATAATAATAATAATAATAATATAGGACTAGCCCGTATAAGAAGCAGCTACAACCTCTAGGGCTGAGGGCTGCGCTAGAGCACACAAAGAAGTATTCTCTTCCCACCAGGGCTGAGATCCAGACCTGCATCCAGGTGGGAAGGGTAGGAAAAAAGTGCTCCAGCGGAAGGTGCAGGACATGTGCCATCTAGATTACCAAGGAAAACTGTTCATGGGGAAGTCTGTTACCAGAGATGCTCTAAAGGAGGTTCCCCAAAGTACTGCTGGCCACCGTGCACTGCAGGAGGTTCCTACTAGAGAAACTGCTCAGGCTGCGAGAGCCCAGCCATTGTGCACACTAACGCGAGATTGTTTCCTCCAGCAATGTCTCTCCATCGCCCTCTATTGACAAAACTTAACATTGAGCTAACTGCGAAAGAAAATATTTAAAGGGCCCCCCTCCATTCCATTGTTACCGCGCAAGGAAAAGTGATTTTGCAGCTAAGAGGTAATAAATAGATAACCGGACAGAAGAGAAAATGCTGAACTTATTTTGATTGGTTCGAATTCAAACACACTGTTATATCCTTGTTCAAGTGCACAATCCATGGTGAAAGTTTAAGAGACGTCAAAAATTTTGTTTCGGCCAGGCGAGGTGGCTCACGCCTGTAATCCCAGCACTTTGGGAGGCCGAGGCGGGTAGATCACCTGAGGTCAGGAATTCAAGACAAGCCTTGCCAGCATGGCGAAACCCCATCTCTACTAAAAATACAAAAATTAGCCGAGCGTGGTGGTGGGCGCTTGTAATTCCAGCTACTTGGGAGGCTGAGGCAGGAGAATCGCTTGAACCCGGGAGGCGGGGGTTGCAGTGAGCCGAGATGGCACCACTGCACTCCAGCCTGGGCAACAAGAGGGAAACTCCGTCTCAAAAAAAAAAAAAAAAGTGTTTCCTCTCTGTGCTTCAGCAAAAAAAAGAGCAAGTCCAATAATTCCCCGACGGGTTCAAAGCGAAACCCTGTTCCTTAGAAATCCCCGAGGAAACTTCCTCCGCGAAAAACCCGCAAGTGCTGCTCTCTGGATTCCAAGAAAGCCAGTCTCACCTGCGAGGTGCAGGCAAGTGGGGTTCTGGGGCTCCGGTGCCTATCGGGGTTGCCACCACCGGGGCACTCAGATGGAGATCAGAAAAGGAGGATGAGAGTGAGGGTTCGGCTTGGGGTAGGGAATGGTGCGACGCGGGATTCAGCGCCACGTTGCTGGGTGACAGAAGGAGCACAGAAGTTGAGGGTTCACGTGCTCCGCAAAAGCAAAGATTCTATTGGTTTAAATGAAAATACTCAAAAGTAGAATTAGCGGTGAAAGAAAATACTAATTCTTGTTTCCGCCCGGTTTCGAACCGGGGACCTTTCGCGTGTTAGGCGAACGTGATAACCACTACACTACGGAAACTTACTGTGAACAGCGATCTTCTTTCTCACTTAAAAGACTAGTCCTGAATTCTCCCTCTTTCCCTCCGCACCCCCAGATAATTTTTTTTTTTTTTGATTATGGTGAATTGCACACTTTCACAGTTGCTATTTATAATATAAAAACTCGATGACCTAATTTAAGTTGGGGAACACTTGATAAATAATTGGTCTGTACTTCTTTGTATAACAAAATATATTTCCTAGTAGTTACTTATATAAAGAAGAGGCATAGAATTAATTTTGGAAAGGTAATTTGTTAAGATTTATGCATCTATGAATCTATGAACTAATTTTTAAACCTATTTTTAGTATTTAGATGTTCTTCCCATTGTTTTATACTTTAAAAAATACTGATTAGTTTTCAAATTTGTACCTGTTTTAATGTTTAGTTGTAACCAACTAGTAGCTTCAATGATAACTCAATTGGAAGGAATTCTATAAAAATAGAGCATTATGCTTCCCATAACAAAAATAATAAATGACTGGCTAATGGCTTAACCTAGTATAGTGTAGTATTTGGTGATCTAATTAGAAAAGAAGCTCTTTTCCTTCTAGAAATACTTGCCGACCTCCTTGCGGAAAACCCTCCCTTTCCGCTGTCTGCATTGGGATGAGAACCAGATCCATCAGGGAGATGCAGACCAGGGAGACCCTTCCTCCTGTTAACACTAGCGGGGCTGGTGGAACCCAGCCGACCATGCAGGAGGGAGGAGCTGGCAACGCCCTGAACGGTGGCAGGGGAAAGCATGCGGGTGTCAGCCTCTCTAGGGTTTGGATAAGCCGATTTCAAGTCCAGGACAGTAGAGAAAACAAAAGAGCTCTGTTCAAATTAAAAAAAAAAAAAAAAGTCTTACTGAGTTTCAAACCAAGGGTCTTTACTGTATTGGGCAAATGTGATAACCACAATACCAGTAAAACTTGCCTTTGGTCCAATGTCTCTTCCACAGGAAAAAAATAGAGGTTTTCCAGATGCCCCAGGTTCTGTAATCTCAAAGCTGCCCTTTCTTTCCAGAAACTGTCACAGTGGTGGTATAATTCTTGCCCTTGTACTTTTAGTGAACTGAAATCAACAGCCAAACTTTATCATTTTAGCAATCAAAGTATTCACCCATGAGCTCAATTTCTTTGCAAACGCCAGGCAAGAAAACCTCAATTAGATAGAGGAGTAGGGAGCAGATGATTTGGCTTTTTAAAAAAATTCTACCATAGTGTCCTAATGTTATCTATGCAACTTGTTCTGATCTTCACCTTTCTAGTGCCAGAAAATGAGCCTTTTAGGAACCAGGACCTGTAAGACTGAGCTCTTGGGACTATTAGCATTTGCTGCAGAGCAGGGAAGCTTCAGGATGAGATATATTGGGGAACAGGCACAAGGTTACAAGATTGTACCCTATGTCACAAATAATTATTTCTCTGGAATGTGACAGTTCAATGTTATTTGATTTAGAAAAGGAGGATAAAATGCTAGTGTATTTTTTTCTTTTCTTTGTTCTTCTCTCCCTTTTCACTGTCTTCCTCAATCTACTTTCACTGCACACTTAGAAGCAAGCTGCCTTCCCCCAGATTGCATATAAACACCACAAACTCTCTGTGCTTAGAGATGGTGGTTGGGCTGCCAGACCAGTCTGGAGAAAGTCTGTGCTTACGTTTTCCTCTACTTAGTATTCTTTCTTCCATGGGTGCCAGGAACAGAAAGCCCCTTCTCACCTTGAGATCATGTGAGCTGGTAGCAGCTGGATCATGAATAATTGGAATGCTGTGGGTAACAACTGAAAGAAAGACTGTAATTCCCAATTAACAAATTAGACTGTATTTCCCAATTAACAAATCAAGACCAGATTAGCAGCAACAATGATCTTTAAAAATATTGTTAAAGGAAAAAAGAAAGAAAAAGATAAAAAATATTGGTAAACTGGACATAGTGGTGTACCTGTAGTTCTAGCTACTCTGAAGACTAAGTAAATCAGGAAGATCCTTGAGCCCAGGAGTTTGAGGCTGCATGTGCAATGATTGTGTCTGTGAAAAGCCACTGCCCTCCAGCCTGGGCAATATAGGGAAACTCCATCTCTAATTAAAAAAAAAAAATTGTTGTAAACACATTTATTTCTTATTAATTAAAATAAATTATTGGCTGGGCGCAGTGGTTCACGCCTGTAATCCCAGCACTTTGGGAGGCTTAGGCGGGATGATCACTTGAGCCATAAGTTTGAGACAGCCTGGGCAACATCGCCAGACCCCCATTTCAATTTTTTTTAAAAAAAGAAAAATAAATTATTGAGCTACAAACAATGTGCCAGACAATTGTGACCCTATGTTGTCACTAGGAGTGCCAGAGACATGCAGGACAAGATTACACAATCCTAACTCTCAAGGAGAAGAAAGAGGCACACAAGCAGTCAATACGCCATAAGCAAAAACTGGAGCAACAGACGTACAGATTGCAGAGAATTTGGATGGGAGTATAGAGAGGAGGCATCTCCCCAGTCCTTATGAACTGGCAGGGCAGATCTGGCAGGGATCTTTGGAGCCAAAATATCGGGGTACAATTCCTTCCTCTGCCACTTTCTCATCATATGTAGGATTTTAGGCAAGCTCTTTGGCTTCTTCATGACTCTATCCGAGTTGGTAAAATGGATACGGAAACAGTGTCTACCTCATAGAATTATAAACTCAATTAAGAAAAACTCCCTGAAAGTTTCAGACAGTGCTTAACTTACAAAAGTAGTTACTGCTTTTATTTTTAGAATTACTTTTAGCCTTGTCAAGCCTCTTTAGTCAAGATCTATCCTTGTCATTTCCGGTTTACATTTGAGCAAGTTAAGGCTTAGAACAATGTATTGAGGTTATGCTAGCTAGGAAGGGACACTACCAGGTGTGTTTGTCTCCAGAACTGGTGTTTTTGACCACCATGCTATACTAGGTAGTTTTATAAACCTCTGTTTATGGCACACACACAAAAAAATGATTATAGAGAATATTATGGACCTCCTTATTTTTTTTTTTTTGAGACGGAGTCTCGCGCTGTGTCACCCAGGCTGGAGTGCAGTGGTGCTATCTCGGCTCACTGCAAGCTCCGCCTCCCAGGTTCAGGCCATTCTCCTGCCTCAGCCTCCGAGTAGCTGGGACTACAGGCACCCGCCACCACGCCCGGCTAGTTTTTTGTATTTTTAGTAGAGACGGGGTTTCACCATGTTAGCCAGGATGGTCTCGATCTCCTGACCTCGTGATCCGCCCGCCTCGGCCTCCCAAAGTGCTGGGATTACAGGCTTGAGCCACCGCGCCCGGCCGGACCTCCTTATTTCCATGATCCTACTTCAACAGTTAGGCTCTCCTCCCTCTGCCAACCCCCATGATAATTTAAAGCAAATTTAGACATTTTCATCTAGCAACAGCTTTTTTGTGGCATTTTCGTAGCATATGCTTCCATCTGACTTTGTAGTTAATGAGGAAATTTGTTGAGCTCTTCTCCACTGGGTGGGAGAGATGCCATGCAGGGAGTCCTAAGCTTCCTATTGTCCCTCAGATCAGTAAAGAAGACCAGCCCTAAGCTGCTGACCACAGGTTCATGGGACTCTTCTGAGGGAATGTGAAGCCCAGAACTTATGCTAGTGATTCTCCAGGTGGACTATCCCTAAGATTCCCTGCCATACCCTCTTCTAGTGCAGAGGGTCTCTGGTACGGTTAAGGCTTGTGGAAGTCTTAATTTTTAGAAGCTTCCAGGTGATTCTGAAGCTCAGGATCTTTGAGAAGTAAGATTTTGACAATGCTTTCATTAATGACAAATTTGTTTCATCTTAAAAAAGAAAACTTCACCCTTATATGTGTGGAGGAGGACACTATAGTGAAATTAAGGAAAACAAAAATCAAATTATCTGCTCCCTCCATCTACCTGAGGTTTTCCTGCTTGGTATTTGCAAAGAAATTGGGCGCATGGGTGAATACTTCGATTGCTATAAATAGTAGAGTTTGGCCGTTGATTTTAGTACACTAAAAGTGCAAGGGCAAGAAACATACCACCACCTTGACAGTTTCTGGGAAGAAACTTAACTGCATCTTCTGGACCCAATTCGCGTGGCGCAGTGGCGGAAAGAGACGGACGAATCTGCATCCCCAGCTCCGCCTTCCCGGTCCCTGCACACCCCGGCAGCCTCTGTGCGGTTCTTCCCGCCCCCACCACCCGCCGCCACACAAAGGCGCTGCGTCCTGGCGGTTAGCCGGGGCTTAGTCTAGGCGGGGCAGGGTTGTCTGGGAGACCAGACGGCCACCAGGTCACCCAGGTGGGAAGGGAAGAGAGGTTCGCCGCTGCCTCGGGCCTGGGCCTGGCCGGTGGGAGACACAGCAAGGACTCTGGGAGCCTGCAGAGCAGAAGCCGCCGCGGGACCAGGCCTCCACCTCTTCCTTAGGTCCAAGACCAGAGGGTCTGCAGGGCCCCAGAGCAGCTGGCCGCGCTCCGCTTCCCACTGCGCTCTCTGCTGAAACTCATGTGGATTGTTTATCCTTGTTTTGCTAAATTTCTTTATTTGCTGTAACAGTTTGGGTGTGGGTGTGTGTGTGTGTGTGTGTGTGTGTAATTTTCAGGGTTTTCTATATATAAAAATCATGTCACGGCCGGGCTTAGTGGCTCACACCTGTAATCCCAGCACTTTGGGAGGCCGAGGCAGGAAGATCGCTTGAGCCCAGGAGTTCGAGACCAGCCTGGGCAACATAGCGAGACCCCAGTCTCTAAAATTTTTTTTAATTTTATTTTTTATTAGCCGAGCGTGGTGGCACGCGCCTGTGGTCCCAGCTACTCCGGATGATGAGGCAGGGTAATCGCTTGAGCCAGGGAAGTCGAGGCTGCAGTGAGGCATAATTGCTCCACTGCACTCCAGCCTGGGTGACAAAGAGAGATCCCATCTCTCAAAAAAAAGTCATGTTATCTGTGAACATAGATAATTTTACTTTTTCCTGGCCAATGCTGTGCTGAATGACATGGTGAAAGTGGGCATCCATTATTCCTGATTGTAGGAGAAAAATTTTCAGTCTTTCGCTGTTCAGAATGATATTAGTTGTATGTTTTTCATAATTGGGCATTATCATGTTGAGGAAGTTTCCTTCTGTTCCTGGTTTAAATTGTGTGTGTGTGTGTGTGTATGTGTGTGTGTGTGTGTGTGTGTATGTGTGTGTGTGTGTTTTGACAGGGTCTTGCTCTGCCACCCAAGCTGGAGTGTGTGTGTGTGTGTGTGTGTGTGTGTGTTTTGACAGGGTCTTGCTCTGCCACCCAAGCTGGAGTGCAGTGGCCGTGATCTTGGCTCACTACAGCTTGGACCTCCAGGGCTCAAGCAATCCTTCAACATCATCCTGCCAAGTAGCGAGGACCACAGGTGTACACCACCACATTTAGAAGTCCCTGAGAAAATTATCTTGGAAGAAAACTCGCAAGTCCGACTATTGGTTTTCCAAGGAAGCCAGTCTCACCTGTGAGGAGGGATCCTGCTCGCCCCAGGCGCCTACTCAGACACCATGGGAAATGGGGAGTGGGGCTCAGAGCGGGCAGGCTTTTTTTTTTCCCCTCCGAACTCCTGAGTTCCAGTTATTTGCCTGACTCAGCCTCCCACAGTGCCGGGATTACAGGTGTGAGCCACCGCACCTGGCAAAAAGGTGCTGAATTTTGTCAAATACTTTTTCTGTATCAGTTAAGATGATTATAGTTTTTTTTCCCTTCATTCAGTTAATGTGGTATATATTGCATTGACTTTTGTATGCTGAATCATCCTCACATTCCAGGAACAAATCCTACTTGGTTATGGTATATAAACCTTTCAATACTTCGCTAAATTCAGTTTGCCAGTATTTTTTTGAGGAATTTTGCGTGAATATTCATAAGGGATATTGCTCAGTAATTTTCATTTTCTGTAATGTCTCTGCCTAGCTTTGGTATCAGGATAATGCTAGCCTCATAAAATGAGTCGTAAATATTCCCTCCTCTTTGATTTTGTGGAAGAATGTAAGAAAGATTGGTGTTAATTCTTTAAATTTGGTAGAATTCGATAGTGAAGCCATCTGGTTCTGGACTTTTCTTTGTTGGGATATTACTGATTACTTCTTGAATATTTTTACTAGTTATAGATCTATTCAGATTTCTGTTTATGATTAAATTTTGGTAGATTGTGTGCTTTTAGGAGGTTGTCCACTTCATCTAGGTTATCCGATTTGCTGGCATGTAATTGTCCATAGTGTTCTTTAATAATCCTTTCTTCTGCCAAATTGGTAGTAATGCCTCCACTTAAATTGCTGAGTTTAGTAATCTGAATCTTCTTTTTCCCTTGGTCAATCTTGCTAAATGTTTGTCAATTTCAGTGAACTTTTCAAACAGCCAACTTCTGGTTTCATTAGTTTTCTTCATTGTTTCTGGTCTGCCCTTCCTGATGGCTTGCCTTTTCTAACAGCCTGTCCTATGGATTTAGCACTTACTAGACAGCCCACAGTTGCATCAGCCAATTCCTTGTTCAAAAAATCAATCTCTCCCTCATGTAAATGTCTATGTTGATGATTCTACTTAAACTGAACATACCCACCTAACCAGCACATGGCTCAACAGCATCTCTGGTCCTTTTCTAGTCACTATCCACTCTTCCCAGAGGGAATCACTATTCTGACTTGTAACAGCTGAAGGGAGTCTTGCTAGCTTTGTAATTTAAATCAGTGGAACCACAGAATGCATCCTGTTTTGTGTCTGGTTTATTTTGGTCAAGTTTGTGAGGTTCATACATACAGTTGTAGATTGTTCTTTCTTACTGGAACTGATTATTCTATGCAAACTTATTCATGTGATGGCTGGCACTTGGGATGTCTCTAGTTCTTTTGGGTATTATGAATAGGTTGCTGGGCAATCTAGCAAATATATTTAGTGAACACAGCTACTCATTTGTGGTAGGCAAATATCAATCAGGATGTGATATTGTTGATTTTATAAGTGAAAAGTCTGAGAGATATGAAAGGATTACAGACAAAAACAAACAAACAAAAAAAACCATCATGTGAACAGGAAATGTTTCCAAACCTGAATTGTCCAGACATACACATACCATCCTCCACTTGGAGGGAATTCTACCCACATGTTTCCATGGTATAATGGTTATCACACTTGCCTAACACACAAAAGACCGCTAGTTCAGAACTGGGTGGAAACATTGTACCTTTTCCTCACTCCTAGATTATCAAACGCATAAAACAACTTATATTCTCCCTCCTTCATCCAGAGCCATCTCAAGAACCTCTGTTCTCCTTCCTTTATCCTGAGCAAGCTGAAGCTCACATCACCAGCGCCCTCCTCTCCCGCCATGCTCTGCAATTGCCTGCCTGCTCTGAGCCCCACCCCACTTTCCCATGGTGTCTATCTGAGTAGGCACCTGGGGCGTGCTCACCAATGAGACTGGCTTCCTTAAAACAGCAAGAGTTGGACTTGTGAGTTTCCATCCAAGATAATTTTCTCAGGGATTTCTAAGAAGGAAGAGGGTTCTGCTTTCAGCAAAGCAGAGAAATGGACAATCTGCTCTTTACCCCTAAGCACAGACAGGATTTTTCATAAAATAGGTGAGTGGACACTTAGAAACAAATCAATTTCTCTTCTCTTTTATAATTTAAGATTGTGTCACTTAAAGTTTGCCATTTAAAGTTTCATTGTAGTAAAGAAGACAATTCCATAACTTTCTTTTTCCTCTATAATCAACGTGTAACTCCTTACCCAATTGTTTCAATAAACTCTCCATCCAAATTATTGTAGTTTCTGTATGTACTTATGAATGAATGAATGAGAAAGAACCTTGCTTTGTCACCCAGGTTGGAGTGCAGTAGCACGATCTTAGCTCACCGCAGCCTCGAACTCCTGGACTCAAACAGTCTTCTTGCCTCAGCTTCCCAAGTAGCTGGGGCTTCAGGCATGCACAACCATGAGTACCACCACGCTGGTCTCTACTTTTTTTGTAGTAGAGATGAGGTCTCACTATGTTGTCCAGGCTCTGATTACCTTTTTTTTTTTTTTTTTTTTTTTGAGATGATGTCTTGCTCTGTTGCCCAGGCTGGAGTGCAGTGGCATGATCTTGGCTCACTGCAACCTCCGCCTCCTGGGTTCAAGCAGTTCTTCTGCCTCAGCCTCCCAAGTAGCTGGGATTACAGGTGCCCACTACCATGCCTGGCTACTTTTTTTGTGTTTTTAGTGGTGACGGGGTTTCACCATGTTGGCTAGGCTGGTTTCAAACTCCTGACCTCAGGCGATCCGCCCGCCTTAGCCTCCCAAAGTGCTAGGATTACAGGTGTGAGCCACTGCACCTGGCCTATTACTTGTTTTGATAACAACAAAAAACAGCAAAATCTTGTGGGAGGTTGGAATGTAACCAAACAGCTTAGCTTCAAACCATGTTTTAAAAACTTTGTTTCTTTCCTTCTTTCTCCCCAGTTTCTAGACATAGCTTTGAGACAAACTGCAGATGTGTTTTCTTTTGTCTTGAATTACTGCCTTGGAATGGGCATTAAAACTGCCTTCCCTTTCCCATATTATGCTCCCATGCCTTATGCTCATTTATTTACCTGGATGCTTGTTAAGCTCATACCATGCCCTCTTATCTGGTCATATATTTCCTTAGAAGCTTCAGGGGCTGAATCCTGATGCAGACCAGGCATCTCCAGAATTCTCTCTCCAGTAGGAGATTAATTCAAGGACAATATTCACTGTTGGCTAGAGATTATCTGCTAGATTGACCATCATTAATTTGTAACTTGATTGGGCCTACGTGTCACTGGCCCCTTCACCAGTTGAAACAATAATTCAAGATAAGCCATCAGAATGAGACACCCACTGGGCACCTCCTGCCTCTTGCCCCTCTGCATTACAGGCTCCTCTTCTTAAAATGTTTGGCCTCTCTCTAGAAATTGAAGAGTGGCAACTTTTGGCCGGCCACACTCCCTGTTGCTAGCATGGATAATAAAACTCACTCTGTTTTTAATTATACCTCATTCTTGTTCTTTTGGCTTTTTTCTACAAGTGGCAATCAGCCAGACCCTCTTTCGGCTACAGGAAGACTTTGATAAAGAGAACGCCTGAGCTCAATCTTGTGTGTTTTAAGGAAACAGAAAAAAAAGGAAAAGAAAAAGTCTTTTCCTGCCTTGTACCTCTGTCTAAATAAAAAGAGAGGCAGCTTCCTCACAGAAAAATATCGCTGATCTTAAAACCAAATTCAAAGAACTGAAAAAGGAAGTTTCTAGTGTTCCACTTCTGTGAATTTGGCCCAGAAAAATCCACAGAGAAGGTGTTAAAGTCAGAGAATTTATCCTGCATCCCTTAGGAAGCCCTAGAACCAAACAAAGCTCTCCCTAAAGGGCTGAAATCAGGCCATGAGGGTTGTGGGGGTGACGGAGCCGTGTAAGCTCTCTGGTTTCACAGGTTTAGGTCATTGCTGACAGATTCAATTACTATGGGAGGGCATTTCATTCATGTCTAATTTTCATTCAGTTGGATGATTCTCCCAAATCCTTCATTCTTTACCATAAGTTTACTCATTATTTTAGATTTACCGCAAGGCACTTTCCCCTGGGAATTTTTCTGAGACCACTGTGAGTTAGGTATACTTCCTGTGTTTTGATTTGTCATACTAAAAATCTTAAAAGTATGAATTTCTACATGAAATGAAGGTAAGATCGTTTATTTTATTTATTTATTTATTTATTTATTTATTTATTTATTTTGAGACGGAGTCTTGCTCTGTTGCCCAGGCTGGAGTGCAGTGGCGCGATCTCGGGTCATTGTAAGCTCTGCCTCACGGGTTCATGCCATTCTCCTGTCTCAGCCTCCCTAGTAGCTGGGACTACAGGCGCCCACTACCACACCTGGCTAAGGTAAGATCTTTATCTTAACAATCTAGGTCTTAGATTTCACTGTATGGGCATTAAACAAGTGTTTATTTCTGTATAGCCTTTTTGACGCCTACCCAGCAATTCCACTTCTACGAATGTCTCTCAGTGAAATTCCAGCTTAGCTCTGTAGTGGCTTCATAGAATCTAGTCACTGCAGCAACTTCAGGCAGTAGAGAGTTGGGGTAACCTGCATGTCCATCAACAGAATGAGTAAATACTGCAGTGAATACAAGTTTGTATGAAGTTTCATGTTCTGCGGGAGTCACAGCTGATGAAGCAGATGTATATATACCACAACAGGTGGAGTTTTCAGTGCAAAGTAAAATCTAAGAAACAAAATATATATCAGGATGTACAGTACAATACCAAAATTAAAATTACAGAGTTACACAAAATACGGTGGGTGAGGCAGTAGCTGAATGACTAATGCCAGAGGGAATGGTGGCAAATTGTGTGAGGAGGGGAAGAAACTAAGTTAAATTATCTGACTGGCATGCTTGCCACCTCTTGGAAGACACCTGATTACACTCAGTCCCCTGCCGTCTTGCTGGCCAGGAAGATAACTGGTCACAGGTGGTCCCCTCACCCCACCTCATTCCACAGTCTCTTATGGCAAAGCGTTTCCTTGACAGAAAATGCTAAAGGTCTCCAAAGCCCCTCCCTTTGCATCCTGGTTTCTAAAAAGTCTTTTTTTTTTTGTAATCAAGAGGTTAATGTTTGGGTGTATTGGAAGGATACAGAAAAAGGCATAGGACAGTATGGACAATGGTATTGAAATAAAATTCCTCCTTATTCTGCCTGAAGTTTCCTGACATGATGACATGGTATTTGTGAGGATTTGGGTCACTGGGCAAAAGCCTTCCTTTGTCTTGAATCATGGATTTTGGGTATTGTTGGTTTTGATAAATGGAATACATAAGGAAAGAAAAAAGGGGCCACAAATATGAAAATGCTCTAAAAGAAAAAATAGTTCCACAATACTGAATGCAAGCCATTCAGGAAATGTCCATTTTAAATTTTAAAGATAGCTCCTAGGTGTATGGTGGTTTTTGTAATGTAGTGGTTGTCACGTGTGCCACCCACGCGAAATGGAAACTGGGCAGAAATATTCCCTTATGGGTCTCTCTCTCTCCCTCTCTCTCTCTACTTCAGCTTGGATAATTTCTTGTTTCACTAAACTCAACTCGAGTTAAGGGTGTGAATACAGAGTTGTTCTAAAAGGAGTATCGTGTGGGTCCCTATCTTTGCCCTGCCCCGGGGGTTGTAGGTGGCTTGACTATGCAGCTTCTAACTTGGCGTTAAGAGACTAAGGTCTCTTAAACTCAGGTCTGGTGCCTAAAAAATATGTCTTTATTCCCTTACAGGTCTAGGGGTCAGAAATCTGCAATCAGTTTCAGTGGACCAAAATGGAAATGTCAGACAGGGTGTCTAACACCCTCCAGAAGTGCCAGAGGTGAAGCAGCTTTCCTTGGTCTTTCCAGGTTCTACAAGGACATTCCTTGGCTCATACCTCCTCCTCCCATTTTCAAAGTCAGCAGCGTAGTATCCTGATTCAAGATCACATTGTCTTCTTTTTCTTTGTAGCCAAATCTCCCTCTGCCTCTCTCCTCTGGTGACAATGGCTGGGGTCTTGACTTGCCAAGGTAACTGTCGTTGGGGAGCAGAGAGTGGGATCCGCAGTGTTCTGGTGACTGTTGGGATCTGGGCGCGAGGAAGGAGAGTGGCTCTCATGATTCTCTGCATTCTCAGTGCCCCGTGGCCCGTACTGGTCATTTGGGTATAGTTTTACTGAATTTCGCAGATCTGGAAACATAGAAGGGACTGGGTCTCCAAACTTGGACTGCCCCTGGCCTGAAAGGTCTGGGCTCAGGACTCCGAGCTCAAGTCAGTCTGTTCACCCAACCCCTAAGCCACTGCATCCAGGTGAGGAGTTGGGCCCGAGCACCACAGCGCAGGTAGGGTTGGTAAGAGCCAAAGACTGGAGTCCCAGGGACTGTGGGGCTGGGCTGGTGGGGCCACTGCTACCACCTAAGCAATACAGGCCGCCTGGAAGACCGAAGGCGGAGTTCGCTGATGCGGAAGCCAAGACACAGGGCAGTAAGAATCCGCTCCATTTCTTGTGATGTCACCTGAATCCTTGGCCGGTAGGTGCCTCTCATCCATTCGGAAGACAGGGCTCCAGCCACCGGCAGCTCTGAAAGAGTTTGAAGAATTTATTGTTCACAAATGGTATTTAAATGGACTTATTTCTAAAAGTCACATTCCTTTATTACCTATTTGTTATTAGAAGTACCCATTTTCATATGTGTTTAAAACTATTTGTGTCTCAAATTCTCAGGAGATCGATGCACTCCAGTTTATTCTTTTTGGCATATGTTTTTACTCATAAATTAGGTTAAACTTCATACTTGTTTAATAAAATTTAGTTATTTGGTTACATTAAAATATTTGTATCCAGATAAGAAGTCTCTTCCTTCTCCTATGCTTTTTTGGAATTTAGAGCATATCTGAAATAAAATTAATTTACACATTATTACTAATTGATTATATGCCATCAATTAATATTATTTCAACTATCCCTTACTGTAAGCCAATTAGATTATACCTTTTTTCTTTAGTGTTTTTGGATTTATTAGTATTGATCTGTGCTGTTCTGTTATGTTTTTTAGTTAAAGAAAAATTATTCATGACACTAGCTAAACATGGTAAGGCAGATTTTATTCAAGGGACTACTATAATGGAGTTTTGCAGTAGGGGAGATCAGGCTTAACTCCAAATACAAAAGAACAAGTGAAGGTTTATAGCAAAGGATCAGGGCGGGGGTTAGTGGCTGAAAAATTACTGAGAAGTAGGGTAATTCTTTGCTAAACTGATCTAACAGATTTTTTTTTTTTTTTTTTTTTTCCCTAAAGACAGGCCAGGAAGGCCAGGCACCGTGGCTCACCCCTGTAATCCCAGCACTTTGGGAGGCTGAGGTGGGTGGATCACCTGAGGTCGTGAGTTCAAAACCAGCCTGACCAACATGGAGAAACCCTGTCTCTACTAAAAATACAAAATTAGCCAGGTGTGGTGGCGCATGCCTGTAATCCCAGCTTCTCGAGAGGCTGAGGCAGGAGAGTCGCTTGAACCTGGGAGGCAGAGGTTGCAGTGAACTGAGATTGCGCCATTGCACTCCAGCCTGGGCAACAAGAGCAAAACTCTGTCTCAAAAACAAATAAGCAAACAACAACAACAACAACAACAACAAAAAAGCCAGGAGGCCAGGGTAATAAGATATCAAGGTGAGACATAAGGAATTTGATAAAATATCTAGGGTGATCAGACCAAGGGTGAAGATTTTTCACTAAACTTAGCAGGATTCTTGCTAAAACTAGAATAAGTGAACCAAAGAGAAAAACCCATGGTCTGAGCTTTCAGTACTTACAAAGGAGGCTGACTAGAGTTGGGTCAAGAAGGTCTTTGCCACTTTAGGCAAGTAACTGAGTTTCCTTTAATGGTGGTAATCTCAACATTCCCTTGGAAAATAAATCCACATCTGAAATGTGAGTGAATTTGGATAAATCATATTCAGAAATCAGACACCCATCAACTCGCAGCTGCTCCAGCATATGAGAGCTGTTCAACAGGGACATGTGCAAGTGGTGGTATCCCCTCCTCTTAGGCCTAATCTGCCAGTGAGGTTGGGGATGAACAGGGGCCCAGTCATCTGTTTGCAGAAATGAAACCCTAGGGTGCAGTCAGAGAGACTTTTCCTCCGCTCTTTTGTGGTACTTTGCGCCATCATCATTCTGTGGGTTCGGTCCTCCAGGACATGCCTGAATATAAGGTTCTCACATGCCTGGCCCTCATCTGATTAAGGACAGAAGTACAGGGTCCTTCTTCCTGATCCACCCAGGTCTATTAAAGTTCAAGCTAAAAACCCTTTCCCAGAGAAAGCCTCCAAGTGCTCCCCAGCACGGGGGCAAGGAGGAGTTTAATGTACAAGGGGTGAGAAAGAGGGTGGGGAGAGGAGAAATTGCCTCCCCCAATCTCTCCTTCCCCATGGGGTCCCTTCTGCATCCTCACTCCTGGCATTAGAGACCAAGGGGACAGAAGCTGGGATAGGGCCCTGGATTGCCTTCCCTAAAAAGATGTCTTTCAAAGCTTTGCCCAGTGCATCCTGTTGCCCCTGAGGTATATAACCCAGGGTGGGTTACCTTTCAGGGTCCCTTAGCTGTAGTGCAAATGGGGAGCATGCAGTGGAGACTGCATCCATCCTGGCAGTTTTCTTGAACCTTGGGGGACCGGCTTGCTGTGCATCTTAGGCTTCTGTTGTCTCTTACTGCCTATCTGTGAATAATAAACCTGATTCATATAACTTGTGGCATGTGAATGTAGTCTGTCTCATCTGACTGAGGCAATTAGTAAAACTGCAGCCCAGGATGCTGTGGGTGGAAATGTTCTGATTCCTGGTGGTTAGCACAGTGATGATTTTTGCTATTCTTCATGCAGTGAAAGTTCTCCTTTGGGACGGGTAATTAGTGAACCTGCTTCATAAAATTGGTATAGCAGTAGGGTCTGGTCTGACAGAACCATGACTTATGGGCTAAGAGGGAGGGGCAGTGCCCTTTAGTACCCAGTCCAGGGCAGAGGGCTGCAGGAGCCAGACATGCTTCAGGATGTTTTATGGGGAAGGAGGAATGATAAGTGGGACATATGTCACCTCCCCACAGATGTGAATGAGCTGACTGCATGAATTGAGGCAGAGAGAAAGGAATATGGAAACAGAGGAATATGCAACTCTGTCCTCTAGCTTTGGGACACATATGCGATTGCTCATTCTCCAGGATGGAGATCTTGGGAAATGGATACTCAGACCCTAAGACACCCAAGAGGCTATAAGAAGAGTCTCTGAGGCACTTAAGAAGGAATGAATGTGCATGATGCAGCCCATCTTTACCCAGCAGTGCAAGAATGTTGGGGTAGCTCAGCAAGAAATCATCAAAATGCTCTCCTTCACAGAAAGACAAATTAGTGATCTCAAGGACAGCTATGGGCAAAAACCAAGAGAAGACATGTTTTCTTGGCTATCTCAGGTAGTTGATGAGGAGTGGCAGAACATTCTGCTGTCATGAAAAGAATGGCACAGCCTGGGTAGATTGGCTCACAACCCAGTGTTGCAGCAGATGTTCAGGGTGATCCAACAAGCCATGGCTAGAGATCACCATGCCCACAACCTGGAATCTTTTCTTATTTGGTTGGTGTCTAGCATTCTAGGCTCTTTTCCCATCCAGGGTGGTTTGCCTAATCTTCCGTTGTGCCCTTGGCAGTCAGGACATGAGGCTGTCACAGCCTTGTGCAGGGTGGCCCCAGGCTGATGGCTATCCAACCTCCAGAAGGGAGAATTGGATGATACAATATTATCTAGTTGCAATATTGATGATTTAATAGACCAGAGCCCTTGGCCCTGGCATAACCAATTGATTTTACTTCTTCCCCTTGGAATAGCCTTTGGCAAGGCCATTGAAAAACTTTATCATACTTTGCTAGCCTGGCAGCAGAATGGGGATCAAATTTGACAAATTTAATCTGACAATTAAATACAAAAGGCTAACTTGGGAGGAGGCAATCCAAGGGCTGGTAGTGGGGCTGCCTCCAAGTGCCCCAACTCCACAGACTTATTTAGGTTCCTAAATAAGAGGTTGATGGCCTCCCCACATCTGATACATGCTACTGGAACCAATCAGAGGGACGCCCTTGCAGTTTACAGAATCAACAGGTGCCAGTCATGCAGGAGGACTAGCTTGTTATGAATCTTAGGCTTCTGTTGTCTCTTGCTGCCTATCTGTAAGTAATAAACTGCTTTATATAACTTGTGGTGTGTGAGTATGTGCTGTCTCACCTGACTCAAGCAATTGGTAAGACTGTAGCCCAGGAGGCAATGGGTGGAAGCATTCTGACTCCTATTCCTGATGGTCCACATAGTGATAATTTTTGCTAATGACCTCATTTTTGAATCCATTTGATATCCTTTGGTCTTCATTTTACTTGCCTTCTTGATATTTACACTTCCTAAAACATTTCCCATGGCATCAATGACACCAAATCCTTTTTTCCTTACAAATTCTCTCCTGTAAGGCCAACCGCAAGCTTTAAAAGATGACATTTTTCTGACGGGCGCGGTGGCTCACGCCTGTAATTCCAGCACTTTGGGAGGCTGAGGCGGGCGGATCACGAGGTCAGGAGATGGAGACCATCCTGGCACACACGGTGAAACCCCGTCTCTACTAAAAATACAAAAAAAAAAAAAAAAAAAAAAAAAAAAAAGCCAGGCGTAGTGGCGGGCGCCTGTAGTCCCA
This sequence comes from Papio anubis, assembly GCF_008728515.1. NCBI lineage: Eukaryota > Metazoa > Chordata > Mammalia > Primates > Cercopithecidae > Papio > Papio anubis. The sequence goes on from NC_044981.1 coordinate 27,588,389, forward strand.
GCTTCTCCAGAGGCTGAGGCAGGAGAATGGCGTGAACCCGGGAGGCGACGGAGCTTGCAGCGAGCGGAGATCGCGCCACTGCACTCCAGCCTGGCGACAGAGCGAGACTCCGTCTCAAAAAAAAAAAAAAAAAAAAAAAAAAAAAAAAAAAAAAGACATTTTCAGTCATGCAGGCTCATGTGCCTGTAATCCCAGCTTTGGGAGGCCAAGGCAGGCAGATCACGAGATTAGGAGTTTGAGACAGGCCTGGCCAATGTAGCGAAACCCTGTTTGTATTAAAAATACAAAAATTAGCCCCATTGCCCGTTGCACTCCAGCCTGGGCAACAGAGTGAGACTCTTGTCTGGAGAAAAAAAAAAAAAAAAAAGCAATTTTTCAAGTGTTAGTCTTGGCCCTTTTTCCCCTCTCAGTTTCCTATATAATACCTCACTATAATTCCTTGTTGGCCCTTCAGTTTTATACTATCTCCTCTCATATCTGCAGTCCAGAACTTGCCTGAGGCTATTCCTTATATCCTATTATCCTACTCAAGCATCTCTACTTGAGTTACCCTGTACCTTAAATTCAACATATTTGAAACTGAGTACTTAATTCCCCTACCCCCAAAAAGGATGGAAAAAAATGTTACCCTCTCACTATTGTTTTTTATTTCTCCGTTTATATATTGCTGCATTACAAACCACCAAGACCATAGTGGCTTAAAACAATAATAACATCATTTTGCTCCCTGATTTGCAGTTTGGGCAGGGTCAGCTTGTCTTTTCTCCACATGGTGTCAGCTGGGGAATCCACTTTTGAGTTGGCTCACTTGTGTGGTTGGCAAAGTGGAAGTGGCTTTTGCATGGGAGCTCAGCCAGTGCCATGTACAAAGGGCTTTGGTTCTTCTCTGTGAATGTGGAAGACCTGATGGTACACAACCTAGGCTGCTGCACTGGTGTTTATTACCGTCATTCACTGTGAATGAACAGTGGGAGGCGTGCATATCTTTCAGAACTGCACATTGATTCCTGGAGAGCGATCTTGGGTTTTAGGACTTTCAGCTGCATGATTAGGGAAACACAAGCCACAGTGTAATGGGGCATGGGAAAAGGCATATTATGCTAACATTAGTCAAAAGAAAGCTTGGAGTAATTTTAATTTCAGACAATGTAGACTTCAGAGCAAAGAAAATTACCAGGAATATAGAGTGGCATTATATAATAATAAAAGAGTCAATTCTTCAGGAAGATATAACAATCCTTAAAGTGTATACGTTTGTAATGGGCTAAACTGTGTGTCCCCCTGCCCGGTCCCCCACAAATTCGTATGTTGAAGTTCTAACCCCCAATATATCAGCATATGACCATGTTTGGTGACAGTCTTTATAGGAGTGATTAAAATGAGGTCATTAGAGTAGGCCCCTTCCTCCGTCTCCCCCTCTCCCATCCTTTTGGATTGGGGTCTCACCATTTTGACCTCATTTAACCTTAATTACCTCCTTAAATGCCCTATCTCCAAATACAGTCACGTTGAGATTAGGGGTTTGGCACAGGAATTTTGATGGACACAGTTCAGTCCACAACAACCCCCTTCCCTAAGTTTCCTTAGCTTTAAAACAGATAACAACCGGCAAGACAACATAACATGAAGTGATTGGCAGACAATGTGGTGCAGCCTCCGGATGCTTAAGGCGATGAAAATATAATTACGTCTGTCTGCATAGGTTCGAACCTGCCGGCTACAATCCTGTCCTACGTTTTGACAGTTGTGAACCGCCCGCGGTGCATTTTCAGACGAGATCGGGCGCGTTCAGGGTGGTATGACCCTAGACGCGCGGTGCATTTTCAGCCTCCCTCCTGGCCTATACCCGTCGTGCACACACAAAGCAATCCTTAACCAACCTCATCCTGGCCTCTTGATTTGTAGAATCTTCGCTGAGGGGAGGAGGGCCTTACTCGTGATGTGTAGGAAGAGCAGCAACCAAAGGCTTACGTGAGAGTCACTTTTCAAAGCCATTTCCAAAGCACCTTTTCAGCAAACGAGAACCTGCTGGCGAGTTACCTGCTCGTGTCGCTCCTTCCCCGCAGTCTCCACCAGGCGGCGCGCCCCAGGAAGCCGGACGCCTGCTCTCGCAGGCCGCGTTTGTTTGTGCAAACTCAGTAAGGCCTGGCAGCCTTGGAAAGCAGGCCTTTAGCAAGCCGCGAAAACGCAATTGGATGCCAGGGTTACTCGTTGCATTTGTGGTAGGCAGAGCTTTCCTTCAAGCAGCCAGAGGAAAGCTCTCTGAGGGTGTGTAATTAGGGTACGGTAATTAGCATATAATTAGGTCTTAGGTAGGGCATGGGTCAAATCCAGCGCCATGTTGGACCCAGACGGTTTCAGACAGCTTACCCCCCATCCTGTTTGTTAGGGTGTTATCAGCGCAAGCTCTTCCTTGTTCTTGTAGCTAATTTTAACAGCTCCTTTAGGAGGTGTTAGGAGCTTAGGAAAGCTCTCTGACTGCTTGGAGGAAAGCTCTGCCACCACTACAGCGCTAAGGATATCGCCCAAGCTCATTGCTAAATGTCTCTTGGGAAAAAGCTCCTCATGAAGCAGGTAAGACTGATTTGTAAATTAATGACCTGCAGGTCCCCACATGAACACGAGGAAAGGGACTTGCAAGGTAGTGGTGAAGAAACATCAGCAGGTCCATTTGGGGTTCTCATCGGGTATCTTTCCTGATGGTGGGATGGGAACTTGGGGCCCTGTTGTAATTCCAGATCTGGGAAACTGCTGATTCCTCCCTTCCCCCAACTCTCCACACCATCTCCTCACCACTGTCTTTATGATAATTGTCCCATGGTGCATTAATTCTTTCCCAGTCTTGTCATTCAAACATTTATGTTTCCTGTAAGTACCATTAACAGCTTCTTCTGAACTGGTTTCTCTAAAAATTCTTCCTTTACCTTTCTTCCAAAGTGTCGGATCCTTTACCTTTTAAAAACGAAAGCTAGGTCTGGTGGCTCATGCCTAGCAAGACCTAATCTCTACAAAAAAAAAAAAAAAAAAAAATTAACCGGGTGTGATGGTGTGGGCCTGTAGTCCTAGTTACTGGGGAGGCTGAGGTGGGAGGATCACTTAAGCCCAGGAGGTCAAAGTTATAGTGAGTTACAATCGTGCCACTGCACTGCAGCCTGGGTGACAGGGCAAGACCCTGTTCCCCCCTGCCAAAAAAAAAGCATCCTGATAAACATAGACATGAAATTGAAACATACGGGTGAAGGATGACAGATCTATGCCTCAGTCTTCTCATCTGTAAGACAAAGACAGCCTCATCACTTTTAACGGAGGTGAGCAATAAGTGAGGTACACCATTGCATATTACATGGCAGATGCTCAGTCTCCTCCTTCCACTTCCTCACTGGTTTTCCTGTGAAGAAAGGAGGTCCATGCAACACAGACCTAAACCCCTTTGAGAGGAAAAGAGGGCATTTGGTAGAGGGGAGGGGAGGAGTCCTGGCTTGTGGGTATAAAAATGTTTTTCCACTCAGATTATTTTCTGAAAGAGGCTGAGATCAGGCACCTAGTTTGCAGCCTCCTGAGTCTCTGGAGGGTTCATGCTAGTGGAGTGAGGGGGGGGGGGGAACAAGGAAAGTGATAAATCTCATCCCTATTTGATAGGAATGCTGGGTGGTCATAAGAGAAACATCAAGCAGTGATTTCACATATCAGCAAAAAAGGAGCTGTTAAAATTAGTTACAAGGACAAGGAAGAGCTTGGGCTGATAAGACCCTAACAAACAGGATGGGGGCTAAGCTGTCTGAAACCGTCTGGGTCCAACATGGCAGTGGATTTGACCCATGCCCTACCCAAGACCTAATTATATGCTAATTACCATATGAAATTACACACCCGCCAAGGCCCTGACAGATTGAGCCTGCTCATATTTAATATAAAAATGGGTGGCATCTCAATTTTATGAAATCTTCACCTTTCCCCCAGAAAACCTCATGATTAGTCCACCCTCTAATTACAAGAGCCCATAAAAATAGAAAACTCAAACTCTGTTGGTCATGACTCGTTCTCACGAGCTCACCTGCACTTCCCTAAGTGTGTACTTTTGCTTAGCAATAAAAGCTTCTTGCCTTTGGCTTCATTCTGACTCCCCCCTGAATTCTTTCTTACGAAGGTGTCAAGAACATGGAAACTGGCTGGGGCTGGGGCTGGGGTCTCACTGGCTTCTGGAAACCCTTCTGGGCCCTCCGGCAACACCTGTAGTGTAAGCAGCAATTCAGTGCTGTGATGCCTCGGTCCCAGACCTTTTCCGCACCAGGGACTGGTTTCATGGAAGACAATTTTTCCATAGACAGGGGTAGGGGGGAGTGGGGAATCATTTCAGGATGATTCAAATGCATTACATTTATTGTGCACTTTATTTCTATTATTACATTGTGCTATATAATAATTATACAACTCACCATAATGTAGAATCAGAGGGAGCCCTGAACTTGTTTTCCTGCATAGATGGTCCCATCTGGGGGTTATGGGAAACAGTGACAGATCATCAGGCATTAGATTCTCATAAGGAGTGGGAAACCTAGATCCCTCAAATGGGCAGTTTACAATTGGGTTAGAACTCCTATGAGAATCTAATGCCTCAGATGATCTGACAGGAGGTGGAGGTCAGGCTGTAATGAGAGTGATTGGGAGTAGCTGTAAATACAGATGAAGCTTCACTGGCTCTCCTGCTGCTCACCTTCTGCTGTGTGGTCCGGTTTCTAACAGGCTACCAGGAGGAGGAGTACCGGGTCAGTGGCCCAGGGGTTGGGGATCCCTGCTGTGATAGTTAATACCCATGGCTCCAAATCTAGTGGCCCCAGGTCAGGTCCTAGTGGGACCTGGTTCATTTTTGCTAGTACCCATCTTGTCCACATGAACCATTCCAGCCAGTTTTCTCATGCTCTTATTCTGGAACATCTTCCTAACCCCAGTATATCTGCCTCAGTGTCTCAGCCTGGTTTTTTTTTTTTTTTTTTTTAGAGAAGGGAAAAACAAACAAACAAACAAACGTAAATGAAATTGCTGGAGAGTAGTGGCCACCAATCCTATGCCTGACCTGGAACTGGAAACACAAGGCTTTCCTGAAGACAGAGAAACTCTGAAAAAACGGGAAAAGCAAGTCGGTGAAAAGAGCAAAAGAAAAGTTTCAGAAGGGACTTTGTTGACATAGCACAGGATGAAAGAGTATCAAAGCTCTCTGTTTGGGCCCTTGTCTGGGAAAGCCCACATTCGCTGAGTGAGAGAAAGCTGTTCGCAGACATAACACCAAAGGGTTAGAGTAGGAAGCCACTTTTCATGAATTCAACGGCGGGGATAGGGGTGGGGTAAGGTGGAGCTGCTTGGGTACACCAGGTGCCCGGAAAGCTGCAAAGGGCATTAGGTCAATATGCAAAAATACTTCTAGGTCAATATGCAAAAATACTTGTGATAGTTAATACCCATGTTGGGAAAGAAATTTTCTTGGGGACAGGAAACAAAGCCAACTGGCTAATATACTCTCTCTCTAAGGAGAGTAAGTCTGACTTAATGCCTTCCTCGATTCTCTCTAAGTAAGGGTTTGTGAGGGCTTTGCTCGACTTTCCCCTGTTTCTGCTCCTGAGTTCAAAGCAGCTCTTGAAGAAAGAAATGTCATGTTTTGAAGCATGTTTGGTAGATTGGGAAAGGGCAACTCACAATTTGAAGGGGATTGTTGGAGTCAACTGGTTCTAGAGTGAGCCGATCTTAAGAGGCCAAGAAGAGAAAGGAAAAACCGGGAAAGAAAGGGTGAAAGAAAAATAGAAAGATGTAAAGCAGTGTGACAAAAATGGCTGATCACTTACATGATAAATAAGAAGAGTAGAAATAATGTTTCACCAGCAGAGTGGCGCAGCGGAAGCGTGCTGGGCCCATAACCCAGAGGTCGATGGATCGAAACCATCCTCTGCTAAGGTGGTGGGGTTTTTTTTTTTTTTTTCCCCTTCTTGAGGAATTACCTTCCGCGGTTGTGGGGAGAAGATGGCCTCTGTCTCTCTCTCTCTCTATATATACATACACTTGATCTCTTAAAAGTCCTTTCAGAGGCTGTATCTCACTTTTAGATATGTGTTCAGCATTTTCCTTCTCCTTTCTCCAAATGTTTGCATAATTCCTTTCTCACTCATTTCAGAGGAAAGGCATATCTTACTTGGGAAGAAGAGGTGACAATTCCCATGTTAACTTCCAACAAATTACCTATCTTCCAGTGAATAGAAAATACACTGAGGTTGAATATAATTTTATATTTTCTCGCACTCCAAGGCAAAACACTGTTACAGACTTTTGCCTGAGACCATTGGTTATTGTAAATCATTACTGTCTTTTTGCTTCTATGGGAACCTCCTGCTTCTTTTCCTCTTTTGTTCATTTCTATGCATTATTTATTAATTTCATTTCGTGTACTGTGAATTCTTCTCTAAAGCAATCTGTTACAATGGCCAAAAGACATCTTTTATACTCTCCTCCTTCCATACTTATGGAAACTAGACACATGGAATGTTATGAGAAAGAGAAGCAACAATGAAGTTAAATGTAAAATGGTTGATTCTACTTGGATAGATTTAAAAAAAATGTAAATGGTAGAAAACATTGGGGTACATTTAAAGCATTATGTGAATCAGAATTCCATGGGCAAACTCAGAAGACCAATAATCTTTATTTTGTCTGCTTACCTTCTAGAAGCATTTTAACTAACTTTATTTTTATTTATTTATTTTTTTTTGAGACGGAGTCTCGCTCTGTCGCCCGGGCTGGAGTGCAGTGGCCGGATCTCAGCTCACTGCAAGCTCCGCCTCCCGGGTTCACGCCATTCTCCTGCCTCAGCCTCCCGAGTAGCTGGGACTACAGGCGCCCGCCACCTCGCCCGGCTAGTTTTTTTTTTTTTGTATTTTTTAGTAGAGACGGGGTTTCACCGTGTTAGCCAGGATGGTCTCGATCTCCTGACCTCGTGATCCGCCCGTCTCGGCCTCCCAAAGTGCTGGGATTACAGGCTTGAGCCACCGCGCCCGGCCTTAACTAACTTTAAATGTCCAGGAAAGAGATTGGTTGAATAAACTGTAACATGAACTGAAAGAGGAAGCTCTATGGGGCTACAAAAGAGATATAATTTCTAGCAGATAGTGTTAAGTAAAGAAAGTGCAGATGAATATTATAGTAGGCTACCTTTTCTTCAAGAAGGAAGGGGAATTAGGAGAACATACACATACCTATTTTTCTTTATGAAAAGAAAACATAGTGAAGATAAACCAGAAAACAGAGAATCTGGTTACCTAAAATGGCGGTAAGAGACTTGGGGGAAATAGAGTGCAAGGGATATGGGATGCCACTTCTCTGAGTTTACCTTTGTTATACTTTTAACTTTTGAAAGCGTGTGAATGTTTTACTTTTTTTTTTTTTTTTTTTTAACAGAAGAGGTTCTCTGTGTGAACATGTTGACTAAATTCAAAAGGGTTATAAAAGGTTTTTTGCTGCTTTAAAATTTCTGAGTCATCATTTTGGCAAAATAAATAACTTATGGTAATCTGAATTCCCAAAATCAAACATCAATTTCAAAAATCTCTACCCTGGCATCTGGCTTTTTGAATACTTCAGCAGGCCTCTAAAGTGTCGAGAAAAGAGAGGTAAACAGGATTATTTGACATGTTTAGGTACATGGGATTGCCAAAATGATGCTCAATCTTCTTTAGGCTATATTTTTGTAACACTAATACATATTTCAAAATTGTATAGGATTTCTAAAATAGTATAAGCTATTAATTATAGTTATGTTAAGTTATTGTAAACTGCATAAACAACGAAATTTTCTCGTATAAAGCTACTAACCCAAGTAAACAAAAAATTAATTAAATATCAAGAAAATAATTTCATGTTAAACCAGCTAATACGGAAGTTGTTTAAAATAGTTTATAACCAATGCTTGATGCCATATTCCTGGGAAAACAAAGTTCAGGTATATTTGGTCACATGGTCGGCCATTTAAACATTTTATAAAGGAATTTTATTCATTTGTTATTTTCTTTTTCTGTTTTTTTTTTTTTCTTTTTAAATGGTTTTATTTTATGTGCAAATAATGAACAGATGTTATACCCATAAATTTTACTTTCCAAAAACAGGAGCTTTTTAAAATAAAATCATGTAATAACTTGTAAAAGACACTAGGATTCCTCTGCTTCTAGATCATTGCTACGCTAGAAAAATAAAGTGTATTCCCAGGAATCACAGATTAGAACTGAGTATTCTCCAAACCGGAAATTCTAGAGTGCAGTGTCACTCCAGGCAAAGATTATTCAGTTCTCATCCCCAATATCCACAACTACCTATCAGAAGGATTAAACCAGGTCAAAACAGTCCAGCATAATTAGGTGTCATTAAACAATGTCATTATGCTCTTCTAAGATGCAACTAAACCAAAACAGGAAATACTAAAATCAAAGTAACATTTGACACTGTCATACAAATTGTTAGTTCCTTGTTGTAGCCCCCCTTCTATAACATTAATAAAGGGAATATTTTACTGCAAAGAATATTTTATTTTATACATCACTAGCCATGAATTGTTGTCATTAGTTATTATCCAAATGCTGCCTCGTGTCATTATCCAAATGGCATAACCATTTTGCATCCACAATTCACTTCTATAGTTAGAAGTAGAATTTTCCTGATTTACATATGTACATCTGTCAGTGAAGATTTAACACTGAGATGCAATCTAACATTCGTAATATCTGGTGTTTTGCAGATGGCAATGTAGGAAAGATATGTTTTAATCACTTTTCATTTAAGTGACCTTATGTAAAAAATAAACTAATAATTTAGCAGTTCCAAGTCTGTAAAGGACATTTTCAAATGTACATAAAAGAAATGGTTACAGAGATTTTAAGAAGCATCTTCCGTGTCTACATCCTCTTGTAACTGCTGTACCATTTTCTCTTCCAACTGCTTCCCTTTGCCTGCAAGAGGGGCTTGAATAAGATGGATGTTTGCTTGACTTCTTCGATATCCTAAACTTTCTGTAGCTCTTTATTTTTATTCAATCTGTTCATTATAAATTTAGCTGAGCATTTCTGTTTGATCTCTTCAACTCTCTTCATTGCATCAATAGTTTTATTCCATAGCTCTTGCTGGTATTTGATAGGTTCATTTCTACGTTTTTCAAATTCAAATGAATTATCCACTGTAAGGTCTTTACCAGCTGCTTTCTGGAATGCTTTGATCCACCTAACTTGGCGAGATTGCACTTCTTTTTAAGGTGTTTATGACATTTAGATTTACAAAATCTGAACACCTTGCAGTCATTGTGGATGAACATCATGCCGTGACCAGGGTAGATGGGCCCTGAACAGAAATAACACTTCTCGATACACATGTTGAACCTGCATGGGTCCCCACCAACCAAACACCAAGCTTGAGAGCTCATTTGTTATTTTCAGTGCATGTTTTCTGGTTGTATAAAAGGTTTCCTATGCAAGAGGGCTGATGTTGTAACAGTAGATTATTATGCTACAGTGTATTTTCAACAGGTAAAGAAAGCTTTTTATGGTTTGAATCTTTTAGAAGCATCAGAGAAAGACTGTTCTTGCCATTCACACTACAACAAAACTTTGGGACTTTGAACTTTGAGTTCATAATCTCACAACTGAGAAGGGTCCCTCCAAGCTCTTGGAGCTGTGTACCCACTGGAAACCTTAAGATAAAACTAACCAGAGAAATTTCTCCCAAGAAGAGGATGACATCCTTAATGTGAACAGCTTTTCTCAAGTTCACAGATTTAGATTTCTACTGTCATGAAACTTATCTTTGAATATTTTTTTCTTGCTCATGCCTCTACAAAAAATAGAAGTGGAAAAGGTGTCTGTTATGGGCACTTATGGTGTATACTCTTATTTGTGAAGGAGTTTATAGCCAGCTTTTTACATGGATAAACTTATACTTTGATAGATAAAAGATGAAGGCCCAATGTAGGTAAGAAACTTTCAAGGTACATGCTTTGCCTCATAATCAAAAACAAAACATTGGTTCACACCTCTTAACCCACATCATGGGTTAAAGAGAACATTGCTGGAAGGCCTTCACTCTTCTAAAAAGACATCATTTGTTAGGTCCTTTTTCCATGGTTTAAAGTAAAAGAAGCAAGCAATGATTAGAAATATATCCCTCACAATAGGTCTTATAGCAAATTCTACTGTAAAAGCTATAGTTACACAATAGACTCTAAATTCTCTTGTGAAAATTATGACAGAATTGGCTAAACAGAGAAGTATCTATGCAGCTGCCGGCACTTGTGGCCTATGGAGAAATACATCAAATGAAGATTACGTGGAAATTCAGTGGTAGAGGATTGACAAAGAAATTGCTCAGTCAAGTGGATAAACTCTTTATCTAGCTGATCCTTTGATCTATTTCATTTTAGGAGGTTTGGTTTATGGGGACCTTGGGTGAGCAGCACACTCCAAACTCTTGGTATCATCCTCCCAATAGTCATAATAATACTCTCCCTGGTGCACTGTATTCCCTCAAAGGTTTTAAATGCTTGTATGCAGGCATCTCTAGAATGTCAAATGGTCTTTCTTCAACTGGAATAATAAGAGCTGAAGGAAATATGCAACCATGAGGCCCCTTAACCTATGAATGATATACTGAGACCAGAAGCCCAAAATGAAGGTAACTGAGAGTGGCGCTAAGGCCCCAAGTTTTGGTTACACTGTCACCTAACTGAGAACCTGACCAAAAAGGGGAAATTTTTTTAACAAAATTCTGGGAGGCCATTGTTTCGGACTAGGCTTATGCACTAGGCCCCAACAAACCAAACCAAACCAAACCAAAATGGAGTCACTTCTGCTAAGACTTTAAGGAAACACATAGATTCTAGAACAAACCAGGTTTTGTTTTTCTCCTGCAAATCTCTACAACAAACATTTCTGAGAGCATAGATATCCACCCCTGAAGTTCCCATTAAATATTTTAACCAAATTCATTTCCTCTTGCTTAGAGACCACCAAGCTTCAGATGATCATGAAACAAAGGTTCCAGCCAGCTCCATGTGAAGACACCACCCCGGCCATCAAGAAGCTACCCTCCACTAGACAGAACAGGGAGAGAGTTCCATGATCCCCAATAGGTAGGGGCTACACCCCAAGGTAGCATGAAGCAGTTACAGAAAAAAGACCATCAGTCCCTCTGCCTCCCATAAAGATTTATGGGGATCACATCTCTCAGGGAGGAGATGAGACAGGAAAATAAGGTCTGGAGGAGGGAACATAAGGCCAGTTCATACTTCAGCTATAACAGGAAATATCCTCTCCATAGGGCACATGCTATAAATGACTTTGTAACTTTACCTCATCTTCTCTGTTTACATAGGACTTCCAAAATAACAAATAGAATTCTCCAGGGGGTAAACTCCCAAAAATTCTGTAACTGGGGCCTTTGAGCCGCTGTTCAGGCCCACTCCCACACTGTGGAGTGTACTTTCATTTTCAGTAAAACCCTTTATTTCTTCATTGCTTTGTTTGTGCATTTTTGTCCAATTCTTCATTTGAGATGCCAGAACCTGGACACCCTCCACCATTACCAGTTACCTAAAATGGTGTTAAGAGACTTGGGGGAAATGGAGTGCAAGGAATATGGGAGGCTACTTCTCTGAGTTCACCTTTTGTTAGACCTTTAACTTTTGAAAGCGTATGAATATTTTACCTTTTTTTTTTTTTTTTTTTTTTTTTGAGACAGAGTCTGACTCTGTCACCCAGGCTGGAGTGCAGTGGAGCGATATGGGCTCACTGCAACCTCCCCCTCTCAGGTTCAAATGATTCTCCTGCCTCACCCTCCAGAACAGCTGGGATTACAGGCACGTGCCACGTCACCCGGCTAGTTTTTGTATTTTTAATACAGATGAGGTTTCACCATACTGGCCAGGTTGGTCTCAAACTCCTGACCTCAGGCGATCCACCCACCTCAGCCTCCCAAAGTGCTGGGATTACAGGCATGAGCCACCGCACCCGGCCAACCTACATTTTCAAAAACTAATATTAAGGATGGGGAGTGGAGAAAACTAAGGTTGAAAGCAAGTTAAAGCAAATGAACTCAATTTTATTCCATATTATGACTACATGGAAAGGAAAAGAACATAATTTGTGGACAGGGCATTTGACAGTACACCTTCACTCTTTGGCCAAGAGAGTGAGGATGGTAGGGGGACAGGGGTGTGTGTATGGAGAAATGCAAACAAATCTTTAACTCTATTTATTTATTTGGTTAGTTGTTACAACTACCTACTGAATCTCTTTTAATGGATAATTTTTGTTAGTAGATGGGCAAAGCAATCCCAAAACTATCGTACATGTATTATATGATAGAGCAAGTGAGTAAATATGCTAATCTTGTTGGAATTAGGGGTTTCAATGTGGGAAAAGGGACACATAAAAATATAGAATGGGAGAATGTAAGAAAGAATCCTGAAGAGACTAATGGATAGAAATGGGAGGTATGGATGTGAGCTCATGATTTTTTTTTTTTTTTTTTTTTTCTGGAGACAGAGTATCTGTCACCTAGGCTGGAGTGCAGTGGCACAATCTCGGCTCACTGCAACCCCCGCCTCCCAGGTTCAAGCGATTGTTCTGCCTCAGCCTCCCCAGTAGCTGGAATTACAGGTGCATGCCGCCACGCTCACCTAATTTTTTGTATTTTAGTAGAGACGAGGTTTCACCGTGTTGCCCAGGCTGGTCTCGTGCTCCTGAGCTGAGGTGATCTATCCGCCTTGGCGTCCCAAAGTGCTGAGATTAAAGGCGTAAGCCACCTCGCCCAGCCGAGCTCATGATTTCTAAAATATGTGTATGTACTTGTATGGGCATGAATACATGCAAATATGTGTGTATATGCACATGCACATGTGTAAGTACATATGATTATATGTGTATACATACACATGTATTTCCTAGGTTTTTCCATTAAAAGGACCAAGAAGCAGATATCATAGAAGCAGTTAGTACACTAAGCCCCCGGGTATTCCTCTCTAATACTCTTCCCCACTGAAAGAAATCAGGAAATTACTGAGAAATGACTGAATTTTGGGCTGGGGCAGGGTAGATGCAAATTAAGTCTGGAATAACTTGTTATGCAGAAAATAAGAACATGTTCAAAAGAATGATTGTGGCACTTTGGGGGGCCGAGGCAGGCGGATCACGAGGTCAGGAGATCGTGACTATACTGGTCAACATGGTGAAACCCCGTCTCAACTAAAAATACAAAAAAAAAAAAAAATATTAGCCGGGCCTGGTGGCGTGAGCCTGTAATCCCAGCTACTTGGGGGGCATGAACCAGGGAGGCGGAGATTGTAGTGAGCCAGGATCACACCACTGCACTCCAGCCTTGCGACAGAGTGAGACTCCGTCTCATTCCAAAAAAAAAAAAAAAAAAAATGATGGTAGCAAGCTACAAGGATCCAGAAGCCCCTTGAAGGGTTTTCCACTATGAGCAGGTATAGGCAAAGCGACCTCCAAAGGCCCAGGGAGCTGGGAGGCCAAACAAAGGTTGACAAATCCAGTTTCTCAGAAAGAAACATTTAATAAGGACTTACAAACAGAAGGCACATCTCGGGCTGCAGCCCCAGAGGGTGGATCCTACACTTGCCCTGCAGAAAGTATCCTTTCTATGCAAGCTTTTAGGGTAAAACATGAACAACTGATCACACCTCAGACTGTCTTGCAAAACCCATGGCCACTGGGGAAGTTAAATAAGCATCTTTATGAGGGGTTATTCATGCTATGTACATTGTTTTTGACCTTGCCGCAGAATGCCTTGGTATGCAGGAGTCAAATATTGGTCATTATGACTGTTTTGCTTCAAGATGGCTTTACTCTTGCAAGGCAAAGGCTATTTTCCCAAAAAGGGGCTCTCCCTAATTAAATATGGGTAAAGTTGAACACCAATATAATTAAGGACAATAATGAGTTATAAACCACTGCGGGAAAAAGATGTTGTGAGTCCATATCAATGATAGACATTTAAGTAAAATAGAGAAAAGGGAGGACTCTTGCTTAAAACAGAATGTTGTGTGCAGACTAGCAAATAAGTAGGGAAGGCTCCAGGGAGCACTTTAAACTTTGATGATGCTCCCCTAACCTGCTGCATCTCTACCCTCAGTCCTCACACTTGACTTCCAAGCATGAGCTACGGTGAATTTTTTTTTCTGCCCAAACTCCATGTTCTCCTCCTTTTCATTTTCTACCCACAACACTCTTTAGCCCTCTCCTCTGCCCTCACTTTACTTGCTTTACTTCAGTGCTTATTCCTCTGATCTCAACTTAGACTTTAGTGAGACTTCTCTGGCTTCCATGATCTCAGCTTAGCTGCCTCCATCTATGATTCCTCAGCACCCAAATTGCTGTCATCATAACACCACATGTTTTAGTTTCTTTTTGATATCTCCCTCTTACCCTCTAGCAAGTTCCCCCAGTGCAGGGACCAGTCTTGAGATCTTGTTCCCTTTAGAGTCCCCATTGCTTAACACAGTGCCTGGTTCAGGATAACAGTTCATCAACACTTTGCTGGGGATAAGACTTTCACCTAGTTACGGTCTTCACCAGAACCCAGGATGGCTCAGTTTTACCTTTTGCCCCAACGCTGTCTGCACTGGTTGTTCCCAAATTTCTTCTGCCCATTCTTCCTTCTTCACTAATCCCAACCCTGCTTGCTTTTAAAGAGCTCATGTTTAACCATGATTAAAATAGAAGAACTTGTGGAGTCACTGAACCTTTCTTTTGCATGGTGGGGATTGAATTCATGATGGAAAAGTTTCTAGTTCACATCATTTTTGGCCAGTGGCCTCTGGAGAAAGAGATCCAGAAGTGTGATTATATATATATGTGTGTGTGTGTGTGTGTATATATATATATATATATATATTTTTTTTTTTTTTCTGATACAGAGTCTGGCTCTGTCGCCCAGGCTGGAGCGCAGTGGCCGGATCTCAGCTCACTGCAAGCCCCGCCTCCCGGGTTTACGCCATTCTCCTGCTTCAGCCTCCCGAGTAGCTGGGACTACAGGCTCCCGCCACCTTGCGCGGCTAGTTTTTTGTATTTTTTTAGTAGAGAGGGGGTTTCACCATGTTAGCCAGGATGGTCTCGATCTCCTGACCTCGTGATCTGCCCGTCTTGGCCTCCCAAAGTGCTGGGATTACAGACTTGAGCCATCGCGCCCGGCCGAGATTCTATATTTAATTGTATACATTTAGTCATTAATTGCAGAGGCCTCATCTTCTGCTTCAGTGACCAGCACCTGGAGGAGTTATCAAAAGTTTGTGGAAATGAATGGAACATTTTGAGGCCTCACCCACAGTAAGCAAAGACTTATAAGGAACGTGTTTTCCATTATCCAGCCATTTCATTCCCACGGCTTCACAAAGGAGAGCTTGTCCTCTCAGTAATCCTGACTCCTTTCCACTTCTCAGAAAGACTAGGTTCTACTGCCCTCATCGCTGCTTTGCTCAAGGGAAAGTCTGGTCAGGGCCTGGGAGGTGCAAGGCCCTGGTAGTGCAAGTAGACATCTTTCTGAAAAGCTGTCATTGTCACATTGCAGGTCATGCATTGTCGCATGCGCTGCATTTGGGAAACTGACCTTTACTTCCCCAGGCCACACCAGCTGGGATGATTTTCACCTTTGGTGTTGGAAAAGATTTTTCATGTCTTGTTAGTTTTAGACGAGAAATAGAATGAGGTCTCCCCATGAAAGTCTGAAATCTTCCCATTTGTTAGGATCATTCCCTTGCCACCTCCAGGGTTTTACAGTTTGGAATTCCAGGAGGAGAATTTTCACTGTCTACTGCTTCCGTGCTTGCAAGTCATGAACAATTCTTAGCCAGCCTCGTTCTGGGTTTGGTTTGCTTAGAAACTCAGTGACGGAAGCACATTCTCACCTGTGCTATTCAGATGAGCTAAAATCCAAGACTTTCTCAAGTGTGTGTTTCTATTTGGGGCAAACTTCATGTAGAAAGTCTACATTCTGCAGGGAGTGTTTGTTTGTTTGTTTGTTTGTTTTGGTTTGGTTTTGTTTTTGCCCGCTAACCATCTGAGTTCACAAGGCGGTGAGCCTTCTTACAAATGAACTACATTCCCCAGCATCCAGGTTTTCGTTTTAGTTTTTAATGATAAATCAGAGGCAATATAAAATCAGAAAAAGCTCTCTCTTTAGGAAATAAATCAGCTTATAATTACATGTAAACCATGATGCTTCCTCAAAAGACCTAAATGCTTTTGAAAACCAGTTATGGTGGTGTCAATTTCATTTGAATGCTTATAAGCAAAAGGAATTTAGGAACTAGAAATGAAAATAGGCCATGAGTGACTAAGAAAAACACCCAATGTTTCTGGAATTCGAACAGAAAAACAATTCCAGGAAATTCCTCACAAGATACAAACTCCCCACCAATCAGGGTGAGAGCACCTTGCTCAGGCCATGACTAGCCCCAATCATCTCACCAAGCTTGTTTGAATTTCAATGCCTCTAAAGTTTTGTCTGGGTTTCATACCAGAGTTGCCTTTATAAGCGGCTCTGTAACCAGCACTCGGAGTCCCTTGGCCATCCTGATGCACGGGGGACCCTAGCGCGCTAGAAATAAAAGCGGCTCTCCGCTGTGATCTCGGAGTTGAGTGGTCTCTCGTGGCGACCCCAGCCCAAAGTGGAACTTTAACTTAGGTTCCAACAGAAAACTGATTAGCAAATTACCAATCCTGTTGAAACAGCAGTCCCGAGTAAAGTTACTTTGAGCTCTGTCCTTTCATCAGTGATAATTTTTTTCTGCTGCATTTTCTTGGCATTCATTGTAAAGTTACAGGAATTATCCTGTCAAATTGTTTTCTGTGAGATTGTATTATCAATCAGAATCGTATAGGTTTCCGTTGTTTTTTTTTTTCCAGACAGATTCTCACCCTGTTGCCCAGGCTGGAGTGCAGTGGCACGATCTCGGCTCACTGCAACCTCTGCCTCCCGGGCTCAAGCTATCCTCCTGTCTCGATTACAGGTGTCTGCCACCACGCCTGGCTAATTTTTGTATTTTGGCAGAGACAGGGTTTTGCCATGTAGCCCAGGCTGGTCTCGAATTCCTGAGCTGAAGTGATCCACCTGCCTCAACCTCCCAAAGTGTTAGGATTACAGGCATGAACCACACTCCTGGTCTCACAATCATATAGGTTTTCAAATGGCATCAAGATTTATAAAACTTGGGCTGGGCACGGTGGCTCACGCCTGTAGTCCCAGCACTTTGGGAGGTCGAGGTGGGCAGATCACGAAGTCAAGAGATCGAGACTATCCTAGCCAATATGGTGAAACCCCATCTCTACTAAAAACGCAAAAATTAGCTGGGCTTGGTGGCACGTGTCTGTAGTCCTAGATACTCGGGAGTCTGAGGCAGGAGATCGCTTGAACCCGGGAGGCAGAGGTTGCAGTGAGCCGTCATCGGGCCACTGCACGCCAGCCTGGTGACAGACCGAGACTATGTCTCCAAACAAACAAGCAAACAAACAAACTTGTCTAATAACTGTGCATAATTATAAAATTGGTAGCGTTCACCTTTGGCCCTGTCTGAAAATTAAAAAAAAAAAAAAGATAGTGAAGGCAATGGGTGTCATTAATTGTACTTATTGTCATCCTTTCAGATGTATCACAGTTTAGAATGAAATTTACCCACACAAATTCTTAGATTCATGCATACTATAAACACATCCATGGAACTTTAGGATTTGAAACTGCCATTTAATCTGTAGGTCTTTAGCTACAAGTCATAAACAAGCTTGCTGTGATTCTAGTGCTTCTGACAGTTTCAAACCTTAAATGTAGTCCTTCAATATACTTAAAAAGAGCACAAAGACAATATTTTATCATTGGTTTACTTTGTGCATAGGCTGGAAAGGAAATAAAGAAAACAAAACAGGGCTAATGGAAGAAATAGAGAAGGAAAAGGGAATAGTGGGACAAGGAAAAAGAAAAATGGGAAGGCCAGACTGCCCTTGAGGTATGGATCATGAAAATCAAAAGATGGCATTGAGAAATTAACCCTTGTTTTCAAATTAACCATTGTTTTCAAGATTAAGCTTTGTTATACAAACTTGAGCTTTATCGTATTTCCAAATACCTTTTTTTCTTTTAAGAAAATTTTTATCTTTTAGCTTGGCCCAACTTTGGGACATATTCCAAATATCTCAAATGAATGCCAAAAGTCACCAAGGTCTGTTTGTGACCTATTGTTGTTTTCTGGATCTCTTCAAAGCCTGCAGGGTTCATCAAGGAAACTCTGCTGTGCTTAATGGCGCCAACATCTTCATTATGAGTAGGGTAACTGACCACGGGGCCAAAGCACTGGAATCCGACTCCTGGGGTTTCTGCAATCCAGGCTACTGGTTCATATGTAAGCTCATCAACAGCCTAATGGGTTCTTAGTTCTTTACAGGAAGCTGGACACTACAAAATGGAATATTTGAGTCTTCAACCTCTTCCTCTTTATCTCTTTATTCCCCGTGCCTGAAAATGTTGAATACTATAGAGGATGAATGCTTTGGAGATATAAAGTGTATTAAAAAAACTAATCAAAAGATTCCAGGTTGCAGTGCAGTGGCAAGATCTCGGCTCACTGCAGGCTCAGCCTCCCGGGTTCAAGCGATTCTCCTGCCTCAGCCTCCCTAGTAGCTGGGATTACAGGCGCATGCCAACATGCCCGGCTAATTATTTTATATTTTTAGTAGAGACAGGAGTTCACCATGTTAGCCAGGATGGTCTCGATCTACTGACCTGGTGATCCACCCGCTTCGGACTCCCAAAGTGTTGAGATTACAGGCGTGAGCCACCAAGCCCAGCCCAAAGGTGATTTTAAAATAAATTGTGATGGCACAGCTAACTTTACCTATGAAGGAAAACAAAGGTAGGTCTCTCAAGTGTGTAAGAAATTCAGTTTCAGATAGATTAGTGATTTAAATACAAAACGTAAAACAACAAAACATGCAGTGGAAATTAATAAGAGAACTCAGAAGAAAAAAATATTGACTTGGAAACTGTTACATAAGACATATTTGAGCAAGAGTGGCTTAATAAAAATATGCTTCTATGAATGTCTACAAAGATCACAATAAAAATACAAACCATCTTAAATCAAATGTACACAAATAGGAAATTTACAGAAAAAAACGCGTTTGAAAAATAGAAACAAGGCCGGGCGCGGTGGCTCAAGCCTGTAATCCCAGCACTTTGGGAGGCCGAGATGGGCGGATGACGAGGTCAGGAGATCGAGACCATCCTGGCGAACACAGTGGAAACCCCGTCTCTACTAAGAAATACAAAAAATAGCCGGGCGAGATGGCGGGCGCCTGTAGTCCCAGCTACTCGGGAGGCTGAGGCCGGAGAATGGCGTGAACCCGGGAGGCGGAGCTTGCAGTGAGCTGAGATCCGGCCACTGCACTCCAGCCTGGGCTACAGAGCGAGACTCCGACAAAAAAAAAAAAAAAAAAAAAAAAAAAAAGAAAAATAGAAACAAAAGAGTCTGAGTATGAGATGACAAGGGAATTGCTTTGTCCTGTTATGGTATTATTTTCATCAAAACAGTATCTTTAAGCTATTTTAATCCCTTGGAATCTTTAAGAATTGTAAAAATATTTTTATGCTTTCACACATTGCTTTCCAGTGGTGTTCTAAAATGTTTCTTTACAAATTTAAATCATTCTAAAGCATGTAATTGCCAGCATCTGATGAAATACAAATTAGAAGTGTCTAATGACTCAGTGAATTTTGTCCTTTGGAACCTAAAAGCTAACAACTTGGCAGGTACTAGAATTCTTTAAAAATATACTTAGCATAATTTTATTTAACAGTTGAAAATGTGCATAAATTCTTTTTCTATCTTTAAAAGATATTTCTATTCCACATCTGCCATAGAATTTTAAACCCACTCTATTACACGTTTATGCTTAAAGGCCAACTGATCACACCATCATAACATTCTGAAACAGATTTAAAATTGATATATAATATTTAGTCATTACCAGTAATTATCTGTATTTTAAGTGTTTTTCCTCCGGTTTTAGTTGTTTTTAAATTTAATGGTGGTAGTATGCAATCAATAAAAAATGAGTGTATAATGTTTAAGTACTTATAAATACATAAAAATAAAATTGTGTTGAAAATATATCATTAAACAAAAGAGATAAAACTTCCCACACCCGTTAAACTCATGTGTTTGTAAGAGATCTGGGAAGGAATGAGAAAGCTGTGTAGAAATTGCATGATTGCTTCTTCACATGACAGAAACTTAAAATCCAACGCTAGGTCCCACCGAGATTTGAACTCGGATCGCTGGATTCAGAGTCCAGAGTGCTGACCATTACACCATGGGGCCAATCTGTTATGATTTATCTCTTCCTTTCTAAAGTCTGATTTGGTTTTCCAATGTCGGCACACACCACCCTTTGCACCCCAGACCTTTTCTTCCAAGGGGTTCAGAAACTTGGTGCCCCCTCGGGCCTCTGTTTCTGCACTGGAAAAAAAGTGAAGTTGTCGAACAAAACCGAGCCCTTACCGTGTGCCAGGTTTTGTGGCTAGTGTTTTGTATTGTTACCTCATGAAACGCTCACAGAACCCTGGTGAGATGCGAACTATTGTCGTTATTTTACAGGTGAGGAGCCTGTGAGAGACCTGAGATCTTTCATTCTGCTTTGTTATCAGATCCTATTGCTTCACAAAAATCGTCGTTTATTAGGGTGGTGTATGGAGCTTTTGAGGACGTGCATGGAAAGATTTCCCAAAGTCGCAGAGGAGACGTTGGTGTTTACGGAAAACTGAAATAAGTGAACTTGCAAGACGAGACTGGAGGAAAATCCCAGCATTCCTGGGAGCTCAACTGAGGGGGCGAAGGGAAGGGGGAAAGCCCCTCGGGAGTTTCCCAGGACAGCGCGCGGCCCCACGGGCCTCCTACTGCCGGCTCACCAACCAGAAATATACGCAAGGGAGACTCCCAAACGGACACAAAAAAGATTCTCCACCCCTGCTTCGCCTAGCCCCTTTTTCGCACATACACGGGAGCCCGTACTGTGAAAATCCACCCCCTACACCACAGCTGATTGCTGTGATGGGTCTCTGGAGATGTTCTCAGTCGGCCCTACCCTAGCATCTTTATAAACGCCTCCTGGTGGCTTTTAGCTGACTAGGAGCGCCACGATATTCAGTACACATTTAGAAGCGAGTGTTTCAGCAATTTCCTTAATAGTAGAGAGGAATTCAGCTCTGCTCCAAGTAGTTTAACCTGGATTCGACGCCTGTTCAAGGAGGGCGTGCTTAGTGCAAATTGAATCTAATAGGTTGCAGGTTGGGGCTGGTTTCCGGGATTTCAGATTTTTAAACGGACACACGGACACGCTGGAAGTGGTCTTCGAGGACCGCAGGCGCCCTCTTGTGGATGATAAGGAGCACCGCCCCCACCCCCCAGCCCCCGACGCCAAACAAACAAGAAAACCACAACCCAGTAACTCTCCCTGCAAATAATACAGACTTCTTTTATCAGGATTCCTGCTGGATTTCTTTGCAACGGAATTTTTGCAACTGGCTGTCATTAGGCAAAATCTTTAAATTCAGTGTTTTCTGGAAAGCTGGGTTGGGAGTGTTCCTCAGTCCTACACTAAGTCTGTGAGAAACAAATTCACCGTCCAAACACAAAGAATGAACTCAGAGACCTGGAGAACAGCAAAAGTGAGAGTTTAACGACGGTCTTGAAAGATCGGTTGTCTGATGAGCAGGCACACCCAGCACACTTTGAACAACTAATTTATGCCCTAGTGCGCAGGTCCCTCCCCGGGTTCCTCACAGGGTGAGTACTATGGGGTCACAACCTTCCCAGATGTCGCCTATAGATTGTTGAGTAGAGGCTTTAGGCGTTCCTTTAGGGTTGTCTTGCTGCATTTTTGTTGCACCCCACAAAGAATTCCAATCCTAGTTAGCTCAGGGGCTCTTCAAGTATTTGACTCATGACCTAAGTAGCTGGGCAGGCTGATAAGAACAGACAAAACGAGCTATTTTGCAGACTAGTAAACTTTCATCTTAGACTGAACTTTGGTTCGAGTGAGGGCAACGAAGCGGCGGCGGGAAAGAGAGAGGGGCCGACAAGCAGGCATCGCTATTCAAGCAGGGGCCTCGTATATCCTGTTTCTTCTGTATTTTGCTTACCTAAGAAGATTTAAGGCACTTTGTCTTAGAAATGGACCGCTGTATACATTATTTCCTTCAGGTCCAGGATGGTCAAGGACAGTCCCGTTTGCACAGAGGTGGCAGGAAACTCTCAGGAGAGAGGGTAAAAATCCTCCAAGGCAGATTCCAAACTTTCAGACCGTGATGGAGACAAGAAAAGTTCCTTAAAACAAAACAAAACAAAAAAAAGTCCTTACAAAGAGGATGATTTCAAACCTGAGTGGAGAAAGTTCCATAGATTTCTTGCCCCTCTACATAACCAGCCAGACAGGAATATACTAGTTCAATCACAATTTCCAGTGCGAAAGAGGAAAATAGTTCCAATTGTTTTTTTGTTTTGTTTTGTTTTGTTTTGTTTTTGAGACAACCTTCCTCTGTCACCCAGGCTGGAGTGCAGTGACGTGATCTTGGCTCACTGCGTTGCAACCTCTGTCTCCGGGGTTCAAGCGATTCTTGTGCCTCAGCCTCCCAAGTAGCTGGAATTACAGACATGTGCCACCACACCCAGCTAATTTTTGTATTTTTAGTGGAGACAGGGTTTCATTATGTTGGCCAGGTTGGTCTCGAACTCCTGACCTCAAGTGATCCACTGGCCTTGGCCTCCCAAAATGTTGGGATTACAGATATGAGCCACTGAAACCCGTCCCAATGTTCTTGACCTTGTGGGGTTCCTGATAGGTTTAAAAAAAAAAAAAAGTGCACCACGTGTAGTATGGTGCCTGTGTCTTGAGCAGTGACTTCTGGGTTAGCATAAAGAATACATCTGTGCTTTTCCTGTGCTATCTCCCATAGCCTTCTCAGACTCTCATTCTCAGACCAACTGTGATGAGAGCAGCAAATTGAAACTCTATTGAGCATGGTGAGAGTAAGTGCTGGGTTCAGAGGTTACTGTCTTCTCCCTGTATTCTCAGAAAGGATGCAGGATTTATCAGCTTAAATCTTTGCTTTTTGGTAGCAATAAAAAATCTTCAATTTAATCCAGAATGTTTAGTTACTACCTTCCTGAGGCTAGGCTGGTG
The DNA here is from genome assembly GCF_008728515.1 of Papio anubis. NCBI lineage: Eukaryota > Metazoa > Chordata > Mammalia > Primates > Cercopithecidae > Papio > Papio anubis. The sequence goes on from NC_044981.1 coordinate 27,611,653, forward strand.
TCAGGCCCTGGGCTCCCTACAACCAGTAAGTACCCAAACTAGGCATGTATGGACTTCTGGACCACTGGCCAAGAATGTAGTGAAAGGAACCTTCCGTCCAAGGTGAATTATCTTCCAAAAACGTGAAAAATATAGTGATCTAATCATATACCTCCCATCCCTACTTTAGCTATTAACTGAAAGCCCTCATTAAGACACTGTCATAATTGAAATTCATCCCAGGGAGACTTCTGCTCCAGTCTTGGGCAAAGACTTGTTCTTAGAGTGGATGTAGACTTGGGATCAGTGAAGGAAAAAGAGTGAAAAGAAACTTGTGAAGAAGCAGAGCAGAAAGATGTGTAACCAAATGGAGACAGGCTACCCTGGGTTCCAGGATAATCAAATCACATTAGATAAAAGTTTATGCACTCAGCAAGTATTTTTGAACTCCTAACATGAGCCAGGCACAATGAAACTGAGAAATGAAAGGTGAAAAAGACCACAGTATTGATCTCTCCCCTAGGAGAACTTGCTGTCTAGAGTAAGAGGGAGAGCTTATTAAATGAGAATTAAATTATGAGGTGGTGTGAGAAGGAGATTTAGGGTGTTGAAGAGACATAGATGGGCATGTAAGCTCCTGTAAAGGGAGTTCAGTGAAGGCATCAGTAAGAAGGTTTGGAAGGTCTAAGTTAATATTTGAAGAATGAGTAAAAGAACTAGCTCTCATAACGTGAGGGTAGAGGGGAGGACAAAAATGTTTTGCAGGTACAAAATGAGAAGAGAGGGAAAAATTAAAGAATAGAAATAATTTTACCATGGCTGGTGACTAGAAGCTAATTTTGGGCTCTGTGTGTGGCAGGAATGGTGATGGATGAGGCTGGAGATGTGTGCAAGTTAGGGCAGCAATCACGCAAATGTAAAAAGCTGTCTCAAGCAAAAGGGAAAGGACTTGTGTGACAGTCTCTAAGATGACAGCAAGGCCTGTGCGCTGATGAGCTGCTACCAGCAGTTTGAACAGTACCATGCCTATCAACTTAAAGTGCAGAGGCTTTACCAAAAGAAAGAACTTAAGACATTTGCAACCAGGATAGGATGAGGTGGCCTGACCATTTGCTAATCCATTACACTTTTCATGTGTGGGCTTGAATCCCATCCTCACTGAAAGCGTTCCATGGAAAGAGTGAAGCCTGGAGGGAGAACAGTACCACTACAAGTTTGTTGACCTCAAATCAGGTATTTATCGCTTCTCACGTCAGACACCTTTTTTTCCAGTGATAGAGTAATGTGGTCATTCTTTTAAAAACAGGCGTTTATTTATTATGCACACATACATTCCTTTCTAGGAATCAAGACATGGGGAGACATTTCAGACAGGTGCCTCTCCCCCATACGCGTCTGGGCACAGGTTACAGAATTGGGGAGTTGTTCCTGGTAGTGTTGATAGTGCCCTTGGGCTTGCTTCCACAGGTGGTCTCACACTTCTGAGGACTAACATAGATACTACTGCTAAGCAGATACTATGAATGTATGGTGGACTGGATTACGAGGAAGCACTCTAGTTTTGAGAGAAAGATAACTGGGAGGAGTGAAAAAAGAAACAGCCAAGAAGGTCCCACCGAGATTTGAACTCGGATCGCTGGATTCAAAGTCCAGAGTGCTAACCATTACACCATGGGGCCACACATGAACCTGTTTGATGAGCTTTTCTTCTGTCAAGTATTTATCCCTGAGTCACTAGCTTTTAACTGCTAAATATAAAACAATGGGCTTTTAAACAAAACTGTACTGCCCTCTACAGGAGTATTTTGGAAATGCTTGGGTGTTTTGCTTGTTTCAATGATTACGGTACAACTGCCTTTCACAGGTCAGAACCAGAGATGCTGGAAATCTTGCAATGCTCAGGACAATACTGCATAAAGAATTAACCATAGGAGTGCACAATTTTTGCAAAACGACCTTGGATCTTTCATCTAGGTTTTCTGGGGCCTTTTCTAACAGTAAAATCCGTGCTCCCATGCTTGTTTGTACTCTCCCACTGAATCATCCTCTCACATACAATTGCAATGCTGTGTAGGACCTTGCTAGGGTTTTGACTTTTATTCTGAACTGAGAAGTCACAGCTTCTGGTTCGATGTCCTGAGAGACTCACCTTCAGAATCTTGAGCTACTCTATGACAAGTCTGACCACTCTGAAGCCACCATACTGTTAGGTAACTCAGGCCACACATGTAGATGCTCTGGCTGGTAGTCCCAGTGCCACAGTCAGCATCATTTACCAGCTATATGAGTGAAGAGGCTTCCAAATGATCCCAGTCCTCAGTGGTTATCCCAAGAATCGCCCTAAACTGGTGAGTTTATACCTGATGCTTCAGACATCTTGGAGCAGAAGTAGCAATCCCTGCTGTGCTTTGTCCAATTTCCTGACCACAGAATCCATGAATGTAATATGCTTGTTTTATGCCATCAAGTTTGGGGCTAGCTTGTTATGCAGTAATAATAACAGAATAACTCCAGAAACAGGAATTGTATCTATCTACTGTGAAAAGAAAATAAATCTCAGGACCCCAAATCACTAAAATAAAGGGAAAAGTCAAGATGGGAACTGTGACAGGCAAACCTGCCTCCCATTTTATTCCTAAATAAGATAGCTACAAAGTTTTTTTTTTGTCTTGTTTTGTTTTTCTGCTTTTGTTTTTGTTTTTTTGTTTTTACGCTACATACCTCCCTCTCAATTTGCCCACAAAGAAATTCTTTGTGGACCTCAAGATCTTTACCCTAAAACAGTTCTGTTGAATTTCACCCTGGCAATGGAAGTTCATAGCTTATCTTCACAGAGGCAGGGCAGAAAGTCATCCCTCTGTTCACCTGAGACAAATGCATATCCGATTGCTTCTTCTGCCCTGTTGTTTATGTAAAAATGCAGATTCACTAAGAGGACAAAGGAATAAGTGATTATTTCTCTATCCGTCCTCACATGTAAATTGTGTATTAAGGGAAAGGCTAATCAGAGACTCGAAAGAATGCAACCTTTTGTCTCTTATCTACCTATGACCTGGAACCTTCCCCCTACCCCACATTTTGAGTTGTCCCTTTCCAGACTGAACCAATGTACATCTCACACATATTGACTGAAGTCTCATGTCTCCCTGTATAAAACCAAACTGTGCCCCTACCACCTTGGGCACATGTCGTCAGGAGCCCCTGAGGCTGTGTCACGGACGTGTCCTTAACCTTGGCAAAATAAACTTTCTAAATTGATTGGGACTGGTTTCAGATACTTTGGGTTCACACTACTCTCTGTGTTGCCCAACAAGCCTGTCTCGTATTTTTTGCCACCATAAATAATGCCTTAGTGAATATCGGTGTTCATGTTTCCTTTGTTACGTATCTTCAAAAATGGTGTTTACAAAATTGTTGGCCTGGGAGTCTGAAAGAGTGGGATAAAATGTGGAAAAGTAAAAAACTTTAAGTAGATGATTAGAGATAAGAAAATCCCCCCAAAGATACCCTCTATGTGCTATGTACTGTTATCATAGGAAGCAACAATGAGACATTTGTTGGGTATCATTCACTCAGTATGCATTTCAGGCACTGGTCTTGGTGATGGGGTACGGCTGAGAACAAGACTCCTTTATTAGAATTTATCCCTTTATGCATCATTGTACAAGAATATCATTTGCTTTCCTAGATCTAGATCTTAGCAGGGGCAGAAACACTTTCTCTTTCTTATTTTGTGGTGCATTTTTTCAGCAGCTATTTAGAAAACGTGCAGGTTTTTGAGGCTAAGAGCAAAAAAGGTGGACGATGAAGCTCAAAACTTCTTACCCACTCCATGGCTCTCTTTGCTCCAACCACTATGGCCTAGCCTGCTGTTCCCAGAACATGCTAAGCAGAGGCCTGCCTCTGGTACTTTGCACTCATAGTTCCTTCTGCCCCAAACAGCTTCCCCCAGATAGCAATACTCTCTCACTACTTTATGCCAATGACAGTTCAATGAGACCTCATTTGTATACCCTCCTTAAAAATGCAATCTCCAGTTCCCTGTCCCCTTTCCTGCTGTGTTTTTATCTAACCCACTTATCAAGGTGATGACATGTTATGGAATTTAATCCCACCTCAAAGTACCACAAGAACAGGAATTTTAGCAGGCTATTTTCACCATGTATTCTCAATGCAAATATATTTTCTCTCATATATTAAGTGCTCAATAAATGTTTTTGGTTAAGTAAATTAATTTCTGTTAAGTTGGCTGATGGGGTCATATATAGGTAAAATTACTGGCTCTACAGTGATTTTCCTCACTTATAAATATAATTTGCAGTAACTGCTATATTATTCTTTTCCTCTTAATGCATGATGATAATTATTTCCCTGTTATGTATGTCTTTTTTGTTTGTTTGTTTGTTTGTTTGAGACAGAGCCTCGCTCTGTTGTCCAGGCTGGAGTTCAGTGGCGCAATCTTGGCTCACTGCAACCTCTGCCTCCTGGGTTCAAGTGATTCTCCTGCCTTAGCCTCCCGAGTAGGATTACAGGCATATGCCACCATGCCCAGCTAACTTTTGTAATTTTAGTAGAGACGGGGTTTTACCATGTTGACCAGGCTGGTATTGAACTCCTGACCTGAAGTGATCTGCCCACCTTGGCCTCCCAAAGTACTGGGATTACAGGCGTCAGCCATCACACCTGGCCTACATATATCTTATTGTCTTAATCATACAACTTCCTGATAAAACGAGGCTGATTTTCACCACTATTTTGCTGATAAGGAAACTGGTATAATGAGTGTCACTGACTTGTTTGTGATCACACAGTGGCCAAAATGGCATTTGTTTCTTTGTGGTGATCTCACAAAGGTCAAGATGACCTTAAATCCTCAGTTTTGGCTGTTTTTGTTTTGTTTTGTTTTGTTTTGTTTTAAACCAAGGAACCAGGTTCTAGCTCCTATGTTTGTTCATTGCATGGAGAGGAACAGGAAGATCTGGAGGCCACTGAATGGGAGGTTAGATCCATTTATTTGGTTAAGCCTGTAGGTTTTCTCATCTCCTTTCCTTCCTGCAGCACAATTCTCTTAAATGGCAGAATCTGATTTTAAAATTCTCAGTCTGTAGTCTTCTTGTCCATACAGAAAATGAGATTCCAGGTCAACACATTTGATAGTCTGAACTGTGCTAACTGCTCCAATATTTGAGTACATCTTTTGGGGCTGTGGGAATTTAGTGTTGTAGGCGTCAAGTGGGGTTCGTTCCCAGAATTTGGAAAGACTATAGAAATACAACCTGGTTGGCCAGGTGCGGTGACTCATGCCTGTAACCCCACCAATTTGGGAGGTTGAGGCGGGTGAATCGCCTGATGTCAGGAGTTCGAGACGAGCCTGGCCAACATGGCGAAACCCCATCTCTACTAAAAATTTTTCAAAAAGTAGGCATAAGTTTTAAAATTTAAAAGTTTTTAAATTTTTAAAAAACTGGGCCTGTAATTCCAGCTACTTGGGATACTCGGGAGGCTGAAGCAGGAGAATCTCTTGAACCCGAGAAGTAGAGGTTGCGATGAGCCGAGATCACACCATTGCACTCCAGGGCAACAGAGTAAGACTCATCTCAAAAAAAAAAAGAAGAAGAAATATAACCTGGCCATAATATAAGCATAAATAAAATAGATGACATTCTCTCAAAGCTTTTCTTAGCCTCTTATGTTTCTCAGATATTAAATAATTGAATAATTGGCCCAGGTGCGGTGGCTCACGCCTGTAATCCTAGCATTTTGGGAGGCTGAGGTGGGCGGATTATCTGAGGTCAGGAGTTTAAGACCAGCCCCGCCAACATGGTGAAACTCCATCTCTACTAAAAATACAAAAAAGTAGCCGGGTGCAGTGGCACACACCTGTAATCCCAGCTACTCGGGAGGCTGAAGCAGGAGAATCTCTTGAACCTGGGAGGCAGAGGTTGCAGGGATCGTGCCACTGCACTCCAGCCTGGGCAACAGATCTCAAAAAAAAAAAAAAAAAAAAAAAAAGAAATAGTCAAATACAAAATAATACAAAGTAAAATTCCAGCAATTTAATGACAGATATTGAAGCCACCTTTGCAAAATTATAACTGAGACAGTGAAAGAGATGGAGTTTAACCAACTCCATCTTGCTTCTAACCTCCAAGCCATCCTCGTTCATTACTAGGTGTAGGCTGAACTAACTTTGGGAGAAACTTAGTTTGTAGTTTATAGTTTAAGTAAAGATGGTAACAGCCCTTTCCCAAAGCAGACCTCCTTCTTGCCTTGGGACTGGATTGCCTTTGTAGGACTAACATTAGCCACAAGATTAGAAATTACGGTTTAGGAGTCATGCAACTGGAGGCCACCAGATTCTGATCCTCCCTAACTGCTCCTAAAATCAGTGCTTGAGATTTTTTGCAGACCCTGCACTGGATGGGTCAGATAGCACCACCCGGATCTATCAACTGGCTTATCTGATCTTGTGGCCCTAACCCAGGAACTGACTCAGCACAAGAAGAGAGCTTCAACTCCCTATGATTTCATCTCTGACCATTCAGCACTCCTGGCTCACTGGCTTCTCCCCCGCTCCCGCCGCCCTCCACCAAGTTATCCTTAAAAATTCTGCTTCCCAAATGCCCGGGGAGACTGATTTGAGTAATAAAACTCCAGTCTCCTGCACAGCCAGCTCTGTGTGAATTACTCTTTCTCTCTTGCAATTCCCCTGTCTTCATGAATCAGCTCTATCTAGGCAGCAGGCAAGGTTAACCCCTTGGGCAGTTACAATATGTACATGGGAAAGTGGTTGGCCTGCTTGGAATTGGAACAAAGGCAAACTGAGCATGATGATTGTTAATGAGTTGTAGCCCAAAACCAACCAAGGAAGGACTATTAGGTCATGCTGGATTGCCAGCGTGGCTGTTTAAGACAAAAGTAAGAGAGACAAGTTTTAATCCCATTCAAAATTATGAAACTGTTCCTTAGTAACCAGGCTGTTTCATTTACTTTGATTCGTTACTTACTAAAGCAATTTCTGATTAACAATTTATGGTCAGTTCTAAGTACTGGTACGAATGTGTCCCCCAAAATTAATGTGTTGGAAACTTAAGCCCCAGTGCAACAAGGTTGGCAGGTGGAGTCTTTTGGAAAATGTTTAAGTCATGAGGGCTCTGCTTTCAGGAATGAATTAATGCTGTTATAAAAGGGCTTGACAGAGGAAGGGAGTTCATACCTTTTTGCCCTTCTGCCATGGGAAGACATAGCGTTAACCCCCCACAACCCTCCCCTAAAGACACAGGACACAAGGTGCCAATTTGGAAGCGGAGACCTGAACTTCACCAGCCATGGAACCTTCTGGGACCTGAATCTTGTACTCCCAGCCTCCAGAACTGTGAGAAAAATCATTTTTTTTTTTTTTTTTTAGACGTGAAGGGGTGGTCTGCCCCTCCACACCTGTGGGCATTTCTCATCAGGTGAAACGAGAGACATGAGAAAAGAGACACAGAAATAAAGTATAGAGAAAGAAAAAGTGGGTCCAGGGGACCGGCGCTCAGCATATGGAGGACCCAGGCTGGCACCAGTTTCTGACTTCCCTCAGTACATATTGATCATTATCTTTACCATCTCGGAAAGGGGGAAGTGGCAAGACAGTAGGATCATAGTAGGGAGAAGGTCAGCAAGAAGACATATGAATAAAGATCTCTGTGTGATGAATAAGTTTAAGGAAAAGTGCTGTGCTTTGATGTCCATATATGCAACCATCTCCATAAACATTTTCAGTGCATAAAGAGCAGCACTGCTGCTAGCACGTCCCACTTCCAGCCCTAAGGCTGGTTTTCTCCTATCTCAGTAAATAGAACATACAATCAGGTTTTACATTGAGACATTCCATTGCCCAGGGACGAGCAGGAAACAGATGCCTTCCTCTATCTCAACTGCAAAGAGGCCCTCCTTCCTCTTTTACTAATTCTCCTCAGCACAGACCCTTTACGGGTGTCTGGGTGGGGGAATGATCAGGTCTTTCCCTTCCCATGAGGCCATATTTCAGACTATCACATGGGGAGAAACCTTGGACAATTACCTAGCTTTCCTAGGCAGAGGTCCCTGCGGCCTTCCGCAGTGTTTGTGTCCCTGGGTGCTTGAGATTAGAGAATGGTGATGACTTTTAACAAGCATACTGCCTTCAGGCACTTGTTTAACAAAGCACATCCCGCACAGCCCCAAATCCATTAAACCTTGAGTAAATACAGCACAGGTCTCTGCAAGCACAGGGTTGGGGGTGGGGTTACAGATTAACAGCAGCTTAAGGCAGAAAAATTTTTCTTAGTACAGAACAAAATGGAGTCTCTTCTGTCTACTTCTTTCTACATAGACACAGTAACAGTCTGATGTCTCTTTCTTTTTCCCACAGAGACGGAGTCTCGCTGTGTTGCCCAGGCTGGAGTGCAGTGGTGCGATCTCAGGTCACTGTAAGCTCCGCCTCCCGGGTTCACGCCATTCTCCTGCCTCAGCCTCCACGCCTGACTAATTTTTTTGTATTTTTTTTTTTTTAATAGAGACAGAGTGTCACTGTGTTAGCCAGGATGGTCTCGATCCCCTGACTTCGTGATCCACCCGCCTCGGCCTCCCAAAGTGCTGGGATTACAGGCGTGAGTCACCGCGCCTGGCCGAGAAAAATAAATTTCTTTATAAATTACTCCGTCTCAGATATTCTGTTATAGCAGCACAAATGTACTGACGTTGCTTAAGGTTTTGTTGCCTTAAACGCTATGATTATTCAATTATAGATCGTATCTTGTAAATTTGTTCTGAGACAGGCTGAAGAGTAAGTTCTTACAGGGGAACGTGAGGTTGTAATGAAAAAAAAAATCAATTTAGAAGAAAGCTTTTGTGAAAGAAGTTGAGGACTGTACCTACGTTAAACATGAAAATAAGAAAAACAAAAAAAACCCTTATTCCTGACAATAAACCAAAATGTTCATTTGAGAGAAGGATCGCCTAGAGGGTAGACAATAAAACCCTGTTGAAGGATATGTATGCTCTCTTATTCTCCTGTTATGAAATAAAATCCTCTTCCAGTCTTTTTCTATTTCCTCATGTCAAATATCCATTCAGGCCTACTATTTCTTATAATTTAATACCTACTAATAAAATTTCAGAACATAGCCTTGCAAAAAAAAAAAATTTTTTTTTTTTTTTTTTTTTTTGAGACAGGATCTAGCACTGTCGCCCAGGCTAGAGTACAGCAGCTCAATCTAGGCTCACTGCAACCTCCACCTCCCGGGTTCAAGCGATTCTCCTGACTCAGCCTCCCGACTAGCTGGAATTGCAGGCATACACCACCATGCCCAGATAATTTTGTGTTTTAAGTAGAGACGAGGTTTCCCCATGTGGTCAGGCTGGTCTCAGACTCACAACCTCAGGTGATCTGCCCGCCTCGGCCTCCCAAAGTGCTGGGATTACAGGCGTGAGCCACGGCGCTTGGCCCTGTAAAATCCTAATGAACAAAATCATTCACCAAAAAAAAAAAAAAAAAAAAAAAAAGTAAGATAGTCAAAGGATGTGATCTGATGTGTTAGATTTTCTCTTTCCTGTTCAATATGGGGTTTTGCATCTTAGTTTGTTTGGGCCACTGTAACAAAATATACTAAACTAGGTGACTAACAAGTAACAGGAATTTACTTCTTACAGTTCTAAAGGCTAGGAAGTCTAAGATCAAGGAGACACCATATTCTAGGTCTAATGAGGCTCACTCTCTGCTTCATAGATAGCGTCTTCTTGCAACTTCATATGGTATAGGGGGTGAACAAGCTCCCTCTTTTATAGGGGTACTAATCCCATTCATGAGGACAACATCTTTATGACCTATTCACCTCCCAAAGGCCCCACATCTTCATACCACCACATTGGGGATTATGCTTCAACATAACTATTTTTTTTTTGTTTTTGTTTTCAACATAAATATTTAGAGGTAACCATTCAGATCATAGTGGTACCAGTATCCAAAACTGCCACCAAATAGTTTGTTCTAAGTTAATATTCATTAGCTTATTTAGTTATATGTTGTGATGGTAACAATTGTTATGCCCAGACCGTTTGTTCCCCGAAGAAGACCACCAGAGTCCAGAGTCAAAGCCAAGCGGCAAGGATCTTTACTGCAAGTTCGAACTTGGTCCCTCCATTCCACAGCATACAAGAGGGCCCCGAACAATGCGAGTGCTTGCTTTTTATAGCCCAATGTAAACAGGATATGTAAAGTTACAGGGGAACAAGGTAATTCTCTCGGTTACAGCACATTTAGCATTTTTTATTGGTTCCCGCTGTGTCCTTATCGGGGATTTCCTAGGTGGTGTTTTTCTGAAGTTTGAGAGAAATATGGAGGAATGTGTTTGTGCTGGGCTCAGGAAGTTGGGAGATATATGGGGGGTGTGCCTCATTCCTTTCACAGTGCTCTATTTGGGCTGGGCACGGTGGCTTACACCTGTAATCCGAGCATTTTGGGAGGCTGAGGCAGGCAGATCACCTGAGGTCAGGAGTTCAAGGCTAGCCTGGCCAACATGACGAAACCCTGTCTCTACTAAAAGTACAAAAATTAACTGGGCATGGTGGCGCCTGCCTGTAATCCCAGCTACTCAGGAGGCTGAGGGAGGAGAATTGCTTGAACCCAGGAGGCGGAGCTTGCAGTGAGCCCAGATCACTCCATTGCACTCCAGCCTAGACAAGAGTGAGACTCCGTCTCAGAAAAACAGAACAAAAACACAACAACCACAAAAAACAATGTTCTATTTGACATTTCTCTTTTTAACTGGTGATAAATACTTGTAAGAGTCTAAAAGGTACTAATAGTAATTTCTTTTGCTTTTTGTCCCACATGGTCTGACCAACAAAGAAAACTATGACTGCTGGATTAGCAAATAACTTTAGAGTCTGCTCATTTAAACAGCATTTATATAAATAGTGTTAAATTGGCATCTGGAATTGTGTGTATAGTATTTCAGAATCTCACTTAGTAAGTCCTTATCAGGTTATATCTAGTTGTTTTATCTTGAAGTCCTCATTTTGAGAAGCCTGCCATGATACAGGAGGCCACTGGTGTAGCATAGTCACAGACTACTTGCCCAGGCCCATGGGTACTCCCTTCTGCCTACCCCTGACTTTAGCCACACCACAATATTTCTGCTATTTTGAAGGTGACACCCATTTTCTTATTGCCTAGAATGCTATTTGGCACTCTTCCCACTCCCACCCGTAATATTATTTATTCTGTGCTCCTTAGGCTTTTTATTCATATCTTTACTGTAGCATTTATCATCTTATAATGTGTGTTTTACTGATAATCAAATGAAGTGATTCTTTACACTATTTTTTTTTTATGGGTGGACAATACATACATAGGATTCAAAATTCAAAGACCATAAAAAGGTTACAATGAAAAGATCATCCATCCATCCCTGTCTCTAGGACATCCAACTTTCTCTTTCCTCAGAGGCCACCACTGTTAGCAATTTATCCAGTATCCTTCCAAAAATATTTTACATTTATACACACAGAGAAACACACACAAAATTCTACTGCACATTATCCTGTATCTTGCTTTTTTTTTGCATTTTACAGCAAATTTTGGAGATCATCCCATTATTAGTACCTGGAGAAGCCGTATAGTATACACTGGTTATGAGAAAAGAGAAAGACCTTCTTATATTGTTTTATATTGTTTCACACTCAGTACCTGATTTAAGAAAAAAACAAGGAAGTGAAACCAAAGAAAGGCAGCCCGGCGCCAGGCCTAAAACAGGGCCTGGGTCTGTCTGGCCTAAACCTAATAGTTAAAAATCAACTCATAACTTACAAACCAATGTTATTCATAGATTCTAGACATTGTATAGAAGAACATTGTGAAACTCCTTGCCCTGTTCTGTTTCTCTCTCTAACTATCAGTGCATGAAACCCTTGTCACGTATCCCCTAGATTGCTCAATCAATCATGACCCTTTCATATGAAATCTTTAGTGTTGTGAGCCCTTAAAAGGGACAGAAATTGTGCACTCAGGGAGCTCAGATTTTAAGGCAGTAGCTTCCTGATGCTCCCAGCTGAATAAAGCCCTTCCTTCTACAACTCAGTGTCTGAGAGGTTTTGTCTGTGGCTGGTCCTGCTACAGTTATAAATAGGGATTCTGAAACCAGACTCTGGTTTTGAATCATGTTTTCACTACTTATCACCTGTTACCAACCTAAGTAACAAACATAGAGGCTCTCTAAAGAAAAATATATTTATTTGGGAATAAAGCATTGTAATGGGAATCCATATGCTATAAAGTATATGTGTATTCAGGGACATAAAGGAAGACAAAGGTTTTTAAAGAAAAAAACGAGGAGGGTTACAATAACAAGGGCGCAAATGGTCTTGTAGAAGTATTTTTTTGTGTAAGGTTTTCATGGCCTGTGTTTATGGTTGTGGCTCTTACCGTCTTTTGTGATAGTTTTTGTTATTAGGCATACAAGCATGAGAACCTTTTTACGGCCTTTCTTGGTTCTATGTGTCAGGATTTTCTTAACATTAGTGATTTCATTTTGATTGACAACTTTCCCATTGTACAATTTCACACTTTAGGCAATTTAGTCAAGCTCTCTGAACCCCCATTTTATGATCTGTAAAACAGGTATAAAAATAGTAATTTATCATAAAGTTGTTATGAAAGCTAAATGATTTAATGTATGTAGAGAGCTTTTTAGGACATTATCTGGCACATAATAAGCAGTAAATAATTACAAAAAGAGCCTTCTTATTTTTTTACTAGATAGAATGATGTACTGTAATTTATTGCTAATCAGTCAAATTGCTTCTAGTCTTATACTACAAACAGTACTGCTGAAAACCCCTGTATATGTTATTTTGCATATTTTCAAAAATAGTAAATTCCTAGGGGTGAAATTTCTGATGCAAAGATAGATTCATTTTAAAAATTTTGACAGGTATTACCAAATTTTCCTTTATGAAAGCACTACCAATTTGTGGGGCCACCAGCAATGATTGAGAATTAAGGTCTGGGAGACTTATTCAGGATTTCCCATACCTATAGCAGAATACCATGACTGGCCCATGGTGAATAGCAGATGCTTAAAAAATGTTAGTAAATTTGATGGTAAATAGTATACAAAAAACAGTTGAGTTTGGGTGACAGCAAGAAAAACTTTAAAAAATCTACTTTGGCATCTTTTGCTAGCAGGTATTGACAATTAGGAGAAGGCAAGGTGTTAACTTTCGCTGATCACTTTTTATTTATTTATTTATTTTTTTGAGACAAGACCTGGCTTTATTGCCCAGGCTAGAGTGCAGTGGTGCGGATCTCAGCTCACTGCAACCTCCAACTACCAGGCTCAAGCCATCCTCCCACATTAGCCCCCTAAGTAGCTGGGACAACAGGGGCGCGCCACCGCTCCTGGCTAATTTTTGTACTTTTTGCAGAGCCAGGGTTTTGCTATGTTGCCGAGGCCGGTTGCGAACTCCTGGGCTCAAGCGATCAGCACGCCTCCACCTCCCAAAGTGCTTGGTCTACAGGCATAAGCCTACCGCACCCAGCCCTGTAGTTTCCAATTTAGTCTGAATGATTAGAAAGGCCAGCCTTGTTTCCCTAGTGCTGTTTTTGGCTTTTACCTTGGGTCTTTTGTCGGGCCTTAAAATCATGTCTGGTTGCGCAACTGTGGGAAGGGATTGGGTAAAGGGGGCGCCACCGCAGTTGCTGCGCCAACATCCAGGTATCCCAAACCCACCGCCTGGCCGGGCGGTGTCAAACGCTTCACTGGTCTCATCTTTTTAGAAACCCGTGGATACTCAAGGCATTTCCGGATAACGTGATCTCGGGTGCGCTTGACTTACACGGAGCAAGCAAGACACTGCTAAGGACCTAGTTTATGCCCTCAAGGGCCAAGGTCGGACCCTCTATGGTGTTGGCAGCTATATGCACGTACCTCATGTATATTTCACTTGAAAAGGCTTTCAAAGAGCTTAATTAATTTAGCAGATAGACCAACAAAATGATTTATGATCCCTCGCCCCCAGCGTTCGGAAGAGCGAATCAGCTCTTCTTTAGATAATAGTGAGTGGCTCTGAAAAGAGCCTTTGGGTTTGACAAAGAGCTTGAGAATTTACTTGGAGCTGGTGTACTTGGTGACGGCCTTGGTGCCCTCCGATACCGCGTGCTTGGCTAGCTCCCCCGGAAGCAGCAGGCGCACGGCCGTCTGAATCTCCCTAGAGGTGATAGTAGAGCGCTTGTTGTAATGCGCCAGGCGGGAAGCCTCGCTCGCGATGCGCTCGAAGATGTCGTTGACGAAGGAGTTCATGATCCCCATGGCCTTAGAAGAGATGCCGGTGTCGGGATGGACCTGCTTCAGCACCTTGTACACGTACACGGAGTAGCTCTCCTTGCGGCTGCGCTTGCGTTTCTTGCCATCCTTCTTCTGGGCCTTGGTCACCGCTTTCTTGGAGCCCTTCTTCGGGGCGGGAGCAGACTTGGCCGGCTCGGGCATGCCGAAATAATACTAGTAAGAAGAAAACGAGAACTTGGTCTTCTCTTTTTATATAATAGTTTATGTGGCCGAGGTAGGGGGAAGGTCTCTGCTGATTGGTGATTATCCTTGGATGACGTCAGATGCCAGTTTTGCCCAATCAAAATAGGTATCCTGCATAATTGAGTCCTATTGGTCTAAATAAAAATAAAACGTTAGCCAATCGAACAGCTTCCTTTTCGCGCCCAGTAGAGGCTATAAAAACTGCGTTTTTCTACTTTCGTCTGTCCTTTTTAACTGTATAGATACAGGCCTTTTGCCATGTCTGGGCGTGGTAAGCAGGGAGGCAAAGCTCGCGCCAAGGCCAAGACCCGCTCTTCTCGGGCCGGGCTTCAGTTTCCCGTGGGCCGAGTGCACCGCCTGCTCCGCAAGGGCAACTATGCCGAGCGGGTCGGGGCTGGGGCACCGGTGTACCTGGCTGCGGTGCTGGAGTACCTGACCGCCGAGATCCTGGAGCTGGCTGGCAACGCGGCCCGCGACAACAAGAAGACTCGCATCATCCCGCGTCACCTCCAGCTGGCCATCCGCAACGACGAGGAGCTCAACAAACTGCTGGGCAAAGTCACCATCGCACAGGGTGGTGTTCTACCCAACATCCAGGCCGTGCTGCTGCCAAAGAAGACCGAGAGCCACCACAAGGCGAAGGGCAAGTAGAACGCTGGATTAGTTTGCAGCAACTCAATCCCAACGGAACCAAAGGCTCTTTTCAGAGCCACCTACAATTTTGTGGAAGAACTGAGCACTACTTTTAATATGATTTCTCGTCTTCGCCTACTAGTAAATCACTCCAAAGGTTAACGTACATCAGTCTTCGGTGACTTGGTTAGGTAGTGGCAATCTCATTAGCTTTTTAAAAAGCCTGGATAACGTTAAAAGTATTAAACCGCCTTCATCTTAAGCTTAACACAAGAAGATTTGGTTTTTCTTAATTTGGCATTATCCAAGTATATTATTCTATATGGTTCACTGTCGGGTTTTACTGACACTCCACCATTTTTAGATTGTTGGAAGCAAACATGACTGCTTTGGGTCAAATGCATTCTTGGTCTTGGTAAATGACAAGTCGAGCATTCGACGTTTAGTCTAAATCTAGATCAACGGCTTGGATTCTTTATTTCTGAGAAAGATATCTCGAATCAGAATAATTAGATTGCACTTGAACATTAATGATTGAGTTGAGAGAATAATTTCTAATTAGATTAATTAGAACAGTTAATTATGGTGCCAGGTAGTTGTCTTTGAAGCATTTTCTGAAAATTCATTGAAATTAAAATTTCTCGAGCTTTCTCACCCCCAGCCACACAAATTGATTTCTTAGTATAGAGATGACTATTAATTTTTTCCAGCATGGTAAATTCCACTTTTAAAATATCTGACTTGATGTTTTTAATCTGATTTAATAAATCAGATCTGGATGTACAAATGGAATAGCTACTTAAGAGAAAATAATTACGTTTCTAGAGTATTGGAAAAATAAGTTAAGCTGTAATGGAATTACTTTAATCTGAACGCGAAAAGCTCACATAAGGTTGTTTCTTTGACATTTTTAGGCCTTGAACTTCTCACATGCGAATCAGCTTTTCTTGGTTAAAAAAATACAAAAGTTTTTAAAATTTAAGTGATCAAAAAATAGACAATTGAGGGGAGAGGTGTATATGGCTGTCTTGTCCAGTATTGTAGCCACTAGTCAATTGTAGAGTGATCATTGGAAATTCCATAGCATGAATTTTATATAAAATACACATTGCATTTGGAAAAGTTTGTGCCAAAAAGTGTAAAATACCTAACAATTTTAATTTTGATAACATACTGAAATATGTTGGCTATATTTGATTAAGCAAAATACTAAAAGTTAATCTTTTCTTGCTTTGTTCTAATGTTGCTCCTAAATGTAAATTACTTATATTGCTCTCATTTATTTCCACTGGAAATCACTGGTATAGTGAACAACTGTAAAGCGAAAATAGAAAATAAAATATGGAGGCCATGAACTGCTAAGACTGTCAGAGGAATTGGTGGACAACAAAAATTTGAGTCCTTGGCCAATCCGGTTACTGTTGGGTAGGCCTTCAGCATACTTTTTGTCCAATCAGCTTTAGACTCTCACTATAAATAAGCGGCTAGCTTTCTCTTTGTCCTTAACTGAATCTAGTTCTGAAAGAATGGCGCGTACGAAGCAGACTGCTCGCAAGTCCACCGGCGGCAAGGCTCCGCGCAAGCAGCTGGCTACGAAGGCGGCTCGGAAGAGCGCTCCGGCCACCGGCGGCGTCAAGAAGCCCCATCGCTACCGGCCTGGTACAGTGGCTCTCCGCGAGATCCGCCGCTACCAGAAGTCCACCGAGCTGCTGATCAGAAAGTTGCCTTTTCAGCGTCTGGTGCGAGAGATCGCGCAGGACTTTAAGACCGACCTGCGCTTTCAGAGCTCGGCGGTGATGGCGCTGCAAGAGGCATGCGAGGCCTACCTGGTGGGGCTCTTTGAGGACACCAACCTGTGCGCCATCCACGCCAAGAGGGTGACTATCATGCCCAAGGATATCCAGCTCGCACGTCGTATCCGCGGCGAGAGGGCTTGAGTTTCAAGGACTCAGATTACATACCCAAAGGCTCTTTTCAGAGCCACCCACTTGGCGCGCTGAAAAGATCTGTTTCTCTGAGGAATTCTTCCTGGTACTTGTTTAGCCTATAGCAGATAGGGTCCATTTCCAGACGTTATACAATCTGTTTGGTAAGGCTCAGCCTATCCCTGTTAAAATTTTAGTTTTGTAAATCTTAACATTTAATAATCTGGGAGCTTTCCGCAAGCACTGGGTGTAGCCAAAAGTTCCTTTGTGTGTTACCCGCCCATCTCCGCAGCCCGGTTTTGACCATATGGTGGTTCTAATTTTCTGCCAATCTATACTGTAGTGTGTATATTCCTTGCCAACACGCCAAGAATAAAACTAAGGTTGAATTGAAGTTGGAAAAATTCAGGGTAATGTAGCTCATGCTGGCTAAAGTGAAAACATTCCCCTCCCCCGCCCCCCGTTTCCTAAGCAGTGTTTTTGAAATTTTCAAGTCGAATTTTGGGCCTGCTTAAATCTCTTAAGTGTAGTTAATGACAGATGGTTTGGGGATTAAAAGTCGTCTGGAGAAAGCCCGCCAGAGAAAATTCCCTTTGAAGCCCCATATAAAAATATGTGTATGAGAGAAAGTGTTTTATCTGACCTCTGACAGTGGCTAAAACTTTGAACTGTCAGGAGTATCCAAAATTAAGACTGCCTTGTAGGGAATTCTGTGGTAATTTTTTTGAGCACAGGATAAAATACTTGAGTCTTACTTAAATGTTACCTTCTCATTGAGGCTTTGTATGACTAAATAAAATCTGTATAATCCCCACCTAATTTTTTCACCCTAGAATTTGTCACTATATACTGTACAATAGTTTGTTGATATATTGCCTGTGTGTTCTAAAATACGGGCTCATGAGAGGAGGAACTTTTGTTTACTGGCATATCTCCAGTAATATAGGAGCTTTTGATCAGTATTTGTTGGATAAATGAATGAATGCATGGCTATATAATAGTAAGGAAAGATAACCACATGGAAAATCTCAAATGAAAGAAATACATCAGCTTGCTAGATGTGCTGAAATCAGCTTCTTGTGGGCCATGAAAGCCCTTACCTCATCCATTCTTGTATTTAGAATGCTAGATTTCTATAACTTTTCTTCTGTGAGCTCTCTAGCATTCTTACAAGTCTTCAAGACTTTCCCTGGCAAGTTGGCTTGTGTATGTGTGTTATCATCTCTGTCTCTCCTTAGCTTAGCTTGTGAAGGATGTAAGTGGAAAGATCATAGTATTTTTACACTGAGTTTTAAAAAGCAGTTTTAACTCTTGTTTCAGTTGGCTATTTATGTATCTTCAGTTATTAGAATTGGTTACATTCTTAATACACTTTTTTGGAAATTCAATATCAAGATCACTACTGCAACATTCACAATCTGCTCATCCACATCTTCTTGTATGTGGGTTCATGATTTCATTATTTCCACATATATGGAATTTAGAATGATAAGTAATTTATGACTAATATTTTACAAATTAAAATAATGCTTTAATACTTTTAATTGGAATCAACACCCTAAGCAAAACAAAATAGAGTGTTCCCCTCTCAGAAATTAGCTTTCTTCTGGAAAGGAAGATACACTATTTTGGAGAGAAGCAATGCCTCTGGGACACTTAAGTGGGGCCAACTGCTAAACCAATGGGTATTGTTGAGTGTGTAAGTAGTGAATTCCTTCTTTCTGTGCTGGGAAACTAACAGCTAGTAATAAATCAGGAAGGGCTCACTAATCAATACTCTTGCTGGCTGGGTAGGGCATCCTTTCCTGGAGATATGCAGCCAATATACTCCCAGTTAAATTTCCAGTTATGATTACATGAGGAATTATTTATTCAGGGGACAGTGAGTAGTTCTAGTTATGTGGAAATGGATACTCTATGTCTTTTCAAAACACTCCATGCACTGAATTACAATAGTCTGGTAACCATCCAACTAAGCTCGTTTGTCAGGAGGTCGTGACCAGCCTGACCAACATGGTAAAACCTCGTCTTTACTAAAAATACAAAAAATTTAGCGAGGTGTGGTGGCATGTGCCTGTAGTCCCAGCTGCTGGGAGGCTGAGGCAAGAGAACCGCTTGAACTCGGGAGGTGGAGGTTGCTATGAGCCGAGATCGCGCCACTGCAGTCCAGCCTGGGCGACATAGGGAGACTCCATCTCAAAAACGCAAAACAAACAAATAAAAAATAAATTTAAAAAAGGACATAATTCTTGTGTCTGAATTTCCTGAGATGGCAAAACTCATAAGTGGCATAACAATCCTTTTCAAGGCCCAAAATAAAAGGACCTTGACATGCCCATACAGTAATATGGACAACAGGCCGGGTGCGGTGGCTTATGCCTGTAATCCAAGCACTTTGGGAGGCCGAGGTGGGTGGATCGCTTGAGTCCAGGAGTTGAAAACCAGCCTGGGCAATGTGGCGAAACCCCATGTCTCCAAAAAATAAAAAAATTAGTCGGGCGTGGTGGTGTGCGCCTGTAGTCCCAGATACTCAGGAGGCTGCGGTGGGAGAATCGCTTGTGCCCAGAAGTCGAAGGTTGCAATGAACCGAGATCGTATCACTGTCCTCCGGCCTGGGTGACAAAGCGAGACCCTGTCTTAAAAAAAAAAAAAAGATAACATGAGGAACTGACCTCACTATTCTCAAAATAGCCTTTGGCTTTTCTCAGAAGAGATATTTTTTCTGAGTGTAGGTATTCACCCATTAGTGCTCTTGGAATCAACAAGTATTCAGAACCATCCTTACTGTCAGTCATCACCACCTTGGACTACTATGCTTGACCATCTACTTATCCGGCAGTTACTAAGTATTTAACTCACTTACTAATTGTAGCAGTGTTTACAGGATACGTTTGTAACATAACACTCAGGTACGAAAAGGTTAATTACATACAGAATTAAACAAAAATATCAGAGCACATACAATGAAGTTAACTATTATTTTTTAACATGTTATTTCAGCAGTACCCTAACATATGTACATGTAATTATTGGGTCACTACAGAATATGTGTATGTTTGAAAGACCCTTAATTGGAAGGCTTCTAAGGCCAATTTTCTTTTTTTATTCCAAACTCTTGTAAGTGCAAAAATTAAAAATAGAGAACAAAATAAAACATGACAAGTGTATACATTGGTAAACATAAAACTTCATGTTTTTGTTTAAACATACCCATCAAGTAGCTCCTTTCCTAGAGGCCAGGAAATAGGGCTGAGAACTCTACCGTTTTCAATCTAGAGACTATGAAACTCTAGAGAAGTATGTCTAGTAGCAATCCATATACTTTTCCTAGTAAGCATATTAAAAACTGAATACTATACTACATTCCTTACAGCCCAGTTTCCCAGAATCATAAATAAAATCCCACCAGTATCTACTATGTAACTCCCAGTAAGATGCTGATTTTTGTCAAAGTTGTGTCCCAGTAAAATGCCTTTAAGATACTACAAACTGGCCTGGCACAGTGGCTCACGCCTGTTAATCCCAGCACTTTGGGAGGCCTAGGCGGGTGGATTACCTGAGGTCATGTGTCTGAGACCAACCTGGCCACCAAGGCAAAACCCCTGAAAATAGGTGTTGGCAAAGGTACCTTGTTAATACCTACATTAAGGACTTAAAAAAAAATCTTAAAATTCTGGCAACGTACACAGAGGTTAAAATTAAAACCGAAACGTCATGAGTGTGTTGTCGAGTGGTGAAGCAGCTGAAAACGGACTCGTGTCATCTTTTTATGATTATTAAAGTGGCTCTGAAAAGAGCCTTTGTTTCTATACGCTTTTCAACTCGGTCTTTACTTAGTCTTGTGGTGGCTCTCAGTCTTCTTTGGCAGCAGCACGGCCTGGATGTTGGGTAGAACACCACCCTGTGCGATGGTGACTTTGCCCAGCAGTTTGTTGAGCTCCTCGTCGTTGCGGATGGCCAGCTGGAGGTGACGCGGGATGATGCGAGTCTTCTTGTTGTCGCGGGCCGCGTTGCCAGCCAGCTCCAGGATCTCGGCGGTCAGGTACTCCAGCACTGCAGCCAGGTACACCGGTGCCCCAGCCCCGACCCGCTCGGCATAGTTGCCCTTGCGGAGCAGGCGGTGCACTCGGCCCACGGGAAACTGAAGCCCGGCCCGAGAAGAGCGGGTCTTGGCCTTGGCGCGAGCTTTGCCTCCCTGCTTACCACGCCCAGACATGGCAAAAGGCCTGTATCTATACAGTTAAAAAGGACAGACGAAAGTAGAAAAACGCAGTTTTTATAGCCTCTACTGGGCGCGAAAAGGAAGCTGTTCGATTGGCTAACGTTTTATTTTTATTTAGACCAATAGGACTCAATTATGCAGGATACCTATTTTGATTGGGCAAAACTGGCATCTGAAGTCATCCAAGGATAACCACCAATAAGCAGTGACCTATTCTACTCCTAATTTGCATAATAGCGTTTAAATAAAGAGGACGAAACAGCCCTAGGATTGTTGTCTTCCGTTTTTCACCATGCCTGAACCACTAAAATCTGCTCCAGCCCCTAAAAAGGGCTCCAAGAAGGCCATTAACAAGGCTCAGAAGAAGGATGGAAAGAAGCGGAAACGCAGCCGCAAGGAAAGCTACTCCGTGTACGTGTACAAAGTGCTGAAGCAAGTCCACCCCGACACCGGCATTTCCTCCAAGGCTATGGGGATTATGAACTCCTTTGTCAACGACATCTTCGAGCGTATCGCCGGAGAAGCGTCACGCCTGGCGCATTATAACAAGCGCTCGACCATCACTTCGAGGGAGATTCAGACGGCCGTGCGCCTACTGCTGCCCGGGGAGTTGGCCAAGCATGCCGTGTCCGAGGGCACCAAGGCCGTCACCAAGTATACCAGCTCCAAGTGAGCCCCTCGCTGCAGTTAGAGGTCCGCTCTGACCCATACTCTAAAGGCTCTTTTCAGAGCCGTCCACATTTCTCAAGAAAGAGCCAGTTCGCTGTTAGCTTGTCTCCCCTTAGGTACCCTTTAGGACTCGCTTCGTACATATAAATGTACACATACATGTGTTTTTTTGTTTTTTTGAGGTGGAGTCTCACTCTGTTGCCCAGCCTGGATTGCAATGGCACGATTTCGGTTCACTGAAATCTCCACCTTCCGGGTTCAAGCGATTCTTCTGCCTCAGGCTCCCGAGTTGCTGGGACCACAGGCGTGTGGCACCATGCCTTGCTAATTTTTGTATTTTTAGTAGATAGGGAGTTTCGCCATGTTGGTCAGACAGGTCTCGAACTCCTGACCTTAGGTGATATACACTTGCCTCCTCCCAAGGTGTTGGGATCACAGGTGTCAGCCTCCGCGCCCAGCCCAAAATATTTTAGAGGATTATTAGCAAGTATGAGTGACCGTGGCTTAGGGAAGACAATCCCCCAAGACCATGAGAAAGTGGTTCTGAGGCAGTCAGAATGCAACTGTTTTATACATTTTAGGGAAGCAGAAGTTATAGGTAAAGTCATAAATCAATATGTGGAGGGTTAGACCAGGCGCGGTGGCTTACGCCTGTAATCCCAGCACTTTGGGAGTCCGAGGCGGGCGGACCACTTGAGATCAGGAGTTTGAGACCAGCCTGGCCAACATGGAGAAACCCCGTCTGTACCAAAAATACAAAAATTAGCCGGGCATGGTGGCACGTGCCTGTAATACCAGCTTCTCAGGAGGCTGAGGCAGGAGAATCGCTTGAACCCGCAGACGGGTTGCAGTGAGCCTAGCCGTGATTGTGCCACTGCACTGTAGCCTGGGCAACACAGCAAGCCTCTATCTCAAAATCAATCAATCAATCAATCAATCAGGTAAATCAAAGAAAATGAACTGGAAAAAAAATTGCTCTTAATATTACTGTGAATACTTAGTGAGTGTTCTGTACATGTGTTATAATTAAATTGCCAGAAATATTCTAGTTATGCTTAAATCAATTTTTAAAATTGTGAGAAAACTCATACCTCTAAAGATTAAAAAGACATCTGCACTGAGATTGCTTTTCCAGAGCCTTTGAATCCTCACACTTCTTTAAAGAAACCCAACCTGAAAAATATTTTCTAACACGTGTGATTTATGCTAGGAATTTCCAATTTGGGATTCTATTCAATAAATTATCATAATGTTAGCAAAGACATATAAATGTTAATGGAATAAGTAAGAATAATATGTTCAAAGAGTGAAGCATATTTACATAATTCCTAACTTTTACTTTTGGTTGTCTATTGAAACTGTAGAATCCAAAGGAAAACGTCCCCTTTGTCCTCTGAAGGTTTGGTGAAAAATCAACATACAAAAGGCAGATTAATAGGAGAAAAAGCATACACATTTATTAATGTGCATAGGGGAGAATCAGTGATTACTGCCTCCCCCTCCCCCCCCATGCCCCAAGCAATAGAATAGAGATGATTACATACCCTTTTTCTTAGGGAAAAGGGAGATGGGTAACTGTGGATTATTTTAGAGGGTATTAAGTGATTTTTAGGGGAATTCAATAGACTTGAATAACATATAACAGCCTAGGACAAAGTCTGTTTGGCCCACAGACCAGACAACGGTTTGTGACAAAGGTTTGTCTCAGTGTGTTGACAGACTTCAGTCTTCTTGCAATATGAGTTTTCAGTTAAGGAAGACTCAGAGAAGGGACCAGAGGTAATTGCTTTCTTCTTTAGCAGGTCTATACTTTAGAGAGCTAAGGGAATTTCAGAGAACAACTTCATTTTGTGATTTCAGATAGAGAAATGAGAGACAGGAATAGGAGGAAGTTCAGAAAGACCTTCAGGATTTTTCTTCAGTTCAGTATGTCAAAACTCCATATTTTGGGGAATCGGTTTCTGAGCCCCAACAATACAATCTCATTAGATGAAGCATCTATTCTTGATATATGAGTATCATGTTAGAAAAAAAACTCAAAAGATTTTTTTAAAAAATTAGGCTGAGTGTGGTGGCTCATGCCTGTAAATCCCAGAAATTTGGAAGGTTGAGGCAGGTGGATTACTTGAGGTCAGAAGTTTGAGTTCAGCCGGGCTAATATGGTGAAACCTCATCTCTACAGAAATACAACGATTAGTAGAGTGTGGTGGCATGCTCCTGTAATCCCAGTTTCTTGGGAGGCTGAGGCAGAAGAATTGCTTGAATCCAGGAGGCAGAGGCTGCAGTGAGCTGGTATCACACCACTGCACTCCAGCCTGGCGACAGAGCAAGACTACACCTAAAAGAAAAGAAAAGAAAAAGAGTAGGAAAATACTTTCCAGAAATCTTGGCAAAATTGTTTATTATTATTATTTTTGAGACAAGGTCTCACTCTGTTGCCCAGGCTGGAGTGCAGTGGCACAATCACCGCTCACTGCACCTTGGCTTCCCCAAGCCCAATCAATCCTCCCAACTCAGCCTCCTGGGTTGCTGGGACTACAGGCACAGGCCACCACGCCCAGCTAATGTTTGTATCTTTTTTGGTGGAGACAGTGTTTCACCATGTTGCTGCGGCTGTTTTCAAACTTCTGTGCCCAAGTGATCCTCTTTCCTTGGCCTTCCAAAATGTTGGGATTACAGGTGTGAGCCACTATGCCTTGCCCCATTTTTTTTTTTTTTTTTTTGAGACAGAGTCTCGCTCTGTCGCCCACACTGGAGTGCAGTGGCGTGATCTCGGCTCACTGCTGCAAGCTCTGCCTCCCGGGTTCACGCCATTCTGCCTCAGCCTCACGAGTAGCTGGGACTACAGGCTCCCGCCACCACGCCCCGCTAATTTTTTTGCATTTCTAGCAGAGACGAGGTTTCATCGTGTTAGCTAGGATGGTCTCAATCTCCCAACCTCGTGATCTGCCCGCCTCGGCCTCCCAAAGTACTGGGATTACAGGTGTGAGCCACTGCGCCCGGCCTGGATTCTCTTTTTTGGTAGAGATTAGCTTTTTCTGAGTGAAGGGTGGCATGACACACCACCCCAAAATATACCACACTGACATAAAGATTATTTGAGTTGAGGGCCACTGAGAAGAAGCAGATACAAGAAAACTCTGCCCTCTCCCTGTTTGCCTAAAAGCAGGCCATAAATGTGCAGAAGTTTCGCTCCTCCTCTCTCTACCAGAGAGGACAAAAAATAATCACCAGAGACGACTCATCAGCCTAGAGAGGGCACCAGAGCAATCTGCATAACAACTTTACTAACCAGCCTTTATCTATCATTAGTTTACTATACATTTGCCTTCCCACAATTTGTTACTCCTACAGACTCAAAATCCTTTTCCTTTGTCTTTTAATTTCTCTAAAAACTTATTGATCTTATTAAAGATGCTGTATATAAACTGGAGTTTTAAGTCACATTTTTAATTACTCATTTCTAGGTACTCCCACTTGTGACATGTGCTGTACACATGTTAATAAACTTGTTTGTTTTTTTCTTCTTAATGTGTCTTTTGTCACAAGAGCTCTAGCTGAGAACTCAGAAGTGTAGAGAGAAAATAATTTTTTCCTCCCACATGAGGCTTCCAGGAAAACCAGGTCTTCCTGACAAAATTAATGACATACTTTGACAAACTTTCTACTCTCTTAGTTATCTTCTTGGTTTTCCAATGTTTTTCTTTCATATCTTAAATCTGATTTATGATATGAATGTATGTCTTGATTTTAACTGTATGTATAAACATATTCTCTTTATTGTTATTGTGATGATGTTTGAAGTGGGAAATGAAGAACACACCTCAAAAAGAGTCTTCAGCCATGCACAGTGGCTCATGCCTGTAATCCCAGCACTTTGGGAAGCTGAGGTGGGTGGATCACGAGGTCAGGAGTTTGAGACCAGCCTGACCAACATGGTGAAACCTTATCTCTACTAAAAATACAAAAAAAATTAGCTGGGCCTGGTGGTACGCACCTGTAATCCCAGCTACTTAGGAGGTTGAGGCAGGAGAATCGCTTGCACCAGGGAGGCAGAGGTTGCAGTGAGCTGAGATCCAGCCATTGCACTCCAGCCTGGGCAACAGAGTGAGACTCTGTCTCAAAAAAAAAAAAAGTCTTCATTTGATTATATTTTATTTTTATTTTAGCTATTAATATCTTCTAATAGCTGTTTTAGAAGTTATATCAAAACATAAAACTCTAACCATTTATTCAAATATATTAGAAATGTAAATGACATAAGAATTGTTAAGTACTTTATTTGGACTAGTGCAAATAGCATAAATGTGAATTTAAATCTATACAAAAAGTTAAGTAATTGAATATCAGTAAAATATTAATCAATAAATAATAAATATAAATTATATATGTATGACTAGTGAGATCTTACTAAGCTAGTCTAGCCATTTTGTTCAATTATCTCCATTATTTCCTACAGCTTCCTGTGGAGTAACTCTTATTGTCTTTACTCTCATTATAAAGATGAGGAAATTAAGACATAAACAGCAAAAGTGTCTGCAACGAAGTCACAATTTAAGTCTAGGTTTGTTCCATTGCAGAGGCTGAGTTCCTCACTATTCTCCAAAGTAAATATCTACATGAAAACACTGAAAAACAAAGAAATTACATTTTAAATTATGTCAGGATTACAGTTTCTTTAGAGTTAAAAGAATTTCACAGTGTATCCATGCATGTAAAAAATATTAAATATATGAAAAGATGACTATTTCAATAGATAGATATCATAAAGTTAATAGGATAATCTTTGGACTGTGATTTATAGATATTTTTCAGTTTCCCTAATCTGAATTTCCTAAATTTTTAACTACGTACATGAATTGCTTTCTAATTATTTGGACACCAACTGATTTACTACAGTTCAATTCAGGCACTAATTATTTGGAGTTAGCTGGACCTCACCAGTTAAAGGGCACATTTCCCAACAAGACTATCCCAACTTCAGATACCAACTGCAAGTGGGGTTCCCAGGCCACTTGCTCTTCTGAGCAACTGGCTTCAAATCCAGGGATTCCCACTACCCCTTCATGTTGAATAATTTGCTAGAATGACTCATAGAATATAAAAAGTGCTATCCTTATGATTATAGTTTTATCGTAAAGAATACAAATCAGGACCAGTCAGATGAAGAGACACATAGGGCAAGTCTTGGAAGGGTCCTGAAAGCAAAGCTTCTGTGCCATCTCTATGTGGAAGCAGCAGTCACCTCCCTAGGATATCTATGTGTTCACAAACCAATAAACTTACTGACCTTGGTATTCAGAGCTTTTATGAGGGTTTCATTATGTAGGCAGGATTGATTGAATCCTTGACCGTATGATTGAACTTTTTGAGGCCCAGGGAAAGCTTTCCCTTTGTACTCTGAAGCTTCACTGAAAATCCTGTCAAGAGGCAGATTAATAGAAGAAAAGGCATACACATTTATTTAACATGTACACAGGAGCCTTCAGAATGAAGACCTAAAAATACAGGGGAAATTGTCCATTTTTATGCTTAGGTTCAACAAAGTATGGATAGCTATGTAGAAATATGATTGGACATAAGGAGTATGATCTAATGCTAAGAGACTGAGTGGGGAAATCCAGCCAGGCCTGTCTAGATTCTTGGGCTGTCTGTGCAGTATTTCTTTTGTACATGGAATGGTGGTCTTACGACTTACAGTCAAACAAGGTAAGTTAAATAATTTTTTTGTGGCCAGTTTTTACAGGAAAAAATAAAGTTTATAGGTTTCTTTTTTCTTTTGTTTTCTTTTCCTTTTTTTTTTTTTTTTTTTTTTTGAGATGGAATCTCGCGTGGTTGTCCAGCCTGGAGTGCTGTGGTGTAATTTCAGCTTACTGTAACCGCTGCCTCCCAGGTTCAAGAGATTCTCCTGCCTCAGCCTCCTGAGTAGCTGATATTACAGACGTGTGACACCATGCCCTGTTAATTTTTATATTTTTAGTAAAGACAGGGTTTCACCATGTTGGCCAGGTTGGTCTCGAAGTCCTGACCTTAAGTGATCTGCCTGCCTTGGCCTCTCTAAGTGCTGGGATTACAGGCATGAGCCTCCACGCCCAGCCTAAACAAGCTTATATTAAAGATGACAATTTATTACTTATAAACAAATCAATAAATCTTGCTGAGTAACTAGTTCATTAACTCAAGACTCAATCAACAAAACCAAAAGTAAATTCTGAATGTAACACAGAATTTAAAAACCATAATACTCAATGATGGTAAACATACACAAGAACAGTTACTGCTGGCAAAAGTGAATGGAATAAAACTTTTGAGGAAAATGTAGTAACAGTCATCAAAATACCTTAAAATCTGCATCCTTTGTGACAAAACACTTCAATTCTACATTTTCCTCAGGAAGTAAATTTTGTACAGTTCTCCTTTAAAATAGGAAAAAGAAAATTAGAAAGCACATTTTGCTAAATACTAGAAATATTGTTAAAGTGGACCTAGAAAATTCCTATGATGGAATATTAAGGAGATCTAAATTACTGCTTTTAAAAATTTTCCTAATGTGAATTTTCTAAACTTTTAACTGTGAACAAAGATTCCCTTTTGCAAACCATCTTGATTAAATTATAGACAGAATAGAATTTTGGTAATAGTTCCGAGTATGTATAATGTTAAAGGTGGTACTTAATCAGCAGGGAGAAGATGAATTATTTTAAAAATCTTGTTGATTAATAAATTCCCAGGGAATTGGTTAACACTTTAGTAGGGAGAATTCAGGAGGAGAAATAATAAGCAGACATTAAAATCACTTTTTGTAAACTCTTTACATAAGGGAAATTGATTAAAATAACAGCGCGAAGTTGTAAAATGACATATACTGCATACATATTGTAGGAAAAAAATGTGCATTTATCTGCTCACCAAAATATCTTATTAGCTAGCAGTAGAGCTGTTTGTGTGATGGGAAAATGAGGATAACAGGCTGTTGCTACTGTACTAGTTTTTTTTTTTTTTTAAATATGAATATATAAAAAAAGAGGGTCTCCTAAAGTGTAAGTGCTACCACGCTGGGCTAATGTTTTAATTTAATTTAATTGTTTTCTTGGTAGAGATGGGGGTCTCACTATTTTGCTCACGCTGATCTCAAACTCCTGACGTCCAGGTACACTCCCACCTTGGCCTCCTAAAATGGTGGGATCACAGACGTGAGCCACCGAGCCCGGTCACTTTTTTGTATTGCCCACAGTGTTGATGTATATCTTCTGCGTTCAAAAGCAATTTTTTAAAGCCTTATAACGTGGTAACAAAATAGTTTGCACATTACAAAATTCAGAACACGGAAACAAGAACTTCGCTTTTTCCTCTTTATTTCGGTGTGGCCCTTTCGATTTCCCCCACCGGGGCGGGACTTCCCGACGACTTCTTCAGGTTCTCAGTCTGGTCCGGCCAACTGTCTTATAAAGGCGCTGCCTTCAGGCCAGAGTCCTCACAAGGTTGTGTACGACTCCGTCTTGCTCATCATGTCTGGCCGCGGCAAAGGCGGAAGGGTCTTGGCAGTTGCGCTAAGCGCCACCGGCAGTGCTGCGTGACAACATCCAGGGCATCACCAAGCCGGTGCCATCCGGTTTCCTTGTTCGCGGCGGCGTGAAGCGCATCTCTGGCCCCCATCTACGAGGAGATTCCCGTGGGTGCGCTGGAAAAGTCTTCCCTGGAGAACGTGATCCGGGACGCCAGACTCCACGGAGCACGCCAAGCGCAAGACAGTCACCGCCATGGATGTGGTTTACGCGCTGAAGCGCCAGGGTCGCACCCTCTACGGTTTCGGTGGCTGAGCGTCGTCATTTTCTATCAAGAAAAGGCCCTTTTCAGGGCCCCCCTATTTTCTCAGCTGAGGAGTGGTAACACTGGATTTGGTAGGGCTGGAATTTTGCTTCTAAGTCAGTTTTGGGGCGAGCAGTTTTCTGAAGACAGCGGCACACGTGGTCATTCACCCGCGGTCACCGTTGGTAGAACTAATTACGAGTTGTAATGCAGTCTACATTTGCTCAAAATTCATAAGCTTGTTTACGTAATGGGGAATGTGCAGTACCAGTAACTCTTGTAGTCCCTGTAGTGAGCTTGACAATGGTCATCGGAAATCGTTTTTGAAAAACCCCTGAATCCACAAGTTTTTTTTTTTGTCAGCGAGTTGGAGTGCAGTGGCGCAATCTCGGCTCACTGCAACCTCCGCCTCCTGGGTGCAAGCAATTCTGCCTCAGCCTGCCGAGTAGCTGGGATTACAGGTATGCGCCACCACACCCAGCTAATTTTTGTGTTTTTAGTAGAGATGGTGTTTCACCATGTTGGCCAGGATGGTCTCTATCTCCTGACCTCGTGATCCGCCCGCCTCGGCCTCCTAACGTGCGGCCTCTTAAGGGATTTTAAGAGAATTTTTTACTTTTCTCCACTTTCATTAACGTATGACAAATTACAACATGTACAATCTGATCTGACATACATTCATTGTGGAATGATTACATCGAGCTTAACATCCATCTCACTTTCTGGTGAGAACATTTAAAGCTTACTATCGGCAATTTTCAAGTACAAAGTACATTAACTATTGTCACCATGCTTTAAAATAGATCTCCAGAATTTATATCTCTTGAGTCCCATTATACCTCCATCCTCATTCTCTGGCAGGGACCATTTTACTGAGTTCAACATTTTTAGACTCCTCATGTAAGTGATATCATGCTGTTTTTGTTTTTCTGTGCCTGGTTTGTTTTACTTAGCATAATGTTGTAAGAAATGACAAGATTCATTTTTTTAAGGCTGAGTAGTATTCCATTGTATATATGCCCCATTTTCTGTATCCATTCATCTGGCATTGGATACTTGATTTATTGAAAGAGCTTTATAAGTTTAAATTCATAAATGAAATCCAGTGAGTAAAGCTTTTTTTTTTTTTTTTGGTGAGGCTCAGTCACTCGTTATGATCATGAAAATGATGGATGTGTAATTGGTGATATCAAAAGATCTGGAAGGACAATAATAGTGGCATTGATTCAGTTAAAGCAAAAGTACAAAACTTTGTAGTCCAAGTAATTACCATAGGGGAATTTAAATTATACTTTTTTTTTAACTTGAAGTTTTGTTAAGGGAAAAATATTGTATTTTACATGAAAAACAGTTTTAAATCCCAAAAATTTGTCAGATCTGGAATTGCTACATGGGCCTAAATAAATTTTTTGGATATAAATGATAACGTTTCTCTTTAAGATGTAAAAAATAATATATATATTTTAAGTATGTATATCTGTGTGTGTATGTGTGTGTGTATATATATATATATTTTTTGAGACAGAGCGTTACTCTGTCAACCAGTCTGGAGAGCAATGGCAGGATCTCCACTCATTGCAACCTCTGCCTCCTGGGTTCAAGCGGTTCTGGTGCCTCAGTCTCCGGAGTAGCTGAGATTATACATGCAGGCCACCATGCCCAGCTAATTTTTGTGTATTTTTAGTAGAGAAGGGGTCTCAGGATGTTGTTCAGGCTGGTCTCGAACTCCTGGTCTTAAGCAATCTGACTGTCTCATCCTCCCAAAGTGTTAGGATTATAGGCATGAGCCATCGCGCTGGGCCAAAAATACATTTTTAAAGTTAAGACGTAAATGTTTTATAACTTTACACCACCAAAGCGATGTGACATGGTGAAAAATTTAAGCACAATCATAAGAAGCAGATTATTTGCAATCAAATCTGTAACAATCATATTCTAGTCGTGGGATCTTGGGGTGAGATGCATATGCTCTCTAAGCCTCTGTATTTTTGTAAACAATTATGTGATGATGATAAAAATAGTTCCTAGCTCTAAGGGTTGTTGTAAGGATTAAATGAGTTGGGCCAGGTGGCTCATGCCTGTAATCTCCACTTTTAAGGAGGTAGATGTGGGAGGACAGCTTGAGCCCAGGAGTTGGAGACCTGCCTAAGCCATGTAGTGAAACCCTGTTTACCACAAAAAGTTAAAAAAAAAAAAAAAAAGACAAATAATAAGTGTAAATGAATTGGTAAATAAAAAGCACTTAGGACACTGACAATAGTATGTTTAGTGTGAAACACTTAGCATTACTCATTTATGCCAGGCCCATAACCCGTAATTGCATCTGACCATCATCCCTGGGTAAGAGCAATCTTTTTGTGTGTGTGTGTGACACTCTTGTGTCTGGAGGGCAGAGGCGTGATCTCGGTTTACTGGAACCTCTGAGTCCCAGGTTTAAGCGATTCCCAGCCTCAGCCTCTCGCATAGCTGGGATTACAAGCGTGTGCCACCACGCCTGGCTAATTTTTTGTAT
The DNA here is from genome assembly GCF_008728515.1 of Papio anubis. Taxonomy (NCBI): domain Eukaryota; kingdom Metazoa; phylum Chordata; class Mammalia; order Primates; family Cercopithecidae; genus Papio; species Papio anubis. The sequence continues at coordinate 27,643,954 of NC_044981.1, forward strand.
TTTTAGTAGAGATGGGGTTTCACCATGTAGGCCAGAATGGTCTCCAACTCCTGGCCTAAATCTATCTGCCAGCCTTGGCCTCCAAAATTGCTGGGATTACAGGCATGACACCAGGCCCAGACAGCAACATTTTCTAACAGCCACATTTTAGTATTCTAGATTCAGCCAGCAATTGTGTAATCAAATCTTTGTCTGTTATGAAGCCATAGGAAAGACCTGTGTCAAGTGCATTTTTTCACACAGTTTTTGCCAGTGGAGACATCTTCATTATTCCTATAGTATCCTATCTTTTTAAAGTTTGTACTCATACTTTGTGTGGTAAATGAAAGGCAAGATCCTTCCCTATCCTTATGAGGATGACTACAGCATAACTGGATAGGCTTGCTATTTTTATCTTTCCCTGTGTTCTCACTACCGTTTTATTAATCTCAGTTCTTTTTTACAGGGTAGCACAGAATTTAGCAGAAAGAGATCCAGCCATGTAGACCAGAGATTTGTCTAAGTGACAGCATGTAAGAATCAGGAAGGAAAATTTTCTGTTTAAATACCAACAGTTTCTTTCCTTAATGCAATTATTATTTTTTAAATCTAACCTACAAGGTGATGGTGTCCTTAAACCAATTAAATCAGAATCTCGGGTTGGATAACCTCAAATATGACTTATTAGCACTTCCCATTAATCACTGGTCCTTCAGGCCTTTAAATTTACTTAGGAATCTCACTTTTAATACCATCTTATCAACTTCAATTGTAAATAAGAGAACACTCAAAGGCTGAGGAATTCTCAGCGGTAAAGCTCTGACCCACGTTCAGTAACAAAGGGTAAGTTAGTCTTTGTTGTGATCATTCTTTGTTGTACTGAGTAGCTACATATTTCTACTCAAGGATTCAAATTCTCACTTTTCTCAAGAATTGGGCCAAAACCGATAAACTAAACTTATTTACGGTTCACGGATTAAAGGTTGTTGCATAAGAAGGTCTTGTGTTCAGCAGTTGGATTTACAGTGCCAGAAACATGTAACAACTGCTTGACTTTCCTCCCCAGCTATACTTCGAAAATTGGCACTTAAATATAACTAACTTTAAAACCTCAACAAGAGTATCGTGGCCATGTGTGGTGGCTCACTCCTGTAATGCCAACACTAGGTATAGGCGAGACATTTGAGGCCAGGATATTGAAACTAGCCTGGGAAACATACGCAGACCCGGTCTTTGGAAAAACAATTAGCGTTGCGTGGTGGCGCGTGCGAAGTTCCAGCTAATCGGGAGGCTACAGTGAGCCATGACACTGCACTACGGTCTGCGCGACACCCCATGTCAGTAAGCCCTGGAACACCTGAAAGAAGCTGTGTTGAGTATTTACTGGTACTGGAAAGCGATTAGTGACTGATACCTACTTACAGCGACTAGGGAGGGACGCATGCTCCGATAGGGCAAACTCAGCAGGTACGGACAAACAGTAAAGAGAATCTGGGCAAACAAGCATCACGGCTCCTCAACTGAGAAAGTGGGGGCCCTGAAAAGGGCCTTTTCTTGGTAGACTAGGACGCTTAACCGCCGAAACCGTAGAGGGTGCGACCCTGGCGCTTCAGCGCATAAACCACATCCATGGCGGTGGTGACTGCTCCAGGCTTTGGCGTTCGTAGGTCACAGCGTCCCGGATCATTGGCACCAGCACCCCACGGCCCCTCGCAGATGAGGCCAGAGATGCGCTTCACGCCGCCGCGGCGAGCGCCGGATGGCCGGCTTGGTGATGCCCTGGATGTTGTCACGCAGCACCTTGCGGTGGCGCTTAGCGCCGCCTTTGCCAAGACCCTTCCCGCCTTTGCCGCGGCCAGACATGATGAGCAAGACGAGTCGTACACAACGCCTTGTGAGGACTCTGGCCTGAGGCAGCGCCTTTATAAGACAGTTGGCGGACCGAACTGAGAACCTGAAAGAAGTCGTCGGGAAGTCCCGCCCCGGTGGGGGAGGGGAAATCGAAAGGGCCACACCGAAATAGGGAAAAAAGGCGAGCTTCTTGTTTCCGTGTTCTGAATTTTGTAATGTGCAAACTATTTTGTTACCACGTTATAAGGCTTTAAAAAATTGCTTTTGAACGCAGAAGATATACATCAATACTGTGGGGAATACAAGAAACGACAAGAAATTAAGAAAGTACAACCTGTTATCCCATCACACAGAGATCACTAGTGCTAGTTTATAACGTATTTTGCAAAGCAGTTGCACATATTTTTCCAAGAAAATGTATACAGTGTTGTATATGGCGTTTTGTAACCTCCTTATATTGATTACAGTTTAATCAATTTCTATTAAAGAGATAAAATAGTGTCTTTCTTAGGAATTATCAATACAGTTTTAATCAGTTCCCCAGCAATTTTTTAATCTGCGGTATTTTAAGAATAATGTTTTCAACATTCAAAATAAATTTATTTTTTCTCTATGCTTGGGACCAATATTGAAATTTGTATGATTTATTACACCAAACTTTAAATTTTTATTACATTAATATTTAAAACTGAATTAGAGGTCTCATGATTTGGTACTGCTGGTCCCCTCATTATTTCCTTTCCAAATTTCCTAATCTGTTTCACCAAGGTTTCTTGGCAACTTTGGAGACCTTTTGTGAAGTTTGAATAAAAATCTCTTTGAGATTTTGATAATAATTGCGTTAGCGTTAGGACTTATTTGGAATAGAATTAATATCCTTAAAACAAGTTCTTATAACTAGAAAATTGGTGTTTGTAGGTTTTGTGTGTGGGGCGGGCGCTTTTTTTGGGAGGGGGATGGAGTCTCGCTCTGTCCTCAGGCTGGAGAGCAGTGGCGCGATCTAGGTTCACTGCAACCTCCGTCTCCCAGGTTCAAGCAATTCTCATGCCTCGACCTCCCGAGTAGCGCGGCACAGGCATGCGCCACCACGCCCAGCTAATTTTTTTGTATTTTTAGTAGAGACCAGGTTTCACCATGTTGGACAGGATGGTCTTGATCTCTTGACATCGTGATCCGACCGCCTCAGCCTCAGAAAGTGTTGGGATTACAGGCGTGAGCCACCGCGCTTGGACGCTTGTAGGTTTTAAAAAAGACACTTTTACATGACCCAACTAAAGATTTGTTATCAACCATTATGGAACAACTTTGTTTCCGTATATTTAATTTTCTTTCTTAGTAAATACAGGGTTATACTCTGAAATTTTTATTTTTTTTGTAACAGAGTCTTGTCCTTTCACTCAGGCTGGAGTGCAATGGCCCAATCTCAGCTCACTGCAACCTCCACCTCCAGGGTTCAAGTGATTCTCCCACCTTAGTCTCCCGAGTAGCTGGGATTACAGGCACTCACCACCACGCCCGGCTAATTTTTTTGTATCTTTGTGGAGACAGGGTTTCACCATTTGGTCAGGCTAGTCTCGAACTCCTGATCTCGTGATCCACATACCTTGGCCTCCCAAAGTGCTGGGATTACAGGTGTGAGGTCACTGCGCCCGGCCACTCTGAAATTATTTTAACACCTTTGAAAATTATAAAACTCCTATAACTATTCTAATATAATCTCTTAGTATTCAATTCTTTGTTTACAAAGTAGTTAAGAGCTGAAACTCTGGAATTAGAAAACTTTGGTTTTAGATTAAATGTTTACCTATTAGACTCAAGCTGACTTGTTACCGATCAGACACGAAGTGACTTGTTTATTCTCTTTAAATCTTTGCTCATCTACAAAGTTAGATCAGGATAGTGATGGTACTGTTGGGGTGCAGAATGATTCCCCAAAATGTGGTTCTTGGGCATGCTGAGTGCTGTTGAACACTGAAAGGCCTCAGAAATAAGCTTCAGAATCAAAGCCCCTCTAACCTCGTCTTGTTTCTCTTTCCTATACATGCGAAGGAACTCTGACATTTCCTAATCGGACCAAGAAAATTTCTTAACAAAAGAAACAGAATTGCCTTCTATCCCCTCCCTAGTTATTTCATTATTGCAGAAAAGAAGACTGGATATGGATTTTTCAAGATAATGCCTTCCTCTCTGTCTCATTTAAATTACCAAGACATACTAGATGCCATGGCTCCTCCCCATAATCCCAGCACTGTAGGAGGTCAAGGCAGGTGGATCCCTTGAGCTCAGGAGTTCGAAACCAGCCTGGCCAACATGGTGAATCCCCGTCTCTACAAAGTTTACAAAAAATTAGCCAGGTGGTGGCGCATGCCTGTAATCCCAGCTACTTGGGAGGCTGAGGCAGGAGAATCACTGGAACCTGGAAGGCGGAGGTTGCAGTGAGCCAAGATTGCACCATTGCACTCCAGCCTGAGTAACAAGAGTGAAACTCCATCTAAAAAAAAAAAAAAAAAAAATTAGCCAGGTGTACTGGTGCACACCTGTGTTCGCAGCTACTAAGGAGGCTGAGGTAGGAGGATCACTTGAATCCCAGAGGTAGAGGTTGCAGTGAGTGGAGACTGTGCCACTGCACTCCAGCCTGGGTGATGGAGTAAGACTCCATCTCAAAATAAATACATAAATTACGAAGACAATTATTTACAAGCTAATTTATTTTTGTGGTCCATTTATTCTCTATAACAATCTTTTATTGCCCCTCAAAGGAATTGTCTACCTTTCCCATCTCCTCCTTCCCCTATGAAAAAAGTTACATAACCTGTACCCCTTTGGGGACTGGGGTAATCACTTTGTAATTCTCCCTCGTGCACATTATTAAATTTCTCCCATTATCCTGCCTTTTGTCAGTTGGTTATCTGTGAAACTTCCCTTAGCCCCTACAGTATTTACCTCTTTGAGCTACTATAAGAATTAATAGAGGCCAGGCTCAGTGACCTGCCTGTAGTCCCAGCTACTCTGGAGGCTGATGTGGGAGGATTGCATGAGTCCAGGAGTGGGATGATTGTGCAAGCTCAGGAGTCACAGATTAGCCTGGGCAACATCACAAGACCTTCATCTAAAAAAAATAAATAAATAAAAAAAAATGGAGATAATGTACATAAAATATCAAGCAGAAAGCCAACCTCTATTTAATATTTTTTCTTTATAACTAATTTACAAATATTTTGTTTATATTATACTATAAATACGTTAATACATCATAAATTAATCTAATTATGTATAACGCATTAAGTAGTTAATTTAAATAACAAATATTTATTTTTAGCGCTTATTGTCAATGTCGGGGCTCAGAAACCAATACCCCAAACTACGGCATGGTGACTAGCTGAACTGCAGAAGCCTCAAAGTCTCTTAGACCTTCTCCCCCTCCCCAACCTTTATCTGCCTATTATCCAGACTCACCAAAAATGAATCCCTGTAAGATGAATGTAATCACACCTGAAGAGCTCATTTCACAAGATAAGGTAGAAATTTAATTTCCTTTCCCTGATCCATTCATTCTTCCTAGTAATCCTCTCAAATGAATTCCTCTTCTCCCTCCCTCAAACTGTTTTTCTAGGATGGTGTATAAACTTCTGAACCACATTCTGGGGTGGGCAATCACTCTGATTCTCCCCATGCACATTGTAAATTTGTCTGCTTTTTTTTCTATTAATCTGCCTCATGTCCGATTTTTCAACGAACCTTCAGAGGGCACCAAATCAGTAAGGACATTAATTTAATTCAATATTTCACAGATGATATGATACCATAAAGTGATAAGGCACTATAAATCTTCCTAATTGCTCTTTGCCCCTTGGATCCCTCTGATCTTAAGATTGCCTCCTCTAGTTTACTTACTTTGAAGCTACACATTTAACAGCTCCTCCATTTTTCTTTACATGTGTATGTAGAATTATAAACAATGATATATCACACTTGTATATTTTATTTTACTTAATACATAAGTTTGCATTTGTCAGTGTTTTATGAGTACATTGAATTTGCATAAATAACACCAAAAATTATAATAATTATAAAGCAAAAGTTACTTTACAAGCTGTTTAAGCTTAAAGAATTTTACTTCTGGAACTCAGGAACTCTGAAAATTATTACTTAGCTAGCTTTCATGATTAGATAGTGGTTCTTGGGAGAAATAGAAACAATGGAATAATTTTATCATCAACTTCAATGATCATGACAGCATATTTTATTTAAAAACATATTTTAATTTCAAAAATCTTATAGGCCTTCTATGGAGCCATATCATTTACTTTATATTGATGGTTGTAACAGAAACAATTATTGAAAATTTATACACACAAATAACGCAGATGACATTTTAAAACGGAACGAATGAATTAATTCATTGAAATCAGGATGGAGTCCTCAACATCAAATAATCGTAACTTTTTTTAAAAAAGTAATATTTATGACAGTTGTGTTTGCTGTTTTATTCCAAGAAATATTAGTTGTATGCGATTGCAATTAAGACAAATCTAGGAAATAAAAATGTGTGCAGAAACTCAAAAATTAATGTATTTCAATGGACTAGAGATCCTGTAGAAATTCGTTTTCATTAACATGTCTTTATGAGGAACACAGTAGCTTATATAAGTTTAGGTGGAGAGGAATAGAAGGCCCTCTCTAGCTAGGAGGACTTGGTGATCTGAGGAAGAAGGGAGTGATCTTGATGAGAGAAAGGAAGCAGGAAAAACTGACAAGAACAGGGCTATATGACTATGATATAATAAAAAACCTGACTTACAATGTCCATCATTCATACTGTTTTTAAGTAACACGTTCTAACGTAATCTCACACCCTAACCCCAACCCTTTCCCATCATTTACATAAACAGTCCATTATGACATGTATTCTTTGCCCAAGTCAACTTGAAGCTCCTTTTGCATATAGACGTTATGTATCTGGATTAATATTGTATTCCCATTTAGGAGGGTGCCTGGCACACCATAGGTGCTGGGAAAGATTCAATTGAACTGGAATAGGTAGGCCAAAAGCACTTAGGGTCCTAAATTCTGCAGAAGGGTCAGACCATGCTTCCATGGTCTTATGAAGTATCAACTAAAAGCCCAAGCAAGGAGCAAAGGTTAGTTTACCAATTTTCTCTCTGGAACCCAGGTACACTGAAAACTATTATTTAGCTAGCTTTCAGTCCTCTGTAATACAGAAAGTAAGTATCTGACACTAGGTTCATTTGAAACACTCTTGCTCTGTCACACAAGCTGGACTGCAGTGGTGCAATCATAGCTCATTGCAGCCTCGACCTCCTGGGCTCAAGTGATCCTTCTGGTCTCAGCCTCCCGAGTAGCTAGGACTACAGGCTATGAGACACCAGGCACAGTCAGTTATTCTACTTTTGTAAAGATCAGGCTGACTTCGGACACCAAAGCTCTAGCCGTCCTTCCGCCTCGGCTTCCCAAAGTGGTTGTGTTACCGGATGGTGCCAAGCAGTTCCAGGCTCTTGGTGCCAGGAGCAAACTAGTCGACACACACACAGATAGCAAAGCAAAGCGGCAAAAGTTTATTAAGCAGAGTATTACACTCTCGGCGGGGGAGAGCGCATTGACCTCTGTGAGATGAGATCAGCATCAGCTTGTTGCAGTTTAAGTCTTTTTATGTGTGTGCGTGTGTTTTTCTCTTCCCAGTGCCGCCTAATCTGTAGCCAGTATCTGCCCTTTTATTGATAGGTTTGTTGCTTAGTTACTTTGGCCTCTGTGGCTTGTGCATCACCTCTATCTCATAATCTTAAATACATGCAAGATATGCAGCTCATATGCATGAACCTTAAGTAGCTGATTATCATATGGGCTTTTGTTAAGGATACTTTTTCCTCCCTAATACGCATGCCCATCTCTGAAGAGCTGCCTTTTACTGGTTTGTTCCAGAACTTGCCGGCCACGAGGTCCTTGCTCACATTATCTCACCTTTGTTTCGGCTGCAAAAGGTTCACTGCTTGTTATCTCGCTTCTTGTTCACCCGCCCGTCCACCTTAGTTCTGCCCTTTGCTTTTACTTATTCAGCCCTCTAACCAACTTCCAGCTCCCTTTGTTATTCTCTTGCCCCACTTTTCCTATTGTTTTCAGCTGTATTGCGGGCGCGAGCTGCCGCGCCTAAATTTCTTGATGTGCCGCGAATATTTCAATGTCTACTTTCTATCTCAAAACAATGTGGTGTAAAAGCCCTTTGGTTTTGCTTCATCTCTATACAGCATTTCAGTGCCATTGCAAGATGACTCGACATCGGATAAAACTGTGGAACACAGCTCTACTTGGTGAAAAAGTAGGTGGCTCTGAAAAGAACCTTTTTGGTTTGGACCGAGGTATGAGTAATGCACTACTCCAGACCCACTACTTGCTCTTGGCCTTGTGGTGGCTCTCAGTTTTCTTAGGCAGCAGCACGGCCTGGATGTTGGGCAGAACACCACCCTGGGCGATGGTCACTTTACCAAGCAGCTTGTTGAGCTCCTCGTCGTTGCGGATGGCCAGCTGCAGGTGGCGCGGGATGATGCGGGTCTTCTTGTTGTCTCGGGCCGCGTTCCCAGCCAGCTCCAGGATCTCGGCGGTCAGGTACTCCAGCACCGCCGCCAGGTACACAGGCGCGCCGGCACCTACCCGCTCGGCATAGTTGCCCTTGCGGAGCAGTCGGTGCACTCGGCCCACGGGGAACTGAAGACCCGCCCTAGAAGAGCGGGTCTTAGCTTTGGCGCGAGTTTTGCCGCCCTGCTTGCCACGTCCCGACATGACAAATATACTCAATCAGCAGCGTGCCTGAGACTGACGCAACACTAAGGCTCGGCTACTTATAGTCAATACAGGCACGAAAACTAAGCTATGCTATTGGCTAACATTACAGTTTCGCTTTAACCAATGGGATTGCGGTTTTGAAAAACACTTATTTTGATTGGACAAAGTTAATATACGTTTCCAGGACTCACCACTAGTTGAACGCACACCTTCATTGTCTGCTCCATTTGCGTTAAGAAGCAGGGAATAAGCGGTAGGTAGACAGTGCTACCGACTTTCTTCCCTTTTTTTCTCTAATTTTCTGGCAGTTACTACCAGCCATGCCTGAACCCTCAAAGTCTGCTCCCGCCCCAAAGAAAGGCTCCAAGAAGGCGGTGACAAAGGCCCAGAAGAAGGATGGCAAGAAGCGCAAGCGCAGCCGCAAAGAGAGCTACTCCGTGTACGTGTACAAGGTTCTGAAGCAGGTCCACCCCGACACCGGCATCTCGTCCAAGGCCATGGGAATCATGAATTCCTTCGTCAATGACATCTTCGAGCGCATCGCGGGTGAGGCTTCCCGCCTGGCGCATTACAACAAGCGCTCGACCATCACCTCCAGGGAGATCCAGACGGCTGTGCGCCTGCTGCTCCCCGGGGAGCTGGCCAAGCACGCGGTATCGGAGGGCACCAAGGCCGTCACCAAGTACACCAGCTCCAAGTGAGCCCGCCCACCGCGGAACGTTCGGTCAGTCTCGGCCCACACCCCAAAGGCTCTTTTCAGAGCCACTCAGTCTTCCCAAAGAGAGCTGGCACTCACTTTTCTTACAGCAGATATTTGTTACTCGTTACAAAGAAGATTTACAAGATTCCTTACTTTATCCTTGTTAGAAACTAATTTTGGCTGAAGCCTCTAATCCCAGCACTCTGGGGAGCCGAGGCGGGTGGATCACGTGAGGTTAGGAGTTCAAGACGAGCCTGGCCAACATGGTGAAACCCCGTCTCTACTAAAAATACAAAAAAATTAGCTGGGCGTGGTGGCGGACGCCTGTAATCTCAGCTACTCGGGAAGTTGAGGCAGGAGAATCGCTTGAACCCGGGAGACTGAGGTTGCAGTGAGCCGAGATCGGGCCATTGCACTCCAGCCTGGGCAATAAGAGCGAAACTCTGTCTCAAAAAAGAAAGAAAAAATTAATTAGCACTGCAGTGTACTGCATGTTGCAGCAACGCTTGAGACAATTTTTTATCTGAAGAAGGATCAAGTTTATCATCAGACAAACCTAGTAAAGGGAAAATTCAATTCCTGTTGACCACAAATAAAATACAATATTTAAGTGTCAACTGGTAAAATATCCATAGTGTTTCCGGCGCTCTGTCCCTAAACTTCATGTGTACTTTAGTAATGAAGCAGTTGGCACACACAGAAACGTACAAATCGACTAAACTTGTTTGTTTTGAGAGTGGTGCTGTTTCTCCTCCCTTGTTCCCAGTTTGAGTTTGCTAAATATTAAGATAGAAAGGCAGCAGAAAAAAGTTTTAACCCAGTTTACAGCATAGTACACGTCAATCGGGCCGAGTTGATGTCGATGGCCAATCCCGACGCTGCGCGGGCAGTTTGAAACTTGACCACCGTTTTCTCTGGTGAGTGTTCTTATTGGGAAAATTCTTGGCAGTGCGGGTTTTTTGGAGGACTCTTGCCGTTTTACTCATTCCCATATTTCTCTTGTGTGGATCCTGTTTATGAACATAGTTTCTATTCCCTACCTTTTCTATTAGGATCTGCTCCATGTTTTCTTATCTGTGTCACTTGCATTTACTGTATCTCTATTAATTGGAATAAATTTTAAAAGAAAAAAAAATAGAGGGGGAGAAGGGCTGTTCTCCATTGTTTTCCCCCACCCCCAACTGAGGAAATCAGAATAAGTGTCTTCATTTTAAACACTTAGGAGTGGCATATTTAAAAGTATTTTGGTCTTTGCCAAGAATCAGTGTGGGAACTCTTCCACATCGAATTGTATTTGCTGAAGATTTTTGATAGTATTTTTTATCCAGTAAGTGTACTCCAGTGACCCAACTGTTTGACTCCTAGATGTTTACATGAGAGAATATTTTGCACACATGCAACAGGTGACATATGAGAATGGAAAATATGCTATTTTTAATAGATTAAAATACTAGAGACAATTACATGTTCATGGTCAAAATAATGCATTTATTGAGGTACACACAGTAGTACCTGGTTGAATTTTAGAAACATAAGTCTCAGAAGGTTCATATATAATAACATTTTTTAAAACTCAAAAGTAAAACCATGGCTGGGCAGGTCCTCATGCCTGTAATCCTAGCACTTTGGGAATGCTGAGGTGGGAGGATTGCTTAAGCTCAGGAGTTTGAGACCAGTCTGGACAACATGGTGAGACCCTATCTCTTAAAAAAAAAAACAAAACAAAACAGTAAAATGAAAATAAAACCAAATTATACATTGTTGAAGTATATATAGAAGCACTTATACAGAATAAGTATACATAAGTGTGTGATAATGAAAACTTTTAAGAGAGAGTTTTAAAAATACCTGGCAGTGGCTATCTTAGTGATAAAGGCAAGACATGGGATGGGGAAACACACAGAGGTAAATACAAGTTGTTGCCAATATTCCAGTTTTGGGTTAGATGTTTTATCATGGGTTTTGATATAATTTGATTTAAACTTTATATATATATGTGTGTGTGTGTGTGTGTGTGTATATATATATTTTTTAGATAGTGTCTTACCATGTCACCCAGGCTGGAGTGCAATGGCACAATCTCGGCTCTCTACAACCCTCACCTCCCGGGTTTAAGCCATTCTCCTGCCTCAGCCTCCCTAGTAGCTGGGTTTACAGGAGCCGGCCACCACACCCAGCTGATTTTTTGTATCTTTAGTAGAGTTGGGGTTTCACCATGATGGCCAGGCTGGTCTCGAACTCCTGACCTCATGATCCACCCGCCTCAGCCTCCCAAAGTGCTGGGATTACAGGCATGAGCTACTATGCCCAGCCTGATTTACATTTTAAATATATGTTACATATATTAAATTTATGTATCAAATACTATACTAGAAAATATAATAGGAAAAAACTCCCAGTGTAAAAACAAGTTACAAGCATCACATAGTTTGTCATAAAGGAAAATTTATAGATGAGAAACTCAAACCTAATAGTGTTTCCATAAATATTATTCACTTTCTAAATATTGTTCATTGCTCTTCCTCTCTTAAGGAGGAGAAAAAGAAGACTCACGGAGGACATTAAGAAGGTGGCGGAGGACATTAAGAAGGTGGATGGATTCCGAAAGCTCAAGATTTTGGCTAAAATTAAAGAGTCAGCAACCAATCTCCAGGTACCCTTGCTTCTCAATCTGTAGACTAAAGACCCTAGACCAAAAATCCTGATTCCTAGGAAGTGCTTGGAGGACCTTGATGGTGCTTCATTATAGTTGATTTCTTCACATTATTTGATGTATTGAATCTGCATTTGGCACAGAATTGATACAATTCAGACTTCATGAAATCCATTTAATTAAATGTTCTTTCTCTCTGCTTCTCCATCTATCTAAATCCTAACTTATCCTCCAAAGTTCACACAAGTCTCACTCTCTGAAGCCCTCTCTATTAGAACCTAGCTGAGCTCTGTCTTCCTTCAGCTCCTCTAAACTCTTATAAATCTCTACTTAACTTCCCGCAAAATCTTTATAACATCTCTCTGGAGGCTGTGTGTGTGTATGTATATGTGTATTTTGTATATATGTTATGTATGTGTATGTGTGTATACTCCTCTCTCTGTTAGAACAGAGATTATACTCTTTTCATTTATGTATCTTCTCTCCTCCCACCATTTCACACCAAAATACTTGAGGACAGTAAATTCATCATACATTTGAGTTTTTTCATCACAACTTTTCATAGCACAGGTGCCGTTGAGCCTCTCCATTAATACAGATAATCAGCAGGAAATTCTGCTGTTGGTTTGTTTTATGGAATGGAGAAATCTGTAGTTAAAATCCAGAAGAGAAAGTGAGAAGGGGATGTAGAAGGATTAAGTTACCTAAACACATTCTCCAGGCCAGAATAAAGAATAGTGAAGTAACTCCTTATTAAACATACAGAGAATATAGATAGATGTCTATATCTCTGCATCTGTATGTCTATATGTAAGTTTGGGCCATCAGGGACTACTTGAATAACTTGGAATTGTCAGCAGGGAAGAAGATGTCTAGAAGAATATTGTGTGTGGGGTGGCTTAAATCTGTGTGGAGAATGGAGAGAAGCATTAAGAAAAAAATTGAACACTTCTTTACAAAGTTCACATATCAGGCCCATTGCTCTTAGTTATTAAGAAGGTTAAAATTTCTAAAACAGAGAGAGAAAGAGAAATAAGGACTCAAAGATAGATCTTTTAAGTTATTTGCACCTCGTAGCCAAGCATGGTACCCTCTGTTGCTGAAACAATCTTGATTAATTTATGACATTACTAATCAGCCTTGGGGAATTGATTAGAGCTAATCCAAACCAGCATGTCACGTTAGTGCTTTACACTGGAACTTTTATATGGTAGCTGCAAGAAAGCACATGATTCATGTTTTGCCCCAAATAATTTTTTTATGTGTGTATATATATACACACACACACACACACATACATATATATATATATATTTTTTTTTTTTTTTTTTTTTTTTTTTCCTGAAAACAATTTATAGGGCAAAAAGGAACAGATTGGAACATAGAATTATATGAGAGAATCTGGTCCTAAAGGACTTTTTTTTCTTTTTTTACAGCTATGTCTTGAAAAAACAACTATTTACCTGAATAAATGGTCTTTGGCCAGATTAGAAAAATTTATATTTTCCTCATTGGAAACAGAGCACTCCCTTCCATGGAGATTGCAAGAAACATACTAACAAAGCCTAATTCTTTTTCAGTCATTTCTAAATTTCATGCAGTCTGCCATTCTTCAGTTATGACATAGTATTGCACATGCTCCTTTTTTATTTTGTTTTGTTTTATTTTGTTTTTGTTTTTTTGTTTGTTTATTTCATTACAGCAAACATTGCCTGATAAAGGGCATGTTAAATTAATGTGATCACAACTTATCTGAGGTCCATTTCCTGTTACTTGATGTGGAAAAACATTGTGTGAATTTCATCATCCATCCATTTCCAAAGCATCTCAAATATCTGTTACTTCTGCAGATGGTCAATTTATTCATTTCCCAATTCCTTTTAACTTGTATTTCAGAGCCTCTCCTTTTCTGATACTGTCACCAAATCATAAAGGTTAGGAGACTGCATGAGGTAAAGCAGATGCGTGGTACTAAAAAACAGGAGAAAATTTTTCCACACTTGAATAATGATAAAAATGTCTGTCCAGGTGCGGTGGCTCATGCCTGTAATTCCAGCACTGTGGGAGGCTGAGGTGGGTGGATCGCCTGAGGTCAGGAGTTCAAGACCAGCCTGGCCAACATGGTGAAACCCCATCTTTACGAAAAATACAAAAATTAGCCAGGCATGGTGGTGTGCACCTGTAATCCCAGGTACTTGGGAGGCTGAGGCAGGAGAATCGCTTGAACCCAGAAGGCAGATGTTACAGTGAGCCAAGATTGTGCCACTGCACTCCAGCCTGGGTGACAGAGCACGATTCCATCTCAGAAGAAAAAAAAAAATTTTCTATTAATTTCCAGAGTTGAACACGCACACAAGTATCTCTAGGGGGTTGGTAAATGTGAGTGATGAAACTCAACAAGGTTTTATTGAGGGTCAGAGAATGCAAAGAACAATGGGGATAGACTGTGAGAACAAATAACTTCATCCCCTGACAGTAAGAATTCCCACCTATATAAGGAAAAATAAAAGTGTCTCAGCCATAGTTCTTTAGTTATACTAGAGAAAAGGAATTATTTTTGATGGAGAAATTAAGAAACGCTGTAAGAAAACACTGGGATTCTAAGTGTATTAATTTGGGAAGAGCCTTAAAATCCCAAGGCACAAGGGCAGCAACTCAGGCTTTGAAATCATATAGTCAGGTCCTGGTGCAACCATTTGGAGTAGCAGTGAGGGTTGTGACCTGTATTTATTGACCTTCTGTGAGGTTGGTGCTTGTGTAGCTCATTAAACAGGGCTTACAAATGAGAATTTATAAAAAGCAGTGGTTCTCACACCTGTCAGGCCTAGGCTCCCTTTTTATGTCTAATACTTTTATGGTCCTTTTTACAGCCTAAAATTAAATTCTTAGGTAATACCATTTAACTTAATTTTTCAAAAATTGCTAAAGCACCTTAATATGATATAAAAGCTAAATAAATGATGGTATTTTAATAATAAAGATAATAAAGTATCTTTAATAATAAAGATACTTTCAACCTATAAATGCTTGGGCCCTATACTAGAAAACAAAATGAAGTAGTTGGATGTTTTAACTCTGTATGGAACTATCCCAAATGCAACAAGGATCAAACCAACTGACTTAGGTAACTCAAATACCACAAGGGACATTACTCTCAGCAATGTGATTTTTTCTTTTTGAAAAGACCAATAATGCTGAGTGACATTTGAATACAACAAAATACAGTCTTCTCTTAATTTGTAAAGTGATTGCATTCTTGGAAAATTCAGTGCACATTAAATTATGCACACACATAAGCATTGCATGCTTATGTGTAAAAGGAATTCTGTTTTAGCCTCAAATAATCAGGTTTTTCACCTTCAGATTGATTTTGAGATACCTGGAAGTCATGCATGAGTTGAGACTTCTTCACAGGACATCTAGCATCCCTGTTCCTTCCCTAAATGTCAGTACTGTGCCCTCTCCCAATCACCAGGACATCAAAACAACAACAACAACAACAACAAAAACCCAACTTATTTAATTTCCAGAATGCTCCCTAAGAACCGTCACTGTTCTATGAGAACAATTACATTAATTACTTTCATTGCAGAAACTACATAGAGGACATGTCAAAGCTGAGAGTGGCTGGAGGGCTTCTAATAATGCCAGAATGTCCCCCAGAAATAGTCTGCAGTGCTGATAGTCAGTTGCAGAAGAAAAATACTTGAGGCATCTGCCCTAGGTAGGCCAATTTGTCCATGCGCCTGGTTGGGTATCTCTAAACTTCTTTTCTTCCCTCTAGAGGTTACCTGTGGACATGTGAATAAGCAGAGGGTCTTATTACTGAGAAGAGGTAGACAGCCTGTGATGGCAAAGGGTCATCAACTCGGAAGTCCTCCCCATTTGCTATTGCTCAGGCCAGTTTATTAAAATTCTGCTTCTGTAGGTATAGCACTCCATTGGCTTTGAACTAAGGCAGCAGCCATCAGATTCACATTCAGCTTTAGCCTGATAAACAAAAAAGCAGAGAAAGCTAATTAAAATGTAAGTAGTTGGCCACTTCTGTGGGGTCCACTGTGATACCAGAGCTCCTGTATACATCCTAGACCTTAAGAACACATGGAAACTCAACTGTTCTAAAAATATAATACAGAACCATGCTGATCCCAAAGAAGGATTGAGTTCCCCACAGCCCCCTTCTAGGTAGGGCTTTGCAACAGGTGCCTCACTGCAGATGTCTCAATAGCTTCTCTCATCTGGCCACCAGCAATACTTCTTAAACAGATATGTCTTCACTGTGTTAAATCAGTCAGAGAGATGTTGATGAATTCCCCTTCTTGGAACTTTATTGCTAGACGTGGAGCAAGAACATGTTTTGGGAAAGATAAGGCATATTGCAACTGCTTATTCTGAGACAGATTCTCCAAATCTCAGAATTTGCTTTCTGGTCTTGTGTCCTTTTTAATGACATGTTGTGCCAGACTAGAAGGAAAGGAATGAAAATAAATGTGGGTTTAGGGGAAGAGGAGGCATGGAGGAAGGCCTATGTAGGTCAATTTGTCCATGTGCCTGGTTGGGTATTTCTAAACTTCTTTTCTTCCCCTCTAGAGCTGTGGGCATGTGCATAAGCAGAGGGTCTTAATGCTAAGAAGAGGTGGACAACCTGTGATGGCAAAGGGTCATTAACTCGGAAATCCTCCCCATTGATTATCATTGAATGTGCTCTTGGAGAAACAGTCAGTACAAAAGAACGTGGTCATCGTCCTAAAGGACATACATCATAATAGACGACAACTAAAGAAGCTTTAATGATATATATAATTGATATATCAGGATTTAGTGTGGTGTGTCCTAAGTCAGAGAGATGAGACAGAATGGGCAAATTCTTCAACAAAACAGGCACCATCATCCAGGGCTCAAGAAACACAATGCCCAGGCTGATTAGTTTAGATTTGTTTGTGTGGAAAGGAAAGCACTGTTTTGAACAGTGTTTTTGCCGGGCACGGTGGCTCACGCCTGTAATCCCAGCACTTCGGGAGGTCGAGGCGGGTGGATCACAAGGTCAGCAGATCAAGACCATCCTGGCTAACGTAGTGAAACCCCGTCTCTACTGAAAATACAAAAAAAATTAGCCGGGCGTGGAGGCTGGCCTGTAGTCCCAGCTACTCAGGATGCTAAGGCAGGAGAACGGCGTGAACCTGGGTGGCGGAACTTGCAGTGAGCTGAGATTGCGCCACTGCACTCCAGCCTGGGCAACAGAGCAAGACTCATCACAAAAAAAAAAAAAAAAAAAAGAAAAGAAAAGTGCTTTTAAGAAAAAAAAGAAGTGACATTTGGAGATTTTAATTGGTCAGAATTGAACAGAGTAATAAGACTAGGAAAGAAGACCTCTTTGGCAGTAATCTAGGGATAAATAATCCATACTGGGAGCCCTTTACTTTCCATTGCCAGTGCTGACCTACTCTGCACCCACCTCCTGTCTCCTGGTTATTGCATAGCTTCTACCTGTAGTGCCTGCTCCTATCTCTGTGCCTCTCCAGTGTGTGCTCCCCTCAGCATCCTAATACCCTTCTAAAATTTTCGGTCAGATCACCTGCTCCTTGACTCAGAAACTTCCAAAGCCCTTACCTTGCCTTACGAGGTTTTGCATACTCTGGCCCCAGTGATGTATTTGGCCTCGTCTCCTAGGGCTGTCTCACTTGTTTCCTCTACTTTAGCCACCCTGGCCCCCTTGATGTTCCTCAAACTGCTGAGCATTGTGTCCTTGTGAGCCCCTGTACTTTATTTTACCTCTGACTAGAACACACCTCCATCATTTTCCCCTTACTTCTGGCAAGTTGCCATCTAAAGGTGACTTTTCTATATTTTTGTTATGATAGAGGGTCCTTATTGGTACCATGTGAGAAATTACCTTGATGCCCTGGTAGGCTCCAAGTACAGTCCCATGCAAGCTCTCCCAGAGGACACAGCACAAATAGGATTGCAGACTATGCAGTAAAATGCTCAAATCACAGCTTCATTAAAAAACATAGCAAACAGCAAGGGGAAAAGAAGAGCAAGTTAACAGTTTAGTGTGTAAGTGAATTGGAAGAACTGCACTATCTGAATCAAGTGTGAGCAATTTCCATATATCTGAGCTCTCTTACATTGTTGAATCATCTCTTACATCGTTGAATCAACCTGTAGGACAGACACAGAGATATATATGCCTGGTCCCAACCAATTAGTTGGTTGAACAGCCATGGATTTTATTTTTGTTTCTGAAGTAGAGAACTTATGGTGTCTCCAATGTGTGGCTGACTCAAGGCCTCATGAATAATGAGTCAGTGCTTCGATGTCTCATATATCTGTGAATTCTGAATGTGTGGCTCCTTTTGTATATTTTGTGCCTCATGAACATTAGGTATCTTTTGACCCTTCGAACCCTTATATCTATATTTAACAACATATTCTCTATTTACTAACTAGTTATGTCTACTTAAAACATCTTAAGCGTTTTTGCCTACATTTTACTAACTAAAAGCATATTTATATTTTATAATAGAATTGCTCATTTACAAAAGTAAATATGTGTTACAATCCATATCATTTATTGGTGTATCCCTGACATATAGTAGGCACTCAATACATATGTGCTGAATGAGAGAATTGTGCTTTCTCTCTCCTTTTCTCCTTCTCCTCCTCCTGCATTTTCTCCTACACACACACACACTCTCTCTCTCTCTCTCTCACACACACACACACACACACACACACACACACACACACACTGGACAGGAATCCCAGAGATCTGGGTTCTGGTGTGACAGCATGCTTTTCACAAATACTTCTTGGTTTCCATTCCTTCAAATGTAAATAAAGGTAGAGTTTAGTAAGATGATCTTTGAGTTTCCTTCCAGGATTCAGAGTTTCATCAATAATTTCTTTATTCCTTTGCTCTATGAGGTTTCTTTGTGCTGTGGCTTTAATGTAGCCTATCAAACACATTTCAACAAAATCAAAAGCCTTTTGTTTTGCCCATCACCATTTCTAGGAGGATCACTGCCAAGATCCCAAAGTAGAGGAAATTTTTCCTATAGAACATAACTGAATTTTGTATTAAGCAAGCTAAAACCAGAGAAAGATTAGATTTTAAAACCTTTGAAAGTGAAGCTAGGAGAGGTGCCTCATGTGTATAGTCCCAGCTACTTGGGAGGCTGGAGTAGGAAGATAGCTTGAGCCCAGAAGTTCAAGACTGCAGTGAGCTAGGATGGCCCCACTGCATTCCAACCTGGGCGACTAACGGGACCATGTTACTTAAAACAAAACAAAAACAAACAAAACAAAGTACACAATCTTTAAAAGTGATATGAAATCAAAACAATAACAATAGGTAAGTCTATGGAAGTTTCCAGAGCTGTCTTTTTAATTACCAAAAAAACTAGAATAACATTCTTATGAAAGGATTAAACAACAATTAAATAACATTATGGATTGCCATCATTGTAAAAACAAGAATTAAAAGGCAATATAGGCTGGGCATGGTGGCTCACACCTGTAATCGCAGCACTTTGGAGGGCCAAGGCGGGCGGATCACCTGAGGTTGGGAGTTTGAGACCAGCCTGACTGACATGGAGAAACTCCATCTCTACTAAAAATACAGAATTAGCCGGACTTGGCGGCACATACCTGTAATCCCAGCTAGTCAGGAGGCTGAGGCAGGAGAATCACTTGAACCCGGGAGGCGGAGGTTGCAGTGAGCCGAGATCACGCCATTGCACTCCAGCCTGGGCAACATGAGCGAAACTCCGTCTTAAAAAAAAAAAAAAAAAAAAAAAAAAAAACCAATATAAGGTTGTTTATGTATTTCTTATCTATTTAGCTACTAAACTTCTGGAAAACATCTTGTTACTGAAGAACAAAAACATACACTATTCGGCCAATTAACCACTTACTGCTGTATTTCCCTTTTGTTCAAATTGCATATGAAGATACATATAGGTGACCTAATTTGTTTAATTTGCAGTATTCCCAAGATATAAGCTAGTGGTTGCCCATTAAAAGTCTCTTAGGCTGTGATCTTGAGATATGGAAAAGAGAGAAATTTTGAATTTTTGCTTAAAGCCTAGCATTCAAAGCTAAATAGGTATGGCCTATATCTTTCTGGAAGCCATATTATGTTAGACACTACTTTAAAAATAATAATTTTAGTTTAATATATTATACTAAAACATCGATACAAACTATTTGCCAGAGGATTTCTTCAGCTGCTTAGAATGAAGAAAAGTATCCATTAATAAATTAAGGGATTTTTTTTGTGTGTGTTTTAATTTCTTAAGGCTATGTTTTATATCATGCTTGCTTTAATAGTAGAATTAATACAGAATATAAAACTGAGAGTATAGGCATCACCTATTAATGCAAAAATTCAAGTTTTACATAGAACTAGGAGGTCCTGTAATGATAACTTCTAAAGTGTCTGCACTTTTCAAAGAAAAAAAAACCCTGTAAATTTACATCTCAGTTACCTTAATTAATATTAGAAGTTTGTACATGTGATGTGAATATATATGGAGTTGTGCCTAAAATACATTATAACCCAAGTATACTACTATCATTTACTAGTTGGTTCTTGTGAAATGGTGTTTCAAGAATATTGAACTATATAAATAATTGCACTAAAATTTTGGAGACAACATTGACACTGGACTTTAAAAGTAATTCTAGATATTAATTTTAATGCATTGTAGCTTGATCATAATTTAATTATTTTTTCCAACATTTTAAATTGACATCTTGAAAATAAACTATAGAATATCAAGAAATTCTGTGTTTATTAAGATATTTATATTTGGCCACATTATTGTGTGCTTATGAAGCTCATCTCAGCAGTGAGATGGAGAATATAGATAGGTCCAATCTTTTGATGCTTTAGCTACATATTCCATGAGCCAAATGACACTTTATACATACATACACTCAATATATTATTCATATTATATTTAATGGAGTTAATGGAATAATAATAAACTGGACATCAATGATACCTTTGTAATTTTGTTGTTCTCTTGGAGTAAGAGTGTTAGAAAATTAAAATTCCATTTCATTTTCTTTTCAAACAACTGCTATACACATAATAAAAACTGGGAGGCATCATTTAGAACTCTAAAGTACAAAAAAAAAAAAACAACACACAGTAACTACATACATTTATTAGCTGTGGAGTATATTAATTGTCCTAAATGCTCAATGTAGAATGTTAAAGTCTCTACTGTGACTTTAATAATATGTGGATAAAAGTCCATTGTCGTGCTTTCTAAAATTTTAAACAATATTGTTCTTTAAACACATTATTTAAATTAACAACCCATAATATAGTAAATTAACCTTGGTAAAGGAATTTTTTTTGTGACAGAGAAGAATGAAGCTTTTAGATCGGGAAGAAAAGTGAGTTAGTTTTAAAAAGGAAAACTTTTTAGGAAGGATAAAGGACATTCAGTGAAAGGAGTAACATGCATTCATCCTTTAAAAACACTGTTCTTTGATATGTGAGAGAGGAGGAAATAAAAGCAAAAAATGTCAGTGTTTTAAATCTGTCACTAAAAAATCATCTAAAAGTCCCAGAAGTCAACCAGGTGCATCAGTGCACACAGAAAACAATCTAACGTAAACCATAGTGTAGAGATTTTTAGTTTCTAGTCAAGAACCCAAAGTTCTTGAAGAGGATCCAATTACAAGTTTTGGGGAATAGGAAATCCTAATGAGTGTAGGACATCATGCTGACAGGAGGTGAGGATAATCTCAGATGTCTGGAGAAGCAATAGACAGTAAGTTAGGGCAGGAGTGAGGCAACAAAGCCTGAAAGAATCCCCACTAAGAATTAGTATTGCTAACTCGAGAATTTTAATTAAACAGAACAATTACAGTTGTCAATTGGAATAGATTCAGCATGTAAAACACCAGGAATCCATGACGATAATCAATCGGAACAAACACTATGATGAGCTGAATAAGAAGCTTACACTGTGGTCTAGGATTTGTCTTCTCCTAGGTCATTGTGCCCTACATCCCTGAGATGAGCATCATGCTCTCCAGGAGGGTCCCATCCTTCTGTTTGTAAGATTCGGTTGTATTTACGTTGGGGAAAACTCCACCTCCTACCAAGCTATAGGTCAAGGTTCAAAAGAGAGCTCCCTGGAAAATTCCTTGGTGCTTTGTTCACTGAAATGTTGTTTCAGGAGAGCATATTTCATCTTAATGGCTGTCATTGCTGGGAATCCAAACGCTAATTCCCAAGGCATTCTCAAATTATCATCTGTATCAGCTTCTGCCATAGTCATCCCCACCAGTGTCACCAACAATATTGTTACTAAGAACATAATTTTTAAAAAATGTTTGCTTTATTTTTTTGTCCTAAGGACAGTGATTTCTATAATGGCAACAATTGCAGTGATTTTCAAAATGTGATCTGGGGACCCTTGAGACCCTTTTAGTGGGTCTGTGGGCTAATATTATTTCATAATAATTCTGACACTTATTTTTCTTTTTCATTATTATTTTCAGATGACATTTATATTGCAAGAGATTGAATGCAGAAACAAGAATTCAGCTGTCTTTTATTAAACAAGACATTAGAGAGATTTGCAAAAATGTAAAACAGTGTCACTCTTCTTTTTATTTTAAAAATATAGCTATTTTTCATAAAATATGTATGCTAACATAAAATGGGTTTATTATTATTTTTAAAGGAATTAACTAATTTTTTTGTTTTACTCTATAATATGGTAAATGTCAATAGTTATAACCTACAGAAACACAAATTCTTTGGATCCTAAAGCTCCACCACCTAACGTGCTATAGATCAAGGTTCAAAAGAGAGCTCCCTGGAAAACTCCTTGGTGCTTTGTTCACTGAAATGTTATTTCAGGAGAGCATATTTCATTTTAATGACTGTCATTGCTGGCATCCAAACTCTAATTCCCAAGGCATTCTCAAATTGTCAACTGCATCACTTCATTACTTTTTAAGAGTATAAGCGGGTCTTGAGACCAGAAGGTTCAAGAACTGCTGTCTTAGGGTATATACCACACTAGTAATGTTCATTTATGTTCAAATGACTATTTTTCAAAGTATTTGGAGTATCTCTTCCTGCACACTTATGTTATGATCTAGATATACAAATCCATTTAATTCATTTTGCTGTTGATGTCTAGGGATTGGATTTTTTAATATTTGGTTCTACCATTAAATAAAATATTTTTACATAGTCCCAAGGTCAAATCAAATTATATCCAAAGAAATCTTTCTCCTTCATCCTAATAGCCTCTCTCACCTTAGAGTAATAGTTTTAAATGTTATGATGTATCCTTCTGTTGTTTATTATAGGCATATATGTTTGTATTCTTAACACCCTTCTATTAGATAAACAATAATGTGCTACATAACAATTTTCTCTATCTTGCCTATTTCACATATATATCTTAAAGATCATTTATAATATGTGGAGATTTTCCTCCTTTATTATTTCACAGCTGCAAAATACTCTGGGTTTTCTTCCTTTTCAGATTATTGCTCTGTAGTTCTTCCTTGTCTTGATAGCTGCCTGACAGTTTTGAAGAAGTTCACAAAATGCCACCTCAAAATATGTCACTGGGGGCACTTAGGGAACAGCAAATGCAAGGTGGGGTTTTCTCTGAATTCCCCATATTTGCCTATAGACAATCCCTCCAAAAGGAACTAGAGTGTCATCAGTCCCCTCCCCATCAATCTCATCACCCAGGGAAGATTAACTTGTATCACGGGAGAGGAGACTGGAAGTTGATACTATGCAGTCACCTATTCTTTGGAGGGACCATTCATCTTTTCCAAAAATAATTTCCTTTCCCCTACATTGCCTACATCCCCCTTCCTGTCTTCCCTATGAAGAGAGTATATAAACTTCTAGATCTCACTGGATTTGGGGGCATTCACTTCTTTTTCATATGATACCTCCATGAACAAAATACATTTTTTTTTTTTTTTGAGACAGAGTCTTGCTCTGTCTCCCAGGTTGGAGTACAGTGGCGCGATCCTGGGTTCACGCCATTCTCCTGCCTCAGCCTACCGAGTCGCTGGGACTACAGGCGCCAGCCTCCACGCCGGCTAATTTTTTTTGTATTTTCAGTAGAGACGGGATTTCACTGTGTTAGCCAGGATGGTCTTGATCTCCTGACCTCGTGATCCGCCCACTCGGCCTCCAAAAGTGCTGGGATTACAGGTGTGAGCCACCACGCCCGGCCACAAAATAAATTTTTGTGTCTTTCTCTTATTAATCTGCCTGCTGTCAATTTATTTCATACACTTAATTATCAAACCCTCAGAGGGCAGAGGGAGTCTTCCCTCTCCTACAGTTCCAGTCAGATTGTTTTCTAGTTGTTTTAAACATAAGGGTTGATCTAAGATGTCTGGCATACCATTACTGAAAATAATTACTAAAAATAGAATCAATAGTATAGTATTTGTTAACATGTTTTAAAAATATCAATAACTAAATTATTCTAGGACTTCCAATTCTTAAAATCTTCAAAATGTAGTTATATAAAATGATATAGATCAGTGCTGTCATACTCTCTGGTCCAGGGATGGATTTCTCCTATAATAATTCAAATTCTCACTAATGATGTGTAAGTTAGCAAATTAGTTGCCATGTTTGTTCAGTTGTGTATCACCACCAAAGAAGTAAGTTGCTAAATTAAATATAAATAAATACCTAGCCATAGAACTAGAGGAAGAGATTAAACAATGTATTGTTGGATCAAGAAATCATGTTTCAAAATTTAAACAAATGAATGACTTTTATAGTTCAAGTGTCTGTGAAGTCCAAAATAAAAATACAGACATTAATTGCACTACCTTATTGGTAGAAGAAATAGCAAGTACCTTAAAAAGTGCATATCATATTGGAATCAAATCTCTTGAAGGCTAGGCAATTCATCCTGACTGTGTTTTTCTTACCAAAGAGCTTAACATTGAACCATCAAAATATATTCACTTTACCATCTGGGACATTTTAATCAAACCTCTCATCTGTTCAATCACATATTTCACTTCAGAAAGAAGAACTTTCACTTCTGCCCTGTTTTTCAGAACTATCTGTATCTACCACTTTTCACATTAAGATGATCCTTCTCAAGCCATCAGAGAACTAAGTGACATCTGCAATGAAATGGCTTTACCAGTTTTGTCCTTTGGTAATTCTGTCATCTATTTTTGCTGGATCCAATCCCTGGAGACCATCCTGCCTTTCTAAGGGATGCTTCTCTCTTTCAGCTGCCTTCATGTCCTTTAATGCAATTGTTGCTTCTTTCTGTCCTGGTGTTGTGCTTTGGCAGTGGTCACACCCATGGAGCATAGACTTCTAACAAGGCACAAAGCATGACTTTGAGTTTTCTGTTGTAATTTGATGGAATTGGCCAGGCGCGATGGCTCATGCCTGTAATCCTGGCACTTTGGGAAGCCAAGGCAGGCAGATCACCTGAGGTCAGGAGTTCGAGACTAGCCTGGCCAACATGGCAAAACCTTTGGTAATTCCTTTGGTAGAACTTTCACTTCTGCTTTGTTTTTCAGAACTATCTATATCTACCACTATATCTACTAAAATATATCTATATCTAAAAATATCTATATCTACTAAAAATATAAAAATTAGCCAGGCGTGGTGGTGGGTGTGGTGGCGGGTGCCTGTAATCCCAGTTATTGGGGAGGCTGAGGCAGGAGAATCGCTTGAACCAGGAGGTGGAGGTTGCAGTGAGCCGAGATTGTGCCACTGCACTCCAGCCTGGGTGGCAGAATGAGACTCCGTCTCAAAAAAAAAAAATGGAATTAAGAAACATTGAAAAATATATACCATTCACTGTGAGAAAAAACTTCATCTCCTCCAACTGGGAATCTCAGTCCATTCTATGTATGAAGGTGATGGCCTGCAATAACCTTTTGAGGCTGCTATCATCCTATCCCTATTTTATGGGTGAAAAAATTGATGGACAGAGAAAGGGAGTATTTTCAGTATATCACTTAGAGAATCAGTGAGAGAGTCAGTCTATGAACTTTGTGGTGGTGGGTGGCCTTCCCTGTAGAAAGGATAGATTCCATGATCTTTTGTACCATCAAATAAAATACTTACAAACAAATGAGAACTAGCCATTTGTATTTGTTTTGTTTTAATAATGCAAATAAGATGTCATTCTAGACCTAAAAAAAATGTTTTTCTCCCTCTTGTTTCCAAATTTTAGGATAAAAGGCAAATAGAAATTTGTTCTTAGAGAACCCTGGACAAATTCTCTTTATGAGGGAGGATCAAACAATTTCACCATATCATCACCACACAATTAAATTTTGCCTTTCCTGTGAGAAACCAGCATGTATAGCAGTCTGCCTATTGAGTATCGTACTGAAATTAAGACAGATTAAAGTCTGTATGAAACTTTTTCAAAAGAGACTATTGAAAAATTGCAACTTATAGGTCATATAATGCCTGCAGACACCCTATATGTCTTTTGTCTAAAATGTCTGCCAACTTGCAGTTGACCATCATTGCTGTCTTGAAAGCAGTGATGAAGTAACATGAAGTAACTTTAGATAGGGAATTATGAGCACTCTCTGTCTAAAGTAGTAGCCCCAGTAGAAAGACCCTCTTTTTTCACCCTCCTAGAGGGTGGAAAATTTAGATCTGCCCAAGTAAAGAGCTGAAAAATCTCCTTGTGGAAAAGACATAAACGTTTAATTATTTGCAATACATTTTTTGAAAATGTAGCAGTTTAAACGTTAACATATCCTCATTCTTAGTTTTTGTTTTGTTTTGTTTTTGTCTTCCTTATTGCTTATTATCAAATAACCAAACTTAGGCCTAGCCCAGAGAAGGGAGTCACCCATTTCTGACTCCTGTGGACTGTTCTCCATGTAGGAAAGCAGTTATTAAGGGCTAAATTGTGTGCCTCCCCATCCCTAATAAATGAAGTCCTAATCCCCAGTACCTCAGAATGTAGCCGTAATTGTTTACAGAGTCTTCTTTTTGTTTTGTTTGTTTGTTTGAGACGGAGTCTCTCTTTGTTGCCCAGGTGGGAGTGCCACAGCGCGATCTGGGCTCACTGCAAGCTCCGCCTCCCGGGTTCACGCCATTCTCCTTCCTCAGCCTCCCGGGTAGCTGGGACTACAGGCGCCCGCCACCACGCCCCGATAATTTTTTGTATTTTTAGTAGAGACGGGGTTTCACCGTGTTAGCCAGGATGGTCTCGATCTCCTGACCTCATGATCCGCCCGTCTCGGCCTCCCAAAGTGCTGGGATTACAAGTGTGAGCCACCGCGTGTTGATAGAGTCTTTAAAGAGGCAATTAATGAAAATGAGGTAATTAGAGTAGGCCCTAATCCAATATGACTGGTTTCCTTTTAAGAAGAGGAAATTTGGGGCTAGGCATGGTGACTCAGGCCTGTAATCCCAACACTCTGGAATGGTGAGGTGGGAGGATAGCTTGAGGCCAGGAGTTCAAGACTCCATCTCTTAAAAAAATGTTTTTTAAACTACAAAATAAGAAGAGGAAATTTGAACACAGACATGCACAGAGGAAAGATGACCTGGAGACCCAGGGAGAAGATGCCATCTACAAGCTAGGAGAGAGAGAAGAAAGGAGGAGGAGGAGGAAAGGGAAGAGAAGAAGGAGAAGAAGAGGAGAAGAAGGAGGGAGAAGGAAGAAGACGAAGAAACTAATACTGCTATGTCTCAAAAAACAAAGAAACCACACCTTGATCTCAGACTTCTAGCCTCCAGAACTGTGAAAAAATTAATTTCTGTTGTGTAAGCCACTAGGTCTGTGGTACCTTGTTATGGCAGTCCTAGCAAACTAATACAACAGTCAATACATTAATACATTATAATGCTACATGTCCAATCCTTTGTCTCCTTATCATAGATACCACTAGCACTTACTAGTGGATCATAGATACCACTAGCACTTACCTCCGAGGCCTGGAAAAATAAATTAAGTAATGCATAGTATCTAGAAGATAGTACACACTCAATAAATGGCAGCTGATGACTAATGTTATTTTTTTCCCCAATGTGTCAAAAGCAAGATATAAGTACTGTATGGTTTAATCCTTGTGGGCAGATCATTAAATGCAGAGCCATAATGCAAATTTTGACATTCAGGAGTCCCTAACAGAGTATTAGAGCAAACTAAATCAAGAATTTTCAGATATACAGGGAAATAAGCAAGATGAATATGTGAATAACAAAATACTGAAAATAGAAAAAGTAGATGTGGCACTGAAGCAGGTTGTTCTGATATTCCACATTAGTGAAGAACCTACCAAGCTGCCTAAAACAGAGGGAAGGAGTACAGCCCTGGGAGCCCTTTGGAGATTGACATCCTACTCCATATTTGCTAGCCTGGTAACTTAAATACCTCAATGAGTGTGTAATTCTCTTGATTGTCTGCAATACGGAGATAATAATAAACTCCCACTTTTCTTACAAGTACTTTATGAGATGATGTCCACTGCTTCTAAGCATGTTCTTGGAACCTGGATGAGGTGTATATATGAAAGTTACTGTGAAATAGTCATTACAATTTACTTTTCCTTTCAACAAAATAAGCTTGAGAAATAAAAGTAAGCATAATTTTGTAAATGTTCCACCACAATGTAAGCTTCTCCAGGTCATATATTTTTGTATTTCCTGAGTTGAGCATACAGTAGTGGCTCAAATAAATAGTACATTAATGAAACTAGTGTTTTCTCAGATCTGTATCAAGTACCACTAGAGTTGTGGACAATGTTTATGAGGAGTTTATGAACTTTGGTTTTTTAAATGTTGGAACAGAGAATAAGAATATCATTCTCTTTTCTATTCTCTTTAAATATTTCTGATTAAGTGACTGGAAAGAAAAGTGTCAGTTTGGTGCTAGCAGATGTTTAAGGCCTCTCTAACACTTGTTAATCTTTCCTCTCTCTCTTTTTTTTTTTTTTGTTTTCAATTTTGTAACAAAGAACAGTTTTTAGGCTCTAAGTAGCAGACAGCAAGCATCATATAACTAGAATTGAATACTACTGTTTTATTTTATACTGTTTTATAGTTACCTTCTCTTTATGATTAGAGGTAGAAATTTTCCACTGGAATACTGATGTAAAGCTTTTAAAATAAATTGATTTCATTTTATACATAGTGTAGCTTGTATCCAAATACAGCAAAAAGAAAAAGAATTTTAAAGTGGTACTCACATAACTGAAGTTTGAACAATACTAAATAAAATAACCAATGTCATAAAACAGGAAATGGCAAAAGATACTATGGTTATACAGCCAGCCTTCTGTATATGTGGTTCTGCTTCCATGGTTTCAACCAACCAAGGATCCAAATATTTAGGGGAAAACATCAAAAATAACAACAATAAAAAAGTGACATAAAAAAACACAATATAACAACTATTTATATATCATTTGCATGTTTTAAATATTATGCGTAGAGATGATTTAAAATATAGGGAAGATATATGTGG
Source organism: Papio anubis (assembly GCF_008728515.1). Lineage (NCBI taxonomy): Eukaryota > Metazoa > Chordata > Mammalia > Primates > Cercopithecidae > Papio > Papio anubis. The sequence goes on from NC_044981.1 coordinate 27,673,427, forward strand.
GTTATATGCAAATACTACACCATTTTATACAACAGATTTGAACATCCAGGGTTTTTGGCATGCTAGAGGAATCAATTCCCTATGACACTAAAGACTACAGTATTTTATATTATCTTTATAAATTATATGTCTATATTATAAGAACATATAAATTATACTGTCTTTAATATTAACTATAACTGCTATAGGAATTCGGAAAGGGTAAATATTCTGGAATGCTGCAATTTGAGAAAATTTTTTGGAAGAGATATGGCAAGGCTCAACCTTGAAAGAAAGGGTTGTATTATCCATTACAGTGTAACACATTATCCCCCAAATATAGCAGCTTTAGTAAACAGTTATTACCTCTCAGAGTTTCTGAGGGTCAGGAATCTGGGAGCAGCTTAGCTAAATGGTTTTTACTCAGTGTCTATCTCTCATGAGGCTGCAGTCAATGACTGTGATTACCTAAAAGCTTGACTGGGACTGTAACTTCCAAGTTGCAAGAAGAGGCTCACTTATGTAACTGTTGGCTAGAGGACTCATTTTCTTCCACACGTCTCTAGAGGGCTACTCTTAATAAGCGCTGGCTTCCTTCCTCTGCAGTGAGTGATCCAAGAGAGATTGGCAATGATGGAAATCTCTTATCTAATCTTGGAAGTGACATACCATCACTTTTGCCATATTCTCACCAACCCTGGTGCAATGTGGAAAGGGCTACACAAAGGTGCAAATATCAGAAGCCATCTTTTAGGCTGTTTCCACAGTACACACTGAAAAATGTGTCTCTCAGCCCTTACAGGCATAATATCACCTGGGGAGTTTCAAATATACCAGATGCGGGCAGGCCCAGTGGCTCATGCCTGTAATCCCAGCACTTTGGGAGGCTGAGGTAGGCGGATCACTTGAGGTCAGGTGTTTGAGACCAGCCTGGCCAGTATGGTGAAACCCTGTCTCTACTGAAACTACAAAAAAATAAAATAAAATAAAAAATAAGGCATGGTGGTGGACACTTGTAATTCCAGCTACTCGGGAGGCTGAGGCAGGAGAATTGCTTGAACCTGGGAGGCGGAGATTGTTGTCAGCCAAGATTGGGCCACTGCACTCCAGCCTTGGCAACAGAGCAAGACTTCATCTGGAAAAAGAAATGTGTGCATATACCAGATGCTCAGGCCCCGCTCCTAATCAATTAAATCAGAATCTCTGCAGTAGGGTCTAGTTAATAGTATTTTTTCCCCCACAAACTTCTACCAACGATTGTGATGTATGATTAAAGGGGACCATTAGTTGAAAGAAGAATGAGAAATAGGGAATATAAACCTGATAAATAGGCCAGGCGCGGTGGCTCACACCTGCAATCCCAGCACTTTGGGAGGTCGAGGCAGGCAAATCACCTGAGATCGGGAGTTCTCGAGACCAGCCTGACCAACATGGAGAAACCCCGTTTCGACTAACAATACAAAATTAGCTGGGCGTGGTGGCGCATGCCTATAATCCCAGCTACTCTGGAGGCTGAGGCAGGAGAATCACTTGAACCCGGGAGGCGGAGGTTGCAATGAGCCGAGATTGGGCCATTGCACTTCAGCCTGGGCAACAAGAGCTAAACAAAGAGTCCTCATACCCTGACTCACCCTGGGAGGTTTTCCTTCCTTCTATCCTTTCTGAAAGGTTGAGCAAAGAAACAAACAACAACAAAAAACAAAAACAAAAAAACTGATATATCATTGAAAGGGCCATTTGATTATTACCTAATTAGTGGATAATGTACTACGCAAGGAAATATGAGAGATTTTGCTGTCTTGCTCTGAGACAGGTAGAAATAAGGTACTGATCTAAAGAAGTTGCAGAACACCGGCCAGGTGCGGTGGCTCACGCCTGTAATTCCAGCACTATGGGAGGCCGAGGAGGGCGGATCACGAGGTCAGGAGATCGAGACCATCTTGGCTAACATGGTGAAACCCTGACTCTACTAAAAAATACAAAAGATTAGCCGGGCGTGGTGGCGGGCGCCTGTAATCCCAGCTACTCCGGAGGCTGAGGCAGGAGAATGGCGTGAAACCGGGAGGGGGAGCTTGCAGTAGCCGAGATCTGGCCACTGCACTCCAGCCTGGGCGGCAGAGCCAGACACCCTCTCAAAAAAGAAGTTGCAGAACACTGAAAGTCAGAAGTAGGGACATGCATCACATGGTGGGCATGGCTTTAATATTTGAGACAGTCTTATTTGTCACAGGCCCATGTTTGTGGTGTTTCTAATGCTCCCAACTGGACGCAGATTCAAAATTCGTGATTCTCCCACCAGCATTTGCTTAGTTAAGGAAGCTGTGGGGAACGGGTACTATTCTGGGAAAAAAGGCAGCTGTTGAGAGTGAAAGACCTTGAGTTCCCATATCTTTAGGGAAGAGTCTGGCACTTCTTTGGGATTCTTCATACCCTGACTCACCCTGGGAGGTTTTCCTTCCTTCTATCCTTTCTGAAAGGTTGAACAAAGAAGTAATGACATGTGGAGTACCTTGCATATTATCCCTTTAAATTCCAGGAACAGGGGGTTAAGATGGGTACAGCTGATCACACAAAACCCACAGCTTTCTACAGCTACTAAAAATTTGAAATTTAGGACAATACTATCCAAAGCTACTACAGTGTGATATAAGGTCCTGTACATTCTTGAGGCTGCTTCCCCATTTCTGTTACTCCACTTCCAGTTACTGTTCTCCTTGTTCCCTCAGTTCCAGCCACGCTGACCACTTTGCTGTTCCTTGACTAATACCAGGTATCTCTCCTTCCCACAAACACCTCAGGGCCTCTTTACTTACTCATTTTTTATTCTGCCTACAATCCCCAAAGGCCCACTCCCTCATCTCCTCATCTTTTTTAAAATTTCAACTTCTTGATGAACATTCTATGATTATGTTATTTAAAATAAGAAATACAAAGCCTATCTTTCTTTTCTGCTTTATTTTCCTCCCCAACATTTAATATTATCTTACATCATAAAAGATATATATATATATATAGTTCCCTTATTAGAAAATAAACTGTGAGTGCATAACTTTTTGTCTGTTTAGTTCACTGTAATATTTCTGGTCGGCGGCCGGGCGCGGTGGCTCACGCCTGTAATCCCAGCACTTTGGGAGGCTGAGACGGGCCGATCACGAGGTCAGGAGATCGAGACCATCCTGGCTAACATGGTGAAACCCCGTCTCTACTAAAAATACAAAAAAATTAGCCGGGCGTAGTGGCAGGCGCCTGTAGTCCCAGCTAATTGGGAGGCTGAGGCAGGAGAATGGCGTGAACCCGGGAGGCGGAGCTTGCAGTGAGCCGAGATCGCGCCACCGCACTCCAGCCTGGGCGACTAAGCAAGACTCCGTCTCAAAAAAATAAAAAAATAAAAAAATTAAAAAATATATATATGTGTGTGTGTGTGTGTATATATATATATATATTTCTGGTCTAGAAGAGTTTCTGGAACACAGCATGTGCTCAACAAGTATCTACTGAAAATAAAAAGGAACTGGAAAACAGCACTGCATGGGCGGAGCTTTGTGATTCAGTTTGATAGATAGGTGAGGGTGCCCTAAGCCTTTCAAGTGTTGAATAAATATATAAGATTCCTCTTTAATGTACATGAAATATGTGTATAATCATAATTCACAAAGTATTCTCACTGATCCTTACAACACTCACACGACTATGAATTGCTGTTATCTCCAACTTACAAATATAGAAGCTGGGTGTCAAATAAACCAAAATCTTGACCTCTTGAAGTGGTCATTTGTTTTAGGAGTTGGTCTCCTAATTTCAAAACTGAATACCAGTGTAAGTCCCATAGGCCAACCTTAAAAGAGAAGATAGGTAATGTGGGTTAAAAATAGATTACAAAAAATTTTTAAAAAGAAAAATGGATTACAAAACAAAAATATTAAAGACAAATAGAAGACTATCTAGAAACAAATTGTATTTCTGAGATTATTGGGTCTAACAGGACGAAAATTATAAAGATACAGGAAAGACAAGATCTCTGCTTGCTCATAGGCAGGGTGTATATGTGTGGGAATGGTTCAAACAGGAAGGAATTCTGGAGAAGCTTCAAGACAGGAAAACAATGCATATTGTAATAGACATAAAAAAGGTTTCAGGGGAAGTAAGACTTGGGATGGTCCTCAAAGTGTGGACAAAAAGTGACTTTACAGAAATGGAGGACAGCTATAAGAAACATTTCAGGAAATAATAATTGTACTTTGAAAGCCTAATATTATTTCATTCCTTGACTGTATCAGTAACAGTACTAATTTCAGATTGAATAATGTTGGCGGATCTAGTAAAGCAATAGACTTCTTCTTTCTTTCTTTTTTTTTTTTTAGTTGGAGTCTTGCTCTGTTGCCCAGGCTGGTGTACAGTGGTGCCATCTTGGCAGACTGCAACCTCCTCCTCCTGGGTTCAAGTGATTATCATGCCTCAGCCTCTGGAGTTGCTGGGATTACAGGCATGTGCCCACCAGGTCTGGCTAATTTTTTTTGTATTTTTAGTAGAGACAAGGTTTCACCATATTGGTCAGGCTGGTCTTGAACTCCTGATCTTGTGATCTGTCCACCTTGGCTTCCCAACATACTGGGATTACAGGCATGAGCTACAGCGCCAGCCTAGCAATAGACTTCTGCAAATGTTTCTAGCAACATTTTGGAAGTTGGAGAGAAGACAGTCACTGGTTTTGTCTGCAGACTTGGCTCCTTAACTGTGCTTGGCGCCTAAACTGTCCTTGGCTCTCTGAGCTCATAAATTCAGCCTAGATTTTGTGCTTTTCATTCACATAGGCCCATCTAAGACCTCCAGCTTTTTAATGAGAAAAGATTGATTAATACCTAGAAAAACAACAAAGGTGTTAAGTTTCATGATTCTGGTATCTGATAGTCTGTAGCACAATTGGGACTTGTATTTCCACACTGATTACTGGAAAAGGCAAAATGGTTTTCCCAGCCTAAACACTGGGAGACTGCACTTCTGTCATGGAGAAAAGGCCTTCCCATGACTCTCCTGCCTTCACATTTCAAAAATATTGCCTTTTTGTTTATAATTTCCCCCTTATTACAGAAAAAACCAGTAAGGAGAATATAAAGTGAGATGAAATGTGGAGCTGACTCAGAAAAGAAACTGACCTACATTCTAAACTCTTAATCAAGGAAAATTTTGATCATGTTAAAAGTATAGTAAACAGAAATGCCATTCTTTATAGTGGTGAGACATTAAAGGTGAGAGGAAAGCATGAAGCATAATCAAGTTACATCTTAGAGGAGCTTCATAAGACAGGTGTGAAAGTCGGGAGAAGTGTGGAGTACTTTGGTCTACCTAGGACAAATGTAAAAGAAATTAATTAGTAGAAAAATTCCATCTGCCAGCATGGCATGTGGATTAGCAAGGAATGATCCAGACCTCATTTCTAACTGGTGGGAAGAGGTGATGTAAATTGGTTCTTATTTCTTTCCTTCTTCTTTCTCCATTTTAATCTCAATACCTTTAGGTCATTTTGTGCAAATTAGGCCTAAAGTGGAGGTAGCAAGAAAGCACATTCCCAGCATTCATGTTACAAAAGAAAAATTGAAAGAGAATGCCACCTGGATTACATGCTAGTCACTGAGCATCCTACCAGGAGGCCTGAAAATTGTGGTGCAACCTGTAAAACGTCCAATGATATTTCAGTAGAGGTTGATAGGACTTTTACTTTAAAGAATACTTGGTTTTCTAGACAATAACTTACTCAACAGGGGATCCTCAGCGTTGAAATTGAGTCCGGATAAGTGAAATACGCACAATAAAACTCCCGTTTTGTGTATTTGACGTTTGTAACATAAAATTCTTGGTAGCAGATAATATTGGAAATATCATAAGGCCACAATGTATCTACTGCATAAATTAAGAAGCATTTATGAAAGGCTTTAGGTTAAAGCTAACTGAACGTTTCAAAACTAGGGATAAACGAACGTCAGTTGTTTAGGAAGTGTGGGTATCTCTGAAAAGAGTCTTTAGGGTGTGGGTCAGGAGAACCTGGTGGAGTTCCAAGTGGACGAACCAGAGAGGAGCTGACTTGGAGCTCGTGTACTTGGTGACGGCCTTGGTGCTCTCGGACACCGCGTGCGTGACAGGCGAACAGCCGTCTGGATCTCCCTGGAGGTGATGGTCGAACGCTTGTAATGCCCCAGGCGGGAAGCCTCGCCAGCGAAACGCTCGAAGATGTCATAACGAAGGTGTTCAAGATCCCCATTGCTTTGGAAGAGATGCCGGTGTTGGTGGACCTGCTTCAGCACCTTGTACAAGTACACGGTGCAGCTCTCCTTGCGGCTGCGCTTTCGCTTCTTGTCTTAGTAATAGCCTCCTTGGAATCCTTTTTCAGGGCTGGGGCTGACTTGGTGGGGTCAGGCGTGCTGTAATTTAACTGCAGAAAAGGTACAAAGAATAGGAAAAAGCGGCCGGGCGCGGCAGCGCGTGCCCGTAATTCCAGTAGTTTGGGAGGCGGAGGCGGAGATGGGCGGATCACTTGAGGTCAGGAGTTCCAGAGCAGCCTGAACAAAATGGCGAAACCATGCCTCTCCAAAAACATCTAAAAAATTAGCTGGGCGTGTGATGCACGCCTGTAATCCCAGTTACTGGGGAGGCTCAGGGAGGAGGATCGCTTCAGCCAGGAAAGAGGTTGCGGTGAGCCACGATCGCGCCGCTGCGTTCCAACCTGGGGGCAAAGCCAGATCCTGTCTCAAGGAGAAAAAAAAAAAAAGTGGCCGGGCGCGGTGGCTCACGCCTGTAATCCCAGCACTTTGGGAGGCCGAGGCAGGCGGATCGCCTAAGATCAGGGGTTCGAGAGCAGCATGACCAATATAGTGAAACCCCGTCTCTACTAAAAATTACAAAAATTAGCCGGGCTGTGGTGGCTGGCGCTTGTAATCTCAGTTACTCAGGAGGCCGAGGCAGGAGAATCACTTGAACCCAGGAGCGGACGTTGCAGTGAGCCGAGATGGCACCACTGCACTCCAGCCTGGGCGGCAGAGGGACACCATGTCTTTAAAAAAAAGAAGAAGAAAAACCTGTGCGTTGTAACGTCCTATTCACGAATTCTTATGCAAATGAGGTGATTAATACATTAGTGTGTAGGACTGGTGGCGATTCTAGATGACGTCATATGCATTTTTGTCCAATCCAAAGAAACGTGTTTCATAACAGCGATTCCATTGGTTTAAATAAAACTGTAATTTGAGCCAATGGCACAGCTTTATTTTCGCGCCCAGTATTGACTATAAGTAGTGGAGTTCTGGCAAAGTTCTCTAATCTCTTCTCAGTCTGTCTACCGATCGTTTCTTCGTCATGTCGGGACGCGGCAAGCAGGGAGGCAAAGCTCGCGCCAAGGCCAAGACCCGCTCTTCTCGGGCTGGTCTCCAGTTTCCCGTGGGCAGAGTGCACCGGCTGCTCCGCAAGGGCAACTATGCTGAGCGTGTCGGGGCCGGCGCCCCGGTGTATCTTGCGGCGGTGCTGGAGTACCTGACCGCCGAGATCCTGGAGCTGGCGGGCAACGCCGCCCGCGACAACAAGAAGACCCGTATTATCCCGCGTCACCTGCAGCTGGCCATCCGTAACGACGAGGAGCTCAACAAGCTGCTGGGCAAAGTGACCATCGCTCAGGGTGGTGTCCTGCCCAACATTCAGGCCGTGCTACTGCCCAAGAAGACCGAGAGTCATCACAAGGCCAAGGGCAAATAATGTCTCCATAGCGTCACTTTCCAATACAACGGCTCTTTTCAGAGCCACTTACTATTTCTGCGGGAGAGCTGGGCCACTCGTTAAACATTCGGAACGTTTACTGTGAAAAGAAAAGCATTTTTCATCTAAAGCTTAGTAATGACTTTAGGGAAAACCTTACAGGATTCAGGTGACTTGTTTAAGTCAGAATGTGAACAAGTCATTTAATACAGGGCTTACAAGAGTGTTCGCTGTGTTTATTCATCGCGGGTTATATGTACTAGAGCCAATGAGAAAAAGATCCAGGGCCAGGCGCAGTGGCTCACGCCTGTAATCCCAGCACTTTTGGAAGCTGAGGCGGGAAGATCGCTGAAGCTCATGAATTCGAGATCTGCCTAGGCATCATAGCCGATACAAAAATTAGCCGGGCGGCGTGGTGCATACCTTTAGTCCTAGCACTTCAGAGGCTGAAGTGAGACAATCGTTTGAGTCGGGGAGGCTGAGGCTGCAGTGATCCGAGCCCGCGCCACTGCACGCCAGCCTGAGTGACAGAGCGAGACTCTGACTCGGGTAAAGAAAAAAAGGAATCCAGTACAGAATGATAGTCATATCAAATTGGCTATATCAATGCCGAACACAGTAACGCCGAAGTAGCTGGCGCCTAAGTGGCTTAAACGCGGAGAAACCACGTACTGATGGTGGAACAAAACTGACCAATCAGATTATAGAGCGGGGCTTTTAAAATTTAAGAAGCTTCTTTGTAGCTACGCGTCAGACAAAAAGTTTGACACCAACTTCGAAAGCTGCCTGCCTGATGTAACACATTGTGCACAGCAATTTTTTAGAGATCTCTGGGTGGCTCTGAAAAGAGCCTTTGGGGCTTTGTTGCGGTTTTCACACGCCAGCTTCCTACTTCTTTTTGGCAGCCGCCTTCTTGGCCTTTGCAGCTTTAGGTTTTGCTGCTTTGGGCTTAGCGGCTTTGGGCTTTGCCGCTTTCGGCTTAACTGCCTTAGGCTTGGCAGGACTCTTGGTTGCCTTTTTCGGTTTGGCCGCGGCCTTGGCCTTCTTAGGGCTCTTCGCCACTTTTTTGACGCCAGCCGCCGCGGGTTTCTTCGCCTTCTTCGGAGTCTTCTTCACTGCCTTTTTCGCCCCTGCAGCCTTCTTGGGCTTCTTAGGCGTGGCCCCCGCGGGCTTCTTAGCTTTAGCGGCGCCTGTCTTCTTGGCTTTGGGTTTAGCTTCCCCGGAGGCCGCCTTCTTGTTGAGTTTAAAGGAGCCAGAAGCACCAGTGCCCTTGGTCTGCACCAGGGTGCCCTTGCTCACCAAGCTCTTGAGGCCCAGCTTGATGCGGCTGTTATTCTTCTCCACGTCGTAGCCACCGGCCGCTAAGGCCTTCTTAAGGGCTGCCAAAGAAAGGCCATTGCGCTCCTTAGAAGCAGCCACAGCCTTGGTGATCAGCTCTGAGACTGGGGGCCCAGTCGGTTTGCGCTTAGCCGCGCCAGCGCCGGCCGCCTTCTTAGTTGCCTTCTTCTTAGCGGGGGATTTCTCCACAGGCGCTGGGGTGGCTGTTTCGGCAGGAGCGGTTTCCGACATGGTGGCAAGAAACTGCTAGAAGAGAATAAGCTCAAAATCCAAAGAGCAAGTTTTGCATTGCTGCTATGCTCGGGCCCCGGGCTTATATAAGCCGGCGCTGCCCTGTGATTGGTGGAGCGTCCAATCCGCCGCCCTCTGGCCGCCGCCGCTCGCTGTTGGACTCCCAAATTGTGTTTGTTAGTCCTCAAAATTTGATTAAATGCTTAACAACGGTACAGAATTTGGCACTTTGAAGCTCCAAAGGAGGAAAACAGCCTCCAGGTTCACATACTTGTTTGTGTTTTCACGAATCTCGTGCAATTGATGAAAGATATTTTTAAAAATCCCTTCTGCTTTTCACAAGAATCCAATGGGCTGAGGGCATCATGTTAGTTAGTAGCGTGTCGCGATAAATTTCTATTAAGTATCCGGTGAAAGTTATTTTTTAAAATTTGCCCATGAGTTCACGCTTTGATTTTTGCAAGAGAAAAGACACTGGGTTCCTTGGTTTGGGCATGAACTTTGTTTCTAACTGTATCAAGTAACACAGGCACGGGACAGCTGGTTGCCTACAGCCCCAACTTAACCACACAGACTTGACTTTACAAACTGGTTCTGTGTCCTAGGAGTTTCCATGTGCTGATGTCTTTACAGAATGGGATTTTGCAGCTTGGAAAAGTTCCACGGTCAGAGTGACTTCTTCTGCATTGCAGCACCAGTAATTCAAGTCGCTTTGACTTAAGAATCCAACTACCCAGATTCAAATTCAAACTTAAATGTGTTATGTTTTCTAATTGAAGTGTTTTCCCTTTTTAGTTCCTGGGCAAATCCATTAAAAAGGGGAAGAAAAATAACATAGATAATTCAATTTAGAGAAAATTCAAACCTGCGGAAAATTATTCAAGAGCGCCCTGTCATCTTCAAATACACAAACTGTTTAGGGGACCCAGGATTCTGTTAGGTTTTCAAAATGTTCTCACTGCTCCCCCTGAATCTCCACCCACATTTAACAAGCTGCACCGTCAGGAGTACTCTCTTCTATAAGCAGCCAGGATACATCAATATGGGTATTTTTGTGTGTTTAAATGCTAATATTTTAGAAGAATATCTGGCTATTGACTGAAAAGATTGGATTGGATATTGAGCGACTTCAGGTTATAAAAGTTCAGAGGAACTCAGGAAAACACAGGCAAATACATTGAGGTTGAAATAAATGGTGAAGTTTACGATTTATAGGATGTGGAGGGGATTGGACAGGATGCCTGGATGATAAAAATGATCAAATAATGATTTGGATTCCTAATGAATTCAACAGTCACTTATTTCTCACCCTTGAAATGCTGTGCAAGAAAATTTAAAGTAGCCAACACATTTCATCTTCTCTCTAAGAACTCCTGGAGAGGTTGGCAGACTATGGCCAAATCTGGACAATGGCTTGTTTCTGTATGGCCCTCAAGCTAAGAAGTGTCTTTACATTTTAACAGTATTGTTTAAAACAAAAACAAAAACAAAGGCTGGGCACGGTGGTTCATGTCTGTAATCTCAGCACTGGGGAAGACCGGGATAGGAGGGTTGCTTGATTTCAGGAGTTCAAGACCAGCCTGGGCAACGTGGTGAAACCTTATCTCTACTAAAAATACAAAAAATATTGCTGGGTGTGGTGGTGCATGCCTGTAGTCTCAGCTACTTGGGAGACTGAGGTGGGAGGATCACTTGAATTCAGGGTGTCAAGGCTGCAGTGAGCAGTGATAGCACCACTGCACTCCAGCCTGGGCGATGGAGCAAGATGCTGTCTCGAACAAGCAAACAAACTAAAAACTAAAAAGAAAGTGTGACAGAGACTATATATGGCCTTTAAACTCCAAACTATTTATTATCTAGCCCTTTTGCTGTGTTATAAATTTATCCACAGAGACACAGATATTGTATAGGCCTCTTACCAAACAATGCAAATTGAGAACTAAAGAAAGGGAGATCTTCACAAGAAAATGTTCTAACCAAGCACTTTCTGCTGTTCCAAACACAAAACTTAGAAGGTCCAGGAGAAAAAAACCCCAAAACTCCATGCATAGTGGGAGCAGGGGTATAACAATAAGGGCTGACACTCATTCAGCATTTACTACCTGCCAGGAAGTAATCTTAAATATGTTCTACAGGTTTCTATTAATTTGCCACATTTACAGCTATACAGCATGAGGCCCAGATAGAGAATGAATAACTTGCCAAAGGTTATACAGCTATGAAGTGGCAGCTCTAAATTTTAAACCTAGAAACATGGCCTCAGCTCCATTATGGAGGGAAAATCCTTGAAGAGGTGAGAAGAGAACTATCTTTGAAGCTTGGAAGAGGCAGTGTCAAGTTGTTCCTACACCTAGCAGACAGCCACTAAAAGAGCTCTAAGTTAATTGTGGAAAGAGGCTTCTGGCCCCATGGATCAAAAGTGGTTTTTTGTTGTTGTTGTTGTTGTTGTTGTTTTTCTGAATCAAATCTTAAGTTTCCGAAAACTGTATATGCTTATCCAACTCTTTAAATGTGAGGACTTTTTTGCTCATCTGTGGTGATGGATATCACAAAAATTATGCACAGACCTTTTCTTCTTTCTTTCCCTTCCTTCCTTTTTTCTATTTATTTATTTATTTATTTTGAGATGGGGTCTCACTCTGTCACCCAGGCTGGCATACAGTGGCCCGATCTCAGCTCACTGCAACCTCAGCCTCCCGAGGAGCTGGGATGTTTTTGAGATGGAGTCTAGCTCTGTAGCCCAGGCTGGAGTGCAGTGGTGCAATCTTGGGTTCAAGCGATTCTCCTGCCTCAGCCTCCCAAGGAGCTGTGATTACAGGCGCCCACCACTATGCCCAGCTAATTTTTTGTATTTTTAGTAGAGACGGGGTTTCACCATGTTGGCCAGGCTGGTCTGACCTCGAGATTCGCGCACCTCCTTCCTTCCTTCCTTCCTTCCTTCCTTCCTTCCTTCCTTCCTTCCTTCCTTCCTTCATCAATTATCCTTAGTGATCCTGTGTTTTATGTGTGGCCCAACACAACTCTTCTGCTTCCAATGTGGCCCAGGGAAGCCAAAGGGCTGGACACCACTGCATGCCTCTTTGCAAGAGTGAATCCAATATGAGAAAGAAGGGAAGGCACAGATACATGGCTGAGCTGGCTGAGAGCACTCGGGAGAAAAACTGCCTTCACATCTCTGCCAAACTCTAAACAGCTGAAAATACTGGACAAGTTTGGTTAGAAACCAGGAAGAGCTTTAAATACCACTTGAAGTTGAATACCCAGACTGATTCTCTCGGAAAAACCAAACCAAACCAAACCAAACCAAACAAAGCAAAAAACAACAACAAAAAAAACACCTCATGAAAATCCAACTCCACAATCTATGACAAACATATTGTGAAATGACAGGAAAATACTTTTTAAGGTCCACTTACAGAGCTAAAAGTTCATTTCACAGATGACAGCATGCGGTAGGTTAAAGTATCCCTCTTCAGAGGCCCACTACCTCACACATGACTTGCTAAACATTACATTGAAACAGAACAAAAGTGTTGAGCTTTTGGTCAAAATTGTTACTTGTGTGGGGTACAAATGGCAACTTTGTTACATGCATATGCTCCATGGTGGTCAAGTTACATGGGGTATACGAGAGCTAAATAGCTTACATTGTACAAATTAAGTAACGTATCATTCATTCTTTCCTCCCTTCTGAGTCCTGATTGTCTATTGTTCCACTCTCATGTGTGCAGTTTTTAGAGCCTGATTTTTGGTTTTTGGTTTTTTTTTTTGAGAGGGAGTCTGGCTCTGTAGCCCAGGCTGGAGGATAGTGGCGCGATCTCGGCTCACTGCAACCTCCGCCTCCCAGGTTCAAGCAATGCTCCTGCCTCAGGCTCCGGAGTAGCTGGGACTACAGGTGCGTGCCACCCTCCCGGCAATTTTTTTTTTTTCAGTAGACGGTTTCATCGTGTTAGCCAGGATAGTCTCGATGTACTGACCTTGTGATCTGGCCGCCTCGGCCTCATAAGAGCCTGTGTACACTCACTATATTACTTGTTCCCTTCCTTAGGAGCAGATAGACAAGCAGGAAACACATTCCTCAAAGAACAGGAATACTTTTCAAAAGTTAAACTTCATCTGCACAATTGTCCCTATGACATCTGTCTTTTTTGAATGGTAATCCTTATCAGTAGGAGCAGGTTCTGCATGTGGAATTGATTTAGCATACCAACAGCCTGTGACCTAACTCCTGCGTTAGTGTGTTGAGCCACGACTACGTTTTGTCCACAACTTGTAACTAACATGGATTTAAGACACGTCTCAAAATCTACAGCTTCCTTTCGGTGACAATTGAGGGGCTCTGAAAAGAGCCTTTTGGGGTTGGACAGACTTTTTGGGATGATAGAAAAACATTTATGCCCTCTCCCCTCGGATGCGGCGCGCAAGCTGGATGTCTTTGGGCATAATAGTGACGCGCTTGGCGTGAATGGCGCACAGGTTGGTGTCCTCAAATAGCCCCACCAGGTAGGCCTCGCAAGCCTCTTGCAGCGCCATCACCGCCGAGCTCTGGAAGCGCAGGTCGGTCTTAAAGTCCTGTGCGATCTCCCGTACCAAGCGCTGAAAAGGTAGCTTCCGGATTAGCAGCTCAGTGGACTTCTGGTAGCGGCGGATCTCGCGCAGAGCCACGGTGCCGGGGCGGTAGCGATGGGGCTTCTTGACTCCACCGGTGGCCGGAGCACTCTTGCGAGCCGCCTTGGTGGCCAGCTGCTTGCGCGGCGCTTTGCCGCCGGTGGACTTGCGAGCTGTCTGCTTTGTCCGTGCCATTGCTAAGTAGGCCTAACTACTCAACACAAATGAGAGAAAAAAAACTGATCATCCCTGTATTTATAGCTGCCCTCGCGTTCTGATTGGACAGTAGACTGTGGCATGCCACGTCTCACACACGGAATTGGCTCCCAGTTTAATCTGCCAGTGAAAGGGAGACATTCCGCCTCAGCTTTGGGTCAAGAAACGTAAAATGGTTTTGATAGCTAAAGAAAAACAAAAACGGAAACAAAAAATCCCCCTAAACTCTAGGAATTTTCATGCATCAAAATCCTGTTTAAATGTAAGCTTGAAAAATTTAAACTTGCCTTGCACTATTTGAATTATGTGGTGTCATTATTGGTTTGACAAAAAGTTAAGGAACGTGAAGGAAAAGTGAAACTAGAGTAAATTTTTAAGTGGAGGCATTGAAGGGGATATGAAACTCAAGCGTTGTAGGTATGCCAGTATTTCTCAAATTTAAACGTACTTAAGAATGTTTTAGAAGTTGGCCGACTTTTTCTGTAAAGGGCGATATTGAGGCATTTTGAGCGTTGCGGACTAGTGTCATAGTTACACAGCCCTTGCATTCATAGCGGGAAAGTAATCGACACAAGGTAAATGAGACCGGATGTTCCACTGTGACTTGCAAAAACCGGAGGCGTTATAAATTTGGCCGTCTATCAGAGAATACGACACTTTTAACCACTAAGTAATGCTGAAAGGGGCACCGAACCGCAATAAACCTTAGAGACTGCTTATGTAGAATCGCTAATTTGCCAAAACTGCCATACGTTTAGATGTTCTTAGGACATTAAGGCTCTAGTCTACAGCCCTTTCACAGATTTCATGGGTGGCCCTGAGAAGGGCCTTTGAGGAATGGGATAAGTAAGGAAAACACTCAGCCGCCAAAGCCATAGAGGGTGCGACCCTGGCGCTTGAGCGCGTAAACCACGTCCATGGCCGTGACTGTCTTGCGTTTGGCATGTTCCGTGTAGGTAACTGCATCGCGGATCACATTCTCCAAAAATACCTTAAGAACTCCGCGCGTCTCCTCGTATATAAGGCCTGAGATGCGCTTAACGCCTCCACGCCGTGCCAGGCGTCGGATGGCTGGCTTGGTGATACCCTGAATATTGTCGCGCAGGACTTTGCGGTGGCGCTTAGCGCCTCCTTTGCCCAGACCCTTCCCACCTTTGCCGCGCCCAGACATATCTTGTACTAAGTAAAATGCAACACAGCGAGTCTCGCAGCAGTACTTGTACATATAGTGATAAATCGGACCTGATTGAGAACTGTCCACACCAGCTGCATCCGGTCAGTCAATCGCAGACCCTGCCAACGACTTCAGGAAAAAAATGGAAAGGGCGGTGCTTAAACTCCAGATTCTGAAAATGATGCCCAATTAAAAATTACTGAGCTCATCTTGCCCTTCCACAGTGTTTTAGGTTGACCGCCGCTGCAACGACATTCCTTTGGCTGGATCGTTGCAGCCTGTTTTTCCTGTCACCTCTTAGCATCGATTGCTGTAGTGCTTTGTGGCTGCTGGAATCAAGTGGCGCCATCTCTAGAGGGGTAATCACAGTCGTTTCGGGCAGTTGTGAAATCGTGTGTAGAAACTGCTTCCGTACAATCTCGAAGTGATCAGCCTGTGGAGTGGCTGACTGCGAAAGACTACACCTGATGATAGCTCCAAGGTGGGATTCCTCACCTTTCCCAAATTTGGTTCTCTATTCTTTCCTTACCTTTTATTCTTTCTGTAGCTGTCCTTTCTGTTCGTTTACCTCCCTCCCCGACCACATTTTTGGGGCAAGAACTGATTTCCTATTTTTTTTTCCCTCATTCCACCTAGAAACACTTCAGGAAGCTGTTTGAGAAAGAAAGGTGGCTTTTACCCTCTAGTTCCTTCGAGTGGTGAAGATGCCGCTTGAGCTCCCTCTTGTTCCTCTTTTCTGTTGAACTAGGAAATCAGCTGTGCCCGGAAACCCTGTCTTTTACATTTACAAATAAAATGCAGGAGGGAAAGACCAAGGATGACTTTATTCCAAGAAAAAGAGTTTCAAATGGCTGGACTCTGTGGCTTACGCCTGTAATCCCAGCCCTTAGGGAGGCCGATGCAGGTGGACCACGAAGTCAGGAGTTTGAGACCAGCCTGGCTGAGATGGCGAAACCCCTTTTCTACTAAAAATAAAGAAAATTGGCCAGGAGTGGTGGAGGGCGCCCATAACCCCACCTACTCGGGAGGTTGAGGCAGGAGAATCTCTTCAACCCGGGAGGCGGAGGTTTCAGTGAGCCAAGACCTCACCACTGCACTCCATGCACTCCAGCCTGGGCAACAGAGTGAGACTCCATCTCAAAAAAACAAAAAACAAAACAAAACAAAAAAACAGTTTCATGTTGGGTGACCTTCGTGACCTAGGCTGGCCCTGCTTTGCCCTGCCTTCCAGCTATCAGATTCCGTTTCTCAGTACTGTTTACCTTTTATATTTCAAAAGTGTTAGATTATTTATGCCTTTAACAAACATGTAATTTTATTCTAAAAGTCAGTCTCTCCAAGTATATTATGAACTATTCTATGATTACTGTATGTGCAAAACATTACATACTTATGTTGTATCAGTTAATCAATTTCTCGCTGAGCTAGGCTGGTCTCTCCCCCCTCTCCTTTTTTTTTTTTTTTTTAACAGATTTTCGCTCTTGTCCCCCAGGCTGGAGTGCAATGGCGCGTTCTCTGCACACTGCAATCTCTGCCTCCCGGGTTCAAGCGATTCTGCAGTCTTAGCCTCCTAAGTAGCTGGGATTAAAGGCACCCGACACCACGTTCAGCTAATTTTTGTATTTTTAGTACAGGCGGAGTTTCGCCGTGTTGGCCAGGCTGGTCTCAAACTCCTGACCTCAGGTGATCCGCCCACCTCGGCCTCCCAAAGTGCTGGGATTACAGGCATGAGCCACCAGGCCGGGCCTTTTCCCCTCACTTTTAACAATGGAACCTAAGTGCTTAAACTTGAGGGTTTAAACCCTGTATCTCAGGTGGCGCATTAATCTCAGCAATCCTCTTTTCCAACTACAGAAAAATTAGGCAGCATTTTGGACCATAAAACAAGGTATTGAATATGTTATTTTATAATTAATTTTTTCAAGATGAAATCTAGAAGCACTGAAAACCCTTATAAGTGCTCCTTTACCTGGCGAAGGAAACTGTAGATTAAGAAACTTTTATTTTACTCTGTTAGGCTTTGTAGTTGGGCCCTACAAATTAAATTGACAAAAGACAGATTAACAGGGGAAAAGATTTATTGCTGTATATATGCATATGGGAGCCTTCACAGAAAGGGAATAAAAGCCCATGGAGGCAGACAGACCCGGGGGTTTGTATACCATTTTAAAGAGGTGGTGGTTTCCTAGGGGAGTAAACTGTGGGAAGGAAAATATAGGGAGTAAACTAATGGAAGACAAGGATTATCTGATAAAGTCTTGTATGCAGGTTCAAGTCATCTCAGGTGGTAAGAATTGTCTCTGAGGGCCATTCTCCTCTTCTGATATAACCAAGGAGGACATCTTTACCAAGGGAAATGTCTTTTATACATGAAAGGAGTTGTGTTTGTTTTTGTTGCTTCATGAAAGAGAAACTTTTACCGTTTTCAGTGCTTTTTCTGTGTCAGCTGTTTCTCAAAATAATCCTTATAGCCAAGTGGTATATTTTGGGGGAGGAATATTCTGGTTGTCTATATAACATCCTGTAAACCAAAAGGTATCTGAGGCAGGTGTCAATCAATTTAGAAAGTTTGTTTTGCCAAGATTAAGGATGGGCCTGTGATACAGCCTCAGGAGGTCCTGATAACATGTGCCCAAGGTAGTTGGGGTATTGCTTGCTTTTATACAGTTTAGGGAGACAAAAGATATCAATCAACATGTGTAAGATGTACGTTGGTTCGGTTCAGTAAGGCAGGACAACTCGAAGTGGGGGCTTCCAGGTTAGAAGTAGATTCGAGACAAAAGACTGCATTCTTTTGAGTCATTGATCAGCCTCCCATTGAATACACAATTTAGTCTGGCTCAGTGAATCTGCATTTTTACATAAATAATAGGGCAGAGGACGCAATCAGATACACATGTGTCTCAGGTGAGCCTCAGAAGGATGACTTTGAGTTCTCTTTATCCTTTGTCCACAAGGAATTTCCTTATGGGAAAATTGTAAGGGAGGTATGTAGCTTTTTATTATAGCTATCTTATTTAGGAATAAAATGGAAGACAGGTTTGCCTGACATAGTTCCCAGCTTGACTTTTCCCTTGGCTTAGTGGTTTTGGGGTCCTGAGATTTATTTTCCTTTCACAATCCTATGAAAGATCTCTGGTTTACTGATTGCCTTGAAAATATTTTGCCCTTGGGCTGGGCGCGGTGGCTAACTCTTGTAATGCCAGCACTTGGGGAGGCTGAGGCTGTTGGATCACCTGAAGTCAGGAGTTGCTGACCAGCCTGGTCAACCTGGTGAAACCCTGTCTTTATTAAAAATACACACGAAGCGGCCGGGAGCGGTGGCTCATGCCTGTAATCCCAGCACTTTGGGAGGCCGAGGTGGGCGGATCACGAGGTCAGGAGATCGAGACCATCCTGGCTAACATGGTGAAACCTCGTCTGTACCAAAAATACAAAAAATTAGCTGGGCATGACGGCGGACGCCTGTAGTCCCAGGGGAGGCTGAGGCAGGAGAATGGCCTGAACCCAGGAGGCGGCGCTTGCAGGGAGCCAAGATGGCGCCACTGCGCTCCAGCCTGGGCAACAAAGCGAGACTCTGTCACAAAAAAAAAAAAAAAGAAAAGAAAAGAAAAAAAAAAGAAAACGAAAAAAGAAAAAAAATACACACAAAAATTATCTGGGCATAGTGGCGCATGCGTGTAATCCCAGCTACTCAGGAGGCTGAGGCAGGAGAATTGCTTGAACCTGAGAAGCCAAGGTTGCAGTTAGCCGAGATCACACCACTGGACTCCAGCCTGGGCAACAAAGCGATACTCTGTCTCTAAATAAATAAATATAAATACAAATATGCTTTGCCCTGGGAATATTTACATTGTTGGGGCTCAGAACATAATTCCGCAAAGTATGGCATATTGACATGCTGTAGCTTCTCAGGAGGCTGAGGCAGGAGAATTGCTTGAACCCAGGAGGCGGAGGTTGCAGTGAGCCGGGATCACACCACTGCACTCCAGCCTGGGCGACAGAGCAAGACTCCATCTCAAAAAAATAAAGTAAATAAATACAAATAAATAAATAAATAAATGCAGCAAGACTCCATCTCAAAAAAATAAAGTAAATAAATACAAATAAATAAATAAATAAATAAATAAATAAATAAATAAATTGCCCTGAGAATATTTACATTGTTGGGGCTCAGAACATAATTCCTGAAAGTATGACATCTTGGCATGCTGAGTACTTTGAACTAAAGGAGATTGGAGGACTCCCTCAGAAGCAAAGTCTTTCCGACCTCCTCCTGTTCTCCCCTGGAAGAGAGCTCGTTGCCAAACCAGGAAGGTCTTCCCAAAGTGAAAGGTCACAGTGAAACTACAACTCCTCCTCCTCCCCTGCAAGCCTTAAAACCTGTGGTGCCACCTCCCTTCTCCCTTGAAGACTGTCATTCCAAAGGGGTCCTGCCATATCTAGGAGGACGGAATGCTATACAGAGAGGCCAAGAAGAATCTGGACAAGGTTTGCTAAGTTTCTTCAATACTGTCTTTGTCTAAACACATTTCTAAATGTCTGTCTATTCTTCATTGGAGGTACATATGAAAATAGACAGTTTTCCCTGGATCTTTGGAGCTTCATTTCTGAAGTCTCTAGTGTCAGGTAAAACTTTGATTAGATTCATTTGTTATGCTTTACATTTGTCAACCTTTTTTTTTTTTTTGAGACGGAGTCTCGCTCTGTCGCCCAGGCTGGAGTGCAGTGGCATGATCTCGGCTCCCTGCAAGCTCCGCCTCCCGGGTTCCCGCCTTTCTCCTGCCTCAGCTTCCCAAGTAGCTGGGACTACAGGTGTCTGCCAACAGGCCTGGCTAATTTTTTTGGAATTTTGGTAGAGACGGGGTCCCATCGTGTTAGGCAGGATGGTCACGATCTCCTGACCTCGTTATCCGCTCGCCTCGGCCTCCCAGAGTGCTGGGATTACAGGCGTGAGCCACCTGCCCCGGCTGTTAACCTCTTTTTTGTTATAGTTCAGGCTGTGACCCTTATGGTCTCCCAACTTCTGTGCCCTACAGCATTGACATCTGTGTTTTTCAGATATGTAATTTTTTTTTTTTTTTCCCCGAGGCAGGCTCTTGCTCTGTCACCAAGGTTGGAGTGCGATCTTACCACCTCAGCCTTCCCAGATCCTGGGACTACAGGTGTGATCCACCATTCATGCCCGGCTAATTTTTATATTTTTTTGTAGAGATGGGGTTCCACCATGTTGCCCAGGCTGGTCTCGAACTCCTGGGCTCAAGCGGTCCACCTGCCTCAGCCTTCCAACCTGCTGGGATTACAGGCATGAGCCACCACACCCAGACCCTTGAAAATTCTCTGTGTTAAATCGTTAAATCAGATACTTTGTTAGTTCTCTTCTCCTACCAGCATGGAAACAAATAGAAGATTTCTTAATTAAAAAAAAAAGTTTGTTTCATTTAAATTAAGTACCTTTTTAAATGACTCCTTTTTGTTTTCCTCACTTATGATAATGTTAATTGATATGACAGTTGCTCAGTATATCCTTGTTGGTTAACTGGAATATATTGTGTATTCTTTTCACATTAAAAAAGAGTTGTACTGCCTGAGGCAGGCAGATCACTTGAGGCCAGGAGAGTGAGACTAGCCTGGCGAAGATGATGAAACCTCGTCTCTACTAAAAACACACAAAAAATTAACTGGGCATGGTGGCCTGTACTTGTAATCTCAGTTACTCAGAAGGTTGAGGCACAAGAATCAATTGAACCCAGGAGGCAGAGGTTACAGTGAGCCAATATTGCAGCATTGCACTCCAGCCTGGGTGACAGAGCAAGAAGCTGTCTCACAAAAAAAAAAAAAAAAAAAGTTGTACTTCTACCATGCTCAAGATTGACTAGAAAAAAAGAAAACAAAAGAAATAAATAATAGAAATTAAAAAGATATTTTAAAAAGAGATTTAAAATATTTACTTTTCCTGGCCGGTCGCGGTGTCCCACGCCTGTAATCCCAGCACTTTGGGAGGCTGAGGCGGGTGGATCACGAGATCAGGAGATCGATACCATCCTGGCTAACACAGCGAAACTCTGTCTCTACTAAAAATACAAAAAACTGGCCGGGCGTGGTGACACGCGCCTGTAGTCCCAGCTACTCCGGAGGCTGAGGCAGGAGAATCCCTTGAACCCGGGAGGTGGAGGTTGCAATGAGCCGAGATCGTGCCACTGCACTCCAGCCTGTGCGACAGAGCGAGACTCCGTCTCAAAAAAAAAAAAAAAGAAAAATAAGTTTTACTTTTCCAAGAGAAATGCTAGCAGTATTTTCATTTCCATATAATTCCCTCTGTGCTTAAGCAAATGAATGAAGTGTGCTTATCTTTTCGATGTTCTGGGGGATGCTTGCTGATCTGCAGTTGTCTCTGACAATTTCTTAATGTCCTTACTTTAGAGTACTGTAACCGCCCAAGGTTGCCCCCTGCCTAGACAGAGCCTATTTATCAATACAGGGGAATTGCAATAAAGAAAGAGTAACTCATGCAGAGCCGGGCATTCAGGGAGTACAGGTTTTTTGTTTGTTTGTTTGTTTTGTTTTGTTTTAGCGGTAGCAAGGTTTATTGTGAAGAGCGAAAGGACAAAGCCTCCACAGCGTGGAAGGGGACCCGAGCTGGTTGCCCAGGGAGTACGATTTTTAAGGATAACTTGGTGGATGGGGAGAAGCCAATGAGCCGGGAGTCCTGACTGGTCAGGGCTGAAAGCACAGGGAGTCGAAGCTGTTTTCTGGCACTGAGTCGGTTCCTGGGTGGGGACCACAAGATCAGATGAACCACTTTATCGATCTGTGTGGTGCCAGCTGATTCATCAAGTGTAGGGTCTGCAAAACATCTCAAGTGCTGATCTTGAAAGCAGTTTAGGGAGGGTCTGAATCTTGTAGCCTCCAGTTGCATGACTTCTAAACCGTAATTTCAAATCTTGCGGCTCATATTTGCATCTAGTCCCCAGGCAAGAAGGAGATCTGCCCCAGGAAAGGGCTGTTATGGTTTTTGGTTTTTTGTTTTTTGAGATGGAGTCTCACTCTGTCGCCCAGGTTGGAGTGGAATGGCGCGATCTCGGCTCACTGCAATCTCTGCCGCCCAGGTTCATGCGATTCTCCTGCCTCAGCCTCTCCAGTAGCTGGGATTACAAGCGTCTGCCACCGCGTCTGGCTAATTTTTGTAGTTTTACTTGAGACGGGATTTCACTATCTTAGCCAAGCTGGTCTTGAACTCCTGACCTCGTTATCCACCCGCCTCGGCCTCCCAAAATGCTGGGCTTACAATTTTTGTTTTTAAACTATAAACTATGTTTCTCCCAAAGTTAGTTCAGTCTATGGCCAGGAATGAACAAGGACAGCTAGGAGGTTAGAAGCAAGATGGAGTTGATTAAGTTAAATCTCTTTCACTGTCTCAGTCATAATTTTGCAAAGGTGGTTTCAGTGTTGGCCTCAATCCTTTTTAATATAGTTTAAAATTTCCATTTGATATGCCACCTATTTATCTCATTGACACCTAGTTTTGTTTGTTTTGCATAAGGCTTTAGAATTGGTTGATAGGTTGTGTTTTACATGGCTTTTCCCCCTCTTTGGTCTTCATTCACAAATAGTTTATTTATTAGTACTTCTAGTTCTCACTTCACCTGCTCCAATACACACACATAAACACACCACACACACAAAGACACCCCCCCACATATATATGTGTATGTATATATATAGATATGTGTGTGTGTATATATATGTATATAAAACGCAATGAGACACTGTCTCAAACAAAACAAAACACCATTTGCAATTCAGTTTTTTCCTCTCCGTTAATTTATTCTCTGAAGTCTTGCATTCTACTTCATTGGCCTTTGCCAGGTCAGAACCTTAAACATGAGACATGGAAACATCAAGTTTTCCTTCTTCCTTGGCCTTGCCTCAGAGAAATGACCATCCCTGCTCTCATCCTCAAAGCATCTTTAAGCGTTTTTTTGTTTTGTTTTTTGAAACAGGGTCTCACTGTTGCCCAGGCTGGAGGGCAGTGGTGTGGTCTACGGCTCACTGCAACCTACGCCTCCTGGGTTCCAACGATTCTCCTGCCTCAGCCTCCCAAGTAGCTGGGACTAAAGGCACGCATCACCATGCTTGGCTAATTTTTGTATTTTTTGGTAGAGACAGGGTTTCACCACGTTGGCCACGCTGGCCTCCAGCTCCTGACCTCAGGTGATCAGCCCACCTCATCCTCCCAGAGTGCTGGGATTACAGGCATGAGCCACCGCGCCCCGCCTGCATCTTTAAGCTTATAATGCCTCCAAGTGGTATTAAGACCTATTGAGATGCCAGGTAAGGTTATAGCCCCAGCAACTCCAGAGGGTGAGAGGGTAGTATTACTTTAGCCCAGGACTTCAATGTATCAGTGAGCTACGATGGCACCACCGCACTTCAGCCTGTGACAGAGTGAGACCCTGTCTCTAAAAAAGCAAAACAAAAAGATCAATTAAAGAACTTTGAAGATACAGAATCCACTGCCCTTCTTGACTTCTCTTCCTCTTACCGTGCCCTTTTTATTATTATTATTATTATTATTATTTGAGACAGAGCTTTGCTCTTGTTGCCCAGGCTCCAGTGCAATGGCGGGTGCAATGGCGAATGTCAAGGGATTCTCCTGCCTCAGCCTCCCGAGTAGCTGGGATTACAGGCATGCGCCACCACGCCTGGCTAATTCTGTATTTTTAGTAGAGGCAGGGTTTCTCCATGTTGGTCAGGCTGGTCTCCAACTCCTGATAGGTGATCCACCTGCCTTGGCCTCCCAAAGTGCTGGGATCTCAGGCGTGAGCCACAGCGACCACCCTCTACCCTCTTGCCTGACGTTTACTATGCCATATGTGCTATATTCTTTGAGTGCTTATGGTTTTTTTTTTTTTTTTTTTTTTTTTTTGGAGACGGAGTCTGGCTGTTACCCAGGCTGGAGTGCAATGGCGCAATCTTGGCTCACTGCAACCTCCGCCTCCCAGGTTCAAGCAATTATTTTGCCTCAGCCTCCCGAGTAGCTGGGACTACAGTCGCAGGCCTCCACGCTCTGCTAATTTTTTGTATTTTTAGTAGAGACGGGGTTTCACCGTGTTGCCCAGGCTGGTCTCGAACTTCTGAGCTCAGTCAAACCGCCCGCTTCAGTGTCCCAAAGTGCTAGAATTATAGGCGGGAGCCATTGCTTCCCGCCGAGTGCCTACGGTTTTAAACCTGACTTGTAAAACTCTATCAGGAAACCTCTCAGTTTCTCCTGAAAGTCTTTCAAC
Source organism: Papio anubis (assembly GCF_008728515.1). Lineage (NCBI taxonomy): Eukaryota > Metazoa > Chordata > Mammalia > Primates > Cercopithecidae > Papio > Papio anubis. Next base: position 27,698,000 of record NC_044981.1, read on the forward strand.
CTATCATTGAAAGGATCAGAATTTACTTGTAAAGAATTTAATTGGCTGGGCTTGGTGGCTCACACCTGTAATCCCATCCTTTTGGGAGGCAAAAGCAAGAATGTCAGAGGGGTGTGAACCAGAGCAACTCCATCTTAAACAGCAGCTGGTAAAATAAGGCTGAAACCTCCTGGACTGCATTCATAGACAGTTAAAGCATTCTAAGTCACGGCATGAGATAGGAGATCAGCACAAAATACAGGTCATAAAGACCTTGCTGATAAAGCAGATTGCAGTAAAGGAGCCAGCCAAAACCAAAATGGTGATGACAGTGACCTCTGGTAGTCCTCACTGCTACACTCCCAGCGGGCCATGACAATTTACAAACGCCATGGCAAGGTCAGGAAGTTACCCTATATGGTCTAAAGAGGGGCGGCATGAATAATCCACACCTCGTTTAGCATATCATCAAGAAATAACCATAAAAATGGGCAACCAGTCTGTTCTACGGAGTAGCCATTCTTTTATTCCTTTACTTTCTTAATAAACTTGCTTTCACTTTGCACTGCGGAGTTGTCCTGAATTCTTTCTTGCAAGAGATCCAAGAACCCTCTATTGGGGTCTGTATTGGGAACCCTTTCTTTAACAGGAGGATCGCTTGAGCCCAGGAGTTCAGACCAGCCTACCAGCCTGGGCAACATAGCAACCCTGTCTCTATTAAGAATATATATATTTTGGCCGGGCGCGGTGGCTCAAGCCTGTAATCCCAGCACTTTGGGAGGCCGAGACGGGCGGATCACGAGGTCAGGAGATCGAGACCATCCTGGCTAACACGGCGAAACCCCGTCTCTACTAAAAAATACAAAAAAAACTAGCCGGGCGAGGTGGCGGGCGCCTGTAGTCCCAGCTACTCGGGAGGCTGGGGCAGGAGAATGGCGTAAACCCGGGAGGCGGAGCTTGCAGTGAGCTGAGATCTGGCCACTGCACCCCAGCCTGGGCGACAGAGCGAGACTCCGTCTCCAAAAAAGAAAAAAGAAAAAAAATATATATATATATTTTTAAGTTTATTCAAATGAAAACTGGGAATAGCCATTTGGAAAATAGACTCCAGGATCAATGGAATCAATCAGAGCGCCAAATATAAAAGTAAAGATCTTGCTTATATCGATAGAAAACAAAGAAATTTAGTAGAATTTTAAGTTTCTGTACAAAGGTGGCTTACGAGTTACAATTTGACTAGTTACGGTTTGTTTTTATTTTCTTTCACATTTAAAAGAGTGTATTTAAAATTCCATCTTATACAATATGATAGTTAAGAAGTCTTTGTGTAAGATAGAAAACAGGGAAGTTCATCTATAATGAGACTCAATAGTGAAGAGGTAAGTGGTCTTCCCTGGTGTCCTGTAGTCATTTACAACATTTTACCACAAAAGGCAGATTTATAAGAGAAAAGGCTTACGAATGTGTTAACGTGCACATAGGAGACAACCGCAGAGTGTTTACCCACTTTCCAACTAGTATACAGAAGTTTACAAACATTCTTTAGGCAGAAAATGTTTACAGAAAGAATGTGCGCTTGGGTCGTAGCTAAACAGGTTAACCGAAGGTTCTGAGAAGAGGGATTCTGCTGAGGAGCAGTAAATGATTACTAGGTAGAATGAGTGGATTGGGGAAAAGAGATTAACTTGTAAATAGTTCTCTTTGGAATTTGAATGCTCCTGGGAGACAACATTATCTTGAGGGTCTGTTCAGGTACGGTTACATTCTTTTTTTTTTGAGTCAGAGTTTCACGCTTGTCACCCAGGCTGGAGTGCAATGGCGCGATCTCGGGATCTGGGCTCACCACAACCTCCTCCTCCCGGGTTCAAGCGATTTTCCTGCCGCAGCCTCCCGAGTAGCTGAGATTACAGGCATGCGCCACCACGCCCTGCTAATTTTTTGTATTTTTAGTAGAGACGGCGTTTCTCCGTGTTGGTCAGGCTTGTCTCGAACTCCCAAACTCAGGTGATCCGCCCACCTCAGCCTTCCAAAGGGCTGGGATTACAGGCGTGAGCCACCGCACCCGGTCAATGGTTATATTCTTGATCTTTTTTTTCCATAATAGATAATGAGATTACAGGATAAAAAGAATAAAAAACAATTGTTCTCCTTGGTGGGCTGGGACTTTAGGCCGATAAAGGAACTTCAGAGAACAACTTCATCTAGTGCTTTGAGATAGAGGATTTAGAGATTTTGCAAAGCATGGTCAGAGAGAACTTGAAGCTTCTTCAGTTCAGCATGTCAATCCACCATATTTTTGGTTATTAGTTTCTGAGCCTCAAGAAGATGTAACTGTCATGAGGTCTCGAGCACCATCTGGTCTGAGTTAGACAAAGGACAGTGAAGGAGGCAGATAATGCATAACTAAGATCAGTGATTGGAAGCGGGGAGGTCTGGATCTGTCCTAGACATTTACAGAACAAGAACAATGAGGAAAAGAGTTAAACTATAATCTAAGAGGCATAATTGAAAATATGCTACATGAATCAGTCTTCAGGGCTTAAGTTCACCTTTGACATAATAAATTTAGAAGTCCCTGAAATTTTATTTTATTTATTTATTTTTTATTTTTGAGACGGAGTCTCGCTGTCACTAGGCTGGAGTGCAATGGCGTAGTCTCGGCTCACTGCAACCTCCGCCTCTCGGGTTCAAGTGATTCTCCTGTCTCAGCTCCCCAAGTAGCTGGGACTACAGGCGCACCACCACATGCAGCTAATTTTTTGTATTTTTAGTAGAGACGGGGTTTCACCATGTTGGCCAGGATGGCCTGGATCTCTTGACATTGTGATCTGCCCGCCTCTGCCTCCCAAAGTGCTGGGCTCACAAGCGTTAGCCACCGCGCCCAGCCCTTTTCTTTTACAGTATGAATTGAGTGGCAATAGTAAGGTTGATGGAGTCTTGAGTTCAGCTCTTGTTTTTGACATTTACTTATATCTTGACCTCAAAAAAGAGAGCACTGGTTAGTATTCATCCACTATATTTTACTTATTCAATGACTTAAATTACCTCTACTTTCATGTTATCACAAATATCTTTGATGAATACTCTTGATCTGTCCTCATATGGGTCTACAGGAGAGTTTTCTTGGAGCATAGGCCTGGGCACAGAAGGAATGGTTCTCCAAATGTCTTTTGCAAAGCCACTATCACTAAACCACCACATGAGAGTGAGTTTCTCCATCTCCCATTCGACACTAAGTTATACCTAGTGCTATAAACTGAAAGTTTGTGTCCTCACAGAATTCACTGTTGAAGCCTAGTCTCCAATGTGGTGATATTAGATGTGGCCTTTGGGGGGCGATTAGGTCAATTTCCCAAGGGAATTATTTACATTTAATCTCTGTTCCCCAAGCCATTTATTCACCCTATTAATTATTTATTGTCCATAAACAAAATTACCTATATTTCTCATCTTTTCTCTCCCTTCTGAAATCAGGCTATTTAAGTATTTGGGCCTTATTGGGATATTGGATGATCACTCAATGATTGTCTCCCATGTATACATCATAACTTCATTTGCCATTTCTCTTATTAATCTGCACTTTGTGAGTTGATTTTTCAGTGAAACTTCAGATGGCAAAGGGGAAGTTTTTCCCTTGGTTCTCTATACTACTTGTATAGATTAAAAATTTAATGTAGCTTGTACTAGTTTCCATCTCAGAAAATTCAGTATTTCTAATCTTGTGCAGATAAGAAACCTTATTATTATCAACAGATATATAGAAAAACATGTTTTTTACATTTTAGAACCTTTTTGTTGCCCAGGCTGGAGTGCAGTGGTACAATGTTGGCTTTGCCACCTCTGCCCAGGCTGGAGTGCAGTGGTACAATCTTGACTCACTGCAACATTCGCCTCGTGGGTTCAAGTGATTCTCTTGCCTCAGCCTCCTGAGTAGCTGGGATTATAGGTGCGGGTCACCCCATCCGGCTAATTTTTGTATTTTTAGTAGAGACAGGGTTTTGTCGTCATGTTGGCCAGGCTGGCCTCAAACTCTTGATCTCAGGTGATCCACTCATCTCGGCCTCCCAAAGTGCTGGGATTACACGCGTGAGTCACTGGGTCAGGCCTAGAATCTCTTTCATATTGAGAACCATATTTTTGGGAAACAGTTTTTGTAGAATCTCAAGATTCCATTTGAGTGGAAATCTACATAAGCTTTATTTATAATATATTTTCAGTGACTTTGTTTCCTGTCTTGTTTTATACGCTTTCAGGGCTTCATCACTTCTGGGAAGGAGGGAGTGGTTCTGAAGCATTTGTTCTCATCTTTTCTGCTTCCTAAACAAAAATGTTTCCTGTTTTGGAACACAAGATTGGAAAATGTTGCTTTGTGAAGCAGAAGCTAACAGAAATCATAAAAATAAATAAACAAATAAATACTGGCCATTAGCAGAAGTGACATCATTACAGTGATTTGTTTCTGTGTTACTAATCAAACTGTATTATTTCCCAAATCTTGACCAATGACAAGAGTGACTTCTCAATCCAATCTTATCAGAGAATTTAGATGTATTTCCCCAGTTCTATGAGGATGAAGGTTGTTTTAAACTTCTGCTTTGATTTCTGAAGTTTCAATAATTTGAGTCTCTGGAATTAACCAACAGTAGAAAGATAAACAGGAAAAAAAAAAAAGACATACAAATTTATTACCTGCATATGCACAAGAGCCTCACAAAATACAATGCTCCAAGAAATGATACTGTGGGCTAGGGGAGGTACCCAAACGCCGTTAGGATGTTGATCCCAGCCAGTGTCCAGGCCCTTGCCACTGTTGCCAGAAAGAATCCAAGGACAAGTCAGAAAATAGTGAAAGTACAGAGGTTTATTGCAAAGTGAAAAATACACACTCAAGGAAGGAAAGTGCAGGCTTACTCAAGAGAGTCAGTCTTGCCCAGCAGTGATTGGGGCTTCTATCTTTGTGGGTTTCTTTAACCAAGGGGTGGAATATTCATGAAGATTTCTGGAAAAGGGTGACAATTTCTCAGAACTGTGGTGCTATCCATTTTTCCATGAAATATGGGTGTTCTCAGAACTGTCATGGTGTTGGTGGGTGTCTGATTTGTATGTTAATAAGTGTATAAAGAGGTCCCAGGTGAAAGCTCGGTCAAATCCAGTGCCATGTTGGGTCAACTAGGACTTACTCAGCTTAGCAAACATTTCAGTTTTCAGGGTCTTTTTGGCTCCTAGCTTGTGCAGCTATTTCAACAGCTTCCTTTTTGCTAGTCATGTGAAACTGCTGCCTGGAATTTTCTATTCTCTTGTGACCACCCTATATTATTTCTCTCTCAGAAGGGCCAAATAATTGATGTTTTTATACCATTCTGAGACTACAGAAAGAAAAAAGGTCTTAGGACTTCTGGGGGGTTGGAGGAGGTGGTGACACAAGTTGTAGGAGGGTGAGGGAGGAAAGGCAAAGGTTTTCTTGTTATATAGATAAAGTCTCTCTGGTAATCGCAGAATAGCTGACAGCCTGTGACAAAGTAGTTTTCTCTCCTTTGAGTCAGTCTTAGATACTTCTTTAGGCAGGAAAAGGGGCCTCAGAGAAAGCCAGTACCTGCATCCATGGTTTACTAATGTAGATTTTCTTGATAGGTATAAATTTCTCTTACAAAAGAGTTTTTCAAAGCTATTCCTATGTTTGCAGTTTCTCTGAATAGCCATCTTGAAATAGGACAAAGTATACTTTGGGATGGCATATTTTAGTCTCCCACAAGGGGTACTCCACACTAAGATTCAGAGATAAAATCAAGTTCAAGGAGTATTTTTTGTGCGCCTAATGTGTTTTCTGGGGCACTGTCCAAGGCCCTAGAATATACTACTGCATTTAACCTTTAAAGCAATCTCTTGAGGAAAGTAAAGTGAAGGAAATAAAACTCTTTTACCCCAAAAGATATTTCTTTGACCTATTTTTAAATGGCTGCCTCAGGGCCCGCAGACCAATGAGGCCCTGCGAATCAGTCTTTTGTGGGGGAAATTTCCATTTGTTGCCAGGCCTTCCCTTTCTAGTCCTTTCCTGGATCTAGGAGAGATTAACTGAGAGTCTGATACCTTTTTTATTTTTACTTTTTTAAGAGACCGTCTTGCTGTCACCCAGGCTGGAGCGCAGTGTTGCAATCATAGTTCACTGCATCCTTGAACTCGGTGCGCTCAAGCAATCTTCCTGCCTCAGCCTTCCGAGCAGCTAGAACTACAGGTGTGCGCTGCAACACCCAGCTTTTGTTTTTCGTGGAGACAGGATTCTGCTGTTACCCAGGCTGATCTCAAACTGCTGGGCTCAGGGAATCCTCCTTCCACAACCTCCCAAAGTGGAGGGCCTGAGCCGCCACGCCCAGCCTGACAAGAGACATTTACCATCTATTTTTTCTGAGGACTGCTACCTGTGAGGTTTCAGCTACATAACAACACCCCCCACCCCTTGCTAGCCAAGCCTCTTCCTTTCTCCCTCCTATAATCTGTTTTGCCAGGATCTAAGCTTGCATTCTTTCTATAACCTCAAAGTGATATATAAATTTCTATATCTCATCGGCGGGTGGGTCTTCATTTTGAAGTCTCTCGCGTCTATGTGCCAAATACACTTGTATGCCCTTTCTTCTATTAATCAACTGGCCTCACGTCAATGATTTTCAGCGAGTTTCCAGGGATCCAAGGCCAGTGCCTGTTTCACAGTTAAGAATGGCATTTCATATAACCTGTAATCTAATTGTTAGTTATGGGGTTCAGGACATGCTATCCCCAAAGTTCGGCCCCAAAGGACAGCATGTGCAAGGATTTTGGCTTTCCCCTTGAAGCAGATTGACCTTAGATGTACAGATTTCCTCGGATAAAGTAAGACCCTTTTGTGAGATGGGCCCAGAGAAAAGGACCATCTTAGAAGACAAAGGACACAGGAAGGAATCAGAATGAACAAGCCTTGACCAGTTTCCCCCAGTTTCCCCCTGTTTTAAAGTTGATTTAAGTCAACCAATGGTGTGACAGCTATCCTCCGTGAGAACGTAAGTGGCTCTGAAAAGAGCCTTTGGAAACAAGTAGGAAACCCAAGCTAGAGCAGGGGATTATGCTCGCTCACCACGAATACGACGCGCAAGCTGGATGTCCTTAGGCATAATAGTGACGCGCTTGGCGTGAATGGCACAGAGATTGGTGTCCTCAAAGAGCCCCACCAGATAGGCCTCGCACGCCTCTTGCAGCGCCATCACCGCCGAGCTCTGGAAACGAAGGTCAGTTTTGAAATCCTGCGCGATTTCTCGCACCAGGCGCTGAAATGGCAGTTTGCGGATGAGCAGCTCAGTCGACTTCTGATAACGGCGGATCTCGCGCAAGGCCACAGTGCCTGGCCGGTAGCGGTGGGGCTTCTTCACACCGCCAGTCGCTGGAGCGCTTTTGCGCGCTGCCTTGGTGGCCAGCTGCTTCCGCGGTGCCTTGCCGCCGGTGGACTTGCGGGCTGTCTGCTTCGTCCGAGCCATAGTTGAGAAAGCTATGCTCTGAAAGAAAGCACTGAATGAGCAGTGGCTTCTACCAGAATTTATAACGATGATCTGATCCTGATTGGTCAGAACTGCTGTGGGAATAACCTGATTGGTTCTCAGTACTATCTTCATTTGGTTCCTGCCACCTCTTCCCCCGCCAACCCCTCCCCCCCACGGAGTCTCATTCTGTCGCCCAGGGTGGAGTGTGGTGGTGCGATCTCAGCTCACTGCAACCTCTGCCTCCCAGGTTCAAGCGATTCTGCCTCAGCCTCCGGAGTAGCTGGGCACTTGCCACGACGCCGCTAATTTTTGAGTAGATAAGGAGTTTCACCGTGTTGACCATGCTGGTCTCAAACTCCTGACCTCCAGTTATCCGCCCGCCTCGGACTCCCAAAGTGCTTGGAGTACAGGTGCGAGCCACCGCGCCCGCCCTCCGGGCTATTTTATTTATTGTTTTCAACCAATCATGTTAAGATTCCCCCAATGAAAATATAATCTGACCTAGAATTTGTATAGGTCAGTCGTAGTCTTAAATTCATTTCCAATGGGTCATTTTTCCTATTTCGGATCTTGTAAAAATATATACAGTAGAACAATGTATTTGCTAGTACTTCCAAAAAGTAGTTCCGTTTTGTAACTTCTTAATTAAATCTTTTAATGACTATATCAACACCCAGAACAAAAACAACTTAAATTTAGTCTGGCACATTCTCCGCTAAAACACCAAAACCTTAGTTTTGCCCAGTGTAGTGTGGAGAAGGAGTCTGATAGGTGCTTGAACCAATAAATGGTATGTGACCTCTTCATTAACTGAGTTTAAAGCAACCCAATGGCTTATTGGATTAATTATGTAAATCATTGTTTAATTTCATTAGCATGCGCGGAATTATAGGTTTGGGTCAGTGATTAGATTTTTGCCAGTGAATCTGGGTAGTTCTGACAACAGCATTTTATTAGGATGGAGATTTTAGTTGATCAAAGGACTACCAGGTTCTGGTATTGATAAAGACCCATAAAAACAACAAAAAGGTTGGTTTAACATTTGTTATATTCACAGGAGCAAATGATCACCAGAAATACTTTTGTTTAGGTTTTGTTTTTCTTTTTTTGAGACGGAGTCTCGCTCTGTCTCCCAGGCTGGAGTGCAGTGGCAAGGTTTTGGCTCACTGAAATCTCAAACTCCTGGGGCTCAAGTGTTCCTTCTGCTGTCAAGTTTATTCTGCCGCCAAGTACAAGCAAGGGCCGCTGCGCCCTGCATTGATTTTTTCTTTTTTTTTTTTTTTTTAGATGGAGTCTCGCTCTGTTGCCCAGGCTGGAGTGCAGTGGTGTGATCTCGGCCCACTGCAACCTCTGCCTCTTGGGTTCAAGAGATTCTCCTGCCTCAGCCTCCCTGGCAACGCTCGCCACCACGGACGGCTAATTTCTGTGTTTTTAGTAAGGACGAGGTTTCACCATGTTGACCAGGATGGTCTCGATTTCTTGACCTCGTGATCCACCCTCCTCAGCCTCCCAAAGTGCTGGGATTACAGCCGTGAGCCACCGCGCCCAGCTTTTTTTTTTTTTTTTTTAGAGGCAGAGGTCTCGTTATCACGGTGGTCTGGAACTCAAAGTCCCAAGAGATTTCTCCTCTCCCCACCCACCTGCCTCAGTTTCCCAGAATGCTGAGCACGTGTAAACCACCGCGCCCGGCCCCAAAATGTTTTTTAAAGACCTAGAAAGGTGTTTGTGGGGAGGGTACAATGAAGGACGGTCGTTTAACAGTATAATGAAGCAATTGGATAGTATTCACTAGGCCTGATTCAATACCTGCATTTTACCCAATAGGAAACTAATGACCTCAGTGCTTGAACTCGGCCACAAATTTCTGATAGGTTTGGAGAACAGAGTGCTCAGTTCTTCCGTAGAAACGGTGGGTGGCCCTGAAAAGAGCCTTTTGTCTTATAAGTTTACACTTTTAAAGTCCAGTCCTTACTTGCCCTTAGCTTTGTGGTGGCTCTCAGTCTTCTTGGGGAGCAACACGGCCTGGATGTTAGGCAGAACACCGCCCTGAGCGATGGTAACTTTACCAAGCAGCTTGTTGAGCTCCTCGTCGTTGCGGATGGCCAGCTGCAAGTGACGCGGGATGATGCGAGTCTTTTTGTTGTCGCGGGCTGCGTTGCCCGCCAGCTCCAGGATCTCGGCGGTCAGGTACTCCAGCACCGCCGCTAGGTAAACCGGAGCGCCGGCCCCGACCCGCTCAGCATAGTTGCCCTTGCGGAGCAGGCGGTGCACTCGGCCCACGGGAAACTGGAGCCCGGCTCTAGAGGAGCGGGTTTTGGCCTTGGCGCGAGCCTTGCCTCCCTGCTTGCCACGTCCAGACATGGTAAAACGACCTGTGACCTAAGTCAGAAAGTGACTGGAAGAAAACTAGAGGGACGCATTTTATAGCGACTGCTGGGCGCGAAAAAGAAGCTGGGCCATTGGCTAAGCTTGCGGCTCTCTCTTAATGCAAATAAGGTTTCTCAATATACGTATTTTGATTGGACTATATTGATATCGACGTCATCTGAGTAACTTCCAATCAGACAGAAGAGTTTCTCAATCTCATCTGCATATAGACTTGTGAATAAATAGGGCATAACCTAGCTTCTCTTCATTCTTTTTTCTTGAGTGGTCTTTCACTCTCCTCCGCCATGCCTGACCCGGCTAAGTCCGCTCCAGCCCCCAAAAAGGGCTCTAAGAAAGCCGTAACCAAGGCCCAGAAAAAGGACGGCAAGAAGCGCAAGCGCAGCCGCAAAGAGAGCTACTCTATCTACGTGTACAAGGTGCTGAAACAGGTCCACCCCGACACCGGCATCTCATCGAAGGCCATGGGCATCATGAACTCCTTCGTCAATGACATCTTCGAGCGCATCGCGGGTGAAGCTTCCCGCCTGGCGCATTACAACAAGCGCTCGACCATCACCTCCAGGGAGATCCAGACGGCCGTGCGGCTGCTGCTGCCAGGGGAGCTGGCCAAGCACGCCGTGTCCGAGGGCACAAAGGCCGTCACCAAGTACACCAGCTCCAAGTGAGCTCGCCCGCAGCTGCCGACAATCCAAAGGCTCTTTTCAGAGCCACTCACGCTTCCAGAGAAAGAGCCGGTGCATTTTGCTTGTAGTCTTTTGAGTGGGCTACGGCCGGCCTCCGTTAGGAGGGAAGATGGCGGGAAAAAGTAAGCTAAGCTCCCTAGGCTTTTTGCGTGTGAGTATATACGCTCAGTCTGACAAATTTAGTTTAGGTTCTTAGGTGCCCTTGGGGAAAAAGCCTTGCAGTTGTGCTTTAAACTACAATTACAAGTTTGCTTTCGCTTACTCCTTCCTTTTTTTTTTTTTTTTTTTTCTTTTTGAGACGGAGCCTTCCTCTGTTGCCCAGGATACAGTGCAGTGGCGCGATCTCGGCTCACTGCAAGCTCCGCCTCCCGGGTTCAACCAATTCTGCCTCGGCCTCCTGAGTAGCTGGGATTACAGGCGCCCGCCACCGTGCCAGGCTAATTTTTGCGCTTTTAGTAGAGACGGAATTTTACCATCTTGGCCAGGCTAGTCTGCAACTTCTGATCAACCCGCCTCGACCTCCCAAAGTGTTGGGATAACCGGCGTGAGCCATAGCCCGCGCCCGGTCGGGTTAATCTTTAAATGCCTGTAACGTCCCCCTTCTCTGATTGGTCAACGCTCTATTTGAAAAGCCCGCCAAGGGCTGCAATTTGCCAGATAGTCTCATTATGGTTGTGTTTTTCGAAGAGGTTCTGCGGGAATGGGAATGAATTTTCCGTTCTGTGCAGGTGGGATTTTAAAGTCCATGATTAGGAATCCTGAGACAGATGTTGGAGAATCCCTCATTTAAAGAGAAGCGGACCCCAGAAGAGATCACAGAAATAGGAGGTAAACCAAGAGTCTGGGAGTATAAGGGAGTGGAGACTTTCAAGGCATGATCCCCTCTTCTCAACAGTGCCTGAATTCTCAGCATTGCATCCTCTGCCACAGCGTTATCCTCTCTTAAATAAATTACTTCTACTGTAAATCTTTAAAAGCAAAATAGCAAGCCCCGCCACAATTCCACTCCAGGCTTTAAAATCACCCCGTAGCTTTTCCTTTATTTTCCTGCCGTCACTTCCTTTGCAGCTCTGGGTGGAAGGCTATCTCGGACGAATAGGGTCGTCTCTGTCACAGGTGACAAACAGCCCCGAATTATGCCAACTGGTTAGTGAGTCGTGCAAAATACATGTAGGATTTGCCGTTCACTACCCTAAAATGTTCTCTTCCCCAGTACCTTGTCATTAGTTTGGCGCCTCGGGCTTGGCGACGGAGCTTATCGACAAGCTAAGCTACTTGGAGAGCAGTCCCCTAATTTCATCATGTTCCTTAACTTGGCATCACATTTGTCGCCTCCCTTCATTCCTCGTCGCTCTCTTTTACGAGATTGCCCATCCCGCGACCCTGAGAGAACATCTGAGGGATGATTAGCCTCCGAGTGGGTGAGAGAGCACGTGTGACTTTCTCTTGCCATCTTGTGGCAAAAAAAGCAAAAGCACAAGTTCAAGGCGTTGTGTTTTCTGGTCCCAGTTAAAATGCTTTCTTCTTAACTTTCTACTGAGTCAGTGGGCTAGGGTAGGGTTTCCATTTTTCACTCCTTTTAATTGCAGGATTCAAGCTTCTTCAAGAGTCGTTAGTGCGGAGGTTAAAAGGGAGCGGGAGGAGGGTGGGGGAGGTAAATAGAAAGAGCGAGGAGTGGGTAAGGGAGGAAGTCCTGTTGAGTTTTGTGATCTGGTCAGAGCTGTCCAAAAGAAATAAACAAATAAAATCAAAAGCCAAAATGCTTTGTACCCTAAAATAAATAATAATAGGATCACGCTTTCTAGTTCTATTAGATTAAGACCCCACACTTACAACTCAATTTAACCTTAATTTTCCGTTTAAAGGCCCTGACTTCAAATACCAACTACACTGAGGGTTGGGACTTCAACATTAAGTTTTTTTGTTTTGTTTTGTTTTGTTTTGTTTTTTGAGACAGAGCCTCACTCTGCCGCCCAGGCTGGAGTGCGGTAGCGCAATCTAGGCTCACTGCAACTTCCTCCTCCTGGGTTCAAGCGATTCTTCTGCCTCAGCCTCCTGAGTAGCTGAACTACAGGCAGGCACCTGCCACCGCGCCCAGCTAATTTTTGTGTTTTTAGTACAGATAGGGTTTCACCATGTTGTCCAGGCTGGTCTTGGACTCCCAAAGTGCTGGGATTACAGGCGGGAGTCACTGCACCTGGTCTAAGTTTGGGGGAACACAATGAAGTCCATAACAGCACTTAAGACCATTTTCCATGCTTTCATCCCAACTTTCTATTCCAAGTTCTCCTTTATAAAATATCTACATTTAGCTTAATTTGCAGATAAGGTGACAGTTATGATATTCCTTAAACCAGAAGTTAAAAGTCAATTGCTCACAAAGGCCCAGCACATTAGAGTAAAAATATCTGGATATTAAAAATCATGCCTTATCTCTATAAAGAGAGGTGCTATTTGCTATTTTTCTTGAAACACACTAACTTCTGACACCATATTTCATTTTTCCAGTTTTGATAGAGATAATCGACCAAGATATATTTAACTGTTTTCTTAATTCTGCTGTAAGAACAACCATAGCACAAGCATATTGATAAATGCCAACTAATATGGAAACTAACAGGACCAGTGGGAACTTGAGAAGTGAAGACAAAACCTGTGCAATTTGGTTTCACTGATTTCTCCCTTCTAGCAATGCAAGCACACGGACAGTGTGACTTCTAATTTTTCAAGATTATGTGCAGCTTAATATGAAATATTATAAATTTTCAATATTGACAACTAATAAAACATTTATATCATGGTACAGACTATTAAAAAAACAAATCTGCTGACTTCATCAAGCCCTTCACCTCTAAAATAGAGATCTCGTGAAGCCCTTCATCCTTGAAGTTGAGATCTCTGGACATTAACAAAGATTCCTGTATCCATGACAAGCTTTTCACCAAGCTGCTCTTTCTGCCATCAGGGCCCACATCAAATGCCCCGGACTTCCCAACTTTCTAAATCCTCAGCTGAAAGTAATTCATTCCTCACTTGGCCCCTCTGGATAGCGCATTAGGCTTCACATACATCAGGCATTCAAGAGTTATTTTCTGCCAGTTAAGTAAACAGGCAAAGTGAACTAAAGAAAAAACAAAAAATTCAGTTCTCACAGCTATGAGGTAAAAGTGGTGAAAGACGTTCAGAGTTGTTCATTGTGGATTGAGTAGTTACCCGGGTAAATAAACCTGTTCTTTTCTATTTATGTTACATTTGTCTTATTTTTAAATTAATGTTATTCTTTGTGGGGGTGGGGACTTCCTAGCGAAAACCATAAGGCCTGCTAGACAAATTCTAAAAGAGCTGTAACACTATTTTTTATTATTAATATTATTCTTAATTGACAAATCATAATTGTATACATTTTTGAGAAAGAGTATGATGTTTTGATATATTGCTGGGGCTCAGAAAACTATAACCCAAAATGAAGGCCTCAGCAGCAGCCTCAGAAGCAGAAGCTTTTCCCTGACCTCCTGCCCTTCTGTCTCTGATCTGTCATTCTCCCTCAAGCTTAGCCACAGAAACTAAAATCTCTCTTCCCCAAGGCAGGTCATAAAAACCAGAACCCCTTTTCCCCAAAGCCAGCTGTAAAACCTACAAATACTATTGTAGCTCCCCTCACCCACCCCATTCCACAAGGCTTTTTGTATGAAAACTGGCCATTTATGGTCAGAAATTATCTGCCCTCCTTTGTTTGACTATAGGTCATAAGATCCCTATTCCAGAGAGGGACCTGCCCCATACCGAGAAGGAAGGAATGCTGCTCAGAGAGGCCAAGAAGAATCTGGACAGACAGGCCTTTCTGGGTTTCTCTACTGTGTTTATTATCATTAGGTCCTACCCTTCATGTCCAATCATTTCTACAAGGCTGTCCATACTTTATAGAACCTTAAAAACAATGGACAATTTCCCCTGTATCTTTAGGCCTTCATTTTGAAGGGCTCCCATGTGATGTACAACTATGATCAATTTTTTTTTCTCCTATTAATCTGCCTTTTAGTCAGTGATTTTCAGCAAACCTTCAGAGGGTGAAGGGGAAGCTTTCCTTTACTCTGTAATGTAATTCAAGGAGTGTTTCTTTCTTTTTCTTTTTTTGCCTTCACTCTGTTGCTGAGGCTGGAATGCAGTGGCACCATCCCGGCTCACTGCGATCTCCATCCCGGCTCACTGCTATCTCCACCTCCCAAGCTTAAGCCTCATGTCTCAATCAGCCTCCCAAGTAGCTGGAACCACAGGTATGCACCACCACGCCCAGCTAATTTTTGTACTTTTCGTAGAAGGGGTTTTACCCTGTTGGCGAGGCTGGTCTGGAACTCCTGGACTCAAGTGATCCGCCCACCTTGGCATCCCAGAGTGCTGGGATTTTCATGTGTGGGCCACGGTGCCTGGCCCCTTGCCTCTATAGTGTATACTGAAGGAGTTCAGTAAATATCATCCCAAATATATGCCGCATTGTAAATATGCCGCATTGTCATGCTGATTAATTCATGCTAAAGTCATTTGGGAAATAGCAAATGCACAGAGGGGCTTTTTCTGAATCTCTTTTATTTGATTAAATGCAGATTCTCCAGGAGAAGGAAGTTAATTAATCATGAAAATCCTTCCTAGGCATTTTTATCTATCTTGGGAAGATTAACAGCAACAGAAGTGGAATGGAGAACAGACTAGAAATTGGCTCCTCGTCCAGATAGGCCACTATCTACTCTGAAAGCCCATTCCTGTTTTCATTATCGTACTCTTCCTAGGTCGCTCCAACTCCCCTTTCTCCTTACTCCTCTATTTAAATAGAGAAAGAATTTAAGTTGTAGAGAGTTGATAAAATGCTGAATGGTTCGGAGTGATGAATGTGGAAAGGAGGTGGGGAGAGAGGAAAGCTAATCTTAATACCCTTTTCCTCCAAACCTGAGCAGTTCTTGGCCAGAGAAATAGTCTCCCACACAAGGAGTTTCGTGGCATCTCTAAGAAATTCTGAGGTTAGAAAATCTCTGTAGTTGGCATCCAAAAGAATAAAATGGGCAACTGAGGACTAATAATTTGAGGAATTAGAAAGTTTAAGTTCTATCCACCACTCGCCCTGGCTGCCATCACCTCATTTTATGCCATTTACTGGATTGTTCTTCCTGGTCTCTTTTTCCTCAACTAAAAGTGATTTCTAAAGTCTCTTCCAGAATAAATAGTTGGCTTGTGAAAATAGATCTCCTCCATATGGATCACATGAAGCTATCACTAACAAATGTCACATACCATAAGACTTGTTTCAATCATGGAAAAAGTAGTTCTACACTGCCAACCTAAATAACAGAGGGAGGCTCTCTAAAATAAAATATATCTTGGGGGACTAGAGCATTGTAACGGGAATATGCATGCCAGAGTAAATAAGGTGAGTATATAGGAAGGTAAAAAAAGACAAGGTTAAAAAATCAATTATTTACATAATTGTTTAGAAAGAATTATCCTTGACCATAAAGACTGAGGACTAAACTCTGATTTTTATCTTGCCCAAATTCCCAAATAAGGGGTCTGGGGAGTCATGCCCTACAAATCATAAATTCTCATCAGATGGGTTTTATTTAACCCTATATATCATGAGTTACTTTCCAACCTGACTCTGGCATAAAACATTATGAGACAAGGAAGAAAATCAAAATATTTTACACCAAAAACCATGTTTCTTTGCCATATTTTGAAATGACCCTGCAAAGCTGTTTTTTTGTGTGGGGGAAAATCTGCGTCTGTAAAGAATCTCTGTTCCAGACCCTCCCAGTCCTAAAGAGATTAACTAAGATCTGAATAGGAAACATTTGTTGTCATCTATTTTCTCTAAGGGCAGCCACTGTAAGACTTCAAAAGAACTTGGTCTCCACAATCTTTTTCTTAACCTGAACACTCCCTTTCTGTCAATCCCAGGTCTTCAGACAAATTCAACCAATTGTCAACCAGAAAATGTTTAAATTCACCTGTAGCGAGGAAGCACCCCATCCCCACCCCCCACCCGAACACTCCTGCCCCGCCTGGGCATCCTGCCTTTCTGGACCAAACCAATGTATTTCTTTTTTTTTTTTTTTTTTTTTTTGAGACGGAGTCTCGCTGTGTCTCCCAGGCTGGAGTGCAGTGGCGTGATCTCGGCTCACTGCAAGCTCCGCCTCCCGGGTTCACGCCATTCTCCCGCCTCAGCCTCCCAAGTAGCTGAGACTACAGGCGCCCGCCACCACGCCCGGCTAGTTTTTTGTATTTTTAGTAGAGACGGGGTTTCACCATGTTAGCCAGGATAGTCTCGATCTCCTGACCTCGTGATCCACCCGCCTCGGCCTCCCAAAGTGCTGGGATTACAGGCTTGAGCCACCGCGCCCGGCCAAACCAATGTATTTCTTAAATGTATTTGATTGATGTCTCCTGCCTCCCTAAAATGTATAAAAGCAAGCTGCGCCCTGACCACTTTGGTCTCATGTTCTTAGGACCTCCTGAGGGGTGTGTCACAGGACACAATCATATTTGGCTCAGAATACATCTCTTCAAATATTTTACAGGGTTTGACTCTTTTCATTGACAAGATCAATAACAAAGGTAACACCAGTTCAAGGTTAGACAGACAGTTACTGGATGGATGTCCTTATAAAAATATTTTTGTGTAAATTTGCAAGGGCCTTTATACAAGGTTGTGGTTTTTATAATGTTTTGTGATAGTTTTTATGATCAGATATACAAATATAAAAACTCACTCCTCATGGCCTTCCTGGGCTCTATTTGTCAGAGTTTTCTTAACATTAGTGATTACATTTTGATTCTGACAACTTTCACAATACACTGACAGTGTGCTCTGAGGTCCCAAAGTGTCTGTCTTTACAAAACGACTATCTTTATATAGCTGCTCTCTTTTCAATTTCATGCTTGCTAATAGGAAACTATATACAGAAAGAAGAATGGCAGCCTTGTATAAGATTAGGAGGTAAATTGAATTCACTACTTTGGAAGGAGGCTCTGTCTACAGTCACGATATCCAAGAATAAACTGAAAATTCATTTCTTAAATAGGATCCAGGAGAAAATAAAAAGTACAGTTCCGTTTTTCTTGTTTTTTTTGTTTTTTATTTTTTGTTTTTAAGATAAACCACGTGTCCCTGCTTATCTGTGTGATTAGAAAGTTTCTTATTCAGAACAGTGTTGAGTTTGAGACCAACCTGGGCAACATGGTGAAACCCTGTCTTTACTAAAAATACAAAAAATTAGCTGGGAGTGGTGGTGCACACCTGTAATCCTATCTACTTAGGAGGCTGAGGCAGGAGAATTGCTTGAACCCGGGAAGTGGAGGTTGCAGTGAGCTGAGATGGTGCCATGGCACTCCAGCCTGGGCGACAGAGTAAGACCGTTTCAGAAAAAAATTGTATTGCCATGGGCCTATATATAAGCAGGAGTGAAAACGAAACGTGACAGATGAGCATCAAAGTCATAATAGACTTGCCCTGAGAAAGTCGTTAACAGGTCTGGGGATGGAGTTGAAGAATACTTACATTTCATGAGTGTTTTCCTCTTTTCTCTAAATATAAAAGAAACTTGTAGTGAATATGTCATGATGCTAATAATAGATCAAATCCGTGTGGTCACTTTTAACTCTTCTATAATTTTTTAAAAGGTAAAATAAGGTGATGAGTAATGAGAAATGCTGATGTTTCGGTTTAGTGAATTGAAAATTGTGGCTATTAACTAATATTTACCAACTCACCAGTATCTAAGATGTACCAGGCCTTGTTCTAGGTATGATGGCAACTACAGTGCCAAAACACAAAAATCTATCCTTTTAAATTTACTTCCCATGAAAGAGAAAATACTAAATGAATAAAGACACAATATACTGCATAGTAATAAGTGCTAAGGAAGAAAACAGACTAGGAGCAAGACATTTTTTGGAAGAGTTGTTATTCAAAATAACTTCATGGTCTGGCGAGAGGGTTCACACCTGTAATCCCAATACTTTGGGAGGCCGAGGCAGAAGAATCATCTGAGCCCAGGAGTTCGAGACCAGACTGGGTAAAAAAAGTGAGACACCTTCCTCCCACCTCCCATCTCTACAATTAAAAAAATATATATATACAGCTGGGCTAGGCGGGGAGCACTTGTACTTCCAGCTACTCAGAAGGCTGCTTAAGCCCACGAGTTCGAAGTTGCAGTGAGCTATGATTGCGCCACTTGGACTCCAGCCTGAGTGACAGAGTGAGGCCCTGTCTCAAATAAAATATAAAATAAAATATAAAATATAAAATAATAAAAATAAAATAAATACTTCCAATTCTCTTTAACTGAATCTCTAAAATTTACCTACCTATAAACTGTAAACTGTAAACTTAAATTATAGTTTACAAAATGATAGTATGTAGAGGTGGAGGTATTTCAGCTCATGGACTTAGTATCAATTCCCGCTCTGTAAGATGGGATACCTCTGATTTCTTAACTGAAAGCTGCTTTCTGATTTTCTCCTCTAAGGAATGTGAATACTTCCATTTGCTGTCACTTTCACTTTGATTGACCTAGCAAGGGAAGGAAGGTTGGTGACAGTATATCCTAAGTAACTTTTTAGGGGAAAAAAAAAAAAAAAAAAAAGAAAGACTAGCAGAGGATGGTTTCGATCCATCGACCTCTGGGTTATGGGCCCAGCACGCTTCCGCTGCGCCACTCTGCTACACGCGGAAGCTTACTCTGCCGGGAAATTCTTTGTGATGTTTACCTCAAAAGTTGGTGGGGATTTTGGTAAAAGTTGGTGGGGATTTTGGTTTTTTGGTACAGTTAAATAAATCTGATTTCCACCCCCCACCAAGGGCCACTAGTTCTATTTATGCTGCAAACATGAGGATGAGTTCAGCGTGTATTGGTATCAAACATTCTGAAAGCAAAAAAAAGAAAACCTCGATGTTTCTGTAAGAATAGCCTGTCGCTACCCTGCCTGCTTTATCATGTAGTCAGGACGTAAGACTAAGGCAAAAAACCGTATAGGGAAAATATCCAACTTCTGAACTATAATGCGTAGTTTTCAAGAAGCATAAAACGTCACCGCTGCATTGGCCGGGAATCGAACCCGGGCCTCCCGCGTGGCAGGCGAGAATTCTACCACTGAACCACCAATGCTTGCTGTACAGACAAACCTTGCCGTCTCTAGGAATGCTTTGCCATTTTTCAGGAATCCAACTGATACCATAGACCTTGTTTTCAAAAAGATATTTAGGTAGCTTTCCGTTCTTATTGAATAGAGCCTCATAACAGAGCCTTCTTGCCTTCTTCCCTTCTTTTCAGGAAGAAAAAAATCCCTTTCAATGCAACTTCAAAGCGTCTCTGGCAACACTGGAGGCTGGCCCGTGTGTGGGCTGCCCGGCTCCCGCACGGTCTCAGCGGCGCAGTTGGACTGCTCCGACTGGGCCTGCACCTTCACCACGCGGGTGCGGGCTCCTGAGCTGACTCTGTCCGCCGCTGCAGGGCCCTGGGTATCCACTTGCCGAGTGCTCTCAAGCTCCGGACTCTTAAGTTTCAGGAAGCGCTACGGAAGATGCCAAATTCCTTAGTTTGGGAGGCAGAAGACATTTTATGACCGCTCAAAGTCCAGGTAGGTTCTGGAGGGAACGGGAGAGGTAGAATAGGGTTACATGAGCACGAAGAATAAAGAAAATGAAGTGGAGGACCGCGGAGGAAGAGAACCAGAGCAGAGGATAAAGAAGGTAGGGCGGCCAAAAGAGGAGGGAGGAGGGGAGGAGCCAGAGGGAAGGGGAGTCAAACAGGAACCTAGTGTTGCTCTCCACTGGGCTCCCCAAAGAAAAGGGAGGCAGTGGGGGATTTAAGAGTTTTGTGGATTTACCTTATGCTTCAGTTGCCATGGTTATGGGGTGGCACTGGAAACTTCTTCCTGGCAAACTGAGCGCAAAGGTCTCATTGAAGAATAATTTCCACAACGGGTGCAGTGATGACTCTAATATAAATATAAAAATGAACCCGGGTAAAAAAAATTTGTGTAACTCAATGAGGTAATTGGTGAGGTGTTGATACCTGTTCAAAGGAGAATCCAAAGAGTGCTCGCAGCACATATAGGAGAATCCAAAGAACAGATGCTATTTATAGATCAGGAATATTAAAATAGGTGTGTAAATGAGGCCAAAACTGTTTTGGTGAGATGTTCCCCAAACGTGTTTAAAGAAGATGGCCATCCATTTTGTCCCTACCACAGTATATAATTAATTTGCATGTCCATAGATACGAAGAATTTTGTATTGCCATCATTATCTACAATTTGCAGAGTTGTAAAATAGCTCCCGTACAATCGGAATCAGATGACACAGAAAGATGTGTTATAGTTTTCCTCTGAAGCACAAATTTTTCCAGCAATCTTTTCCTTTTTAAGGTAGATTGCTGCTCAACCTTACCTGAGCATAAATGTAAGGGCCAAACTCAGAAGTTAAACTTGCTTTTGAAAGCTTATCAATGCCAAAAGCACTGGTCTGATATTCCTGATCATATTCTGGGGAAAGTCTTGGGTGGGGATTCTTTTCCTTTCCTTTCTTTTCTTTCTTTTTTTTTTTCTTGAGACGGAGTCTCGCCCTGTTGCCCAGGCAGGAGTGCAGTGGTGCGATCTGGGCTCACTGCAAGCTCCGCCTCCTGGGTTCATGCCATTCTCCTGCCTCAGCCTCCCAGTGGCTGGGATTACAGGCGCTCGCCACCATGCCCGGCTAATTTTTTGTATTTTTAGTAGAGACGGGGTTTCACCGTGTTAGCCAGGATGGTCTCGATCTCCTGACCTCGTGATCCGCCCGCCTCGGCCTCCCAAAGTGCTGGGATTACAGGCGTGAGCCACCGCGGCCGGCCTCTTTCTTTCTTTTTTTGTTTTGTTTATTTTGGTATCTTTCTGTCGCCTAGGCTGCAGTACAGGGCTGGGGATTCTTAAGACCTCGGTTCACAGAATGTGAATGTTTGTGTCTCTCCAAAATTCATATGTTGAAGCCCCAGTTCCCCATGTGACATATTTGAAGGTAGCTGGGAGGTAATTAGGTCATGAGGGTTAAGTCCTCATGAATGGAATTAGTGCCCTTATAAGAAGATACAGGAAAGACGTTACCTCTTTCTGCCATGTGAGGACACATCATGGAGGTAACTGTCTGCAAACCAGGAAAAATACCCCCTTCAGAACCAGGCTATGCTGGCAGCTTGATCTTTCCAGCCTTAGAACTGTGAGAAATACATGTCTGTTTAAGCTACCCAGTCTATGGTGGCAGTTTTTGTTGTTGTTGTTTGTTGTTTGTTTGTTTTGAGATGGAGTCTCGCTCTGTCACCCAGGCTGGAGTGCAGTGGCGTGATCTCGGCCCACTGCAACCTCTGCCTCCCGGGTTCAAGCGATTCTCCTGCCTCAGCCTTCTGAATAGCTGGGATTACAGGCGCCCGCCACCACGCCCGGCTAATTTTTGTATTTTTGGTAGAGATGGGGTTTCACCATATTGGTCAGGCTGGTCTCGAACTCCCGACCTCGTTATCCACCCACCTTGGCCTCCCAAAGTGCTGGGATTACAGGCGTGAGCCACTGCGCCCGGCCTATGTTGTTTTTTATAGCAGCCCAAGCTAAGACAGTGATGAAAGATCTGGACTCACTCTCTAGAAGCCTGTGCATGCACACACATATCTGCATTCGATTTCAGATATGGAACCTAGTTTAAATGAGGTAGATTAGATACGGTGATCATAGCTTCTCTTAAAGGAGGACAAACTTGCTAAATAAATGGAGAGGACAAATTGCCTGACAGTGCACAAACCAGCCGCATCCTGGACTTATGGTTGGTGTCATGCGCGTTGGTGTGAAGAGACCACCAAACACGCTTTGTGTGCACAATAAAGCTTTTTAATCACCTGGGTGCAGGTGGGCTGAGTCCGAAAAGAGAGTCAGCGAAGGGAGATAAGGGTGGGGCCATTTTGTAGGATTTGGGTAGGTAAAGGAAAATTACAGTCAAAAGGGGAGTTGTTCTCTGGTGGGCAGGAGTGGGGGGTCACAAGGTGCTCAGTGGCGGAGCTTTTTGAGCCAGGATGAGCCAGGATGAGCCAGGAAAAGGACTTTCACAAGGTAATGTCATCACTTAAGGCAAGGACCGGCCATTTTTCACTTCTTTTGTGGTGGAATGTCATCAGTCAAGGCGGGGCAGGGCATTTTCATCTCTTTTGTGATTCTTCAGTTACTTCAGGCCATCTGGGCCTATACGTGCAAGTCACAGGGGATGCGATGGCTTGGCTTGGGCTCAGAGGCCTGACAGTTGGAACATTCTGCAGCGAAGAATTAGAAGAGCAAAAAGGGGGAAAAAAATCCTCCAATAGGCGCAAGCACAGAAACCCGTGATTGGTGTCCTTAAATTGACCTATACTCATTATAGCAGTAAAAAACACACCCCAGGGGGATATTTAACATGCTAATGAGACATGCGATGTATGTGCTACCATGCAAAACCACAGTGCACCAAGAGACCACCCAGAACATGTTTTATAGCAATGTCCTCCCACCTGCTCATGAATAATCATGTAAGACTCCCGTGAGGCGAGTTTGTCCAGTATCAGCCAGTACTGTCTCTTGAGCAGCCCTCTCTGATCAGCTTTATCAGAGTGTACTTTCGTTTTGCAATAAACTCTTGCTTATTTAGGACTCACTTTCAAATTATTTTGTGCCGTGAAGTCAAGAACCTGAACTGGCCCACTAGCAACATTAGAAACCGTACTCCAGTAGTTCTAGGGCCTCTGCTCTCCCTCTTTTAACCAGGAAGGTGGTTTTCGGCCGGGCGCGGTGGCTCACGCCTGTAATCCCCGCACTTTGGGAGGCCTAGGCGGGCAGATCACCAGAGGTCAGGAGTTCGAAACCAACCTGACCAACATGGAGAAACTCCGTCTCTACTAAAAATACAAAATTAGCCGGGCATAGTGGCGTATGCCTGTAATCCCAGCTGCTCGGGAAGCTGAGGCAGAGGAATTGCTGGAACCTGGGAGGCAGAGATTGCAGTGAGCCGAGAGCACGCCATTGCACTCCAGCTTGGGCAACAAGAGCAAAACTCCGTCTCAAAAAAAAAAAAAAAAAAAGTAGTTTTCATCAGTACCATCCCTCTCATGCTGCTCATTCATTCATTCTCACACCTACTCTTCAGCCTCGCCTTTGTGAAGGCCCCCTCCTTGGGGAAGCAGCTTAGATGGGAAGGGGACGGGGAGCAGATAATGTGTAAGTAGGTACACACCAAGCTGTATTCCTGAAAATCACCCACGAGGCCCTACTTCCCTGCCTCCTGCCACACATGCCTCCTCTCCTCCCACGCCAGGCCTTGTTCACTGTGCTTCAACCAATGAAGAGCCAGGTAATTCTTTAGAGCCTTCCAACCACAGTGTATTAGCCTGTTCTCATGATGCTATAAAGAACTGCCCAAGGCTGGGTACTTTATAAAGGAAAGAGGTTTAACTGAGGACTGGGGAGGCCTCGGGAAACTCTCAATCGTGGCGGAAAGGGAAGCAAACACGTCTCTCTTCAAATGGTGACAGAAGAGAGAAACGAGAGCCCAGCAAAGAGGGAAGCCCCTTATAAAACCCATCAGATCTCATGAGAACTTACTATCACAAAAATAGCATGGGGGAAACTGCCCCCATGATCCAATTACCTCCCTCTGGGTCCCTCCCATGACACGTCGGAATTATGGGAACTACAATTTAAGATGAGATCTGGGTGGGGACACAGCCAAACCATATCACACAGACTCAGTACAGGCTTTGCAGTTTGTCTTCCCTATGCCCATAAACGTCTTCCCCAAGAAATTCCTGCAGGTCTTTCACCTTCTTCAATTTTACTCCTCCTTTAAGTGTCCATTTGTCATCACTGAGGGCTTGCCTGATCACTATTTGACGCAGCAACATCTGCCTTCAAACAGAGAAATGTACACACCCTACCCCTCTTTCTTGCTTTGCCTTTTTCTTCATAGCAGTTAGTTCCTTCTGACCTAGCATAAATTTCACTTTATTTCCTGTCCACCAGATTAGATGTCCCCCAAAGAAATGGATTTTTGTCAGTTTTGTTTACTGCTGTGTCTGCAATTTCTGAAAATATGCAGGCACCTAGTAGATGCGCAGTAAGTACTTATCAGTAAAGTAATATCTTTTCCTCACCCATCTCAAGGTTCATGGCTGAGGCCCCTATAACAAAAGACAAATTAACAACAGAAACTTATTTATTCTAGGTTTTATGTGACACAGAAGCCTTCAGAGACAAATTTCAAAGATACCTGTGTATTTCTATGCTAAGTTTGATGAAGAAGTGGATAGCTGGGGAGAAATATCATTGTAGGACAGAAGGGGTATGATCTAATGGTAATAAACTGGGGGGATCTTAGCAGACCTGTTTAGATTCTTCTGTATTCCTATGTCTTCAGAGATAAGGACATTTCTTTTTTTCTTTTTTCTTTTTTTTTTTTTGAGATAGAGTCTTGTTCTGTTGCCCAGGCTGGAGTGCAGTGGCACCATCTCGGCTCACTGCAAGCTTTGCCTCCCAGGTTCACGGCATTCTCCTGCCTCAGCCTCCCGACCAGCTGGGATTACAGGCACCCACCACCACACCCAGCTAATTTTTTGTATTTTTAGTAGAGACGGGGTTTCACCGTGTTAGCCAGGATGGTCTTGATCTCCTGATCTCGTGATCCGCCTGCCTCGGCCTCCCAAAGTGCTCGGATTACAGGCGTGAGCCACAGCGCCTGGCCAAGATAAGGCGCAGTGGCCAAGATAAGGCTTTCCTCCAGGTTTAGGGAGGGTACCTTTGGAATGAAAGTGAGAGTTAATACTTCACTAGTTCACTTTATGACCTACTTTAAATGAAGGTTAAAGAGTGACCTTCCTGCTTCTGATGTTTTCTCAAATGCCAAGGTGCCATATTTTGGGGTAGCATGTCTTGAATCCCATCAAATGAATGAGTAAATTTGTACCCCTTAGCATGGTGTTGTTCACCTCGTAGACACTTGAAGGATGCAATGTTGGTTGGTTACTCAGCATTCAATTTGACAACAGCCCAATTTTCAAATAGTTTAAACCAGTGGTTCTCAAACTTTGGCATGCATCAGAATCACCTAGAGGGCTTATTACACAAAGATATTTGGGCCGCAAACTCTAGGGTTTCTAAAGCAGTGTGTCAGAATAGAATGCAAGAATTTGCATTTGTAACAAGTTCTCAGGTGATGCCATCAAGGCATTCCATACCTTGCTGGCTGTGATACTAGCTGCGTCAAATCGGTATAGGTCTATAGCAATCTCACCTCCTGCCTCCTCAGAAGAAACAATTAGACTGAGGGTCATAAGGCGGAGGGAGAGATAGAGGTAAGGTTTCGAGCAGGAGTGAAAATTTTATTATTATTATTGTTATTATTATTTTGAACTAGAGTCTCACTCTATTGCCCAGGCTGGAGTGCAGTGGGCACAATCTTGGCTCACTGCAGTCTCTGCCTCCTGGGTTCAAGCAATTCTCCTGCCTCAGCCTACCAAGTAGCTGGGACTACAGGCACACACCACCACGCCCAGCTGATTTTTATATTTTTAGTAGAGATGGGGTTTCGCCATATTGGTTGAGCTGGTCTCGAACTCCTGACCTCAGGTGGTCCACCTGCCTTGTCCTTCCAAAGTGCTTGCATTACAGGCATGAGCCACTGCGCCCTGGGAGAGAAAGTTTATTAAAACGTTTTAGAGAGGAATTAAAGGAAGTAAAGTACACTTGGAAGACGGCCAAGTGGGTGACTTGAGAGACTCAAGTGCGCTGTTTGATGTTTGACTTGGGACTTTATATGTTAGCATGCTTCCATTGGCATGTTTCCGGGGAGTTGCATTCCTTTTCCCCTGATTCTTCCCTTGGGGTGGACTGTGCTCATGCACAGTGGCCCTGCCAGCACTTGGAGGGGCTGCATGCACAATGTGTTACTGAAGTTGTACACATGCTTACTTGAGGCTTTCTTCTTCTTCTTCTTCTTCTCCTTTTTTTTTTTTTTTTTTTGAGATGGAGTTTCGCTCTTGTCACCCAGGCTGCAGTGCAGTTACATGATCTTGACTCACTGCAACCTCCACCTCCCTGGTTCAAGCAATTCTTCTGCCTCAGCCTCCCAAGTAGCTGGGACTACAGGCATGTGCCACCATGCTTGGCTAATTTTTGTATTATTAGTACAGACGGGGTTTCACCATACTGGCCAGGCTGGTCTCGAACTCCTGACCTTGTGATCTGCCCTCCTCGGCCTCCCAAAGTGCTGGGATTACAGGCATGAGTGACTCTCATTTTTATCAACTTTTGTCTCTTGTTTTTAGAATTTTCTTCATGCTTAACAATCCTGATATTCTCATTTTTTTGCTCAAGTTTTCCTGTGAAAAACCAAGTTAACCTTATAGTGTTTCTCTAGTGAAAAGGACATTTCTCTGTTAGATTGGCTGGACAACCTTGACTAGATAATTGTCATGTTTCAATTTCTGCCCGTGTACAATGGAAATAAGAACATCTGTTCAAAGAGATAAGAAATGTGATTTCTTTGAAAAGAATAAGTTGTTTCTTAAATAGAAGATGTAATTCAATTACACTTTTAACACATATGAAAAGAGTGGTTTAGTGGCAAACAACTGGAATTTGGAGGTACTGGCCAGAATTCAAATTTTGGAACTCCCTGTTACAAAGTATGTGTCAATCTGAGCCACAGTTTTTACCTGCTACTGAGGGACAATAATATTTGAAACATTATTGTAGCAGATACTCAGTGAGAACTTACTATGTTCCCAGAATTATGCTGAACCATTAAATTTCTGAACTCTTACAGTATTCCCTGTAATCTAGTAATAGTTACTATACCTATTCTGCAAATACAAACGCTGTTGCATTCTTGAGCTTACCAGAAAGTATTGTGAACCCCCAAAATTTGAGACAGGTCTCAGTTAATTTAGACAGTTTATTTTGCCAAGATTGAGGACACACACCCATGACACAGCCTCAGGAAGTCCTGACGACATGTACCGAAGGTGGTTGGGGCACAACTTGGTTTTATACATTTTAGGGAGACATGAGACATCAATCAATATATGTAAGAAGAACAGTGGTTCCGTCCAGGTAGGCAGGGACAACTCAAAGCAGGGAAGGGCTTGCAGGTCACAGGTAGGTGAGAGATAAACTGTTGCATTCTTTTGAGTTTCTGATAAGCCTTGCCAAAGAAGGCAATCAGAATATGCATCTGTCTCAGCGAGCAGAGGGATGACTTTAAATAAAATGGGGGGGGGAAGGTTTGCCCTGAGTAGTTCCCAGCTTGACTTTTCCCTTTAGTTTAGTAATTTTGATTTTTCTTTCACAGTATCAACAAAGTTTTCAGGATACAACTCAGACTTATAGTCCTTCCATAAATGGTCCTAAAATCATCTGTTGACTGAAACATGGAGGATTCCAGTTAGCCAGCTAGGCTATCAGGAGTAACAGTGAACTTCACACATTGCAATTCACAACTGCAATAGCAACTATGTTGTGACTGTCACCTGGCCAACATGATTGTAAAAGTCATAGATTAGAGATGAACAGCAATTTTTAAGAGAAGTTAAATGTGAGAAAATATACATCTTAGAATTTATGAAATTTGGAATATAAACTGTGGGGCATAGAAGCAAACATCTATAACTGAACTAAAATTCTCTCAGGCTTGCAACAAAACGTGTTGTCAGGGAACATACGTTGCTATGATTTGAATCCTTTTAACTATACTGATAGATGTTTTATATTCTAGAACATGGTCTATCATGGGAAATGTGTGTGCGCTTGAGAAGAACGCATATTCTGCTGATGCTATGTAGAGCCTTCTATAAATGTCAAATAGATCACTTAGGTTGATAATGTTCAAGTCTTCTATATGCCTACTGATTTTCTGTCTATTTGTTCTATCTATTATTGATGAAGGGGTGCTGAAATCACCTATAATCATGGCATACCTACCTCTTTCATCTCTACCAGATTTCTCTGTATGTATTTTGAAGTTTAGTTATCATGTGTATAAATGTTTAAGATTCACATGTCCTTTTGATGGATTGGTTTATTATTATTAAATGATTATATTCTTGGCAATATTCTTTACTCTGAAATCTACCTTTTCTTATAATAACATAGCCAATTCTTTTGATTAATGTTACTATGGCTGCCTTTTCCAATCTTTTACTATTTACTTGTGTGTGTCATTATAGATACATATATATACACATACACAAACACACACACACATATATTTTTATCTTATTTTATTTTATATATTTTTTGGAACAGTCTCCCTCTGTCACCCAGGCTGGAGTGCAGTGGCACATTTCATGGCTCACTGCAACCTCCGCCTCCCGGGTTCAAGCGATTCTAGTGCCTTAGCCTCCCAAGTAGCTGGGATTACAGATGTGCTGCTACTGTGTCCTGCTAATTTTCATATTTTTAGTAGAGACGGAGTTTCCCCATGTTGGCCAGGCTGGCCTCAAACTCCTGACCTCAAGTGATCACCTTGGGGTCCCAAAGTGCTGGGATTACAGGTGTGAGACACCATGCCCGGCTAGTGTCCTTATATTTAAAGTACCTTTTGTATAGACCGCATATAGTGAGCCTTGCTTTTTTATCAGTCTGATGATCTGTGTCTTTTTATTGGAGCATATGTGGGACACATTTTGGTACTGGAAATGGTGTTTAAAAAAAAAACCTGTGACATATTTATGGGACTATTATTGTTATTCTTAATGTAAATAACTTAGAAAAGTAAAATATGATAAATATGACAATGTATTTTGTGTCTATATTTAAATTATACACAGAGAGACAGACTGTATTATCTTCCTAATAATTCCACTATCCATATGGTGCTAATACTCATGCACCTTTTAAAAACTATATTGATTTCTTATATCTGCACAAAAGATTTTATTTTTTCACCAATTTTTGCCCTGTGGTCAATTCAGTGTATGTACTGAAAAATGATATAATCTATGTGTTTGTTGTTTTAAACAGGAAAATGTATGCAGTTTACAAATTCTCATAAGATAGTAATGATACTATGAGTAGGAATACAGTTGGATTCTTGCTCATTTCCTTAAGAATCTAAAATTTAAAAATCTGACCCTTCAAAAGTAAATTTTATGCTCTTTTCTTTGGAAGATGATGGACTATATAGCCCTAAATGATACAGATGATGCAGTACCATGAATGATGGCCCTTCCCAAAAGATATGTCTAGGTGATAATCACTGGAATCTGCAAATGTTACCTTATATGGAGAAAGATGTGATTAAGAATCTTGGGAGGAGACATTTATTCTAGATTATCTGAGTGAATTCTAAATGCCATCATGAATTCCTGTAAGAGACAGGCAAAGAGGGATTTGACTGAGGCTCACACAGAAAAGAAAGAGATATGAAAATGAAGCCAGAGCTGAGAGTGATGTAGCCACAAGACAAGGATGAGCAGGGCATGCCAATAGTCACTAAAAAACAAAAAAAGTGGAAACAAGTTCACCACCACCACCACACCTCCTCTGCCCACCACCCTCCAGAGAGAACATGGCCTTGCTAGTACCTTGATTTCGGACTTCTGGCTTCCAGAACTGTGAGATAATAACTTTCTATGGTTTTAAGCCATCAAGTACATGACAATTGGTTATGATAGCCCTGGGAAACTGATACAGTTGATTATTTCACTGTATCCTTTGTTTAAATATTCCATTAAACCCCATCTTTTATCTTCAGGAAGTTTTTAAAAAATCTAACCAAATTTCTCCTATATTGTAATTGGCAGAGCCATACACTTTTTGGATTGAAAGGGATCTTATAAGTCACATAGTCCAACTTCCCTTGGACTACTTCTCATATTTGAAAATCGTATCTCCACAGATATTTACCCATTCAAGCCATTTCATGTTTTCTAGCATTGACTTCTATATGCTAAATCAGAATAGCTTCCATCCAGTTCTTTCCTTGGAATCAACTCAATTTCTTTTACATGACATTATTCCAAAGGTTTAGTTATAGCTATCATTTTCTCTGCCTGTTTTTGTTTCTTTGGTCATTAACAGAAATTGTTATCACAAATGTTATTTCACAAAAGAAAATCCCTAAAACAGAATTTAAAGAGGAAACGCATTTTCCTCTTTAATCTCTATTTTATATAGAATTCTGTTTTCCCAAATTGCCAGAAATGGTCAGCTATTTCATCATGGTATAACATCTATTTGTGTGTGTGTGTGTGTGTGTGTGTGTCCGTATATCATGCTCAGATCTACTTTTTAATTTTTATGCATTAGTAGGATTTCTAACCTTTATGAGACAAACTAAGCTATGCACATGATTTCTCTTTAAATACCTGAAGAAAGCTCTGCTTCATACTTTGACAAAGCATTTTCTACTCAACATTGAAAAAATAAATGCCTTCAATAATTCTTCAAGAGGCATGATGTTCTGATTTTTCAATTCTCTAGTCATTATTTTGTGTAGGCATTTTAGTTTTATAATGTATCTCTTAAGATAAAAATCCTCAAACTAAAGCCAATAATCTACATGTTTTATTATCCATATGTCTTAGCTGGGCTTCTATGGGATTCACTGCCAGTCATATTTCTACTAATACTATTCTGTAGTATACAAATGAAGTAAATGTGTCCATCTTGATTTATGTTAAATTTCATCCTTTTATTTATTGCTTTTATTTTTTAATTTTACTTCTGATTTCTCTAGAATTATTAATTTCCCAAAGTTTAATGTCATTTTTAACTTATGAAGTCTGTTCTCTTTAAATTCATGCAAGTTATTTATAAGTGCATATTCTAGTAGGACAAAACACTTAAGTCTTATAATGATATTTTCAGGGTGATAGTGTTTTATTAATCATCTTTTGAGTGAGATTTTACAAAAAGATAGGGACAAATGGAACCGCTTTGACATTTTGGTCATTATTGCTCCATGTTGTACAGAAGTAGATAAGAATTGTTTGCAAATTCTATTCAGAAATCAAGATTTATGGAAGTCCTAGCCAGAGCAATCAGGTGAGAGAAAGAAGTAAAACACATCCAAATAGAAAAAGAAGTGCAACTATCTCTGTTCACTGAGAATATGATTCTATCCCTAGAAAACCCTGAAGACTTTGCCAAAAGGCTCCTGGAACTGATAAACTACTTCAGTAAAGTTTCAGGATACAAAATTAACATTCAAAAATTAGTAGCATTTCTATACACAAATAATGTTCAATCTGAAGCCAAATCAAGAGGGCAATCCCATGTACAATAGCTACACACACACAAAATTCCTAGGAAGACATCTAATGAAGGAGGTAAACGATCTCTATTAGGCCGGGCGCAGTGGCTCACGCCTGTAATTCCAGCACTTTGGCAGGCCGAGGGGGGTGGGTCACGAGGTCAGGAGATTGAGACCATTCTAATTAACACGGTGAAACCCTGCCTCTACTAAAAATACAAAAAAATTAGCTGGGCATGGTGGCAGGCGCCTGTAGTTGCAGCTACTCGGGAGGCTGAGGCAGGAGAATGGCATGAACCTGGGAGGCCGAGCTTGCAGTGAGCCAGGATCGCACCGCTGCACTCCAGCCTGGGCGACAGAGTGAGACTGCGTCTCAAACAAACAAACAAACAAACAAACAAAAAGATCTCTATTAGGATAACTACAAAACACTGCTGAAGAAATAATAGATGACACAAACAAATGGAAAAACATTCAATGCTCATGGATTGGAAGAATCAATATTGTTAAAATGGCCATATCAGCCAAAGTAATCTATAGATTCAATGCTATTCCTATCAAACTATGAACGTCATTTTTCACAGAAGTAGAAAAGCTATTCTAAAATGCATATGGAACCAAAAAAGAGTCCCACTGGCCGAAGCAATCCTAAGAAAAAAAGAACAAAGCCAGAGTCATCACATTACCCGACTTCAAACTATCCTATAAGGGCTACAGTAACCAAAACAACATGACACTGGTACAAAAAGAGACACATAGACCAATGGAACAGAATAGAGAACTCAGAAACAAAGTCACAAACATATAGCCATCTGATCATTGACAAAACTAAGCAATGGAGAAAGGACTTCCTATTTAATAAATCGTGCTGGAATAGCTGGCTAGCCATATGCAGAAGAATGAAACTGGGCCCTTATCTGTCACCATACACAAAGATTAACTAAAGATAGATTCAAGTTTTAAATGTAAGACTCAAACTACAAGAATCGAAGAAGAAAACCTGGGAAACACCATTCTGGACATGGGGCTTGGGAAATAATTTATGACGAAGTCCTCAAAAGCAATTGCAACAAATACAAAAATTAACAACTGGGACCTAATTAAACTAAAGAGCTTCTGCATAGAAAAGAAACTGTCAACAGAGTAAACAGACAACCTACAGAATTGGAGAAAATATTTGCAAACTACACATCCAACAAAGGCATAATGTCCAGAATCTCTAAGGAACTTAAACAATTGAACAAGCAAAAAGCAAATAACACCCATTAAAAATGGACAAAAGAAATAAACAGACACTTCTTGAAAGAAGACATACAAGCAGCCAATGAACATATGACAAAATGTTAATCATCACTAATCACCAGAGAAATGCAAATCAAAACCACAGTGAGATATTATCTCATACCAGTTGGAATGGCTATTATTAAAAAGTCAAGAAACAACAGATGCTGGCAAGGCTATGGAGAAAAGTGAATACTTATACACTGTTGGTGGGAAAGTAAATTAATTCACCCATTGTGGAAAGCAGTTCGGGGATTTCTTAAACTTAAAACTACGATTCCACTCAGCAATTCCATTACTGGGTATATATCCAAAAGAAAACAAATCCTACCAAAAAAACACATGAACTCATATGTTCATCACAGTACTATTCACAATTGCAGAGACATGGAATGAGCCTAGGAACCCACCAACAGTGAATTAGATAAAGAAAATGTGGTACGTATATACCACGGAATACCATGAGTCATAAAAAAGAAAAAAATCATGTCATTTGCAGCAACATGCAGCTACAGGCCATTAACCTAAGTGAATTAACACAGGAATAGAAAACCAAATACTATATGTTCTCACTTATAAGTGGGAGCTAACCATTGGGTACTCATGGACATAAAGATAGCAACAGTAGACACTAGGGACTACTAGAGTGGGTAGGTGGGGAGGGGGACAAGGGTTGAAAATCTAACTATTGATACTGTGCTGAGTACCTGGGTGACAAGATCAATCATACCCAAAACCTCAGTATCACAAAATATGCCCAGGTAACAAACCTGCAAATGTACCCCCTGAATCTAAACTAAAAGTTGAATTAGAAAAAAAAAAAGAAATCAAGAATTATAGGCTGGGTGCAGTGGCTCACACCTGTAATCCCAGCACTTTGGGAGGCCAAGGCAATTGAATCACCTGAGGTCAGGAGTTTGAGACCAGCCTGGCCAACATGATGAAACCCTGTTTCTACAAAAAATACAAAAATTAGCCAGGCGTGGTGGCACTTGCCTGTAATTCCAGCTACTCTCCATAGGCTGAGGCAGGAGAATTGCTTGAACCCAGGAGGCGGAGGTTGCAGTGAACTAAAATTGTGCTACCATACTCCAGCCTGGGTGACAGAGTAAGACTCCGTCTGGAAAAAAAAAAAAAAAAATTATTATACGTATCTCTATAACATAGTTTAGTAATTGTTATTCTAAATGAAGCCAGAATATATATGTATATAGTCACAAGGTAACTGATGGCAAAATATATATAAAATTTTGTCATATGGCTTTAGAACTTACCAATATGCAATTTATTAGATCAATTAATGGCTCATTTAAAAAAATATAAAATACTTCAATCTCCATCACTCTGGTTTCTCTACTATTTTCTCATAATTCTTTAAAGGACCCTGACATTGCCTTTGAGCTGACATCAAAATTTGTCTCTGGAAATCTGGTATATCATTTAGTTGGACTTTAAGATATGAATACATTTTTATTAAGGAATGTCCCCTCGTATTTCAATATACTCTATTAGTGTTTTCTCCTATTTTCCTTTAAATTATAACTCATTTCTAAAAATAAAGGATAGAAACTCAGCAAGCAGCATACCTTTATTTATTTTAACTGTTAGCACAGCTGTTCCTAAAGTGTGGTCTCCTAACAGGCAACATAAGTATTACCTGGAAATTTGTAGAAATGCAAATTATCAGGCCTCACCCCAGACTTACTGCATTAGAAGGTCTAGGGGTAGGTGACCCCCACCAATCTGAACTTTAAAAGCCCTACAGATGATTCTGATGCAAGTTAAAGTTTTAAGATCCACCATGTTGGGTTAGAATTATGCTGAAATTTATGTTGTTACTGTAAGGTTTTGAAGTAAAACATTCTAATTGTATTTCTTTGTTACTGCATTTTATACTTTTATGACATATTTGATAAAAGAAAAAATTGGAAAAAGAATAATAATGAAGCAGTTAATATAATAGTGTAACTCACAAAATCAACCAAATAACCAACTTATAGTGTTTATTGTCTCTAGCATTTTTACGGGCTCTGAAGTCCATATGGAAGAAGTTGAAATTACGATCTATGCTACCTCAAGGGAACTAACATGAAATTAATAAGCATTTCTTTTTGTACAAGAAATGTGCATTAAACAAGCTGTGGACATGATTATATAATGTGCTTTTTAATGACTTAACCTATAAGTGCTTGCTTTCATTTCCTTTTTTTTTTTTTTTTTTTTTTTTTTATTTTGAGATGGAATCTCACTCTGTTGCCTAGGCTAGAGTGCAGTGGTGTGATCTCTACTGCAACCTCCACCTCCTAGGTTGAAGCGAGTCTCCTGCCTCAGCCTCCCTAGTAGCTGGGACTACAGGCCCACACCGCCACGCCCAGCTAATTTTTGTATTTTAGTAGAGACAGGGTTTCACCATTGTTGCCCAGGCTGGTCTTGAACTCCTGACCTCAGGCAATCCACCCGCCTCAGCCTCCCAAAATGCTAGGATTACAGGCGTGAGCCACCATGCCTGGCCCCTTTAAGTGCTTTCGAGGTTTAAAGGAGAGAGATAATATATACAATGGAAGAATAATTTTAAAAGGTTAAAAGCAGGCATTTGATTTCAGTCTAAAATGTAGCTACAACTTTATTTGGTAGATGGAATAAGACACTTCAACGGGAAGTGCGAAGTACAGAAACAACAGAAGATCTAAGTAAAACTGGGGGTTGGAGAATCATTGTGGATTTTAGTATTGTGTTGATGTGCGAATAGTGTTAAAATTTAGGCTAGGGCTGTTAACCTTATATCGATAATTAAGACAAGGTTTTGGATACTTCTGTTAGATCTACAATTGTCTGAAAAATAATTTGTGCCATGGAGTTTGTGTGTGTATGTGTGTAAGGATGAGGGCATCTGTATGTGTATCAAATGTTTTGTTTCTGGGGAAAGAATTTCTAAGCTTTTATTTTGGTTTCAGAGAAGTCTAAGACTCTTCCTGATGTATACAGACTAGTGCTAAGATGTTTGAGACCTTAAAGATTTTAAGGCTATGCTATTTTGAGAATTCATAAAAGATCAGTTCTCAAGATTTGTGCAATGAATATATTTAGGCAGTGGAAAACAGATATAGTTCTCTGTCGACATTTTATTTGAAGACCACCATAATAGTTTTTCTAAGAATAGTAATGATAAAGCAATTTGGAGAGAATTAAATTATAAGCTATGTAAAATTGATGTCTTTAAAAGGCCTATAATTTGGGAATTCCTTATTTATTTATTAACACCCTTGCAAGCAACCTCTCAAAAGCTCCCTTTACATCTTTGTTTCTAAGTGTGTGTGTATGTGTGTATTACTGAAGAAATGATTTCTAGATCAGAAAAGTCTAGTTTATATTGAATTGTACAAACATTGATGTAAAGTTTGACAAACCTTGAAAATGTTTTGATTAGTTTTTGGTGCATTGGAAGGCCAGTTCTGGGGGCTTGTTCAATGAAAATGTTTAGGCAACAGAAATAAATATAGCTTTTTGTCAAGGAAATTTTCTTTGAGGGAGATTACAATAGTTCTCTATAGTAATGACAAAAATAGGGCAACTTGCAGAGAAGTTAGTAAGCTAAGTAAGCATTGTGTCTTTAGCAAAACTTATCATTTGTATATTTCTTATTTCTTGATTAAGAAGACTCTTGCAACCAGCCTTTTAAAGGCTTCCTTTACCTCTTTGTTCCTAAGTGTATATATAAGGGGATTCAGCATGGGTGCAATGATTCCATAGAAGAGAGAAACCATCTTTCCCCGGTCTTTGGAGCGGGGTGAAGGTGGTTGCAGATACATGGAGATAGCTGTACCATAAAAAAGTGACACCACAATTAGATGGGAGCCACATGTCCCAAATGCCTTTCGTCGACCTTCAGCAGACTGGATTCTCAACACTGCTTGGACAATAAAAGCATACGATATAAGGACAAGTGTCACGGGTATTAGAAGGAACAGCACACTGATGAAGAATAGTTCAGCCTCATTTGCTGTTGTCTCAACACAGGACAACTTGAGCAGAGCAGGGACTTCACAGAAGAAGTGATCCACTTCTTTGTGACCACACAGTGGCATCTTAAGTGTCCAGGTGGACTGTAATACTGAATTGCTAAAGCCACTAATCCAGGATGCAGCTGCCAACTGGAGGCAGAGCCTCTGGTGCATGACAATTGAGTAATGTAGAGGCCGACAAATAGCTACAAACCTATCAAAGGACATGATGGCCAGGAGAAGACATTCAGTGGAACCCAAGGCCAGGAAAATGAAAAGCTGGGCCACACAGCCACCATAACTGATTACTTTTCTGGTGTTGCATATGTTTACCAGCATTTGTGGAACTGTACTTGTGGTATAGCAAAGGTCCAGGAGTGAGAGATTGCTAAGAAAAAAGTACATAGGGGTGTGGAGTTTGAAATCCAAATGTAACACAAGAATTACTGTCAGATTGCCAAAGATTGTCAAGATATAGGAAAACAGAAACATCACAAAGAGTGGAATCTCTAGCCATGGTTGATCTGTGAAACCTAACAGAATGAACTCCTGTGGAACACTCTTATTTACCCAATTCATGTTGAATGGTTCAACTCTTCATTCTCTGAAATACAAGAAGTCAGGAAGTTAACAACACACTTACTGATTTTGTCGGCTATAATCATTTTGCTAGCAATTTACATAAAATTACAGACTGATCCAATTAATGTGAAAAAGTATTGATAAAAATATAAATATTTATCCATCCAAGTATTTAAAAAGTGTTTATATATTTGTAACAGCGTATCAGCAAAGTGAATTTCAAGAATCCATTTTTTTTTTTTTAATTTTTTTTTTTTGAGACGGAGTTTCGCTGTTTTGCCCAGGCTAGAGTGCAATGGCGCCATCTCAGCTCACCGTAACCTCTGCCTCCATGGCTCAAGCGATTCTCCTGCCTCAGCCTCCCCAGTAGCTGGGATCACAGGCATGTGCCACCACACCTGGCTAATTTTGTATTTTTAATATTGATGGAGTTTCTCCATGTTGGTCAGGCTGGTCTCAAACTCCCAAGTTCAGGTGATCCTCCCGCCTCAGCCTCCCAAAGTGCTGAGATTACAGGCATGAGACACCGTGCCCGGCCTAATTTCAAAAATCTTAAGCCATATTTTCAGTTTCCAAATTGACATAATGTATCCTTTGATATTTTACTGTTTGTAAATGTATTTTTCACATTCTTCCTACCTAGATATTTACTGTGAGGTAGATGTAGATACAGTTTCCTGTCATTTGAATTCATTCTAATTTCTCCTCAAGGCCAGTGAGATTCCCTGATTGTAGGAATCAGTTAAAATTAGTTAAAGCCACCTCCCATTATTCCCCTTCCCTCAAAAAAGTCGTGTAGACAGTATCTAGTAAGTTATCAGACACAATTTAAGGAGACACATCCTTTTCATTTTAGAAGCTCATAGAATTTGTATAGATTCCTTAATAATATGATATTTGAAGTTGACAGGCTGGTCTCATATCCCTACCCTCTCTAATTAGTTACATTCATGATATTGGAATGCTTCTAACCCTTTGATCTCCATACTTCTCATTTGTAAAATGAAGATGATACAGTGGTCCCCCTTTATCAATGGGGGATACATTCCAAGACCACCAGTGGCTAGATACCTGAAACTGTGGGTAGTGCCAAACCCTATATATACTATGTTTTTTTTAATACCTACACAACTATAATAAGGTTTAATTTATAAATTAGGCACAGTAAGAGATTAAGAACAATAATAAAATGGAACAAGTATAACAGCTCCACACCCCCATTTATTGTAATAAATGTTATGTGAATGTGGTGGCCCTTTCTTTTTTTCTCTTCAAAACACCTTATTCTAGTGTACTCACCCCTCTGTGTTCTGATGATCTGATAACCGAGATGGCTACTCAGTGACTAACAGGCAGGTGGATGCTCTAAATCAAGCTTGTCCAACCTGAGGCCCACGGGCTGCATGCAGCCCAAGATGGCTTTGAACGCAGCCCAGGACGGCTTTGAATGTGGCCCAACATAGATTTGTAAACTTTCTTAAAACATCCTGATATTCACTGATGATTTAAAAAAAAAAAAAAAAAACTCATCAGCTGTTGTTAGTGTTGCTGTATTTTATGTGAGGCCTAATACAATTCTTCTTCCAATGTGGCCCAGGGAAGACAAAAGATTGGACACCCCTGCTCTAAACAGAGGGATGATTCCTGTGACTGGGTGGGACAACACAAGACTTCATCAGGCTATTCAGAATGGCGTGAATTTAAAACTTCTGAATTGTTGACTTCTGTAATTTTCCTTTTAATATTTGCAGAC
Organism: Papio anubis; assembly: GCF_008728515.1. Classification (NCBI taxonomy): domain Eukaryota; kingdom Metazoa; phylum Chordata; class Mammalia; order Primates; family Cercopithecidae; genus Papio; species Papio anubis. Next base: position 27,737,455 of record NC_044981.1, read on the forward strand.
CGTGGTTGACTGTGGGTAACTGAAATTGTGCAGAGCAAAACCACAGATAAGGAAGGACTACTGTAATATTTTTCTAAGTTGTCTTGATGTGAAGTATAAATGATGTGAGGTATAAGTGCACACATTTACCCTAGACTCACGCCTTTAGAAATGGAGAAAAGTGGATGAAAGGAACTATAGTGATCCAAGGTCTGAGGTGCTCAGAGAGGAATTACTTATGATTTTTAGAACTTTAAATTTCCTAGGGTTACCAATGGAAATGACTATGCCTGTTAAAACTCAACATCTGATTTCCTTCTTAACCCACAAACCATCAGCTCCAACAAGAGGGGGTCATAGTAAGCATATGATGTGAGTATAAATGTGATCTTTACTGTAAATTGCCTAGCAAAGTGCCTGGCACATAGATGCACAGCCATGTCAGAGAAAGTACAACAGTTCTGCAGGAACTCTGAGATGCTTTGAGTAGAGGCTATTCAGCCCCATACATTTCCTGGAGGGACTAATACGCCAACTCTACCAGCTAAACATGTATTCATCCTCCCCCCAAAATCTTAATGGGACACTTAATTATTTTATTACTTTATCAATATCAGAATATTTGTTTTTCAATTTCCTTCATGTTCAGCAAAATGTTAGCAATGTGAATTTTAATTTTTCTAGTTATTTTAGAGCCATTCGTTCCCTAATAAATGTCTCCTTGACTCTCATATGAAAAGAAATTTGAGATTTGTAGTCATAGATGTGGATATGAAATGATATTCAAAGGTATTTTTAAGTGAAAAGAGGAAGTTACTGAACATTTGTATAGCATGATTCCATCAGTTTATAAAAAGAATATAATATTAGTATAACATATATACTAATATATAAATTAAAAACTACCTTGAATGATACAGAAGAAAGTATTACTCCTAGGAAATCAAAATGGTGGTGAGTAAAGCAGACTCTACTAATAAATTCACCTATTTTTTGTTCAAGTTTTTAATAAGCAGACATTACTTTTGTAATATTTTTTTTAAATGACTGTGCTGACCAATTTATTCTCTGTATTCCACTTTCAGACTAGCATTGCTTTAGTTAAGACTTTGATCTCCATGAGGGTGAAAATATTATAAGAAATATAATTTTTTTATTTCTTGATAATTCCTTAAAATTCAGTCTGAAAGTACAAAGAGTTTTTTTTTGTTGTTGTTGTTGTTTTTTTTTTTTTTTTTTTTGTGACGGAGTCTCACTGTGTCTCCCAGGCTGGAGTGCAGTGGCGCGATCTCGGCTCACTGCAAGCTCCGCCCCCCGGGTTCACGCGATTCTCCCGCCTCAGCCTCCCAAGTAGCTGGGACTACTGGCGCCCGCTACCGCGCCCGGCTAGTTTTTTGTATTTTTAGTAGAGACGGGGTTTCACCATGTTAGCCAGGATAGTCTCGATCTCCTGACCTTGTGATCCACCCGCCTCAGCCTCCCAAAGTGCTGGGATTACAGGCTTGAGCCACCGCGCCCGGCCTACAAAGAGTTTTTTAAAGGATGGATTGTAGGAGCATTTTGTATCTTACTAGTAATATATATATATTACTATTATATATATTACTAGTAATATATTTTGCTAGCAATTTACATAAAATTACAGACTGATCCAATTAATGTGAGAGACAGAGAAAGAGAGAGCACCAAGGAATGCAGGAATCAGATAAAACAAGGCAAATGGCCTCAGTAAAGACAGATTTCATATACTTCACAATTTCTTTGAGTTGCACAAGTGTTGAAGAGATCCCCTCAAACCCATAATTTTGGGATGGCTGAAATGCCCCAGTTCATTCAGGACTGCTGAATGTACTCCTGCTATCTTGACATAGTCACTAACAGAGTCACTCCTATTCTCAGACACGTTCCTGTTTGGATAAATTATAATGTCTCCTGTCATTTATTGCTCAGGAGATCTCTCACTATTAAGGACACTGCATGTGCTTTCTCCTTTAACATGGGTCAATGGCCCTTCCTTCCTGACCAGGCCGTCTGTCTTACTTTTCTCCTTAGAACTCAGCTAAGAGACTGCCTCACCAAAAAGCCCTTTCACTGAGGATTATAGAAGAAGGAGAGAATCAGTTAACTCTTTTCAAATTAATTGACTGCCTCACTCTGAGATTCAGTCCTTACAAAATAAATAAACTGCCCTCTCATCAATATAACATATTAGTGTATCCTGTTATGTAATACCCCTCGCATTCTGTAGTAAGGGCACAAGGAGGGGGGAAATATTTATCATTCAGGTAGGAAGCCCTGGAGCTGAATAACAATGATGCAGCCGGAAAGCAGTGAGGGGAGGAAGCTGGAGATTTCAGAGCACTGAATTCTAATATTCTGTCTTACTCATCTTTGCATACTTTCTCATCTTCTAAACAAACAGTTACCTCAAATATTTATCCACTCTTAAAAGGATATTTTTAAATAGCTGTGGTATCCTTTTGTATTTCATACATTTTATGTAATTTAAATTCTGATTCATATCCTTAATTTTAGGATTAAAATGTTTGTCAACAACTAAAAAGCAAAACAAAACAAAACTAGGAAGTCCTTATCTGCATCTTTAAGATTATATCAAATAGGCTACTGAGTACTTACCTGTTAACACCTGCTCCAATTGCTTGCAATTGTGGCTAATGTCTTAAAGGTGGTAGCTTTCTCTGCTTTCCAATAAAATCACATTACCAGCATCTCCAGATACAATTATTCGCATTTTGAATAGCAAACATTCCATTGACTAGCAAAACAAAACATTTGAATTATGTGATATATCTAGCAGATCAGAAAGAGAGCGTAGCAAGTGGATTAAAACAGAAGTTAATGGAAGAGAATTTTAGAAAGCTGCTGAGGGGATCTTTATAGTTTTTTTCTGTGGTCACTTTAGAATGTTTTAATCCCTAGTTTAGAATACTTACCTAGATGAATACGCATCCTTACCTCCTTTCTTACCTGTGTATTGGTTGACCTTATATTTGTCATCTCCCTCGTGAATTTTCTCATTACATATTTTTAACATTAAAAACAGATGAGGCTCAACAGAGTCTTGGAAGCATCTTTTTAAATTGCACTGTGGAAAAAAAAATCGAGACAAGAGAGGCAACAAGAGTTTTAGTCCCAAACCTGCCATCCGAAGTCACTGTATAATTGGGCGAGTTAGTTAATAGCTTCAGCTGTCAGTTTTATTTTCTGTAACATTATAGGGTTGCTATTTTCCTTACAGCATAAAACTGTTTACTTCTATGTTTTCTTAAAGTTTCTCATATCCCTGTGAGATACATTTCCAGATACCGTCTTTTTGCTGGAGTATGAGAATGAATCATAGGACCATTTTCTCCACACAGCTGATACATTGCACAAGGAAGTTTGTAAAAGAAAAAAATTCCTGTTTATAAAAGATTAATTTTGTAGGTAGAAACCTGAAATTATATACTCAAAGAAATTACTTTCCCGAAGTCCTAGGTCTTGTAAGCAGCAAACTGAAGATTAGAACAAAAGACTGACCTTCTCTGAAGTTCTTATTTCCCATAGAAATTACAGATATGCTCAAAATAACATTATGTATAACAATAAAGCACCTAAAAGATGAAGCTAAGTCAGATTTTTCCAGCAGATAATTTGGTCTTTGCTGAGATTTGAATTACAGACTTTAACATGAGTGCTTACTTAGAACACTCAAATTTTAATGTAATTTTATTTCATAATTTTTAGAAATGTTTTCTACTTACCTCCATTTTAAGCATTAGAGGTAGATCTTTTTTGTGTGTGTGTGTGTAAGAAGGCTTGAGTTCAAACAGGACTAATTTAAAGTGCACAGATAAACATCTTCATACATTTAGTTGTATAATTGATTTCATGAAATTTTTTTACTTATTTTAATTCCACTCAATATGCAGTAAGTCCTGAAGTCCCTACTCAGAGTTAACTAGATAATAAGGATGAAATATTGCTGATGACCAGAATGTGGTGTGCAGCATCACATCACTTGGAATTTAGGGTGTCAACTGCTATTCTCGGAGAACCTTTCGAGTCAGTTTTGCAAAATGGATAAGAGAATTTTCTCTATTGATTGTAGTGTTTGTTTTGGTCACTGGCAGAAATCTCAATCACTGAACTGCAAAACCCCTCCCCGCCCCGGCGACCCCAGTTTATAGCAGTAAACAGCATACCCAGTGGGAAGAGAGAGGAGATCTCTACGAAGTGATGTTCCTCTTTCAAAACTGATTTGCTAAGCAAAATCCTTTCTCTAGGGACTGAATCCTCAACTTTTTCTAATGCAAAAGGAATGACAATGGGGACTAAAATACTTTATCAAAAAACACTGGAATTTTATGCTATTGAATTGAAGTTAGTTTTCTTCTGTAAACTATTTCATGAGTTCTTTAAAACCAATTACTTCTATCAGGAAAGAAGTCTTTATTTTTATTATTATTTTTTTAAATCACAGCTGCACATGCCAAGGGAATAATTTTTTTTTTTTTTTTTTGAGACAGAGTCTTACTCAGTTGCCCAGGCTGTAGTGCAATGGCGTGATGTCGGCCCACTGCAACCTCTGCCTCCCGGTTCAAGTAATTCTCCTGCCTCAGCCTTCCGAGTAGCTGGGACTACAGGTGCGCGCCACCACGCATGGGCTAATTTTTTTGTATTTTTAGTAGAGACGGGATTTCACCATGTTGGCCAGGCTGGTCTCAATTTCCTGACCTCGTGATCCGCTCACCTTGGCCTCCCAAAGTGCTGGGATTATAGGCATGAATCACCGCGCCCAGCCCAAGGGAAGAATGTTTTTATTTCACGTGTAAAATCTCTAAGATGCGATCCGAGATCATGTTCCCAAAACTTTGATTTCTATATCAGAAAATAAGCTACCATTTATCTCAAGAAAATAGTGTATTAATTTGATTTATGGTATATTTTGTATAAAATGGCTTTTTAAAAAGTTAATGTGCAGCAATATATCTAGTATATATTTTCTTTGATGGATTTTGAGTTTTCAGTCTCAGTTTCTAAGGTCTTCCTCAGTTCAGAATTGTATCTGGCCCCTTAAATTGCCTGGTTTAAAGTTTATTTATAGTACAGTATTTAATCCAAACGTAATACTTTTATTTTCTATATGTTGTAATATGCAGATTCATTTAAGTTGTTTTCTAGATTAATAAAATTAGAAGACATATGTTTATAATTCTAGAAAAAATATTTGGTATCTATTAAATAGAAAAAAACACTTTTAACAATTTTGAAAAAATACTACAAATAGCTCAATAGGAAAATAAATTACATAGGCAGTTTAGAGAATAGCACATTCAAATGATCAATAGATATAAGAAAATATGATCAAGTTATCAAATATAGAAAGATATATCTTTTTAGTTCAACATCTCCTTCTGAGAGAAGGATATATTAAAGTAATGATGATAAAGCTCCCCATTTTCACCAGATCAGAAACAAAAGGATAAATGAATTTTATTGCTAAGGTGGATGAAGGAAGACAGTTACTCACAGATTATTGGTGGCTATTTAAAGTGTTATAGGCATTCTGGTGAGAAATATGGCAATAGTTGCTTACAAACTATATATATTGTCATTCTAGCACTGTTACTCCTGGGAATCTTTCCTAGGGAAAGGAAATTAACAGTATATAAGGACACATGGGCAATGACGTTTATTGTAGAGATATTTTAATGACCAGAGATAGAGAAAAACGTGTTTTTTTTGGTAGATAGTTTTCTAAATAATTAATATGTTCACTGAACAGAATAATATGCATCCATCTAAAATAAGGAACTATAGGTCTTACAGACAGCTTGGAGATATTTTCCTGGGGTATCGCTGGGTGAGCAAATAAAGAAGCAAAAAAGGTAAAAAACATGGTCCCAGTTTTATAAAATAATTATTTAAGGCACCATAAATATGATTTTCTGTATTGTGTGTCTGTGTGAGATTACATAACAAAAGACCTTTTTTTCCCCCAGAATAATAAGAAAGGCCACTTCTTACATAATTAACAAGAGTAACTTGGAGAGAGGCAGACAGTAATATTAGGAGGAGGAGCGGGGTGAGGAGGGGAAAGAGGTAGATGGGACATGAAGTAAAACTGGAAAGAGAAAGAAATTAAGATTTCACATACAATTGATTTTTTAAAAATGTAATAGCAGTGGTTACCCCTGAATAGAAGACCAGGAATAAGCGGAAAAATTGTACTGGTGTGTGGACTTTGTTTTTTTACAATATTTTCAAAAAGGTTTTATTTATTTATTTATTTATTTATTTATTTATTTATTTATTTAGACAAGAGTCTTGTTTTGTGGCCCAGGCTGGAGTGCAGTGGCGTGACCTTGGCTTACTGCAATCTCCACCTCCTGAGTCCAAGCAATTCTCCTGCCTCAACCTCCCGAATAGCTGGGACTACAGGCATGCAACACCATGCCCAACTAATTTTTTTGTGTTTTTAGTAGAGACAGGGTTTCACCATGTTGGCCAGCCTGGTCTCGAACTTCTGACCTCAAGTGATCTGCCTGCATCGACCTCCCAAAGTGCTAGGATTACTGGTGTGAGCCACCGGGCATGGCCAAGAGGTTGTAATTTAAATAAACAAAAGCATAGTTTGAAAAGAAAGTAAAGAACTAAGCAAGAAAATATGAATAAATATAAATATTCTGTAGAATGAACCAATTATGCAAAAATGGAAATGGTTTCAAAAGTTCTGAAACTTAGAAACTATCAAGTGATACCCACTTACGCAAGTTCTGGAAGTAGGGAAGGATCTGCTGAATTTATTATTACTAGCCAGACATGTGCCATCCTTTCAAAGGATGATTTCACTCAGTCCTCATAAGTGCTCTCTGAGAAAGCAATTCACTATCTGCATTCTATAGATGTAGAAACTGAGGCTTAGGGTGATTAAAATAGAATGTGTCAGGGAACTGGTGACATAATATGGCTGTTCCACTTTTATTTATTTATTTTTGTATTTTGTATTTTTGTTGTTCTTTTTTTTTTCATGCCTTCCTTCTTACCACTAGGACTTATTTTTCAGAAATTTACTTGTTAGCATTTTAAAATAGAAAATGTATCGAATATTAGAACAAAATTCTGTAAGTAGCAAGGTGGGCAAAGTGTTTTCTGTCAGATAAATATTAAGGAAGCATGAAAGACTGGATATAACAACTTTCCCAGGAGAAATGGAGATAGGATAAGGACCAAATTTTACTAACGTTTAAAATGAACCCTTAGTACTGGAGTCCAAAGGGAGTGGGTCGTATTCTAAGAAATCAAAGGGAATGCTGAAGCTTTCTCCAAACAAGGCTAGCCCAACAATAATTTCCTCAACTAATTCCATGTTGCCATAAGAAATCCAAAAAAGCAAAGCCTTCAATACAAAGAATCAAGTCCTGTTTTATAGTTCTCTCTCTCTCTCTCTAGATATACATGTGTGCATGTATAAATTTTTTGAAGCATTTGTGTGTGTTTTGGACCTGATACCCACTACTCCTAAAGTTTTCAGAGAGTATATCCTCCAAACAAGAATATTCTCCATTTCCAGCATAACCATCACAACTAGGAAATTCACACCATTGCAATACTGCCATCCAATCTACACACCACATTTAAATTTTGTCAGTTGCCTTAGGAGTGTCCTTCATAATCAACTTTTCCTTTTGGTCTAGGATCCAACTCAGAGTTATGTGTTGTATTTAGTTGTGATGTCTCCTTAGTTTCCCTATATCAGGAGCAGTTCTTCAGCTTTTCCTCATCTTTCATGACATGGTATTTTTCAAGAATGTTGGCCTGTCACTTAGTAGGTTGTCTCTCAATTTGGGGCATTTGACTTTTCTTCATTATTTATTTTTGGCAGGAATACAACAGAAATACTGTTATCTTCTCATTCATCATATTAAGAGGCATCTGATATCCATGTGTCTCATTATTTGAGATTTTTTACTTTTATTACCTGGTTTATGAAGTGTCTGCTAAGTTTGTCTGCTACAAAACTAATTAATAAGTATTTTGCATTTATTAACTGAGATGTATGTTGTAGAGAGTTACTTTGAAACTGTATAGACATCATGCTTGATGTATATATATATATAGACATCATGCTTGATATATCCAGGCATTGCCTGGATAAATTCCTTTCTACCTAGCAAAGGAAAAGGTGAACATCCTGAATCAGAGGAAATGACCACAGACTGGATTTATGGACTCCCAGGGCCCACATGAAATGAATTTAGGTGAAAACAGTATTTATCATTTGACTGCCACGAATCTCCACACTCAGTAGTTGACCAAGTAGAATCTCCCTTCTGGGGAGATTTCAGAGAATAATGTTTCTGTTAAACACTTGAAAGATGTATTGAACTCCAGTTGCATTATCTCTTTAGCCCGTGCATAAAGCAAATTGAGATTGATGAATGAAATGGATTATTATAAGCTTCATAAGGTGGCAATTTTAATTAATTGTTACTTTCAGTTTGACTTGCTGTCCTATTTGACCACCTTGACATCTGGCAACCTCTCACTGACACCTTGATTTTAGCCCACTGAAATAGATTTTTATCTTTTGATCTCCAGAACTGTAGGATAGTACATTTATGTTGTTTTAAGTCACCACGTATGTGGCAATTTGTAAAAGCTGCCACAGGGATATAATAAACTAAGTGAGCTAAATTTCAACTTTGGAGAAGAAATTAACTGTATTTGAATGTTCTGCTTCTATTTCTGAATCAACTCATGAGACTGTTAGCTTTGTGTGTGGCTGAAAGCAAGAGAAAGATCTTGAATCTGTCCATCTATAGGTGAGCAATTGTGGCTTTAGCTGTCATACCCAAGAAAATCCAAAAGTGCTTGATCTGTCTGAAGCAGATTGGAATGCTATATGGAGGCCATATATGCCTTGATAGAAGTATTTTAGCAGAGGCTACCAGATTTCTGCAGCACAGCCATGCCTTCTTTAGCAAAAAATGATCAACTGAGGGAAATAGAAAGGTGAGAATCCTAAATTACTGCTTTAAAAACAGGACATTCAGATCTTCAGACTCACAGCTAAAAAAAATAAAATAAAATAAAAGGAGACCTCACATTCTTAATTGTCTTAAGAAATGTAGATTATAGATATATGTATATAGATATACACATATATCTGCGCATAATTAAATGCAAAGCTCTTTAAATGAATTGCTGAGTGTATTTTACTGATTCTGTTAGCTTTTTATTTTGAAATAATTTTAGCCTTACAAAAAAGTTACAAAAATAGTTGAGAGAACTCCTGTATACTCTTCAACTAGACATTTTACATAATCATAGCATAATTTTCAAAGCACAGGAAATTACCATTGATAAAATACTGTTAAAATTTTGCAAACTGGGCCAGCTGCAGATGCTCACACCTGTAATCTTAGCACTTTGCCGAGGTGGGAGGATCACCCAAGATCAGAAGTTCAAGACCAGCCTGGCCAACATGGTGAAACCCGGTTCTCTACCAAAAGCACAAAAATCAGCCAGGTGCAGCGGTGCACTCCTGTAATCCTAGCTACTCAGGAGGCTGAGGCAGGAGAATCGCTTGAACCTGGAGGTGGAGGTTGCAGGGAGCAAGATCAAGCCATTGCACTCCAGTCTGGGTGACAGATCGAGGCTCTGTCTCAAAAAAAGAAAGAAGAAGAAAAAAAAGCAAACTCTTTCACAAATGTCCTTTTACTATCCCAGGATCTCATCCAGGATCCTACATTGCATTTAGTTGCTGTATCTCTTTAGTCTCCTCCTCCAACCTGGGACAGTTCCTCAGTCTGTCTTTCAAGACTTTGACACTTTTGAAGATTATTAGCCAATTATTTTATAGAAGTACCTTCAGTTCGGGTTTGTCTGATGTTTTCTTATGGCATATATTGAGGTTATATATGTTTGGCAAGAATATCACAAGAACGTTGAGGTGCTCCTTTTAGTACCTCATATCAAGATGTTCACGATGTTTTATTGTATTGCTATGACGATAACTTTGAACACTTGGTTAAGATAATTTCTTCCAGGTTTCTCCACTGTAAAGTGACCATTTTTCCTTTTTAAATTTATAATTATCTTGAGAGGGAATATTTTGAGATTCTGCAAATATTCTGTTTCTCATAATATTTTTGCTACTTACGTTGGTGTTCATCAGTGCTTCTTGCCTGCAACCATTATTTCTGTAGCATCTATTTTCTATTTCTATTGCTAATTCTACATTTATTTATTGGAATTCTACTGTAAAGAAGAGCTGTTATTTTCCCCCGTTTGTTATTTGTTCAGTCATTTATTTAAACTCATATAGACTCATGGGAATTTGTTTTATTCTATTGTTTGTAGTCCCAATACTATCATTATTTAATTTACTGCTAAAATTGTCCTAGATTTGGCCTTTGGGAGCTCCTTCAAGTTGACTCATGTATCTTTTTAACATGCCCCATCACTATTTTAGAACTTCTATACTCTGTGTCACCACCAGCTGTTCTAGGGTCATCTTGGACTTTTACTTCCCCAGCCCTAGAATCAATAATTTTTCTAAGGATCCTTGGTTCCTTTTACTGGAAAATATATTTGGAAATCAAGATCTAGGCATCAGGTGTGCTCATTGCTACTGATTTGTTATTGCTTCCAGACTCTCAGTGAACAGAGCATACACATACATTTTTATTTCTGTACCTAGCTCTGTGTGTGTGTGTGTGTGTGTGTGTGTGTGTGTGACCACAGTTCATACTAATGCCTCCGATTCCAATCTAAATACCACAGAGTTTATCTGCATCAACTCCCTCCATTCCTTTCTTGTACCTTCTTTCTTGGACAGTGAGAAATTTGGCTCTCATTATCCATAATATATGTACTTATTTGCTCAATTCTAATACACAAATAGCTTTAGAATTACTAATCCACTCTGTTGGGAATAACAATTTCACTAACTAGAGTACAATATTTATGTACAGTTCTTTTTGCTTTTATCCTTAGATGAGTCTGTCATCAGCAAAATAGTCAAGATACTCTTTTTCCCAAAGTTAATTAGGTTAGTTTTTTTTTTTCTTCCTTACCCTCTTTAACTTGCTTTTGTTGCCCATTTGTAATGCAGGTGGGTTAATTTATTATTCTCTGTATTTCTTTTGGGTATCTTCCATTCCGGTTGACTTTAATTATTTATTTAAATTTGGATATATGAAGCATTACTATGGCTATAAAAGTTAGAACACACAAAATGTTATATGTACTTACGAAAGTGTCACTCCCCCTCAGCCTTTCCATTCCACTAATTCTCCCATTTTTAATACTGTATTCCAAATCACCACCTCCTCTAACCCTGTGGGTAACTAATCTTATTAGTTCCTGGTTTATCATTCCTGTCTTTCTTTTTGTATAAAGGGGCAGATATGTGTATCGTTTATTACATGTCCTTCTTTCTTATATGAAAGAACTGTAAGATAGTACATTATATGAAAGGTAGTATAGACTGGGTACAGTGGCTCACGCCTGTAATCCCAGCACTTTGGGAGGCCTAGGCAGGTGGATCACTTGAGGTCAGGAGTTTGAGACCAGCCTGGCCAACATGGCAAAACCCTGTCTATACTAAAAATATAAAAATTGACTGGGTGTGGTGGTGTGCACCTATAATCCGAGCTACTTTGGAGACTGAGGCAGGAGAATCGCTTGAACCTGGGAGGCAGAGGTTGCAGTGAGCTGAGATTGTGCCACTGCACTCCAGCCTGGGTGATAAAGTGAGACTTCATCTAAAAAACAAACAAACAAACAAAATAGAACGATGATATATAGTACTCTTTGCACTTTGCTTTTTCCATTTAACAATATAACCTGAAATCACTCTGTATTACTTCATACAGATCATCTTTATTCTATTTTAAAAGTCTCTTTAAAAACTTTTTATTTTGAAAAAGTTACAGATTTACAAGAAATTGCAAAAGTAATAATAGAGGTCTTTTGTACTCTTTACCCAGTTTCCCACAATGGAACATCTTACATAATAATAGTAAAATAACCAGGAAATTGACTTTTATACAATCCATAGGTTTTACTCATTTAACTAGTTTTACAAGCATGTGTGTGTGTATAGTTCTATGTAACTTATCACATGTAGATTTGTGTAACTATTGCCACAATCAAGATACACTATTGTTCCATTTCTACAAATATCTCTTGTGTTACTCCTTTCTAATTACACCTATCTCTTTCTGTTCTCAATGCCCCATCCCTAACTCTTGGCAACCACTAATTTGTTCACTATCTCCATTAATTTGTCATTTTTGAGAATGTTTGTTCATAAATGAAATCATATAGCATGTAATATTTTAAGATGAACTTCTTTCACTCAGATTAATTCCTTTGACATTCATTCAAGCTGTTGCATGTATCAATAGTTTGTTCCTTTTTACTGTTGAGTTATATTTCATGACATGGAAGTACCATAGTTTGTTTAACTATTCACTCATTGAAGGACATTTAGGTTGTGTCTGTGTTTTGGTACTACAAATAAAACTACTATAAACAGCAATGTCTAGAATTTTCTGTAAGCATAAGTTTTCATTTTTCTGGGATAACTGTCAAGAAATGTGACTGCTGGGTTATATGGTAAGTGTATGTTTAATTTTTTAAGCAGTTATTTTCTACAGTGGTTGTACTATTTACATTTCTACCAGCGATGTATTATAGCTCATTTCTCCATATTCTTGTCAGCTTTGGTGTCATCAGTATTTTAAAAAATTCTTCTATTAAGTATGTAGTGATATCTCTTTGTGATTTTAATTTGCATTTCCCTAATAGGTAACGATGTTGAACATATTTTCGTGTGCTTATTGCTGTCAGTGGTAAACATCAGCTCTGTGGTAAACATTAGCTCCTGTCTTTTGGCCATTTTCTAGTTGGATTGTTTGCGTTTTCACTGTTGAGTTTTGACAGTTTTAAAAAAATATATTCTAGTTAGGAGTCTTTTGTCAGATATATGGTTTGTAAATACTTTCTCCCTGTCTATAACTGTTTTTTTAATGCTTTTAACAGGGCCTTTCATAGAAAAACATTTTCAATTTTGGTGAAGTCAACTTATTTGTTTTCCTTTTATGGATTACGCTTTTGCTGTCACGTTTTAGCATTTACTGAGATTCTTGAATATGTTGGCTGATGTTTTTCATTGGTTTTGAAAAACTCTTAGCCATTATCTCTTCAAATTTTGCTTCTGCCTTGTATTTTCTCACTTCTCTTTCTGGTACTCTATTTGTATCTTAAATTATTTGTATACATCTATACAAATCATTATGTTCATAATTTGTTTCTATTCTTTTTTTCTTTCTTGTTGTTAGTTTGGGATTTCTTCTACTTATTTGTCTTCCAGTCACAATTCCTGTATTATGAGGTTAAAATAAGACTACAGGGTTTGGTGGGTTTTTTTGTTTTGTTTTTTTTTGGGGGGGAGGATTTGCCGTGAAAAATGAATTACATGCTAATATCCAGAACCTACAAAGAACTCAACCAAATTTACAAGAAAAAAGCAAACAACCCCATCAAAAAGTGGGCAAAGGATATGAACAGACATTTCTCAAAAGAAGACATGCATACAGCCTACAGACACATGAAAAAATGCTCATCATCACTGGCCATCAGAGAAATGCAAATCAAAACCACAATGAGATACCATCTCACACCAGTTAGAATGGCGATCATTAAAAAGTCAGGAAACAACAGGTGCTGGAGAGGATGTGGAGAAATAGGAACACTTCTATGCTGTTGGTGGGATTGTAAACTAGTTCAACCATTATGGAAAACAGTATGGTGATTCCTCAAGGATCTAGAACTAGAAGTACCATATGACCCAGCCATCCCATTACTGGGTATATACCCAAAGGATTATAAATCATGCTGCTATAAAGACACATGCACACGTATGTTCATTGCGGCACTATTCACAATAGCAAAGACTTGGAATCAACCCAAATGTCCATCAGTGACAGACTGGATTAAGAAAATGTGGCAAATATACACCACGGAATACTATGCAGCCATAAAAAAGGATGAGCTTGTGTCCTTTGTAGGGACATGGATGCAGCTGGAAACCATCATTCTCAGCAAACTATCGCAAGAATGGAAAACCAAACACCGCATGTTCTCACTCATAGGTGGGAACTAAACAATGAGATCACTTGGACTCGGGAAGGGGAACATCACACACCGGGGCCTATCATGGGGAGGGGGGAGGAGGAGGGATTGCATTGGGAGTTATACCTGATGTAAATGACGAGTTGATGGGTGCTGACGAGTTGATGGGTGCAGCACACCAACATGGCACAAGTATACATATGTAACAAACCTGCACATTATGCACATGTACCCTAGAACTTAAAGTATAATAATAATAATAAAAAAAGAAAGAAAAATGAATTACATTTATGTATTTTTAAAAATAATTTCAACTTTTATCTTAGATTCAGGCGATACATGTGTAGGTTTGTTACATGGGCATATTTTGTAATGCTGAGGTTTGGGGTCTGATTGATCTCATCATCCAGGTATTGAGCATAGTATCCAATAGTTAGTTTTTTAACCTTGCCTTCATCCCTTCTCCCTTGTAATCCCCAGTGTCTATCTTTATATCTGTGCGTACCCAATGAACATGCAGTATTTGGTTTCCTGTTCCTGCATTAATTTGCTTAGGATAATGCCCTCCAGCTGCAACCGTGTTGCTGCAAAGGACATGATTTTGATATTTTTAATGGCTGCATAGAATTCCATGGTGTGTATGTACTACATTTTCTTTATCCAGTCTACTCTTGATTGGCACCTAGGTTGAGTCCATGTCTCTGCTACTGTGAATAGTGCTGCAATGAACTTATGAGTGCAAGTGTCTTTTGGTAGAATAATTTTCCTTTGGATATATATCCAGTAATGGGATTGCTGGGTTTAATGTTAGTTCTGTTTTAAATTATTTGAGAAATCTCCAAACTGCTTTCCACAATGGCTGCACTAATTTACGTTCCCAACAACAGTGTAGCCAGACTAAATTTGTAATTTGTTATTATTTTACTTTTTATTTCTAGAATGCATATTTTATTCTTTTTTGTGTATTTCAATTCTCTGGTGAAAATTCTGTAAGTTTATGTATTTTATCCATATTTTTCTCTAACAAAATAATCATAGTTATGATCAAATATTTGTTTGCTAACCTTAAAATCTGGTTCATCTAGGGATCTCTTTCTAAGGCCTCTTTAAAATTTTTTGATTATTGATTATATGGTCTTCTTGCTCTTCTCATGTCTAGTAACTTTTTATTATATACTAGACATTGTGTAAGTGGACAATAGGAGCAATAGATGATGTTATTTTCCACCAAAGGGGTTTCTCCTTTAGGTAGATCAAGTAAGCAGATTTTCTTCCACTTCACTGTCCTTCACCCCTACTTTCATATCTCCTCACATACCAGCCACAGTAAGCATTTTGATTCTTTCATTTTGGTAAATTCTTCTAAATTATCACTTTTCCTTTCTCTCTATGTACATTTTGTTCTTTTTATTAGTAATTCACCCCTTAATCATCCATCTCTCTAAATTTTCTTCAAAATATTCTAAAATCAATGTAGAGTAAAATAAGTGCTAAAGTCAAACTGCAAATAAAGAGCTTCTGGTATTCTGCCAAATACAACAGAGAGGAATAGCTGTATTAGTCCATTTTCATGCTGCTGATAAAGACACACCCAAGAGTGCGAAAGAAAAAAAAAAGGTTTAGGCCAGGTGCGGTGGCTCATGCCTGTAATCCCAGCACTTTGGGAGGCTGAGGCAGTCGGATCATGAGGTCAGGAGTTTGAGACCAGCCTGGCCAAGATAGTGAAACCCCATCTCTACTAAAAATATAAAAAATTAGCTGGGCATGATGGCGGGCATCTGTAATTCCAGCTACTCAGGAGGCTGAGCCAGGAGAATCACTTGAACCTGGGAGGCTGAGGTTGCAGTGAGCCAAGATTGTACCACTGCACTCCAGCCCAGGTGACAGTGTGAGACTCTGTATCCCCCTACAAAAAAAAAAAAAAAAAGAAAGAAAAGAAAAGAAAAAATGATTTAATGGACTTACAGTTCCACATGGCTGAGGAAGCCTCACAATTATGGTGGAAGGCAAGGAGGAGCAAGTCACATCTTACATAGATGGCAGCAGGCAAAAAGAGAGCTTATGCAGGAAAACTCCCATTTTTAAAACCATCCGATCTCGGGAGACTTATTCACTATCATGAGAACAGCACAGGAAAGACCTGCCCCCATGATTCAATTACCTCCCACTAGGTCCCTCCCACAACATGTGGGAATTCAAGATGAGATTTGGCTAGAAACATAGCCAAACTATATCATTCTGCTCCTGGCCCCTACCAAATCTCATGTCCTCACATTTCAAAACCAATCATGCCTTCCCAACAGTCCCCCAAAGTCTTAACTCATTTCAGCATTAACTCAAAAGTCCACAGTCCAAAGTCTCATTTGAGATAAGGAAAGTCCCTTCCACCTATGAGCCTGTAAAATCAAAACAAGTTAGTTACTTCCTAGATACAATGTGAGTACAGGCATTGGGTAAATACAGCTGTTCCAAATGGGAGAAATTGGCCAAAAGGGCTACAGGCCCCAGGCAAGTCCAAAATCTAGTGGGGCAGTCAAATCTTAAAGCTCCAAAGTGATCTCCTTTGGTTCCATGTCTCTCATTCAGGTCATGCTGATGTAAGAGGTGGGTTCCCTTGGTCTTCGGCAGCTCCACCCTTGTGGCTCTGCAGGGTACAGCCTCCCTCCTAGCTGCTCTCATGTGCTAGTGCTGAGTGTCTGTAGCTTTTCCAGTCACACGGTGCAAGCTGTTGGTGGATCTACCATTCCGGGGCATGGAAGACAGTGACTCTCTTCTCACAGCTCCGCTAGGCAGTACCCTAGTAGGGACTCTGTGTGGGGGCTCCAACCCCACATTTCCTTTCCACACTGTCCTAGCAGAGGTTCTCCATGAGAGCCTTTCCCCTGCAGCAAACTTCTGCCTGGATATCCAGGCATTTCCATATATCCTCTGAAATCTAGGCAGAGGTTCCCAAACCTCAATTCTTGACTTCTGTCCACCTGCAGGCTCAGCACCACAAGGAAGCTGTCAAGGATTGGGGCTTGCACTCTCTGAAACCACGGCCCAAGCTGTACATTGGCCCCTTTTAGTCATAGCTGGAGTGGCTGGCACACAGGGCACCAAGTCCCTAGACTGCACACAGCATGGGGACCCTGGGCTTGGTCCATGAAACTATTTTTTCCTCCTAGGTCTCCAGGCCTGTGATGGGAGGGGCTACTGCAAAGTTCTCTGACATGCCCTAAAGACATTTTCCCATTGTCTTGGTGATTAACATGTGGCTCCTTGTTACTTATGCAAATTTCTGAAGCCAGCTTGAATTTTTCCTCAAAAATGAGATTTTCTTTTCTATTGCATTGTTAGGCTGCAAATTTTCCAAATTTTTATGCTGTGTTTCCCTTTTGAAGCTGAATGCCTTTAACAGCACCCAAGTCACCTCTTCAATGCTTTGCTGCTTATAAGTTTCTTCCACCAGATACCCTAAATCATTTCTCTCAAGTTCAGAGTTCCACAAATCTCTAGGGTAGGGGCAAAATGATGCCAGTCTCTTTGCTAAAACATAACAAGAATCACCTTTGCTGCAGCTCTCAACAAGTTCCTCATCTCCATCCAAGACCACCACAACCTGGATTTCATTGTCCATATCATTATCAGCATTTTGGTCAAAGCCATTCAACAAGTCTGTAGGGAACTACAAACTTTCCCACATTTTCCTCTCTTCTTCTGAGCACTCCACACTGTTCCAACTTCTGCCTGTTACCCAGTTCCAAACTTGCTTCCACATTTTCGGGTATCTTTTCAGCAGCATCCCACTTTGCTGGTACCAATTTTCTGTATTAGTCCATTTTCATGCTGCTGATACAGACATACCTGAGAATGAGAAGAAAAAGAGGTTTAATCCACTTATCATTCCACATAGCTGAGGAGGCCTTACAATCATGGTGGAAGGCAAGGAGGAACAAGTCACATCTTACATGGATGGTGGCAGGCAAAAAGAGCTTATGGAGAAAAACTCCCATTTTTAAAACCATCAGATCTCGTGAGACTTATTCACTACCACAAGAACACCATGGGAAAGACCTGCCCCCATGATTCAGTTACCTCTCACTGGTCCCTCCCATAACACATGGGAATTCAAGATGAGATTTGGGTGGGAACACAGTCAAACCATATCAATAGTCAAGTGCAACAGGAAGAATTTTTCAACTGGGCCTTGATTCTTTCAGTATTATTTTTATAAGATGAACATCCTCATCTGAAAGAACATCATAAGGAAGGAGATATAGTTAAAGCAGTAATGATAATTATCAAAGAGCTACTGTATGTCAGGGACAATGCTAAATATTTAGTGTTTCTTACCTTATTTAACTTTCACAACAACTCTTCAAAGCAATTTTTCTCTCTAATGATAGTAAATGAGCCTTCCTAATTTTCAAGCCTGCAGTGATTGTTTCTGAGCTAGAGTTTCAGCCATTCTCTAAAGGCTATTCTTCTTTCTCTTTATTCCAGAGATGATTTAAATTCTTATTCTTTATGAAAAATGGTCAGTAGTTTAATGCATTTGGAGCATAAAACAAACAGGCGCTCTTTAGATAGAGTTGGAAATGTGAAGTTGGTACAGAACCACATCAATATTAAAGAATATGCATGTATTTCTCTAGACAGGGTCATTTCAGGACTTTACGTATGGGCATAACAAAGCCTATATTTTAGGAGGGCTCCTTTTGTAGCAAAGCGAAAGATGGTTTGAAGTAGCAAGATACTAGAGATTAACAAAGGAACAGGCTAGTATAACAAATCATGCAAAAGTTAATGAGCTACTGAGCTAGCACAAGATGAGTAAAAACAAAAAAGTTAGTTGGAGGTATGAAAGACAGAGGTTAAAAGTAGTCCTAGAAACTTACTGAATATGAGCATTCAGGGAAATAGATGACCTAAGAAAATGGTGGTATTTCAAGACTTGTTGACTGGACAAATCACAAAGGGATGAAAATCAAAAAGAGCAGGTTTGAAAAATAAAGTTTGAAGAAATAAGAAATAATGGACATTTGACATCAAATTTTATACATACTTGTGATGTAACTATTATAAGTAATCTGTTTTTCACTTCCACAAAATCTACAATGATAACAATTAAATTGCAATAAAAAAAGACTGAATTAAATGTAATTGCATCTGATGGAAAAGATGACTGATATAGCTTTCATTTCTTTCTTGAAGACATTCTATTATGTCATATTACAAAATGTTAAGTCGTATGGCAACATGTTGGGAAGCACTTCTTGCATCACATATAACCCTTTGATTGTATCATTTTATTTCACAGAAAGTAGCTTTCCATGACTATAATAGTTCCATCAGTTACAAGTTTAAATGTATTTGTAATGAGTTAGGAATGGTGGTGGGCCAAGAGTGAATAAAAGGGGTAGAAGCGAGGTGGCAAAAAATAAATTTAAATATTGCTTCTAAATTTTCTTCTTTGTTTAATAACTTAATATCCCTTCTTGAGTTAACTGCCCCATAAGGACCTCATCTCCTTCACTTCTCAGAGGGACTCATTATCTCAGATAGGAAATTCTTGAGAGCATCAAATTCTCTAGGTATTTTTCCCTAGTTTCCAAGAGAAAATATTAGCTAACAGATAGTAATATGAGCTAATAACTGAATCTAAGCATAGAAAGCAATTATCAGGAGGAATAGTCATCTGACCATGCCAAGAAGTTTGTTGGCATACAGAATTAATATTGATTAATTTTGACTGCACCTCTATGTGTTTCAGTATTTCTGTCTAAACAAAACAAGTTGCATGTCATTTGTCTGTAAATTAATGGAGATGATAGTATTATCATTGTTTCTAGCTAATATATTCTATCTCTACTTATATAGTTAGTGGTATTAAGATTACATGACTTTAATAATGTTTATATTTAAAACATAGTATTTGACAAACTAATGACCAGATATTTTCTGTTCTGTTGACAAAAGTCCCTGGAAATAGTCACTGAAGTTAGTAGACTATTAGCCCACTATTAAAATTTAAATAACATTTTAAATGTACAAACTGCATTTATATGTTATATTTCATGTGTGTCATCAATTAAAACCTTTGGTTGCAGAGGTAAAATGTAAAATTTATCTCCCTTAGAAGCCTTTGATAGGTAAATATAGAACATATGCTTTTGAGATGCAGTTGTTTCTATATTGTTTACCTTATGACTATAACAGATAATCAAGTGATCTGAAACGATTGCATACTGTTATTTACTGCCTTTTTAAAAACCCAAAACTTGTTAATTTATTCTGACTTAGCTGATGTCATTTGTCAGTCAGATTGATAGTAACTCTCTTGAAATAATTTTATGCCAAATTTGGCAATTTTGAAATAAAATTATTTTAATATTTTTGGCCTTTTTAATATTAATTTTAAATGTCAAAAATCAATCTTTTTCTTTTTTTAATTCACCCTCCTCTTGATAACCTATATTTGTCTCAAATAGAAAACATTCAAGTTAAACTTTATGGTTAAGGATTTTAAAATTGCATAGAAAATTCATCTTAAGTAAACAAAATGGTAAAAGCACTTTAATAATAGCACTTCTTTGCACTGCATATACTAAGCAAGTGGTAGAGGATAGGAAACACAAAAAGAAACCAAAGCACACATATATCCTGGTACATCTTTTCCATGACTCTAGGTTCTGCTCTGAACTAAGTATAAGGTGGCCACTTTTGGTACCTTAATGCTTATTGCTATGTACTGGTCTTGATGACGAAAATAGACTCTTGAAGATTTGGTGCTGTCTCTTGTCTCTCTCTTGGGTGAATCTGCATTGTGTGTGTGCATGCCTATGTGTGTGTCTGTGTGTGCTGGGAAGAGCGATATTTCCTCTGAGGCCATACTGTCCCCCAAACCTTGTTAGGGATAATTAGTGACAGGAGTTTTTGAAAAGCAAGTTTTACTCCATAGAGTGATCAGAAAAGGAAGTATCCAATCCCGTATCAACTCTGAACCCTATAAGGAGAGTTTCCTTTTCAGACTTGAATCTTTAAGTGTTTCCTGTGCTGGGTGTACATCAGAGAACCCCCAACTTCCCTCATGCTGCTTCTTATCTGGCTCCTTATCTGGGGCTGGGTGGTGGAGTATGTGGATGTACCTCATAGCTGTACCTCGGGTGATGTAACTATTGCGTGCTCATCAACATTCTCTCTTCATTCACTCAGATTTAGCTCTGCTAGGTACTGTTGCCCCTTTGTTTTTTTCCCATTCTTTTGGATTTCCTAAATGTCATCTTTCTCCTCTCCTTGTCTGCACTCTGGTCATCCCATTTGGACTTCCAAGTGAAGTCCCAAAAAGAGAAGCAACACAGACATGGCTTTTCTGAGGTTGCAGTCAAATTTGGTAAGTTAATGGTGTAGTAAGAAATGTGACCTAGGCCTCTAAACTACCCAAGGATCTGGTTTCCCTAGAACCTTAGGCTGTGGCCAAAATCATGGACAATTAAATGTATTATGCCAATACCTCACAGTCTGTCTTTGCACTTTATTTACATAGATTTGGTCAAATTTTAAAGATTGTGGTGTAATACCATTAATGTTAGGAGGAAGCTAGAGAGAGATCTTTGAGTTTATTAGTGGAGTTATTACCAAAAACTTAATTTAGAGAGTAGAACTTAATGTATTAGAAAATCTTAAGAATAAAATTATGAACTGTAGTTCTGCATTGCATGAGAGTATGTTGAATAATGAGCTCTCAGTAATTGTGAGTGGTAAGTATTGATACTGGGACTTTGAACTCCAACATGGAGAGTCAATGAAAGAAAAAAAATGTTCTTCTAGGTTTCTTATGACTTTGAATTTACCTCATTTTCCATTTGGCACAGAACGAGCAGCCTATCTAGCTATGAAGTGTGCCCACGTGTTTCTTAACCCTGGGACCTGATAATCCATTCCTCCAAACTAACTAAGCAGTAAATCCCCATTCTGGTTCTTTATAAGCTAATTAGCTAATAGTTGGTGTTGGAGTATTATTTGGTTCAACTTTTTAAAAATATTGTGAAATTTATATTACCTGGTCATGGTTACAGAAGTCACTCAAGAAAACAAGTTTGTCTTGTTTTCCAAAACAATAGTAACACATTTAAATGCCAGAACTGATGAGCTGCTTCACTATAATTAAATAGTTAATGTGTATGGCTCTTGTGAGAAAATTGTCATGTCACTGTATTTAGAAGCCATTCTATTGAATTCAAATAAGGATAGACATACACATATCATTTAAAATAATATTCTTGGCACACAAAGAAATTATGCATTAGTTATTTAAAGTCCATAAACACAGGAATGCAATTCTCACAAAGGAAAGGTTCAATAAGGAAGAGTAATAACTGAATTGATATGATCATATAAGGAGAAAGGCAGTGAACAGATGGCTTAACCACTTTGAATCAAAATGAAAAATTTATGAAGATAATCCTAGTTGAATAATCCCTGGTTGATTTGAGAAAGAAGAAAAATAATAAAACAACTTGGGTTTATTACATTCCACTTTATGGCTGATAAACATTCATAGGGAAAATGCTGATTATGATAACTATGGAATGAGACAGTCACTGCCAATCACAGTCGCCTTGCACTTTCTTCCCGTAAGTACAGATGATGCCAGGCCTAGGCTTATTTTGGCAGCAGAGTTTCTGTGCCCAGTGAACTTAGTGTTAACCCATCCTAGCAGGCAAATTTTAACTGTATTTCTCATTTTCCGAATAAAAATGTGATTTGTTTCTCTACATCTTTGCCGGTAATACCAAGACAGTTACCTACCTACCTTATTCAATTTATAACCAATAAGTCTTTTTATATTGAACTTTGTGCAACAAGTCAAAGGACATGAGTTTTAGTCAAATTTTACAACTTATTTTCTCTCTTTATGTGCAGATTTAGTATAATTACTGTGCTGCTCAGCTCTACAGTGAGAACTGTGATTGATGAAGTGATCTTTGGAGTGAAATCACAGGGGATCTAGTCGGCTCCATGACCCAGTCCTGTGATCTGGGGCAGGTTATTTCATCACTCTCAATAGCTTAATGTTGACAAATAAAACTGCTGACCTCCTGGGACTTCTTTGAGAATGAAGTGAGGTAAACTCTATCACACAGTTAACATTAGTGCCTTAGCTCATAAGAGGTACATATCGGTTACATTAATATTTAAATAACTTGTAATTTATATTTCTAAAACATTTTGAGATATCTAAAACATAGAAATTTACAAAGACTAATAGAAGAAAACATGTATACTCTACCATTCAGAATTAATAGCTATTCCTTTATGGCCATATTTTCTTCCAGATATTTTTAAAGAAATAAAACATTTTAGATAAAGAGAAAGTCCCAGTCCTTAATCCAATTTTCTCTCCAGAGGCATCCAGTATCATCAGTTTGGTATCGACCTTTCCAGTTCTTTTGTAGGTACCTGTATGTTCTTCTTTAACCATTATATAACATCATCTTTTAAAATTCCCATTTTATCCAGCTAGATATTATCACATACACCCTTCACTACTGTAGAAACTTGTTGCAGCCTCTGGACTGATGATTTTGACAATCCTTTAATTTCCAATGTCAACATTTGTGTGTGAGTGTATGTTTCTGCAAAGATTATGGTGACTTAAATTAAGTGTCAAAGTTTAATGTATAAAATCTTAAAGCCGTTGCTGGGAACACATGTCATAACATGATTTAATTATGGCAAAGCATTCTTATAACAGTGGGTTTGTACCCTGTTTTGTGCCTCTATGTACCTGAGAGATACAAAAGATTCCCTTTTAACAGTCACAATGCTATTGCTTTTTACTAACTGCTTAGTTAGAAAAGTATTCAAAAATATTAGTAAGTGGGACTCTGCCTTTAGTTAATTAATATTATATAGTGCATTCACCTTAAGACGTAAAATCACCACCAAGTAATTAAAAATGTAAGGAATGAAATCTTTTCATTCTATGAGATCATAAGAATCAACTAAATACAATATTCGATTCGGCTTCTTAGAAGTGGATTCTTTGGGAGAATAAAATGTGGAATACTAGTTCCATTGGAATTGAGTTTGGAGATTGCCTTACTTCTGTCTTTCTATCTGTGTGGAAAAGCATTCCCAACATCAGAAAAGTCACTCAATCTCAGGGTTTAAATACATCTCAGCGGTGTAAAACAATTGATCACAGAGGCTTTGGATAGGCTGAGGATATTGAGGTGATGATGTAAGCTTTTCATTGCTGTCTTGTCTGACACATCTATGTCAGAGTCATGCCCAGTAAATAAAATGAATAGGATCAGAGATGTAGATATAAATAATAATGAAGTAATCTTCTTCCTAAAATTTTGCTTGATGGCTTGCACCTTGTTGAGTTTAGATATGACTCTAGGTTTTCCAGTATTTATGAGACAGTATTTAGAATGAGATTTCACCTAATAGCAAGTCTGGTTCTCTGATCCAGAGACACAAACCACTATTTATTTATTTCTTTTTTTGAGATGGTGTCTGGCTCTGTTACCTAGGCTGGAGTGCAGTGGTGTGATCTCACCTCCCTGCAACCTCCACCTTCCAGGTTCAAGCAATTCCCCTGCCTCAGCCTCCCAAGTAGCTGGGATTACAAGCGCCAGCCACCACACCCAGGTTTTTTTTTATTTATTTTCTTTTGGTACTGTTAGTAGATGTAGGGTTTTACCATGTTGGCCAGGCTGGTTTTGAACTCCTGACCTCAAGTTAATCCACCCACCTTGGCCTCCCAAAGTGCTAGGATTACAGGCGTAAACCACCACCATGCCCGGCCCAATCCACTTTGTCTATCCAAGGGTCACGTACGGCTAGAAACATTTATTACTTCTCCATTTTTAAAAAAGGTGGAACATTTTGAGTGTTAAT
Source organism: Papio anubis (assembly GCF_008728515.1). Taxonomy (NCBI): domain Eukaryota; kingdom Metazoa; phylum Chordata; class Mammalia; order Primates; family Cercopithecidae; genus Papio; species Papio anubis. The sequence goes on from NC_044981.1 coordinate 27,762,475, forward strand.
TCCTTTAGCTTTTGAAAGTAATTTTTTACATCCTGCCCAATTGAAAAACAGTGATGCAAAATGTTGGTAAATCATCACAGCCAGGAGCAAAAAAAAAAAAAAAAAAAAAAAAAGGACCTCTCCCAAATGCTCTGCTCCTCAGACCAAATAATGATTTAATCCATACCTATTAAAATTTTGGGTCAAGCATCCCACATATCTAAGGAAGTTGCCATTCTACTATTTTACCAATCATTCACTTTTGAAGGGCTATATCTCTGCTATTCACAGGCACTCATCTTTCTCTCAATAGGTAATATGTAGCCACAGGTGATGGAAAAGGATAATACAAGTTCTTTTGAAGGCTTCATCCTGGTGGGCTTCTCTGACCGTCCCCACCTAGAGCTGATCCTCTTTGTGGTTGTCCTCATCTTTTATCTGCTGACTCTTCTTGGCAACATGACCATCATCTTGCTTTCAGCTCTGGATTCCCGGCTGCACACACCGATGTATTTCTTTTTGGTAAACCTCTCATTCCTGGACATGTGTTTCACCACAGGCTCCATCCCTCAGATGCTCTACAACCTTTGGGGTCCAGATAAGACCATCAGCTATGTGGGTTGTGCCATCCAGTTGTACTTTGTCTTGGCCCTGGGAGGGGTGGAGTGTGTCCTCCTGGCTGTCATGGCATATGACCGCTATGCTGCAGTCTGCAAACCCCTGCACTACACTGTCATCATGCACCCACGTCTCTGTGGACAGCTGACTTCAGTGGCATGGCTGAGTGGCTTTGGCAATTCTCTCATAATGGCACCCCAGACATTGATGCTACCCCGCTGTGGGCACAGACGGGTGGACCACTTTCTCTGTGAGATGCCAGCACTAATTGGTATGGCCTGTGTAGACACCACGATGCTTGAGGCACTGGCTTTTGCCCTGGCAATCTTTATCATCCTGGCACCACTCATCCTCATTCTCATTTCTTATGGTTACATTGCAGGAACAATACTTAGAATCAAATCAGCTGCTGGGCAAAAGAAAGCCTTCAACACTTGCAGCTCCCATCTAATTGTTGTCTCTCTCTTCTATGGTACAATCATATACATGTACCTCCAGCCAGCAAATACTTATTCCCAGGACCAGGGCAAGTTTCTTACCCTTTTCTACACAATTGTCACTCCCAGTGTTAACCCCCTGATCTATACACTGAGAAACAAAGACGTTCAAGAGGCCGTGAAGAAGGTGCTAGGGAAGGGGAGTGCAGAAATATAGTAAGGGGTGATTAAATTTTGGGATTGTCTTTTGACCCATCTTCTATACATGTTGTTAGACCTAGCAAATATAGGAATGTTTTGGCATTGCAGAATGAAGAGGCATTTAATGAGATGGGGGAATTCAATGGTTTAGCTAGGTCAAGAAAGTAGAGACTGGGAGCAGCGGCTCACACCTGTAATCCCAGCATTTTGGGAGGTGGGAGTATTGCTTGAGTCCAGGAGTTTGAGACTAGCCTGAGCAACATAGTGAGACCCCCATCTCTATGAAAAATATAAAAAGTTAGCCAGTCATGGTGGTGCATGCCTACAGTCCCAGCTACTCAGGAGGCTGAGGTGGGAGGATCACTTGAGCCTGGGAATTTGAGGCTACAGTGACCATGTTTGTGCCACTGCACTCAGTCTGGGTGACAGAGCAAGACCCTGTCAGAAAGAAAGAGAGAGAGAGAGGGGAAAGAAAGAGAGAAAGAAAGAGGAAGAAAGAAGGAAAAAGAAAGAGAAAGAAAAAAAAAAGAAAGAGAAAGAAAGAAAAAGAGAAAGGAAGGAAAAAAAGAAAGATAGAAAAGAAGGAAAACATGTAAAACATGTAATATTCCTCCTGAGTTGACAATCACCTGTATTCCTTTCAAGTCCTTCTAAATCAAGCATCATCACCAGAAGCCTCCAAAATACTGGCCGTGAATATAGACACCAGCCATTTTTGTTCTCATACCAGTTTCTATCACAGTTATTTAATAGGTCCTCAACAATATATGAAAAGAAATATCTTAGAAGGACTTAGTAGGTCCTCAACAGTATATGAAAAGAAAGATCTTCGAAGTCGTGCTGAAGAAGTACTTATTTTTTTCTAGAAAGTTCAAATGTGCTTTTATAGTGCCAAATGCTTGAATGAGAGCCAAAATAAATTGTTGAATTATCTAGCTTTAGTATCTCCAACACCATAACCAATCGTGGATTCCGAATATGTTGAATTATTTATATAATTGAGTTTAATGACATTTATGTTTGATTTTCTGAGGTGATAGAGAATCAAGAAGAAAGGAGATAAAGCAAGACCATGAGGTGTTTGCTTTATATAGAAGGAAGAATTTCTTGTTACTACTCGATCCTTGTTATTACTTGTTAATGGCAAAAGAAAGCTAAGGAGTCTTCTTGATTAAAATGTTTGAAGATTGTTCAATCTCTGCTTTTCTCATATGTTGTCAGGATAACCTTGAATAGAGGCAGAGAGAAATGAGATCAATTCTAGGGGGCTGTTAGAATCTTAATGATTGGGTATTCCCCAAGTGTTGATTTCTTCACATTTACCTTAATGATAGCAGTACCTCAACAGTCATCAGGGAAATTGATTTGAATGGTTTATGTCAAATGAATGGATATCCACCTTAAAGGTAAGTGTGTTTCTTCAGATCTGACATATCATTTGAATCAATCTCATCTCAAAACTTTGGAAAACATCTATTATGTTAAAATTTCTGCAAATGAATAAGGGATTCCAAAATATGGGAGTATTGCCAGCAGCATCATTAGGAACTGGATACAAAATGGGTTTAGCAATTTCTCAGTTAAGCTCCCTCAAAAATTTTAAGAAAGGTCAGGTTAATCTAGAAGCCTTAGAAAATATACCACATAGTTAATGTATTTTCCTCAAAACATATAATTGTCAGATACAATGTGCGTATTTGCCACTTTTTGAGCTCTAACTCTTGTATTTTATCCAGGTGGATTATATTATATTATATTTAGATTAGTTAGGGTTTATGAGAATGGGGTTTTGGTTTGGTTTTGATTGTGGAAGATATTCAGTTATTTCCATAAGAAGGCAGAAAAATTAGAATATATTTGATTTTTCCTACATTACACTGAGTAAAATATGATATTTGTCCATGATGATGTTTATTAAAGGGATCAATTCAGCCAACAGAATTGAGACCCACAGCTTAGCATTTTCCATCTCTTCTACTAGAAAACAACTTATGGATATGTGTCTTACTAGCATGTATATACTATACATTTCTAAATAAATAAAAGTCCTTTTAGAATCATTCTCTAAAAACAACGATTATATTAATTTTTTATAATCTCCATACTGTTTAAACATGCATTACTTTAGAATTCATAGGTAAGACAGAAGATTAAAAAAACAGAGTATAAATCTCTATAGATACATTGATTTTGGAAGCACCCTGTGGAATTTCCGACTAATTTTCTTCAAAACTTTATTTTTTCTCCATAAGCTTTATGTTAATTACACTCTCTTCTAAAAAACTTAGAATCATTATTATAGGTTTTAGGGAATAATCAGTGTCAGATCTCAAGGGAAAAATGTCCTTAATAACATTGGTTATGTCCTTAAAAACATTAACATGGCCCAGCATCACCTTTTACTTATTTTGTAGGATAGTTTATAAAGTTGACATAGCTTACTTAGGCATAAAGTGAGTTGAATCAAATATATTCTAATAGTTCTGCCTTGGGAATCGTTCATGGGAATCACATAATACTGCCCATAATTTTAAAAAAATCAGAAACATTTTATCCTCTACAGATTCTTCCTTTTGCTAATCTATGACTCATTCTTACAGTCTGGTCTTTTACACAGACAGAGCAGACGGAGGTTTAGATAAAAGAGCATCAGGATCCAACCCACTGTGCACAATTGCATATCTCTTAGCCATGATGCTGAAACTAACTCCAGGAGAAATAAATATTACATATATGCCTCTGTGCATGTTTTTCTACTCACTGTGATTTTGAATTATGATCTATAAGAGAACAGCTCAATGAGTGCCAATTAATCAGATTAGCACATCACTTTCCATCTTGTTGTCTTGATGGGTAATACAACAGCCATGAAGACAACTTTCATCTCTTTTATATGTTGTCTATTTTCAAGGTTTTCTTCCTTATTTATCCATTCAGTAAATATGTATTAAGCACCTACTATGCACCAGGCATTGTTCTAGGTACTGGAACAAAATAAACAAAAATACACACCCACAAAATCATCATAGCATTGAGCTTATATTCTAGTGGAGAAGAAAGAAAACCGACAAATAAAAGAAACGTGATAGTTAATATCTTTGTAAGTGTTATGACGATAAGTATAACAGGGAAAGGTGGGAGGAATTACGGAAGGGCTGCAATTTCAAATGGAGGAAGTCAGGGAAGACCTTAGAAAGTATGTTCAAGCAAAGATCTGATGGAGATCAGAAAGCAAAGAAAACACATCTGTGGGAGAGTGATCCCAGCAGAGAAAGTCGCAAGCACAATATTTTTTATCTCAGGAAAATGAGGAAGAACCAGAGAAAGGGATTGAGTGAGCAGGAGGAAGATTAAGACCAGGTGTATCCTGAAAGAGCAGAACGCGTTTCCAGAAGGAAGGAGTGATCAACTGTCTAACATGTGACTAGTAGGTCAAGTGAGATTAGAAGTTTCATGCCGTAAATGGGAATCATGTATATGCAATTCCTAGGAGAAAGATTTGTAAAGCCTCCTTCACATGATGTGCTTTCATAAGCTCCTCCTAGTTAATTCCACTCCTATCATCATAATATACCCCATCCAATAATAAGCAGTCAGGCCTGGTATCAGAAGTCAATATCTTAAGTTTTTCCTCTGGGTTTTTCAGTTACCTTCCAGTTACCTTCTGGTCTCTCCCTGACCCTTTCGTGTGGTATTGCATGCAGCTGCAGCCTATCAACACTCAGAGAGCTCTCACCTGAAGTCAGGCATACAGAGTCTCAGGAAAATCATGCTGCTGCAAGCCACTCTTTCTTCCCCCAAATCTGATACACATATGTCAAAGATAAAGTTAACTTTGAGGTTATATAGATCCACAGAGAGAAGGGTCAAGTGTTTGAGAACATGGGCTTCCTTGCATAATTGGAATTTCATCTCTACTTTAGATTTAACTTCTCCATTCTTCAGTTTCTTCGCTTAAAAATGTGAATAATAACACTGCCATTCTCCAGGGGCTATTTTGATGTTTAAATGAGTTAATACATGAAAGCATTTAGAATGGTTCCTGGCATGTTGTAAGCACAATGCACATGTTTATAGTGTTGTCACAATATATAAAACATGGTAGAGATAAAGGCCGTTAGAACAGTATTAGCCTGAAACAAGTTGATAATAAGTTCAGATGGAAAAACAAAAAAATGAAAGAAGAGCTAAGAAAACACTGAAAAGTAAAAACCATGAAGGAGCACTGGCCCTTCCAAACATTATCATAAAACTCTATAGTTAAAATAACACGGTACTAGTGCATGACTATGCCAGTGGAATAGAATAAAAAGTCCAGAATTAGACCCAAATATATATGGTAATTCAGTATATTACAAAGATGACATCTGAAATAACTAGGTAAAAATGGAATTATTTTTATTCATGCAGGATCATGTAGATCATTATTAAAAAACATAAGATCCTTTCCTTACACCCACTACAAGAATAAACTCCAAAGGAATTGAGGATCTAGATAAAATTGAAAACATAAAAGTATCAAAAGGAAATGGATGAATTACTCTTGATGATTGACTAATTTGTCTACATATTAAAAAAAAATTATGGCAAAAATATTGTAAACAAAGTCAAAATGCAGCCGACAAAAGTAGTAGAAACTATTCACAATGTATAGCACAAAGGGCTAATATCTCTAATATATAAAGAACCATTGAAGGAGGAAGAGCCAAATATCAAATAGAAAAATGGAGAAATGAAGCAATCAACAAACCAGACAAAAATTATTCTCAACATATAAAAAATTTAAATGCACATATAATTAGACAAGCACAAATTAAAACAATATTGAGATACTATTTCTCACTTATTAGATTGGCATTAAAAATATTGGCATGTTCTTTTAGTGAAGCTCCGTGGAAACAGGAGTTCCAATGGCCAGTAAGAGCTGAGCTGAGCTGCCAGTTGTGGGAGAAGTCAATTAAAACAACAGCCAAAATGAAAGGAGCAATCCTTTAAATCCATTAAAGTAAATGCCTTTAATCACTTACTCTGATAATATTGTAAAGCAGCTAAACTGGAGTAAGTGCTCCCCACACTTCCATTATACCCTGTGAACTAGCACAAATCTGGGGAATCTTCTCAAATGCTGAAAGTCCCAAACAAAAGGCTCCTGCAGTTCTGTCAGAGGCTTCCTAACCAGAGTGACTCCATCTTGAATAAAGGCTGGATAAAGCCAAACCTGCTGGGTTGCCTTCCCAGGGAGTTGGACACTCTTGGTTACAAGATGTTTATGGTTGAGGGACTGAGTTAATGATGTTAACTAACTAAAGACCCAGAACTTATTGAAATGTCCCAATACTTTAAGAATGAAAAGCATTCTTAGTTTAAGGATAGATTTTGCTTTAAAAAATAAAAGAATACTCATAAATTCTTACTGAAATCAATAGTAACATAGGAAAATAACAATACTAGTAGCCTATCAGAAGCTGATCCTAGACTTTTAATAAACACTCTATTCTTAACACCCTATATAAGCAAGCAGTATGTTTAAGGTGGTGTGTTCCTCCTCTTGCTTTCTGAGGATGCTCTACTTTGTAACTGAAGTCTCTAATAGGTCATCTTAACTTCACTATACTCTGCGACTTGCCCTGAGTTCTTTCCCATGCAAGATCCAAGAACCTGCTCTTGGAGTCTGCGACAAGTCCTCTTTTTCAGTGACAGTTTTATGGACCCAGTGGTTGAAGGGAGGGACAGGAAGAAAGGCTGCAAGTAGAAAAGTAGTTAATATTGAGTAAAAGTGAATAAAAGTGCCTTTAAGTTTACCATCCCCTTCTTCCGGTATGGAGGTATTGGCAGAGGCACCTGAGGAAGATGTTGGCAAAAGACCCCAGATAAAGAGGCCTCTAAAAGGAAATGCCTGGGCTAAGAATGCCAAGACACCAAAGAACATAGCAAGCCAGTGGGGGGCCCGAGTTCTTGGCTGCAGCTCTCCTAGGATTGCCATACATTGGCTGTACATCCAGTCTGGTGTGAGGAGGCAGTTTTCCCCTAGGGATTCTGCCAGGTAAAATCTTTGTAATTGCCTGTGACCAGACTTGAAACATCCCACATAGATTTCTAGACAGGAGCCAGAATTCTCCTAGTGTACATTGCTGTTGGGAATGCAAATGAGTTCAACCCTTCTGGAGGAAAATTTGGGAATATCTAACAAAATCACACATGCTCTTATCTTTCTACCCAACAATCCCATGTCTAAGAACTTACCCTGAAGATACATCTCCTTCAGTACAACAACACATATGTACAAAGTTATTTGTGCAGCATTTCTTATAAATTAAGAATATTGAAAACAACATAAATGCCTCTACATAGGAGTGATCATATAAACAATGATATAGTTATACAATAGACTATTATGGAACAAGGAACATCTTTAGGAACCAATATGCAGTAATTTCCAGGACATACTGTTAGGTGTAAAAAGCAAAGTACAAAAAAAGTATCTATAGCATGTGACTTTTGATGAAAGAAAGCAGAGGACATAAAAAAATACATGGATGTATGCTCATAAGAAAAAATAAAAAGATAAGCAAAAATGAAGAAATTTATTTTGGAAGAGACAAGTAGAAATAGGGTATGGAAAAAATGGTTCAGTGAGAATGATGATGGAGTATCAGGTTTATTCTTAAAAATTACATATTTTTGATACTAGCATAAAAAGTATTTTTAGTTTTAATTTCTATTTATCTGTTGCTACTAGATAGAAATGCAATTGAATGTTTGAGTATTTATCTTGTATATTGCAAACTTGCTGAATTCACTTAGTTCCAGAAGCTTTACTGTATACTCAATCAAGTTTTTTACACAGGCAATCATGTCATCTGTGAGTAAAGCTACTTTACATCTTCTTTTCCAATCTAGATGCCTTTTCTTTGCTTTGCCTTAATGCACTGGCTATAACTTCCAGAACAAAGTTCAATAGAAGAGATAAGAGTGGACATCCATGCCATGCTTCTTATCTTAGGAGAAAAGCATTCAGTTTTTCCTCAGTAAGTGTGCTGTTAGTTATACATTTTTCATAGATGCTCTTCAGCAATTTGAGGAAGTTCTCTTCTATTAGACTACTATCAAAATGGATGTTGCATTTTGTCAGACACTCTTCCTTCATCTACTAAGATGGCCATATGGCTTTTCTTTTATATTTTCTGTCTTGATGAGTGGCAGAATATTCTATCAGATGCCAAAATATGCCACTTCGGCATAAGGATTGTTTTGAGCTAAAGGCACATGAAAAACAGTAGGTACAAGAAAGGCACTCTGACCTTTCTTTTTCTTCCTAAAATCAGTAGATAAAACTTCCATTGGAAAGAAATGTTCTTATCACCATAGATGGGAAGTTGAGTCCAAAAGAATTCTGTACAAACAGACCTTGTTAAAGTAACTTATATCTTCCTTTGCTCTCCCCCATTTATTTTAGTTACTTTTCTACAAATTGTCTTTCTTCAACGTAGTGTAGAAGCACTTGGGTTGTGCCACTTCTTTGGATCTTCATTTTCCTATGAGGCCTCCCATGTGTATGTAAAAAATCTGTGTGCTTTTCTACTGTTAATCTGTCTTGTATCAATTTAATTCTCAGACTTAGCCAGAGAGCCTGAGAGGACAGAGGTAAGTTTTGCCTCCCCTACAATGTTTTATACCCATATTGAAATTTGGTCAGCTCTTCCTATGTACTATTTAGAAAGGTATATTGAAGTATCCCAATATGATTGTGGAATTGTTTCTATCTCTTTTTAACTGTCTATTTATCTTGTACATATTTTGAATAATTGTTATTGGATACATACAGAAATTAAAATTGTTATTTCTTCCTGGTGAATTGAATCTTCTTCCATTCCAAAATATTGCTCTTCTTTAGCTGTGCATCTTGCTTTAGCGTGTACTTTTTAAAAATAATAATAGAGCAACATAAGCTTTGTTTTCATTCACATTTACATATGCTTTTTACTATTCTTTTACATTCAAATATTGTGTCCTTATATTTAAGTCTTATTTTATAAGCAGCTTATGGTTGGATTTTTTTCCTCCAGTCTCATAATTTTAGACTTTTAGTTTATTTATTGTATTTGTATTCAATATAATCATTGATATATTTGGATTTATAGTTATTATGTTACTATTTCTATTTGATTCACTTGTTTTACATTCTCTCTTTTTTCTTTCTCTTGAATTTATCAATTTTTAAATTTCATTTTACCCTATACTAGCTAATTAGTTTTACATTCTTTAACATTCTTTCAGTGGTTGCCCTGGATCTTGTATGTGCATATTTGGGACCAATTATAGATTAACACAATTTATGACATTTATTATTTTTTAAAATCTTAGACAACCTTAATACCATTTGCCTTATCATGCCTTCTATGTTATTCTCTTTATGCCTTTTTAGTCTATGCATACTTTTAATCCTATATTACTATTAATGTTTTGCACAATCAACATTCATTTACAGTTACCCATATGTTTACTTTTCCTGTTGCTCCATATCTTCTTGTATTTTTAGCATTTTCACTTGAGTTAATTTTACTTCCTTTTCAAAAACTTATTTTAGTATTTATTGTCATATCTCTCAACTGGCAATTAATTCTCTTGGTTTGGGTTTTTTTCTAAATATGCTTTTACCTTGAATTGTACTGGTGCAGGTTAGGTTCCTGGCAAGAAGATTCTGAGACAGAGGTTGGTGTGCAGGAATTTATTAGGAGATACTCTGTAAAACACTTGGAAAAGAGAAACAAGCTTGGCAGAGGGAAAAGTTGAACTTTAATGCATTCACAAAGAAGACCTCAGCAGATCCCATAAGGAACTCTGAAACTAGGATGGCTCTTAAAAATTGTCCCTATTTGAGGCAAGAGTGGCTTTATGCCACCATTTTGATCGGTCATTGTATGTGGGCTGCTTCTGGAAGAAGGAATGACCTCTGGCAGGTCAGTTTTCTTTAGCTAAGACAACCCCTAAAGAAAGTTGACAGCTAGGAAATACGTCTTTTATTTCTGAATAAGGACTGGCTAGCATGTTGCAGTGTCTACCATAGTCCACTCTTTGTGTTTTGATCCATTTCCTTATATGTATTCTTAGATACATATTCTCTTTTAAAATTCCACGGAGCTTCTTTTCCTAAGGAAAACTAGTGAAGGTTAGTGAGATGATCTACAACTTCCATCACTCCAGCTGGTTTAGAGGCCACGGCTGATGTTTATCATAGCCTTTCTCTGTTATCTATTCCAGACCTCCCTCATCTTCAGCAGATCCTGGTAACTTAAACTGGTGAAGTGACTCAAATCTTGATTCCTGACTCTAGTCACTACGTCCTTTTAAAATTGGGCTTGCTTCACTTGTATGTTTGCTCTGAAAATTGGGCAAGGATTTGCCTAGAGTTGACAAATATACCACTTCCTGTCTCCTCATGTAACAGTAGCTCTAGCTCTCCCTGATGATCAGGGTAAATTGTCCCTGCTTAAGGTGATGACTCCACTTCTTACCTGCTGGTCCCTTAGTCTGAGAAGCCTGATAAGTTAGATTCTTGCCTTGGTCTTTGGTGGAAGTTTTCTCCCTTTGGGAACCAGGACCTCTGAACCCACAAACCCCAAAACTGTGGGGATGGGATGCACAAATTCCTCAAGTGGATCACTGACAGTGATGAAAAGTACAGCCATTCCTGCTTCCACTCCTTGGTTCCCAGACCCATGTATTTTGTATACTAGATGCAAAGTATCATCTAAGGGTGTTTGATTTAGAATGTCAACTGAATCCTGGAGCACACCTCCTAGTCTAGTAAAGTTCTGCCTCCATAGTGGTACTTTAGCCTTACCATTAAAAAGACATTCGTTGTTTTTTCAGGATAGCAGCTTCTGTGTGGTGTAATATATGACACAACCAATGGAGTCATAATCATTTACCCACTGCCATACTTCTTCACTGCATTATTCTTCACAAAATGTTATATGAAATCTCATGCCACTCTAATATAAACCACCAGATAGTAAAGAAGGTTGAAGACTTATAGGCAAGAAAGATAGGCTCATACCCAGCATATTCTTGCCTATACTTTTCAAAATAAATTGCTGCCTCTTCTGATTTGGAAAGTGTCTAAGCTGGTAAACTTATCTTCAATCTGGTCACCAATTTGCTAGATCAGTTTTGATAAGAGGGAGCCAAAGATGTTGGGTCCACACATTGCCTCCATCTCTTTTACCAGAACTACTGCATTTACAACTCCGTTGTGCCAGGACTGGGATGGTTAATGATAGAGGCTGGCTGATGCCAACTAGCTTAGGCAACTATCCAGATGTTGAGTCCATCTTCCATAATGGATAGTCCCTGGTGGACATTAAGGTGTAATGCAAAGTTCTTCACACTTATACTAACTTCCATGTAACCATCTACATACCCTGTTTCAGAAAAAGTGGTCTCAGATCTTCCATTCTTGCTCCTTAATTAATCAGCCAGGCCATTTTTTACCTCCCATTATATTCTTTCTTGGGTCACTTCTTTCTTCACACAAAAAATAGATGGCCTAGTTCACTTCCCAGAGTTCTTCCCATTGGGAAGATTTCTCACCAATGTCTTTAGGACCACTCATGAGTGGTGTTGTAGTGTAAAAGCAATCCATTTTCAGCTCCTGTGAACACATTGGGCTGACCCCTCTATGAGCTATGTATGAGCTTTCTTGTCTACTGCAAGCTAGTTATTAGCCACCCCCAATTTCTGCCACAGACAGACATAGAAATGAACTAAAGGAGAGGTCCCAATGCAAAAAAGATGAACATATAAGACCAGGCTACCTGCTCATGAAGCTTACTTAGACTGCCAGCCTTGCTTGTGCCCTGTCCAGGATATACCATTTCCATCTAATATTGCATTGCTAATGGCCCACCCAACCTTATGATTTGATGAATCTGGACAGAACCCAGCTCATGATGGGCAGTTCTTGCCTCATAGTTACTTGACGTCATGCGGTCAGACTCTAACTCTACAATGCCTACTAGCATGTCATAAACCGGTTTTACAAACATTTATAGTTCTCTATTTCAGATAACTTTAAGAACTCTAGGGGTCTACACTGCAATTCTACTATTGGAGTTTAACCTGTGGCTTCACATGATGCCTAGAGTTGTGGAATACTATAATTATGTTGCAGTCTGGAATTTCTGAAGAGCCTTTTCCTGTTCTAGGGCCCACTCAGAGATGGCAACCTTCCCTATTGGTAAATACGTTGGAGGAGTATCCAAAATGCATTTACAGCTGAGGCTGCAACTCACAAAGTCTTATGGGGAGCTTAGGAGCTAGGCTGGCCTTTCAGAGTTTTCCCAATAGAAGCAAAGAAGATGGGTCTTTGTAAACTGTGGAGGAGGTAAACCCTTGGCCAAGGCATTTCCCTATGGCCAAAGAAATTTCTAGGGATGATTCATCGGTCATCAGTATCTTAGGACCTTGGGGATGAGTGCCTTGGCCCTGAAGACGTTATCTAGGTGGAGCACCATAGTATCTATGAGAGTAGGTCTGTAGATCAAGAGGAGCTGCATCCAAACGCAATGCTGGTCATAGGATCCTGGACTTTGAGGCTGATGCCATGATTGGACAGACTTTTGGGGATCATGGAAAGAAGTAAGCATATTTCTTATATGAAAAGATTGTTAACTATGATAGATTGATTATAAAAATATTTCTAATTCTATAGCCCTCTCTCTTTGTAAGTATAAATACACTTACAAATACATATTGTAAGTGTATTTATGCCACTTACAGTGTAACTTTATAGCATCTCCCATCAAGAAGTAAAGTCTATTCCCTGAGCCCTTGAATCTGAGTTGTTTTGTGACTTCTTTGGTCCACAGAATATGCCAGAGGCTTTGCATGGTTCCAACTCCCTTTCATGCTTCTCCAATTTTATCTTGAGAACATGCTCAGGATAGCAAGGTGAAAAATAACATACACTGAGTAGAGCTATTTTAGCCCAATTTTCTCAACTGAGGCTTCAGCCAAGGCTAGCAAAATTATTGTGCCAAACTGTATTGTCCACAGATACATACATGAGACTTGAGGAACTGAACCACTCAGCTAAACCAGGGACTTCTAAGCAAAAATAATTATTTTTGGATGTCCCAGGGATTTTGTGGTTATTTCTTCCATAGTATTATATTGAAAATAGATAGCAGATACAATTTATGACCCCTTTTGTAGGGCCACCATAATTTAAATACCAAATGTGATAACGACATTGCAAGAAAGGAAAACTAGGGACCAATCTCTTGTGAGCCTAGATATGAAAATCCTAAACAATTGTTAATCAATTTTATCTAGTGTTATACAAGAAGTATAGCATATTGCACTGGTGGTGTTTATCACAGGATAGAGTGGTGTAACATCTGAAAATCATTTCATACTATTTATCAATTAAAAAAATTTTTCGCAAATCTCTATAGATTTGGACAAAGCATTTGATAAAATTAAATGCCTATTTATTTTTTTAAATCTTAGCAAACTAGGAATATAGTGAAAATTCCCTTAAGCTCATGAAGAATACTTACAAGAAATCTGCAGCAGACATCATACACAATTATAAAGTATTGAATGAGACACAGAGGCCCACTATCATCACTTCTTTTTGGCATTATACTGATGGTCCTAGTTTGTGTAATAAGACAAGAAAAATAAATAAAATACACTAGAAATGGAAAGAAGTATAATTATCATTTTTTCCCAATGACATGATTGTATGGGTTCAAATGCAAGAGTCTACATAGAAACTATTAGACTAATTAAATGAGTTCATGAAGGTCACTGGAAAACAGATCAATGCACAAAAATCGATTGTATCTATACATATCAGCAACAGACAAATAATAAAATGAAATAGGGAGATAATTTGATCAAGATTTTGTGACAATAAAAATGACAGATTTTACTACTGGAGGTATTTTTAAAAGGAAGCCTCAAAAGAACACTTTCATCTTTGTACCCAAATAACTTCTTTTTGATAATTGCAGCATCAGATTAAGGGAATCACTCTTTTGACTGTCCTTTCTTGAAGGAAACCTTATTGTTGTCTTCAGTTACTTCAGATATTTCTCATATCACGTGATCTTACTATTCACTGCTTTAAAATCATTATTCTTATGAATTTCAGTATGGAGCATTTTATAATTGTAGTAGAATTTCAGCCTCTTCCCACACCACCCTCATTTCCTCTTAACATGAGGCAACGTCTTCAGTCTTTTCTGCTGTTATAGAATTTCTTTTACAGAAAATACAACTGGCTCACCTGCCTTATTGATATAGAATTTGATTCTAATTTTCAGCAAATTTGCAAGACAGAGCATTTTATATAAAACATGATGTTCTCCCTCATTACTTTTCCTTTCCACAGTGCATTCATCATTTATGTACATGAAAGAACTTATTTCCACTCAATAATTTTTGCAAAACATTCAGTGCAAAGAATAGTATAAAGTATATTTCAACCAAATACAGGCATCAGAATGAGATAAATATTGCTAAGGATTTATTCAGCTCTCCCACTAAAGCATTCACACATTCCTATGCTTTCATAAACTAGAATACTATTTCTAAGGCCAATAAGATCTGTAAGGTTCTCAATCTCACACCTTTCCAAATTTTCCTATGCATTTGTATCTAGCTTCCATTCTTGAATCCTTGCTTTTTGGGGGCCTAGCTAGACCCTGCCCTGAACTCTACATGTACCCAATATACAGGCATAAGGTACCAAAATTACATTTATGAAAATGCCTAAATTCTTCCAGAATCATGCCACTCTAATTTTGGGGGCAGTAACTAAAATTGGTTGAGTCATAATATCAGTTTATGGAAACCTATCTAATCCAAGAATGCTCCAAGTTTTATCTGAGCTTCTACATACTAAACATAATGATGTTGCTGACCTTCCCATCATAAAAGGGAAAATATAAACTAAGAATGAGGTTTGGGTTGAGAACATGTTATGTTCTCAGGTACCATTAAATCAAGCACAAATACCCATGCACATTTGTGGCAGTAGCCCAAGACCCTCTCTTGTTTTGCTCTGATACACTGTTTTTCAAATTCTATATTCACCTAGTCTCTCAGATATTTAATACTTGGCATTTCCTAAAGTACTATTAAAGGTTTATCTTTCTCAATGCTCAGTTCCCCCTTACATACAAAGTTCTTCCTGAGAGCTAAGCCTGAGTGATCCAACCCCCAAGGCTAGTCACTAAAATATTACTGTAGCCAAGCCTCATTCATTCCGATATAAGGAGAGGTAATTGATTAGATGGTCATAAATTAATATACAAAATTATAATTATATTGTTTCAAGAGATCTTTCACTACTAATCAAGTAAGTAGTCCTCTGGGAAATTAGGGTAAACGGGGAGTGTTGAGTTTGGCAAGAATCATCCTTAAGCATTAGTCAAAGAGGAGAAATTAAACTTGAACAAAAATGTAGATTCATAGTAGATCTAGGTTTCCTAACAAATTATGTTAATTTAGGAAGTTTGTTTAACCTCTCTAAGCCTCCGTTTCCACATTAAAAAAAATAAAGTGTAGCAATTGTAAGGATAGAAATGTAAGGATACAAATGTAAGACATTGTAAGGATAGTAAACATTGATATTATTATTAGTAGTAGTATTAAACTGCAGATTCTCCCCTGTTTCCAGTCCTTTGATAACTGAGCATTATTTCTTAATTTTTCACTTTAAGGACTACTGAAATTTTTTAGTTTATTTACCTTGGTTCATTCTGCAAACTAAAGATTTGTCTTTATTTTCTTATTTGTTTAACTCTCTGTTTTTTGGTGTTTTTTTTTTCTTTAAATACTATTCCCTTTACTTAAATTATCTATTATAAGCATTTATGGGAAAAAAGAAAATTCAACATTATAAACATTTTCCCCTGATTAATCCCGCCCTCATGCTCACTCTTACTTTCAGTGATAAGCACTGTTACTAGTTTGGGAAGGTTTTAAATGGTATGCATTATTTTTTGTGGATTACATCTTACTCTTTTTCCCTGGTTTACTTGATGCCCCTTCCTTCTCCCTTCACAGCTGTCAGCCTCTGCCCTCTTCAGATTGCCCACATGAAGGAGCTAATAAGTATTCTTTATTATTCTTCACTCTCGTGTAATTCCATGCAGGTGCACAATACATAAAGTTATATTGAGAGCATTTTAGTCATTGTTTATGTAATTAAGATCATGTTATTTATTCCTTTTTACATCTTCATTTTCTCACTCAGCAACATCACAGGCAAATACTTCCGGATTAGGTTAATTACTTAGTCAATTTCCTATTGAGAAACTAATTTTTTCTCTACTTTGGCCACCACAAACATTGCTACAATAAAAATCATTATTTCTATGATTTGTGTACTGGTAAATTTACTCCATAGGATAGATTTCCATGAATGGCATTGCTATGTTGATGAGTAGAATATTTTTTTCAAGATTAACTGCCCTATTTATTTCTAAAATGTCAGTGACACTTTGAATTTCTAACCATAATTTATGAGAGCCTTTTCCCTTCAGCAACATTAGAAATAGGAGTTACTGCTAGTTACATTGTTTTTTCAGTCTGATAAGTGACTCATCATTACTACTTTAATATATTTGTCTGAATATTTGGGAATTTAAAATCATATATAGATTTTCTATTCTGAGTTCACAGTATATATATGGTCATATCATTTAGCATTTTTTCAATTGTGTTATTTGTATTTTTCTTGGGCTTTATAAAAACTCTACTTATAGATACCAACCTTTTTCATAACCATATGAGAAAATATATTTTCTCATATCGACTCATCCTTAAAAGCTGATGAAACTACATATTAGAATGTATAAAAACAAATCCTGTATAGAAAAAACTATAGAAAAATATAAATCTTTTTTTAATCTTGGAAAAATATCTAGGAAATTACATTGAACTGAAGAAGAGTTTTTTAACTAAGGCTAGAAATTCAAAATCTATGAAAGAAAAGAAACCTATTTGGATATATAATGAAGAAAACTACTTTATGTAAATCAAGGTAAAAATATTTCTACATCAAATTAACTGGAAGCCTATTTTATTGCATAATAATTGACCTCAGGATTTCAGAGTAAATGGACAAATTTCTGTGGCTTGACAGAACTTGCTTAGTAAAAAGGAAACGAACACTCAGTTTGGTGGCACAAAATCCAGACTTTATTTGATAAAGTATTTTAGTCCCTACTGTCATTCCCTTTTGTCTCAGAAACAATTGAGGAGACAATCCCCAGAGAAAGGGCATTAGGGAGAAAATCTAAACTAAAATGAAGTATCACGTCACAGAGATCTCCTCCTTCTCTCTTCCCATCAGGTATCATGGTCAATTACCATAAACCACATGAGGATTGTTATCTTCCCCTGTAAGCCAGAGCACACCCAACATTCGAAAATAAAGTTTCCTATCCCTCTCATTTATTTTGTAAACCTGGTGAGGAGAATTCTGGAAAGACGAATAAATACCTTCATACTTGGTAATATAATATCAGAAAAACATGTCGGATTATCTGTAATGCTTTGTACCTACTCTCATATTTTCTAAATTAATCCTGAATGGAGATCTTGTAATTTGCCACTTACAGAGTGAAACAAGGGAAAAGTGAACAAACTTCACCATATCAGTTTTACAATTAATAGCTTACGAAGAGGTTATTGAATCTGCATGCTTCCATTTCATCCTATTTGAATTTAAAGCTTCTTGGACACACAAATCATCCTATCACTAATGCTTAAAATAGAGGTAGGCAGAACACATTTCAGAAATTTATTATATAAAACTTGCTAAAATTTGGGTGTTTTGAGCACTTATGGACTGTTTATGATTATCTCACTTAGAAAAATTTGACTAAGGCTCCAGTGTCTTAATTCCATTTATTTGTTTTATACTACTATTTGCAATGTTTTGTTAACTCTACTGGAAATTAAAACTTTAGAGCAGAGCAGTCTTGGATTCAAGCCTTCTGTCTGCTATGTACTAGCCTGCGAAAATAATCTCTCTGAACCTCTAGATTCAGATTTCCACCTGAATAATTAACCTTTTGTGAAACAGACAAAAAATATTGGCAAACTTTTCATCTATTCTAAGCCAAATTGCACTGTTGTGTGAAAAAATTACTCCTAGTATTTATCCTTATACTCCAGCAGGAACATGGGGGTTCACTGTAGTATTTTTAAAGCTTTTTATACATTCTCAGAGGTATGATAATTATAGAAAACTTAGAAGCAAACAATTTTTATATCGAGTGGAAAACAGAAAACTCTGGTGTTACAATAGATTAAACTGCTTCCCAAAGTCATTGAGTAACTTGCCCAGTTGTGAAGTGACTTAGTAGCAGCATCTAAACTACAGCTGTTGTCATATTTCTTATCTCAATGCTCATTCCATAGTAAACAGCTTAAAATAAAATTTTCAGGACTTTGCTGAACCTCATTATTCTGAATCCTCTGTCAGCCATGTACTGAAAAACTTCAGTATGTAGCTGATGGATGCAATCCCAACTAATATACAAGCAAACGGGTGGTGATTGTATTTATTCGGGCAATAAAATTAAAAATATCCTGAGTTATATGTAGATAAAAGTTCTAAAAGTCCAAATAAACCTTTTCAGCTCTTGGTTTTTACAATACTCACTTTTGTTTTTGCTTTTTTTTTTTTTTTTTTTTTTTTTTTGAGACAAGGTCTCTGTTGCCCATGCTGGAGTGCAGTGATGCAATCATATCTCATTGCAGCCTTAACTTCCTGGGCTCAAACAATCCTCCCACATCAGCCTCTTGAGTAGCTGAAACTATAGGCACATGCTACTACACCCAGCTGATTTTGTATTTTTGGTAGAGACAGGGTTTTAACATGTTGCCCAGGATGAACTCCTGGACTCAAGCAATCTGCCCTAGCTTCCCTCTGGGATTATAGGCAGAAGCCACTGCACCTGGCCCAATACTCACTTTTTCTTACCTGCAGTTGTAACACAGTTGCTATGCTATCTGATCCCTTTTGTCTCGCATTATTAAAATATGTTCCTATCTTGACCAAAGGAAAGCTTGTTAACTCAAAATGAGAATGATATCTTCCGAAGATGCTGTAAACAGAATTCTATTCAGGACCAGAGGAATAGATTGTGTAGCCTTTTGAGGTGTCAGCCATGACTGGGCACTACCATCAGCACAGGTGTAATCCGCGAAATAACTGGTTATGTTATCTGCAAGGATTTCCAAGATACAAGTTTCCTACTTGTTTCCATTGTTAACAAGTCCTTCCAATCCAATGATAGTGATAAGAATAACAATTCAAATTACTTGAAACTTCTGTGTGCAAGATAATATTTCAACATTTTTGTTTTTGAGATGGAGTCTCACTCTGTTGCCCAGGCTGGAATGCAGTGGCACGATCTCAGCTCACTGCAACCTCCATCTCCCAGGTTCAAGTGATTCTCGTGCCTCTGCCTCCTGAGTAGCTGGGATTACGGGCATGTGCCACCATACCCAGTTAATTTTTGTATTTTCAGTAGTGACGGGGTTTCACCATGTTGGCCAGGCTGGTCTTGAATTCCTGACCTCAGGTGATCCACCCACTTCAGCCTCCCAAAGTGCTGGGATTACAGGCATGAGCCACCACGCCCAGCCAATTTTTCAACTTTTTAACAAAAGTTCTCTTTTTTAGAGTGGATATGTATTGAGGTTACTAGATATTTGAAAGATGGCGAAATTTTGCCCCAAAAATGAGCAGAGCAGAATATAAGAATGAGTCGCACTGCAGTCTCCCCAGTACTTTTCTTCTCCTGCAGGAGAAATTTGGGGCAAAATTTCCCTTACTGCTGTGGATCATGGACATTACCTATAACAGAAGTGCATTTAATACTTTTGTAATTGCTGAACCTCAGTGAGAAAGGGTGAGAAGTTAATTGAATTCCTCCCTTCTAGAATTGTCATTAGTCAGGGCTTCTTGGAGAGTTTGTTTTTGGCTGAATTCTAGGCAGAGAAATGCCAGATACAGGGCTGGTCAGGGAAAGCCACTGGCACAAGTAAGGAGAAAGCATATGCAGTGTCCTCAGTGATGAGGTAGCTCTTGAACAATAATTTGAAAATTATTTTAGTCTCCAATATTACAGCTAGAGAGACTTATAACTTATCACCCAAACATGAACCCTTTTGAAGATTGAGTGGTTCTATTAGTAATTGTGTCAGAACAGCAGGAGTAAACTCGCAGTCCTGGGCAAACTGAGATATGCAGTCAGTCACCCTAATTATATAGACTGAGGGTATTTTCCAACACTTGTTAACGCAAGGAAATTGTGAACTTGTGAAATTTCTTTCTATGGATTCCACTTGTTCTGCTTTTCAGAATTCCTATAATGAGTGGCAACCCTTTTCGATTTTTTTTGTCAATAAGATGCCGAATGCCCAATGTCCCTGCAGTCCAGTCTTTAGAAAATGTCCATGTAGATTAATGTAGATTCTTTTTTAAAAATCTGTTAAGAGATAAAAGTCTAAATTCATATAAGATTGTTTCAGTTATAAAGTCTAAAGCAATGCTTGTCTTTATAGTAAAACATACAGTATGAATGTGTCCTCACTTAAAGTAATTATGTAATATATAATAATTTTTATTAATAATAAAAGGCATTATAATATTTATTAAAAATTAGAAAGAGCAAGGATAAAGTCAAATATCAAAATCTGATTTTTCTCCCTCTTTCTATTTCCATTCCCCAGAAGTAACAACTTTTAACACGTCTGTATCCTTCTAGGTAATTTTATACATATATGAATATGACCAATATATTATATTCCCTTATGTAAACACAGGGACGCACGCTAAATACATGTTCAGGAACTTGTTTTTTTCCTTGAGGATTTGAGTATTTTTGTACATTTATAGCTATATCTGAATTTATATCTATACCACATTCCTAATTTTATTGACAGCTGCATAGCATTGGGACTCATTTGAGAGGCTATAAAAGCTTTCCCTCCCATTCTATACTAACAACTGTAGAATAAGTGAGCAAAATTAAAATACATATTGAATAATAATTTAAAATTTGTGATCTTATCCTTAAACTTACACTTTTACACTAACAAAATAATAATAAAACAATAGAGGGTGGCGTTAGCAAGATAGATGACTTGGAAATTTTTAACGGGTAGCTTTGACTTATATTAGTACTTAGCAAATTTAGGACTCTGAACAGCCTCTGCCTTGAATGTCTCAGAGTTCCTGTATCATATGATACTTTCATTCACATTGCTGTGTGCCATTATGCCAGGCAATTTACATTAAAGATCACATTTATACTTCACATCAGATAGTTATTATTATCTCTGTTGTTAAAGTTGATGGTATTGGAGCTGTGGAGAGAATAAGAAGATAAATTTTAACTCACAGAGTCATTTTTTATTGGCAACCCTAGGACATTTAGAGTTCTGAAAATCATACATAATTTTTCTCTGAGCATCAGAAGATGACTACAGTTCCTTTTGTCTACACTTTGTACCACTATCCCAGGAAGGCACTATTACACTCATTTTATAGATGAGAAGCTTGAAGCTCACAAAGAGTAAGAAATAATCCCAGGAGGATATAACTAATGACTTATTTAGTAGGGACATGGACCCAGATTATCTGCCTCCAAATTCCATGCTAATATCTTTTTATTCTGATTTGATAAAGTCGTAGAAGGCAAAAGATGTTTCCTTGAGATGTGTCTAATAGCTTGCTAAAGCCTATATGTATAGTTTTTGAGGTGGTCTAAATAATTTTAATTGTTTCACGTTGTATGTTCCCACTGATAAGTGGGAACTAAGCTATGAGGAATGACACAATGGACTTTGGGGACTTGGGGGAAAGGGCGGGAGGGAGCTGAAGGATAAAAGACTACACACTGGGTACGGTATACACTGCTCAGGTGATGGGTGCACCAAAATCTTAGAAATAACCACTAGAGAACTTATTCATGTAACCAAAGACCTCCTGTTCCCCAAAAACCTATTGAAATAAAAAAAAGTAAGAAACTAACAAATTCTTTGTTTCAGATGACAAGACAGTTTCCTTAGCATTGAGAAATTAGAGTGAAAAAAAATGTGTTAGGGATTATGACTGAATCTAAAAATAGCTATCTATGTGGAAAGTATTAGAAAGATTAACCAAACGACAAAAGATCAAAGAACAAATTTTGTGATAGTTGTTTAAATCAGGAATCTACTTTTTACATTTTAGCTTTCACTTTTGCAGTGATGATACAGATATAAAAAGATTAAATTTTAGAAATACTTTGGTAATTATGAGGATTTTCAGCTGTATATTTTTCATGTCATAAAACAAGCAATATCAATTCTGTAAATATCTTCAAACAGGTAGTAAAATGACTATAAGTAACTGAAATAGTCAACAAATGGGTGTTAATTGACTTCCTGAATTTTTCTGTTTCAGGAAACCAAGAGTTGAAACATTAATCATGAATTGGGTAAATAAGAGCATCATACAGGAGTTTATTCTGCTGGATTTCTCAGATCGACCTTGGCTGGAATTTCTACTCTTTGTGGTCTTCTTGATTTCTTTCGTCATGACCATCTTTGGCAATCTGACCATTATTCTAGTGTCACGCCTGGACTCCAAACTCCATACCCCTATGTATTTTTTTCTTATCAATTTGTCACTCCTGGATCTTTGCTACACCACATGTACAGTCCCACAAATGCTAGTAAATTTATGCAGCATCAGAAAAGTAATCAGTTATGGCGGCTGTGTAGCTCAGCTTTTCATATTTCTGGCCTTGGGGGCTACTGAATGTCTTCTCCTGGCTGTCAGGTCCCTTGATAGGTTTGTAGCTATTTTTCAGCCTCTCCATTACTCAGTTATCATGCACTAGAGACTCTGTCTCCAGTTGGCAGCTGCATCCTGGATTACTGGTTTTGGTAACTCAGTGTGGTTGTCTACCCTGACTCTCCAGCTGCCATTCTGTGACCCTTATGTGATAGATCACTTTCTCTGTGAAGTCCCTGCACTGCTCAAGTTATCCTGTGTTGAGACAACAGCAAATGAGGCTGAACTATTCCTTGTCAGTGTGCTCTTCCATCTAATACCCCTAACACTCATCCTTATATCATACGCTTTTATTGTCCGAGCAGTGTTGAGGATACAGTCTGTTGAAGGTCGACAAAAAGCATTTGGGACATGTGGTTCCCATCTAATTGTGGTGTCACTTTTTTATGGTACAGCTATCTCCGTGTACGTGCAACCACCTTCACCCCGCTCCAAGGACCGAGGAAAGATGGTTTCTCTCTTCTATGGAATCATTGCACCCATGCTGAATCCCCTTATATATACACTTAGGAACAAAGAGGTAAAGGAAGCCTTTAAAAGGTTGGTTGCAAGAGTCTTCTAATCAAGAAATAAGAAACATGCAAATGATAAGCTTTGCTAAAGACAAAATGTTTACTTAGCTTACTAATTTCTCTGCAAGTTGTCCTACTTTTGTCATTACTGTAGAGAACAATTGTAATCTCCCTCAAATAAAATTTCCTTGACGAAGAACTATATTTGCTTCTGTTGCCGAAATGTTTTCATTCAACAAGCCCCCAGAATTGACCTTCCAATTCACCAAAAATTGTAATCACAACATCTTCAAGGTTTGTCAAACATCCCATCAATGCTTGTACAATTCAGTGTAACTTAGACCCTTAGAAAAGCCAGAATTTCTTTCTCCAATATCACACACACACACACACACAAAAGCACACACACACTAAAGGAGGCTCACTGAAACTCTCAAACCCCACCACTTCAAATTTGGATCTGGGTTAACAATTCTAATTTTAAAATTTCCACTCCCACATCAGCATAATAAGGAAATCTATAATAATTTTTATTCTAAAATTATAACCAGATTTTCCATTTTCTTACCATATTTCTGTAGTCATGTTTTTTCTACTAAATGAAAGCATTCTTTTTATTTCCTTTGCAAATCAAACCCTAGATATTTATTAGGTCCAGCTAATTTTCTTTTACATGAATTTTTTTTCCTAATTCTCCCAACTATCATATTATCTACCATTCTTTTAAACCCTAAAGCACTTACAGCTTAGATTCCAAAATAGTACATTATATAATGATTTCCAAAGATTTATTGTTTAGTACTTTTGTCTTGCATAATAGTAGTCTAATTATATTTTATTCTTGAGTGTACAAAAACTACAGCATACATTTTACCACATCACCTTTAGAAGTCATCGTAGTGCTGAGGAAATAGCATGCATTTACATTATTAGTTGATTCTTTTGGTTATTGAGTGATTCATTTACATTATAATAATTTAACAACCTTGCTACCCTTCTTTATCCATTGTTTTCTTCTACTAATGCATTATACATGTAGAAAATACAGTAGCTTAAAATATATTTATCATGTTTCTTATCAAAACCTACAGTACTTTTGCCATAATAAAATGTTAACAAAGAAATAAATCTGGTTTGCCAAGTTCTGACTTCAGTTTTCTCTCCTAATGGGAATAATTATCATAAAAAGCATAAATGGAAGCAAAATAGTGATAAAGTATATTTAAAGCGTAAGATAATAATTTTCGGCCGGGCGTGGTGGCTCAAGCCTGTAATCCCAGCACTTTGGGAGGCCGAGACGGGCGAATCACGAGGTCAGGAGATCGAGACCATCCTGGCTAACACGGTGAAACCCCGTCTCTACTAAAAAATACAAAAACTAGCCGGGCGAGGTGGCTGGCGCCTGTAGTCCCAGCTACTCGGGAGGCTGAGGCAGGAGAATGGCGTAAACCCGGGAGGCGGAGCTTGCAGTGAGCTGAGATCCGGCCACTGCACTCCAGACTGGACGACAGAGCCAGATTCTGTCTCAAAAAAAAAAAAAAAAAAAAAAAAAAGATAATAATTTTCTCACTGAAAATTAATTCATTGCTAAAGGTCCAAATAAATGACAGGTCAGATTACTGGAGACAAATGTGTATCTCAAAGCCAATGTCAGTGTAGTTTGATGAATTATGAGGACATAGAAGAGAAAACAGAATTCCAGAAATTGAAATAGTTAATTTTTAAAACGAGAGGTTTATTGATTTAACTAATTTTATAATTGCAGATTTGGTTTTAACTAGTATTTATACTTGTATGCTGGTGTATAATTTTATACTGGTAACTTCTATAACTAAGCTATTATCAGTTACCTTGAGAATATAAAAAATATATTAATGATTCATATAGAACAAGACACATTAAACTAACTGTGTCTCTCCTTTTTTGCAATTCTGAGAAATTTATTTTTCTAATACAAACCACTTTTAAGGAGAATGTATTTTGGATTTTTTTATACTTATAATAAAATATACATAAAATTTGGTAGTTTAACCATTTTTAAGTGTACAGCCAGTGGCATTAAGTGCAATCACATTGAGCGTCAATCTCCAAAATTTTTTCATCTCCTGAAACTAAAACTCTGTACCCATTAAAAAATAACTACCTATATTCCATATTTTGTCCCCACCAGCCCCTGGCAACTGCTATTCTCTTTTCCATCTGATTTTGAACAGTCTAGATACCTCATATGAATGAAATTGTAGAGTGCTTTTTCTTCATGGCTAACTTATTTCACTTAGCATAATGTCTTTAAGGTTCATCCATGTTGTAGCATGTGTCAGAATTTCCTCCCTTTTAAGATTGAATAATATTCTATTGTATGTATATACCACATTTGGTTTATCTCTTCATCAGTTGATAGGTATTTGAGTTGTTTTCACCTTTTGGCTATGTTGAATAATGCTGCCATGAATATGGGTGTATAAATATCTGTCTGAGTTCCTGCTTTCAGTTCTTTTGGGTATATACCCAGAAGTGGAATTGCTAGATCATATGGTAATCCTACTTTTAATTTTTTGACAAACTGCTATACTGTTTTCTATAATGGTGGCACCATTTTTCATTCTCACTAACTGTCCACAAGGGCTGTAATTTCTCCATATAGCTCATTTTAATAAAATTAATTTTTATAAAGTGTTTTGTGATATATATTTTATGATACAGAGAATAACCAGAAAATAGTAGAGTTCTTTTTGTTCATATCTATTTCTATATTCTCACTCAAAAATTGATTAATGGAAATTACTCAAGAAGAGAGGTTTTATTGTAATGGGACATAAATATTCAAATAAAAGAGCAATCAGGTCCAACCAGGAATAGTAAACTAAATTTAGGGAATAAAACTGCACATCATATTTTGGAGGCTGAGGCAAGAGAATCGCTGGAGCTCAAGAGTCAAGGCCAGCCTGGGCAATATAGCAAGACCCATCTCTAAAAAAATAAAAAATAAAATTGAACATCAATGCAAAAGCTTTTACTACATGTTATATTCTATGTAATAGTAGAAATTATAAGATTGCCAGTGACTCTCATAAGGATAGAACTAAGGACATATATTCATGGTACCACATGTAGATTATCAAATTCAGTTCAACTCATAATAATCCTTATAACAGATATACCTATCCTTATGGGAGTTTTTGTAATAAATTGCATCCATGATAACCATTTCCATTGAGGTCCAGAGAAACAAAATGTGAAAAAGAAATGACAGATAATTTGAAACATTTGGGAAAATGTCATATAGAAAAGGAGTTAGACTTTATTTGTTGGTTTCTAAAATAGAAAGAACTAGTAAGAAGTATGTGGAGACAATATTGGTTGTATGGAAGGACTTGCTCACAGTCAGTAAAAAACAAAAATGGAATGATTTGGCTTCATGAATAATAAAATTTCCTGGCCAGGCACAGTGGCTCACGCCTGTTATCGCAGCACTTTGGGAGACCAAGGCAGCCAGATTACTTGAGGTCAGGAGTTTGAGAGTAGCCTGGACAACATGGTGAAATCCCGTCTCTAAAAAAATACAAAAATTAGCCAGGCGTGGTGGCACACACCTGTAGTCCCAGCTACTCGGAAGGCTGTGGCAGGAGAATCACTTAAACCCGGGAGGCGGAGGTTGCAGTGAGCCAAAATCATGTCATTGCATTCCAGCCTGGGCAACAAGAGCAAGACTCCATCTCAAATAAATAAATAAATAAATAATTTAAAAACAAAATAAAATAAAATTTCCTTAGCAACAGTTATTCAAGTATATCACTTTGTGGAAATATTTCATATGGTATTCAAATACTGGAAGGATGGTTGGATTACATGACTTACAGGATGATTTCTAACCCAGAGATTCTGTGAGTCTGTGAGTATAAATAAAGAAGGAATTTAACTTAGGAATAAAATAACTGTCTAGAGCCAAAAGTTCTGAAGTTTTGGAATGTTTAATTAAAGATTAGGATGAATAGTTATCTATAGACATTCATAGACTGAAGCTATGTAGCCTATTATCCTCTGATTAAGCAGCATAACATTAACTTGCTTTTTATTGTTTTATGACTTTTAGTAAATTTACACAGTTGTTCACCAGTTGTACTTTATGATTGTTTCCAGTTCGGGTTATTTTCAGTATGTTTATATGAAAATGCATAGACAATTTTTTATATAGATAAATTCTCATTTTTCATGAGCACACATCTAGGAGTAGAAATGCTAGGTTGTAATGGCAAATCCATGTGTACATTTTTAACAAAATACGAAGCTGTTTTCTACAGTGATTATACCATTTTATATTTTTCTCCAGCAACACATGAGGGTTTTAATTTCTCCCCATCCTAACCGACACATGTTTTCAGACTTTTGGAGTATAGCCATTCTAGAGTATGTGTAGTAATGTCTCATTATGTACTTATTAGCATTTTCCAAGTGATTAATGATTTTGAGCGTATTTTCATGCACTTATTAGCCATTTATACAGCTCCTTTTATAAAATATACATTCAAATATTTTGCCCATTTGTCAAATGAAGTGTCTTATTATTATCAAGACTTTTCTATGTATTGCAGACACAGTCTTTTATCAGATACATATTTAGCAATTATTTTCTCCTAATCTGTAGCTTTTTTGTTTCTTTTTCATTTTTGACAGAGTCTCACTCTGTTGCCCAGGCTGGAATGCAGTGATGCAATCTGAGTTCAAGCTTGTTTCATTTTTAACACCTTCATTGAGATATAATTTGCATACCAGAAAACTTTCTCATTTAGAAGTACTGTTCAGGCCCTGCCAGGTTCAAGCTTGTTTCATTTTTAACACCTTTACTGAGATATAATTTACATACCATAAAACTTACTCATTCAAAAGTATAGTTAGCAGGTGGGGTGGCTCATGCCCGTAATCCCAGCAGTTTGAGAGGCTGAGGTGGGAGGATCACTTGAGTCCAGGAAGGTGGAAGCTGCCGTGAGCCCTGATTGCGCCACTGCACTCCAACCTGGGTGCCAGAGCAAGACCCTCTCTCAAAATAAAATAAACAAAATAAGAAATAAAGTTCAGTGGTTTTCCAGTACATTCACAGAATTCTGTAATCATCACCACCGCTGAATTTTAGAAATTATAATTATCCCCCATAGAAACCTTGTGTACCTTAGCAGTCATTTTCCATTTCACCTGCTCTTCACTTCCAACCCAAGCCATTGGCAACCATTAATCTACTTTTCATATCTATACGTTAGCCTATTCTAGACATTTCATATACATGGAGTCATATAATACACAGTCTTTCGTGACTGACTTCTTTCACTTAACATAATGTTTTCAAGGCCCATTCATGTTGTAACATGTTTCAGTACTTCATTCTGTTTTATTGCCAAATAATATTCCATTGCATAGATATACTTAATTTCATTTATCCATTCATCAGTTGATGAAAATTTCAGTTGTTTCCACTTTTTGGTCTTTATGAATAATGTCACTATGAACATTTAAGTATAAGTTTATATAGACACATGTTTTCATTTCTGTTGGGTATATATTCTATGTATGAGTGAAATTGCTGGGCCATATAGTAACACCATGTTTAATTTTTTCTTTTTTTTTTTTAGACACAGTCTCACTCTGTTACCCAGGCTGGAGTACAGTGGCACAATCTCAGCTCACTGCAACCTCTGCCTCCTGGGTTCAAGCGATTCTCCTGCCTCAGCCTCCCAAATAGCTGGAATTACAGGCACCCGCCACCATGCCTGGATAATTTTTGTGTTTTTAGTAGAGACAGGGTTTTGCCATGTTGGCCAGGCTGGTCTCAAACTCCTGACCTCAAATGATCTGCCTGCCTCGACTTTCCAAAGTGCTGAGATTACAGACATAAGCCACTGCACCCAGCCACTATGTTTTCCAAAGTAGCTACTCTATTTTAATTCCCACCAACAACATAAGAGGATACTAAGTTTCCACTTTATTGAAAACACTTTGGTACTGCCATTCTTCATTATTATAG
Organism: Papio anubis; assembly: GCF_008728515.1. Taxonomy (NCBI): domain Eukaryota; kingdom Metazoa; phylum Chordata; class Mammalia; order Primates; family Cercopithecidae; genus Papio; species Papio anubis. The sequence goes on from NC_044981.1 coordinate 27,792,115, forward strand.
ACATCCTGTTGGTTGCAAAGCAGTATCTTGTGGTTTTGTTTTTATTTCCCTAATGACTAGTGATATTGAACATCTTTTCATGTTTTTATTGGTCATTTGTATATCTTCTTTGGAGAAATGTGTATTCAAATCATTTGCCCACTTTTTAAGTTGAGTTGTCTTTTTATTACTGAATTACAGAAGTTCTTTACATATTCTGGGTACAAGTCTTTGTTGGAGATATAATTTGCAAAGATATTCTCCTGTTCCGTATTTTCAATTACTTGATGGTGTCCCTTGAAGCACAAAGTTTTTCAATTTTGATGAAGCCCAATTTATCTTTAAGTATTAAGAAACCACTGTGTAAATGAAGACCATAAAGATTTTTACCTGGGTTTTCTTCTAGGGACTTATAGTTCAGCCTCTACATACATTTAGGTCTGTGATCCATTTTGAGTTAATTTTTACGTATGGTGTGAGGAAGGAGTCCAGTATCATCTTTTTAGATGTGCATATCTATTTGATGTTTGTCCCAGCATCATTTGTTGAACAGACTATTCTTTCTTCAATAAATTATCTTAGCACCCTTGTCAAAAATCCATTGACCATAAATCTGTAAGTTTATCTATGGACTCTCAATTTATTCCATTGATCCATATGTCTACCTTTATGCCTGTACCCTGCTTTCTTTATAACTGTTTTGTAGTAAGTTTGGAAATTAGGAAGTGTGAGTCCTTCAACTTTGTTCTTCATTATTAACATTGCTTTGACTATTTTGTGTCTCTTGCATTTCTATACTAGTTTTAAGATCAGCTTGTCAATTTCTGCAAAACAAAACAAAAAACAAGAAAGCCAGCTGTGATTTTGTTACAGATTGCATTGGATCTATAGATCAATTCGGGGGGTTTTGTCATCTTAATAATATTGTTTTCCAACCCATGAACATGGGATGACTTTCCATTTATTTAAATCTTTCATTTCTTTCTACAATGTTTTATAGTTTTCAGTGAACATGACTTTTACTTTTTTTAACAGAGCTCCAAAAGAGGTCAAACCTCTCTATTGACTGAAAGGCTGCCAGAGTTTGAATACGATGCCACTGAGCTTGGGATCCCCAAGTTAAAATATCACAGACCCCAACTAGCTTATTAAGATTCAGCTGTTTCTCTTGGATAGACCATTTAACTTTGTTTGTTCTGTGCCTTAGCTTTATTTCCAGAGTTGCAGAAAAGACAAGTCACAGATCGGGAGAAAATATTTGCAAAACATGCATATCATGACCCACGAGGCCCCTCCTCTGCCACTGCCACTGCCACTGAGATGCTCTATCTCACTTCCTACCTATTACCTTCCCTTGTGAGCAACACCTCCCTTAGTGCCAAGGACATCAAGAAGATCCTGGACAGAGTAGGCATGGAGGCAACTGATGACTGGCTAAACAAGGTTATCAGTGAGCTGAATGGAAAAAAATATTTAAGATATCATTGCCCAAGGTATTGGTGAGCCAAAGCTCAACAATAAGAAAACACGTAAACCAATTAAAAAATGGGCAAAATATCTGAACAGACACCTCAACAAAGAAGAAATACAAATGGCAAATAAGCATGTAAAAAGATAGTCAATGTCATTTTTTGTTAGGAAATTACAAATCAAAAAATAGGGAGATACCACTACATTCTCATTAGAATGAACTAAAATCTAAAAATCGACAATACAAATTGCTAGCAAAGATGCAGAGTGGCAGAAAGTCTCATTCATTTCTTCTGAGACACAGAATAGTACATCAATTTCCTGATCACTGTAATCCATTCCATGACCCACACAGATATTTTTCTCCCAACATGTTAGGAAAGCAGATCTCCCATGGTATTCATGGACTTCTCTTTCTGAGTGGAAATTCACAAGGGTATCTTCTAGTTATCTATTCCAATCTCCCCTACCCTCGTCTAGCATCTTGAAGGGTCTTGATTGCTAACCTGGGATTGTGACCCAAACCTTCATTTCTAAAGGTCTGAACCCTTGGTAATCATGCTGTCTTCAGTCTGAAGTTGCTGCATCTGTCTATTCATAGTTATGATGGAACACAGGAGGTAGCCAAGTGGATCTCCTGTACTCCACATGAATTCTTCTGTGGCCCCTTGTCTAAAATGAGCCCTGCTTCCTCCTGCTGATCAGGGTCAATTTCCCCTGACAGTATGGTAAGGTAGTTATCTATTGCTGCATAACAAATCACTCCAAAACTTACCAGCTTAAAACAACAAACATTTATTACTTCACAGTTTCTTTTAGGTTAGGAATTGAGGCACAGCTTAGTGGGGTCCTCTGGCTCAGGGTTGGTCTCACACAAGGATACAAAGTGTTGGCTGGAGCTACAGGCATCTTAGGTCTTAATGGGGTTTCCAATCTCACCCACTGATAGTTGGCTGGTCTCAGAAGACCTACTTGCAGGGTTACTCATTTAGGCCTATTCATACAGCTGCTCCATGACGTGGAAGCTATCTTTCTCCACCATGAGTAATCCATCAGAACGAGTGAGAGTGAGTGCATGCAACGTGAAAGCCAGTCTTTTTATAACCTAACATCTTGGAAGTGACATCACAACACTTCTGCTTTATTCTAATTGTTAGAAGTGAGTCAATAATGTCACAGGATCCTTCAGGTGTCACTTCGCCAGCCAGAAACCTCTGTGGCCATCTGCGCCTCTGCTTGAGTTTAGCTCGTGCCCACTGGGCTCATTTTGCCCACTTGGCTCAGCAGGCTGCACTCTGTTTGCACTACCGGCCCAGATCCCATGCCCGCCGAGAGTGAGCCAGGCACAGAGTAGTGAGGGTTGTGTGAGTGAGTGTGGGGTCTGGCCACTGAACATAACCAGGCGCACCAACTGCTGTGGCGGAATAGGCAGCTCCTGGTGCCGACCCCATGCAAGGCTGTGGCTGGACCAGGTGTACGGCAAGCAGCTTCCACTGCAGGCACTGGCGCCTGGATGAGGGGAATGTGGTGGTGCCTGAAAACTTGACGATGCCACAAGAACCCCAAGGGTTGGGCGGGGCACATGCTACATCTCTCTTGTTCACACCACCTGCAGCTTGGTGAATGGAGAGAGGGTCGGTTTCAGCCCGTTTGTGTTACAACTGGTTCGGTCCCACCATCCCACTCCAACCTACTCCTGGGCTGGCCCAACCACACCCTGCCTCCCATTGCATGGGGCAGCCACCTACACCAGTGAAGGTGGGCAGGGCTATAGTGTTACAGCTCTGGTAGGGGAAATCCCGAGGTCTGGGCCCTCAGAAGAGTCCCCAGTCACCAGGTTTCACTCCCACAGTTTGACAAACAGGAGTGTGTCACTGCCCACAGCTCAGTGAGCCAGCCTGGAAAGTGTTACAGCCCTTTTCATGCCTGCCATTCCATGGGTCTCGAGTTCTTGACCTGTGTCCAGGAAGAATGAGGTCACATGGACAACTGGAGGGTGTTCAAGGTGAAGAAGAGCTTTATTAAGCAACAGAACAGTTCTCAGCAGAGAGGAGACCCGAAGTGGGTAACTCCTATTCACAGGCAGGATTGGACTGAATCTGGGGTTTTTATGGGCTCAGAATAACCCCAGGAAGGTTATAACCATCCTCGAAAAGGAGGAAGTACATGCTGATTGGTCCATGGGTGGGAGAATTGGTCCATGGAGAAAGTACATGTTAATTGGTCAATGAGTAGGCCCGGAAAAACCATCTGATTAGCCAAAAGGCATCAAGGAAGTTCTCACTCTATGTCTTGGACTCCATTTGGAACTGGCAGCCCAGTCCCGAGGCTTCAGGCCATTCTTGGCTTGAAGGTCGGGACTCACTGCAGACCCGCCCCTTCCCACCTAGTAACCTATTTGCCTCCTGCCATCATCAATAAGACTAACTCATACTTAATAGAAGGGATTACACATGGGGGAATATAGCAGTAAACACAATACTTAATGGAAATGAAAATATCAAAGAGTGGAAAAATAATAAGCACTTAACAAACATAATAGAATAAATAATCCAATGTTTATCTTTTTCACTGTCTTGGATAAGATAGTAATTGTGACACAATATTGTAACTTCCTCATTCTTACCTTTCTCTGGATTGTGAGATCCTTGAGGGCACATATGTAACATTTATTTACATCCCAAGTGTCTTTCACAGTGCCTGAAAATGTCTAATGATAGAAACATATTGCATATCCCAGAGTCATTCTGCATTGTAAGATTTTATGGGAATTATTCCTGAAGGATACGCATAGAACAAAAAAGTCACTGATAGAGAATAGCTTTCCTAGGTACTCTCACTAAATCTTTACTCACCAAAATGCCATCCAGAAGTGAGGGGATGATTATTTGAGTTCTATTGGGAAAGTTTCAGATTCGATGGTGTGAATAATAGTATTGGGTAAATCCCAGGGCTGCTGAATAGCTCTAAGATGCAACTGTAAAGCAAAGGGAAGACAACAGTGACAGGAGCTGACTCACTTTAGCTCTCCACTGTAATTAGTCCTTAATTGACTGTTTCTCTTCTAAGGCAGACAACCCCAGAGAGTATTCCATTTTATGAATTATAACAAAACTCATTTGAAACTTTTTAATAGTTGCATGCAGCATAGGCAGAACATGTTAATCGATTCTACTCTCCCAAGAGCTGGATCCCTGTGGACATGGAGAAAACAAGATCATTGCTGTTGGCAGCTGAATTCTAATAATTATTATAATGAGATCTCTAAGGTCTTGTTCTTCCTTCCACCTTTTATAAAGAACTGCAGAAGTTGAAAATCACTTTCCCACTTGCTCTAATTTTAAATGTTACCCATCGATGTCATCACTCAGACTCCCTTAAGATTTTTCAGTTATGCAGAGAGAATCACATGAGTAAATGTAACCATCTTTTAATTTTACCAGAAAAAGATGGCCTAAGAAAAACTTCTTTTATCAATAAATCCAAACATTTCTCATTCTTTAGTCTCTCCAATCTATAATTCCATCTTTTTTTCTCATCTCCTTCAGAACTTAACTGTCAGGGACAATAAGTCAATTGTTAAATGAGTTAGTGGGTTGAGTATCTTTCCTTTTTACTTAGAAGACAGAGAAAACATGAAAAAACAAATGACATTAAACTGAAGCTTAATTTTAAAAATTTACTTCCAACATTTATTTAACACTTATAAATGTTAAAGCAACATATAGTCATAATTATATATTACATTTTCATATGGTTATATGTTAACTTTTTTATTTTTACAAGACTAAACAGGGAAAATTAAAAATTCACTTATTTGAAACTCCTGTTATCTTTGCATATTTATGTAAATCATAGTATTTTAGAAATTGAAGAGGAAGAAATTCGTGCAAACCCATTCTACAAGGCCATTGTTATTCTTATACTAAAACCAGACAAAATGCAACAAAACCAGAAAACTCCAGGCCAATATCCCTAATGAACATAGATACAAAAACTCTTAACAATATAGCAAACCAAATTCAATAGCACATTACAAAGATCATTCACTATGATCAAGTGAAATTTGTCCTATGGTTGCAAGGATGGTCCAACATACACAAATCAATAAACATGATATATCATGTTAGCAGAATCAGGGACAAAAATTACATGACAAATAAAAGGCATTTGATAAAATTCAATAGGCTTTATGATAAAAACTCTCAAACCAAGTGTACAAGGAACATACCTCAAAACAATAAAGTCCATATATGACAAGCTAACAGCTAACATCATACTGAATATGGAAAAGTTGAAAGATTTTCCAATCTCTAAGATCTGGAAAAATATAAGGATGCCCATTTTTAGAACATTTATTCAACATAGTACTGAAGTGCTAATCAGAGCAAGTAGGCTGGACAAAGAAATAGAAGACATACAAATTGGAAAGGAGAAAGCCAAATTGTCCCTGTTCACAGATGACATGATCTTATATATAGAAAACCCTAAAGACACCACCAAAAAAACTGTCAGAACCAATAAACTAATTCAGTAAAGTTGCAATATACAAAATCAGTATCCAAAACTCAGTAGTGTAATAGCAAACTATCTGGAAAAAAAAAATCAAGAAAGCAATCCCATTTATAATCACTACAAAAAAAGATACCCAGGAATAAATTTAACCAAGGAGGTGAAAGACCGCTACAATAAAAACTATAAAACATTGTTGAAGTATATTAAAAAGTACACAAATAAATGGAAAGATATCCATGTTCGTGGATTGAAAGAATTAACATTGTTTAAATGTCTATGATACCCAAAGCAATCTATAGATTCAATGCAATCTGGAGTGCAATGACATGATCTCGGCTCACTGCAACCTCCACCTCCTGGGTTCAAGCAATTCTCCTGTCTCAGCCTCCTGAGTAGCTGGGACTAAGGGTGCGTGCCACCATGCCCGGTGAATTTTTGTATTTTTAGTAGAGATAGGGTTTCACTGTATTAGCCAGGGTGGTCTCGATCTTCTGACCTCGTGATCTGCCTGCCTTGGCCTCCCAAAGTGCTGGGATTATAGGTGTGAGCCACCGCACCCGGCCTGAAATAATTTTTTTTAGGGTCAGTCATGAGTTTCAAATAACATCAGTTTGAGGAAAATGTAAGCTTTAGTCTCTCACAGCAATGAATGTGCTCAATGTTTCTTCTTAAGCTATGAGCCATTCTTAAAGAAATCTCTGTAATCCTTAACTTCTCTTAGAGACAATATTATGATTTTGGAGGTTCTTGGGGGCCAATTTTACCTTCTCCAAAGGGTAATCAGTGTGACTTCAGTTTTTTGTTTGAATATAATTTTATGAGCATCAGTCAACCAAATTTCATGTGTTTATTTTGTATGTCATACATTCCAGTAACTTTGCCAATCGAACCTGTAAATAAAAGTTACAAATCCAGTGACAATGGAAGAAAAAAAAAAAAAACTCTTTGGATTTAATATAATTTTCAATTGAAAATTATATTAAAATATAAATAAATTAGACTTCAATATTCTTTCCTAAGAAAACTGACAAAAATCTCAATTTAAGTACAAAGAAGTATTCAAATACTGTTCATATTTGTGCTATCTTGCCAAATTTACTTTTTTGCCTCACCAAACACCAAGAGTATTTTACCATAGAAATAAAAAGTCAAAGTTTAAGGATATGAACAGCTATGGCCCAGACTAAAACCTAAAAAAGGACCTAAGAGTTTTGATTCCCAATCATCTGATGATTTCCCTGATGACTCCATGATTTCCCACAAGAATTTACTCTTCTATTTCCTTCTGCTGCACTAGTTAATTACCCAAAGGGAGCATGCAACCCCCATGATCTTTGCAAGAAAATATGTTATGCCAACTTTCAGGTACGGCTTTTGATCCTAAGATATTACCCCTCCATTTTTTCCCCCATCTGGGTCTATAAGACCTTTCAAATCTGCCTTGTTTATTTTCTGGAGTCAGCAGGACATCCTTGTCTTGGAGTTTTGGTTGACAGCTCCAGAAAGCCTGCTGAACACCAGGTGTTTGTCCCAAATGGCAGGTAGACAGAGGAAGAATGGGAATACTATGTGCTATTACAATTGCCTCTTTTCTCTACAATTTAATTACCCTATTGCAATTACTCCATTTTACCATTTTCTGAAGTAGTGCAACACCATTACTCTATCACTTCAATCAAATTGTAAGAAAAGTAATCATATGGCTTTGTTCCTCTTTTATCTTGAGAGAAAAACTAGAATGTAAAGCAGAGAAGAGAGTTTGGGGCTTGTCAGGTTGTTTCTTGACAAGTTGAGATCGTTGTAATCACTTCTTTTTTTTTTTTTTTAAACTCTAAATGTTTTTCTATTTATTTATTTTTATTTTATTTTATTTATTTATTTATTTATTTTTATCTTTTTTTAAATTATACTTTAAGTTCTAGAGTACATGTGCACAACGTGCAGGTTTGTTACATATGTATACATGAGCTATGTTGGTGTGCTGCACCCATTAACTTGTCATTTACTTTAGGTATATCTCCTAATGCTATCCCTCCCCTCTCCCCGCTCCCCACAATAGGACCCGGTGTGTAATGTTCCCCTTCCTGTGTCCCAGTGATCTCATTGTTCAATTCCCACCTATGAGTGAGAACATGCGGTGTTTGGTTTTCTGTTCCTGCGATAGTTTGCTGAGAATGATGGTTTCCAGCTGCATCCATGTCCCTACGAAGGACATGAACTCATCCTTTTTTGTGGCTGCAGAGTATTCCATGATGTATATGTGCCACATTTTCTTAATCCAGTCTGTCACTGATGGACATTTGGGTTGATTCCAAGTCTTTGTTATTGTGAATAGTGCCGCAATAAACATACGTGTGCATGTGTCTTTATAGCAGCATGAGTTATAATCCTTTGGGTATATACCCAGTGATGGGATGGCTGGCTCGAATGGTATTTCTAGTTCTAGATCCTTGAGGAATCGCCACACTGTTTTCCACAATGGTTGAACTAGTTTACAGTTCATTTCACTGTTAGCTTGAGTTGCTTTGTCCTTTGCTGTTATATCATTCCCACTGGCACCTGGAAATCCTTCCAAAATGTTTTCCTGGCCTGGGGCCATCACACAGCCCACCTGTATGGCCAACCTAACTGCTGAGTGTTTGGTCTTATGACCTTGAATAGCCATGTAGGAACTCTATGGTGGACTGAGCCACTACTGGGTAAAGACTGGATCTCTGTACAAACTTGGATAACCGGACAATACATATAAATAGGTACCATAGATCCATCTAACACCACACATGCAAATGTGAGTGATTGAGATATGACATTGAACAACTATAGACAAAATTTAAGTTTTTCCCTAAACATGTCCCACAGAAGGCAACCATAAAAGTGAAAACTGCCCTGAAGAGCACCAGTTTCTGGCAATGGAGATCATACTGGCAAATGTGGGATGGCTTTCTTTAGCTCATCCCTACAGCAAGGATGCTCTCTTGAGTTGCAGAGATCTGTTAGGAACAACTTAATCACGCTAAAGACATTCAGGTAATGCCTAAGGTATTCTAGTACCTAGGTTTCCTCCCAACTGCCCAATGCCAATACACCATTATCCTTAAGGACACAGATTGATTTGTCACAAACAGTCTTGTAGGCCAGGAATATACTGAATTGCCCCAAATGGTACCCAGTGGCTCTGTGCTACTAACCTGCAGCCCAGGCTTCCCCTGGGGTGGCTTGGATGACTCCAGAATCTCTGACACCATTCCTGTATCCCTCAATGAGTCCATCTGGAGAAGTCAGTGGAGTAGGTCTGTTTTTTCTTGGTGGGATTACTTATTGACTATATTTGTGCCTCCAGTAGGTTCTTCTGATATCATGTAGAAGCTGGAAGCCCTTCAGAGATTCATCTCCACAGCTTTGAATGATGCCAAACATGGTATGGAGGCCTTGAACATTGAAAAAGCAGCAATGAAAAAAGTTGTCTACAAAACCAAATGGCCCTAGAGATGCTGACACCTGTGCAAGGGGGAACCTGCGCCCTTTTCAAAAGTGAACATTGTGTGCATATTCCAGACAAAGAATCTGAAGTTAATCAATCCATCCTTCACTTATAAAAGCAATTACAGCTTACTGACCACATAGGGTATGCCAAGTGGTCTACACAAAGTCATGTTTTCCAGGATGGGGTCCTTGGTGGAAAGCTCTGCTAGCAAGCGTTTTGGAAAATGTGATTTTAGATCTTGTCATGTGCACTTGTATTTACTGTTAGCGTAGGTTTTGTTTGCTGTGTTTCATAAAGCCAGGGGAAAGAAATTGCCGACGATCCCACCCTTTCTGACCAGCTCAGGGAACATATAGGAAGAGATGGGCATGTGAAATTGTAAGAGCCAATCAGGAAAATGGATTGCAGGATCTCTGACTGGAAATCATAGAGCCTTGACTATTCTGTGACTGAAAATCAGAGTGCCTTGACCCCTCTTTGACCTAGCCAGCTGCAGCTTTTTCCCAGCATGCTTGAACCCAAACTTGGGTCTTGAACATTCTCAGGCACTGATAAAGGTATCTAAGTTGTCGCCAAAAACACTGAAAGAAACTAGCTCTGGCCCTGAGCCAAATTCTTTAAACCCTCATATAAACTCCATACCCTGACCCCCTCACTGCAGACATATCTAGGTAGAACACCCCTTTTCTCTCCTATCCATGCGGAGGATTTCTGCAACACGATGTAAGTTCCCTCAATAAATGCTTTAGACTGATCACCTTGGCACATAGTGCTTCTTTCTTTGGAATTCCAACCAGCCCCAACTAGGACAGTTTTGGGCACTCCCTTGTGTGAACTCCCCTGCCACCACTTTCGAGGGACAAAACAGTACATATCTAATGGAATCATCTTGTTAAAAAGCAAGGGAACAACAAATACAAAATTTGTGATAGTGTTTCCTCAGATGAGAGGTAGTACAGAGAGGGACTAGAAAAAGAGTAGTATTAAATCTAAGTTGTTGTCAATCTATAGTTCTTACAGATCAGGTAATGGATTAAAAAATGTTCACACTTTAAGGCCACGCATGGACCAATGACAGCCAGTGGTTATAATTAATACCATTTTGAATATCTGAGTTCCACTGGAGTAAGGCGATGAATCAAACAAGGCCTTAGAAGAAAAGTTGCATGGGAATGCAGGAAGGTTTTGCAGAGGAGGTGAAGTTTCAGTTGCATCCCTGTTGCGTGGGCTTCAATTTCACCGTCTGAGATTTAAATAGAGGCAGGAGTCACTCAGGCTAGAGTGCAGTGGTGCAATCACAGCTCACTATTGCAGCCACCACTTCCTGGGCTCAGGTGATCCTCCCGCCTCAGCTTCGTGAGTAGCTGGGAATACAGGTGCACTCCACAACCCTCGACTATTTTTTTTTTTTAAATTTTTGTAGAGACAAGGTCCCAGCTATGTTGCCCAGGCTGGTCTCGAACTCCTGAATTCAATTAATCCTCCCGTGTTTGCCTCGCAAAGTGGGGAATTAGAAAAGTGAGCCAACACACCCGGCCCACTAGTGTTAAAAAATAAAAACAAAAGCAAGAATCTGACAGATAGAGCCAGGGTCTCTTCAAGGGTCTCTTTATAGCCCTTCTCAGGCTTGTACGCCTCATAAGAAAACTATCACATATGACTGCAAAACCCACCTTACACCAAAAATACTTCTGCAAGGACATCTGCCCAGCAACTGTTTGTCTAACCTCAGACTGGTGTCATCCTTGTTACCAATCTTTGTAGTCAAGGATAATGATTTTAAACAATCACATAAACCTCCTTATTCTTCCTTTAAAAACCTTTGTCTTCCCTTACCTCCCTGAATAGAAACATAGTTTACTCTGGCAAGTCTATTCTTTAATGCAATTTCCTATTCCCGAATAAATTTTTTTTTTTTTTTTTTTTTTTTTTGGTGGAGTCTTGCTCTGACGCCTAGGCTGGAGTGCAGTGGCATGATCTTGGCTCACTGCAACCTTCACTTCCTGGGTTCAAGCGATACTCCTGTCTCAGCCTCCCAAGTAGCTGGGACTACAGGCACTCGCCACCACACCCAGCTAATTTTTATATTTTTAGTAGAGACGGGGTTTCACCATGTTGGCCAGGCTGGCCTTGAACTCCTTGTTAAATACAGTGAGTTCTAAATTTCTCTTCAAAGAACCAGTATGTCAGTACCTTCAGTTCTTTGTTCTCCATTTTAAAGTTTAACTTCCTCATTTTCCTCATCTCCTTGCTTCTAGTTTCAGTAAACGACCTTTTCCGCCAGTTCTAATCAGTAGTTCACATCTGTTTCCCTGGTGACCTGCTCCGTCCTGAGTCACCCCTAGTCACCTGCTCTGTCGTGAGTCACCCCGGTGACCTGCTCTGACCTGAGTCACCTTTAGTCACCTGTTCCGTAACCATCCTTCGCGCCGAAACTACTCACCTCACCACCCCGGCTCTTACCCCTGCTCTCTTTAAAATAGCCAATCGGAATTAACTTAGACTGTGCGGTCCAACCCTAGCCAGCACGGGAACGACACAGCACTAGGGACTACCTGCGTCAGGGATAAGAACCCCTTCCCTTCCTTTGATCAGGTGTGCTCTAGCCATTGCTCTATCCGTGAGACGCACCCTTCTATAGAAGTAAATTGCTTTGCTGAGAAAATTTGTGCTCGAGTGTAAATATATTTTTTTTCCTTCTTCTTCTTTTTCTGAGTCTCACTCTGTCACCCAAGCTGGAGTGCAGCGGCGCGGTCTCGGCTCACTGCAAGCTCCGCCTCCCGGGTTCAAGCGAGTCTCCTGCCTCAGCCTCCCAAGCAGCTGGGACTACAGGGGCGTGCCACCACGCCCGGCAATTTTTTTTTTTTTTTTTTTTTTTTTTTTTGTATTTTCAGTAGATACTGGGTGTCACCCTGCAAGCCAGGATAGTCTCGATCTTCTGACCTCGTGATACGCCCGCCTCGGCCTCCCAAAGTGCTGGGATTACAGGCGTGAGCCACTGCGCCCGGCCAACGTCATTTTCTTTTCGAGAGTCCCCTCTGTTATTTAGCGAGACACACTACTACAATGGAGAAAAAAGACGCCTTCTCCTTCAAGCCCTGAGAGCTTCAGGACTTTGGCGAAAAGTCTGCGCCTGAAGCGACCCAGGAAGGATTCCCGGAATCGTAGTCCAAAGGCATCCCGTCTTCTGCGCAGACTCACAAGTCCCTGTGGACGGAATCCTTGAAGTGTAGTGCCGCTCAGTCCTTCCACCGGAAGTGTCCGATCGGAATCAGCCCTGTCCGAGAGGTGAGTCCGGGTTTGGGGACCCAGACGTCCAGCCCTGTTTCCCCCTCCAAACATCCAGTCCCTCTCATAGTGCCTTTGAAATTAGCAGCCTCTGGGTGACTAGACCTTGGACCTCAGAGGAATCCCGGAGAAAGGTGGAACCAGCTTCGGCGTTGGGAGGGCAGGCGCGCTTACGTATTTAGTGAGGGTTTGGCGGTCTCCATAGTTACCTCCGCCGCGCGTGACGTCATAGTGGGGCGCTGAGAGGGCGTGGTGGCGTGGGGTGGGGGCTGTCCTGCTGATCCTGAATTTGGGGTCACTGGTAAGAGGAGTTGCCCATTCCAGCCAGGTGGAATGGGGAGGGGTGTCAAATGTCTCGCATCTGTCATTGTCTGCCAAAAGAAACTGCTGTGACGACCATCCCCAGTCCCCTGCTTCCCTTGGGAAGAGTAACTGCCCTTTTGTAGGACACTTGGGGACAACCCCGGCTTGTCCTGAAATTTATTGACACGGTAAATAGTATTTCCTGTGTGCCGAGGATGCAGTGAAACCAACACTGACCTACCCTTGAGAAACACAAGGTACTATGGGAGCCTTTACAGGCATGCCCCTTGACGCCTCTGTTCTGCTTTGTGGTCTCTACCGGATTTCCCCTGACTCTCTCCCCCTCCACCAACAAAACTCTCACCCGTTTTCCCCTCCTCCATATACCCACCAAGGCATGTTCATCCATCAGGAGCCCTCCTCTTTAACCTCCACCTTTCTCATAATTAATTACTCGTTCCTCTCTGTTCTCCTAGCGTTTGTTTACACTTCTGCTTACCCGTTTTTGTAAGTCCTCCTAACACTATTATAAGGCACTAGATGCTCAATAAATATTTATTAAAGCTACTAACTTTAGGGGGACTAGGTTTTAAATGGATGAGAAGTGATAAAACACCTGGAGACAGGACTGTCAGCTGAGATAACATGTCGTAGAACCAGCTGCTTAGCATAATTGAAGTTTCATTCGGATTATATGGGCCTACTTTATACCCATCTACTATGGTAAATGAGATCATGCTCATTAAGCATTAGGACACTACTTGGTTAGGGCATCTAGGAAACATAACAAGAAACATCAAAGGAATGACCCAGTAAAATATAAGGGATTGAGACTCTCTGGTTAATATACCATGGAACTAACCCCCTCCTTTTTTTTAATCATTGATAAATTTTGTTCTTATTCTCACTCAAACTGTTTGTTTTCCAAGGTTCAGTCTGAACCTGTGATATTTATTTCATAGCCTTGGAGAATTAATACTGATAGATATCTTCAACTACCCTTTTCATGAATCTTGTCTGCGGAGACCAACTCGGTCGTAGAAACCCTAACGCAGCGGCGCTAGAGAAATTAAAGACACACACACAGAAATATAGAATGTGGAGTGGGAAATCAGGGGTCTTACAGCCTTCAGAGCTGAGAGCCTTGAACAGAGATTTACCCACATGTTTATTGACAGCAAGCCAGTCATAAGATTTACTAAAAGTATGTTAGTGAATATATATTAAATATTCATATAATTTCTTGCAAATGTTAAGTAAATGCACATTGAATTTAATCTCTATATGTTTAAAAATGTATAGATATATGTATAAAAAAATAAATTCATCTAAATATTAGTAGCATTTAAAAAAAAAAGTATTCCTTATGGGAAATAAAGGGATGGGCCGAAATAAAGGGATGGGCTCTGGCTAGTTATCTGCAGCATGAACATGTCCGTAAGGCACAGATCGCTCATGCTATTGTTTGTGGTTTAAGAACTCCTTAAGCCATTTACCACCCTGGGTGGGCCACGTGTTCCTTGCCCTCATTCCGGTAAACCAACAGCCTTCCAGCGAGGGCATCAAGGCCATGACGAGCATGTCACAGTGCTGCAGAGATTTTTGTTTATGGCCAGTTTTGGGGCCAGTTTATGGCCAGATTTGGGGCCCTGTTCCCAACACTTGTCAAAATCTGTCTTCCCATTCCAAGTTCCTTTCCATTATTGAAATATCATTGTTTCTGTTGGAAATATTTTTCCAAGTAGATGTCTTATTATCATCTTAAATACAGATCATCCAAAACAGAAGTCATCTGAAACTTTCCAAATTTTTCCTTTCATTCAATCAACAAATATGAAGCCTTAAGAACACTTAATAATGCATGGTCCTTAACCTCATGGAACAGCAATCAGTTGATGAAAAAAAGAGCCAAACAACTAAAAATAATACAAGGACTTATATATTCATATATGTATGTGTTAGGAATTGTAAGAACTCAGACTAGAGTTGAGCAATTTCTTAACAGAGGCAGTAGAGTTCTTAGTCACTCCAGCCACCATACCCTGTAAGCTGATCTCACCATCAACCTGCTGCTCATTCCCACTTCCTCAACTCTGTTCCTGTCCTTTCCTTTCTGAATCTTTTTCATCCTTTATTGACCAATTTAAGCCCCATGTTAAATACAGTGAGTTCTACATTTCTCTTCAAAGAATTATTATGTCAGTATGTTCAGTTCTTTGCTCTCCATTTTAAAGTTTAACCTCGTCTTCTTGCCCCTAGTTTCAGTAAACAACCTTTCCCACCAGTTCCAATCAGTAGTTCACATCTATTCCCCTGGTCACCTGCTCTGACCTGCATCACCTTAGTTACCCGTTCCATAACTGTCCTTCCCGCTGAAACTGCTCACCCCACCACTCTGGTTCATACCCCTGCTCTCTTTAACATAGCCAATCGGAATTAGCTTAGACTGTGCAGTCTAACCCTAGCCAATAGGGGAATGACACAGCAGTAAGGGCTACCTGTGTCAGTGATAAGAACCCCTCCCCTCCCTTGTTTAGGTGTGCTCTCGCCATTGCTCCATCTGCAAGACGCACCTTTCTATAGAAGCAAAATTGCCTTGATGAGAAAATTCATGTTCGAGTGCTATTTATTTTGCCGCCCAAAAATTTATTTCTAATACCCACCACCTCTGGGAAATACCTTCTACCATTGACAGTCTCTTCCCACCGCAGGACAGTTAGAACATTCAGCATCTCCACCATAAATTCATTTTATACTTCAATATTCAACATTTAACAAACATGTGCAATGTGTATGTCATGTTAAATGTTTCTCATTTAAATCTTTTATTTCCATGTTTTATAATTTCTTCCCAACTAGTTCACAAACTCAAACACTTCTTGTTTAATCCATTAAGCTGTATATTAGAATACAGATTTTCCAGGCATATGCCATACTGACCAAGTTACCATCTCTAGGAGCAGGGCCCAAGTCAGCATCTCCAGAGGTAGGGTCTAAGAAGCTGTTTCTACCAGAGATCCCATATGATGATTAGGCAGCAAGCCCAGTGTCAGATTCAGACTTTCTTGTAAACCATCGCTATACAACTTATAGCCCAACACTTTGCTTGTGATAAGATTCTTAATAAAATGTATGTGATTGCATCAGTCAGTAGTCAACTTAGTGAAATGTTCAGTAAAAGAACCTCAGGCCTGGCACGGTGGCTCACACCTGTAATCCCAGTACTTTGGGAGGCCGAGTTGGGCAGTGGGCAGATCACAAGGTCAGGAGTTTGAGACCAGCTTGGCCAACATGATGAAACCCCATATCTACCAAAAATACAAAAAAATTAGCCAGGTGTGGTGATGTGCATCTGAAATCCTAGCTACTCAGGAGGCTAAAGCAGGAGAATCACTGGAACCTGGGAGGCGGAGGTTGCAGTGAGCCGAGATTGTGCCATTGCACTCCAGCCTGGGTGACAGAGTGAGACTTCCTCTCAAAAAACAAACAAAAAGAACCTCATACTTTCATGAATACAGTGGCTTCTGTCTTTTCCTATTACTACCCACCCTAGAAATTAAGAACATATTCATCTCTACAGTGTTCAGTAGGTCATTCTGCTCAGAAGAATTGACTCCTCTTCAATGACTCCTTAGTGCCTAAAAGATAAACTCCAAATTCATGAACCTGACATTTGATGTTTTCTGCAGTGACATCTCCAAGCTTTGTCTCGATAATTTTCTTATACAAACCTACTAAACATTTTGCTTTCCCACTTCTGTATTCCTACCCTTACCCAATTGTTCAGACTATTTCTCTGTTTGTAATTTCCTACTTCTTTCTCTCTCGCATCCCAGTCAAATCTTTTCTATTCTTCAGAATTTCATTTTTTCATTAAGCTTCCCTTGACCACTGCAACCATCTGTATTTTTCCCATCTCCATTTTATGAAGCACTTCTGTCATTTTTCTTTTTCATCCTTATTTTCTCTGTGACTTTTAAAATTTAATAACATGTACCTTGTTAATATTTAGTATTACATTTAAGTTTATTGTTTCTAATTTAAATTCTTATTTTTAAATTTAAACGTTAAGCTATCTTGAAGCAGAAATCATAACAGTTGTATTCTACAAATCAAGTATGTCAGTGCTTTTGCATACAATAAATGCCCAGTAAATTTTTGTGTAAGGGAGAATGATGATTTTTATTACATGGTCTTTCATTTCCCTAGACAGTAATAGTAATTTTTGATCCCTCAGGAGGACTCTTGAAACTAAAGAAGACCCTTTCCAAAGCAGTTCTGATAATATATTCTTTCCACAGATGGCTACGGAATCAAAGAAAGCTGCAGCCCAGAACTCTCCAGAGGATGAAGGACTTTTGATAGTGAAGATAGAAGAGGAAGAATTTATCCACAGGCAGGACGCTTGCTTACAGAGAAGTGAACTCCTTAAGCAGGAGCTCTACAGGCAGCTTTTTAGGCAGTTCTGCTACCAGGATTCTCCTGGACCTCGCGAGGCACTGAGCCAGCTCCGGGAGCTCTGCTGTCAGTGGTTGAAGCCGGAGATCCATACCAAGGAACAGATTCTGGAACTGCTGGTGCTGGAGCAGTTCCTGACCATCCTGCCAGGAGATTTGCAGGCCTGGGTGCATGAACATTACCCAGAGAGTGGAGAGGAGGCAGTGACCATAGTGGAAGATTTGGAGAGAGGCACTGATAAAGCAGTACTCCAGGTGCATAGGGGATGGGAGATCTAACACCTCCATAATGGATAAAGTCCCACAATGGGAGGAGAGGCCTGAGATTGCGTATCTAGCTTGCAGGAGCTATTGGTTGAATGTGCATTTATGTCTCCTTTCCTGTCTGTTTGATTCCACATGACATTTTACAAATGACTCAGACTTGATTCTTCCTTCCCCAGTTTTGTATTCCTATGGGAGTTTCTCTTCGTTGTTAGAAGATGTTTAACACAGGGATTCTTTTATAGCCCAAATGTACTTTATTTTTCTCAGGTTCAAGCCCATGAACGTGGACAAGAAATATTCAGGAAAAAAGTGTCACCACCTGGACCAGCACTTAGTGTCCAGTTACAGCCAGTGGAAACCAAGGCCTATTTTGATTCATCAGAACCCCAGCTCCTATGGGACTGTGGTAAGGGGCAGAATGCCATACAGTGCACATCACTGAAGAAACAGGAGAATGAATCTCCCTTCACAAACTAGTCTTGGTAACTGTAGGTGGTCCTTTCCTTTATTACCCAATGAAAAGAGAGAATTTGTGGCCAGGTGCGGTGACTCATGCCTATAATCCTAGCACTTTGGGAGGCCGAGGCAGGCAGATCATGAAGTCAGGAGATTGAGACCATCCTGGCTAACATGGTGAAACCCCGTCTGTACTAAAAAATTAGCTGGGCATGGTGGCAGGCACCTGTAGTCCCAGCTACTCGAGAGGCTGAGGCAGGAGAATGGTGTGAACCCAGGAGGCGGAGCTTGCAGTGAGCCAAGATCGCGCCACTGCACTCCAGCTTCGGCGACAGAGCGAGACTCCATCTCAAAAAGGAAAAAAAAATGAAAAGAGAGAACTTGTTTTCCTGTGAGTCTTTGGCCAATTGTGGGGGAAAAGATAATTTTGTTCCTTATCCAGAATATTTCCAAAACACAGAACATTTTTATGATATGACCAAATTAAAAGAAATAAAAGTGAATGAGTGAAAAAATATCATAAAAAGAGAAAAGAAGCAAAACAAAAAGAAATACATGGGCAGAAGCAAAATAAAAGTGAATGAGTGAAAAAATATCATAAAAAGAGAAAAGCAGCAAAACAAAAAGAAATACATGGGCAGAAGCAAAACATGTTCATAGAGAGGTACATATAATGATCAAGAGAAACAGATACACGATGATATACTGAGAAATAGTATATAATTCACAAGTAACATAGACCCTGGTCCATATTTTTCCTCTTATGCTCTTGGTCTTATAAAGCTCTTTTACACTTTTATAGAAAGTTAGCTATACTTCTAGAGACTACTTCCATAGACTATGCATCTCTATTCTAAAACTCATCTATTTAAAAGATTCACAGATACAGTATCACTTAAGGTGTGAATGGTCCCTATAGTAAACCCAAGAATAACTTACTGTTTGTTTGTTCGTTTGTTTTGTTTTGTTTTGTTTTTTCCCGAGACGGAGTCTTGCTCTGTCACCCAGGCTGGAGTGCAGTGGCGTGATCTCGGCTTACTGCAACCTCTGCTTCCTGTGTTCAAGCAATTCTCCTGCCTCAGCCTCCCAAGTAGCTGGGATTACATGTGCCTGCCACCAAGCCTGGCTAATTTTGGTATTTTTAGTAGAAACGGGGTTTCACCATGTTGGCCAGGCTGGTCTCAAACTCCTGACCTCGTGATCCACCTGCCTCAGCCTTACAGAGTGCTGGGATTACAGACATGAGCCACCGCGCCCAGCCACCATTAATTTTTAATAAATTTCTACACGTTCTGCCTTCAGGTTTGTTCTGGAAACATCTCCATCTATCCTATATAAAATTGTAAATTTCCCTCACCCCACGAACAGCACTCCCTAACCCTCTTTCCTGCCCTAGCATATTGTAGACAAAGGATACCTTATGACAAAGAAGGGCAGTTCAACTCCAGCATGGTATAGAGTTGTGAGCTACAAGGTGGGATTTGTGAAGACTAGATGATAAATGGATCTTGGAAACCAGGCTGGGGAGTTTAGTCTTGTAACAAAAAAGAGAGAGAGAGAGATATTCAAGGTTTTTGAGTAGAGTATGTAAGGATGACAGTGTTTAATGACCATTAGTCTAGTAAGGATCTTTAGGATAACTAGGAAGAAGAAAAGTGCAGTCAAAACAGCAAGGAGGCAGTTAAAGTCTAGATAGGAAATGGTGAGGTTGAAGGCTACAGCAATGGTAGCAGAAATGTAAAAGAAGGGATTTATACAAGGGACACTTAGCGGACAGAGATGACAGGATTTAGAAGACTGATTTACCATGGAATATGAGGAAGAAATAGACGATAGTTGGATGGAAGTTTTCTCACACATACTTCAGAGTAACATAGCTTTACTTTTTTTGTGTTCTAATCTGCTTTCTTTGAGGTAGTGCCTCCATTTTCCCTCTAGAAATGTATCGTAGATCCAAGGTTCCCAAGATCCCCTTCAGTCAACATTGTAGAGTTCCTTCTCCTTACTCTGTCTCCCCCTATCTCTTGAGTTCTTGCTGATGGCAATCCTCCTCCCAATCTTTTCTAATATATATGCTTCACATGTCTGATTCCTCTCTCTGCCAACCACTGCAGGCATTACTTGTTCTTACCAATGTTTCTTTCATTCCTGTCATCCTCTTTCATTCTATCATTCCTCTCATTTGAAAGGTCATATATTAAAGTGGGCATATCAATATGTAACTATCTTGAGCATGCTGCAAAATTTTCTTTCTTCTAGTGCAGCAAACAGGTGATATTTACCTCTTTCTTTTTTATTTTAGATAATGGGAGTGAAAACAGTAGATCCATGCCAAAGCTGGAAATTTTTGAAAAAATTGAATCACAGAGAATTACATCTGGAAGAATCTCAGGATACATATCAGAAGCATCTGGTGAATCTCAAGACATCTGTAAGTCTGCAGGTAGGGTAAAGAAGCAATGGGAAAAAGAATCAGGGGAGTCTCAGAGACTGTCATCTGCCCAGGATGAAGGTTTTGATAAAATCCTCACCCACAAAAATATAGTCAGAGGTGAAATAATAAGCCATGATGGATGTGAGAGGAGATTAAATCTGAACTCAAATGAATTCACACACCAGAAATCTTGTAAACATGGTACCTGTGACCAGAGCTTCAAATGGAACTCAGATTTTATTAACCCTCAAAGAATTTATGCTGGAGAAAAAATTCACCAATATGGAAAATCTTTCAAGAGCCCGAAACTTGCTAAACATGCAGCAGTTTTCAGTGCAGATAAAACTCATCAGTGTAATGAATGTGGGAAAGCTTTCAGGCACAGCTCAAAACTTGCTAGGCATCAGAGAATCCACACTGGAGAGAGACGCTATGAATGTAATGAATGTGGGAAAAGCTTTGCAGAGAGCTCAGATCTTACTAGACATCGGCGAATTCACACTGGGGAAAGACCCTTTGGGTGCAAAGAATGTGGGAGAGCATTCAACCTGAACTCACATCTTATCCGGCATCAGAGAATTCACACCAGAGAGAAACCCTATGAGTGTAGTGAATGTGGGAAAACCTTCCGAGTGAGCTCACATCTTATTCGACACTTTAGAATTCACACTGGAGAAAAACCCTATGAATGCAGTGAGTGTGGAAGAGCCTTCAGTCAGAGCTCAAACCTTAGTCAACACCAGAGAATTCACATGAGGGAAAACCTATTAATGTAAGGGACTTAAATTTGTATGTAAATGCTGAGGAAATGACACAATATGAAAAATATTAAATAAAAAATAAATATTGGGCAAGATGAAAGACTGAAAGACCAGTGTCTGGTCTTCATCTGTGTGTGTGTGCTTTCTGTGAGACTGATGATGTACCCCTTCTTTCATTGACTACTAAAGTCAAACCGAAAGAGCTACATTTAGGGGGCCTAATAAATAGGGTAGTCTATGGCAGTGCAGTGTAGAGAAATAGAGACTGGGGAAACAACCATGATTACAGTGTGGGAAGAAAATAAAGATTTAGGTAAAGAGACTGATAATCAGTCCTAGTTTATTTTCCTAGTTAGTTTTGCACAAAAAGAGGTCAGCTAAACCCAGGAGTGAAATAGCTTGCACAATGCACTGCAGAACAGTGTTTTCAGAGCATCCCTTTAAAAACTGAAGACCACAAAACTATGTTAGATGCTAATGTTAAGTTAGAGAGTCATGTCAAATAAGGACATATGTAATGGTGGCATTCCTATATGAGGCCAAAATCTGTGTCCAGAGGTCATACCAGGAAGTAAAAAAGCAGAAGAGCACCCCAGGGAAGAGGCCAGAATCCAGATATTTAAGTAAGACAGGAAGAAATAGAATTGGGTTAGGAGTGAGAAAATGTGTTCAAATTGAACTAAACCTCAGAAGTTGGAGGATAAACACAGGATAACCGGGCTTTTACTGGTTTTTGGCACCTTTCTGGAGTAGGTTGATAGGGACTATAGTGAGCTCTCCTGACAGAAAGTGATAGGATTCTCTGGCTACTGGCAATTGTGGTAGATTACCGAGGAAGTTAGTACTGGAAATAATGGTCCTGAAATGTTATTTCGTTGCTGCTGGCTGCTGTCTACAGAAAAGACTGAGAAGAGAGTGTAGAGCAATAGTATATGAAAGAGGGTAGGGAGGAATGATTTAAGTCTGAAACATTCCATAGTATGTAAGGTTTTTACATTTTAAAATGTAAACAGGAGCTTGATGTTAGATGTATGATAATGTGAAATGTACAAAATCTCCCACTAAGAGGCTTTGTAAGAGATAGCATTTACTTTCAATGACTTTAAAAATGTCCTGACAGGATCTAAGTAACACAATATTTGGTTTGTTTTTTAAGGTAATGTTGAGCCCACAGTTTTTTACAGGCACTGTACTAGTATGTCCTACTTCATTCTGTAACGGTTATTATTTTTCACATTTTATAGGTGAGAAAACTCAGCAGTAATGAAGTTAACTATCTTGCTAAAGATCACATAGTAAGTGGTAGAACCAAGATTTTAACGCATTTTATTCCAGGGCCCTAGTTCTTAACGCTTACACTTGATTTTGTCACTGAAAATATTCCTATGGAATATAACATCAGAAAAGATAGCACTTGTACACCACAACTCTAAAGTTGGTGGCGGGGGAAAGAGGGAGACCTAGCACCCTTCTAGAAGGTTAATGCATCAACATTTCAAAATCATGGAGGGAACTGCCACCCGCTAGGCTAGGAACCGACTGCACCCTTAAACCCCGCGGCGGCTCCCTCCCAATACGGAGTGCGCGAGACCACCACGGAGAGCCTCTTCCTAGAGGGGCCGGAAGCAGCAGGAGCCCCGGTACACGCCCATCTTCCAGCCAGGATGTGTGTCCCGGGTGAGTGAGTGTCCTGTGGCGTCCGGGACCGAGTTTGTGGCCCAGGGTTATGTGCAGACTTCACACCTCTAACTTTTCTCAGGGTTCCTATTGATTGTTAGGAACAGGATTTCGGGGATGAAGGTGGCAGCTGCAAGAGGAGGCTGCGACTGAGACCCCAGATTCGTCCCCCCTTCACCACACACAACACCAAGATGGGCCCCAGGAGGGCATGGAGAGAAGACTTCCTTTCTTCTCCTCTCCCCTCCTGGTGCTGGCAGTATGAAGCTGTCTCCCAGAGGCATTAGTAGAGGAGCCCTGTGGGAGAAATGAGGTGTATAAATCACACTTAAATCTGTTTATGCTGTCATTGAACCTCTAAACACAATTGGATTATTTTCTAATGATCAGAAGTGTTATATGTAGATGTATTTGTAGTGAGACACACTAGTATGCTTGCTTTGGTGTCTTAATTTTATAATATTTGTAGTCAAGCTTCACATTGTTTCCATTGTTAAACTTAAAAAAAGTTGACTCGCAAATGAGAAATGAAGATTATAACCCAGAATGCACAGAATGGCAAGCTACTAATGCATTCAGTGAGGGAAGGGTAAAGGCAAGTTTTTATTAGCAAAAAGAGAGGTTCATATAAGCTGCTTAGAGACCGTGTTCATTGGTTTCAGAGGCTCAAATCTGGAGTTGTCAGTTCATGGTGGAGATGCCATAATTGGGCAAGTGTTCTTTCCAGAACATCGTATCTGAATTATAGCAGTCCTGAAGAATGTCTACTGATAAACCTTGTCAAAGCAGGAGATGCATGGAGGAAATGAAAGGGTTTCTTGTGCGGTGTTTAGAAAGACCTTGGAAACAGTTCTTATCTCAAACATGTAAGCATGAGCCTCCTCTCCTTCATGCCTTCCCAGCCGTATTTTACCTGGGTCTGACAAAAGTGATTTCATCCTCGTATCTGCAGTTTTCAAATCATATTATTAATTGTATGTCTGTCTTACCTAGTTTGTGCTTTCTGTTGCACATGATAAAATTCACCCGAATTGTCCATTTTCCTTTTGAATTAGTGGTTCAATCAATGAGTTTCAAGATAACTAGATGTCTTTAATCTTAAAAAAATAAATAACAGTTCTTAGCAACCTTTTCATTTCTGCAAGTTAGTAATGATTTATTTTGCCTTGGGAGTGACCCAAAAGAAACTTGCCCAAGGACAGCCTCCTTAAAGCAGACTTCTATATACCCCAACCTGCAAAATAAGACTTTACATGAACTGTTATAGCCCATAACAGCTGCAGCCTTGACTATTAAATCTCAAAGGGAATAGAAAAGTCTCCTGACAGTTAAAGCAGAGGACTACACTAGGGGCCAAGATATGGGCTACTTCATATGGAAGAACTCCAGCAACCAGGAGGTAGCTCATCAGAACGTTAGGCATTTCTGCTACCAGGAGGCACCTGGACCCTGTGAGGCTTTGAGCTGATTCTGGGAACTTTGCCATCAGTGGCTGAGGCCAGAGACCCGCACCAAAGAACAGATCCTGGAATTGCTGGTGCTGGAGCAGTTCTAGACTATGCTGCCAGAGGAGCTCCAAGCCCAGATGTTAGAGCATCAGCTGGAGAACAAAGAGGATGTGGTGATCATGGCGGAGGATTTGGAAAGAGAGCTTGATGAAACAGAATGTCATGTGTGATTAAAAGGCACATGAACACCCTAGCCAGAGAAAGAAGCAGCCACACACCCAGGGAAGCAAGGTTGCAGAGCTCAATCTCCACTCCCTCCCACTAGATATATAATTCTCTGTTTCTCACTCTCATCCTTTCTGGTTTGCTCCTTACTTCTTAAGGGTGGAAGAAGACTGTGTCAGCATTCTTTCTCTATTCTATGCCCTGAGATGTGTTCTGTAAGATGTCTTTTAAATATATTAATTGTGGTTCCCTCATTGAGTCTTTCACAAGCCCAGCCATATCTAATCATTTCCAAGTTGTAGCCAGTGCATGTGGAATGGGACTGCACTCAGAATATCATCATCAAGCAGCACAGGAGCCACCAACTATTCCTTTCCAGCCAATGAAAAGACAGTTTAAATGGGAATATCCAGAATTCCAGGCCATTCATGAGCAAGGTGAGCATTGCAATCCATCTCAAGAGAAAGGGAGTGGTTGAAAGCTCTGCCAGTTACCCAGGCTGAACAGCATCAGGAGCATCTCAGACATAACACCATGCTGAATCAGACTGAAGGTCCATCCCCTGAAGTACTACATTCCAGCTTATGTGGCACTAACAAAGGACCTGATGCAGAATGGCATAATGCTGTCCTCCCTCATATCAGCCTCAGCAGGAAGTTGTACACCAGCTTCCCTAATTTCTTTTAAAAAGCTATTCTAGGCCACTCTCATAAAACAAAATTACCTTTAATTTTTTGTAATATTTTCATAATATATAACTTCATATACCAATCTCTACTACACATTTAGTGCTTTCTCTGTAAAGTAGACTTTACTCTTTTGTCTTAAAATTACCTTTTCTGAATCCCCTGGATCACCTAAAGCCATTTTGTACCCTCTTTTCTGTTCCCTTGTAATAGAAGCTACATCATTGACCTGATCTTTTAGACTCATCTAAACATTTTTATTCTTTAGTCCCTGTTGTCTTTAATTCAAACATTACAAATAATTCTAAAATATCCCTTAGGTCAATCGTCTTCAGTATTACTTCCTCATTGGACCCATTACTTCTAACTTCAGTATGTTGGAATTTGTCCTGACTCTCAATAGAAACAAATTATTTTTCTCTTACCTGTCACTTTCCACATGCCATCTTCAGACCTTCCACTCACTTTCATCCTCCTCTACTTTTGATACTCATTTTTACTCCCATTGCTCAACACAGCTCTCTTCTTGGTTGTTCCTTTATTCTGTCTCTTCCTTTGCTCAGTGGTTTGGACTGAATGTTTGTGGTCCCACCAACAACCCCCAAACAATTTATACATTGAGGCCCTAACCTCCAATGAGTTGGTGTTATAGATGCGGCCTTTGAGAGGTAATTAGTTCTTGAGGGCAGGGCCCTGGTATAATAGGATTAATGCCCTTTTAAAAGCAGACACCAGAGAGCTTGATATCTTTTCCATGCACACATGAAGGTAAGGTCTTGTGAGCACAACAGCAAAAAAGTGATCATCTGAAAGCCAGAAGGAGAGCCCTCCCCAGAAACCAACCATATTAGTACCCTGATTTCAACCTCCAGAACTGTGAGAAAATAAATTTCTCTTATTTAAAACCACCAGTATAGTATTTTGTTATGGCAGCCCAACTTAACACGACTTCATGTCCCAATTCTGTGGCAATAATGTGCACGAGAGGTCTCCTTCCATTTACCAGCTATCTTATTCCTCGCTTACAAGGAATATATTCTTAGAGATATCACAAGCAGGGAAGATAGTTATCTGCATGGAGTATAGCTTGCTTGCTTAAAGAAAAGGACAAAAGTATTAATAGTAGATTTTGACTGAAGAACCATTTACATTTTCTAAGGGCCATTTTTTCACAGAAAACCAGTGTGTGCTCCCAAAAGTATAAGTAACCCAATTTAGTATTTTATTCAAAGTGAAACATATACTTAGGAATAGAATTCATGAAAAATTTTACAAATATAGGATGCATACTCCATTCACAGTGGCTATATCCTAGAAAATCACTAAGTATTACTCTGTACTATATTTCTTTCCCTTAATTTGGGGAAACTTTAGTTACTGAGATTATACCCTTGAGATACGGAGATCTTTACGATTCAAGACTCAGACTTAACTAGCCTAGTTTTCCTTTTCTTTATTCTGGTTCCCCATCTTCCAAATGAGTCTGTAGTTGGAAACTCTCACCCCTTAGTTTCCTCCCAATCAGCACCAGTTTGGGGGAGTTAAGGAATTATTTTTCATTTCCAGCTCTGGCTCTAAATAATGTGTCTCCAGCAGTGAAATGTAGGCCAAGATAGCTCTCTGATATGTAGCTCCTACAAAGGAACCCAATTCTCAGAAGCACTGAAAAAGGCAAATTATGAAGGTTCAAAATACAATATAATAAAAATTCTTTAGTCATCCACTATTACAGATAATAAGCCAAATTTTAAATTCATACTGTATAACAAATTTGAATTTAGAAATAATTCCTCTTTATTCTTTTCATTTCAACCCAGAGTTACTTACTGATATAGTTCAGATATGTGTCTCTACCCAAATCTCATGTTGAATTGTAATCCCCAATATTGGAGATAGGGCCTGGTGGGAGGTGATTGGATCATGGAGTTGGATCCTTCTGAATGGTTTAGCACCATCCTCTTGGTACTGTTCTCCTGATAGTGAATTCTTGTGTGATCTCGTTGTTTACAAGTGTGTGGCACCTCTCCCTTCTCTGTCTCTCTTGCTCCTGCTCCTGCCATGTAAGAATCCTGCTCTCCCTTTGCCTTCTGCCATAATTGTAAGTTTTCTGAGGCCTCCTCAGAAGCCAAGCAGATACCAGCGTCATGCTTCCTGTACAGCCTACAGAAGCATGAGCCAATTAAACCTCTTTTCTTTATAAATTACCCAGTCTCAGGTATTTCGTTGTAGCAATGTGAGAACGAACTAATACACTAACTCTGAAACATAACTTTTTATGTATCCACATCATTTCGTAAAATTTTGTAGAAGTCTTAAAATATTTTAATCCCATCTTTCTCATCTGAAAGCACTGATATTCCACGTTTTTTCAAGAAAAAATATTTGGTTAGAAACACAGTAGTTTGTCTTCTGAGTATGTACATTTTATAAAGACAAAATAAAAAACCCTTTATAACATAAACCCTGGGAAAAGATTTTGGTCCATAGCCTAGAAATACATTTGTAATATGTTGCTTAAATGAGATTCATGACATTTTAACAGGTATTTTATGATTGTTTATTTCTTTACTTATATGTCATATAATCCTTTTGTTCTTCCATTTTGATTTGGCAGAGCCAATACTCACCTATACTACAGCTTTCTTATGCCAGCACAAGAATGCTGTATTCAAAATACTTTCCATGTATTACCTTCTTTTATCCTCAGATATCCTTGGCAGATAGTAGGGCAGATATTACCCTCATCTTATTGAAGAAAATTCTGAGTATAAGGAAGTCAAATAACTTGTCAACAGTTACACGGTTATGAGGCAAAGAAGCAACAGTCTCCAAAGCTACAGCTATTTATACAAAGACAATACATAAACCCTTACATTATAAGTGTCTAGTGCATTGCAAAGAAGACTTATGAGTGTTTAGCTAGAAGACTGAAGGAATTCAGGAAATGCCACTCCAAACTATGCCAATTTGGTATATGGGTTAATTCTAGCCAAAGCGACTTGAAAAACAACAAATGTAAGGAGAAGCTTTCTCTGAACTCCCCCTATCTGCCTAAAGACAGATCCTCCAAAAGGAGCTCAGTTGTCATCAGTCCCCTCCCTGAGAGTTTCATCAACCAGGGAAGATTAACTCTTATCACAAGAGAAGAGGCTAGAAGTTGACACAGCACCTAGACAAACTTCTTCAAAAACTATCAGCTCTTCTTCTGAGGACCCATTCATCTTTCCCAAAAATTATTTCTCCCCTAAATTGCCTACATCTCCCCTCCCCTCCCCTGTAGATAGAAACTCCTGAATCTCACTGGTTGTTTAGGTGTATGCTTTCTTTTCTGTACTGCCTCCATGCACATAATAAAATTGTACATCTTCTCATGTTAACCTGCCTGTTATCAGTTTCTGTCATAGACTCAGTTATCAAATCCTCAGAGGGTAGAGGGAAAGTCTTTTCACCTTGCAAGACATTTTGAAGAATCATCTCCATATGAGGGCCATCAAGTCAGGAAAAAATGTGCCATGTGAGAAGGAAATGACTTTGGAGCTTTCTTTGTGCTCCTTCTCATAACATCCTTTTCCAAAATGCATTATCCATTGGGAAAGGCCTGAATTCTTAGCAAAATTGGCCCCCATATTTATTCCATTATTAGGGTCTCTTATCTACATGGAAGTTTGGTGCCTTATCAGAGCTGAGCTCACCCAAAAACTTCTCTTACATTCATTGCATTCATAGAGTTTCTCTACTGTGTGAAGTCTCTTGTACTGAATAAGGCTGGCACTTTAATTTAAAGCTTTCCCACATTCTTTACATTTATAAGACCTCACTTTGACATAGATTTTCAGGATAACAGTGTTGACCAATTACACTTATTACAATGATACAGTTTCTCCCAAGACCAACTTCTCAGATACCCAGTTAAGTTGGAAACACTAAATAAAGATTTTTCCACTCACTATAATTATAAGGTTTTTCTCCAGTCTGGTTTCTCCTGTGTCTAATGAGATTTGAGTTCCAGGCAAAATTATCCTCATAATTACAACTTGTATGTTTAAAGTCTTCTCTGCAATTGTCTTCCTTGTCAGTTTCCCCACTGAGTCTGCTAGATCTTCATGCCTGGCCTCAAAGATGTGTGACCTATGCAGTCACACAGGCCACAGGGCCCAGTATTCACAAGGGTACTGTGTTTAGAGGGCCCTGAGCACAGTTTAGTGCTTTGTTGTCACAGGCTTGAAACTGTTAATTTTACCTTTGAACTTGTGTTTTGTAAGTGAGGTAAGTAGAACAATAGAGCATCCACATGAGCAGAAGCTCTCCATGCTATATGTGTTATCTGTGGTTTCCTGCTGCACCATTCACGTATGGCACTTGTGATCCTCCATGAGCATGGAATTCTGGTGGGTCAACAATGCATCACAGTTCATTCAGCAAGATTCAAAGTGAGTACAAGGAAAGTATTTGAGTAAGCTGGGGCACTCACAGCCTGGAGAGATCATGCTTTCTGCAGGAACCAGAACTTGCTTTTAAGTCAGAAATCTGTCAATGGCAGGGTCTAAAAAACTGGAGTAGCCAAGGAACTATCAGGGCTCAAAGCATGGTGTGCCAAAGTATGGCACCTTGGCATGTGCTGAAGGAGACAGGAGGACTTCAGAAGCAAGAAAGTCTCTCTGACCTTCTCCTCCCTCGTGTCTCTTGCCCATCTTTCTCTTTTTATAGTTTGCTTTCTCAAAGCAAACTATAACACCTACTAAGGTCACTCTCTCTGACCTACCTCCCTTGAAAGTAGGTCAGAAGATCCTCATGGGTCAGATGTCCTGCCTTATACTTAAAGGAAAGGAATTCATGCAGAGAGACCAAGAAGAATCTGAACAAAGAGACCTTGCTCAGTTTATTACCGTAAAATCATACCCTTTTTGTTCAATCAGGTTTCTCCACAACCATCTGCTTTTTTCATCATACTTAGGCTAAAAATACAGTTTTACCTGATTCAGTCTTCATTTCTGAAGGTTCTTGTGGCATGTAAAACTTTAATTAGATAAATTTGTAATGCTTTCCTCTTGTTAATATGTCTTTTGTTATAGGTGTGTCAGCCATGACTCCTGTGTTTCATAAGGAAAAAGTATTTCTTTTTTATTCATGTTACTTTCTATATTAGGCAAACACTTCCTGAAAATGACACAGAAGGAAAGGGAAAGATTGAGTAACTCATAGTTCTTTTTTCTTTCAATCCTTCCTAACTCATCAGTAAGCTAAAGATAGAGAGTTTTGGTAGACTGTGTGCCTTTCAAGTGATGAGTTCGTTTTATACAGTGTTTTCACTAATGTGGTAAGAACAAAATATATATGCATGTAGAAGCTACAAAATATGAATTTTGTGTAATCTTGGTAATTCTACACATGAGGTAAATCCTTTTATGTTTGCATTTAAAACTGGCATTGCATAATATAAAGATGAACAATAAAATTAATGCTAATAATTTAAAATACACCCCTAGCTATTATGTTTCCCTGACTGGTCTATAAAAGAGGGAAAAATAATTTTCCCTTTACCCTTCTAAGTTTTTGTTGGGGCCCCTGTAATAAAAGACAAATTAATAAGTAAAAAACAAATAAGATGGTTAACATGTATTATATCTCATGTATGCATGGGGAAAAGCTCAAAGAAAGAGTAACTCTCGAAGAGATGGCTTAGAATTCAGGCTTAAACACCATCTTTAGCTAAAAACAGAGGTGTGAGAGAGACCAGTTATGGAAATGACCAGGAAAAGTAAATAAGAATAAGGTTTGTTGTACAAATCAAAGTTTGTGCCTTCTCCATTGATATGACTGTCTTGTAATTCAGAGTCTTCCTTCTCTTCCTGGTATAGAGAGGGAGACACCCTTACAAATAGAGATGTCCTGTTTCATAAATACAAGTTTCACTTTCATTAGGGTAACTTCTACCTTGTTTTCAGATCTTCTCCCATGTTTGCTGTTTCTCAGAATAATCCTTATGTCAAAAAAGTGTATTTGGGTTGTGGGGGGGAGAAAAGAAAATAAACCTTTTATCTAAGAAATGTGAGCCCCTTTAAATTATCAGGCCCAGAGAGACATTAGAATGAAACAGCAGTCATGTCACTCCACCTCAAGTTAAATAATTATCTCTTGAAGCCACCTGCTGTGTGGATTCTCAAATAACTGATGCCAAGAAGCAATAAAGTACAATATGCTGGACACCATAACTCATACCCCATAGTTCATATAGCCAATATTAACATATAACCAATCATTAATCAATGTTATCTCTGTAAACCAATGAGAATTACTGTCAAACAATGTTGCATCAGTTCACTCCTTGTTCCCTTTGACTTTAAAAGCCTGCTTGTAACCAAGGCTGGCACAGCACTCCCCAGGCAACTTGGAAGTGTGTCCTGGGCAGCTGTCCTCACTTTGGCTCAAGTAAACTCCTTAAATTATATTTTGTGCCTCAATCTCTTCCTTTTAGGTTGACATTTTTGGCACTGTGAGCAGGATTCAGAACAACCCATCCCCTACCATCCAACGTTCCTCCTGGACTCAAGAGGTTGGCTACCTCCAACCCCTTATGTTCATTCTTCTGACTCTGAGAGAAATTGTTGAAGATAAAGGGGTAAGTTCTACTGAAAATCTGTACCTTTTCACTTTTTGGTTTAAAGTCTATACTTTGTTCGAGTTATTCTTTCCAATCCTCCCTTTCTAGAATGAAGCTTTTCTGTTGTCACCCCGCAGATAGAAGATTTGGGTTACAGGAAAAACTGCCTTTTCTGCCTCTGCCTGAGGACAGAAGGTTTAGGTCACAGTCAGGCAAAGAGCTTTGCAGAGAATTCCTGCCTTTTCCACCTCTGTCCCACAGAGGGTTCAGTTCAAAGTACTAGCAATTAGGCACTGGTGGTTTCATTTTACATGGCATGCTTTTAAGACTACAGGTGTTTTCTATTGCTGGAAATCCAGATGTAGATTTTCATTTGTTACTAATTCCTGTTAGTTATAACTGAAAAATATATGAGGGTGAGTTCTTTTGCCCTGAAGAAAAGAAGCAATTGTGCCTTCTGACCCATTCAGGTGTTCCAGATGACTGAAGACTTTGCAGAGGTGTCAGGTATATGGCCTAGGATGTGAAGTGGCCTTGTAGGGCATTCCTCACCAAAATAACATTTTAGGGATCCCCTTCTGCTCTTCAGGTATAATATGAGGGTATGGTCCCCTATACCTTGAGCACTCTAATGTCACCTGGTAGTTAGAGATAGCCCAAGATATGTAAGAGAGCAATTCACAACTCTTGGGTGACACCTAGAGCAGTGACACTTATAAGCAGCATACTTGGACTCAAAACACATTCCTAGCCTTAGTCACTTTTGAAAAGTTCCTAAAATATGAGAAATCAAGCCTAAAAATCTAAGCACTCTTTTAAGGGACAGCCACTTTTAGAAATACCAATTGAATTTATAATGTTTACGGAGTGTCCTCTTATAAACACCTAGGAACGTGGACCCACCTAAACCAGGATGGTCATAGCAGCAATGGCCAAAATAGGCATCTTTAGAAATGGCTAAATCACTTATTGGTGCACACAGTTGGAAGAAGCTGGTTTAGAACCAGACAAATTGAATGGGGAGACTTACTTCCAACAGCAACTAGAAACTTCTAAAGAAATTCTGAGAAAATTTTCTCTATTCAAGAATGTGACAGGAAAATACCTTGGGCCCCCAAAATCACTAAGCTGAAAGGAAAACTCAAGCTGGGAGCTACTTAGGGCAAACCTGTCTCTCATTCTATTCAAAGTTTTCTCTCTGCTCACTGAGATAAAAGCATATCTGATTGCCTCCTTTGGAAAGGCTAATCAGAAACTCAAAAGAATACAACCGTTTGTCTCTCATCTATCTGTGACCTGGAAGCCCCCTTCCCCACTTCCAGTCTTCCTGCTTTTGCTTCAAGTTGTCCCGCCTTTCCGAACCGAACCTATGTACTTCTTATACGTATTGATAGATGTCTCATGTCTCCCTAAAATGTATAAAACCAAGCTGTGCCCTGACTACCTTGGGTACATGTCGTCAGGACTTCCTGAGGCTGTGTCATGGGTGTGTGTCCTCACCTTGGCAAAATAAACTTTCTAAATTAACTGAGACTTGTCTCAGGTTTTCGGGGTTCACAAGAGGTAAACAAAAGAATATCTGAAACTATTTCTGAATTTTAAAAGACTTCAGAGATTTGCTTTCTTTCACCTCCAGCTCCTCCTCCTTCTACTCCTAAAATAGCCTCTACAAAAATTATAACTCAGGAAATTATGACAATGAAAGAGATCAAACTAACCAACTCCATCTTGTTTGTAACCTCTAAGCTGTCCTTGTTCATCTCTGGGCATAGGCCGAACTAATCTTGGGAAGGAATTTATCATCTAACATTGAAACAAAAATTATAATAGCCCTTTCCCAGAAAAACAAAACAAAACAAAACAAAACACACAAATCCTTCTTGCCTGGGGACCAGTCTACTTTAGTAGTACTAACAAATTAGCTGTAAGATTACTGTTTGAGGCCATGCAGCCTCCAGCTGCAAGAGTCTGAACCTCCTCAAGGGGCTCCTGGGAATAACATCACTGGTGTAAACCCCAAGATCAGTTCTTGAGATATTTTGCAGATCCTGCATTCCAGTGCATCAGCTGACACCACCAGACGGTAATCTGGATCAACCAGTTCTGCAGTCTCACCCAGGAACAGAAGACAGCAAGAAAAACTCACTTGGACCCCCTGTGATTCCATCTCCAACCTGACCAATCAGCACTCCCCACTTCCGGAGCCCCTACCTGCTAAATTATAGTTTAAAACTCTGATCCCTGAGTTTTCAGAGACTAATTTGAGTAATAATAAAACTCCAGTCTCCCACACCATAGGCTCTGCATGAATAACTCTTTCTCTATTGCAGTTCCCCTGTCTTGATATATCAGCTTTGTCTAGGCAGTGGGCAAGGTAAATCTGTTGAGTGGTTACATCCCTGTGCCTTCATATTCTTTCTTATCTGAACTCCCCTGTCGTGACTTGCCTCTCCTTCCATTATCACTGCCTGAGGAAGTCTCCTAGGTCTTTTCTAAACATGTAGATTAGAGTAGAATTCCACAAGGTACTCAAACATCAGTTGATTCTGTACTTGATTATTTTGAACGATTTGAAGAAAACTTTTAAACAAAATTCTGAATGGCTGATTCTAATCTCCAAGATCACCAGAATGATTATCTTATAAATTCTACTTTCCTCAACGACTTAAATGAGGACTTGGTTATCTTAATTAAAAGACACCAGCTTAATTGGGTGAATATATAAATTCATGAATTAGCAAGCTTAGCAGATCAACTTTCTAAAGCTACTAAGAAAAAAAAAATAACTAAGGCCTCAAAGAGGCCTTAGTTTGTAACTACGACAATTGACTAGTCAAACTAGGCCTTTTGAGAAAAGATGAATGATCCTCTTTCTAATGACAAAAGAGGCATTTGCTTCTATTGCAAAAAGCCTGGCCATTTTACTTATTTATTTATTTATTTGAGATGGAGTTTCGCTCTTGTTGCCCAGGCTAGAGCGCGATCTCAGCTCATCGCAACCTCCACTTCCTGGATTCAAGCGATTCTCCTGCCTCAGCCTCCCAAGTAGCTGGGATTACAGGCATGTGCTACCACGCCCGATTAATTTTGTATTTTGAGTAGAGACGGGGTTTCTCCATGTTGGTCAGGCTGATATCGAACTCCTGACCTCAGGTGATCCGCCCACCCCGTCGGCCTCCCAGAGTGTTGGGATTACAGGAGTGAGCCACCGTGCCCAGCCATGCCTGGCCATTTTTAAAAGGATTGTGGAAAACTTAAATGACAACAGGAACAACAAGAGGACAGGGCCTGACAAGATAAGTAGGGTTGCTTCAAGGACCAAAAGGGGGCTTTCCCATTTCTCCAAATGTATCTTACATCTTCATGAATGGAGAACAGACACATACCCTCAAAACACTAGAGCTACTTTTTCTGTCCTCTACCCTACTACCTTAAACTGTCTGCTTCCTCAGAGTAATGAAACTAAATGGTAGGCGTATCTAATCAACCTATTACTGTATGTAAGTCCAAAACCTTAGAATTCCAGGTAGGTTTACTCAGTGTTGTTCCTTTCTGCTTGTTCCCTCAGCTCCCATATATCTCTTAGGCAAATATTTTTTGGAATTTCAAAATGCACACATTTTCTTCTCTTGAAAGGGAGAAATGTATTTAAATTTGTAACAGAAGGAGCAAATGAACAACTACGGAATAAGAATGAAACTCCTAAGATTATAAAAAATACATATCCAATAATATTTTTCTACACTGGGACTAATAAATGCCACTGATAATTTATTGCAAGCTTTGCCAGACCATTTATGGTCCCAATCCTCCACTGACATTGCTAAAATGTATTCAGCTGCCACCGTTAAAGTGGAAGTAAACCCGATTAAATCCTTACCCAATATCAGCCAATACCCTTTGAATGTCTTGCTGGATTTTGCAGTCTCTTGAAGATATAAATCTTATTATTCATTTGAAATGTTAACATCCAAGGAATTAGCTAAGCAGCATTCTAGCTGAGATCAGATTTGAAAGAGTTAAAATTCTTTAGGCCATCACAAAATTCCTTTCCTCAGTGGATATGTTACCAGAAAGGGGTTCTGATCCAGACCCCAAGAGAGGGTTCTTGGATCTCGTGCAAGAATTCAAGGCAAATCCATGGAGTAAAGTGAAAGCAAGTTTATTAGCAAAGTAAAGGAATACAAAATGGCTACTCCCTAGGCAGAGCAGCAGCTTGGGCTGCTTGACTGATAATACTTGAGTATGTGCTAAACAAGGGGTGGATTATTCATGAGTGTTCTGGGAAAGGGATAGGTAATTCCCCAGAACAGAGGGTTTCTCCCCATTTTAGACCATATAGGGTAACTTTCTGATGTTGCC
The DNA here is from genome assembly GCF_008728515.1 of Papio anubis. NCBI lineage: Eukaryota > Metazoa > Chordata > Mammalia > Primates > Cercopithecidae > Papio > Papio anubis. The sequence continues at coordinate 27,828,528 of NC_044981.1, forward strand.
ATGGCATTTGTAAACTGTCCTGGTGCTGGTGGAAGTGTCTTTTAGCATGCTAATGCATTATAATTAGCATATAATGAGCAGCGAGGACAATCAGAGATCCCTTTCTTAGCCATCTTGGTTTTGGTAGGTTTTGGCTAGCTTCTTTACTGCATCCTGTTTTATCAGCAAAGTCTTTGTGACCTGTATCTTGTGCTGACCTCCTATCTCATCCTGTGACTTAGAATGCCTTACCTCCTAGAATGCAGCCCAATAGGTCTCAGCCTGTATTTTGCCCAGCTCCTTTTCAGGATGGGGTTGCTCTGGTTCAAACACCTCTAGCAGACACCATTAGCTCAGGGGAAAACAAACAAACAAACATATATTAGAATAAATTTGAGTTATTTGTTTCAAATTATTCATATGACTCTTGACATTTTGGGGTACTCATTTGTAATTCTTTCTACTATAGGAAACTAAAATATTCCTCTCTAAAATACTGAGCTAGAAAAGGTGAAAATGCATGAGGACATTCTGCCTCCTTCCTTGCTTGCCTGATGGCAGGAAAGCGATTTTCAAAGACAAAGGTTTTCCTGCCTTTTCCTACCTGAAGACTGGTCCTTTTACAAAGCTTACATATCAGCTCAGAGACAGCCCCAGAGAATCTAGAAGCAGACTTTACTCTTCCCATAAATTTACTTTTCCATATTTTCCCACCTTTGGCACTACCCCTATAGGCACCTTTGGTTTTCCTGTTTTACCAGCTGTCTCTTTCAATCTTCCATTTGGCCTTTATGTGTAGGACATCAGCTGAGAAGCAGAGACCCTAGAGAATATGGCCTGACTAAAACATAGGTTGTATACCATTTGTGGCTTGCAAGAATTTCTTTCTTTGACATTTGAGGTGGTTCTGGGTCTTGTGAGGACTGCTTTGCACCTCTTTGGAGATTTCCTTGTGCATCACAAGGCCTTAGGTAAGGCTTATTGGTTCAGGTGAGTCACTTGAAAAGGTACCTTTGGTTTAAAAGAAAAAAAAAAGCTTAAAAGCTAGGAATATTGGCTGTTTGTCCCAGATGAAATCTGATAAAAGATGTGAAAAGAATTTTATTAAGAGCTCTATGGTCAGAAGTCAGCTTAATTAAAAGCTGATAATCAGGCGTGTGTGTGTGTGTGTGTGAGAGAGAGAGAGTGTGTGTGTGTGTGAGTGTGTGTGTGTGAGAGTCTGTGTGTGTGTGCGTGAGATGTATGTATATATGGCCTTTCCGCTTTTTCTCTTTTGGATTCTGTTTCCAGGAATTTTTGTTTGTTTTTTCCGTCAACATAAACCACCTTTTAATTATATGCTTGGTCCCTCACTTTGCTTGCATGGCTTTCTTTTTCTTTTCTTTTCTTTTTTTTAATTATTATTATACTTTAAGTTCTGGGATACATGTGCAGAATGTGCAGGTTTGTTACATAGGTACACATGTGCCATGGTGGTTTGCTGTACCCATCAACCCATCATCTAGGTTTTAAGCCCCGCATGCATTAGGCATTTGTCCTAATGCTCTCCCTCCCCTTGCCCCCAACACTACAACAGGCCCCAGTGTGTGATGTTCCCCTCACTGTGTCCATGTGTTCTCATTGTTCAACTCCCAATTATAAGTGAGAACATGTGGTGTTTGGTTTTCTGTTCCTGTGTTAGTTTGCTGAGAATGATGGTTTCCAGCTTCATCCATGTCCCTGAGAAGGACATGAACTCATTCTTTCTTATAGTTGCATAGTATTCCATGGTGTATATGTGCCATATTTTCTTTATCCAGTCTATCATTGGTGAGCATTGGGGTTGGTTCCAAGTCTTTGCTATTGTAAACAGTGCTGCAATAAATATACGTGTGCATATGTCTTTATAGTAGGATGATTTATATTTCTTTGGGTATATACCCAGTAATGGTATTGCTGGGTCAATGGTATTTCTGATTCTAGATCCTTGAGGAATCACTACACTGTCTTCCACAATGGTTAAACTAATTTATACTCCCACCAACAGTGTAAAAGTGTTCCTATTTCTCCACATCCTCTCCAGCATCTTTCGTTTCCTGACTTTTTAATGATCGCCATTCTACCTGGCATGAGATGGTATCTCATGGTGGTTTTGATTTGCATTTCTCTAATGATTAGTGATGTTGAACTTTTTTCCTTATGTTTGTTGGCCATATAAATGTCTTCTTTTGAGGAGTGTCTGTTCACATCCTTCACCCACTTTTTGATGGGGTTGCTTTTTTCTTGTAAATTTGTTTAAGTTCCTGTAGATTCTGAATATTAGACCTTTGTTAGATGGATACATTGCAAACATTTTCTCCCGTTCTGTACGTTGCCAGTTCATGGTGATGATAGTTTCTTTTGCTATGCAGAAGCTCTTTAGTTTAATTAGATCCCATTTGTCAATTTTGGCTTTCGTTGCAATTGCTTTTGGAGTTTTCGTCATGAAATCTTTGAAGTCTTTGCCTACGTCCTGAATGGTATTGCCTAGGTTTTCTTCTAGGGTTTTTATGGTTTTGGGTTTTACACTTAAGTCTTTAATCCATCTTGAGTTAATTTTTGTATAAGGTATAAGGAAGGGGTCCAGTTCAGTTTTCTGCATATGGCTAGCCAGTTTTCCCAGCACCATTTATGGAATAGGGAATCATTTCCCCATTGCTTGTTTTTGTCAGGTTTGTCAAAGATCAGATGGTTGTAGATGTGTGGTGTTATTTCTGAGGTCTCTGTTCTGTTCCATTGGTCTATATGTCTATTTTGCTACAAGTACCATGTTGTTTTGGTTACTGTAGCCTTGTAATATATAGTTTGAAGTTAGGTAGGCATGATGCCTCCAGCTTTGTTCTTTTTGTTTAGGATTGCCTTGACTATATGGGCTCTTTTTTGGCTCCATATGAAATTTAAGGTAGTTTTTTTCCAATTCTGTGATGAAAGTCAATGGTACCTTGATGGGAATAGCATTTAATCTATAAATTACTTTAGGCAGTATGGCCATTTTCACAATATTGATTCTTCCTATCCATGAACATGGAATTTTTTTCCATTTCCATTTCTGTTTCTTTGTCCTCTCTTATTTCCTTGAGCAGTGGTTTGTAGTTCTCCTTGAAGAGGTCCTTTACGTCCCTTGTAAGTTGTATTCCTAGGTATTTTATTCTATGCAGCAATTGTGAATTAGAGTTCATTCATGATTTGACCCTGTTTGTCTGTTATTGGTGTATAGAAATACTTGTGATTTTTGCACAATGATTTTGTATCCTGAGACTTTGCTGAAGTTGCTTATCTGCTTAAGGAGTTTTGGGACTGAGATGATGGGGTTTTCTAAATATACAATCATGTCATCTGCAAACGGAGACAATTTGACGTCCTCTCTTCCTATTTGAATACCCTTTATTTCTTTCTCTTCCCTGATTGCCCTGACCAGAACTTCCGATACTATGTTGAATAGGAGTGGTGAGAGAGGACATCCTTGCCTTGTGCTGGTTTTCAAAGTGAATGCTTCCAGCTTTTGCCCATTCAGTATGATACTAGCTATGGGTCTGATATAAATAGCTCTTATTATTTTGAGATATGTTCCATCAATACCTAGCTTATTGAACATGTTTATTTGTTTGTTTGTTTTGAGATGAAGTCTCGCTCTGTCACCCAGGCTGGCGTGCAGTGGCACAATCTCAGCTCACTGTAACCTCCACCTCCCAGGTTCAAGCAATTCTTCTGCCTCAGCCTCCTGAGTAGCTGGAACTACAGGCGCACACCACCACGCTAGGCTAATTTTTGTATTTTTAGTAGAGACGGGGTTTCACCGTGTTAGCCAGGATGGTCTTAATCTCCAGACTTCGTGATCCACCCACGTTGGCCTCCCAAAGTGCTGGGATTACGGGCATCATCCACCATATTGAGTGTTTTTAGCATGAAGGGGTGTTGAATTTTATTGAAGGCCTTTTCCACATCTATTGAGATAATCATGTGGTTTTTGTCATTGGTTCTGTTTGTGTATTGATTACGTTTATTGATTTGTGTATGTTGAGCCAGCCTTGCATCCCAGGGATAAAACTGACTTGATTGTGGTGGATAAGCTTTTTGATGTGCTGCTGGATTTGGTTTGACAGTATTTTATTGAGGATTTTCACATTGATGATCATCAAGGATATTGACCTGAAATTTTCTTTTTTTGATGTGTCTCTGCCAGGTTTTGGTATCAGGATGATGCTGGCCTCATAAAATGAGTTAGGGATGATTCCCTCTTTTTCTATTGTTTGGAATAGTTTCAGAAGGAATCGGATCATCTCCTCTTTGTATCTCTGGTAGAATTCAGCTGTGAATCCACCTGGTCCTGGGCTTCTTTGGTTGGTAGGCTATTATGCTGCCTCAATTTCAGAACTTGTTATTGGTCTATTCAGGGATTCAACTTCTTCCTGGTTTAGTCTTGGGAGGGTGTATGTGTCCAGGAATTTATCCATTTCTTCTAGATTTTCTAGTTTATTTGCATAAAGGTGCTTTTAGTATTCTCTGATGGTAGTTTGTATTTCTGTGGTACCAGTGGTGATATCCCCCTCATCATTTTTATTGTGTCTATTTGATTCTTCTCTCTTTTCTTCTTTATTACTCTGGCTGGTGGTCTTTTTTTTTTTTTTTTAATCTTTTCAAAAAATCAGCTCCTGGATTGATTGATTTTTTGAAGGCTTTTTCATGTCTCTATCTCCTTCAGTTCTGCTCTGATCTTAGTTATTTCTTGTCTTCTGCTAGCTTTTGAATGTGTTTGCTCTTACTTCTCTAGTTCTTTTAATTGTGATGTTAGGGTGTTGATTTTAGATCTTTCCTGCTTTCTGATGTGGGCATTTTGTGCTATAAATTTCCCTCTAAACACTGCTTTAGCTGTGTCTCAGAGATTCTGGTATGTTGTCTCTTTGTTCTCAATGGTTTTAAAGAACTTATTTATTTCTGCCTTAATTTCGTTATTTACCCAGTAGTCATTCAGGAGCAGGTTGTTCAGTTTCCATGTAGCTGTGTGGTTTTGAATGACTTTCTTTATCCTGAGTTCTAATTTGATTGCACTGTGGTGTGAGAGACTGTTATGATTTCTGATCTTTTGCAATTGCTGAGAAGTGTTTTGTTTCCAATTATGTGGTCAATTTTAGAATAAGTGCTATGTGATGTTGAGAAGAATGTATATTCTACTGATTTGGGTTGGAGAGTTCTGTAGATGTTTATTAGGTCTGCTTGGTCTAGAGCTGAGTTCAAATCCTGAATATGCTTGTTAATTTTCTGTCTCATTGATCTGTCTAATATTGACAGTGGGTCGTTAAAGTCTCCCACTATTATCATGTGGGAGACTAAGGCTCTTTGTAGGTCTCTAAGGACTTGCTTTATGAATCTGGGTGCTCCTATATTGGGTGCATTTATATTTAGGATAGTTAGCTCTTCTTGTTGCATTGATCTCTTTACCATTATGTAATGCCCTTCTTTGTCTTTTTTGATCTTTGTTGGTTTAAAGTCTGTTTTATCGGAGACTAGGATTACAACCCCTGCTTTTTTTTTTTTTTTTTTCCTGCTTGGAAAATATTCCTCCATGCCTTTATTTTGAGCCTACATGTGTCTCTACACATGAGATGAGTCTCCTGAATAAAGCACACCAATGGCTCTTGACTCTTTATCCAATTTGCCAGTCTGTGTCTTTTAAATTGGGCATTTAGCCCATTTACATTTAAGGTTAATATTGTTATGTGTGAATTTGATCCTGTCATCATGATGCTAGCTGGTTATTTTGCACATTAGTTGATGCAGTTTCTTCATAGTGTCATTGGTGTTTATATTATGGTATGTTTTTGCAGTGACTGGTACTGGTTTTTCCTTTCCATATTTAGTGCTTTCTTCAGGAGCTCTTGTAAGGCAGGCCTGGTGGTGACAAAATCCCTCAGCATTTGCTTGTCTGTAAAGGATTCTATTTTTCTCCTTTGCTTATAAAGCTTAGTTTGGCTGGATATGAAATTCTGGGTTGGAAATTCTTCTTTATAAGAATGTTGAATATTGGCCCCCACTCTGTTCTGGCTTGTAAGGTTTCTGCAGAGAGATCCACTGTTAGTCTGATGGGCTTCCCGTTGTAGGTGACCTGACCTTTCTCTCTGGCTGCCCTTAACATTTTTTCCTTCATTTCAACCTTGGAGAATCTGATAATTATATGTCTTGGGATTGCTCTTCTTGAGAAGTATCTTAATCATGTTCTCTGTATTTCCTGAATTGGAATAATGGCCCATCTTACTAGGTTGGAGAAGTCCTCCTGGATGATATTCTGAAATGTGTTTTCCAACTTGGTTCCATTCTGTCTGTCACTTTCAGGTATACCAATCAATCGTAGGTTTGGTCTTTTCACATAGTCCCATATTTCTTGGAGGCTTTGTTCATTCTTTTTCATTCTTTTTTCTCTAATCTTGTCTTCATGCTTTATTTCATTAAGTTGATCTTCAATCTCTGATATCCTTTCTTCTGCTTGATCGATTCGGCTATTGATACTTGTAGGCTTCACAAAGTTCTCATGCTGTGTTTTTCAGCTCCATCAGGTCATTTATGTTCTTCTCTAAACTGGTTATTCTAGTTAGCAGTTCCTGTAACCTTTTATTAAGATTCTTAGCTTGCTTGCATTGGGTTAGAACATACTCCTTTAGATCAGAGGAGTTTGTTATTATCCACCTTCTGAAGCCTACTTCTGTCAATTCATCAAACTCATTCTCTGTCCAGTTTTGTGCCCTTGCTGGAGAGGAGTTGTGATCATTTGGAGGAGAAGTGGCATTCTGGTTTTGGAATTTTCAGCATTTTGGGGGCTGGTTTTTCCTCATCTTCATGGATTTATCCACCTTTGATCTTTGATGCTGATGACTTTTGGATGGGGATTTGGGGTGGGCGTCCTTTTTGTTGAAGTTGATGTTATTGCTTTCTGTTTGTTAGTTTTCCTTCTAATAGTCAGGCCCTCTTCTGCAGGTTGGCTGGAGTTTGTTGGAAGTCCATTCCAGATCTGTTTGCCAGAGTGTCACCAGTGGAGGCTGCAGAACAGCAAAGATTGCTGCCTGATCCTTCCTCTGGAAGCTTCATTCCAGAGGGGCACCTGCCTGATGCCAGCCAGAGTGCTCCTGTATGAGGTGGCTGTTGACCCCTGCTGGGAGGTGTCTCCAAGTCAGGAGGCATGGGTGTCAGAGATGCACTTGAGGAGGCAGCCTGTCCTTTATCAGAGCTTGAGTGCTGTGGGAGATCCGCTGCTCTCTTCAGAGACGGCAGGCAGGAATGTTTAAGTCTGCTGAAGCCGCACCCACAGCTGCCTTCCCCCCAGGTGCTCTGTCCCAGGGAGATGCAAGTTTTATCTATAAGCCCCTGACTGGGGCTGCTGCCTTTCTTTCAGAGATGCCCTGCCCACTGAAGAGGAATCTAGAAAGGCCAATCCGAACTTCACGGTGGCTTCCTTAATACTGTGAGGGGAAAACCGCCTACTAAAGCTTCAGTAATGGTGGGTGCCCCTCCCCCCACCAAGCTTGATTGTCCCAGGTTGATTCCAGACTGATGTGCTGGCAGTGAGAATTTCAAGCCAGTGGTTCTTAGCTTGCTGGGCCCCATGGGAGTGGGACCCGCTGAGCGAAACCACTTGGTTCCCTGGCTTCAGCCCCCTTTCCAGGGAAGTGAATGGTTCTGTCTCCCTGAGGTTCCAGGCAACACTGAGGTGTGAAAAATAATACTCCGGCAGCTAGCTCGATGTCTGCCCAAACAGCCACCTGGGTTTTGTGCTTGAAACCCAGGGCCCTGGTGGTGTAGGCACATGAGAGAATCTCCTGTTCTGTGGGTTGCAAAAACCATGGGAAAAGCATGGTACCTGGGCCAGATAGCACAGTTACTCATAGTTTCCCTTGGTTAGGGGAGGGAGGTCCCCTGCCCCTTGCCAATTCCCAGGTGAGGCGATGCCTCACCCTGCTTCTGTTCACCCTCCATAGGCTGCATCCACTGTCTAACCAGTCCCAATGAGATGAACTGGGTATCTCAGTTGGAAATGCAGAAATCACCACCTTCTACATTGGTCTTGCTGAGAGCTGCAGGCTGGAGCTGTTCCTATTCGGTCATCTTATCAGATCCCTTTGTCATGACTTTTGCTGAGAAAAATGTAAAACTTAATTGGCCTTTTGGAAAGCTTAAATTCTTTCTCTTCACTTTGAGATGTAAACTTGCTACCTTGTTCTCTAAAACTCAGTTAAGGCTTCAGCCTTGTGAAACAGATAAACTTTAACTTCTTCCATTTACAAAGGCACAAATTGTCCTTTTAAACTAGTGAGTTTCATCTACTTCATGGAAAAGTTTTAAAATAAAAGCTATAGGCTGGGCGCAGTGGCTCACGTCTGTAATACCATCACTTTGGGAGGCCAAGGTGGGTGGATCACGAGGTCAGGAGATCAAGACCATCCTGGCTAATATGGTGAAACCCATCTCTACTAAAAATACAAAAAAAAGCCGGGCGCAGTGACAGACGCCTGTAGTCCCAGCTACTCGGGAGGCTGAGGCAGGAGAATGGCGTGAACCCAGGAGGTGGAGCTTGCAGTGAGCCGAGATCATGCCACTGCACTCCAGCCTGGGCGACAGAGTGAGACTTTGTCTCAAAAAAAGAAAAAATAAATAAAAATAAAATAATTTTTTAAAATGCTATAAAAGGTTTTGTCTCTACTTTTATGTATACCTGTATACCTATCTGTTTGTATATTATCTACATGGTACCAAGTTGACTTATAAATAACTGAGCACTCATGAATTAATAAGCCCAAATATTTTTCAGGTTCATGGGACTTTAGTAATCTTCAGTAAATAAAACTAGTTTTAAAGTTGTTGGTAAATTTTCTTTTGTGCTCGTATCTCTAGGAAAAACATTGTTGGTAAAGTAAAAATGTCTTCAGAATTGTCAGTATTAAATATAATTCAGACATTTTGCTTGGGTCTGCTGGTCAGACAGGTTTAGGCTTATCTCTACTAAATGTTTTAAGTCATAAAACTGTTCCTTCTGTGATATTCTTTGATACTTGCTCAATTTGTGTGTGAGCATATGTCTTAGAGCCATTAAATTCTGGAATCTAGACAGGTGGCCATGTTAAGGCCTGGGAATATATGTATGATGACAGCACTTCGGCCAATAGCTGCAGGGAAGTACCAAACAAGTATATTCTCCCTGGCTCAGCTGTATCTCCTGGACATGCTAGGAAGGGTTAGTTTCACCTGACATTATCTTCACAAATCTATCTTTTGTCCTGGACTCTGCATCTGGTACATAACAATGAAAATTGCTTAAATTGCTTACTCGGGATCAGCACAGTGGCTTACAGCTGTAATCCTGGCACTTTGGGAGGCCAAGACAATAGGATCACTTGCTGGCCTGAGCCCCTAGGGAGAGGGGTGGCTATAGTCTCCACAGACCAAAAGATGTAGACTTTCCTGCTGCTAGTTCTGAGGAATCCAGGCAGAACAAATGAGTGGGCTTCCCCCCCGAGAAGCACACCCCCTCCACCAAGGGACAGTCAAAATGCTTCGTTTAATGGGTCCTGTTCCCTGTGCCACCCAACTGGGTGAGACCCTGCAAGAGGGGTTGTCAGACACCCTATACAGGAGTGTTCCTACTGGTATCAGTTCGGTGCCCCTTGAGGTCAGAGATCCTAGAGGAAGGAGCAGGCACCCATTTTGTGCTCTCCAGCCTCCTCAAGTGACATCTCGCCCTCTGTGGGCTGCACCCACTGTCTAACCAGTCCCAATAAGATGAACCAGTTACCTCAGTTGGAAAGGCAGAAATCACTCACCTTCTGCATTGGTCTCACTGTAAGCTGCAGTGAACCAGGTGAATAGGGCCTGAAGTGAACCCCCAGCAAACTGCAGCAGCCCTACAGAACAAGGACCTGACCATTGCAAGAAAAACAAATAGAAAGCAACAACAACAGCATCAACAACAAAAAGAAAACTCCCCACAAAAACCCCATCCAAGGGTCAGCAGCCTCAAAGATTGATACTAGAAAAATTCATGAAGATGAGAAAGAATCAATGAAAAAATGCTGAAAACCAAAAAGGCCAGAGTGGCTCTTCTCTTCCAGATGATTGCAGTGCCTCTCCAGTAAGGGCACAGAACTGGACAGAGGATGAGATGGACAAATTGACACAAGTAGGCTTCAGAAGGTGGCTAATAACAAACTCTGCTGAGCTAAAAGAGCATGTTCTAACCCAATGCAAAGAAGGTAAGAACATGACAAAAAAAATACAGGAGCTGGTAACTAGAATAACCAATTCAGACAGAAACATAAATGACCTGATGGAGCTCACAGCACGAGAAGTTTGTGAAGCATACACAAGTATCAACAGCCAAATCAACCTAGCAGAAGAAAGGATATCAAAGTTTGAAGACCCTCTTGCTGAAATAAGGCATGCACACAAGATTAGAGAAAAAGAATGAAAAGGAATGAACAAAACCTCCGAGAAACATGGGACTATGTAAAAAGATCAAACCTACGATTGATTGGAGTTTCTGAAAAAGATAGGGAGAATGGAACCAAGCTGGAAAATACACTTCAGGATATCATCCAGGAGAACTTCCCCAACCTAGCAAGACAGGCCAACATCCAAATTCAGGAAATACAGAGAACACCACTAAGATACCTGACGAGAAGATCAACCCCAAGACACAAAATCATCAGATTCTCCAAGGTAGAAATGAAGGAAAAAATGTTAAAGGCAGTCAGAGAGAAAGGCAAGGTTATCTACAGAGGGAAGCCCATCACACTAACAGCAGACCTCATTCAGGAGGAAGTTGTTCAATTTCCATGTAGTTGTGTGGTTTTGAGTGAGTTTTTAAATCTTGAATTCTAATTTGATTGCAATGTGGTCTGAGAAACTATTATTATTTCAGTTATTTTGCATTTGCTAAAGAGTGTTTTACTTCCAATTATGTGGCTGATTTTAGAATAAGTGCCCTGTAACACTAAGAAGAATGTATATTCTGTTGATTTGGGGTAGAGAGTTCTGTAGATGTCTCTCAGCTCCACTTGATCCAGAGCTGAGTTCAAGTCCTGAATATCCCTGATTAACATCGATGTGAAAGTGCTCAATAAAATATTGGCAAGCCAGATCCACCAGCACATCAAAAAGGTTATCCACCATGATCAAATTGGCTTCATCTCTGGGACGCAAGGCTGGTTCAACATACATAAATCAATAAACATAATCCATCACATAAACAGAACCAATGACAAAAAGCACATGATCATCTCAATAGATGCAGAAAAGGCCTTGGATAAAATTCATCTTTTTCATGTTAAAAACTCTCAATAAACTAGGCATTGATGGAACATATCTCAAAATAACAAGAGCTATTTATGACAAACTCACAGCCAATAACATATTAAATGGTCAAAAGGTGGAAGCATTCACTTTGAAAACTGGCACAAAACAAGGATGCCCTCTCTCACCACTCCTATTCAACGTAGTATTGAAAGTTCTGGCCAGAGCAATCAGGCAAGAGAAAGAAATAAATGGCATTCATATAAAAAGAGAGGAAGTCAAATTGTCTCTGTTTGCAGATGACGTGATTGTATATTTAGAAGACCCCATCATCTCAGCCCCAAAACTCCTTAAGCTGATAAGCAACTTCAGCAAAGTCTCAGGATAAAAAATCAATGTGCAAAAATCACAAGCATTCCTATACACCAGTAATAAACAGAGAGCGAAATAATGAATGAACTTCCATTCACAATTGCTAAAAACAGAGTAAAATACATAGGAATACAGCTGACAAGGGATGTGAAGGATGTCTTCAAGGAGAATTATAAACCACTGCTCAAGGAAATAAGAGAGGACACAAAGAAATGAAAAAATTCCATCCTCATAGAAAAAAAGAATCAATATCATGAAAATGGCCATACTGCCTAAAGTAATTTATAGATTCAATGCTATTCCCATCAAACTACCACTGACATTCTTCACATAATTAGAAAAAACTACTTTAAATTTAATATAGAACCATAAAAGAGCCCATATAACCAAGACAATCCTAAGCAAAAAGAACAAAGCTGGAGGTATCATGCCTACCTAACTTCAAACTATATACTACAAGGCTACAGTAACCAAAACAATATGGTACTGGTAGCAAAACAGACATAGAGACCAATGGAACAGAACAGAGACCTCAGAAATAACACCACACATCTACAACCATCTGATCTTTGACAAACCTGACAAAAACAAGCAATGGGGGAAATGATTCCCTATTCCATAAATGGTGCTGGGAAAACTGGCTAGCCATATGCAGAAAACTGAACTGGACCCCTTCCTTACACCTTATACAAAAATTAACTCAAGATGGATTAAAGACTTAAGTGTAAAACCCAAAACCATAAAAACCCTAGAAGAAAACCTAGGCAATACCATTCAGGACATGGGCATGAGCAAAGACTTCATGACGAAACTCCAAAAGCAATTGCAACAAAAGCCAAAATTGACAAATGGGATCTAATTAAACTAAAGAGCTTCTGCACAGCAAAAGAAACTATCATCAGTGTGAACAGGCAACGTACAGAATGGGAGAAATGTTTGCAATCTACCCATCTGACAAAGGTCTAATATCCAGAATCTACAAGGAACTTAAACAAATTTACAAGGAAACAACAACCCCATCAAAAAGTGGGTGAAGGATATGAACAGACACTTCTCAAAATAAGACATTTATGTGGCCAACAAACATAAGGAAAAAAGTTCAACATCACTAACCATTAGAGAAATGCAAATCAAAACTACAATGAAATAGCATTTCATGCCAGTCAAAATGGCGATTATTAAAAAGTCAAGAAACAACAGAAGCTGGTGAGGCTGTGGAGAAATAGGAACACTTTTACACTGTTGGTGGGAATGTAAATTAGTTCAACCACTGTGGAAGACAGTGTGGTGACTCTTCAAATATCTAGAACCAGAAATACTTATTGACCCAGCAATCCCATTACTGGGTATATACCCAAAGGAATATAAATCATTCTACTATAAAGACACATTCACACGTCTGTTTATTGCAACACTATTCACAATAGCAAAGACATGGAACCAACCCAAATGCCCATCAATGATAGACTGGATAAGAAAATGTGGCACATATACACCATGGAGTACTATGCAGCCGTGAAAAGAAATGAGATCGTGTCCTTTATGCAGGGACACGGATGAAACTGGAAGCCATCATCCTCAGCAAACTAACACAGGAACAGAAAAACAAATACTGCGTGTTCTCACTCATAAGTGGGAGTTGAACAATGAGAACACATAGACACAGGGAGGGAAGCATTACACATGGGGGCTTGTCAGGGGGTGGAGGCAAGGGGAGGGATAGCATTTGGACAAATAGCTAATGCATGCAGGCCTAAAACGTAAATGACGAGTTGACAGGTGCCACAAACCACCATGACACACATATATCTATGTAACAAACCTACATGTTCTGCACTTGTATCCCGGAATTTAAAGTAAAATTTTTTAAAAAATGGTTGCTTTAAAGTGAAAGGCTTAAAAAGAATAATAAACTGAATGGATACAGAAATTTGGGAAAAGAGAATAGGAAAAATTGTAAAAGGTTATAAAAAGTTTGTGGTTTTAAAAAGTTCATGGTCAAAGCTAATGCGAATAGATGGATCTGTTTATAAGGTATTATTAAAATTATGTTTAATATTAACAATACACTGATACAAAGTAGAATTTCATTGTCTTGCTTGAACAATATAGTATTAATAAGAGATATAAGACTGGTGTTCATCTTTTGAATAAACTGTTAAAAATTTAAAAAGGAGAGAGAGAGACAGATTCTTGTTTTGAATCTCCTCTCTTTCAAAGAGTAAAGGTTTATGCTTTTTGAAATATTTCAATTATCACTTTGGCTAAATAAATGATTATTATGACTTGTGATCTTATTTTTGATATCAAAGGTTTTAAGACTTTGATATTTGGCATACTTCCCAAAATCAAATTTCAAATTCTAAAATTAAGTATTTTCTATAAGGAATGTCTGATAGGTCAAGAGAAACATATTAGGCTTATTTGGCATGTTAAAATCACACAGGAAGCATTGTCAAATAAGAAATGGCATTTAACTTTCATTGACTAGAAGATGTGGGAAAAGGCAAAAAAAAAAAAAAAAAACCCAAAACTTTCAGTCACATCTGTATAAATGTTATTAACATGTGTTCCAAAATCGTATATTCCTAAATTCTGACGTGTCTTTGTTATCAGTCATAATTATGATTATGGCAAATTTTGTAGGCCACAGAAGTAACCAAATTTTCTTGTTAACTGTGTGTTTAACCATGGCTACTCTAAGCCTTTTGTCATCCCCAGACAATTATTGTCTTTCTTTACTTCTCAAAAAGTGATTTACAATTCGCTACAGTCTAAAATTTTATTTTTCTTCAAGGAAATTCATGGAAAGGACACTGCCAAGTACTCTTGAATGCAGGTCTCCAATAACTTTGGAAATCACACCACTGGACTAACTAAAAACTTCCAGAACTCTTAAGAAAAAAAAAAAAAAACTGATGATTTCATGAAGATTACAAACCCAACATCAAGCAGAACAAGAATTAATAACATAGGCCTAATCTGATAGAGGACTACAGTGATCTTTTGTGACATTTTGTTTGAAACAATTCTGATTCTTTTTTTGTTTTGTTTTCCAGAGTCAAGAAAAACTTCATTTTTATTTTGAGCCATTTATGGTTACAGTGATTGGGAAAAGTGTACTTTTGTGAGAAAACTTAAATTCCAGGTATGTGGACAGGGATGAAGTGGGGGAGGTTCCCGCCTGCCGACCCGAGCGGGGAGGACTGACGGACTCATCGCTGCGGAACTGGCACTCAAATCCTTTGTTTGGGATGAGACAAGTTGTGAAACAAAACCCCATGCCTAAGTGACCCCATTTAGAGACTCCGCGGCGCGCACTGGGGACCTCACACGGTGCGCACCTCTTTGAAGCCTCTGGAAGCTGGGGCGCAAGGTCGGAAGGGGTTCGCAAACGCACTTCCGCCGGCGGCCAGGCAGGGCGCAGAGGAGCTAGTTAGAGCTGGGCTGCAGCGGCCACTCGGCCCAGGTAGTAGGACTGGCGGGGAGAGAGCCGGACGCCGCCGCCGGAGTCTCCCGGCTCAGCCAGGTGCAGGCGAGAGGAGCCCCGTGTTTGCTCATCCCCGCGCTGGAAGCGCCGTCCGGAGACACTGCACGGGGCGGACTGGTGGGCGTCCCGGCACTGGCACCGCCGGGTTGCCCTAGCTAACCGGAGCCCAGCTCCCCACGCGGCCCACACGTTTCCCCAGACGTTGCGAAGTCCGACTCTGGTTCACAGACGCCGACCTGGTCGGTCTGTGCGGACCACCCTTTTCTCCAACGTGACCGCGGATTACTGGAATTTTTTTGGGATCTGTCAGGCCCTGATGGCTTAAGGAACATAGCCAGATCTTGTTGAGTCCGAGGCTCGTTATGGTTGTCCACTGATGATCTGCCATTTCGTTTATGTTACAGAGTAAACAGGGAAGGTGTTTGCAGTCTCGTTGGTTAACATGTATTTTGCCTTATTCTTTCAAAGATCTAAACTAGTGGAAGGCAACCTGTAGAACCCGCTTCCATGTCCTTTATCTTGAATGATTCCTGAAACAGCCTTTCTCCAAACCTGCTCCAGAAGCCCCTGAATTAATCCTTAGAGCCCAGGAAGTGAAGATATCTTTCAAAGATGCCGATTGGGTAACAGAAGTTAAGCACAGAGAAGGCAGTAGAGGGCCTTATTGCGTGGTCCTAAGTTGTGTGCCAAAAAACAGAGAAGTGTCCCTGAGCACCAGGTGTGGACTCCCCTGCCAGCCCCTGGATGACCAGGTCAGCGATAACTGCAGTCCTTTACTGAGGTCTTACTAAGTGCTAGGCACTGAGTCTAATGCTTTCCAGGCACTGCATCTAATGCTTTTTGTAATTTTTCTAAAACAACCCTATATTATCAGGTCTGTGGTTTAATCACATTGTATCAATACTATTTTTTGGCCTTGCAATTGTGCTATGGTTATGTAAGATGTTAATATAATAGGAAGCTGGGTGAAGGATATAGGGACTATTCTATACCTTTTTGGAAATTTTCTCTAAGTTTAAAATTAGTTCAAAATAAAAAGTTACAAACAAAATTAGAAGTTTGTTTTTAACAGTGGAAGGGGAATAGAAATTTAGAGAGATTAGGCCACTACACATAAGAGAATGTGACAAGATTCGAGCCCAGGACTTTTGGAATCCTCAGCCCATGCCCTTAACCACTGCCCACCATGTTAATCCTGGGTAACAGATAGGCCCTGCCTAAATCAGTTATTACTTGGAAAATTGGAAATGCCTATACCCACACAGCCTCCTAACTACGTTGGCATAATTTTACTATTCAACTGTCTTTACTAATGTGATACTACTATTGTACTGTCTTTATCAACATGACTTTAGTATTCCAGGACATTATTGCTGTAGGAGATAAAAATTGCAAATATTTTTGTTTCAAGAACTTCACCCTCAAAAAATCTATTTAAATGAACATCACATTCTTCAACTTTAAATAATTAGCATCCAGACTTTTTGAAACCCTCACCTCAAAACCTTCATCTTAATGAATGTGTCCATCAACCTTAAATTATTGTATCACCATCCTTGCCCAGTCCTAATTCTGCTTTGAAAGATCAGCATTAAACCTTTCAAATCTTGTAAATATCCTGACTTTGCCTTCCTCCCTCAGAGATGCTACCAGGACTCTGTCAAGGTAGTGCTTTTTATCACCCACAAGAATAAACTTCATTTTGCCTTGCCAACATTGTTTTGTTGTTACTTTTGGGAAACAAGCATCCAAAAATTTTCTCAGGACTGTGAAAACTGCTGTTTCTTGACAAACATTCCTTCTATTTGAGAAAAGGTTTGAACTGCTTTACACTTTTATTTTTTGAACTATAGTTTCTGTTACCTTAGGAGTGTGTCTTAACATAACACTTACAGCAGCAATCCTCTTAGCCCATTGGAGCTAGAATGCCCACTGTGTCCCTTTCATGGGCTCCTGAAGAGACAAAGCAGCTCTTTGAAGTAAACAACAAAGAAAGCCTTGCCATGGAGCAGGGATCCAGCCCAAAAAGGAGTAGCCCAAACAAACAGGAGTTATTCTGCCAGCACTTCTGACAGTTCTGATACAAGGAGACTCCTGGGCCCTGTGAGGCCTTGAGCCAGCTCTGGATGCTCTGCTGTGAGTGGTTAAGGCCTGAGATGCACACCAAGGAGCAGATGTTAGACTTGGTGCTTGAGCAGTTCCTGGCCATTCTGCCCGTGGAGCTCCTGGCCTGGATGCATGAGCATCATCCAAAGAATGGAGAGGAGGCAGTGGCTTTGCTGGAGGTAAGAAAGGGTCCTATACACTTGGGTAGAACAGCCTGGAGAGGGTATCCAAGCTGGTCCTTTGTGGGATCTCTGGGGATCATGTACACTGTCGCCCCTTCAGATGCCCAAGTGAGCCAGCTAGTCCTCAGGTTTCAGCCCAGGTCCATGTGCAGGAAGTGCTTTCTTTTTTTCTTTTTCTTTTCTTTTCTTTTTTTTTTTTTTTGAGACAGAGTCTCACTTTGTCGCCCAGCCTGGAATGCGGTGGCACGATCTTGGCTCACTGCAACCTCCGCCTCCCAGGTTCAAGCAATTCTCCTGCCTCAGCCTCCCAAGTAGCTGGGACTACAGGCACATGCCACCATGCCCAGCTAATTTTTTTGTACTTTCAGTAGAGACGAGGTTTCGCCATGTTGGTCAGTCTGGTCTTGAACCCCTGACCTCAAATGATCCACCTGCCTCGGCCTCCCACAGTGCTGGGATTACAGGCGTGAGCCACTGCACCTGGTCAGGAAGTGCTTTCTGAGACTTCAGTGCCTCTCAATCCTTCCGTGGAGACTCAACTTAAAAGTGACTCTCAGGACTCTCAACAGCAAAAGGATTGTGGTTAGTGTTGACACTTGGGTCATATGGCTCCCCTGGAGACCTTAGAATCATCCATCATTTGGCAAATATATATTTACTTTTTATGTGCTAGGCACTGTGCAAGGCTCTAGGAATAGTGAACAAAGCAGACATGATCTTTGCTTTCATGGAGACAGTCTTGTGACAGAGGTACTAAACACACAAATAAATACACTGTGACAGATTGTATATGGGGAGAGAGGGTAGTCAGGGAACGCCTCTTTGAGGAAGTAATATGGGAGCTGAATCTTAAAGGTGGTGTAGAAATTAGCTAAGTGAATAATAGAAAGGAAAGCATTCCAGACCAAAAGAGCATGTGCAAAAACTGGAGTGGGAAAGAAATTGGTGGGTTTGAGGAATTGAAAGAAAACCAGTGTGACTGCAGCATGGAGGCAGAGCCCCAGAGAAGAGGTGGTCAGGGACCAGGACATGAGAGCTTCGTGGCTCCTGTTAAGAAGAAAGAAAATGTCAGCTACTCAGCAGGCTGAGGAAGGAAGATCGCTTGAGTCCAAGTGTCTGAGACCAACCTGGGCAACACAGCGAGACTCCAGTCCCCCCACCAAAACTTCACTAAATATTTAGCTTTCACAGTGTGTAAAACCTAGCTCTGGTTTCTATGAGGGTCCCTGCCCTAAAGGAGTTGGGTACCAATAAAAAGATTGCCTCATTTGAGGCAGTGAATGATTGCCAAATAAGAGATAACAGTTCTGAGAAGAGAGAAATCTGTCTTTTCAGGCCCTGATGGTAATGTTAGTGGAATGATTGGAATTTGAACTGGATCATAAAGAACTGGTAACATTTCACTGGGCAGACAGTATCAGGAACGATGTTCCTCATACTTACCCCTCTTCTAGCTCTCTGTCCCTCTATTATCTTCTTCCGTCACATTAAGACTTACAGTCATTCATCCCTTTTTTCCTCTCAATGTTTCTTTCTTTCCCTGTCCCATCAGACCCATGGTACATTTCAGATTTTTGCATCGGACCCATGGTACATTTTAGTTTTTTGCAAATATGGCCAACATTTTTCCACCCCACTGCCACATACTCACATGTACACACACACCTCCACCTTGTTGAGCTAGTCTTGTAAAATACCACCTCTGACCAAACCTTCTCCATTGTTCTGCCAACCCAATTCATAGCTATTCTTCAAGATTCAACTCAGTTGTCACCTCCTTTAGGAAGCCTTTCTTGATACCCCCCACATGTTTGAGTTATATGATGCATCTTATGCATACTTCTGTCATAGCATTAGCATACTGTATTAACTGCTTCACTTGTCTGAAGTTCTTGTGTATCCCCTGCAACTGATATGTAGAAAATGCTCAGTAAAGGTGAATGATGAAGTCTAAGCAGAGGAATACTGTGGAAAAGTACAAACAATGATAAGAGAATGTGAGTGTATCAGTTTGGCTGAGACAGAGTAGCCAATAGAGGAATAATGCTAACTAGGTGGTCTGGAACAAAATTGTAGACAGCCTATTTTTCTTTTCTTCTTGAGATGGGGGTTAATTTGAGCAGTTGGTTTGGCTCTGTGTCCCCACCCAAATCTCATCTCGAATTGTAATCCCATGTGTCCAGGGAGAAACCTGGTGGTAGATGACTGGATGATGGCGGCAGTTTCCCCCATGCTGTTCTCGTGATAGTGAGGGAGTTCTCATGAGATCTGATGGTTTTAAAAGTGGCAGTTTTCCCTGTGCACTTTCTCTTTCCTGCCACCTTGTGAAGAAGGTACTTGCTTCTCCTGAACCTTCCACAATGCTTCTCCTTAACCTTCCGCCATGATTGTAAGTTTCCTGAGGCCTTCCCAGGCAGGCAGAACTGAGTCAATTAAGCCTCTTTTGTTTATAAATTACCCAGTCTCAATCTTTATAGCAGTGTGAAAACCAACTATACAAGCAGGAACTAATATGTGCCCTATAAACTAGATATAAGCTGTATTGCAGAGGGAGGAGAAAAAGGACCACTTTAAAGACTGTTGCTATAGTTGCAACTCAACATTATGAGTGCGCAGCTTCAGGTGGTGGATGGAGAGGGAGCGAGAGATTTAGCTAGATCACTTGTCCTAAAGCTCCAGAGCGTACTGGAAAGAGGACAGAATGGCTCTTTCTGACACCTCTCCTTGCTTCAGTAAGGATCCAGGTATCAGGGTTGGAATCTTCCTATGTCTGACGGATGGAAATGATGCTCACTTTCCCAATGGAAATGAAGAACATCATTTTTGGAACTAGTGTCATCTAAAAAATATGAGCTATGTTTTCTTCATTGTGGTCTTCCTCATTATACCTAGGGAGGACTTTTAATGACTGTAGGATACATCTTACCTATAGGGGTATGTTTGTTCATTCTGGTATCATTGTGAAATGCATGTTTTCCAAATTTTCTAGTAAGAGATTAGA
Organism: Papio anubis; assembly: GCF_008728515.1. Classification (NCBI taxonomy): domain Eukaryota; kingdom Metazoa; phylum Chordata; class Mammalia; order Primates; family Cercopithecidae; genus Papio; species Papio anubis. The sequence continues at coordinate 27,848,950 of NC_044981.1, forward strand.
AAATAAGGTGTTCTACATGCTAGGGTTTCCCTAAATAACTGAAGCTTGCCATTTGTTGGTCAAACTTTATTATTTAAGGGTCATCTTACTAAGATGTATAACATATTCTTGGAGTAGGGTGAACACAAATGATCCTTTTCATGAAGATTTAAATTAATTACAATTAATTTAATTAATAATAAAACTATTGTTCATAATTTAGAAATTTTTATAAATTATGGACATGAGTGCTCACTCTGGCCTGCAAATCACTGCTGCCCTTAGAGGCTCTAGGTAGGTAGGTCTATCAGATTTATCCTAAAATGGTATTAGACTGCCATATTAATAGATAGCAGATGTAGAATTTAAATATCCTGTCTCCAGAGCCCATGTTCTTAACTCTATAGTAGAGATGGAATGTAAAAATGTGAGAGAGGTGAAGAGTTAGGAAAATGAAACTGGAAAGGTAGGCAGGGCAGTCTCACATCAGAGTGATGTGATTGTGCATCTGGATGACTTTAAAAATTTATCAGTGGCTGGGCCTCACCCTCAGAAAGTGGATTTTCTCTGGACTACAGTGGGGCCCAGGCATGGGCTTGCTTTTTCTTCTTAATTCTCCAGGTGTAGCTAGGGTCAAGAATCCCAGTTCTAGGATCATGAAGGGCTTGTATGCTCAACAGATGAGTTCTTTAATAGTAAATTAAATTTTTTGATAATTTTTATCAATTTCCGAGGTCACCATTCTTGTATACTAACACCTTTCCTCTGGGTTCACTCTTGTTGAAGTCTATCCTTTAAAAATTATTTTAGTGAGGTTCTTTGGGTGGTAGACTGAGCTTTTGCATGTTTGAAAGTTCTCTTATTTTACCCTTCCTTTGAAATCATGTAGCTGGGATAAAATTCTAAACTGACATTTTTTTTCCCTTAGTATTTTGAAGATACTATTAATACTTTACTCTCTTCTAGCGTCTATTGTTTGCTAGCAAAAAGCTACTAGTAGTCTGCCTTTTAAAAAAAAAAAAAAGATTCCATTTTTTCTCTTTAGTAGCTTTTTAAATTTACTCTTAACTTTTATGCTCTGAGTTTCACTAAGTATGTCCAGTACGGTTTTATCTTTGTTCAGCTTGCTTGGCCTATAAATGCACACTTTTGCTCTAATACCCATGTTTTTCTTCAATCTGGGGAATTCTCAGCTATGAGTTCCTTAAATAAGCATCTTTTTTATTCCTTACATTATCGTCTGCTGGAGCTTCCAACATGTACTCATTAAAACCACTTACCAATCATCGATTCCACTTAACTGTTTTTTCACGTTTTATGTCTTTGTCTCTCTGTGGTACATCCTAGTGGATTCCTCTTCTACTATCTTCCAGTTTATTCTCCCTTTGACTGTCTTCAGCTTATCCATTCCACTGAAGATTTTATTTCAAAAACTATTACTTCTAAAATTTCTATTGAGTTTTCATAGCAATTATCCTTGTTCTGCTTATTTCGTTTCATAAATTTATGTTTATTTGCCATGGATGGTATGTTATTTATCTTTTTTCCCCATATCTTTAATCTATTAATTTCATCAGGCTGTTTGATGAAAGTAATTTCATCTGGATTGAATTCATCTTCCAGTTGGTGATTTTGTCACCATCTTTCTTAGCATTCAATTCATTCGTTTTGAAATTTCTATTTCTAGCCTCATTTGGAGTTCTGGTCTATTTACTTTCTCTTCTTCTTTGTTTACCAATTCTGTTGTACCTTTACCTGCACCTCCTCCTCCAGAACGAGGTTTTATACAGTGATATTTTAGGACTCCTGTTCCATGTGATATCACAAATATCATCAACGTAGTCACAGGCTTCCAGATGGCTTCACATGGTTCTTGGTCACAGGGTACTGTCTTGCTCTGTGCACGTTAAGGTACTTGTGTATGTGGGTGCCTGTCTGTTCCACCTAGCCTTTGGCACCATGCAGTGTGATGGTGCCAGTCCCTCGTCTCATGGAGCACTTGTAGTTCTCCAGGTTCCCCTGGTGACAAGACTTCAGTCATTTTTTAAGACCAGGAGCCCAGCAGGCCCAGAGCTTCAGCTATAGCCACCATTCTGTGTTTTTGCTTCCTTTCTGGTACACAGAAATGTTTATCTTGTTGGGTTTTTTTCCTTTTCCTTTTTTTTTTTTTTTTTTTAAGCACAGATGTGTTTACAGATTTTTAATTTTTATCTATTACTTTTTGTATTTGGAGGTGAAGTATGAATTCTGTGGGGAAAAGAAAGAGAGATCAGCCTGTTACTGTGTCTATATAGAAAGAAGTAGACGTAAGAGACTCCATTTTGTTCTGTATTTGAGATGCTGTTAATCTGTGACCCTACCCCCAACCTTGTCCTTGCAAGAGACATGTGCTGTCATTGTTATGCCCAGACTGTTTGTTCCCCAAAGAAGACCACCAGAGTCCAGAGTCAAAGCCAAGCGGCAAGGATCTTTACTACAAGTTCGAACTTGGTCCTTCCTTTACACAGTATACAAGAGGGCCCTGAACAATGCGAGCGTTTGCTTTTTATAGCCCGAAAGTTGCAGGGGAACAAAGAAATTCTTTTGGCTCCCGCGCTTTCAGTAACCTTGAACGGCTGTCTCCTTATCGGAGACTTTCCAGGTGGTGTTTATACTGGGCTCAGGGAGTTTGAGAGATATATGGTGGTGGGATGGGAGGATGGGATGTGTCTGTGCTAGGCTCAGGGAGTTTTGAGCCCGGGGCTGAGGAATGTGCCCAGCTCCTTTCATCATGACTCAAGGTTTAAAGGATTTTGGCCTGTGCAGGGTGTGCTTTGTTAAACAAGTGCCTGAAGGCAGCTTGCTGGTTAAAAGTCATCACCATTCTCTTAATCTCAAGTACCCAGGGACACATATACTGCCAAAGGTGGCAGGGACCTCTGCCTAGGAAAGCTAGGTATTGTCCACGGTTTCTCCCCATGTGATAGTCTGAAATATGGCCTCGTGGGAAGGGAAAGACCTGATCGTCCCCCAGCCTGACACCCGTGAAGGGTCTGTGCTGAGGAGGACTAGTACAAGAGGAAAGAAGGCCTCTTGGCGGTTGAGATAGAGAAAAGCATCTCTCTCCTGCCCGTCCCTGAGCAATGGAACATCTCAGTGTAAAACCTGATTGTATGTTGTGTTTACTGAGAAAGAAGAAAACCGCCTTAGGGCGAAATGTGGGACTTGCTAGCGCAATGCCGCTCTTTATGCACTAAAAAGGTTTATGAAGATGTTTGCATATGCTTATCAAGGCACAGCATTTTTCCTTAAACTTATGTCACAGAGATCTTTATTCATACGTCTTACTGCTGACCACCTCCCTACAATGATCCTATTATCCTGCCACTTCCCTTTTTCTAAGATAGTAATTATCAATAAATACTAAGGGAACTCAGAGACTGGGGCCCGTGTGGGTCCTCTGTATGCTGAGCGCTGGTCCCCTGGGACCACTTTTTCTTTCTCTATACTTGGTCTCTGTGTCTCATTTCTTTTCTCAAGTCTCTTGTTCCACCTAACGAGAAACGCCCACAGGTGTGGAGGGGCAGGCCACCCCTTCAAACTCACTGTGCCATCTTGACTGGAAATACACCATTTTCCTCAACCTCTTTTATTCAGTTACTAATTGAGTTTCTATGTTGTGCTTCTTTTTTATAATAATCCATATATTTTCGTCTGATGCTAATATGGATTTTAGTTACTATATCTGTAGTAGTATTTTGGATGCCATCTATGATAGTCACTTTTTTATCTGCTAATGGTTCTAAAAGACTATGTTCTTTTATAAATGTGTATCTGTGCAATTTGCTTTCAGATTCTGCACACAGATATATTTCAGGTAGCCCTATGGTTTGAACCTGTCCCCCAGAGTTCACATGCTGGAAACTCAATCCCCAGTGCAACAGTGTTGAGAGGTGAGATATTCAGGAGGTGACTAGGTTATGAGGGCTCTGCCCTCATGAAAAGATTAATGTCTTTATTGTGGGAGTGGGTTAGTTATCATGGGAGTAGGTTCCTAATAAAAGGATGAGTTTGGTGTGTTTTTTCCTCCAACACCTCTTTCCCCTTTTCTTTCTCTCTCTTCCCCTCCATCTTCTGACTAGGATGACACTGCAGGAAGGTCCTCACCAGATGTCACCATCTTGATCTTGGACCTTCGAGCCTCCAGAAGTCAGGAAATAAATTTCTGTTCTTTATAAATTACCTCGTCTATGTATTCTGTTATAGCAGCACAAAATGGACCAAGACAGGTAGCTGTAACATAAAGTTTTAAAGTACCCAAAGACTTTAAGATAACCTTAAATAGCCACTAACAGTGAGGGGTTTTTAAGCAGTGTGGCAAGCTGGTATGGTGAGATTATTGCAGGCTCTGGTGTAAAACGAGGCCCCCAGAGAAGGTTGATCTCACTCTTGGCAATGTGCTTTCTCAGCTCTGCCTCATCCCTTGTTCCTGCCCTTCACAGAAGTTCCAAGACCCAGATGAGAGTCATTTTTCTCAGACAGACTGCTTAGTGAACTTTATTCCTCATCCACATTCTCAAAGATTTGAATTCACTGTCTCACCATGGCTCCTTCTCTTCTTCATCCGAGTCTGTTTAGTCAACACATTTTAGCACAATGAATCCCACTGCCTCTGCCTAGAGTTAGCTGTGACTTGTCCGTGTCCTAGTGCTTCAGCTGTCTTCATGATTTTTTTTTTTTCCATTTAATGTTCCTTATCCACTCAAAACACTGCTTTTCTCTGTGTTCTTCCTATGTAGTTACAAATTCTCCCCTTTACTCTGGGTCCTAAAAATAGGATTAAGTTCAAGCAAATATGCCTTGGGTATGAAAATCTCATGTTTTCAAAAACTATAGATTACTGAGGATATGGCCACATCTCCTGCCCTGAAGAAATGAGGGTATTGAGACCCTGCTCAGAGGAACCTCTCCAGAAAATATAGGCAGAGGAATTATAGGAACATGGATCCCCTGGGCAAAGACAGATGCAAGTTGAGGGTCTGTTAAAGAACCTTCTCTCTATCAGTGACTGTTAGCCTGGGAAGTCTGAAATGACCCACAGAATGCAGTTTCAAGCTTGACAGATCCCCAGTGTTCTCTACAAAAAAAGTAGTGAGGTCTTTAGGGACCAAAGTAATTTCTGTTCTATTCCCGTGATAACATCTTGTTTTGTCTAAGGTGCCTAATCTGTTTGTTCTGCACATGGGAAATGGGATACTTCCCTGTGCTCTGATTCCCTGACTTTTTCGGTATTCCCAGAGGCCTTCAGGGCAACCTGCACAGAACTATTTCATGGCACTCACGGGGTACCTGCCACTGTTGACTTCCTGTCTCTCTTTTTACTTTTCTCTACTCAACTTCCGGCCTTTCCTGGTGAACATATTTTTATCTTAGATCTCTTCTGTTGTTTACTGTGCTTGCTCATTGGATCATGATTATCATTCCTCCCTACTTTTCTCCATTCTTTTCTTCAATCATGCCTTCAAAGTTCTGTCCATCCTCTCTTCCATTGCCATCCCCCAATTTCCTCCTCAAATGTTTTAAAACCATTTTGTTGGTATATTTAAGCCATTTACTTCTAGTATATGATTTTAGTTCCTGTATACCCCAGTGACATTTGGATGCTCTACTTTTTATTTCAGATTATGTTATCAGAATCAATAATATAGAACTGATTCAAGGGCAGGAACTTACTGTAGATATGGAATCCCAAGAAAATTTGCCTGGCAAAATCAATGGAAAGGCTTCTGAATGAGGAGAAACCCAAGAACATGAAGGATGGACAGAAATATATCAGAGAGCCGAGCGCAGTGGCTTGTAATCCCACCACTCCAGGCAGAGATGGGCGGATCACCTGAGGTCAGGAGTTTGAGACCAGCCTGGCCAACATGGTGAAACCCCGTCTCTACTAATACAAAAATTAGCCAGGTGTGGTGGTGCAAGCCTGTAATCCTAGCTACTTGGGAGGCTGAGAGGAGAATCACTTGAACCTAGGAGCTGGAGGTTGCAGTGAACTGAGATCGCGCCACTGCACTCCAGCCTGGGCGACAGAGCGAGACTCCGTCTTTAAAAAAAAAAAAAAGCAAAGTAGTATATCAGAGAAACACAATCAACTGAGAGAAAATATAAGTGTGATGAATGTGGGAAAACATTCACTCAAAACTCAAGCCTCATTAGACATAAAAGAATCTGTACCGTAAGACACGCTGTTCATGTATGTAATGTATGTATCAAAACTTTTACTCAGAGCTCACAACTTACTGACCATCAGTAAATTTTAGTTTAGCCAAATAAAACCCTATCAGTGTGATGAGTGTGAAAGTCTTTTATTACAGTTCATATCTTATTCAGCATTGAAGGACCCACACAGGAGAAACATTTCCAATGTAGTGAGTGTGGGAAAGTTTTTCATGACAGCTCAGATGTTATTTGACACCAGAGAACTCACACAGAAGAGAAACCATACCAGTGTAATGATTGTGGGAAATCCTCTCTGAGCTCATATCTGAGACAACATCAGAGTTCATACTGAAGAGAAGCCATAGCAGTGTAGTGAGTGAGGGAAAAGCTTTAGCTAGTGCTTGGGCCTCTTCTGTCACAAGAAAATCCACAGTGGAGAGAAACCATATGAATGGGACAAGCATGGAAAGGCCTTCAGATACAGTTCAGCTCTTGTTAGACACCAGCAAATCCATGGTAGAGAGAAGCCCTATGAGTGTGATGTGTGTGGGAAAGCTTTCAGTAACAGCTCACATCTTTTGGGACACCGAAGAACCCATACTGGAGAAAAGCCCTGAAAATGTGGTGCATATGGAAAACTTTTCCAGCGGAGCTTACACCTCATTTTACATCAGCAAATCCACACTGAAAAGAAGCCCCGGTGATGTCAAGCGTGGTGCAACATTGTTCATCTATGCTCATTCCTGTGGAACATCAAAAAAGCCCAACTAGAAAAAGATGCCACCAATACAGTCTTGTAGGGAACTCTGCAATCACTATTGCAATTTCAGCAGTCATTTAAAAATACAGCCAGGCATGGTGGCTCAGGCGTGTAATCCCAGTAGTTTGGGAGGTGAAGGTGGGGGATCACTTGAGACCAGGAGTTCAAGACCAGCCTGGGCAACATAGAAAAATTACATATAACAAAAAATTACATACAACATACAAAAAATTTAAAAATTAGCTGGACATAGTGGTGCATGCCTGTAGTTCCAGCTACTCAGGAGTCTGAGGCAGGAGGACTGCTTGAGCTCAGGAGTTCAAGGCAGCAATGAGCTATAATTACACCACCATACTCCAGCATGAACAATAGAGCAAGACTCTGTCCCAGAAAAAAGGAAAGAAAATATATGTGAAGGCTGAAATGGGCAAGCACCTGCAGGCTTGCTAAACAAGGCTTTCTGATTCTCTGCCATTAGGCACATCACCTGATAAACTGGGACTCTGCAGGGGCTTATTCCATACTCTCAAAATGTCTCTAAAGCAAGTGGCTCAGGAAATCTAAAAATTCTATTAGACATATATTGGAGGTTTTAGCAATTACTACTGTTCTCTTTCCCCTTCCCTTTTTCTCCTCTTCTATTTGCTTTCTTTGAAGCTGGAGTAATAATCTTCTCTAGAGTGTGAAATTAGAACATCTGATCTACATAAAAAAGCCCTGTATTTTTTTAACTTGAAAAAATATTATAGCTTTTTACTTACTTACCCTAAAAGCATTGTGAAATACAAAAGCCATTTTGTAATATTAGAGTGAATTATTATTTATACAGGTAGGATGGTTCAGTGAGGGTAAAACAAGATTCATCATACAAATTCCCAGTAACCTTTCACATCTTAGAGAAGGCAAACAGTCCAAGTGGGCTGTATTTGGCCTGCACAGGCATTTCCTCCCAATGCAGTATTTTTAAAAATATTTAAAACTATTGCCATTATTTAAGAATCTGGAGATTTCACATAAAATCTAACTTTCCAGATACTTTTACAAAAATGCATGACGTGACTATATTAGACACCACATTCCCACATGGCAGCAGTTGACGAGCTGATTCATTCTACTCTCACCTAGAACACAAAGTACTAAAAATACTGCATTGGGTGGGGAAATGCCTGTGCAGGCCAAATACAGCCCATTTGGACTGTTTGCCATCTTTAAGATGTGAAAGGTTATTGGGAATTTGCGTGACGAATCTTGTTTTACCCTCACTGAACCATCCTACCTGTGTAAATAATAATTCATTCTAATAATTCATTCAAATTCATTCTACTCTCCAGCTGGACACGGTCCTCACTGCCACACAGCTTCTGTTGCTTTATACTGTCCTGTGGGGAAAAGAGAGATCAGCCTCTTACTGTGTCTATATAGAAAGAAGTAGACATTAAGAGACTCCATTTTGTTCTGTATTTGAGATGCTGTTAATCTGTGACCCTACCCCCAACCTTGACCTTGCAAGAGACATGTGCTGTGGTGACTCAAGGTTTAATGGATTTTGGGCTGCGCAGGATGTGTCTTTGTTAAACAAGTGCCTGAAGGCAGCTTGCTGGTTAAAAATCCTGCCTGTCCCTAGGCAATGAAACATCTCGGTGTAAAACCCGATTGTATGCTCTGTTTACTGAGATAGGAGAAAACCGCCTTACGGCATAAGGTGGGACTCGCTGGCGCAATGCTGCTAAAAGGTTTATGGAGATGTTTGCATATGCGTACCAAGGCACAGTATTTTCTTTTGAACTTATTCATGTCACAGAGATCTTTATCCATATGTCTTACTGCTAATTTTCTCCCTAAAATGATCCTATTGTCCTGCCACTCCCTTATCTTTAAGATGGTAAAGATAATTATCAATAAATACTAAGGGAACTCAGAGACTGGGCTGGCATGGGTTCTCTGTAAGCTGAGCACCGGTCCCCTGGGCCCACTTTTTCTTTCTCTATACTTTGTCTCTGTGTCTCATTTCTTTTCTCAAGTCTCTGGTTCCCCCTAAGGAGAAACATCCACAGGTGTGGAGGGGCAGGCCACCCCTTCACTGTCCCCTTCATTCACCCATTTAAACTGTGTGCCCTAAGGATTTCTTAGTGAGGTTTCAAGGACTGTAGATGCTTTACCACCCAAACAGCTTCACGTGATTTCATTAGTTTTATATATTAGCCTTCCAATTAAATTTTTCTATGAAGAATAGGTTTTCTGCTAACAAATCTGAAGATTTAGATTAAAAATTTTAAATATATTCTTTGATCACCTGAAGTTAGAGGAAAGCCACTTTGAAATTTTATTTGGATAGAATTTGTAGGTAATCTATGGGAAGTCAACTATAATAGCTTCTAGGAGACTCCTTAAAGACTAGTTCTTTGGGTAAGATAAAAAACACATGAAGGGGGTCAACATTAAGTGTAATAGTAAAAAAACACTGGGCCAAAAGCAGGTATTAAACTGAGGAGAGAATCATTTACATTTGAAGTATTTAGTATTAGGAGCAGTTGTGGGAAAAACGGTAGAATGGGGCCAAAGTGGGAAAATGGAGAGGTAGGGGGAAAAAAGCAGCGAAGAATAAGGGAAGGATGGGAATAAACTCTATAAGCAAAGGAAAGTGAAGAGAAATTAGGAGGGGGGAAGGGAAAAAGTGGTTAAAAAGGACAAGGACATGACAAAAACAAACTAAAAAGAGGAAATGGAAGCCAAGCTAGTGAAAGTATAGTAGGGGAGAACGCAGCAACCTTTAGAGAAATGTGAGATGGAAGCTGAAGGTCTCTGGAGGTAGGAGTACTTTATGTTCTTTTTATCACTGACTTCAGAGTAATAATCAACCTTTTATTTCCAAGCCATGTAAGCCAAATGCCTTATATGAAGGATCCTAACCCAAATCTAAATGTACTACTATTCCTTGAGGGCCACTCAGGATCCTTGCCCTGTGTTAGTCTCTGAGTGTTGACACAGGATACCTCTCCTGTCTACCACTCTAGGCCCCAGTTTGTTGAATCCTGCTCAGCCTAGATGCCACTTCAGCAAAAAAGGTTCTCCTGAGGAGCAAAAATATATGCTTGGCTTCTCCAGAGGCATCCAGAGTGCTCCTTTGTGGGAAGAAGTTTGTCTATTCCCCCTCTCCACCCTGCAACAGTATTTTCTGAGATAATAATACTCATTCTGAATTAAATAAATGATACATGCAAAAGGAAAAGCCCTTATAAAGTATAGCAATAGTAGCTGCCATTTGTTGAGCACTTACTGTGGTTCAGACATTGTACCAAGCACCTTATATATTTAATGTAAACTTTCCAATTCTTCTTTTAGGTTCTATATATTTTCTTAAACAATGTATAGACAAATTATTCTTATGAAAAGTTTATAATAAAATGACAAGTTTTTATTACATTAAAATGTCAAGTAGCGGGCCAGGCATGGTGTCTCACACCTGTAATCCCAGCACTTTGGGAGGCTGAGGCGGGTGGATCACAAGGTCAAGAGATTGTACCATCCTGGCCAACATGGTGAAACCCTGTCTCTACTAAAAATTCAAAAATTAGCTGGGCATGGTGGTGTGCGCCTATAGTCCCAGCTACTCGGGAGGCTGAGGGAGGAGAATCACTTGAGCCTGGGAGGAAGAGGCTGCAGTGAGCTGAGGTAGCGCCACTGCACTCCAGCCTTGGGAAAGAGCGAGACTCCATCTCAAAAAAAAGAAAAGTCAAGCAGCATAGCCGTGCTTGTGTTCTTTTCATCACTGAATATATTACATAATATAATCACAACTATGTAAAATATTTAAAATATTAAAAATTGAAAGGAAATTACAACAAACTCAACTGTATTTAGGTAATTAGGTAATTAGATTTCCCCTTTTTTCTTCCAATTTCTGTATATTCCAAATGGAAAAGTTAGAAAGAATTCATCACACACATGTAAATGCTTTTGAAAAATTAAAATGCTACAGAATTATCTGAGTCCAGAGATTATTCTTTCATAACATTTTCAATTATTGTCTTTAGGGTAGGGTTAGTTTATTTAGATTTGTCCACTTCTCAAATGAATTTTGGAACTAATATTTTTTGCCAGAAAATCACTAATTTCATTGAGATTTTCAAAAATGTTAGCAGGCTATTTTCCTCTGCTATTTGTGATTTATAATGTTTAAATGTTTTCTCTCAATTGGATTTACCATAGGCTTGTTAACAAAGATTTTATTTTTGTATTTATTTATTAATGTCACTATTTTTCTATTTTCTATTTTCTAATCAATTTTCTTCTGCTTTTACTTTATTTTTTTCTAGCTTTTTCCTTGGGGGCAGGGGAGGCTTTCTCCTTTTTGTAATTCCTTGAGTTGGATGCTTAGTTCATTTATTTTCTTTCTCTTTTCTATAACGAAAGCAAGTGAGAATATACATCTACCAAGTACTGTTATTTTTTAAATAGTCCACTGTGGGGATTTGTGTGTGGCAGGGGTGAGAAGGTTGGGGCTTTCTGTTTTTGTAGTTTTGGAAGATACAGGGGCAGGAGAGGAAGGTCCTGCTTGTCATATACCAGACTGTATACTTAGACTAATGAAGACGTGAGAGAGGCTTTATCCTAGTACAGGAAGAATACACCTAAGCTGAGGATAGAGCCAGGATTTTAACAAGATCTGCAACAATGATTGGAATCCTCCTTTTGTCTGGTGTTCAGCCACTCACGTTACCACAGCAGGTGCTCCAAGGTGCTAGCCAGTTAATTCTCCGAAGTTGGATGATGAGCCAGGGGCATATTTGAATATTCTGGGCTATTTAGGAAGTTCAGGAAGGTTGACCTGTGGCAGGTGTCATCCAGAAAGCAGGCTGGGCTTGTGCTTAAAAAGCTGATGAGATAATTTAATTCAGTAAGATATTTAAAATAAAGAGAGCAAAACATACTGATAATACACTGTGCACTAAAGGGGAAGCAGGAAATTACTAAGCATTGTCTGGATTTTTTATCTGTTCAGTTGCCTATGAGGGACATGTTATGTCACAGTCAAGGGAAAAAGGGACTTTGGCTTTTGATCATGTACTTCTAATGGAAAGAAATGCAGGGGTTATACTTTTTCTAAAATTTTCTTTCCAGAGTGGAGAGTGTTCTAAAGTTTATTTGAAAATTATTTATATCTACACTTTCTAAATGTTTCACACAAATTTATTTGCTCACTTATATTTACTGTTTAAAAGCACAGGGAATTTGAATCTGATTTTCATCTTAAAGGAATTATACCCTTTTACAAGGCATAATTCCTTTAAGATGAAAGGTATATATCTACAAAAGGTATATATCTACGGAAGGATATACATTTCACCAAAAAAAAAAAATTGTCAAACTAGATGCTGGGGACATTTATTCTCTTTAATAAATTTATGTGAATTCATTACTTATCTTTGACTTGTCAAGCAAAGAATTTCAGAGGAGGAAAATAGATATTGATGAAATTCTCCATCAATTTGTAGGTTGTGGAGAATAAATAGGGTTTTAAGAACAATTATCTTTTCCCATTTCCCAGTAGCAAATCTTCATAAGAAATTGAAATATTCCAGAAATATACAATGTATAAAATGCAAATTCTCCTTAAGATTACCCCCAACTGATACTCACGGTGAATTTTATTTATTTATTTATTTTATTTATTTATTTATTTTACTTTATTTTGTTTTTCTTGAGACAGAGTCTCACTCCGTCACCAGGCTGGAGTGCGTTGGCATGATCTCCGCTTACTGCAACTTCCACCTCCTGGGTTCAAGTGATTCTCCTGCCTAAGCCTCCTGAGTAGCTGGGACTATCAGGCACATGCCACCATGCCCAGCTAATTTTTGTATTCTCAGTAGAGACGGGGTTTCACCATGTTGGCCAGGATGGTCTCGATCTCTTGACCTCGTGATCTGCCTGCCTTGGCCTCCCAAAGTGCTAGGATTACAGGTGTGAGCCACCGTGCCTGGCCAACATTTTTAAGATAATAATTTTCACAAAAACAATCATACCATATCTTTTGTAACTTTTTATTTTACTCAATATACCTTTGGCATCTCTTAGTTTCTAAAAACTGGGTGGTATTTTAATGAATAGACATATAGAAATTTAAATTCCAAATATTAGGCATTCGAGTTTCCCAATTTAAATAAACAGTGCTTCTTTGTACATATGTTCAAACATTTAAGTAAGCATTTCTATATAGATAAATCCAGGAAGCTAAGTTTTGAATCAAGGGGTATGGACAACTTCTCACCTTCTAAATAAGTCTTACCTTCTAAAAATGTACAACTAAGTATGCCCGTATATCCATACACTTCCTAACACTGAATATTATAAATTGTTTGTCTTTAGCAATCTGAAAGATTTTTAAACATCTTTCTTGTTTTATTTAAATTCTTATTAGTGAATCTTTTCATATTCATTATTCTTAGTTTTGTGTTCTATAAATGTCATCTGAGTTCGTGTGAAGAGTCCACCAGGCTTTGTGTGAGCAACAAGGCTGTTTATTTCACTTGGGTGCAAGTGGGCTGAGTCCAAAAGGAGAGTCAGCAAAGGGAGATAGGGATGGGGCAGTGTTACAGGATTTGGGTAGGTAGTGGGAAATTACAGTTAAACGTGGTTATCTCTTGTGGGCAGGGGCGGGGGTCACAAGGTGCAGGGTGGGGAGATCATGAGACTCATTGTCGGGGGTGGGGGGAATGTCATAAGGTCGATTGATTAGTTGGGGTGGGGCAGGAACAAATCACAATGGTGGAATGTCATCTTTTGTGGTTCTGCAGTTGCTCCAGGTCATCTGGATGTATACTTGCTGGTCACAGGGGTTATGATGGCTTTGTATCATATTGTCAGAGGCCTGACAATAAATGCATGCAGGTTAAGTACTTTGTCTATTTTTCTATTGGCTTGTTCATATTTTTATTTTTTGGTAAGATAAAAGGTCTTTGTATATAAGGAAAATCAGCTGTGTCTTTTAGATGTGTGGCATATTTTACTTTTAATTTATATTTTATTTTTACTTTTTTCATTCAAATATTTTAATTTTACAAGACCAGTTTCATTTATCTTTTCCTCCATGGCCTTTTCAGTTTTATGTCTTTAGGGTTTTGCGTTATTCTTAAAAAGCCCCTTCCCAGTCCAGTTTTCCAACCTGCCTCCCTGCTTCTGCCCTTGCCCAACCCCTTCACATTCAAGTCTACTGTTAACATAGCAGCCAAAATAATAATTTCAATACCCAAGTTTAATCATGTTACTTCTCTACTCAGAAATCTCGAATGAGCCATGCTGTGTAGCTCACACCTGTAGTTCCAGCTAGTCAGGAGGCTGAGGCAAGAGGATCACTTGAGCCCAGGAGTTTCAGGCTGCAGTGAGCTATGATCACACCACTCACTGCACTCCAGTCTGGGTGACAGAATGAGACCCATCACTTAAAAAAAGGAAAAGGAAAGAAAAGATAAAAGAAAATAAACTTTCAGTAGCTTAGCATTTTATCATTTTAGAGTAAAAATACCCTTGCACTCACCGAAGGTTCTCACTCTCTCTCCACCCAATGCTCTTTTGCTTACTCAGCTCCAGAAAAACAAGTATCCTTCCTTTGCCCAAATTACTTAAAACACACCTCACTCCAGGCTTTTGCATTTGTTATCCCTCTCCCTGAAACATCTTTATCCCTGATGGCCCATTCCCTCAGCTCCCTCAATCTTTGCTCAAATGTCAATTTACTAGTCAGGTCCTCCATGAATATCCTATTTAAACTGTATCACTTCATTCTCACCCCAAATTCCCTATTTCCTTTATTTTCTCCTTAGCACTAATATTCACCATCTATACACTATTTTTTTTTGGTTTATTGCCTGCCTTGCCACCACACACACACACACACACGATTATAAATTCCATGAAAGAAAGGGCATTGTTTTGCTCAAAATTAGTTCCAGCTTCCACAATAGTGCCTGGCATAGTAGGTAAATCAATATTTGCGGAACAAACGGGAAGAGGGAGGAAAAAACTAAGAGCATTTTTCAACCATCAGTTTAGCAAAGATCAAAATATTTTATAACACTGTGTTGACAAGTATAGGTAAATAAGAATATTGCTAGTAGATTCTATGATTGGTGATTTGGCATTAACAAAAGTACAAATTTCCCTCTTCTATGCTGTAGTAACTCCCTTTCTAGAAATGCAGACTATGGATATATCCTTACACATGAAAAATGTGAGTTCACGGTAAGTTATTGCAGCAATGTTTGAAAAAGAAAAATTGGAAACAACCTCATGACCACCAATGGGGTAGTTTATTAATATATTACGGCACATAATACACAGTTGAATACTGTGCAGTTGTTTAAAAAGACCAAGATCAAGGAAACAGTTATGTACAGTCTTTACCAAGACCACTTGGTAAAAAGAAAAATAAGAAAGTTACAGAAATGCTACTCTTTATGCAGAGGGGAAAAAGCGCAGACAATCTATAACGGTGTAATGTATCTATGGAAGGATATACAAGTCACGAAAAATACTGTCAAACTAGACGCTGGGGGACATTTACTCTTTTTAATAAATGTATGTGAATGCATTACTTATCCATACTACTTATTTAATAATTAAACCGTAAAACATTTTTAAAAAGTAGAAATAAGACTTGCTCGCAGGCCCCGCAATCCCATCAATACGAGGTGTAGAACCCCGGTCCTCCACTGCCTAGGGCTGAGGCGGCAAGCCCTAAAGCTGCCACAGAGGCGAAGCTTCCTAGAGCGGCCCGGAAGTGCCCGGCTGAAGCGGCCGGGCGCTGATTGGTGTCTTTGAGTCTAGTCTTTGTTCGGGGCTGTCCAAAGGACGCTAGCTATTGCACCTGTTCCTCCCTGTGCGTAAGGTGAGTGTCTCCCGGCTCCCAGGTGGAGAAAAGGGGACAAGGCGCAGCTGTGGTCAGCAGCAACACTCTCCCCACACCTCCCTGTCGCGGGCAGAGTGTAATACTCCTCTCCCTCCCTCCGTCCCCCAACAGATCTACGGGAGAGGAGTTGGCCCGACCTTCTGGGAGAGGACGGGTGGAAGGGGGACACTGGTTGCGGGTTCCTTTGCAGAGGCATCTGATTCCCTTCCAGGGTTGGCACACATATCCTATAACCAGTGAATCCTGGGGACACAAATGGCCCATGCATCTCATAGTAACAGAATGAAGAGCCTTTTAACAAAGCAGTTAATAATACTTGGTGTTTATTTAGTGCTTACTAGTGCCTGCTGCCATGCCAGAGACATTGCATACGTTCTCATGTAATCTGTGTATCAACCCTGTAACACACATGAGAATTGTACATGAGGATCTGTAGTTCTAGTCCAAATAAATAACTTCCTCTAAGTTACACAATAGAGCACAGATTCAAACCATGTCCCTGCATCACTGTTTATTGTTTTGTTTTGTTGTTTTCAGCTTCCTATAAGACTGTTTTCTCTGATTGACTTCTGGTGGCTTGGCTTTATTATGATGTGTTTATGTTCACAGCAATTTTTGTAATTTCTCTATGGTAACAACTTTTTATGCCTTAGGAGTGTCTCTGAGGCAGGATTCTAAGAGATTCTCTTTGACTCAATCTCTCCTGACAGAGCCCAGAATGACCACAGCCCTGGAACCTGAGGAACGAAAAGGACTTCCGATAATTAAGGCAGAAGACCATTACTGGGGACAGGATTCCAGCTCACCAAAGTGCAGTCCTCACAGGAGGGAACTCTGTAGACAGCACTTCAGGAAGCTCTGCTATCAGGATGCACCTGGACCCCGTGAAGCTCTTACCCAGCTGTGGGAGCTCTGCCGTCAGTGGTTGAGGCCAGAATGCCACACCAAGGAGCAGATTTTAGACCTGCTGGTGCTAGAACAGTTCCTGAGCATTCTTCCTAAAGACCTGCAAGCATGGGTGCAGGCACACCATCCAGAGACTGGAGAGGAGGCAGTGACTGTGCTGGAGGATCTGGAGAGAGAGCTTGATGAACCTGGAAAGCAGGTGTGAAGGGGCAGTCATCTGGCTGTGAGTGATAAGGGCATATGGACGGAGCCAAAGCAAAAGGCATATGAAAAAACATCTCAAAATATTTATACTCTAAAGAACAAAGCATAGGAAAGGACCTGACTACCTATGTCAAATAATTAAAGTGTGGCTGGGTAAAGAGAAAAGAGTCACTAGACTGATTCTATGCCTGTTTGGAAGGCTAAGATCAATGGGAAGTTACCAAAAGGCAATCAGGTATTAGAGGAAAAGAAATAATTTTCTGCCATTCATAGATACCCATAAATAAAATAGGCTACCCCATAAGAAACTCCCTTTCCATATAGGTATTCAAGCGGAGATTCAAGTAGATGTCAAGGATATTGCAGAATAGACCTGTCCAACAGAAATGTAATGAAAGCTGTATATGTATTTAAATTTTCTAGTAGCCACATTAAAAAAACAAAAACAGGTGAAATATATTTTTAACCCACGATATTTATCTCATTTATACTAGCCATATTTTAAGTACTCAGTGACCACATTTTGCTAGTGACTACCATATCAGACAGAATGGTTATAGAAGAAATGCTCCCATTTGCTGGAAGTTGGGCTAGATGATTTTTAAGCTACCTTCCAAATCCCAGTGCTCTGATCCTGGACTTCTGCAGATCAATGAAAGAAGAGACACTGAATTTTACTCTCTAGTGTCCTGAATTGTAGAGATTAGCCTCTGTTCCTTTTCCTAGCCATTATTGCCATTTACAATGAAATGAGAATTTGTCCCCCCTTCCTATGTCCCTGGCAGATGTTTCATTTGATTATCTGAAGTTACTTAAGTTTCCATAAAGTTCACCTTACACACTTTATTTTCCCTAGGTCCCAGGCAATTCAGAGAGACAGGACATACTCATGGACAAGTTGGCCCCCTTGGGAAGGCCATATGAATCACTGACTGTCCAGCTTCATCCCAAGAAGACCCAACTGGAGCAGGAAGCTGGGAAACCACAAAGGAATGGTAAGCAGGAACAGCTCTAAGTATATGAGGGAAGAGGTGCTTCCTTAGGTGAGAGGAGAACTTTCTCCTTTTAAAGATTCCCTGCTTGTCCTCCACCTCACTGTGGATAATTTTCTCCTGTTATTACCCTTGCTCCATGATAGAGTTATATTTTAGTTTCTCACTGGACAAAAAAAGCTGTTATTTGGCCCAAGGGATGAGGATGGAGTTTATTTAATATCCTTATAATTCTGTTGTTATCTAATGATTCTAGTTCCAAATCTCCCTAAATTTCCATTTTGAGACAGGAGAACTTATGGCACCCTGTATTGGTCAGCGAGGCCTGCCATACAAAATATCATAGACTTATGGGTGGCTTAACAATAGAAATTTATTTTCTCACAGTTCTGGAGGCTGGAAGTCCAAGAAGAAGATGCTTACAGGGTTAGTTTCTAGTGAGGCTTCTCTCCTGGGCTTGCAGACTTCTTGCTGTGTCTTCACATGGCCTTTCTCTGTACACACACACTCCTGGTGTCTCTTCCCCTTGTAAGGACACTAGTACTACTGGATTAGGGTCCTACCCTTATGAATTCATTCAACCTTAATTACTTCATTAAAGGCCCTATCACCATATACAGTAATGTTTGAAAGGGGTTAGGGCTTCAATGTGTGAATTTGTGGAGGAAGACAAGTCAATCCATAACACATTCCCATGATGAAAGAAGTAGGGAAAAGAGACAATGATCAGTCAGTACAGCAAAGTTTCTTGTTTTTATCTGCATGTCAAATTAACTGGGTTTGGTCCCCCATCCCAGCTCCCTAATTACAAACGAGGGTGTCTAGTGTATCCCCCAGGCTACATTAAAAAGCAGGTGAATTTTAAATTCCAGTTTGTCCAAACCCTACCTTTTTCAGTGCTTACCGCCCTTTCTCTAGAGGCTCTCATGTCTAATAATGCCTCTCCGGGTAGTTCCTTATACTCCAGCCTATTTTGTATTCTTACTACTTAAGTTTTACCAATATAGTTCTCCCATTTTGTAGGATCCCTACCCAATGATTTGTCTAATCTGAAAGATTATTTTGAGTGAAGATGTTCCTAGCTGCTATCTGGAAAGGATGACATTTAATTATATGTAACATAAAGAAGCCTTTAAGTGCTTTAACTCTAGGAGTGGAGTACTGGTTACTGTTTGACTTTAGAAGTGAGATTGAGAACCTCCTATCTGTTCTTTTTTATTTTTATTTTATTTTATTTTATTTTAGAAGAGAGGTCTCACTATGTTTCCTAGGCTTGTCTCAAACTCCTGGGCTCAAGTGATCCTCCCACCTTAGTTTCCCAAGTGCTAGGATTACAAGCGTGAGCCACTGTGCCTAGCTCAACCCATCTTTTGATTCATTCATCTTTCATTGAGCATTTACTAAGTAGCAGCTGTATGCCAGGCACTATACTAAATGTAAGGAATCCAAAGGTAAGACACTTACATTACTTCTCTTCAAGAAGCAGGAGAGTGAGCACTTACAATAGCATAATAATTACTGTACTAGAGATACACTGTGAACTGCAAAGAGGATAGCTATCCCTAAGGTGCACCTGCAAAAGTATCACAGAGTAGGCTTGCTTGAGCTGAGAAGGTCATGTGGGAACTGAAAGGGGGTGACATTTTAGGCAAAGAAACAGAGAAAAAAAATAGCATCAGAGAATAATATTCTAAGAATAGCAACTGCTCTGAGTTTGATTCTGATAAGGAGTCACCTGTGGGAGGGAAAATCAGCAATCTGTGTTTTAATAAACCATCCAGCTGATTCTGATGCACAGTAAGGTTAGAAACCACTAAGCTAGGATTTAGACAGGAGGCGATAACAGCAAGAACATCAGTTTCAGGAAAAAAATATTTTATCCAGCATATACACTGACTATCCATTGTCATTTCCTATTCCTTTTCATTCCTCTGTTTACCCTGACCTGCATGTTGTCACCCTGCTTCCAGCTAATTATTATCCTTCAAACACACGCCTCTCCTTGGATGGTTCCTATTCACTATATTCCTCTCAGACCCCAAATCCTATTATCCTCTCCATTCACTTTTACTTGATTTTACTTGCCACCTATGTTTCAGGCCCCTGCATGTTTCTCCCAAACTTTTACCTCCATCCCCATCTCTGTTCTCCAGTCTCTCTAATTATCCTTGGCATATCTATAGTCCTCTCATTTATCCTTCTTCCCTTATACAGTATTGCTAGCTTATCTCTTGAGCTCTATTTTTGCCTTTTCTTCTTAATCTACTCTCAAACAACTTCTTCTGCTGATATCTTCCTTCTTAATTTCTTCCCTCCATTGTGACTCTGTGCTATGATGATACCAAAAATAAGATGGTACCAAATATTTGATATGTGTGTTGTTATGTTGACTTCTCATTATTTTATAACACATTTATAACATTTACATGTTCTTTCTTCCATAGGCTGTTTGCTTCTGAAACATACAATAGGACCCGTTTGTGTACTGTTTGTTTGTTACAGGTGATAAAACTAGGACTAAGAATGAAGAGTTGTTCCAGAAGGAAGATATGCCCAAAGACAAGGAATTCCTTGGGGAGATAAATGACAGACTGAACAAAGATACTCCTCAGCATCCTAAGTCCAAAGATATTATGGAAAATGAGGGCAGATCAGAATGGCAACAGAGGGAAAGAAGACGATATAAATGTGATGAATGTGGGAAAAGTTTCAGTCATAGCTCAGACCTTAGTAAACACAGGAGAACTCACACTGGAGAGAAGCCCTATAAATGTGACGAGTGTGGAAAAGCCTTCATTCAGCGCTCACATCTCATTGGACATCATAGAGTACACACTGGAGTAAAACCCTATAAATGTAAAGAATGTGGGAAAGATTTCAGTGGGCGCACAGGTCTTATTCAACATCAGAGAATCCACACAGGTGAAAAACCCTATGAATGTGATGAGTGTGGAAGACCTTTCCGAGTAAGTTCAGCTCTTATTAGACATCAAAGAATTCATACAGCAAATAAACTCTACTAATATAGTAGTGATATCAAAAGTTCTTTAGACACTCAGGCCTAACTAGTTATCAGAGAATCTAATTTAGAAACCTTGAGTTTCCTCAGTGTGGTCAAAGCTTCAGTCATCATTAAATTTCTCTGGCACCAAAGAATCTACCTGAGTAAAATGTCCTTTTATTTCAAATTAGTTCAGTTTTGAGGGGGAATCAAGAATTCTTTCAGAAAGCTTTGTCCACTGACAACACTGCTCACCTGCAGTCCAAGATCAATGGTTCCTGGATGAAAGACAGTGAATTAATTCTGTCTCTGCTCTAGATCCTTTTAGTTGACCATTCACTGTCTGACTTTAGGCAAGACATACAGTTTTTCTCTGCCTTCATTTCCCCTTCTGTACAGATGATAATGGAAGCTCACCAGGTATGTTTTGACAAGTTAAAACAGATGAAAACTACTTTTGAGATTAAGATATAAAACAATGCTAATTATTTGTTTTCCATCATTACTCATATAATATCCTAAATATCCCTTTTTTATCTTAAAATGGGGAGTATGATTATTTTTTGGAAATTTTTGTTTGCCAGTGATAAAGAATAAGCCATCAGAAGACAAGGCCAGCCTGGTCAACACAGCGAGACCCCACCTCTACAGAAACTTAAGAAAAATTAGCCAGGCATGGTGGCACACACCTGTAGTCCCACACAACTATTTAGGAGGCTGAGGTGGGAAGATCACTTGAACCCAGGAGTTCAAGGCTGTAGTGAGACGTGATTGCACCATTGCACTCCAGCCTAGGCAACAGCAAGACCTTATCTCAAAAAGAAGAAAAAAAGGAGGCTGAGGAAAACAAAATGGAGGAGAAGGCAGTCTGTGATCATTAGGAGTTGCTGGGGAGAGGAAAGGATCTATAACTAGATAAATAACTTCTTTTCTGGATTTCAGGTTATTTTAAACTGAGGGAGATAGGAAGGGGTTGATCTAACTTGGTCCAGTTTGTCCAGATGGGTGGCCACTACTCACATTAACTCAAATAAAATGGAAAATTCAGTTCCTCATATTTCAAGTGCTCATAGCTACATGTTAGTGGCCACTATATTGGATAGCACAGATATACACTTTTTTTGTCTTTTTTTCACCCAGGCTGGAGTGATCCTCTGTTCACTGCAAGCTCCACCTCCCGGGTTCAAGCGATTCTCCTACCTCAGCCTCCTGAGTAGCTGAGATTACAGGCATGCACCACCATGCCTGGCTAATTTTTGTATTTTTAGCAGGATTTTGCCATGTTGGCCAGGCTGGTCTCAAACTCAAGTGATCTGCCCACCTTAGCCTCCCAAAGTGCTGGGATTAAAGATGTGAGCCACCACACCTGGCCACATCACTAATTTGAGAATCTTATACCATGACAGGAATTGTGGCCGAAGGCCTTGCACATTCAAATTCACACCACCAATCAAACTGCCAAGAGCAGAACTCTGGTTCTTTGCTTAGTTCTAGGAATAATGATCACCAAAACAATCAGGAAAGAAGTGATCTAATCTCTTCAAATCTCTTGTTTTCAATTAAGAGATTTCAATTGAAGATATCTATTAAGAACACCTGCTTTATCGTTGTGTTTAAGATCAGGAAAACTACAAGAATCATTTTTATGTCTACAACTATAGGAACATGAATCTTTAAAAAATAATAATAATAAAGAGTTTAGCCTCATTGTCCAGGCTGGAGTACAGTGGCACAATCATACCTCACTGCAGCCTGGAACTCCTGGGCTCCAGCGATCCTCCCACCTCAGCCTTCCGAGTAGCTGGGACTACAAGCACACACCACCGTGTCTGGGTATTTTGTTTGTTTTAGAGATAGGGTCTGACTATGTTACTCAGGCTAGTATCGAATTCATGGCCTCAAACAATCCTCCCATCCTCCTCCCAAAGTGCTGGATATTACAGGCATGAACCACCATGCCCCGCCAAGAAAATGAATCTTGAGGTATTTCTCATAATGCCCTAAACATAAACTGAGCTTTTATGTCCCTTTAACATAATGGTCCTTTAAAAAAAATGTATATTTACTTTGAATATCTTACATCAACACATTTTTTAATGTCAGGTTTCACACGAATACTTGTTTTGTGACTTACTATAATTACCTGAGCAATATTTCAAAGAATTTGAAACAGTCAAAGAAAGGATTTTCTTTAATGGTCCTGAAAAGTAAAGTATGAAATATTTAATATTAGTATTAGAAACATCCTTATTTTAAAAATAAAGTTAGGTGCTTTCTGAATAATGGCTTTTCCCCTTTTACCTTTAATCTTTCTGAGAAACACTACAATGCTTAGAAAGTGTTCAGATCTTTAAAGGGGAAACTCACGTTTCTGATCTTATCCTTCCTTGAATTTAGGGAGGCTTCTGCAATGGTAAGAAAGATGATTTTGGCTACCCCAAGAGTAGATTTCCTAAAATTGGTAAACACATGACAGACTGATTTTCCTTTATCCTCTGTATCAGCAGTCCCCAACCTTTCTGGAACCAGGGACTGGTCTCGTGAAAGACAATTTTTCCAGGGACAGGGAAGTGGGTGTGGTTTCATTTATCATTAGATTCTCATAAGGAAAGTGCAACCTAGATCCCTCGCATGTGCAGTTCACGATAGGGTTTGCGACCCTGTGAGAATCTAATCCCACTGCTCATCTGACAGGAGGTAGAGCTCAGCTTTGCTTGCTCATTGGCCCCTCACCTCCTTATTTCCTGGCCATGGCGGGGACGTGGGGACTTCTGCTATATATGACAGAACATTCCATTCAGCTAGTAGTTTTGAATACGTATTATGTACAAAGAGCTGTTCTAGTCTTAGAGTTCTGCACCCTTAAAGGCTGAGCGAAGAGCAGTCTGGAGCAGTACAACCATTCTACCCTTTTTAGATTTTTTTTTTTTTTTTTTTGAGACGGAGTCTCGCTCTGTCTCCCAGGCTGGAGTGCAGTGGCCGGATCTCAGCTCACTGCAAGCTCCGCCTCCTGGATCCACGCCATTCTCCTGCCTCAGCCTCCTGAGTAGCTGGGACTACAGGCGCCCGCCACCTCACCCGGCTAGTTTTTTTTTTTTTTTGTATTTTTTAGTAGAGACGGGGTTTCACCGTGTTAGCCAGGATGGTCTCGATCTCCTGACCTCATGATCCACCCGTCTCGGCCTCCCAAAGTGCTGTGATTACAGGCTTGAGCCACCGCGCCCGGCCCCTTTTTAGATTTTATGTTGATTCCAAATTGCCACCACAGTGCCCACCACAGGTTTGGTCTAATGTTAATCAGAAGGGTAACGGTAAGAGTCAGGGAGGGACAGAAAGACATGGGGCCAGAGACAGCCTAGCATGATGTAGGTAAGAGAAGAACAGTCAGTGGGATCTAGGATAATTGCAGGCAAAAGGCAAAAGAGGCATGAGGTCAAAGGAAATCGAAGTAGTTGCTGGTACTATGGAGACGCAGGCAGTGTCTTAGTAAGCATGTAGAAACCCACAGAAGAAACGGGTGGGAGTGCAACCAGTTGGAAATAACACAGCTCAATCAAGCCACATTTCTTGGAAGAGGAGGTGTAATATTTTGGACACTGTATCAGTTCTAGAAGAGAGCCATCCTGAATGGACAGCACCTGGTCTGGAAAAAAAAAAAAAAAAAAAAAAAAACCCTGAACATCAAAAGCAGTTCCTCAGAGAGTTGTGTCGAAAGCAAATGTGTTGTTGTTCTTCATATCTTTCTGGAGGGTTTTTTTTTTTTCCTGGGGGAGGAGTCAAGAATTTATATTTTGTAGTTTCATGGACTAACAAGACAGTAATTACAACAGACAGCTATAGGGATTATGGGGGACAGCTCTCTCAGACACAGATAGGATGGTAGTGAACTGGCAGTTCTAAGTGAGGGTGTCAACAGGTATGAATGGAACAAATAGATGAGTGTTGAGGGAGGGTCTATAGGAGGTGTCAGTGGGTATTGATGAAAAGGGGGAAAATGAGGAGAAAGGGATGAAAAGAGAATAATTTTAAAAGGAGGGCAAAGGCATAGGGAGAGGAACAACTATAAAACAAGGGATGGAGATAGGAAAGATAGACAAGTGATTCTAATACATTGGCATCAATCATTGTTGGAGACAGTGGATCATCTGATACAAGCCATATAAAGGTAAAAAGACTAGCTCCTGATCCCAAGTGCTTTGAGTCTTATGTGTACAGCACACACTGTATTAGCTTTATTAAATGGTCTACATTCTTATCCTGAGGATGAAATTATTTTATTATAGTCTCATCACAAAATCCATCAACAGTGGAAACAAATGGAAACGGAAATGCTTCAAAACAACCTGTTTTTCCCATCATAATATTACAAGGGAGTTAGGCTGAGGTTTTAAAAGAGTAGGTATCTCAGTCTTTCTTACTCAGATCCTCTAGAGCAAGGTTTCTCAACCTTGAGAAACTATTTCTATTGACATTCTGGGCCAGACAATTGTTTGATGTCAGGGGCTGTCCTCTGCACTGTAGTATGTTTAGCAGTATCCCTGGCCTCTACCCACTAGATGTTACTAGTACTTCCACTTGTGATATCCAAAAATGTCTCCAGGCAATTTGGTGGGCAGGCTGAGTGAGGCAAATGTCCCCTGAGAGGCAAAATCACCCCTAGTTGAGAACCCCTGAACTACAGGAAAATAATCAGATTTCTATGACTGTTCCACATCATATACAATAAAATTCTACTTAGAAATGCTACATGTGGCCGGGCGCGGTGGCTCACACCTGTAATCCCAACACTTTGGGAGGCCGAGGTGGGTGGATCATCTGAGGTTGGGAGTTCCAGACCACCCTGACCATCATGGAGAAACCTTGTCTCTACTAAAAATACAAAATTAGCTGGGCGTGGTGGCACATGCCTGTAATCCCAGCTACTCAGGAGGCTGAGGCAGGAGAATGGTTTGAACCCGGGAGGCAGAGGTTGCAGTGAGCCGAGATCATCGTGCCATTGCACCCCAGCCTGGGCAACAACAGCAGAAACAAAAGGAAGGGAAAGGGGAAGGGAAAGGGAAAGGAGGGAAAGAAGGAAATGAAAGAGAGGAGGGAAAGAAAGGAGGGAAAGGAAGGAAAGAGAAGAAAGAAATGCTACATGTGACCAGCACTACTGGACCCTTTTCCTACCCCAGAAAATTATTCCCAACATACCTAAAATCAGTGCAGCAATGATGCTAAAAAGTAGTCTACTTTAGAAAGCCTTACCTTATTTACTAGTGAGGACTAGTAATGTGACTTCAGTGTGACTTGCATAAAGAGCTTACACTGCATTTTTGCAGACCTTCCCCTTCCCTCCTTGCCACACTTCTGGTGCAATTTTCTTCTTTGCCCCTTGACCCAAACATGAACATGGACATTTTATCCCTGATCTAAATCTGTACTGTCCAGTGTAGTAGCCACGAAGTACATTCGGCTCTGCAACTGAGGAACTAAATTTATAATTTTAATTAAACTTTAAAACTCATAATTCACTAGGTAACTTTTAAGTATGTTTGAAATAATTTGGATTTGTGAATCTATTTTTTCCATTTTAAATTTTATGTAATCTCAGTATAAATTATTTATGAAAATGTAATATGTGAATTGAGATGCCCAATAAGTATAAACACACTGGCTTTCAAAAAATGGAATACAGGATATTAATAATTTTTATAATGATTAGATGCTGATATAGTAATATTTTGGATATGATGGTTTAAACTAAAGATTTCACCTGCCTTTTTGCATTTTAATATGGCTATTAATAAGAAAGTTTTAAATTACATAGGTGAATCCTATTATCTTCCTATTTATTAGACAGAACTGACCTTCAGTTCTGCAGAAGACCATTCCACACAAAGGAGAGAGGTAATGCAAAGTCTCTGATTAGGAATGAATTTGGTGTGTTACAGGAACTGAAAAAGGTCACGTGTTGAAAGCACTGGATTAAGGGGAAGGTCACACAAGATTAGGTTAGAGAGGTGAGCAGGGGCCGGGATGTGTATTCTAAACGTGATGGGGAACTACTAGAAGGGAGGAACATAATCCAATGTTTGTTTTTAAAAGATCATTCTGGCTCCTTAAAGAGGCAAGAATGAGAAAATAGCAGAAGTAAGGAAATCAGTCCAGAGGCTACTGTAGTAACCCAAGTGAGAGAAGGTGGTGGCATGGACCATGGGTTCCCAGTAGGTATAAAGAGAAACAAACAGATTTAAGGTACATTTTGGAGATGAAAATATAATCTTGCTCATTGTTGTAGATTCCTAAATTCTGCTTGAAAAGATGTCTCTGTATTAGGTTAAACAAATGAAATCCCTTGTTTTTGTGGGTCAAAATGGTTAAATACCAGAAAGGTAAAATGATTTAACCTAATAGAAACAAATAATGATAGAGAAGAATCAGAGGCATGAAACTGGAGAGGGGACATTGAAATGGGGCTTATTTATTAAAATGAAAATTTTTATTGTTCTCTTCTCCTTAAATCTCTGTGGAAGGCACCCTTGTCAAAAAAAAAAAAGAGAGAGAAAAACAAAAAACAAACAAAAACAAACAAACAAAAAACCGTTTGTTTAAAGACAAATTGCCAACAAACTCGATGAGATTCAGAACACTGCTGCAATAACGTATCTCTGTAGAAACTTATACTTTCATCTGGACAGCAAATTTCCTAAGCTGATAAAACCAGGTTATCAACGAAAGGCGAGAGTACAGAATTTAAAGGAAGAATGCCTGAATATGAATCTTTGTTCTGCCAGTTACTAGTTATATGACCTTGGCTAATACACTTATTTTCTCTGAAACTCAGGTTCCCCATCTGTAAAACAGTATTATAATGATATCTACCTCATAAAGTAGGAATTAAATGAGTGACCAAATGTGAAAGGTTTAGAAGAGTGATTGGCCCATAATGTTATAAAAGTCTTAGTCCCTAACAGCGCACTTAGATCTTTTTGTTAGCCTTAAATTCAGCATTTTCTTCCTATCAAAGCTGCTTAAATCAGTTAACTGACATTTGATCTTCATGGACTCATTGTATTGTTGCTGTTGTGTGTATTTTTAAATAATACTCGTAATCTTAACAATTAGCATAATTTTGAACCGCTCCCTAATACTTAACCCCAATCCCAAACCGGACGGTCGAGCCTATCCACCGGCAGAGAACACCACCCAACCTCGCTCTCACTCTGACACTCACCGGCCAGACCTTTTCTTCCGTCCGTTTTCTGCCTCTGGCCCAGGGCCCAGCTCACGTAGCGTTTTCGTGGGCTGCTTGGGAACCGTTAGCAACCGGAAGTGGCTAGAGGTCGAGAGAGAACTGAAAAAGGGGGCCGGTCTTTCCCAGCTGCCTAAACACTTGGGTTCCGGCCTGGAAGGAGGCCCAGGGCTCCCACAAGGAGAAGTTAGGGACCTATTTGGATGGATCCGAAGAAACACTGTCTGGCATCTGATTTGAACGAGGCTCGCCGCAGCTGGGCCCTTTTCGCAAAGTAGGCCCACTGCAGACCTGTGGGAACCTCCGGGATGCCCGGGGACCAGCATCTGCCGCTACCCGCAATTTCCTATCCCGACCCTCTCTGCAGTTGTCGACCCCAGCCTGAGACTTTGAGCGTGGGGTCCCGCAAACCCTGGCACCGAGGGGGCCGAAGCCGAGGGATCTTGGGGTAGAAGAGTGGTCCTATAGAGCTGCCGCTTCGGGAGAGCCCCCAGTCGACCGCTGATGGGGAATGGGGGATTTTACTGTTTTAGTGCAGCCCGCCCCCGGAAAAAGGCGGGCTCGGACGTTCTTGACTTTAGGATAGACTGGGGAGGGGCGCCGAGGAGCATTCCTCCCTTTACGTCTCGCGGTCGCAGACTGTATTTGCCGGTGTCCTGCTCACTGGGAACTGGCAGGACCTTGCGGACTTACGGAGACGACAAGGAGCCTATTTTGAGTTTCTCTGATCCTTAGGGGAAATGAGTGTCTAGAGCGAAATAGGTGCAGCGTGCCGGCACTGGAATTCTTTAAACCTGGATTCAAATTCTGACTCCACCACTCTCCAGTGAGGACTTAGGGCAATTTATTTTTTAACTTCTTCAAGCCTCTGTTTACTCGTTTATGTAAGGCTAATAACGTAGTGCCTATTTCATAGGGTGGCTTTGACTATTAAGTGTGAGAGTGCATGTAAGAACAGTCTAAGGGCATTTCCCTGCCTTTCCCCTTGTCTGCTGTCAACTCTCATCCAAGTCAGACAAATGGAATTAATTAACCAACTTCCGCTTTTCTGAAGCACGGGTGAAGAAGAGTAAAGTACAGGACTTGGGTAAAGGAAAAACCAAGAAGGATACAAAAGATGGATGGATGATCCACAGAGGTGCTCATCCCAGCACTTTCTCCTCACTTGTCGTCTGTCACATGGTGGGTGCTTGATAAGTACTTGGGTGAATGAGGACCTACCTAAGGAGAAGGAATTATTGAATAAGACTAGAATTGAAGGAAGAGGATGAATCACATTGATTAGCTACTTGACAAAAAAAGGCAAACCACTTTTCCTGTCAGAAATGTATGGCACATCTGCATTATTTCAAGGGCTACCACTTACTAGAACTGGGAGGGAGATCTCAGAACCGACACCTCAACTATGGAAGCTTTAATCTATTGACAGCAAATGTAACAATAGCAAGTAATATAAGACAGAATGTGATCAGTGCAAAATCGAATAATAAAGTCTTGAGAGGGGGTTATTAGAATAATAGACGAGTGTTTAGATTGAGTAGTGAGCAATGAGATAAGTCCTTTGACTTGGGGGTACAGGGGAATTGTGACCAGGGGTATGGGATAGGGAGAAGGTCATTCTGGAAGGCAATAAAAGGCAGACTGGATGCTAGTGGTATAAAAAAAGGAAAACACTTGTTTATCAATGTCTATCAATGGGGAAGAATTACATATGACATATGCTATTGAGGAATACCTTTCAACCGTTAAAATGATAAATGATCAGTGACAAAAGGAGTGTCAGAACAATATATATTCCATTTTTGTTGAAAAATTTTGTGTATATAGATATAATTTGTGGGGTATTTGTACAGGAAAAGGATGCACTCCAGACTTAACAGTGATTACCCCATGTCGAAAATTGTGAAACTTTTACCCTACTTTGCAAGCTAACAATTTAACTTGCCACAGTTTTATGGATACTAACAGAAGACCCTGGACTCCTGCGTCAGAGACATAAGACTTTATTACTTAATAACACAGGCAACATAAGCTTTATATTCCCTTGTTCCCAAAGCTTATGTTCCCAAAGCCCACAGAGTGGCCTAAGCTTGGCATTCCTCTGCTAGGATGGAACAGTGGGTTTGCAACTTAACAGAGGAATGCCAAGCGTAGGAAGCCCATCCTTTGCTTAGCCTTGCCCCAGAATGAGCCATTATCTTTATCCTGGTCAGGAAACAACTGTGCTCTAAAAGGAGATACAAATATCCTTGAAAAGCTAACCTGAAAGAAAAATCTACCATAAGACTAGGAGTAATTTGAGAGACCATTAAAGAATTATCTCCCAACATTCTAGGTAAATACCATTTGAGGGTAGAGATACCAGCTTTTAATAATTTGATATAATATATCATGTTTCATTTATTTTTAAAAATACAAAAAATAAAAGGCAAACAGAGAAGTTTAAATTTTACTTAGAGAGAAGGAACCACTCAGGGTTAGTGATTGGAAGAATGATAATGATATTTAAGGACCACGTCTTGGATAGTTAGGAAGACTATCTCAAGGCTGTTGCAGTCACATAGATATGAATTAATTAGAACTGAGGATGGTGGTTACATTAATGGAGAAAAGTAACATTTCAAAGGAGAAATCTGGTGCTGATAATTTCTCCTTTATTTCCATATTTCATTGAGTAAGCTAAGGAAGCCTCTCAAACCTGGATAACTTAGAAATTGGTGATGTTATCAACCATTCTAATGGATATGTGGTGGTAACTCATTGTGGTTTTAACTTTGCATTTCCCTGATGAATAATTATTACTTTTTAGTGTGCATACTGGCCATTCTTTTATCTTTTGTACACAAAGTGTTCAAATATTTTGCCTATTTGTGTTGAATTATCTTATTCATTTAATTGTGAGAGTTCTTTATATATTCTGGATAGTTCTTTGTCAGATAGATGTATTACAAATATTTTCCAGTGTATAGCTTTTTCTTCACTTTCTTAATGGTGCTTTTTTTGAGAAGATTTAAATTCTCATGAGAATTTAAATTTAAAATTTTGAAGTCAAATTTATCAATTTTATCTGTTATAATCGGTGTCTGTGTGTCCAGTTTGAGAAAACTGCCTATAGCATGATGCTATTTTACTTCCTGTGTGTACACAATTTTATACATAGTATGTGCAGTCATAGTTGTGTGCACATTGAATTTGTACAACTATGTATGTGCACAACTTCAGACTTAAAAATTATTTGTTTGTTTATTTAAGATGAGACAGGGTCTTGCTCCACTGATCAGGCTGGAGTGCAATGGCAGGATCTCAGCTCACTGCAGCCTCTGCCTCCCAGGCTCATGTGATTCTCCTGCCCCAGCCTCTGGAGTAGCTGTGACTACAGGAGCCCACCACCATGCCCGGCTAATTTTTGTATTTTTTGCCAAGATGGGGTTTTGCCATGTTGGCCAGGCTGGTCTCAAACTCCTGAGCTCAGGTGATCCTCCCGCAGCTTCCCAAAGTGCTGGGATTACAGTCATGAGCCACCTTGCTCAGCCAAAAAAGTTATTTTTTAAATGTAAAAAAAGAAACAAAGTAGAGTTCTAATCTGTCACCAGTTACTTCCAGTTACCATCCCAGTTGGAAAGCAACAGCTGTGAAATAAAAAGCAAAAATAAGTGCTTTGAAGGAGTCCAGAAGCACTGTAGCTTCCTAGTGTTTACTATTATTTACTTGTTTTCATGTGATAATTAGATGACAAAACCCTTAAATCAAAACAACTTTGTCAGTACACAAAATTTGGGGAGTTAGTAATTGGGAAGGGATAGAAACGGTGGTGGTAGCTACCAGCAGGAGCAGATAAAGAGGGAAACTAAGGTGAAAATTGGAGGAGCCCTGAGAACTCAATAAATAGGTGGTTGGGAAAGGCGCTGAAGGAAATAAATACATGAGACCTAAACAACAAAAATTAACGCTTGCCACAACCTCCACCCCTGAAATACTATTAGTCTCAAAAGTTAAAAGGCTGTAATGCAACAGGTCTGTTCATTACATAGGGCCAGGGCGGTGGCTCATGCCTGTAATCCCAGGACTTTGGGAGACTGAGGCAGGAGGATCACTTGAGCCCAGGAGTTCGAAACCAGCCTGGGCAACATAGTGAGACCCCCCCCCCCACCCCGTTTCTACAAGAAAAAATTTTTTAAAGCTGAGGTTGGTGCACACCTGTAGTCCCAGCTACTTGGGGGACTTAGGTGGGAAGATTGCTTGAGCCCAGAAGGTTGAGGCTGCCGTGAGCTATGATCACACCACCACACTCTGCAATAGCGCCCCGTCTCAAAAAAAAAAAAGACTAGCAAAAAAAGAATGAACATAGATTTGTTCCCCAAATTTTGTGGTATTAAAACTAGGGTTTACTCCCCAAGCTTACATCATAGGTTTAGCATTAAAACAGCTAAGCAGCAAAGCAGATGTTGTAAGCAATTGAAATTCATTAACATAGGAAAGAGTGGAAAATATGTAAAGATCCAAAAAGAATATATATTTAATTACGATTTTTTGAATACTTAATAAAGTATGCGATTCCTAAGTGCCATGCCATAGGGATTTCACAAAACTATGAACTGTGATTAGCAGGAATTTCTCATGAAGTTTGTACTCTATGTGGGAGGACTGGATATATTTATGAATATATTTATGAACAGTAAAGTACAGGGTATGTAACGGGGCCAAACGCGAGTCCAGTTGGAATCCTGAGGAACCATGAAGTGCTCCCTCCTCCAACACTTTCCTAGCCTCCTTACACAGCTCCAGCCTCCCTACGTCGGATATCTACCCCCAGGGGGCCGTTACTATTGTCAGCGAATGCGCGGAGCTGCACGAGCACACAAGGCAGAGGGGACACCAAGGTCCGTTATTCCCCAGCACGTTCACTGCCCCAGCGACGGGGAAGCCTGAGGCACGCAGATGAACCTGAGGCACAGCACACAGCAGGTGAGGGGCGTGGTACTCCTGTACCCGCAGTCGGCAGACCATAGAGCTTTTAGACCTCCAGGACTCCTAGAGAGCTTCCGGAAGTGCCTTTGGGGCAAGATGCGTGCTGGACGGTGTTGTGCCTCCGCAGATTTGGAAGTTAGTGGCCGGAGGGCCCTGGTCGGAGTACAGTTTTCATCGCCTTTACTTCCTGACCTTTTTCCGGGTGTGTTTATCCGTTGCAGCGTACCTTCCCCCCGCCGGGGCGCCTCTGCAACTCACAGTGAGTACAGTCGGGCTCTGGGTCGGAGAAAAGTGGGTGCTTTGTGGCTGGTCCAGGCCGCAGCTGAGAACTGGCGTGAGGGGTCCGCAGAGGGGCCTGTGCGGTGGTCGTCGCCGCGGACCGATTCCGACGCCTTAGTTGCTGGTACAGGCAGAGTACGTCCCCACGCATTGCCCTCGAACTTTTTGCGAGGGAACCTTTTATGAAGCTTTCTTCATAGATAATCGTTTTGTGGTATGATTTTGTAGTCGATCGTGTTTATCTTAAAATGGGGAACTGACCCCCCCATGTTATTTTTTATCCAATTATTTCCAGAGTCTGAATTGTTTTCAGATAGCGCTATTTTGCGTTTCGGTCACAACAAAATTCTCAGTTTTTAAAAAAGACATATTTTGCTTTTGGAAGCCCCAGTTTTCCATGCATACCCATTTTTGCTGTTACTCTGCTTTCTTTAGTGTTTTCAGAAACTGGTGGTGTGTTGACTAGATAATTGTACGAAAGTTTGTTTTGTTTTTTTTTAATTTCAGGGTAATTCAGAATTCAGCGTTATCAGAATGCCTATTTCATTTGTTAAAGCAAACTGAAGTTAGCCAACGAGGAACTCTGGGAGGTCCCCATTTCCAAAACTCTGGTTAGTCATGAATAATTTTTGTCAGGCTACTTTGACTGCCACCACCACCTTTAAAAACATATTTCTGTTGTTTGTTAGTTCCGTTGAGTATATTTACAAACAGTCATTGTTTTAGCAAATACATACATGTTTTGAATTTCTGTTGTGGTTAAATGTAAAATATGATGTTAATTAAAACTTTCAGCTAATGCAATTTGAGATAACAAAGCATAGTATTTGCTTCACCTACTTTTTCTTGGATTTTAAATCCTGGAAAATGTCTTTTTTGTTTTGTTTTCAGTTCCCAAACATTTCTCAAATTAGACTTAGTCTGAAGGAAGAATACATTCCTTCTACAACTATTGAAAAAATAATGCTGTTAAAATTGAGTTGTGCCTTCAGTATCTCACAGGATTACAGCATTTAAAATTCAGAGGAAGCTTTAAAGATGGCATATTAAACTCATGTAAACTTGACTAGGTGTTATTTAAGGAGACTGTAAAAATCAGTCTGTATCCACACAGTGCTCACCAACTTAATACAGACATGTACGCACAAAACTGAGAGGAAAGTACATAGTGGAGTAATTTTGCACTCAGTTATTTATAGGTTGTAATTCTCAAAAACTAGCTGATTAGAGAGGGAAGAGACTTAAAAATATGGAAAATTAGCCACTAAATAGAATAATCAAAATGGGCAATGGGCAAGACCTGTTGGCCGATTTGGTATAAAAAATGAACAAACCTGGTAATTAGCTGGTTTTCATCAGTATTACTATTGAGACTTTTTAATACCACATCAACAATATAAAGTTCTTGAATGCTGCACACTTCACATTAAAATATTTTATAGCCTCCTGTACTGGTAAGAAGTGGGATTGCATCTGTGAATAGACACTGCACTCAAGCCTGAGCAACATAGTGAGACCCTGTCCCTAAATAATAATAATGATAATAATAATAAATATTTTATAACCATTATGGATGAGGATTGTTCAGTAACAGATGGCCAGTTGTTCAGTAGTTAAAAATGAACTTCGGCTTTAAGGAAATTTACAAGAAAACATGGTAAGGCTATCACTATATAACATCACATTCTAAACAGTTAGAATTTATGTCCCATGTAATGACCTTTAAGTTTTTTAACATTAAACCACAAGAAGCTATTTTAAGAAAATTTAAGTTTGTTTTGATTTGAAAAATTAAATTATTTTAAAATGAGCTAAGATCATTTTAAAATAAATTATCTTAAAATTATAGATAATTTATTCAAACAAAAACAAATAGGTAATTTGCTCAAACCAAATTGATTACCCTTTCTCAAAAAAATCTCAGCATCTTCCTCAAATTCTCTCTTCCCCCAAATCTCACTATTCTAGCAAATTCCTCCACTTTCCTGTAAAATCGTAATCAGTGAACTATACCCCTGATGTTAATTGATATATTTAACCATATCTTTTGCTCCTTGGTTCTTCTAATCTGTAGTTTACTCTCCACCCTGTTGTTCCTGGCCTTGTCTAACTTTAAAAATAATTTTCAAATTCGCTTCCTTTTCTGTGCATACTCTCTATGGAGGATTTGTTTGTTTGTTTGTTTTTAACCTTTCTGTCATTCTTAGATGGCCTTTGAGTCTGTGAACCCTGCTAAAATTGAATGTACAATTTTGTATCTGTGGACATTTTGCTGGAAAGAAGTTCTGTGTTTTCTTTAGGTTGAAGAGTCTATAAACCAACCCCCACCCCCACCCCCACCCCCCGCCGCAACTCCAAAAACTAGAAAGATAAGCGCTGCCTTGATGATCCGTATGGGGAACTATATGTACAGTAATCTGATTTTTTTCCTAAGTACCTGTCTCTTCTTTGTGGACTATAGGTCTCTGGTTTTATCTTGATGTTAGCATCTTATGACATCTGGTTTTGGGTATGCTACCTTTACTTACATTCTTCTTCATTCTCTACAGTGTTTCCTGAAATACAAAGATAATGATCACCTCTGTCAATAAACATTTGCAGTAAGGCTATGACCCATTCTCACAATGTGATAAGTCCTAAATTTGGACCATGTAAAAAATGCTTTGGTAGGAATGACAAATGGCAGGGGGATGACAGAGAAGAACTCATGAAAAAGGTAATAGATAAATTATAGTTAAGAGTTGAATGGTTTTAGGCCGGGCACAGTGGCTCACACCTGTAATCCCAGCACTTTGGGAGGCTGAGGTGGGCGGATCACGAGGTCAGGAGATCAAGACCATCCTGGCTAACACGGTGAAACCCCATCTCTACTAAAAATACAAAAAAATTATCCAGGCATTGTGGCAGGAGCCTGTAGTCCCAACTACTTGGGAGGCTGAGGCAGGAGAATGGCGTGAACGCGGGAGGCAGAGCTTGCAGTGAGCCGAGATTGTGCCACTGCACTCCAGGCTGGGCGACAGAGTGAGACTCTGTCTCAAAAAAAAAAAAAAAAAAAAAAAGTTGAATGGTTTTAGCTAGACCAAGATTTATCAACCTTGGCGTTGACACTTTGGGCCAAATAATTCTTTGTGGTGGGGGCTATGTTGAGCGTTGTAGGATCCCTGGCCTCTATGTATGAGATAATAGTAGCACCCCTTCCCCCCAAGTTGTGACAACAAAAATATTTACAGGTATTACCAAAGGTCCCTGGGATGGGGATAAGGACAATATTGCCATCAGTTTTGAACCACTGAGCTAGAGTAAAGAACTCTGTAGTAGAATGGAAGTATGAGAAAGCCACAGCCCAAAAAGGCTTTATGTGAGTTTAAAGTAGATAAAGCCAGCCAGGTTTACATTCATAAAGGGCCTTGCATACCATGCTAAATAATTTGGTTCCTATTGAAATATTTTCAGAAAGTGAGTCATACTACATATTTTTAAAAAATCTCTCTGCAGTATAGGGCTACTGTAAAAAAAAAAAGTATCATAAACCTGGTAGTTTAATACAATAGACACTTACTGTCTCATAGTTAGGGAGGCTAGATGTCCAAAATCAGGGTGTCGCCAGAGCCATGCTCTTCTAGCTTCTTGTCATTGACAAGCTTTGGCTTGCGCTGTATAACTCCGTCTCTGCTTCTGTAGTCACTTAGCTGTCATTCATCTGTGTGTCTGTGTCTTCACATGACCTTCTCGTTTCTGAGAGTCTCTCTGTGTCTTTTCTCCTTTTAAAAGTGTGCCAGTTGTATTGGCTTCCATTCCAGTATAACTTCATCTTAAGTTGATTACATCTGCAAAGCCCCTGTTTCCAAATAAGGTCACATCAACAGGTACTAGAGGTTAGGAAATCAACATATCTTTTTGGGGGACACATTTCAACCCACGGTAGGCAATACTGTAGAACATGAATGGGAAAAAAGCATAACCAAAGTTACCATTGCGATTCTAGGCAAGAGATGATGTCTATACCAAAGATGGAAACCATAGACATATTTCACAAAGAAATAAGATCATGAAATTGAACTTTTTTTGGACGTCAGGTCTTGTTTTTAAACCTCACTCTTACAAGAAATATAAACATGTTCTGTGTTTGCTATTGTAAATACAGCTAATGTTCTTCGAGTCTATCAATAAGATAAAGATATAGATCTTTGCCTCTGGGGAAAATACAATTAAGTTACGAAGTCAGAATTCCTTTAGAACTAATAAATATACAGTTATTGGGAAAGTCACATTAAAACAATACACATTTAAGTAACAGAGGTATAGAATGAGAGGAAAATAATTTAGAATTGGAGACACCAGGAAAGGATTTTAAAGGCAACAGTATTTTATCTTGTCCTTTAAGAAGGTAGTGTCAGTACTGATGAAAGAAGTCAAAGAAGACTTCAACAGAGTGACATATTGTATTCATGGAATGGAAAATTCAGTATTGTTGAGCTATCAATTGTCCCTAAAGTGAGCTATGGATTCAGTACAAATCCAATTCAAGAATTTTTGTAGAAATTAATACACCGATTCTAAAATGTGTATCAAATGACAACAGAACTAGAAAAGTGAAAATAATTTTGAAAATGAACAACAAAGTTGCAAGACTCACACCTACTTGGTTTCAAGATTTTAAAAGTCACACAATCAAGACTATTCTGTATTGGTGAAAGAATAGATGGTCAAATAACAAAATAGAGATTCCAGAAATAGACCCTTATATATACATACATATAGTGAGCTGATATTTGACAAATACACAAAGACAGTTGAGTACGTAAAGGAAAATCCTTAAAATGAACCTCCATCCATACCTCAAATTTTATACAAAAATTAACTCAAAATGGATCATAGGCCTAAATGTGAAACCTAAAATTATAAAACTTTTAGTAAAAAACAGGAGAAAATATTTGTGACCTTGGATTAAGCAAAGATTTCTTAGATATGACACAAAAAGCACAGTCACTAAAAAAAATGAACTTTTTTTCTTCAAAAGACCCTGTGAAAAGAATGAAAAAGAGTGAATACTTGCAAATTACATATCTCATAAAGGACTTGTGTCCAGAGTATATAAGGAATGCTTAAAACCTAATTTTAAAATAACTAAATTTAAAAATAGGTAAAAGTTTTGAACAAATACTTCACTAAAGAAGATATACAGATGTTAAGTAAGCATAGAAAAAGATGCTCAACATTATTGGTAGAGAAATGCATACTAAAATCATACGAGATGTTAAAACCATAATGAGTTGCCACCACACATACACCTATTAGAATATCTAAAATTAAAAGCAAAAACAATATCAAGTGCTGGTCAAATTGGTGAGCAACTGCAGTTCTCATATACAGGTAGTGGAATGCAAAGTGCTTTGGAAAACAGTTTCGCAGTTTCTTATAAAGTTATACATATATGTGTTTTATGACACAGCAAGTTTACCTCTGAATATTTGCCCAAATAAAATGAAAACTACACTCACACCAGAACTCATGCAGATGTTCATAGTGGCTTTATTCAGTGATAACAAAACAACTCAGATATTGCTCAACTGGGAAGTGGATAAACATTTAAACATTCATCCACGTAAGGAACAAACTGCTGATGCATCATTGATTAAAAACAAATGTATTATGCTATGTAAAAGATGCCAGACTCAAAAGGCTACATACCATATGATTTTATGTGAGATTCCCACTCCAGAATCTCACATCAATAAAATCATATGGTATGTAGCCTTTTGAGTGTAGGAGTAGACTTTTGGATTGTAGGTGTCAATAGGGCATCCTGGTTCCTTGGAGTGCTCTATAGAGAGTTTTTGAGTTGGAGGTCACATCCATAGTAGAGGAAATTAACCTTGAGATAGGAGGAAAGATGGGGGGCACAGGTAGGATAAGGAATGTTGGGTGGAGAAGAGCAAAGTGTTAGGAAAGTTTTTGACAATACCTTGAATTAGATTATATGGAAATTAGTCTCATCTGTTACAAGTAAGGGAAAGGTTGAGAGCTGAAGTGTGTAGAACCAGGTTAGTACAGCTGGTGTAACAAAGGCTAAAAGGGGTTAAATGAGCAGCCCTGAAGGCTAGCTGAGATTGAACACAGAATTTCAACTAGACCCAGTCTACATAGTTTCCTGACTTTGCTTAGCCATGTTCCACATCCCAAACATGCTGATGAAAGCAGAAGGAAGGGGTTTTTCTATGGATGGGTTTGGCGTGACTGGCATGGCAGAAAGTTAGGGAAGTAAGAAGTTATTTCTGGAACAGTGGGGAGGATCATTTAGTTGGCTGAACCGTGAAGTCCATGTCATGATAAGGAACTTGTTAAGATACCATAGTAAGTTACAGTGACTTTTGACTTGCCTTAACACTATCATATTTTCTTCATGAAGAAGTACCCTTAGAAAGAGGCCCTCAGAAGAGTCTTCTCTTAAGAAGATAAAGAAGATAGTGGAAACGAACCTACTGAACTTTTCAGGCTCTAATGGCTGAAGAATCAAGAAAGCCGTCAGCCCCATCCCCACCAGACCAGACTCCTGAAGAGGATCTTGTAATCGTCAAGGTAGAGGAGGATCATGGTTGGGACCAGGAATCTAGTCTGCATGAGAATAACCCTCCTGGCCAAGAACTGTTCCGCCTGCGCTTCAGGCAGTTATGCTACCAGGAGACACTAGGACCCCGAGAAGCTCTGATCCAACTACGGGCACTTTGCCATCAGTGGCTGAGGCCAGATTTGAACACCAAGGAGCAGATCCTGGAGCTGCTGGTGCTGGAGCAGTTCTTGACCATCCTACCTGAGGAGCTCCAGACTTTGGTTAAGGAACATCAGCTAGAGAACGGAGAGGAGGTGGTGACCCTATTAGAGGATTTGGAAAGGCAGATTGATATACTAGGACGACCAGTAAGTAGAAGGAGGTGTGCATGCTGTGACTGTGGGAGTCCTGGAAGCTTGGTAGAGGGACATAGGCATCACAGTGGGAGAGCAGATGCTTAGCATCAGTTTCTGTTGGATAAGGATGAAAATAGTTTTAGTGTAGTTATGACTCGTACTTGTAGAGTTCTTTTTATGTTTGTAAAGGATATAAATCCTTTTTTTTTTTTTTTGTCATAATGTCCCTACAACTGTGTTGTTCTTATTTGCCAGATGGGAACTTAATGTATAGGAAGCTTAAGTTACTTTTTCAGGGACACCCAAATAATTAAAGGTAAATTTGAGACCAGAAATCAGGCTTTCTAGTTCCTTATTAAAAGATTTTTCTACTGCATAGCACTGCTTTAAGTTTGTTATTTTCCTCCTTCTTCTGCCTTAGGAGCACAAAATATTGGTGTTCTGTGTAGCAGGGAAGGCATCCGCAGAAAGCTTTTCCTTTAGTACTAAACAAAAATGATGCCTTTCTTTCTGTGCTCATCTACATATTGGTGTTCCTTACTGTCCCTAAGGAGTAAGGGAGAGTCCGCTGCTTCCTTCCCCAAGTATATATCGCTATAGATGTGTTCTTGGTCCTCTTTCATTGTTCATTACATTTCGCAAAGGAATTTCTTATTATTCAACTGTTTGTTGTTTCCAGGTCTCAGCTCGTGTACATGGACATAGAGTACTCTGGGAGGAGGTAGTACATTCAGAATCTGCACCAGAGCCTCCAAATACTCAGCTCCAATCTGAAGCAACCCAGCATAAATCTCCAGTGCCCCAAGGGTCACAAGAGAGAGGTGAGTAGCCAGATTTCATTGATAATAAGGAGGGGAAGTAGAAATAAAAGTCCATTTGGGGCCAGTGTGGTGGCTCACGCCTGTAATCCCAGCATTTTGGGAGGCCGAGGTGGGCGGATCACGAGGTCAGGAGATCGAGACCATCCTGGCTAACATGGTGAAACCCCATCTCTACTAAAAAAAAAAATACAAAAAATTAGCGGGCACCTGTAGTCTCAGCTACTCAGGAGGCTGAGGCAGGAGAATGGCATGAACCCGGGAGGCAGAGCTTGCAGTGAGCCAAGATCATGCCACTGCATTCCAGCCTGTGCAACAGAGCGAGACTCCATCTCAAAAAAAAAAAAAAAAAAATGTCCATTTGGGATACCTATCTCGTTCCTGAAGACCCAGGAACTAAAATCCTGTTTACAGACCAGTCCCAATGTCTGTGTTTAAATGTTTAGGCTTTAAATATAGATTATTCATTCTAGTGGTAAACTCATGGACAAATTAAATAATTTGGCTATTTTTTATGTAGTTGCGTATTTCTGTTACCCCAGTACATTTACAACACAGGTGTTTTTGGGGTTATGCTGGTAGTGTCATGCCACTTCATTTGGAAATATTCAGTATGTATTTCCTCAGACAAGAGCATTTCTTAGGTAACTTAAATAAATACATTCCTAAATTTATCACAATTAAGAAATGTAGTATTGCTACAATACCAACCTAGGCCACAGTTCATATTTTACCAGTTGCCCCAATTATGTCCTTTCTGGTTCAGAGTCTAGTCCGGATTCACACTTTGTGGTTAATTGTCATGGCTTTTTAGTCTCCTTTAATTTGGAACAGTTCCTCAACCTTTCTTTTTTTTGAACAGTACAGGTGTGTTATTTTGTAGAATGGCTGCAATTTGGATTTGCATGATGTTTGATCATGTTTACATTGAGGTCATATATACTTGGCAGGAACACCTCACCCTGCCAAGGATACAGGACCTAAATCTTAACAAGAGATGTTGTACTCCTTCTTAAGGGTACAACAGGAATTTGTCCTATTATTGGTGGTGTTATCTTTGATGACTTGGTTAAAGTTATTCTTGTATAGTTACTATTTTTCCCTTTGTAACTAATAAGTAATTTGTAACTAATAAGTAATAAATAATTTGTGGAAGATACTCTTGAGTGTATTTAAATATCTTAGTCCTCATTAAACTTTTCTTGTTAAAACACTAGTTTTAGTGTTCATTGGTGCTTCTTAACTGACTTAGTGATTACTGAAATAGTTATGAAGTAGTGGTTTTCTAACTGTGTCATTTCTTCTACATTTCTTTATTGTAAAGGAGAGTGTTCCCTTGTCCCAATTTTATTATTTTTTCTTTATCAATATGGACTCATAAATTCCTATTTATTCCATAAATATTCTGTTACTGTCTTTATTTTGTTTTTGTTTTGTCTTTGAGACAGAGTCTCACTGTCATCCAGGATGGAGTGCAGTGGCTCACTGTGATCACAGTGATCTCAGCTCACTGGACCCTCTGCCTCCTGGGTTCCAGCGATTCATATGCCTCAGCCTCCCCAGTAGCTGGGATTACAGGCACATGCCACCATGCCTGGCTAATTTTTGTAGAGACGAGGTTTCACTATAT
This sequence comes from Papio anubis, assembly GCF_008728515.1. Classification (NCBI taxonomy): domain Eukaryota; kingdom Metazoa; phylum Chordata; class Mammalia; order Primates; family Cercopithecidae; genus Papio; species Papio anubis. The sequence goes on from NC_044981.1 coordinate 27,891,730, forward strand.
TGGCCAGGCTGGTCTCGAATTCCTAGCCTCAAGCGATCTGCCCACTTCAGCCTCCCAAAGTGCTGGGATTACAGGCATGAGCCACTGTGCTCGGCCACTGTCTTTATTTTGCTAAATCATTTCAGATTTGGCCACAGAAGGCCCCTTCAGTCTGGCTCTTGTATCCTCTTGACATTTTCCCATCGTTTTTTGAGAATTTTTTTTACTTTATTGCAGAATGAGATGTTCCAATCTCATCTTCCCCTGCATTTCATATTTTTTCATTTATGCGATTTAGTTTATAAATATGACTTTTTAATATTTCTAAAGAAGCATTAAAACACTCTTAATAATTCTTGTCTAAAGTCCTAAAGCTTGTTGCCTGAGATACAGTAATCTATATTTTAATAGTAAGTTGTTTGATATCTATAGAAAGCAAATACTGGAAGCCATAGTAGACATTTCAGAAAGATAATGAATTAATAGAGATTGATTGATTCTGATACTTGGTTTGCCAAGAGAACAGGACCTAAGGAAATACTGTGTACAAGCACAAAGATAGAAGTAGTTTTGATGGTAGAGAAGAAATTGAAAAGTGATTCCTGTTAGGAAACCAGTATACTTTCTATTTTTGACTGTAACTTCAGTCTGACTTCAGGGACATTGGGGTGCATGTGTTTTGTGGGGCAACCATAGATATGGGCCCAGAATCCAAGATATCAGCACTTCATGTGCAAAATCTTTGGCATACGTGTATATCTGCTGAAATAAAAATAATTTGGAATTGGTGACTGCCGACTCCCACAACCACAGGACAGGACTGGTCTCATTCATAGCTCCTTTCTCCTCTCAGCCATGTCTACTTCCCAGAGTCCTACTCCTTCCCAGAAAGGAAGTTCTGGAGACCAGGAAATGACAGCTACACTTCTCACAGCAGGGTTCCAGGTGAGTTGTGCTCCTTCTCACTGAAACCCCATAGCTGTGCTTGTCAGTGTTTGTGGCATCTGCCCTATATCTAGACTGTCTAGTTTGTAGCAGTACCTACCCAAAAACTTATCCCAAAAATTCTTTTGCCTAGGGACAGATCGATCCTAAATTTCCCCCAATTGATCTCATGCATTTTCCTCTTCTTCCTGGCTATTCATATCCCTTTACATAGTACATTTCCAAGTTGTAATCTTCTCCCAATACTGGTGGATCTCCCAAGCTCTAGGTTTGAGCTGTGGAAGAATCACAGTCCCCAAATGGGTATCTTGTTTTGTTTCAGACTTTGGAGAAGATTGAAGACATGGCCGTGTCCCTTATTCGAGAGGAGTGGCTTCTTGATCCATCACAGAAGGATCTGAGTAGAGATAACAGGCCAGAAAATTTCAGAAACGTGTTCTCCCTGGGTAAGGAGAACTGTGGTGATTATTGTCATTTTAGATTTTTTGTTTGTTTGTTGTTTATGTGTATAGTAGCTACAGCCTTTCTGAAAGACAGTTGAGTTTAAGCTCAGGATCCAACGGAGGGATATAATGTTTAGACTTCTTGAAATCTTACATGAAACTTCTGTTCTCCTGTCCAGAACTTCCTTATATTTTGTACTAGGGTACTGGCGTGTTTGCCAGTTGGAAATTGACATCTCACAGGTGCTGTCTGAGTTCATACATTTCTTCTCCAAGTTGTCATGGGATTCCTACATAGATTTTTCTCACATAAATTAATTGTATCTCCTCCCTTTTGATGACTGTTTGGGGTGTTTTCCCATTTCTGTCCTGCTCATTAGTTTTTTTAGTAGTTTCATATTCCTCTCACTCCCCAGCTTTCATCTTACCTCAGTTGATCCTTTCCTGACTTTAGTTCCCCTTCCAGTTACCTTTTTTTTTTTTAATGGTACCTCTTTCCCAGTTGACTAGCTCATATTAAGCAAGGTCACTATTAAGAAGCTGTTTTGGAGACAGAAGTTTTGTGTTTACTTATAGCTGTTCATGTGTACTTTCCTTTTTCCCTATCTTCAGTTCCTTTCTCCTACCATAAAGAATAGGATGTGACATTGGCTTAATGTTTATTTATTACATTTTTATTCAGGTGGTGAGACCAGGAATGAGAACAGGGAATTAGCATCAAAACAGGTAATATCTACTGGAATCCAACCACATGGAGAGACAGCTGCAAAATGCAACGGGGATATTATCAGGGGTCTTGAGCATGGAGAAGCCCGAGACCTTCTGGGCAGATTAGAGAGGCAGCGGGGAAATCCCACACAAGAGAGACGACATAAATGTGATGAATGTGGGAAAAGTTTTGCTCAGAGCTCAGGCCTTGTTCGCCACTGGAGAATCCACACTGGGGAGAAACCCTATCAGTGTAATGTGTGTGGTAAAGCCTTCAGTTACAGGTCAGCCCTTCTTTCACATCAGGATATCCACAACAAGGTAAAACGCTATCACTGTAAGGAGTGTGGTAAAGCCTTCAGTCAGAACACAGGCCTGATTCTGCACCAGAGAATCCACACTGGGGAGAAGCCATATCAGTGCAATCAGTGTGGGAAGGCTTTCAGTCAGAGTGCGGGCCTTATTCTGCACCAGAGAATCCACAGTGGGGAGAGACCCTATGAATGTAATGAGTGTGGGAAAGCTTTCAGTCATAGCTCACACCTCATTGGACATCAGAGAATCCACACGGGGGAGAAGCCCTATGAGTGTGATGAGTGTGGGAAAACCTTCAGGCGGAGCTCACATCTTATTGGTCATCAGAGGAGCCACACTGGGGAGAAACCCTACAAATGCAATGAGTGTGGGAGGGCCTTCAGTCAGAAGTCAGGCCTTATTGAACATCAGAGAATCCACACTGGAGAAAGACCCTATAAATGTAAAGAATGTGGGAAAGCTTTCAATGGGAACACTGGTCTCATTCAACACCTGAGAATTCACACAGGGGAGAAGCCCTACCAATGTAATGAGTGTGGGAAAGCCTTTATTCAGAGGTCGAGTCTCATTCGACATCAGAGAATCCACAGTGGTGAAAAATCTGAATCCATAGGCGTTTAGGAACAACTTCAGTTACAATTTGAGCATTATTCAGCATTAGAGAAACCACACATCAGTGAGAGGTCTTTCAGTGTACTAAAAGGCAGAAAGGTCATCACAACTTTAGTGTCAGAATCTATAGTGGTGGCAAAATTAGGATAGCTCTTCAGTAATTTGGGCCCAGTGCCTTGGGGTTTGATTAGCTTGACTGTCTTTGAAAGTATCTGATGGAGCTCCTGACAAATGTATCCTTTAGAAATTTAAAATAGCATTAGAGCAAGTTGCTTGTCGTGGCTTGAGGTACTTAAGTTTGTCTTTTAGGTGAGTAGCTATAGATTTGAGAGAGGCTGCTACTCCTAGTTCCTCTGCTTCTTCCTATCTCCTGTGATCCCTCTCTCCCATTTATTCCCTTGAAGGTGCCCTTGTATTCCTAATCTGATCTAAGAAGCTGCTTTAGAGTCACAAGTAGCTTCTGTGTGAAACTTATATTTGTATGTAGCTTTCTAGGAAAATTTTACAGACACTTAATGTATTTATGCTTAAGTGTGCATTTTTTTATTCTAATATTCCTTCTAGTCAGTGGAAATTTGTATTCCCATACAAACTCAGAATGCTATATTTTTAACAGCACTCCAGCATTTTTCTTCATGTATCACCTTCACTGACTCCATTGAATCATTAAGCATCTATATATATCCTTCACCACCCCCAGTCCCAGTACCTGTGTCAGCAAAGGAAGTGGACACATATAGTGATGGTTATGGGAGTAATACAGAGAAAGAGGTGAGTGGAGACTCAGCCCAGCTGCTCTTGATCTTGGATAGTTACACATTTTGCTGACTTCTGACTCTCCTTCTACCTCCCCACTGTACACTGTGGTACAAATAGTTTGCACTATGCTAGTTATGGCATCAGGTAGGAGAAGGAGACAAAGATGCTTTAGGAAGATAAAAACCTTACAAAGAATGTATACTCATCCTTTTTGGCCCATTACAGTACTGCTTTCTCAGGTTCTTATCAGCCTGTGCAAACTCCCTGACTAGATGGTCTGTCACTCCTATCACTACCTTGCACCCACCTCTTTAGATGGCCTTAGCACCTCACTCGTTATTCTCCATCTGTTTCTTGCCATTAGTTTATATGACTTTAATATCCACAGTGGTAATCTAATATCTTACCTCACAGTTTTTCATTCTTTTGAACTCTGGTGCACTTGATCTGTAATCCATGTCTGTAATCTACCAACAGAGAGGTACTATTAAACTCGGTATCACCAGGCACTATATTTCATCTTTGAGGCTTTCATTATACCAAGGAATACTATATAAAGTAATGAGACTGGTTTAAAGTAACATGCCAGAACTTACGCATCCAATGTGGGTTGTCACTTGTTATTCCCAAGTACTGTTATTCCAATAGTACTACTGTATTCTTCCAAATATTTGGAACATTCTTAGAATTCCCATTTAATAACCCATATGAGAAAACCCTCTATTACTCTTACACTTTAGTTTTACCATTTGAGTAGCCACTTATTTACCAGAGTTGGAATTAATTTTGGGCTTTCCAAAATTAACCTTCAAACTTAAAATTGATTACATTAAGCCTATTCAGAAAAAAAAAAATAGGTTCTGATGAAAGCTTCATAATTTCACCCTGTGACTATCTTGAAAAGAAATAACACTTAATCATATTATTTTATGATTGATGGGTCAAAAATAGCAATCAAAATCTTATCTCATAGAGGACCACCTTTTGGATCATAAATTCTTTCCCTATAACATTCCTTCTCTGCCTCCCTATGGCCCACTTTGACTACTAACAACATCAGAATTATTTACATCAATTTCATTGAGCTATTGGTGAATGAAGGCACCCATCACTTGTCAAATTGGTTTCCAACAGTCTTTTTCATTATCCTTTATTTTATTCTCCCTTCTCTTGTTTCTTTTTTTGATTTATAAGTTACCATTCCTAATTTCTTTGTATTTGAAATTTTAAGAAACCAGAAACAACTAAATCTGGTCATATCTAGATCTTCGCTCTCTGTTTCAGTTGTGCCTTACCCTCTGTAAGATACTGATTCTTCCTGGGGCCAGTACTACCTTGTATGCAGGTATTACATATGATAGGTGCATTGTCAGAGGGAAAATACATGTGTGTGTACACATGTGTATGTATACACACACACACCTGCCGTACACTTTAGAAGAACGCTTCTCTTCTATTCCAATAAAAAGCCCTTTTAGCAAAGCAACATAGTAACAAGATTGGGTGCATTCAGGGTGGTATGGCCATAGACCAGAGCAACATATTGAAATGTGTACATATGTACTAGCTAAAGTCTCTTTATGTGTCAGTATTCAGAGTAATGTGTAGCCAGATTACTTAAATCTCAGAATCACTAAGCATCTGGCATAAATTCGGAGAAAATAATGACTAGAAAAATCAGTGTTATATTCGGTGTGAGAAAAGACTGTGTCTTGAAAGAATTATCAAAGCTGATACAGCACATATATAGAATTAGCCAAACGGTATAAGACAATAGAAAAAGGCTGTGGATTCTTTGAGGACATCATTATAAATCATTCTTTGTCTCAAGTTCACACTCTTAGCATAGAATATTATTGACCAGGCTGTGTGTTATTTTGAGCTCTTAACTGTGAATGGCATTCATTAAGCTCCTTTATCCTATAGATTCTATCTTTATGTTACCTGAAATGAACGGTTCATCAGTACTTTTTCCTCCCATCCTAAGCTTCTCATTTTAGGAACTGACATGATAAGGTGGTTCTTTCATAACTCTAATGCCATCCAACATAGCCCTGGGAGAGGCATGTTAGGTTTCAAAGATTTTCTCCGTGGAGCAAGGTGCAGAGCTAGAATATGGTGATTGATTCCCAAACAGAGCAGTTAACTTTACTGTTGGTTCTGAGTCTCCAGATAATAATAACCGACATTTATTGAGCACTTACTGTGTGCCCAACCCTGTTATGCCTTTCTCAGGCTCATAATAAGTGTATTAGTCTGTTCTCATGCTGCTAATAAAGAGACATACCTGAGACTGGGTAATTTATAAAGGAAAGAGGTTTAATGGACTCACAGTTGCATGGCTGGGGATGCCTCACACTCATGGTGGAAGGCAAGGAGGAGCAAATCATGTCTTATACATAGATGGCAGCAGGCAAAGAGAGAACTTGTGCACGGGAACTCCTCATTATAAAACAGTGTGATCTCATGAGACTTACTATCACAAGAACAGCACAGGAAAGTTCTGCCCCCATGATTCAATTATCTCCCACTTGGTCCCACCCACGACACGTGGGAATTGTGGGAGCTACAATGCAAGATGAGATTTGAATGGGGACACAGCCAAACCATATCAGTAGGTATTATTTTATCCCCCATTTTATAGATGAGGAAACAGAGGCTTAGAGAGTTGAGTGAGTTGACCAATATCACACAGCCAGTATGTGATAAAACTGATTCTGATCCACACAGTTTGATTCTAGACTAGAGCCTGTGCTTCTGACTACTGTGCTGTGCTGTGTATAATGTACATGGTAATCTAGTCAGCTGCTTAAAAATATGTAGCCCTTGTCATGAGAGGTACTGGGGAAGAGAATATGCAGTAGAGTGCAAATACATTAGAATTACTGGTAAATTGGTTGAAAATGCCCTTTGGGGTTATAGTTATATCATTTTTAAGTGCTGATGCTTTGTAGTACCATAAAACTAAATTGTGCAAACAAAACATAATTTAACAGAGTAACTGGGAGGATAAACCAATAATAAATTCAAATATAATTTTTCTCTAAACTGCCAAAGGGAAAGTAGAATTGTGGAGGGAAATGAAATATCCATGTACCAGGCCAGGCAGATGGTCAGTTAGGATAACAATAGTAAGTTCATCTGCAGCATAAAATGTGAAATGCTTTCAACCTCATTGCCCATTTCTACTACCATTCTATTTCTCCTCTGTTGTTCATGGTTTTTCAAACATGTCTTCCGCTTTTCAACCCCCCCTTTTTTTTTAATCTGTTCTTAAAACTTCTTCTTGCTGGCTTTCATACTTAGCATTCCAGTGAAATGTTCGTAGACTCACCAGTGGACAAATAGTAAGGCCTTTTTTTTTTTTTTTAATGTCCTTTTTGATCTAATTTATATTTTATATTGTTGAATTTTCCCTCCTTTGGCTTGTGGGAACCTTTTTCTCTAATATCTGGCTTTCTTTTTTTGACTGATCTTTCCACCCACTCCCCCTTCTCTTCTCCGCTGAGAATAATCTCCCGTCTATCTTTTATTCACTTTATTTTCTATACTCCTGTTTATCCATTTTGATTGTTTATACCTACTATTTGTATTCGAATGACTTCATTTTTCCCACCCTGTGGGTCAGTTTGTGACTTTCGGAATTTTCCACAGGTACCTGTACAACTTGATATTTGAAAACAGGATTCATCACCATATATCGCCAATCCCTGTTTTCTTTTTAAACAGGCCTCATTGCCTAATTCCTTTGCCCTGAAAAGTGTCACCACCTTTCATATTTTTACCCCAGCCTTGGAGTTATCTTTTTCTGCTCTCCATTCTCCATGTCCAAACACTTGCTGTCAGTCTAGTTTTTAATCAGTTTTCTCCTTGAGGCTTGATCTCCCATTTCTCACATCCCATTATAGCCTTTCTTGTAGATCTGAGGCCCAGATTACTGTAATTCTTTTTTTTCCAATTTCCTTGCTCCCAGGATCCCCATCTTGTATAAAGTTTCCAAGGTGGTCCTCTTCAAACTCCATTTTTACAATATTTGTATTGTAAAATTTTCATTTTCACTAAGTAACACCCAGTAGATAATTTTTCCAAGGCAATCCTCCTCAAACACCTGTTTTTTACAATATCTCTATTGTAAAATTTCATTTTCACTAAGTAACACCCAGTAGATAATTCCTATGGAGCAGTGGTGTTCCAAATTCTCCATTACCTCTATGCTTAATATTCATCAGCCTTCATTACTCTCTAGCATATTCACCTTGATTCAACAGATTCAAACTTCCTACAGCCTTCTACTGATGTCTTACAAGCTCTTGCCTCTGTGCCTTTCTCATGCTATTCTTTTTGCTTAGATTGCTCTTTGGTCCCAGCTCATGTTCATCACTCCCTTCAAAGCTTATCTTTATATCTTCTGAGTTAGCTCTCCCTGATTGACATCACCTTATGTGGTGACCTCCCTCATTCTGTGCTGCCTCAGCACTTACCTTTGAGTTTATACTGTGGTCCATGTACTTATATGTTGCTTTGTAATTATTTTCTAGCACTCTGTGTTATAGTTTCATATTTGTATTTATTTCCAAAATTAAATTGTAAGCTCCTTGAGGGCAGGAATAATAACTTTTACATTTGTATCTCTGCACCCCCGAGTGCCTAGTATAGTGCTGAGCACATAGTAGGCGTTTAATAAATGCTTGTTGAAGTATTGTGTGGATTATTTGTGGTGTTATCTACAGAAATTTTTAAGCTGTTTTCAAGAATGTGTCTTACCACTTTGGGTGCTCAAAAATGTACAGACCTATTTTCATATGCTAGTATAGTATGTCAGGATCTGCCTCTACCTGAGTAAGGCCAAAAAAATTCAACTTTAGGAAATTATGTGTAAAAAGCTGAAGCTTTCCATTTGGCCAGCCTTATTGGTCAAGAAAGAAAATAAGAAGCACTAAGACTATTGTGTTAAGGTTATAATTCCAAAAGTGCTTGAGAATAGGCTTTGGTATATGAGATTAGTGATTGTCTTTGGGAGAAATTTGGCAATGTTTGGGGACATTTTTGGTCATACCATTGGTGGGCAGCTGGGATGTTACTGGCCATCTAGTAGGTAGAGGCTGGGGATGCTGCTAAGCATCATGTTTGCACAGGACAACCCCACCCCCCACATTGCCCGGCCCCTGCCCCTGCTCCCGCCCCACAAAGAATTATCTGGCCCAAAATCCTTAATGCTGAGGTTGCGAGACTTGATATATTTAAGGTAAATAGGAGAAAGAGATAAGAAGTACTGGCAATACAATTAGAAAAAGTAGCTATTCCAAGCTTTAAGAGAATCCTAAGTGTGTGCATATTTTGTGGTGTTTAAGACTACAAAAGAAAAAGAAGACTTAGTGTTTGGCATTCACAGCAACATATGTCAGGGTATTGAGAAACAATAAAGTTATTGATGATGTTTTAAGGTTGCTTTCAGCATCAGATCTGCCATCATCTCTATGCCAAGTGTTTCAGCATACAAGTGTTACAGAAGTACTAGTTTTAGTCTTCCACATCTTGATTCATTATAGCATCAACGGTAAAATGCTGGGGGCTGTCTCTTTAGCAGAGGGGCTATAACATCAAAGATTTATCCTTGAGGTCAACGTACGACCCTCAGTCCCTTGGACAGCCACTAGGCAGGAATTACCAGCACACCAAGGAAATCACGAGCCAGAATATTGTCAGTTTGCCAAGTAAAACCATTCCAGCTTTACTTGTTTTTAACATAGTTTTTAACATACTGTGTTAATCCTATTTAGGAAGGCAAATATGTAGGAGGAAATGTGATTTCCTAAATTAAATCGTTAAAAAGTAGGCCTTTAGAAGCACTAGCTTCCTTTTGCTGTTCAGTGGTACTTAATCCAGCAGGTTTAGAAAGGTTCAACCCCTGGGTGCAGTGGCTCATGCTTGTAATCCCAGCACTTTGGTAGGCCAAGACACAGAAGGATTGCTTAAGGCCAGGAGTTCAAGAGCAGCCTGAGCAACAGCAAGACTGTCTCTAAAAAAAAACTTAAAAAATAAAAAAATTAATCAGGTGTAGTGGGATGCGTCTGTAGTCCCAGCTGCTCAAAAGAATATGGTGGGAGGATCCCTTGAGCCCTTGCAGTGAGCTGTGATTATGCCACTGGGCGACAGAGGTCTCAAAAGTTCAACCCAAGTTAGAAAATCAGTTTAAATGTGTAATACACCAAAGAAATAACTGCTTGTTCTGTCATATTTAAATATTCATAGTCTAGAATGCTAAGTTTAGTGTTCCAATCCATTATTCTGTAAATGGAGGCTCAAAGAGGCCACTTGGTTAGGTTTCCTGGGGCTTTGCCCATTCTCCCCTAGTTATGCTCTCAGATGTGACCCTTGTATATTCTTAATTCATGCTCTGCCATAAGATGGATTCAAACTTTGTGCCTCCACCTCTAATGTTTTGTTTTACGAATTACTCCTTTTATCAGCTTTATGTTCAAGCCAGTATATTTACTGACTACAGTGTTTTGAGTTAAATTCTTTCATAAATAATTGAATAGCCGGAGAAATTTTGCAGTATCGCAGTCATGTTTTGAAAAGATTGCTCTTGGTTCCTGTCTCTAATCTTTGAGAAAGCACACAGGATATAGTGTGTTGGCTTTCAGATCACTAATAAGACCAGATGTCTGTGGCCCCATTTGTCGGTTTAAGGGATCCTGTAGGGCCCACACGAGATATTTCACCAGCTGTACTATCTTTAAATTCCAACATACACGGGTGGTCCTGCCCTGGATAAAACTCAGGAAGCAAAAACAACCTTCGGGAGAGGTGAGGTAGGAAGTCATAGCATTGCCGACGGTCCAGAGCAAATCGCTCCCTGTCTAGACCCCGCCCGTACCACAGCCTGGACAGGCTGAGGTTTCAACCCCTCTCTGGCAAACTCGGGCGCAGCCAGGCCCCGCCCAGAGATTTCCGGGGCACGCCCCGGAAGTGCTGAGAGGGACTTCCTCCCTGCGGCGAGGCCTCGGAGGTGGCTGCTGCCCACAGGCAGAGAAGGCTGGTATGCATCTGGGTGCCGCTTGGGTGGGTGTTGCACAGCTGCAACCCCTCAGACCTCCTCTCTCCGCGCCTGCCTGGGTGGAATGTGAGCAGGAACCCCAGGAGAGGCAACCCGTCCTGGGACAGTGGGGATTGTATCCAAATGCAGTCTTCCAGGAAAGGGTTTTTCCTCGAGATTTAGTGCTGCAGGGGCCCAGAGTTGGGACTACTTCCCTCTCAGTTACAACCCTGGTCTTTACTGCCGTCTTCAGAACTTCATTGAGTACCAACTACAAGTGTGCTTCTGGTACCAATTGGTATCACTGCCCACCAGATCTTCAGCTTTTTCAAACAAAAGGGGGAAATTGCAAAGAATTGGAAATAAGTGTTCGGTGCTCTAAATTCAGGAGAGGCTTGTTCCACCACTTAATTGTCCCCGTGACATTTCATTTTGAATGCAGAATTCGTTCTCTCTGTACTTCAGCTTGGCAGTAAATGGCTACCCTTCCCTTTAACAGTCACCTCCATCCACGCCAGGACCACCTTACAGCACCCTTAATGCTGTTCTCTCATGAGCCCTTCCACTATCCCAACCAGTGCTCAAAGGCAATGGGAAAGATCACCACTGCAGACCTGCTGCCCCAGCATGTGATCTGAGAGCCCTTTGCAAATTAGCTCCTTATTTAGCATTGCACTTCTTTCCCCCCAAAACCGTTAGTAGTGTAACACCTATGGCAATCTTTGCTTTTTCTTTGAGTAAAATAATTTTTCTTTTACAGAAGTGTTCTTGAAGACTCTTCAATTACAGGAAAAGACGCTTGACTGCATCTTTAGAGGAGTTGGTTTCGCTGGTTCCAAGGATTCTGTTAATGAGAAAACTCCACAGGCCAGCATTCTGTAAGCTGGCTCCAGCAGTCCAGTTGACAGTGGCTGAGGCCAGTTCCTGATCATCCTATCTGAGGAACACCAGGTCTGGGAGAGGGAGCAGCACTGACCAGGGGAGGGAGGGAGGATTTTCCTTGGGGAAGTGGCTAAGCTGGATGATTTCAAGGAATTGAGTGAATCCAGACAGCAGGTGGGGAGAGATACTATCAAGTTATCTTAAAACTTTTGGTCCCTTAGGGATTCTTCCCTTTTTTCCCCTACTTTACAGGCACGTAAGTCAGAAGCCAGACTAACTGTGATTTTGTCCAAGTCATTTTATCTTTCTGTGCCTATGTGCCATCTGTCAATGGGGATAGTAAAAGCACCTGTCTAGAGTTGTTATGAGGATTACATGAACAGTACCTGCTACATAGGAAGTGCTATCCAGGTATTTGTTGTAATTATTTCTTACTCTCCTTACCTCCCTGGGATTAGCTTGTTCTGCTGATTTATTCATTTCTACAGCGATTCTTTCATAAACTCATGTGTTTATTTTTTTTCTGGCCCCAGCTCTTGGATACAGTCAGGAAGTAGGCAAGAAATGCCAGCTCTGGAAGCAGAGGGAGAATAAGATATTCTCTAGTGCCATCCAGGAATATGCCACTGAGGTGTCAATGACAGACTCTTCCCTCTACAGAAGAGTTGTGCTAAACTTGGCGTTTTGTGGTCTTCTGGGGATTCTGGAAGTAAGGGACCTGAGGAGACTTTAAAACAGCTGCTATAGGATAGGATCAGGATAAGTGAGTTGTGAATGCTTAGCAGAGTCTGATTAAGTTCAGAGTGAGACTGGAGCAGGAGAGAATACAGCTCAGATCTGCCATTTCCACGTTTTTTAATCGTTCAGGAGCTTCATCTTGGCTGCCAGTTTTCAGAAATAGAAATTGTAACTGTATTTCCATTTTTTTGTCTTTGACTTTGCTTAAAGTGCTTTTGTTTGTTTGTTTTACCTCACAGGAGTTTTTATTCTATGTGGGTCAAGTTTATCAATCTTTTCATTAATGACTTCTGGATATTGTCTCATAGAGGGGGGCATTTCTTTTTTGAGATGGAGTCTCGCTCTGTCACCCAGGCTGGAGTGCAGTGGTGCAGTCTCTGCTCACTGCAACCTCCGCTTCCCGGGTTCAAGCAATTCTCCTGCCTCAGCCTCCTGAGTAGCTGGGATTACAGGCATGCACCACCACGCTCGGCTAATTTTTGTATTTTTAGTTGAGACGGGGTTTCACCCTGTTGGTCAGGCTGGTCTCAAACTCCTGACCTTGTGATCCACCCACCTTAGCCTCCCAAAGTTCTGGGATGACAGGCGTGAGCAACTGTGCCCGGCCAGGAGGAAGGCCTTTCTATTCTGAGGTTATAAAGGACTCACCTCATGTTTTCCTCTGGTACTTTTATGGTTTCATTTATAACATTTAAAACTGGTTTATTTGGAATATATCCTAGTTTATAGAGTAAGGTAGAAATCTAATTTACCATCTTTCCAGATGGTTATCCAGTTCTCACCATGCATTTGAAGAGTTCGCTTTTTTTTTTAACTTATTTGCTACCTTTATTGTATGTTAAATGTATGTGCCTATTTCTGAGCCTTCTGTACCATTTTCATGAGTACTACACACTTTAAGTATTAAGGCTTTGTAATATGTAAGTTCTTTAGGACAAGTACCCTTCTTTCTCAGTTTCCCCAGGTAGTCCTGTATGTTTAGTCTTCTAGGTGAACATTAAAATCTTCTAAAAAGTTGATATTTTCATGGAAATAGTGTTGAATTTACAAATTAATTTGGAGATTACTCTCTGAGTACTAACCCCTGAGGAGCCATAAAGTGGCTTAATCTGGGAAGCAAGCCCTAGATTGAAATTTCATCTTGGCTGTTTTAACAGGTGCCTGACCTCGGAAAATTTATTTGCTTCTCAGTTTTTATATATATGCGAGAAGGACTTGAATGTCTGCCCTGTAGGATTAAATGAGATAAAAAGCATAAAATGCCTTCTTGGAGTAAGCGATCCTTTCTTCACACGGTCCATTCTGGCCAGCTCACAAACCACTGAGAGGGAAGCCTCCAGGATCCTAGAGTAGATGACCAGATGCCCAGGCGCGCAATCTGTGGAAGTGAAAGTCAAGCTTTCTAGGCCAACAGCTGTCCTCAGTCGCTTGGTCAGATAGTCTAATCGCAGTTTTTCAGGTGAGTTCCCTCTTGACTTTCTTCTAGGGTTTTGCTTATGCCCTGGGGTGGACACCCTCGGAGGATGGGAGAAACTATGTACTGTGCCAGGTCGCCTCAGGCCTGCCTTTTCCCTCCATCCTTCCCCACCCCTCCCCTCTTCCACCCACTTTCTCACACTCCTCCTCTTTTCTCTTTCCTCCCTTTTCCTCCCTCTCCATCATCCTCCCTCTTATATTTCTTTCCCTTCACTACCCCATCTCCTGCCTGGCCCTTCTGCACTGGCAGAGTAGACCCTCAGAAACCCTGGGAGAGAGGATGGCTGGGGCAGGCTGATATCTTGAGTCCTGTCCTTGGCTGTCTCTGAGGCTCTTAAAACTCCTAATTAGAGGAGTGACTCCGACTTGCTTTTCTGACAGGGCTAAATTTGCGAGAGTGGGGTGCAGGTATGGAGACCTTATTTTCTGTTGGTCTGGATCCTCAGTTCTGCTTTGTGTTGGTTTTTGTTGGTAATGTTGTTGTTTGTTTGTTTTGTAGAATATCATTCAATTGGGATTTAACTGTTTTTGTCATTATTATACTGAGGTTATACATTCTGGGGAGGAAGGCCACAAAGTTGAAGTGCCATTCTCATCATATCAAGGGTGCATACTGTTAACTTATAACTGTCGAGACATAAAACAATTTGTAAGGTGGAAAAAAGCAGAGAGGGGTAATTAGTGTAATTTGAGTTGGAAGCAAAAATTTTATCAAGTTTGGACACAAAACTAGGTTTGTTCCCAAGAAAGTAGCAGCCATCCATTTTCTTTGGAGAGGTGAAGGGTTTATTCTGTCACAATTCCAGCAGAGACAAAGCATCCCTGTTGCTGAGATACTGTTTATCATAGCAACAACAGCTGCAGATGTAGTAGTGGCATAGCAATGAACAGAGCTTTTTTCGTCCCCATGTCTCTCTTTCATCTCAAGTAGTATGGACTCCTGTGGGTGGTAAAACATACCTGTTAATGGTGTTATTGTCATTTTTCCAAACTTCTTATCAGTTGAATTTGTTTCTATTGCCATTTCTATTCCCATCCTCCTTCATCTGCTCTATCTGCAAATCTCTTGAGTTTCTGTCTTGTTTTCCAATTAATTAAATATGATTCGCCTTTAAAAGTAGGAACTATATATTATTTTTATATTTATTTATATTCCAGATTGTATGTGTATGTTTTAGATGCCTTTATAGAGGATATTTTATTTATTCATATATATTTTTTGAGACAGGGTCTTGCTCTGTTGCCCAGGTTGGAGTGTAGTGGCGTGATCACAGCACACTACAGCCTCAATCTCCCAGACTCAAGTGATCCTTCTGCCTTTGCCTCCCAAGTAGCTGAGATGATAGGCGTGTGCCATGAAGATATATTTAAATAGCTGTTTGGGTCAGATATTCATTCCAGCAGTTCTTTGATGTTACTGAGACATGATACAGGCTGAATGAAAACATTTTATGTGAGTGCCATATGATTGGCGTGTCCTGGGATTACTGAACGTGTTTGAGAGCTCTAGTCTATATCATATTATATTGCTTTAGCAACAGGAATAAAGCACATTTCAAAGGTCTGTTTATTATTTTAGGATTCAAGGCCAGAGGTGTGAACAAGGTGTCAACTCTGAAGGGCTGAAGGGAAGGTTTTTCTAAGGATGGACCCACACCAGAAGGTCCCTAGCATATATAATGGGGATACTTTACAGACTCCTGAGTATGAAAAAGTCTCTCAGTATGAGGACCAGTTAGAAAGGCATGAGGGTAGGCGCATGGAAGAAAGACGGTATAAATGCAATGATTGCGGAAAGAAGTTTGCCCAGAGCTCAGGCCTTGTTCGACATCAGAGAATCCACACTGGAGAGAAACCCTATGAGTGTGATCACTGTGGAAAAGCCTTTAGCGTGCGCTCAACCCTTACTGTGCATGAAAGAATCCACACTGGTGAGAAGCCTTATACTTGTAATGAGTGTAAGAAAGCCTTCAGTGTAAGGGCACACCTGATTATACATCAGAGAATCCACAATGGAGAGAAACCCTATGAATGTAATGAGTGTGGCAAAGCATTTAGTGTGAGCTCAGACCTTATCAAACACCAGAGAATCCATACTGGTGAGAAACCTTATGAGTGTGATGAGTGTGGAAAAGCTTTCAGTGTGAGCTCAGCCCTCATCAAGCATCAGAGAATCCATACAGGAGAAAAGCCGTATGAGTGTAAGGAATGTGGGAAGGCCTTCTATGTGAACTCAGCACTTATTAATCACCAGAGGATTCACTCTGGAGAAAAGCCCTATGAGTGTGGAGAGTGTGGAAAAGCGTTCAGCCAGATCTCAACCCTTATTCATCACCAGAGAATCCATACTGGAGAGAAACCATATGAGTGTGAAGAGTGTGGGAAAGCTTTCCGTGGGAGTTCTAATCTTACTAAACACCAGAAAATACATGCCAAAGGAAAGTGTCATCAGTGATTTATGTGGCAAATATATTCCAAAGGGCTTTTGTTACATCAGAAGATACCATCGAAAGAAGAGTATGGTTAAAGTTAATCCCTTAATTGACACTTCATCCTTGAAATACTGAAGTGAGAAATCACTGAAAAGTAACTCCATCAGCATTGTTTCTAAGGCTCTAAAATCACATCTACTTCTGAGAATGTAATTTTGCAACTCATAAGGTAAAGCCATTTAAAAACCATATAGTATATAATGCAGTTTATGTTGGCTTAGAGCAAACTAGCAATTCAAACATTTTCCTCTTATGAGCAAGCCTTTTGTTGTTGTTTTGTTGCTGTTGGTGTTATAGATAAAACATTAGATTTTGACATTGGAAGCAATTGGTGAGAGAGGAAGGACATATCCTTAGTTGAATCTGGAAAATACCAACCCATTTATCTTTCTTTGCCTTTGATGTACCACTGTGCTCTTAGGATGATTAGATGTGTTTGTGACTTCTTGGCAGAAGGTAGAGCATCTTTTTAGGTAGGAAACCCAACAGATAATTTTTCAGGGAGATTCTTGCATAGTCAAAAAGCCTTAAACCTTTTTTGACTTACTGATTCAATAAGCTTTTGAGTTTGACTGAGGTTCCTCAACCAACGCAAACAAAACAAAGACAAAAACTTCCCGAGGAGATTTAAGTATTTCTGACTTCTGACCCTTGCTCATAGCTGATCATAGCTCACTGCTGTGTGTGGTGTCGTATATGCAAAGGCTCAGAGGTATAATAATGGGACATTTGGGGAATTTTCGAGGTTGGTGTTGGTTTTAGGATGACTATGTGAAGCTCGATACCTAATGTCAACCAAGAATACTCAGATTTGAGAGGTGAGTTTGATTTTGAAAATGTTTTTGCTTTGTCTATGGGAATCCCACTAGAGCTGTCCACCAGACCATGATCTCACTTCCTAACCCTAATCTCCAAAGCCTGTATTTGCACATGTGAAACTCAGGAGAGAAATCTGGACTTTAAAATTACTTTGTTACTATTTTTCTTTCTTTTTTTTTTTTTTTTTTTTTTTTTTCCCTTTTGAAGCAGGATCTTGCTGTATCATCCAGGCTGGAGTACAGTAGTGTGATCCCACCTCACTGCCGCTTCAGCTTCCTGGGCTCAAGTGATCCTCCCATCTCAGCCTCCCAAATAGCTGGTTCTACAGGTTTGCACCACCATGCCTGCTAATTTCTTATTTTTTGGAGAGACAAGGTCTTACTATGTTACCCAGGCTGGTCTCCACTTCCCCTGCTCAAGCGATCCTCCCGCCTTATCCTACCTAAGTGCTGGAATTACAGGCATAAGCCACCAGGTTAGGCTGTTTTTCTATTTTAACAGTGATTTCTCCCTCCTGAGTAATAGTCCTGAAATTTTTTATTCCTGAAATTTAATTCATGTGAGGTTCAAGATGAATATGCCAAATTGATAGAAATTACAGATAGCTTTGGTGGTTCACATTTGGAATAGATTATAGAGAACGCTCTCTGGGAAGGTGAAATGTTGTTCACTTCTCAGAAAGAGGCTCTGTGTTGCAAAGGGATGCACAGTTTCCATGAATTATCCTAATCAGCACTTCAGGCAAGTCAGCTGTAAAACACACTGGACCTCATGAAGCTCTGAGCCAACTTGTGACCAGAAGGCACTAAGGTCAGAGATGCATGTGGAAAAGCACATGATGAAGCCTCTGGTATTGGAGTAGTGCCTACAGCCCTGCCCAAGGCCTGGATATGGGGATTGAAGGCAAAGAAGATCATGGTTCTGGAGCTCACATTGAGGAAATGGACCTTACTCAGGGAATGGGGCACATTAGAGAAGTTAAAACACATACTGTACTTATAGCAGAAGTGAAGGGCTTCAAGAAGTTCTCTTTGCTTTGCTGACTTCATGTGTGAATTCTTTTGCCCTGCTTCTTCCTGTCTTTGGCAATTGAAGGAGACTAGGTTTTCCTTTATTTGACCTGTCACCCTATTTCTGTGCTGTTATCTTCAATGTTTTTAATGTTTACCTTTCTAACCCCAACTATCTTGGTTTGTTTCTAGAATGGAGGTTTACAGACAGTCATCTGGGTGGAGGACACCCTTTTGGGATCAGCACTGAATGTGATGCCATATCCCACTCCAAACCAGCGCAACTATAAATACTAAGCAGTGAGTGGTATTCTGAAGACTTTGAAGGAGGAGCTATTTCTGAAAATAAATTTATTTTGTTGAAGAATTTAACCATTAAGCAGTCAGGATATGTGTACTGTGGTTATTCCTTTTGAGCTCAAAGTAAGGTACTAGTGATTATTTGTTTTAGGTTGGGTCTTGTGCCAGGTGCTAGGAATACAAAAATAAGTGAAAAAAAGCACCCTAATCTCAGGGGACTCGCAGGCTATTTGGTGACAGGGAGAAGAGAGTAGATAGAAAACAACGAATACTGTGATAAAGCCACTGGATTTGTAGAGTACTTTGCACTGAAGAAGGTTTAACAATGACTCACGAAAACAATTGGAAAGGCTTTGGAGGAGGACGAAAGTTTGGAGGAAAAAAAATGAGTTCTTGAGCCATATGATAAAGAAGAATGAGGGAAGGTACAGTGAGAATAGCATGTGAAAAAGCACAATGCATCTGGGGGTAAAGAAGGAAGTTTTCATGGACCTTGATTATATTTCGAGAATCATAGAATATGCATATGAAAGTAGTATATTATGACCAGACCATGACATTCTTTGTTCTGCTAAGAAGTGTGAAGCATATTCTTTAGACCAGTGTTTCTTCAAACATTTTGTGCAGTAAAAAACCCATTTTATGTTGTAACTCAGTGTACCATTTTTGGGAGAGACCATCCTCCTTGGGCCTTGCACTCCTACATGTCTTGTTGGGTGTGCCAACATTGCAAGGGCATAGCAGCTCTTACTCAGGCCACTTTTTATTGTCATGCAGCTAGTAACCTTGAAAGATGAGGTGACATCTCTTGGACTAAGAGTAGGTTAGCTTCCTTGCTTACTTATTACTGTCTGGTATTCTTTTGGAAAGTTCTGTTCAATTTTTTTACATGTTTATAGGAATTATTTACATATTCTGGATATGAGCTCTTTTCATAGAGGATGCAAATATTATCTCCATCTTTATAGTTTGCCTTTTATTCTCTTAATGGTGTCTTTTGATGAATATAAGTTTTTAATTTTAATATAGTCAAATGTATCAATCTTTTTCTTTCGTGTGTGTCTTGTGTCTTTTGAATAATTCTTTCTCGCCCTTAAGATCATGAGGATAATCTCGACCATTCTAAAAAGTTTTCTAATTTGCTTTCTCATTTGTATCTGTAATCCATTTGAAATTTATTTTTCTTCCTGAGTGAGGTAAAGTCTAATTTCATTCTTTTCCCATATGGATATTCTTTTCATCCTTCATCACTTATGGGAATGCCTGTTATTTCCCACTGTTCTACAGTGCCAATTTGTCATTAATTAATTTTCCAAAAATGCATGGATCTGTTTCTAGTTTCTCTGTTACGTTCCATTGCTTTATTTGGCTCTCCCTGCATCAATATGAGATTTTCCTAATTATTGTAGCTTTACATCGTTCTGGTATCCAGTGGAGCAAATCATCCTACTTGAAGAGTCAGACTCCGTGCCAAATTTTATGTGTCATTTTTCAGGCCCAACCATAGGCAGTTACAAAGTCCGTACACCTCATGAAGGAAAGCTACGCTTCCCATGCCAGACTTGGGGCACAGCCAATGCATTGCAGTCTCTGAAGAAAGTTGCAGTCAAGGACCCAGACCCCCAGCCCAGCCATGCTGTTCGGCATATCTGCATACCAAGCACCTCTATTTGGAGGTCTGTTTATTGGTGGCCTCCTCTAAACAATTCTGAGACCTTTTTACTGGGATCAGGAACCTTGATGCCACTTGTCTTCACTTTCAATATTTAGTACTTTTCCACTCCTAGCAATTTTCACTCTTTCTCCTACCAGCCCTTAGGCCCATAAAATGGATGGAGCCTTTTATTCAGGTTTGTCTTAGTAGTAAGATGATCCCCATACTTGGCTGATTCTTTTGACGCTTGCTTGACTCTGTTCCATGGGTAAGAATGTAACACTGCAGGAGCCAGCACTTTTTCCTGCTGAGCCTCTTGCTAATGCTACTGCTGATGGAAGGCTTGACTGATACCTTATCGTTTTGGCATGTTTTAACTGACCACCACAACACCTGACAGCTCAGTTCTTTCTGCATCAGCTTAGTTCTTAACACCACCTTCTTCTCCTGCTTCATAAGTGTCTTGGCTGTTCCTGGTTCTTTGCATTTACATATAAATTTTAGAATCAGCTGTCAAATTTGACCCACTCCCTTCTAAAAAATTATTGGGATTTTGATTGAGAGTGTATTGAATCTAGAGATTAATGGGGAGAATCAACATTCTTGCATGAATTTTCTAATTCATGAACATGGTATAGCATTCCATTTCTTTAGGGTCTTAATTTTTCCCAATAATATTTTATGGCTTTCTGTGTTGGTCTTAATGATCTGTATTAGATTTATCTCTAGACATTTGACATTGCTTCCATGTAATTGTTAGTAGTGTCATTTTTTAAAATTTACTTTCTGTTTACAGAGACTTAGCATTGATTTTTATATATTGACTTTGTAGCCAGCATTCTAACAACATATAGATATTTTTGGTCTTTACATATACCATTTGCAAATAATGACAGTTGTATTTCTTCCTTTCAAATTTTTATACTTTCTTTCCCCCTTATTACATTAGTATGACCTCTACTACCATGATAAAAAGAAGTGGTAATAGTTGGCATCTTTGTCTGGAAGGCCTGCTGTGACCTCACCTGTAGGTTCCTTTCTCCAGTGACTCATCTTGAGATTACCCTTCTCTCATACCTCCAACATTTTTGAAACTTGGATATTCCAAGCCTTTGCTAACCATTCACTTCTTTGGATACACTCAGCAGAAGAGAAATAGAAGGCTGCCAACCTCTTAGACTCAAACGAAATCATTTTCCCATTTGTTACCCTCAGAAATTGGCTCTTCCCGTCCACAGGTTCCACATCCATGGATTCAACCGTGTATTGTCAGTATTCAGAAATAATAATAATTAAATAAATAAATAGTTATCTTGATCCTGATCTTCACAACCTGCCTTGCCTAAAAATTTAACATTTTTCACACTACCTGTATGCGAGCTAACCAGCACTAGCTGAGAAGGGTTTCACATTTTCTTGACTCTGTTTAACCTGCACAAAAACAAGACTTTAGAACAAGTCTTACTTGGTGGTTGCACAGTTCATTAAAATATTTTAGGTTGCGCTCCACTGGTAGCTGATTTCTAAAATAATAGAACATTTTAAAAATATAGTATAGCAACTATTTACATAGCATTTTCATTAAATTAGGTATGACCAGTAACCTTGAGATGATTTAAAAGTATATAGGAGGATGTGTGTAGTTATATGTAAATACCATGTTGTTTTATATAAGGGACTTGTGCATGCTGAGGTGTCCTGGAACCAGTCCCCAACAGATACCGAGGAACGACTATATACAATCAGTTCGCATTACTTACCGTCAGTTGGGTCCTATAATGTTACCACAAACACTGAATTAATGAGTACTGAACTGTTGTTCCTAGAGTTAATGGGGGGTTAAATTCCTGTGAGCCTGTACTCATAATATTTTCATCAATCCATATGTCATTTGCATTGTAAACATTTGTTCGCCAACATGCTTGTGAAATAAACCAGTCCCATCAGGGTTTGAAAGCAGCTCTTCCTTGGCTGAGCAGGTAGGTGGCTTACACCTGCAATTCCAGCACATTGGGAGGACAGGGCAGGAGGATCACAAGGCCAGAAGTTTGAGACCACCCTAGGCAACATAACAAGACCCTGTCTCTCTAAAAATAAAAAATAAAAATAAATAAGGAAAGCAGCTCTTCCACATAACCCTTTTCTGTATAATACTACACAGGTGTTTAAAAAATATTCCATAGCCTTCTAATATTTAGAACCTGTCTTGCCTGAAACTTTAACATTTTACACACACACACTTTTAACATTTTCCACAGTATGGGAGACAGCCAGCACTAACTTAGATGGGTTTCACATGTTCTTGGTTTTTTTCTTTAATTAGTTGTCATCTCATGAATTCTCAATTTTTTTTTCTTTTTTTTGAGATGGAGTTTCACTCTTGTTGCCCAGGCTAGAGTGCAACGGCACAATATTGGCTCACCGCAACCTCCGCCTCCCTGGTTCAAGTGATTCTCCTGTCTCAACCTCCTGAGTAGCTAGGATTACAGGCATGCGCCACCGTGCCTGGCTTTTTCTTAGCTTCATCCCACACTGTAGATGTGGCTTTTTAGCACTTTCCCTAGTGACCTCAACCAAATTTGCTCTTCCTTTTTCTGGATGTACTGAATTGTTGAATCATTAACATTGTATTTATAGCCAATAGCACTGTCACTCATGCATGAATGAAGCTTATCTAACACACCTATTTTCTCTGTAAGGCACATAACAGTCTTGTTGCACTTAGGAACACTAGACAGCACTTCACCACTATATTTGGGTACCATTTTAAACAAAAATTACCCCCAAAACGGGGCACTAGTTATGCCCCAAAAGGAAACTTGTTGATGAGAGCTAAAACAAAGGCAGAGTGTCCCCTTGTTTGAACTCTTCAGATGGTATTAGTTTCATAGGGTTGCCATAGTAGATTACCACAAACTTGGTGGCATGAAACAACAGAAATTTATTTTCACACTGCTCTGGAGGCTAAAAGTCCAAATTAAGTTGTTGGCAGGGCTGCACTCCATCTGAAAGCTCTAGGGTACTTCCTGGCCTCTTCCAGATTCTAGGAATCCTAGGCTTGTAGCCACATCACTCAAATCTCAACCTTTGTATTCACACAGCTTTTGTCTACTGTCTGTCTTCTCCTTTCCTATCTCTTACAGGGATCCTTGTCACTGGATTTAGGGCCCACCTGGATATTCCAGGCTGATCTTTTCTTGAGATCATAAACTTAGTAATTATCTGCCAAGACCCTTTTTTCAAATAAGGTCACATTCACAGATTCCAGGGGTTAGGACACAGACATAACTTTTTGGGGGCCACCACTCAACCTACTGCAGATGATAAATTTTTCTCTTCTCAGAAATAATTGATTAATGCACTTGAGCACTGAAGTTGAAGTTTTCTGGCAATTAGCAAAAGGGAAAATAAGTTGTTTTATATTGTTTTTTATTTGCCTAACAAAAGAAAGCAACTCTCTTTGACTGCAGAGATGAACTTTTTCCTGGAACTAAATTCAGATAAACATATTGCTTGAATCCCTGTGTAAAATATATTAAATAATAGATATTGTCTTCAACTATAGTTTTAAAAAGAAAAAATGGGTCATAGTGAACCCTAAAACAATCCCACAAAATCTTGTGTTAACTTCTATTAAATTACAACACACCTACAATATACAAATCATAAGCATACAATTTTATCACTTAAACTAAGTGAACACACTTGTGTAGCCCACACCCAGGTCAAGAAATAATATTTTCAGCCTTCCAGAAGCCTTTATCCCCATGATTCCTTGTAACACCATGATGAATTATGCCTGTTTTTGAACTTTGTGTATACCACATAACTCCTTTGTGGCTGACTTGTTTCTTTTGACATTGTGAGATGGATCCAAGCTATTGAATATAGTTTTAGTTCATTCTCCCATGAAATTTCTAACTTAGTGAAGCATTTCTACATGATGCTAAGAGTATGTTCAGGGATTTGCTTTATATAATCTTGATTTTGATAATCAAAAGGGTTCAACTTCAAGAATCTAAATGGATGGAAAGTTAAATGATTATCAAGTAGTGTCTCTCAGATTTCACATACATTAAGCAAGTATTGGCTTAAGATTCATGATTGAATTCTGTGACAAGTATCTGTGATCACATATTCTTTATAGCTACCTCAGATTCTTTTTGTGATGGTTTAGGGGATGGATGTGTGAATAGATAGCTAAACTTTATTCTTGCCCAGCTATAAAGCCAACCCACTTCAGCATGAGCATGAGTAGTAGACGACTTTCTAAGTAAAGACAATTTGTTCCTCATGAAAAAACTCTGAATCTTCTACATCACAGTTTGGGTGCTTAGTTGGGATTCCAAACTTCTTTATCAAAAAGTAGGAAAGCTTCAACCTGGAAGATGTTTAGAACAAGTTGCACAGTTCATTAAAACATTTTAGGTTGAGCTCTATTGATGTCTGATTTCTAAACAAACATATTTGCATTTCTGTAACTACTTCCAATCTTCCTCTTCTTTCACCTCCCATAGCACATTGTTTCTTTCTTAGAACATTCATCTTCTCTTTTGCTTTGTTTTTTTGTTTTGAGCCAGTTTCTCACTCTGTTGCTTAGCCTGGGATGCAGTGGCACAATGTCAACTCAAGGCAACTTCCAATTCCCAGTTTCAAGCGATTCTCATGCCTCAGCCTCCTCAGTAGCTGGGACTATAGGCATACGCCACCTTGCCCAGCTCATTTTTGTAGTTTCAGTAGAGATGGAGTTTCACCGTGTTGCCCAGGCTGGTCTCAAACTCCTGAGCTCAGCTAATCCACCTGCCATGGTCTGCCAAAGTGCTAGGATTACAGACGTGAACCACCGCACCCAGCCCTATTTTACTTTGTATGTGTCTCTCTTGTCCTGCTCCTTTGATTGTGAGTTTTTTGACTGCAGGGATGATTATTATTCTTTATGGATTCTTTGCAGCCCTTGGTATGGCTTGAGATTGTACAAGTCATTTTGGGCTAATTAGGATCAATTAGCTTTTTGTCATGTAACCAACAACCTCCCAAATCTCAGTGGCTTGCAATAACAAAGGTTTATTCTTACACATCAGTTATGGGTCAGTTGCAGCTGTGCAATACATTCTCTCTATTCTAGGATCCAGGCTAGAGGAGCAGTCCTACCTTGAATGTGCTGCTCTTACAGCAATAGAAAAAACAGTTGTAGGACTATGTGATGGATTTAAATTAGCTACTCTGGAGGAGCATATGTCACTGCTAAAACAACTCAAATTACCAAGCCTAGTATCTGTGGGGTGGGGAAAATAATCCTTACAAAGAATTCAGTGTGTAATAACAATAATCTATTATTGAGATAGCATATCTACCCTGATAGCCAATATTTATGGTATGCTTTCTATACCAGGGCTTTTCCTGAATGCCTATATATATATATATTTTTCTCAATGAATAACAATGCTATGAGACAGATACTTCTGTATTCGCATTTTATAGCTGAAGAAGTTGAAGAACAGAGACATTGAATAACCTGTCCATTAGGAAACGGTAGAGCCAGGAATTGAAACCAGAAGTCTGACTTCACAGTCTTTTCTCTTAACCACAGTGCTGTATTATGAGAGTTTTAATCTGAAGGTTTATGTCTATGTACCATGTTGGGCTTTAAAGAGTCATGAGGTATGCTAGTAAAAACTCTAAAAGTGAGATTGAGATTCAGGAGCCCTTGGTCTCATCCAGTCATTACCTCTGAGTAACCGTATTACCTAGGCTCATGCCCCATACCTGGGCCTCAATTTCTGTATCCTTAAAAATGAGGTAAACAGACCAGATATTCTCTGATACCCCGTCAGCTTTGAATTTCTTATCCTTTCTCCAAGTACATAGTAAAATACTTTATTGATGTTGATATGATGACCTCTTTCATCTTCTGCTTTCTATGTTATTATCTTCATAGTAGATCTTGTATCAGTATTGAATCTCCCCAATCCTCTTACTTCTATTTTACTTCTCCTGTTTTGCTTTAACGATACTACTACTACTACTACTGTCTACCATTTATTGAGACCTACTGTTTCAGAACAGGAAAATAAACCCAAAGAAAGCTGAAGGCAGAAAGTACTAAAGATAAGAACAGAAATCAATGAAAAAGCAAACATATATCCTTACTTAGAGCCTTCATATATAAAGAGTGTGTTTTAGGTAGGTTCTCTCTGTAGGCTACTCATATATGTTACATTAGAATTCCCCTTTCTGTCTCCAGGAAAAAGGTGCTAATTGCATAATCAACCTGTTCTTTCAGATGGTGACTCCTGGCCTTAAACAGGAGTCTGTTTCAAAGCAAGACTTTTCCAGAGGAAGTCCAACACAGAATGATGCCCGGGGGACTAAATAGAAACATTTATTAGGGACCCAACACTGAACAAGTTCATGGGCTTCTGAATAGTTTTCCCAAGTGAGGGGAGATCCCCTTTGAAGAAGCACAACAGACGTTGCCTAAAGCTAAGGAGAGTATCACTGATAAAGGAACCTGAGACACCTGGGAGAATTTGCTCTGAAATTCAGTCCTGCCAATGCTCTGAGAGTGGGAAACCCTCCTTTCAGTTTGCGCATGATTTTCAACCTCAGCAACTGTAATAAAACAAGCAGGCTCTCAATGTAAAGTTAGTGGGAAAGTCATTTTTCTGAAAATATCCCTCCCTATTTAAAAAAGCCTTAATATACCAGCAGCCCTGACTTGAACACCAGCATGTCCAAACTGGAGGAAAGCCCTGTGTTTATCCTCAACATGGAAAGACCTTCAGTGTAAACCCAAGTTCCATGAAACAACAGAGAAGCCATCCTGGAGAGGGCTTCCATGAGAGTGAAGAATGTGGCAAAATCAGGTATAACTCCCAATGCAATGCAGCACACCAACAAGGCACAAGTATACATATGTAACAAACCTGCACGTTATGCACATGTACCCTACAACTTACAGTATAATAATAATAAATTTAAAAAATAAATAAATAAAAAAAATAAAAAAGAATGTGGCAAAATCTTAAGACACTGGATCTTGTCAGTGTCTTGTCAGACATCAGAGAGCTCTTCTGGATATCTTCAGTGTGGAAGGCCTTCTGTGTGAGCTCAGTATTATTGAACATAAGTAAATTCATTTTGGACAAGAGCCTTATCTATATTCGTGGGTGTAGCAAAGCCTCAAGGTGCTGTGACAGCCTTATTAAACATCAGAGAATCTGCACTGCAGAAAAACCCTATTGGTCTGAAGAAGATAGTAAAAGGTTCATTGTGGTTCAGCTCTGGTCACCCACCAGAGAATCCACACTGGAGAGCAGCACCATTATGAATGTAGTGTATGAGGGAAGGCCTTTATTTGGAAGCTAGCACTTTTCAATCATCAGAATACCCATGCTGAAGTGAAAATTTATAAATGTAAAAATGTAAAAAAGCTCAATCGTATACATCAGAAAATCCACACTGGAACAAAACTGTATGCATATGACCATAGGGAAGCTAACAGTGTTAGCTCATTGCTTAAAGGGCATCAAGATTCCCATAGGGGGAAAAGCTCTTTGTAAATTATGTGGGAAAACCTTCAGTCAAAGTTCAGATCTTATCCAGCATCAGAGTCCACACTAGATAGAAGCTTTATAACTTGGACAAATGTAAGAAAACATTTTGATGAACTCATCCTTTACTAAGCAACAAAGGATACACAACAAAAATGGACCTCAATAATCAAATATGTGGTAGAGAGATAGTAATTTTTCAACATCATCTGTCATGATTAAGGAAAAGACCATTAAATAGAAGTGGTGACAGTAAAAAAAAATAGACCAAATGCATATTATCACTTTGACATTATTTTATGGAATTAAAGACAATTGTTATTAGAAGAAAATTGGCATGTCACTTCGTGGGCAGAGGTGAGGAATTAATCTGTGACCAGTCTCTATGGATATTTAACTGTCTTTGATACTATTAACTTTTTATTTTCTGTAGTAGAGGTAGAGAGTAGAGGGTAAGTCTTTATAACTAATCACGTAACTATAACCTGGATAATCAAAACATTATTGACTATATTGTTGTTTGTTTGGAATTCATAATGCTCACTAAAATTTTTCTAAGAATGATTTTGACATTTATTCCTGGGACCCAATAAGTGTATCACTTCTTCCAGACTTACTCCCTTTTATTTTTTATGATGTTAGTCTCAGAAATGCTGCAAATAAAGATGTGTGTTTTGGCAAATCACTTCCCAAAATTTCCTATTCCTTTGTTTAAAAAAAAGGCATAGAAATGTGCATAGACTGTGTGAACCTGCAGTATGATGAACAACAGACCTTACTGCCTTGCTCATCTTTGTGTCTCTAATATACAGAATAATGACTGATACAGAAAAGACCCTCAAAACATGCTTGTTGAATGACTACTCCAAGGGTTCTGTTTATGGGTTGGTCTCAATCCAGCCTACAGAGGGGCCTCTAATTATGTTTGCCATAGGATTCTACCCTCTTCCCAGACCTGATCAATGAGTAACTTCGGGTACTCAGTGTGGACTGATTATGAACTCACTTCATGGCACATCATAATCATTGGTCTGTGTGAGGCCTTGCTTTCATTCTTACACACTTTTTCTCCTTTACTTTCATCCCAGTCGTGTTTCTCCCATCCTTAAATATTTGATTTACAAAACTGGTCTTGTGTTAATATGTCTCATTTTATGCCATTCTGCTTTTTGAGGTTTATTCATGTCAATATATGAAAGTCTAGTTCACCCCCTTAACTGCTGTGCAATGCTTAGTCATTGATTCATTCCTCTAATGAAGGTTATTTTAAACAACTCTTTATAATAAACAGTCTTGCTCTGAACACTTTTGGGAGTGTTTTTCTGGAGAACATACCCAGGAGTCAAATTGCTGGGTCACAAGTATGCACCGTGTCAATATCACTAGCAAGTAATGGTTTCTGTTCTTTGTGAACTAAGAGACCTGTCTGGCAGCTTAGCCTGATCATGATAGCCCCTTTTCTGCATGAATTTCTGAGAGCAACTGACAACTAAACCAGGCAGGCATATTCTCATCTGCTAGCAGCCTGGAGTGAGATGAATCTCCAACATAAGAATGAGAAAACCTCAACCTCAGAAATAATGCCTGACTTTTCAGGGTCTGGTGATGCAAACTGATTATACTACTTAAACTACAGTGTAACCTAAGAAGGCACATATCAGACTATGCTATGAGCAAAGAGAAAATAAAATATTTTTCCTTTTTACCTAAGAACATCATCTCAGAAAGGGAGTTCAGCCATTGCAAAGGTGCTGACATTGGAGAAACAGCAAGGCCAGTGAGACAGTAGTAGGAAATGAGGTCAGAGAGACAGGGAAGAGGGCCTGTAGAAACAGACTTGTAAGCAGGCTGGGCATGGTGGCTCACACCTATAATCCCAGCACTTTGGGAGGCCGAGGTGAACAGATCACTGGAGGTCAGGAGTTCGAGATCAGCCTGGCCAACGTGGTGAAATCCTGTCTCTACTAAAAATACAAAAATAAGTCAGGCATGGTGGTGCACGTCTGTAGTCCCAGCTACTCAGGAGGCTGAGGCAAGAGAATCAGGAGGTAGAACCAGGAGGTGGAGGTTGCAGTGAGACGAGATAATGCCATTGCACACCAGCCTGGGTGACAGAGTGAAACTCTGCCTGAAAAAAAAAAAAAGAAAGAAAAAGAAAAGAAATAGACTTGTAAGCCAATTTATGGACTTTTGAATTTTATCCCAAGTGAATTGAAAGTTATTATAGAATTGTAAGGAAAGATATGACATGTCAGTTTTTAAAAAGTCAAAACTTATAATAGACTATATGGGGCCAGGGTGAGAGCTGCGAAAACAGTTAGGAGCTATTTAGGCTTTCTTTAGTTTTTATTTGCATTAATGAATTAAAGCTAATCCAGAAAGGAAATGAGAATGGCTTAGATAAAGGTAGCAGAGGTGGTGATATGTGATCAGATTCTAGATAAGCATTGAAGGCAGTGCCAAGAAGATTTTGTTGATGGATTAGACATAGAGCTACAGAGAACGAGAAGAGGCAAGAATGTCTCTTAAGGCCCAGCTTGGTAGCTCATGCCTGTGATCTCATCACCTTCGAAGGCTGAGGCAGGCAGATAGCTCGAGCTCCGGAGTTCAAGACCAGCCTGGGCAACATGGTGAAACCCCGTCTCTACAAAGAACAACAACAACAAATTAGGTGTGGAGGCATGCACCTATAGTCCCAGCTCCTCACAAGGCTGAGGGGAGGATCACCTGAGCCCAGGGAGGTCAAGGCTGCAGCAAGCCATGATCTGGTGGCTGTACTCCAGCCTGGGTGACAGAGCAAGACCCTGTCTCAAAATTATTTTCTTTCGACTCATTTTTATTTAGACTCTTAATGTTTTGGCACTGAGCAACTGAAAGAATGAAAGAATGGAGTTACTTTAACAGTGATGGGAGAATGCAGTTGGAGCAGGGATTTTTTGTATTTGTTTTTTATTTTTATTGAACGTGTTAAGTCTGGGATATCTGTTAGTACCTCACACAAAGTTTGGCATTTAAAAAAAAGGAAGAGGCATTCTTGCGACAGCTTCTGCCCCTCAGTCCAGAAGCATTCCCCAGCCACACCTGTCAGTCCCGGTGAAAGTTTTAATTACAGGCAATCCCCTTTTCTCTTCACCCCAGACACTGCTAAAGACCAAGAGTTTAAGAAAGCAGTATTTTTCTCAACTGGATTTTTATTTATTTATTTTTTTTAAGACAAGGTCTCTCTCACCTAGGCTGTAGTGCAGTGGTGCGATCTCAGCTCACTGCAGCCTTGACCTCCCAACTCAAGTCATCCTCCAGCCTCAGCCTTCCGAATAGGACAACAGGCGCACACCACCATGCTGGCTAATTTTTGTATTTTTTGTAGAGATGGGGCTTTATCATGTTGCCCAGACTGGTCTTGGACTCCTGAGTTCAAGCTGTCCTCCCACCTTGGCCTCCCAAGGTGATTACAGGCAATTGCAGACTGGGATTACAGGCATGAGCCACTGCACCCGGCCCTCACTTGGATTTTTTAAAGGATTTAGGCTTAAAATGCTGAAGGACATCCTGAAATTATCTGGTCTAAAATTAGAGAATTTTTTCAAAATCGATAGTTTCTCAGAAAGAATTGCTTATAATGTATTCTTTTTAAAAGAACTTTTAATCAAATAAGTTAAATGTAAATGTTTCCTTAAGTTAGAATGTCAAAATAATTCATGGGAATTGGAGCTGAAATCACTTTTCTAATTACATCTACCCTGCAAAAACATATGACCAGAATTCTGATTCTGATAATAGCAGACAAGGTACTATGAACCAACTCTTCCACTGAGGAGAAGTGGAAAAGCTGGGAATAATGCTTTAAAAAAAAAATCTACCTAATGGCATTAGAGAACTAATTAGAGAGTGAAAGATTGCTAGATTAGAGGAGCATGGAGATAGACGGAGATGAGCCCTGTCTTTGGGGCCATTGTTTTTCTAGGTATCTTCTGATTCTAGGAGGGGCACCTGAGAAAGTGAGTCAAATGTTTGATAAGTTCACAAAAGAAAAAGACACCAAAGTTGAATTCTGGGAACTTCCAAGTTGAAGTTTGGGGAAAGACAGGACTGACTAACTTGCTCACTGATAATGTGGGACCCCAAAGGATGAGTAAGGGTGAACCAGACAGGCAGGCCTTCCCAGGACTGTAGCTCAAATTTGAATATTCTTCTGCAGTTGGATTTCAGTGATTCCATAATGCTATAGCTTCCTGGAAATCCTCTCTATGAGGAAATATTGTCATAGCTCTCAAATTATTTCTCAAACAATTTTGCAAAACATTTTAAAAGCTAGGCATATGAGAAGAAAAAATGACACAAAGGAAAACCCAACAGAAGCAACAGATAATAGAATACATTGAAGAGGAATATAGAATTGGAGTTATCATACAAGATTTTTAAATAACTATGTATACAGTGTTCAAATATAAGTGACAGGATTAAGAAGTTTAACAGGCCAGGCGCGGTGGTTCACACCTGCAATCCCAGCACTTTGGGAGGCCAAGGCGGGCAGATCATGAGGTCAGGAGATAAAAACCATCCTGATCAACAAGGTGAAACCTCTTCTCTACTAAAATACAAAAAATTAGCCGGGCATGGTGGCACACACCTGTAATCCCAGCTACTCGGGAGGCTGAGGCAGGGGAATCGCTTGAACCTGGGAGGCAGAGGTCGTGCCACTGCACTCCAGCCTGGTGACAGAGTGAGACTCCACCTCAAAAAAAAAAAAAAAAAAGTTTAAAAAAATGGCGGGGGGGGGGGGGAGGTAGGCAAGGGGGGCAGTTGGGGGCGGACAATGAAATGGAAATCCTGAAATTGGAAAACAACTGAAATAGTAGTGGATGAATATAGCATCAGATGAAACAGCTGAAGACAATAGCTTAGAAAAAAATATCCAGAATGAGGCACAAGGGGACAAAATATGGGCTATATAGGAAAAGGGTAAAACACAGAGAATATAGATCCAAAATATTTGTCATTAGGATTTCAGGAAAAATGAGAGGAAATGAGACAGACACAATATTTGCAGAGAGAATAG
This sequence comes from Papio anubis, assembly GCF_008728515.1. Classification (NCBI taxonomy): domain Eukaryota; kingdom Metazoa; phylum Chordata; class Mammalia; order Primates; family Cercopithecidae; genus Papio; species Papio anubis. The sequence continues at coordinate 27,924,513 of NC_044981.1, forward strand.
GTGAGAACTTCCTAAGATTTATGAAGGGTATCAAGCACAGATTCAGGGACCATAAGAACCAACCATATGAACCCCAAATAAGATAAATGAAAAAAAATATTTAGATATATCATAGTAAAACTACTAAAAATTAAAGTCAGAAATATCTTGTTTTTTTCTTTGAGACAGGGTCTTGCTCTGTTGCCCAGGCTGGAGTGCAGTGGTGCAATCTCTGCAACCTTTACCTCCCAGGCTCAAGCAATTATCTCCTCAGCCTCTTGAGTAGCTGGGACTATAGGTGCACACCACCATGCTTCACTAATTTTTGTATTTTTTGTAAAGACAGCATTTTGCCATGTTGGCCAGGCTGGTCTTGAACTCCTGAGCTCAAGCAATTTGCCCACCTCGGCCTCCCAAAGTGCTGGGATTGCAGACGTGAGCCACTGCACCCAGCGGAAGTATCTTAAAAGCAAGAAAAAAAAGTACCTTAAAAGAAGCAACAATTAGATTGGCAGCTAAGTAAAAAAAAGTCAGTGCCAAAAGACACTGAAATTTGTGGAAAGTAACTGCCAACACAGAATTCTGTACTAAGCAAAGCATTTTAAGAACAAAAGTAAAGACATTTTCAGATAAATAGAAGCTGAGATAAATCAACATCTAGAGGTCCTCAAAACACTCAAAACAAAGCTGGAAACAGTACATATTCCCACCAGCAACATGGAAGAATCTCCTAATTCACAAATCACTGGGTAAAGTACTTGGAAGGGGTCTGCCTCAACAGTGAGTAATAGGTAGCTATATTAGTTTCCTATTGCTGCTACAACAGATGACCACAAGCTGTCACTTAACACAAGTGTATTATCATCCAGTCCTGGAAATCAGAAGTCCAAAATGAGTATTACTGGGCTAAAATCTCTTTTTTTCAGAGCAGAAGAACTTGAGGGGTAAAATCAAGATGTCAGCAGAGATGCATTCATTTAGGGGACTTAATGAGGAGAGTCTGGTTTATTGTCTTTTCCAGGTTCTAGAGGTTGTTCACATCCCTTGGCCCTATTTTTCCATCTTCAAAGCCAACATTGAGTTGAGTCTTTCTCATGTCATATCATTCCAAGCTCTCTTTGGACTCCCCCTTCTACTTTTAAGGATACTTGTAATTACATTGGGCCTACACAGATAATACAGGATAATCTCCCTATTTTAAGGTCAGGTGATAGCAAACCTTAAACTTCCCTCTTGCCACATAACATCATATTCACAGATCCTAGAGATTAGGGCATAGACATCTTTGGGTGGGTGGGAAAATTTCTGCCTACTACATTTCCCTAGGCTAAAAATGTGGTTTCTGGTGAGGGTTGCCTTCTTGCTGTATACTCACGTGGCAAAAAGAGTGAGAAAGCTCTTAGGTGTCTCTTAATAGAAGGGTACTTATAATCCCATTATAAGTGCCCCAGCATCATGACCTCATCTAACTCTAGTTACCTCCCAAAGGCCCCATCCCCAAATGCCACCCCAGTGGAGGTTAGGGCTTCAATATGTGAATGGGAGCAGGGGACAAAAACATTCAGTCCATAACAACATGTAATGGAAATACCATAAGGAGAAGAGAAAAAGGAACAGAAGAAATATTTGAAGCAATAATGACTGAGTTTTTCCAAAGTTAATCATAAACACCAAGCTACAGATCTAGGAAGCCCAAGAGAATGTGAAGCAGAATAAACAAAACATCTACACCTAGGCATATCATATTCAAACTGCAGAAAACCAAAGAAATAAAATCGTAAGCTAGAGGAAAATTTACTTCGCCTATATGGAAGCCAGAATAAGAATTACATTGGTCTTCTCTTCAGAAAGCATGCAAGCAAGAAGAGAGTAGAGTGAAATATGTAAAATGTTGAAAAAAATCTCACCAACCTAGAATTCTATATTCAGCAAAATTATCCTTCAAAAATGAAGGAAAAAACAAAAGATTTCCTCAGACAAAAAGTGGGAGAATTTGTCGCCCATACATATCATTTGCCAAAAAAAGTTCTTTAGAAAGCAGCATAATGATATAGGTCAGAAACTGTGATGTGCATTAAAAAAAAAAAAAAAAAAAGAGCCAGCCAGGTGCAGTGGCTCACACCTGTAATCCCAGCACTTTGTTAGGCCAAGGCAGGCAGATCGCCTGAGGTCAGGAGTTCTAGACCAGCCTGACCAACATGAAGAAACCCCATCTCTTAAAAATACAAAATTTGCCAGGGATGGTAGTGCATGCCTGTAATCCCAGCACTCTGGGAGACCGAGGGGGGTGGATCACAAGGTCAGGAGATCAAGACCATCTGGCTAGCACAGTGAAACCCCACCTCTACTAAAAATACAAAAATTAGGCGGGCATGGTGGTGGGCACCTGTAGTCCCAGCTGCTTGGGAGGCTGAGGCAGGAGAATGGCCTGAACTCGGGAGGCGGAGCTTGCAGTGAGCAGAGATTGCACCACTGTACTCCAGCCTGAGCGACAGAGCGAGACGCCATCTCAAAAACAAAAATAAAAATAAAGAAAATAAAGCATTATATTCTACCACCCAGAGATTATGATTGATGACTTTTATATCTGTACATCTTTTTCCATGTTTATATATGTGTGTGTGTGGATATATGCATACACACATATACCTTTTACAAAAATCTGATCATATTATGTATGGTATTTTATAACCGATTCTCTTCAGTTTATAATCTTCTCCTTTCCCCATCATTACATTTTAATATTACCTAAATTCAGCCCAAATTCAAATTAGCCCAGTTTTTCCATAATGTCTTTAAAATTGATTTGCCCAAACCAGAGCTATACGATACCTACGGTTGTTATGCCTCTTAATTTTTTATTCTAGAGCAGTCCTACTGTCTCTTCCCTGCCCCCCTCCCCCCCCATTAAACAGTCTTTTTGATGAGTCCAGGCTAGTTGTCTCACCCTCTGAAATTTTGTTTGTTTCTTCGTTATGTCACTTCCTTTGATACCTACATTCCCTATATTTCCTGTAAACTGCAAGTTAGATCAAAAGGCTTGAAGGATTCAAGTTAAACATTGGGAGATAAAATTAATATTAGGTTACAGGAGACACTGATATCTGGGTGACCCACTATTAAATCACTTTCTTAGTATGATGAGAGTCTGATCCCTCCATTGAACAGCTAATTTTTCCCCTTGTTACTAACTTTGTGGTGTCACTTTAGCACTATGTGAATGGCCAGTTTCTCATCAACAAAATACATAATGTTTGATAATCTTTTTATGGGTCAGTCATTTTATCAAGGGTGACAGAATGATTTTATAAGTATTTCATTCCTTCTACATTATTAACTGACATTTTTATTTATAGTAGAGTTTTCCCTCATCAAATATGTCAGTTTGGTCACTTCCTACTAGGAAGTTATTAGTACTTAGTTTTTTTCCCTTTATTTACCAATTTTTAAGTCCAAGGAGTGGTTTAATAGGCACTTCAAATTGTGACATGAGATTTTAGGACTTTCTCTATGTTAGTATTGTAATAGACTTACAGATTTTCATTGAATCAGGGTTTTAATCCACCATAGTCATTACTTTTTTTAATGCTCAAATTGACACATCTTTGGCTTGTGTAGACATCTTAAGTTTTGCGTCTACATCTGTTTGCCATGACCCTGTTAATTTTTGAATGCTTGCTTTCTGAGCAAAATTAATTGTTCCAGGCTCACTTTGTACCTCCCCTGTTCTTAGATCTGGTCGCGAGCATTTCTGAAGGAGCTTTGGTTCTTTTTAATGGAGACTAGTACTGGAAAACAAAATCTGGGTGCTAGGGGTGTCCTTATCACTAGAGTAACACTGCCTCTAGGACATTTCCTGGACAGAGCTCAATGACAGTTCTTTTCTAAAAATTCATGAGTTCCTATTGATGTATTCAATTCAGTTTTAACATGATAGCGTTTATTTTTAATAGTTAATTTGTTTCTGCATTTATTTTGGTTAATTCCTTCCATGTGTTCTCCTTTGGTTCATTTATTTATTTACATATTTTAAGTTGTAGTAGATTGTATCAGAAGTGATTCCAGGAAGCACAAGGAGGGATTATTGAAACAGGAAAGGGAAAAAAAGTCAACAAAGTGTGCATTAATGAGCAGGCTATCTTGGATTATTCTGTTGTGTGTTTTTTTCCTAACTTTTAAGCTGGGTTGGTTTTATTCGCCCTCTGTTTCCACTCTCCCTCTATTACTGATTTATATGGTGCTATGAATATTTCCTTGAACACAGATTTAGATGAATCTCAAATGTTTTAAATGTAGTATTTTTATTATTTTTTAGAAAATATGAAATTTATATTTGTATTTTGCTTTTGAACCAGTAATTAGTTGGAAATTTTGAAATTTTTAAATAGAAGGACTTGTTTGTTTTCTGACTGTGTTATTAATTTTAGATTTGTTGCATTGTTATCTGAGAATATTTATGTTCTTGGTACCTTTTAGAATTTATTGAGTTTTTTTTGTGGCCAAATAAGTAATCAGTTTTCATTAATGTTCACTGTATACCTGAAAAAGATAATTCTCTATTTTTAGGGTATAGAGCTTGACATATGTAAATATTCCATAAGATTTAATTTATTGATTTCATTCATTTTTGTTCATTTGGTGTTTTTTTAGGCAGAGGACAAAGTCTCTGTTTTTTCCTAAAACTTTTTATATCTCCTATAATTTTTGCTTTAAGAAAGTTACTCTTGTTATTTTCTGCATAATTATTCATATCTGTTCTGTCATCATTTAAACTGTATTCTTTAACATTATAAAGTACTCTTCTTTATCTCACTTTATTCTTTGGTCTTTTTCTGAAATTGAGAGTTTGATGAATTCTTTCTTTTTATTTGTATTTGCTTAATTTACCCTTGTTCATTCTTTATTTGCAACTTTTTTCAATCATTTTATTTTAGTTATATCTCTTACATACATAATAAAATTGAGTTTTGTTCTGATCAAATCTAATTTGATCTAACCGGTAGATTAAGCCTATTTGCATTTATTTATATGACAGCTATGTTTGATCTTAATATAATTTTCTTCTGCTTTCTGTTTACATGTCATACACATGCAAATATATAGACATAAGTATAAATGTATGTACACACACATAGATATGTATTGTGTGTATGTATATATGTATATACATATATATGCTTTTTAATGTGTGGTTTGTTTTTACTCATTTTTTAAAAATTACAGTTCTTATAGGTAGGAAACTTTGCATTTGTATACTAGTGGTGTATTTGTTATTTGTTGCTGCTTAACAAATTACCACAAAATTAGCAGCTGAAGAAGACACACATTTATTATCCACAATATCTGTGGGTCAAGAGTCTGGGTATGGCTTAGCTCGGCCTTTTGCTTCAAGGTCTTTTATGAGATGTTGGCTAGGGCTGGCATCTCATCTGTTACAAGGGAAGGATCCACTTCCAACCACACATGGATCTTGGCAGGACCCAGTTTCTTGAAGGTTGTCAGACAGAGGGCCTCACTCTCCTGCTAACTGCTAGCCAGAGGTTACCCTCAGTTCCTTACAACATTGGTTTCTCCATATAGTGGCTGTCTACATCAAAGTCGGTAAGGGCGTATGTCAATGGAAAGAGTTTACTGGCAAGATAGAACTTGGAATCTTCTATAATCACAGAAGAGACATCCTATCAAATTTACCATATTCTGCTGGTAACTCAGCTATGCTTTATTCTTTCTCACTTCCATACCTGTGTTACTACCATTCCTACTGCCTTGACTGACATATTTCTCTGAACTCCAAATAAAGAGACTATATAATATCCACTGCTAAAATTAACCTAACATAAAGACTGGCCTTTCTAGCTGTCTGTCTCTTAAACTACTATTTTTGGGTTGTCTTTTCTCCTCAACTTTTGTGGTTTGTTGTTTCAGATGGTGATACGAAGACTGAGATCACAATGTTAGGCATGAAGCAGGAATTTTGTGAAGTAACAGAACCACATAGGGAGGAGTTAGATGGATGTAATGAAACTGTGTCTCAGCATGCCAAACATAGAAGAGACAGTGAGCCTAATGGCAATTGGAATTGCACGATGAGGATGCCACGGGTGAAAAAATATATAAATGTGATGAGTGTGGGAAAACTTTCACCTGGATCAGAGGCCTTCAGATACATAGGAGGATCCATAATGGAGAGGAACCATACCCATGGACAGAATGTGGAAAGGCCTTCATCACACGTGCAGAACTTACCCAACATCAGGGGCTTCACAGCAAGAAAAAAACCCATAAATGTAAAGAGTTTAGGAAAAGCTTCAGTGAAAAGGCAGGACTCTTCCAACATCTTAAAATCCACACTGGAGAAAAGCCCCATCAATGTAGTAAATGTGGCAGATGTTTTAGTTGGAGATCAGTTCTTACGAAGCATCAAAGTCTCCACACTGGAGATAAACCTTTGGAATGTATGAACTGTGGGAAAGCCTTCTGCCATAGTTCACACCTCACTGAACATCAGTAATTCCACAACAAAGAGAAATCTTATGAATGTAATGAATGTGGGAAAGCCTTCAGGCAGTGTTCACCTCTTATTAAATATCAATGAATTCACAGTGAAGAAAAACCCTATGAATGTAAAGTATGTGGAAAAGCCTTCACTCAGTATGCCGGACTTAACCAACACCAGAGAATCCACACTGGAGAGAAACCTTTTGAATGTCCTTATGTGGACGAGCCTTTAGCCGGAGCTCAGAACTAATAATACATCACAGAATCCACTCAAGGGAAAAATCCTATGAATGCACTGAGTATGGAAAAACCTTTAATGTGAGCTCAACCCTGATCATACATCAGAGAAGTCACACTGGGGAAAAGTCCTATAAATGTGATGAGTGTCTGAAGCCTTTAGTCAATGTTCAGGCTTAATAAACACAAGTTAGGAGGCAAGCATGGAAACTCTCCTGAGCCTAGAAAATATAAATGTGATAAGTGTGTAAAGACCTTTACTCGGTCAACTGGCCTGAGGAACCACAAAAGAATCCACACTGGGGATAAGACATACCAATGTCCTGAGTGTGGAAAGGCCCTCAAAAGGGGAGAGGATCTTATAGAACACCAGGGGATTCACAACAAGGTGAAGCCCTATCAGTGTCAAGTGTGTGGCAAAGCCCTCAGTCAGAAGACAGGTCTTAGTTACCATCTCAGAATCCCCCCAGGAAAGAAACCTTTTGAGTGTTCTGAATGCAGGTGAGCTTTCTGCTGGAAGTCAGATCTCAACAAACATGAAAGAGTCCACTCTGAGGAAAAACCCTATAAATGTGAAGAGTGAGGGAAAGCCTAGGGGCAGAGAGCAACCCTGGTTCAACATCAGAGAAGCCACATTGTGCCAAGACCTGGGAGTGGGGTGAGTGGTGCAAAGCCTGCAGTGGAAGCTCAGCCCTGATTAATCACCAGAGAATCCACTACAACTGAACACCTTGCCCATGTGTTTGGTGACAACTTCAAGTAGTATCCAGGATTTTTTCTTACTGAGATAAACTGTTTCTTGAACTTCATTGTTTAAGAACATCATGGATGTCACATCTAAGACTTTTTATAAAAATCATAAATACTGTGAAAGTTGAGAATTTAGGAAAATAAACATCAAGGAATTTACCTGCAATTACCTTTTTAAAATGCAATGAAGTATCAGTGCAACAAAAAAGTATACAAGGGCAGTTGTTTAAAAAATATATTTTTCTACTGAATTCTGTTTATTTTGTTTTGAAGTCATTTCAATTTCTGACTAACTTTAACATAGCCTAGTGTTGAAATTACTTGTTTGAGTACCAATTGAGGACACTGGAATATCTAAGAGCTTGGAATGTGCGAGGTACGTTGTCTCTGTTTCTTTCCTACTTTGGCTACCTGACCAAGCAAGCCACAATCTAGAAGATGAGTTAAAGACCCTTCCACATCTCAACTCCAGAATCATCATTTCCTAGTGAAAAAAGGATGTGTAATATTCTAAGTAGTGTGGAGGACATAGCAATTTTGGCCCCTAGTAACTCAAAATTTAGTGGCGCCATCATGGCTAAAGCCCAGGGTATATATTTTCCATTGTGAACACAGCTCCTTGAGTTCAAATGGAGATGGACAAACCTTTCATTTCAGCATTTTCACCCTCCTACAAATTACATTTCCTCAACTGAAACCCCTTTCAACTTCAGCACTAACTATGTCCCTCACTGGTCAAGGATATGAGGGACTTCTTTGCTGAAGCTGATAATCATTTTCAAACACTGGAAGAATTGCATTTCTTTGTGCTAGTCACAGTGTAACAGCTCTAGACATGACATACTTTTAAGTTTACTCTGCATTGTTAACATTTTATCTAACATTTTCCTTAATCTGCACAGCCAAGAAAACAATAAACCGAGCCCTGATTTGAAGTGTTTGCCAATATCCAGCTTTCTGTGGTGTACAGTACTTGCACCATGGCTGGTTACCAGTCAAATCACTGAAGTCATGGAGTTGAGAAGAGATGTGGGGTAGCACAGGATTATAGATTCTTTCTACTATATAGATATACAGACAACCTCAAGAGCAGAAGTAATAGTAAAATGTAGTAAATTGGGATTGATATATTTTGAGTATATATTACCTTTTAATAATTAAATTGTAGCTGAGCATGGTGGTGCACCCCTGTGGTTCCAGCTACTTGGGAGGCTGAGGTGGGATGATTGCATGGGAGTTCGGGGCTGTAGTGAGCTGTTATCACACCACTGTACTCCAACCTGGGTGACAGAGTGAGACCCTGTCTCAAAAAATATTAATATTAATAATTTAGTTGTCAGTTTTAATAATGTATTTTTTAATGTCTTACAGAATTCTGGAAAATTTAACACTCAAGCTCTGAGTCTCTTTGGTCAGGCTCCTACCCACCACTAATTCATGTTGCCTGTATTTGTTCCTTTTTATGGCTGAGTAGCATTCCATTGTGTGGATAAGTTACAATCTGTTCTCCGCTGCTATCATTTTGTCATTTCATTAGTATTATATAAATCATGTAGTATGTAACCTTTTGCGATTGGCTTTTTGCACTCACTGTAATTTGTTAGATATTTATCCAGGTTGTTGGGTATATCAATAACTTGTTCCTTTTCGAGGCAGAGTAGTAGTTCATGGTATATGCGTACCAAAGTTTGTTTAATCATTCATCATTGAAAGATCTGGATTGTTTCGAGTTTTGGCTATTATGAATAAAGCTGCTGTGAACATTCATGTACAGGTATTTGTGTGAGCATAAGTCATCATTTCTCTGCAATAATGACCAAAAATGCAATTGTCAGGTCATCTGGTATAGTCAGATATTTAGTTTTTTGTTTTTTGTTTGTTTGTTTGTTTGTTTTTTTATTTTGAGACTCTGTCACCCAGGCTGGAGTGCAGTGACATGATCTTGGTTCACTGCAACCTCCACCTCCCGGGTTCAAGCAATTCTCCTGCCTCAGCCTCCTGAGAAACTGAGATTACAGGCACCTACCACCACACCTGGCTAATTTTTGTTTTTTTAGTAGAGATGGGGTTTCACCATGTTGGTCAGGCTAGTCTCAAACTCCTGGCCTCAAGAGATCTGCCCACCTCGGCCGGGCGCGGTGGCTCAAGCCTGTAATCCCAGCACTTTGGGAGGCCGAGACGGGCGGATCACGAGGTCAGGAGGTCGGGACTTCAGGTGTGAGTCACTGCGCCTGGCCACATGTTCAGTTTTTTTTTTAAAGAAACTACCAGACCTTGGTGGGTGCCTGTAGTCCCAGCTACTCGGGAGGCTGAGGCAGGAGAATGGCGTGAACCTAGGAGGCAGAGCTTGCAGAGAGCCGAGATCGCACCACTGCACTCCAGCCTGGGAGACACAGCAAGACTCTGTCTGAAAATAATAATAATAATAATAATAATAATAATAAAATAAAATAAAAAGGAAAAAGAAAGAAACTACAAGACTTTTCCAGAGTAGCTCTACTATTTTACATTCCCACTAGCAAAATATAAGTGATCTAGTTTCTCTACATTTTTTTCTATCATTTGGTGTTTGTCTCTGTTTTTATCCTAATAGGTATTCTGATAGAACAGTAATTTCTTACTATGCTTGTAACTTCCATTTCCCTAATTGTTAATGATGTTGAACATTCTTTGGTAAAATGTCTTTTCATATCTTTTGCCATGTTCTGATTGCTATCTTACTATTCATTTTTGAGGGTTTTTTATATATTATAGAAACTAGTATCATCAGATATGGGTTCGTATTTTCTCCCCATTTGCAGCTTTATCTTTTTATCCTTCTAAGAGGACCTTTAACAGAGCACAAGTTTTAAATTTTTATCAAGTCCCAGTGGTCAATTCTTCCTTTTATGGATCATGTTGATGGTATCAAGTCTAAGAACTCTTTGCCTAACCTTAGATCCTAAAGATCTTCTATGGCTTTTTTTCATAAAAATTTTATAGTTTTACATTTACTTTTTTTTTCTTTTGGTTTTGTTGAGACAAGGTCTTACTCTGTTGCTCATGTGGGAATACAGTGGCATTATGACAGCTCACTGCAGCCCTGACCTTCTGGGCTCAAACAACCCTTCCCCCTCAACCTCCCAAATAGCTAGGACTACAGATGTGTGCCACCACAGCTACTGAAACGATCCTCCAGCCTCAGCCTCCTAAACAGCTGGGACTAGAAGTGTGCACCACCATGCCTGGCTAAGTGTTTTAGTTTTTTGTAGAGACGGTCTTACTATGAACCTTGACCTAAGTATCATGTCTTATATACAAATTAACAAAAAATGGATCATGGATTTAAAAGTTAAATGTTGGCCAGGCACGGTAGCTCCCACCTGTAACCCCAGCACTTTGGGAGGCTGAGGCAGGAGCCCAGAAGCAACCTGGGCAACACAGAAAGACCCCATTTCTACAAAAAATAAAAATAGCAACATGTGGTGGTGCATCCCTATAGTCCCAGCTATTCAGGAGGCTGAAGCTGGAGGAGTGCTTAAGCCCAGGACATCGAGGCTGCAGTGAGCTGTGATCACACCACTGCACTCCAGCCTGGGTGACAGTGAAACTGTTTCGAAAAAAAAATTAATAATTTTGAGCTCAATTTCCTTGGTATTTATTAGGACATTAGAATTATTTCATATTGGATGAGTTGCGATAGTTGGTGTTTTTCAAAGAATTGGTCTATGTTGTTAAATTTATTGTGTACAGTCTGGGCGCAGTGGCTCACGCTTGTAATCCCAACAACTTGGGAGGCCAAGGCAAGATTGCTTGAGGCTAAGAGTTGGAGACCAGCCTAGGCAACATAGCAAAACCCGCATCCCCACAAAAAAATTTAAAAATTAGCTGGGCATGGTGGTGAACACCTATAGTTATAGCTACCCAAGAGGATGACAAGAGGATCATTTGAGACTAGGAGTTCCAGTCAGAAGTGAGTTATGATCACATACACCACTGCACTCCAGCCTGGGTAACAGAGCAAGACTTTGTCTCAAAAATAGAATAAATATATATGTAGAGAATTGTTCATAGTATTCCCTATTATCCTTTTGGTGTTTGCAGAGTCTTCTGTGATAGCTCCTGTTTCATTGTAGTCATTGGTCATTTGTGTCCTCCCTAATTTTTTATTTATCAATCTTACTAGAGGTTTTAATTTATTGATCTTTTCAAAAAACCTGCTTTTTGTTTTATTGATTTTGTTATAGTTTTTAAAATTTTCCATTTGAGTTTTGCTCTTATTTTTATTATTTGATTCTTTCTGCTTGCTTTGTGGTTTTCTTCTTCTTTTTCTAGGCTCTGGAAGTGAAAGTTTCAATTATTGATTTGAGACTTTTTCTCTTTTCTAACATATGCACTTAATGCTATAAATTTGCTGCTTCTGCTTTAGCTGTGTCCTACAAATATTATTGTTTTACAATTTTCATTTAGTTCAATGTATTTTTTCATTTTCCTTAAGACATCCTCTTTGGTTATTGACTTATTTAGGAATGTATTCAGTTTTCAAGAATTTGGCAGTTGTTCCCTATCTTTCTGTTATAATTCCTAGTTTGGTTTCCTTATGGATGCAGAACACATTCTAGTTCTTTTAAACTTGTTGAGGTTTGTCTTTTGGCCTAGGATATGGTCCATATTGTTATATATTCTATGGGTACTTAAAAATAAATATGTGTTCTGCTGGTGTTGGGCAGACTGTTTTATAAATGTCTATTGGTTGGCTGATGGTATTGTTCAGTTCTTCTGTATCCTTGATGATTTTCTGTCTAGTCCTATCAATTGTTCTCTAATATAATTGTGGATTTGTCTATCTCTCTTTTCAGTTCTATCAGTTTTTGTTCACGTATTTTGCCTACCTATTCTTTGGTACAGATACATTTAAGATTATTACGTCGCATTAGTGAATTCACTCTTGTCATTATGTAATGTCCCCTCTGTGACTGGTACTTTTCTTTGTTCTGTAGTCTACTCTATCTCACATTAATATAATTGCTCCTCCTTTACTTTAACTGATATTTGCATGGTCTACCTTTTTTCATCCATTTACTTTTTTTTTTTTTTTTTTTTTGAGAGGGAATCTCACTCTGTCACCCAGGCTAGAGTGCAGCGGTGCGATCTTGGCTCACTGCAAAGTCCACCTCCCCGGTTTAAGTGATTCTCCTGCCGCAGCCTCCTGAGTAGCTGGGACTACAGGCGCAAGCCACCACACCTGGCTAAATTTTGTATTTTTAGAAGAGACAGGGTTTCACCATGTTGGCCAGGCTGGTCTTGAACTCTTGACCTCAGGTGATCCACCCGCCTCGGCCTCCCAAAGTGCTGGGATTACAGGTATGAGCCACTGTGCCTGGCCCCATTTACTTTTTTTTTTTTTTTTTTAAGATGGAGTCTTGCTCTGTCACCCAGGCTGGGGTGCAGTAGCATGATCTTGGCTCACTGCAACCTATGCCTCCTGGGTTCAAGTGATTCCTCCTGTCTTAGTCTCCTGAGTAGCTGGGATTACAGGTGCCTGCCACCATGCCCGGCTAATTTTTGTATTTTTAGTAGAGATGGGGTTTCACCATGTTGGTCAGGCTGGTCTCGAACTCCTGACCTCAAGTGATCCTCCTGCCTCAGCCTCCCAAAGTCCTGGGATTACAGGTGTGAGCCACTGCATCTGGCCTACGTTTAATATACTTATATCATTATATTTGAAGTGAATTTCTTGTAGACAGCATATACTTGGTGCCGTTTTATTTTTTCCTTTTTGTTTGTTCTCTGTGTTGCATTTTCTTTCTTTTTTTTTTTTTTTCCTGCTTTCCTGTGGGTAACTGGGACTTTTTTTTAAAGTCCATTTTGATCTGTATATATGTGTGTGTGTGTGTGTGTGTGTGTGTATCTTTGTATGGCATTTTTAGGGGATTCTCTATATATTGCATTTTATGTATTTAAGTTGTCACAGTCTACCAGTGTCAAGTTCCCATAAAGTATTTCCATACTTACCTTTCCCAACTTATAATTCTTGTAAATACATACTCTACATACATTTAGAATTACTTTAGACAGTGTTGTAGTTTTTATTTCAATCATCAAACACAATTTGGAAAACTCAGGAGGAGAAGGAAAGTCTATTACATGGCCAACTCTTGTTGTTGTTGTTGTTGTTTGCTTTTTAGAGACAAGGTCTCACCCTGTCAGGCCAGAGTGAGGTGGTATGAACATAGCTCATGGCAGCCTCAAGCTCCTAGGCTCAAGCGATCCGCCAGCCTCAGCCTCAGCCTCCCAAGTACCTAAGACTACAGGTGAGTGCCACCACACCCAGTTAATTTTTGTTGTTGTTGTTGTATAGATGGGGGTCTCACTATGCTGCTTAGGCTGATCTTGAACTTGTGGCCCCAAGCAATCCTCCTGTCTCAGCCTCCCAAAGCACTGGGATTACAGTGTAGGCCACTGTGCCCAGCCCAATATTTTTGCTTACTGTGTTTTGTCTCCTTTTCTGGTGTTACAATGTTCCTTTTTTTTTTTTTTTATCATTTCCTATTGTTCAGAGAATTTCTATTAGCCATTATTTTACGGTAGCTCTGCTGATAACAAAGTCTGTTTTCCTTCATCTAAAAGTATCTTGATTTCGCCTTCATCCGTAAAGGATATTTTCTCTGGATATAGGATTCTGGACTGACAGTTCTTTTCTTTCATCACTTGAAAAATATTGTGACACTTCCTTCTAGCCTCTATTGTTTCTGATGAAAAATCCCTGTCATTCTCATTGTTTTTCCTGTATTTTTAAGGTATCATTTTTCTTTGGCTACTTTCAAGAGTTTTTTCTTTGTCTTTGGTTTTCGAAGGTTAATTATTACCTGTCTTGGTATGGATTTCTTTGGGTTTATTATGTTTAGGATTTTCTCAACTTAATTGAATTTCGTAGGTTTATGTCTTTTGACAAATTTGGGAAATTTTCAGTCATTATTTTTTTTGCTTTTTCATCCTTGCCCCCCTCTTCTTCCCCTCTGGTACTCCAATGATATGGACATTAGCTCTTTGGTTATAGTTCACAGATTCCTGGGGCTGTTTTTAATTTCCTTAGTCTGTTTTCTCTGGTATTCAGATTGGTTAATTTCTGTTGTTCTCTTTCAGTTCAGTGATTCTTTCCTTTTCCCCCCTCAATTCTGCCATTCTCCTATCTACTGAGCTTTTTTTATTTCAGTTATTGTGTTTTTCATTTCTAAAGTTTCCATTTGGTTCTTCTTTTTTCTCCTATTTGCTGAAATTTTCTGTGTCTTTGCTGTGTCTGTTTTTTCTTATTATTTGTTTCAGGCATGTTAGTGATTGCTTGGTCAAGCTTTTTTGTCATGGCGGCTTTAAAATCTTTGTTAGATAACTCTAATATTTGTCCTGTCAGTTTTAATATTAATTGTTTTTTTTTTTTCATTCAGTCTGAGAATTTCTTGCTCCTTGGTATGAAAAAGGATTTTTGACTGAAACCTGGAAATTGTTATATTATGTTCTGAAATTCTGGATCTTATTCAGAATCTTTTGTTTAACCTGGCTCTCTCTGATACTACTCTGGCAGGGGGAGTTTTTCTGTCATGTTTGGCTGGAGTAGAGCAGTTATTATCTAAAAGGGTTTTTTATCTTGCTAAGCTGTCCCTTTCTTGATCCTTGGGCTGCAGCAGCAAGCTTTTGTTACTGTTAAATCTGCTTCTGTTGGCATTTTCAGGTTGCTACTGTCTTCACTTTCAAGTTTAGGATAAATACGGCCAAAAGAAAACCTAAGGAACTCATTACTGGGTAATTCCTTGAATCCTGAGGTTCCTATGTAGTCTGCCTTCTCTTCACCTTTTAAAGACTTCTTATGTTTGTTTTATATATAATCTCCAGAGTTTTTAGTTGTACTTAGTAGAAAGAACAGGGAAAAGTACATCTACTTCACCATCCCAGAATCCTCACTTTATTTTTAATGAAGTACTCTCATTAATTCGTCTTTTTAACTTATGTCAATTTTAGCAAAAAATTCGATTTCCATTTATCATTTACTTCTTGTTCCTCAGGGTGCTCCTTTAATATCTCCTGACCCAGACACTGCTGAGGTCACAGCTCCTGTTGTCCCTGATGGTTGTGGATGCAAAGAAGCCTGCTGACTAGCAGCTCCTCCTGGAAGGTTTTGTGATAGTAAAGGTGAAATTTGAGGAAGACCACTTCAGGGATTAGGGTTTTTACCTTCCAGAGAGAAGACCTTCAGCCAGCAGTGTAGACACTGCTGCTACTAGGATTCCATAGGACCCTGTCTGAACCTGAAAATTATGACACCTAGCAGTCTCTGGGGTGCAATGTTCAGTGAGAACTTTAAGCAAGGCTGATTTTTTCTTTTCTTTTCTTTTCTTTTTTTTTTGTCAACATGAGAATCAGTCACTATGAAAAGGCTTATCCATTATGAGACTCAATGTTATTAATCTCTTATTAAATAAGGAACATCTTTGGTGCCACATTGGAGAGTGAGTCTGCATGGGTAATAAATTCTGGGGAAAAAAAGGATTTAGAGAACTTTATTTGTGATTTGACCCTATTCAGTACAATAAAGTGTTCATGCAATAAAATAGCTACGCTGAAACTGCCATAGAAAATTCTTTTTTCTTGTGAAATTTATGTTATTTTGTGCACATTATCTTTATTTCTAATTATTTTTGGTGTAGCCAGTACTGGTACTACTTTTTTTTCCCCCTTAATAGTGATTGATGGTCATTGACATATAAAAAGAGTTTGATGTTAGATCATTTGTCTCTCTTTCCATCCCACACTGGAAACCTAACTGAGGTTTAGTGGGTGTGTAGCAGCTCCTCCAAACACCCATACCCCACATTTTCACCATATTACATTTATTTCACCCCCTGGTATCCTATTATATGTAGGTTTTATTTTCATTTCCCTTTGCTACATATTTCATCATCTTGTTCTGATGACTTCCTGTATTGATGCCACCTGACCTAGTCACCCAGGCTCCAAATCTTGGAGTCATCCTTGTTTCCATCTATCTTGTTTCTCCACTTCACAATCAAGCAGAACTATTCTATCTCTACAGAATGCTTGAATATGTCCCTTATTTTCCATATGTATTGTTATTCTTTCTCTTATTGTATAAACATGTATTAAGTGCTTATTATATGTCAGGCACTTCTAGGCAGTGGAACTAACAGTGGCATACAAAACACACAGTCCCTCCATGAAAATGGAGCTTATATTCTAGTGAACATGAAGTAAGAAGGAGAGATAAATAACAAATAAAAGCATTTTAGGCACTAGTAAATGTCATGGTCAAAATACAATTGGGTAATAAGACAGAGAGGGAAAGATTTAAAGGTATTGAATAGGTAGAAGCTGTATTAGTCTGTTCTGTGGTGCCATGAAGGAATACCTGAGACTGGGTAATTTATAAAGAAAAGAGGTTTAATTGGCTCATGGTTCTGCAGGAAGCCAATTGGCTCACTGGCTCTACAGGAAGCAGATGGTGCTGGCATCTCCTCAGCTTCTGGTGAGGCCTCAGGGAGCTTTTATTCATGGTGGAAGGTGAAACAAGAGAAGCATGTCACATGGCAAGACAGGAAGCAAGAGAGCCATGGAGGAGGTGCCACGCTTTTAAAACAACCAGATCTCACATGAAGTCAGAGCAGGAACTCATCATAAGGAGGGCACCAGGCCATTCATGAAGGATCCACCCCCCATGACCCAAACACCTCCCACCAGGCTCCACCTCCAACACTGGGATCAATTTTCAATATGAGATTTGGAGACGACAAACATCCAAACCATATCAGATGCTGAGAGGAAAGCAGTCCAGGGGTGGGTCAATCGCTCTAGGAGCATTAGGGACCCATTCTGCCTTTATCTCTGCTACACCATGGGTTGTAGCTCTTTTTCTCAGTATCACCTCATAGTCCAATGAAGTTCTAGAACCTCAGTCCACATATCTGTTCTAGGAAGGGGGAAAACAGGAGGGCCACTTATTGGAGGCCTCACATAACTTTTTAATATTTAATTATAATAAAAGACAGTAGTCCCCACTTATTTGCAGGTGGTACATTCCAAGATCCCCAGTGTATGCCTGAAGCTGTGGATAGCACCAAACCCTATATATACTATGCATGAATTTCTTTTTCCTCTTGACAATTTCACAGATAGAAGACTCATTCTCACTGTAGATCTTAACAATGTCAGCGTATGATCTTTTTTCTTATTAAGTCAAGGACTTTCACCTCTTCACTTAAAGAAGGCACTTTATGGCTTCTATCTGTCATATCCAAATTGCCAGCATTACTACTCTTGCGCTTTAGGGCCATTAAGTAAAATAAGGATTAGTTGAACACATGCACTGTGGTACCATGACAGTCAATCTGATAAGCAGAACACCTACTAAGTGGCTAATGGGCTGGTAGCATCTGCAGCTCAGATATGCTGTACAAAGGGATCATTTGCATCCTGGGTGGGACGAAGCAGGGCAGTGAGAGATTTCATCATACTACTGAGAAAACTGTGCAATTTAAAACGTATGAATGGTTTATTTCTGGAATTTTCCATTTAATGTTTTTTAATAGAAGTTGACTATGGATAACTGAAACCACAGAGAGCAAAACTGTGGATAAAGGGGCACTACTGTGCATGCAACACAAATGTATCATCCTGTTTTTCAAGTGTACAGTTTAATAATGTTAAGAATATTCACATTGTTCTGCAACCAATCTCCAGAATTCTTTTTGTCTTGCAAAACTAAACTCTATTCCCATTAGAAAACAACTGCCTATTTTCCTCCTGCCCTCAGCTTTCTACTTTCTGTCTCTATGAATTTGACTATTCTAAGTACCTCATATAAGTGGAATGATATAGTATTTGCCTTTTTGTGACTGTTTTATTTCATTTAGTGTAATGCCATCAAGTTTCATCCCTGTAGCATATGTCAGAATTCCTTTTTAAGGCTGAACAATTATCCATTATATATGCATATACCACATTTTGTTTATTATTCATCTATCAATGGACACCTGGGTTGCTTTTACCTTTTGGCTATTGTGAATAACATCGCTATGAACATGAGTGTACAAATACCTCTTTAAGACCATTCTTTCAATTCTTTTGGGTGTATACCCAGAAATGAAATTGCTGGATGATATGGTGATTCTATATTAAAGTTTTTTAAGAACCACCATAGTGTTTTCTGTAGTGGCTGCACCATTTTACATTCCCACCAACAATGCAGAAGAATTCCAATTTCCCTGCATTCTCACCAACACTTGTTACTTTCATATATAGGTATGTGTGTGTGTGTGTGTGTTTATATATATCTCATATCTGTTAGAATAGCATATATATAATATACATGAAAGTAACAAGTATTGTGTGTACAATTCTCTCTCTCTGTCTCTCTCTCTCTCTATATATATATATACACACACACACACATATGCTATTCTAACAGATGTGAGGTCACATAACATTTTTATTTATACATGTCATTGGTATACATCTGGTGGTGATGGTAGTGGTGGGGCTTTCCAATAAATGTTCTTGTTGCTTAGGGAAGACGTAATAAATATTGGAATTGGCACTTGAAAACTCTGCCTCACTAATGGCAGGCACTAGACAGTACCTAGTTTTTCAGTGTTATTTGTCTCTGCTTCTCCTACACTAACTTTTGATCCTAACAGAATTCACCTCTGTTACTTGCACACCTAAGCCTATGTGGTATGTTCTGGGGCATGTAAAGATTAATCAGTCATTGAAAGTCTTGCCTACAAAATTTTTATAGCTGTGTACAGAAAATGAGACGTGGGCAAAAATAACTACAATATCCAGAGAATGTTGTACATACTATAGTAGGTATAGATAAAGAGCTTTGAGAGTTCAGATACATGATAGATTTAGCTTCTAAAAGGAAGACAGAGGTATTTTTAATTTTTTAAATTCGTCACAGCTGTACATTAACTTGATTATTTTATGTTTTATAGGCTTTACTGCAGTTTTGGAAGCATCATTGTCCTGGATAATAGCTGTTATTTTGACTGTTGAGTTAGAATAAACTTACTACTCTCTTATTATTTAGAGAGAAAGAAACTCTGGGAAGAATGTTATATTGTTGCCAATTTATCTGGGATTTTAAAATTTATTGCAATCCATGAAAGACATTATATTAAAAATAAGAAAACTGGGCAAGACAGTGGTCATGGATGTCAGAATCTGCTAAGGAGTATGTAACAAACCGTCTGCTGGAAAGAAAAAAAGAAAGAAAACTGGAGTGCCTAATCATGGTATAACAGACGACTCCTCAGAAGCCTGCAACCTTTGGCCTAGGCTTGCCAAATTACTACCTGAATAGGAGGGATGGCTATTTCAATGCCTAATTTTGGCCCTGCTAGCATTTATGTGCCTCTAATGCTTATGCTATGGTGGTAGGATTGTAGCTACCCAGTTCACGCAAATAACAATTCAACTCATATGATGACATAACATCACACTGAAGAAGACAAATCAGAAGGTAGCATAACAAATGCATTTAGCCTCATTTATACTTTACTGATATGTAAGAGAAATGATTTAAAATTTTGTTAAATTATCAACAGTCTGATTTTTAAAACATTTTTAAATTATCTTCTTAGTTCCATCTGTCTCTAAATAGATGAAACCATGGGCCTATTTCCCGTGAAATGTTGCCCTAACAGGAAATGATGCTTAATTGACTCCTGCAATGCTAGTCCTTACAAATATATAAGCACAATGAGGAACTACCGCAGATCCACTAAGAATAAGAATAATTGAATGGAAAAAGACTCAAATTTTATCTTTTTTTCCTTCTGCTTTCACACCATAGCAATCAACACAGAAGACTTCTGTGACTAAATGTGTGGGAATTTCTCCCCACCAACAAGCAAGCAATCTATCCTGTAGCAAACGTCAGCTGGGTGTCTTCTAATCCAATTCAATTCTGACACAATTTACCTAGAGTTAGAGTTGGATCCCATAGGTTAAAGGCCCAGTCCCATAAGATTGCAACCAGCTTTAGATGCCAAACACCAGTAGTAGATTGTCACCCATACTTCTGACCAACCAGTTATAAATTGGGGTTTCCTCTACTCACTGCTTGGGTTTAGTTTGCTAGGATGACTCATGTAACTCAGGAAAACACTATACTTATGCTTACCCATTTATTATAATGGATATTATGAAGAGATGAATAGCCAGATGGAAGAGGTACATAGGGAAAGGTATGTGGGAAGAAACATGGAGCTTCCAAGCCCTCTTCAGGAGCACCACCCTTCAAGAACCTCCACATGTGCAGCAACAAGGAAGCTCCAGGAACCCTGTCCTTTTGAGATTTTATGGAGGCTTCATTATGTAAGCATGATTGGTTACATATATCACTGGCTACTGGTGATCAACTCAAACTTCAGTTCTTCCCTCCCTTGAGGTAGGGGGTGGGGCTAAAAGTTCAAACTCTCAAATAGTATGGTTGGTTGCCCTGGCAACCAGCCCTCCTCTTGAGGTTACCTAGGAGCTCACCAAGATTTTTCTCGTTAGAACAAAAGATGTTCCTATAACTCAGGAAATTCCAAGAGATTTAGAAGATTAGTGTTAGACACACTCCTATCATTCAGGAAATTACAAAAGTCTTAGGAGCTGTGTGTCAGGAACCCAGGTCAAAGACCAAATATTAACTCAGGAACCAGGGGCACAGAACACTGATATATTTCTTGTTATATCACAGTATTCAAACTTCATAAAATCAAAGATTTTTTTAAAATCTTAAAAGAATCCAAAGGAGGAAAAAAATCTTATCTATAGAAAAATCAAAGATAACAATTATATCCAATTCTCCTTAAAAACCATGTAAGCAAGAAGATAGTGAAATAAAAGTTTTAAACTGTTGAAAGAAGATACTATCAACCTAGAATTCTGTACCCTGCAGAATTATCCTTCAAAAGTGAAGGAGAAATAAAGATTTTCTGAGACAAAGAAAAACTGAGGGAATTTGTTACCAGTAGACTTGACTGGTAAGAAATGTTAAAAGAAGTTATTCAGAAAGAAGGAAAATAATATAGGTCCAAAATTTGGATCTACTTATAGAAAGGATGAACATCAAAAAACGAATACATGAAAGTGAAATACTTTTTTTAATTCTTAATTGATCTAATTGATAACAATTTGTTCAAATAATAATAGCAATAATGTATTCAATTATGTATGCTTATGTATAAGTGAAACCAATGACCGCAATGATAAAAGGACAGGAGGGTTCCAGGAATTAGGAATATTTTGTTATTAAAAGGTACATACGCTATCCAAGAAACAGTATAGTGTTATTTGCAGGTGTGTTTGGATTAGCTGTAAATGCATATTGCAAGCTCCAGGGCGACCACTTAAAAAAAGTAAATTCAGGCTGGGTGCAGTGGCTGACGCCTGTAATCCCAGCACTTTGGGAGGCCAAGACAGGCGGATCACGAGGTCAAGAAATCGAGACCATCTTGGCCAACATGGTGAAACCCCGCCTCTACTAAAAATACAAAAATTAGCTGGATGTGGTGGCATGCTCCTGTAGTCCCAGCTACTCAGGAGGCTGAGGCAGGAGAATCGCTTGTACCTGGGAGGTGGAGGTTGCAGTGAGCCAAGATCACACCACTGCCCTCCAGCCTGGTGACTGGTGACAGAGCGAGACTCTGCCTCAAAAAAAAAAAGAAAAAAAAAATAGTACATACAGAAGGATAATTGACACACTAAGAAAGGAGGGAAAAGTAAATCATATAAAGTGCTCATTTAAAACCACAAAAAGTTAAAACAACAATGAGATGCCACTACACATCTATTAAAATGGCCAAAATCCAGAATACTGATAACACCAAATGCTGGCAAGGATGTGAAACAACAGGAACTCTCATTCATTCCTGAAAGAAATACAAAATACAGCTTGGCAGTGTCTTACAAAATTAAATATACTCTTACCATATGATCCAGCAATCACATTCCTTAGTACTTACCCCAAACTTATGTCCACACAAAAACATGCACATGAATGTTAATAGTGGCTTTATTTGTAATTGCCAAAATTTGTAAGCAACTGAGCTTACAAAACTGTCCTTCACTAGATGAGTGGATAAGTAAACTGTAATACATCCAGACAATGGAATATTATTCAGTTCTGAAAAAAAAAAAAGAAAAAAGACAAACTATCAAGCTATGAAAAACATGGAGTTTTTCATATGGAGAAGACACATCCACATTGCTGAATGAAAGAAGCAAATCTGAAAAGGCTACATACTTATGATTCCAATTAGATGACATTCTGAAAAAGGCATAACTGTGGAGATAGTAAAACCATCAGTGGTTTCCAGAGTTTAGAGGGGAGGAAGGGATAAACAGGCAGAACACAGAGAATTTTTAGGGCAGCGAAATTATTCTTTATGATACAGTAATGGTGGATACATGTCATTATACACTTGTCTAAATGTACAACACCAAGAGTGAATGATAATGTAAACTGTGCACCTTGGGTGATAATTACGTGTCAATAAAGGTTCATTGATTATAACAAGTGTAACACTCTGGTGGGAGATATTGATAATGGGGGAGGTTGTGCTAGTATGGGAACAGGGGATATGGGGGAAATCTCTGTATGGTCAGCTTAATTTTGCTGTGAACCTAAAAGTGCTCTATAAAAAGAAAGTTTATTAATTTTTTAAAATGTGACTATCATCACTCTACAATAGGGCATGTGTGAGAGAAATAAATCCAAGATCACCGATGTAGGAAGCATGCTATCTACTTTCTCTTTCAACACACACACCCACACGCGCACGCGCGCGCGCGCGCGCGCGCACACACACACACACACACACACACACACACAAAAACACACACCCCTAGTCTTTCCAGATGATCCTTAACTGGAAAGAGAAATATCAGAAAATTTCCTTGCTGACATTATGCTATACTGATGCAGTCTCAAGTTGATGTGGAAAGGAGAGAAGAATAGAAAACAAAGGCAAGAAAATATTGGACGCCCAGTTGTTTAATGCTCAATTCTTTGAGCTTCAATTGTTTAAAGCTCAATTTTTATTTTGGCCATCTCCAACAGAACAGTCTTGAGCATGGGTAAAATTGAACAGAGATTATTTTTAAAGAAAACTAATTTTTAGAAAAAGAAAAGAGGTGAGGAAGACTCCCAATTAGCAGAGGCTGTTCTTTCTCTTTCAGAGAGAATCCATTACGAAATAATTACCTTGTTAGGCAATTAGTAAAGAGTGTTGCAAAACAAAAATGTGGAAAGTGTCAAGGATCTGCCAACCCTTTGCTGGACAAGCTATGCTATCACTATTTTAAAAATCAAATTATACTAGTGGAACAATTTGAAGACTGGGTAACATTAATTGAATGAATTCTTAGTCTCTAATACAAGTTGGATGATGACGTAACTTTTCTTTGATGGACCAGCTACCTTCTTATTTAATCATCTGCTCATTTCAAGCCAGTTAGGAGAAATTAACACTTAAGAATATCTACAACCAAGCAAAAGTCTGGCCCAAACTCTAGAGATCAGGAAAAAGTAAGGTAGTGTCTACTTGGGAGAGCAACTACCATCCACAATCCGAAAGACCTGAATGCAAAGCCCAAATAAAGACAGCGTTTTGAATGAAATTGGGGGAAATAAAAAATAGTGGAAAATGAAAGATTCATCGCTGGAAGATCAACTGAGAGGGTAAGAAGAATGTTTAGCTTATTTCTTGCCACAATTTATTGAGAAGCAGACATTATCTCTGAGAATTGTCTCCAAACAATAAATAAGACAAATAGTCAAGGGCCAAAGTTTAATGTAATTTCTTCTAAGGGATTCTTATCTTATCTCCGTGGAAATGCTGGTTCCCAGCCTTCAGCACTGGATTATCAACCGATATACAATCGTATAAACCATATCAAAGATCCTCACCAAGGGCAAACAGACACTCCCAGAAAACGGAGAAAGAAAAAATATTTTAGGGTTTTATTATTCAACTCTGGGTATATGACAGTTTTGTATTCTCCTAAAAGGGATATTAAAGGAAGAATTTTAGGAATGTTTGTAATTTTTTTTTAAGGTAACCACAATCTTAAAAAAAAAAAAAAAAACTAGGGCAAAATCACAAGTGAGCACGGATTCATTAGAGTCTGGGAAAGCAATTCCTTCAACTACAGAACGGGCTTCATCTGGCTGACTGGATAAGGGCTCTTAAACCCAGCACTCGGGCAGTGCTCCAGTACTGGATCAATTTCCACAAAGCCCTTCATGCATCCACCTTCTTCGCGTCTCTGGTGAGCCAGCAAGTCAGCTACGCTCCCCAACAGATTTTAACAGAGTGGGAGGACAATTTGAGAGAAACATCTGTGGTTTTGGAATGTCCAAAAGCTACTTGGCACCAATCACAAGTGAGTGGAAAATTATGGCCCTGCTGGGCTCCAGATCTTAAGACGGAAAAATGTTGGAAACTCCTCCTGTTCACCATCCACCCTAACATTCCGCTCCCGCACTCGCGGCTTTGAACAGTTAAAAAATTTCAATTTCCTCTACTAACAGTTGGTTTACCCACAGAATGAATCGAAGGGTACTCAACAAACGGGAGGACTCGGGCAGCTTTCCTGGGTTATCACACTATAGACTGATAATTGCAGAAACGCAAAGTGCGCGTCCCAGCAGGGCAAGAATGGCGTTAACGATGTCACCACCGCCCAAGTTCCCTATAATTTACCACTTACCCTTCTCGGCTTTATTCTCCGTGTGTGCAGGGACATGTAATCCTCTAGGAGACGGTGGTCAGGACTTGGTCCCCGACTCCCTCGCGGCTGCGAACAGGGGCAGCTGATTTGAGTGGATGCGGAGGTTGCGGCCAGGGGAAGGGCCGCGGGGCAGCGCGTAGAACTGATTATAAACTCAACTCCCTCCTCCGAGCGAGCCGCGGCTCGGAGTAGCGTGGTTCGAAAGCCACCGGAGATACCGAGGGCGCTCCTTAGCTGCTCACTGAGCAAACTTCGCTTTACAGCTTTTGGGTTGATATTTGGGAAACTGGGTCCTAAAAGTGGCTTCCGGTCTTCAAAAAGCTTTGTTCCGCTTTTGATTTTTTGACACCGCGGGTTTCACACCCCACCCCCACCCCTACCCCCAGACTCAAACCACTCAAACTCGATTGCGTCTCCATTGCGCTTTGGGGAAAAATAATTTAAGATTCTCGCGTCTAAAATACGGCGTGATGGTTAAGAGCATGGCCGTGGAAACAGACCCGGAGAAAGCCTCAGCTCGGCCACTCTTTGCCGCGTGACCCTGGGCAGGCACTCACCTTCTAAGAGTGGTTCTGGGATTCTATGAATTAATGCACGGAAAGCGCTTGCGAGAGCGCTAGCCTGAGTCGGCGCTGTTTAGGTGTTTGCCATTATTATTGTTGTTGTTAACGTGTGAGGGATCTTGGAAGACAGAAGCCGGGAATAAAGTAAACCTATAGAGAGATCCCTCCCCAAACCCCGGCCCCTACCCCTGCAAGACCTCGTGGAGCATGTTAGGTTTCGTGGCGTCGCCACCAAGTTGTGCACCTCCACCTCCTGCACTTCGACACACACAAAGCCCCAGCTTAGAGAGTGCGGTCGCAACTACCGAGAGCCTTCAGACCAGTGAGCAGTTTCTGCACAGGTTTGAATCCCATGAACGGTGATGTTTCTTCAATTTTGTAGTCTCATTTACTTTTTTTTTTTTTTTTAGATTGTCGAGGAATTTCCGACAAATAGGGTATTAAGCCTCACTCAGCCTTTGCTTTTCTTGTCAGCATAGTGTATTTGTTTATCTACTGACACTCTCCCTGACCATTTTATTAATTCTTTCTGTGCAGAGACGACAACATTTGGGATACTCAACGGAAAAAAAGGTGTTAAACATATTATAACTTTCAACTATGGAAATGTAAAATACAAAAAAAATGGAAAAAGCTCATATGATGTAGCCTCATATATCCATCACTCAACCTCAGAATTAACAATATTTTGTCAATATTTTGTATATATTTCAAACTTTTTCCTTCTGCATTTTAAAGCAAGCATATAATTTTATTCATAAAAACTTCACTGTGTAAAAGTGAGAGCTTTTTTATTTTATTTTGAGATATAGCATTTTAAAACATTATATATTAAAATACTATATCTTACTGCTTATTTACTGGGAATGTCTAATTTTTAAAATGGCTTTCTCTGATTTGTTTTTTCCTATTTTGATCAGTGTGTTAATTTTCTTAGAATCGACTTAAAGTATTAGGTGAATTACTTCATAGCACAAAGTTGCCAGGGCAGAATTTTGCTTACATGGGCAGCAAGATAATTTTCCTTCTATTGGCCAGTGTTAAATACTGATCTTATCCCTATTTAATTTGAACATAATCAACAATATTGTTCAATAACAGAGTCACCTAAATATAATGTCTTTGACAGAATGTGGTATTTCCCTCATCTCTCTGCTCTAATTGAATGCCTTGCACTTGTCTCTTAAAAATTTCCTTTCCCTGGATTTCACATAGTGCTCTTTATAATTAACCCAGGATATTACTTTGGTAAAAACATACTCTTTTCAGAGGTTTGCACCTAGGATCTTTAGTATTCAAGGCTCACCTGTCACCTTTGCTAAGAAGACGTCTACTAAGTTATTTTTATTCCAGTTGATGTGGATATGAAAAAATTAGCTGTCAAAACTTGTGCAAGATTGGAGATATTTTGTTTTTAAGATCTTATTCTTTTGACTAAACTAAATATGTACAACTTACCCTTGTAGTATTTAGAAAAATGGACAAAATAAAGAATATATTTATTTAAAATGGGAAATAAGCCAAGGAATCAGCAAATGATTTCCTGTAAATTAGATTTACTCCAAGAAATAGAAATTCCAGAATATTAATCATTTGTAGTTAAAATCTTGAATGAGAGTTCCCCATGATGGATATAAATCTCATATTTCCTATAGTCTTTTGAAATAACAAATTCTTCTCCTGACTCAAAGTCGAAGGAGAAAACATTCTACTGCAGACGGCCTGCATAGGTTAGTTTATGACGAGTCTTAACGTGTAAAAGCAAAATTGTCATTTCCACAATACCTACCACTTCCTCAGTCTTTCCAGTTTTAATAAACACTACTTCCACTTGCCCCACCACTCAAGCGAGAAGCAGGAAACTCATCATTTGTCCTTCCCTGTCACCAACTGTTTAGGTTTACCTGAGACTGGGGGGTCTTCCAGAGACATGGAACTTTCTGTGCTGAAACAGAAAAGTTCTTAGCAAACTAGGATGAATTGTTCACCCTACTCATTACTCACAGTGTGTGTCCACCATTTTATCTCCAATATATGTCTTGGACCCATCTACCTCTCTCCATTCCTATTGCCACTCTCCTAGTCTGAGCCACCACCACCTCTCATGACAACTGCTGTGCTGGCTTCCCAACTGATCTACTCACAACTATTTCTGGGCACCTAGTCTCTCCAGAACAGCGAGAATGATCTTTCAAAAAAATTAAACAGGGCTGGGAGCGGTGGCTCATGCCTGTAATCCGAGCACTTTGGGAGGCCAAGGTGAATGCATCATCTGAGGTCAGGAGTTCAAGACCACCCTGGCCAACACAGTGAAACCCTGCCTCTACTTAAAAAAAAAAAAAAAAAAAAAAAAAACAAGAATAGTGAGGTGTGCCTGTAGTCTCAGCTACTCAGGAAGCTAAAGCAGGAGAATTGCTTGAACCCAGGAGGAGGAAGTTGCAGTAAGCCAAGATCACACCATCGCACTCCAGCCTGGGGTCACAGAGTAAGACTCCATCTCAAAAAAAATTAAACAGGTCACATTCTTCCCTACTTATAAAACTTCAGTAGGTTCCCATTGCAATTTGGGTATTGCAGTATTTATATCCTAAAGATAGTGTTTATTGCCTGTGAGATTTGGTCAATCTCTCCAGTCCCATTTCCTGACTGTCTCCCTTGTTCAGTTCTGTTCAGGTCACACTGACCTTCGCTCAATTTCTAACTTTCCCAGTACGTCCTGCTTTGGTACCTTCACACATGCTCTTCATTCTGCCTAGAATACTCTGTTTCACTTCTCCCACCCTATCTTCTACTCTTCTCTCAGGTTTTATCCTAATATCGCTCATTCACCCAAAGGATATCTATTTGGAAAGAACTTTTCTAATCTCCCAGTTACATTAATTCTCGCCTGTAGTTTTTCTCATGACATTTTGTACATTTTCCACATCTCTCAATAAAATTTGTGATCATGTATTTATTTGTGTTCTTTTTGTTTCATGTCTGTCTTCCCCACTATATTGTATAAACTTTGCATAGCACAGCACCTGGAATAGAAGAGGCATTTATTAAATAACTGTTGAGAAAACAGATATAGATGGTGTGATTTCATCACACACAAATACACATTTGTTGTCCAGTAGATATGCAGCAATCTCTCATTTTTCTGAAACTATAGAATGTTAAAAAATGATCTTAAGATAGTCCAAGATGGAACAGTAAATCCCCCAGACCACTTAGTGATTTAGCTACATTTGTTAGTGCAGGAAAGAGGAGAAAATCAGAACAGGCACAGAGGACAGTGAGATCATCTGAACGCTCTCAGAGTTGAAGGGTTAGGTGTCAGGTTACAAGGGGTGGAACTGAAACATGGGAAGCTAATGCACGGTGCTGAATGAGAATTCTGCTGAGACTTTGCTTCAAAGGGGTTTGTAATCAAATATCTTTTTCTGGAAATCATTTGCTTTCCCTGTGGAAATGGGAAATATACCCCAGATCTGCAACGAAAAAAGGAGGGAAACTATAGTCCTGATCCCCTGTAACTTAGTGAGAATTTAGAAATGAAGTTAGAAAGCTTTGGTAGGAAGAAAGCCCAGGCAGGACCTGGTGAAAAAAATAGCAATTAGAATCACTATGCTAGAGAACATGATTAAAAGAAGGGTTTCCACTGTCCTGAAGCAGTCTGTGGAATCAGACCCTTTATAGGTAGTGTCTGCCAGCTTGAACTGCAAGATGTTAGGGCAAAACTCCATCTTGTCCTACATAAAATGGTTTCATTGGTAAATCTAATGGTCATTTCTTAATATTATACTTTATTTCTCAGCTGCATTTGACTCTGTTCACTCTTATGCCTTAAATAATTTGTTTAAATTTATCTTTAAAAAAATTAATTACTAAGTAACGTATTCATCATGAAAAAAGTAAAATCTTGAAAAAATGTTTAATATAGAAAGTTAAAAAGCTTTATAGTCCCACTCTTAGAGATACCAGCTATTAACAAGTAGTATATATCCTTCTGGATTTTATGTTTATATCAAGCAGAACCTTCCAGAAGTCCAAAAGGTTCATGACATCTTCATTTTCAGTGTATAAAAAAAATAAATCCCAAATAAGATTTGAAAATATTGGGAATATTGAAAACCTTTAATTTCACTCTTAAAAAATACACAGTAGTTGTATGTATAATACATACACAGATATACATACACAATACTCCTTTAAAGATAACATGAAAAGTCTATGTTCAGAACCTTCATAAAATTAAGGCTGAAGCTAAATGCCCCTCACCAATATTAAATATCTAAACTCTCTATCATCGAAAACAAACAACTGTACTATACATACTGTTCTGCAACTTGCCTTTTTTTAAAACTTAGAAGTGGGAAATAGGCTGGGCACAGTGGCTCATGCCTGTAATCCCAGCACTTTAGGAGGCCGAGTGGGGCGGATCACTTGAGGCCAGGAGTTGGAGACCAGCTGGCCAACATGGCAAAACCTTATCTGTACTAAAAATACAAAAATTAACCAGGCGTGGTGGCATGTGCCTGTAATCCCAGCTATTCGGGAGGCTGAGACAGGAGAATGGCTTGAACTCGGGAGTTGGAGATTGCAGTGAGCCGAGTTCACCCCACTGCATGCAGCCTGGGTGACAGAGCGAGACTCCATCTCAAAAAAAAAGAAAAAAGAAAAGAAAAAAAAAAGGTGGGGAAATATTTACAAACTACTATGTATAGAACAGCATTATTTTTATTAATAATCACATACCACTTTAATGTTTTGCTTAATCATAATTTATTTAACTAAGTATTCCACTTTGGTGGACATTTGGTAGTTTTAATGTTTAACATGGGTGTGAGAAAAAAAAAGCCTCTCCCAACAAAGCTGAGAACAAAAGTAGGACATTTCACAGGGAGGGAAAAAAGCACCAACATTCTTCTGGTAGAAAAGAAAACTTTCCCCACCAAAATTCTGCACCAAATATCAAAAAGCACACAAACTCTAACGAGTTTAAGAGTCTTCTTTCCTTCCCTCCTTCCTTCCTTCCTTCCTTCCTTCCTTCCTTCCTTCCTTCCTTCCTTCCTTCTTCTTTTTTTTTTTTTTGACAGGGTCTCATTCTGTGGCCCAGGCTGGAGTGCAATGGCGGCAATCAGGGCTCACTGCAGCTTTTAAGCCCGCAGTGCTCCAGCGACCCTCCATCTCAACCTCCTGAGTAGCTGAGACCACAGGTGCGGGCCACCACTTCCGGCTGATTTTTGCAATTTTTGTAGAGATAGGGTTTCTGCGTGTTGCCCCGGCTGGTCTTGAAATTCTGAGCTCAAGCGATTCACGCGTCTTGGACTCCCAAAGTGCTGGAATTACAAGCGTGAGCCACCGCACCCAGCCTCAGGCTTCTTTTCTTGATGATCATTTTATAATTGAGGTTGTCAGAGCTGGAAGGAACGTTAGGGGTTACTGTTCTGCTTCCCAAGTTGGGTTGGATTTAGTGAGGTGGCTTCGTTAAGAGCCACAATTAGGACCATGCATCCTGACTCCCGCAACAGGGAGTTACCCACCCCACAGGCCCTTCCCAGTGTCGGCAGCAACTGGACTGAGCCAATCTTGTGCTAGACACAAAAAGATTTTCTTTCTTTCAGTGTCCTGACCAAAGCCAAGAGGAGCGCCACTGGGGCGGCTGCGCGCCTCTAATTTTTGTAAAAAAGCGTGTTCTCACCTGTTGCTGATTTATCATAGACTGATCAATAACAACACCTAGAGAAAGTAACAAAAGAGAAAGGAGGGCATCTCCTGGCCCTCGGGCATATTACAGAAGCAAATGAAAAGGCATTACAGTCAGGTTTCTGGTACGTCACATAAAACAGGAATCTAAGGACAAAGTTTAGATTGGGAAGCAAATCAATCTCTCAAATGCAGAATAAAGCGGCAGAAGGACCCGGCGAAGGTCCCAGCGTGTGTCTCGAGGGGCATGCAGGTCAACCAACTGGAGCCGGGTCAACAGCAAAGCAGCTGATTTGTGTCTACCAATGAATGCCGGCACTGGTTCAACCTATTATTAGATATTTGCCAAGTAAGTTCACTACTCTAAGTGACATCCGTCATTTTTATGGTGGTTGTGAAATGTGCCTTAATTAAGACACCTGACTCAGAGTATAGTTATGGGGATTAAACCAGGAAAAAAAAGATTAGATTGTGTTGCTACAAGACTCACTGGGAGCACTACACAGAGGAAGAAACAAGGTGCCAATTCTTCGTGAGACGAGGTGGCCGAGTGGTTAAGGCGATGGACTGCTAATCCATTGTGCTCTGCACGCGTGGGTTCGAATCCCATCCTCGTCGGCTGCTTTACAACGTTTTTGTTCCAGGAATCATAAATGATGTGGTAAGCACTTTATTTGGCGAATTCATTCCCCATTCACCAGCCATTTCAATAATTCCCTCTGATCTTTCCTGTTCTCTGCTTCTTTAGTAACACTTGTCTTCGCTGTGAATGTAATTTGTTAGTTGATGTATTTGATTCATGTTTCACTCTCACCCAAATTTTCATTCCTTCACAAGTTTTACTTAGCATGATTCCCCATTGAGGCAACAATTGAAGATTTAATTGAGGGCTATAGAAAACCATTGCCTAAAAAAGTTAAAAGTACTTATGAAATCATAAAGAGTTACATACACAACATTATGTATATTGAACCATATGGGTTACTTAAGGCATTTTCAGCCTAATTGTATACTTCCACTGCAACTTTCATTTATTATCTTAACGCTAACTTTTAAAGCAGTCACTATTGTCTAAGGATCCCTGTCTTTGAAAAAGGAAGGAGAGTGAGAGTGTCTCGTAGAGATACAACAAAGCTTACAAATACATTCCATAGAACATTTCTAGTTAGTACTAAAGTATTTCCTCCTGAGAAAGGAAAGAAGAATGTTAGTATTACGTAGTTTCTATTTGTAACTTCCATCTTGGCTGATCTTTTGAGAGAAAAAAAGGAACACACATAATTTTATTCAATTTATTCAATTATTTTCATTTTTAAAATAAGTACTGCATTCACATGATTCAAAAAGTATGAAAAGTTGTATAGCAAAGTTTTGTCACTAATTACCGTTGCCACCAGTAGGACACTCTTATTAGCTTTCATGTATCTTTCCTGAAACATATTAAGACTATTATTTATAAGACTTGCATATATAAGACTACTAATCTCTCCAAGATATACTATTAAGTGAAAAAAGCATGATGTAAGACAATATATATAGGTGCTACTTGTAAAAAGCAGTAAACATACCTGTATGTGAATATATATACACACATATAATTTTGAATATAGCATTTTATGTGTGTGTCTATATTTACAATACAAATGTCTAGTAGATATACTGTGTCCTAGGCAATATTCATTTGTAAGATATTGTCAAATTTCTTCCGTATAAGTTGTGTTGATTTACCCTCCCAATAAAGTGAAAAGGAGGTCAGACCACACGTGCTTATGCAGCCCTTACAAGAGAGATTGTTGTTTCAACTAGCATTGTCCCAGATCGTCTAAATGGAAGCTTAAGTACTCACAGTGAGGAGGAAGTGATTGAGAATCCTGGATTCTCATAAACTCAGTGACCTTGGTTTATTTCAGATTTTCTGGGTAACTACTGGCAGTTTATACATTGGGCTTCATAAAAATTCAATACTTAATGGATTTTTAGGCATTAATGGTGTTGAGCTTTGTGTGATTTGAGAGTACGACTCATTTGAATTTTTTTTTAAATGAGAATGATTTTTTTTGTTTGTTTGTTTTTTGAGACGGAGTCTTCCTCGTTGCCCAGGCTGGAGTGCAGTGGCACGATCCCCGCTCACTGTAAGCTCCGCCTCCCGGGTTCACACCATTCTCCTGCCTCAGTCTCCCGAGTAGCTGGGACTACAGGCGCCAGCCACCTCGCCCGGCTAATTTTTTGTATTTTTAGTACAGACGGGGTTTCACCGTGTTAGCCAGGGTGGTCTCGATCTCCTGACCTAGTGATCCGCCCGCTTCGGCCTCCCAAAGTGCTGGGATTACAGGTGTGAGCCACCGCGCCCCACCGGGAATGAGAATTTTAAAGTGTCTTAAGTCAGAGGTCTGAAATTGGATCACTGGCTTCAAAGCATTATTAGCTTTTGGCCTGATGCGATGGCTATAATGCCAGAATTAATCTGTCTATAATTAATTATAGAATTAATCTGTCTATAATGCCAGAATTAATCCCTCTAACTCCTGCACTGTCGGTGTCCACAGAGCGGTAATGTGGTGTTAAAGACACTAGCTGAAGACCACCAGGAACAAACCAAAATCAGATGTAATACATAGATGAAGTGACAGGGTATTCCAGAGTAACGGAGAAATGCAGTTCAACAAGAGGCTAGAGAGAGTTGTCTTTTGTAAGGTTTGGGTTCCCATTCGAGGATTCTGAGAAGTCTAAGAGAAGCGGGATCAATTCTGGGTTCCTTGGTGTTTCCGAGGCAGGGTTAAGAGTAGCAGGGATTAGCTAGGGATTGGGCGTGGTTACAAGGAGAGAGTGATCTTCAGTATCCCCAGTAGTACATGGATGGGTGTGGCAAAGCGGGTCTGCGCACTCGTAAAAAGGCAGCAATTGCTCAAAGAGGAGGCCATTGCTACATTTTACAGCTGCTGCATGATCTTGGAAAACAGTGTTTCCTGTTAACTTTGCATCTGGCTTTACCTGTCCTCCCAGTCCCTGGTAACAGCTTTTGGTTTTTGTTTGTTTGTTTGTTTGTTTTCAATTGGAGAAGACTTCCTTTCTTTTCACGGTGACAGGTTTTCACTCTTCCCAACACTTAGGCAACTGTTCTCTGGCTCAGTGGGGTAGGAAGTTACCCTGAATGCAATTTCTCCTCCTCCGGCCTGAGGTCGGGTTCGCGGTAGGATTGCCAGATAAGATACAGAATACCCAATTAAATTTGAATTTCAGATAAAGGACGAACAAAAGTTTGCATACAAATCAAGCAACACGTGACCTGGTGAGGCCGGGCGTCCGTGAGCCTGCTAAGGGGCAAAGCGAGAGCCGAGGATCTTCGGAAGATGAGGCCAGCGGGTGTTGCATCCTGAGAAACCTTCCCATTCGGCTTTTCCACCTGGCTGCCGAGCAGTTGATAAACCTAAGACAGTGTCCTTTTCTGAGGTCTCCAGGGCTCAGCCCAACTTGATTCACAGAGAAGAGGCATTAAATTACAACGTGAGAATTCTTTCGTTTTGAAACATAACATTCTCACTCCTTGGAATTAAATATATCAACTTGGAAAGGAGTTTTACTCAGTAAATGAGAGAAATGAGCAGTTACTGGAGAGGTAAACGCAAAACTAGACCCCCAGGTCTGGTTGAGTCTTGAACTCACATCCCCAGATTCAGTAATAAATCCTTACCCAGCCCAAGAGCAGTTGCCTCCACAATATCTAGCATAGAGAAATGAATTGGCTGCTTCATAAAGAGTTTCTGGCAAATACAGAAGTTGCTATGTTGTCTGCTACCAAGCTGTGCAGTGGCATCAGCTCATGAGACTTTAAGAAGAGCTGGGTTTGGGCTGAGGGAAGATAAACTGGAGCACAGGGTACTACTTCTGTTTCTGGTGAGGAAGGGGCAAGGGTCCAAATGAACTGGGAGTCAGCTGTAAGGCTGATGTCACACTTTTCTGGTGGGGATGGCAAATTTGCCTATCATTTATCACAATTTAAAAGTAGATATTAGAGTTCAAAAATAGACTCATGATATCAACTGATTTTCATAAAAGTTGCCAAGGTGATTCAGTTAATCCTTTAGAGGGGAAAGGAAAGTCTTTTCAACAAGTGGTGTACCAATTGGACAAGAGCCACGTGCAAAAACAAAACAAAACAAAAACATGAATCTCCATCCTTACCTAACACTGTATACAAAAATTAACTCACAATGGCCCACAGACCAAAATAAAATCTAAAACTAAACCTATGACTTTAAGATTTCTTAAAGAAAACTTCAGAGAAAATTCTTATGACTTTGTTAGACAAGGATTTTAAAATAGAAAAAAACCATAAATCATAAAAAATTGATAATTTGACAAAATTAAAAACTTCTGTTCTTTGAAAGGTACTGTTAGTAAAAATGGACAACTCTCTGACTCAGAGAAAACATGTGTAGATTTTGCACAACAATAGGAAAACAATTCCACCCTCCCCAGTAAAAATGGGGAAAAGATTTGAATTACACTTTAACAAAAATGATATACAGATAGCAAACAAGCACATGAGAAAACTTCAATATCATTGTCATTACGAAAATTCAAATTAAAACCACTACATGCCTATTACAATGACAAAACTTTAAAAAAAAATTAAAAACCTGATAATACTAAGTGCTGATGAGGGTATGGAAAAATTGAAACTCTCATACTTTGCCAGTGAGAATGCAAAAATGGTATGGCCACTTGGAAAAACAGTTTTTCAGGTTTTTTAAATGAAGTTAAGTATATTCTTACTCCATGACCCAATAATCCTCCTCATAGATATTTACTCAGAAAAACTGAAAACATATCCACCTGTACACAAATGCTTATAGCAGTTTTATTTATAATTGCCAAAACTGGAAACAATCCAAATGTCTAACACCTAGTGAATAGATTAAGCAACTTGTGGTACATCTATGTAATGGAATATTACTCAGCAGCATAAAGAACAAACCAGATAAACACAACATAAATGAGTCTCAAAAGCAGTGTGCCAAGTGACAGAAAGTAGAAACCAGACTTAAATGCTTGCACTGTATGATTCTATTCTAGATAAGACAAAAGATAAAGTAAAAAATCACATTAGTAATTGTCTGGCTGGGAGTAGAGGGAAAGATTGACTAAAGAGAAGTGAGGAAGAATATGGGGGGGGGTGCTGGAAATGTATATCTTGTTATTGTAGAGGTCTTTGCATGACTACATGTGTCTGCCAAAATTCATCCAACTACATATAAAAAGGTAAATTGTACTGAATGGAAATTAAACTTCAATAAACTGATTTTTAAAAAGGTAGATATCATCACTTCGCTATTCCACTTCTAAAACTCTATTCTACAGAAATATTTGCATAAATTCCACAAGGTATGAACAAGAGCATAAAAGAATGTTCAAGGTAGCAGCCTTTGAAAGAGGGTTGGTATGAGGTTGGTTAAACAAATTGTGGTGCATCAACTTAATTGTACTACTATACAACTATCAAAAAGAATAAAATAGACAGGTCGTAACTGACATAAAAAGCGTGCTGCAAAACAATATTGTGTAGCAGTTTCTGTTTTTGTAAATATAAGTCTAGAAGTACGCATACAATTATATATTCATTTTTAAGTAGCTTTGAGGAATACACGCCAAAGCCAAACTCTTGCAGATTATTATTTTTTTTATTTTTAGGAATTGAATGGGGGGTGCAAGGGCTTTTTGGTTATTACTAAATTTGCTTTTGCAACGTCTGAAGGGGTTGGCAGGCAGAGGAGCATATAACTTTATATCATTTTAAAAATTGGGGTGGAGCGCGGTGGCTCACCCACGTGATCCCAGCACTTTGAGAGGCCTAGGCGCAAAGATCGCTTGAACGCAGGAGTTGGAAGCTGCCCTGAACTAGGATTGCACCACTGCACTCCAGCCTAGGAGACTGTGCGAGATCCAGCATTAAGTAAATAAATAAATAATCTGTAAAATACAATTAATAGTCACTTACATAGGACTCCAGAGTCAATGTTACATTCGGCGCTGACCACCTACTGCGTTGACCTTAGTGGTGACGGTAGTGTGAAGACTGAAAAAAGTAAAAGGTAGAATTTCTACCTGCAAAGGATTTGTCGTGCTTTGCCTGGCAGAGATGGGGGGTGGAAGTGCTAAAAAGTACGGGGCGGGGGCGGGGGTGAGGTATTAGTAGTGTCTGGGCAAAGGAATTGGGAGATCTGATCTTCGTCCAGCGGGACCATTTGGGTAGCCCTTTAAGGATCTGAGGAAAGATTCTTGATATTCATGGGTTCGGAGATTCTCTGGCGACCATCCAGGAACCTCAAGGTAGGACACTAAGGTGGGATTGGGGGATGGAATCTCAGAGCAAAGAGCAGTGGGTGCGCCGACGTGTAATCTTTACTGGATGCGTTCCCAGGTCCTTCTAGGTTTAAAATGTCTGAATCAGAAAGACCAAAATTTAAGAATCGGAGTCCAAAGCAGGAAAACAACAGAGTGAGGAAGATTTACTTAATAAATATTCCTCAAGCACCTCTTACTCGTTGGAGTGCGCAGTGAGAGCAGGAGCTGCAATCCGGGCTGGCCAAGCTATGGGTACTGTGCTTCCCCACTCTTGGCAGAATCTTGCGGCCCGGACCTTTTTCTTTCGAGGAATTCCCTTTTTGATCCAGATCAGGCTAGTCTCCAACTCTTGGGCTCAAGTGATCCTCCCACTCGGCCTCCCTAATCGCTGGGATTATTACAGCCAGCCACCGGCGCCCAGCCTGTTGGTTTTTCCTCCTTTTGCACCTCTAGTTCCCGCGAACTTTAAATACCCTGGCTGACAAAGCGCGCGCTGCCAAAACCGTGTGTTAGGTGGAAGCTGAGTTCCCCTCCGCTTCAGTTTCTATTCTGAGCTCTGCCATTCTCTCAGTTCCTGTAACTGCTCTCACTCCAGCCAGTCAGTGGTAGTAGGAATGCTTGTAACCGCAAATGCAGATGAAATTAAAAGATATTATTTTGTTTAATGCTCTGCAATATGATTGAAAAACCTG
The DNA here is from genome assembly GCF_008728515.1 of Papio anubis. Lineage (NCBI taxonomy): Eukaryota > Metazoa > Chordata > Mammalia > Primates > Cercopithecidae > Papio > Papio anubis. Next base: position 27,963,043 of record NC_044981.1, read on the forward strand.
GTTGCAATGTATTTCTACAAAACATACCAGACAACCTTTAGAAGAAATGGAAAATCAAACATACCAATTAGAATAGAACAAATAAAAGTTGTCAACAGACTTCCCCCAGAAAAAGCATTAGACCTAACAGTTTCACAGACAAATTTTAATAAACCATTAAGGAACAGATAATTTCAATGCATTTAAAATGATTCCAGAATGTAAAAAGCAAAGGGAATATTCGATTTTTTTCAGAAAGAATTCTAAGAGTGATCTCAAAACTCATGATAATTACCAATAGGAAAACCCATTTTTCATTCTTTCTTATGCAGAATCCTAAATAAAATGATAAATAAGGAATAAATAATTCCTTATTATTATAAGGAATAAATAATTCACAATGACAAAATGGAAATGAGCATAAGTATTATTTAAAATAGAAAAATATTTAAATGTAATTCACCACATTAGCATACGTGAGGAGAAAAAGCATATAAGGATTTAGGTAAATGTGGAAATGGCATTTGGTTGCATTAAGATCCATTTTCTTGGTTGTAATTTTTGAAACTTTTAATAAAAGAGGATTGCTCCTTACTTCACTTTAGAAAACATATCTAACTTACATCAACGGTCATCATTCTGCTTTTCAGAGAATACATTATATGCATTGCCTTTGAAATTAGCAACAAGTTAGAAAGATGTCCACTTTCATCACAAGAATTTTGTAGTGTTTTGGGTTAGTCAGAATTATTTAAATAAATAAATTCAAAAGAAGGAGATAAAAGTATCATAACATTAGATATATGAAGGCACACAGGATTTATTTATGAAATTAAATATATTTATACAAATAAATAAGAGAAATCACTTGCCTTCCTACCCACACACATAATGGAAGAAAAGACCCCATTTACAATAGCAACAAAAGAGATAAAACATTTACAATAGCAACAAAAGAGATAAAACATTGAGAAATAAATTTAGAAGGAAATTACAAGATGAATATAAAGAACACTTTGTCAATCTTCTCTACAAGTTAGTCTACATATTTAACATAATGCCAATACAAATTAAAATAGAGTTTTGTTTTCAAACTGTATATATTGCTTCTAAAGTTTATATGGAAAATAAACAACATTAGTAGCCAAGTTCCATATAAACAACAAGTTTATATGGAAAATAAACAACATTAGTAGCCAAGAAAATTCAGAAAAGAATAATGAGGTCTAAATACCTTTTGGGTATTTAGACATATTTTAAGGCATAGCGAATAAAACATTGTAGTACAAATAGGATAGAAAATCCAGAAGCAGGCACAAATATTTAAGCATTTGATAAAGTTGACATTTCAAGGCAGTGGAGAAAAGATGAATTATGCTATAAAGGGTACTGGAATATCTAGATAGACATCTGAAAAAAATAGAGCATAATCCACATCTCACATCTCACAACCAGGAGATTCAAAATTTAAACAGAAAAAAAAAAAAAATCCCATAAAAGCACTAAAAAAAGTAAATAAAAGAGGGAATTTTCTTTTATAGTTTTGGCATGAGGGAGGTCTTTCTAAGTATCACAGAAAACCTAGAAAACACAAAAGATTATTAAATTAAACCACTTAAAAATTTAAAATTTCTGTATAACAAAAACCACGAACAAAGTTAAATAGAAAAATTCTGTATCACAAAGGACTGATTTCCCTAATACATGATAATCATACAAGTCAACAAAAGAAATACTATCACAGGCCACTTGCAATGACTCACGCCTTAATCCTAGTACTTTGGCTGAGGTCGGCAGATCATTTGAGTTCAGGAGTTCAAGACCAGCCTGGCCAACACGGTGAAACCCTGTCTCTACCAAAAAATACAAAACTTAGCAGGGTGTTGTGGGCACACCTGCAGTCCCAGCTACTTAGGAGGCTGAGGCACGAGAATCGCTTGAACCTGGGAGACAAAAAGAAACGCCATCACAAACAGAAAAAATGGAAAAGACATAAACAGAAAATTCACAGGAAGGAAATATGCATGAATACTAATTCATTCAACCTCATTCACATTTAAAGAAATGTTCCTTTCTCACTCCCTTGCAGCATCCTGATGGCTGCTCTTGGTTGGAGGCCATCTGGCACCTAAGGCAGGAAAATGGTGGCTACAAAGAAAACGAAAAAATCGCTGGAGTCCAGCAACTCTAGGCTCCAACTTGTTTTGAAAAGAGGAAAGGATGCGCTGGGGTACGAGCGGACTCTGAAGATGATCAGACAAGGCAAAGTGAAATTGGTCATTCTCACTAACAACTGCCCACCTTTGAAGAAATCTGAAATAGAGTACTACACAATTTTGGCCAAAATTGGTGTCCATCACTACAGCAGCAATAATACTGAACTGGCCACAGGATGCGGAAAATACTACAGAGTATGCACACTGGCTATCATTGATCCAGGTGATTCTGATATCTTTAGAAGCATGCCAGCACAGACTAGTGAAAAGTAAACCATGCAAAAATTTCCTTAAATAAACTCGCCAGAGCTTGTTTTTTAAAAAATGTTCATTAATACCACAATAATATGCCATTTTTTACCCATCAGACTGTCAAAGATCAAAAACTTTGGTGAAGGTGGGAGGGGAAATAACTTTCAGGTATTGTTAGAGAGCTGTAAATTTTTATAACTACTTTGGGGGCAATCTAGCAGTATGTACACATTTTTAAAAATTATATAATATATAATGCTTTCCATACAAACTTAAAACAATCTGGAACAGTAGAAACTCTACAGATTTCATAAATCTTTTTGTTTTGTTTTTAAACTAAAAATCTCTAAACATGCTAATGTCCCATTCCAAAATATTGCACAACATTCTGAATACAAACCCCTTGATTATATTCTTCCTTCACTAAAGAAAAAAGCTCATGACCCTGCTCTCCTGGCTCCTTTCTAGGCTTGCCTCAATGCCCCCTTCCCATCCCTAGAGAGAAAACTAGAGGATCCATAGCTTACTACATTGAGGAAAAGACATCATTCCAGACTAACAGTTTACGTTCTTCACAAGATAATCCACCTTCTGATTTGTTCCTGGGAAAGAGGGATAGATAGAGACAGGATGGGGAAAGTGGAGAAAAGATTTTATTCTCTTTTCTAAAGTTTGTTTTTCCTGAAAAAAAAAAAATGTTTCTCTCATCTTTTTAAGGAAAAATCTTGAAAAGTAAAAAAATATGTTTATTGTGTTAGAAATATACATCTATTATACATACCTCTTACATTTTACAAGTATAGCAAATTATTCAATACAAATGGACATCAAAAAACATAAAAAATTTTTAGAAAGTTTTCCTATGAAACCAGGTAAATTAGTACAGGTTTCTGTTTTTGTTTTCTTAAAAAAATAAAATTGAAGCAAAAATGCCTAGATTTGAGACAAGACAAATTGAACTGGGCTCTAGAGCTCAGCACTGAAGTCATGCTCCTGAACACACAATTTTCCTCATATTTCAAAAGACACGAAGGGATTGGTCACCCCTTTCTCCCTGCATGTGGTGAGAAACAAGCTGACCTAGATGTGGGTGGATGCCTGTGTGTGTGGATGATAGGAGGGCTAGAAGGGGATGTAAGACAGCATCCAACCTTTCCCAGAGAGAAGCTATCTGCTGGGCCTATCACCTATGTGGGAGCCGTGAATGAGGGAGAGCGTGGCCCAAACTGGGCTGGCCCCTGAGAAGTCTAGGGGAACAGATAGTGCTGGGCTGAGAAATCGGGGCACTGCCTGCTGGGGGAAGTAGAGCTAGTGCCCACTGCAGGGAGGGAAGGCTGGCAGTGCCTGCCTGGGCTGGACCCACAGCCACAGCAGTTGCCCACTTGAGGTCCCTGGGGAGGATGGAGTGAGTGTGGCGGCAAGGGTTTTGGTGCTTTCTGGTGATGGGACCCTGATGCCAAGTGCCCCACTTGCCAAAGAATAAAATGTTTATTACCCTGCTCCCCTGGCTCCTGTCCACCTTTGCCTGGCCTTCTAGGGTTGGAGAAACAAACCCTCTTCTAGCAAAGGCAGAGGAGCAAACACTCCTCTGTGATCCAAACACGTCAGCTGGGAGTGCAGAGTCCCTGTCCAGGACACTACCCCTCACTGTATTAAGGTCCAGTGGGGTCAGGTCTGGGCAGTGAGGGGGATAGTAGGAAGTTCTGAGAAGCTCTATCAGGCAGGGGCACAAATGTACTCAAATAACATCTACAACCAAAAGACCAAAAAGTATCCATTCCAGGCTCAGGGCTGCCCACTGCAGATGCTGACTCCAATATCCCACCCTACCTCCCTTCTCACCCCCATAGGTGCTCAGGTGAGCAGCTTCCCACGGGGCTAAGGTCACACAACAGGAGGGTCGAAGTCCAGGGACTTCTCACAGGCATCAGAGGCTTGGGTATTCCCTTTGCCCGTCAGAGCTAACCTATTTTTTTGGTGGAGGTGGTCAAAAACAAGAGTGCAGATCCCTCTGCAGTCTGGAAACCAGTTCCTTCTGCAGTGCTTCTCTCTGGGAGTGTCTTAAGCTTAGCCATAGTGGTGTGACCCCACCACACACACTGTAAAAGGACTGCTAATACTCCTAGCCCACTCCCCAGCCTCACTCATTAATAAGCATTTGTCGTAACCCAGAATCACATCTAGAGAGTAAGTTTCACATGGCTTGGAATCCTTTAAAACTGGACAGCAAACCACACACACACACACACACACACACACACACACCACCTCCCTACCCACAACCTCTGACCCAGGAGAGAAGAAGCTGCATGAGAGAAAGAAAAGGCCATATGCATCAGTGGCTGGGTGGCCAGGGCCTTGATGATGGTCTGGGCCTGGAGGGAATGGTGAGGTGGGGCCTCAGGACAGAGATGACAGGAATTAAGCTAGATAAAATGCTAACCTTCCTGTAGTCACAAACATCAGCTCTGGGGTGTGGGGGGTGGCAAGTGGCCAACTGGCAGCTCCTTGTGGCCCAGCCTGAAATGAAGTGGGGGCTGGAGTCAGGCCTATTTCGGTGGCAGGGCCTGAGAAGGCCTGCCAAGATTGGATGGCTTTGAGTGTGAGGATAGCTGGGTGACAGAGGCAGTGACACAGGCCAGCCTCTCCCTGTTCCAGGGAGGGTCAGGCTCCAGCTGCAGCTCTTCCTTCCCTGTGAGCTTGGACACACCAATCCTAAACCAGGAGTGTGAGGAGGAAGGGAGGAACAGGGAGCAGAAATTTATTTCTGGACCATTCTTAGCAAAGGAAGCCACCAATTAAAGATGTTATATAGAGAACTACATGTTAAAAAAACAAAGACAGAAAAAAGATATATAAAACCCAAACCAACCAAATTACAGGCCAATGGGCGAGTAGTAAGTGGTAGGGGGTAAGTTAAACACATTTTGGTGCTTTGGGAGCCCCTCCCATTCCGTGCCTGCACTAGATCTTTTTTTGTAGAAGTGAGAGTGAGAAAATTGAAAATCTTCTTGTACATTTTTCTTTTCCTTTTTTTTTTTTTTTTTTTTTTTTTTGGCCTTTCCTTTTCTTTCTCTCTCTTTTCTGTGGTCTTGGGTGCCTGGCCCCAGGGCAGGTAGACGGTCAGTTGGCCAGCACCATGGACTGGAAGGGCTGACTAGGATATTGCATGGTGTTCAGGTTGTAGCTGAGGCCTTCCATGAAGGGTGGCTTCTCCAGGAAGAGGCAGGTGGTGCCACCTCCAAATATCTAGACCATGCAGAAGCTGCTGTTGTTGCAGGTGACAGTCCCACTGCCTCCAAAGGGGGATGGGGTGCCACTGCCCTGGCCATCGGCCCCATCAAAGAAGAAACTGAGTGAGCCGCCACTGTTGTACTTGAGACTGTACGTGGCCTTCGGCGAGAGCTAGGATTGAGGGCCCGGTTGAGCGGGATGAAGTTCAGTGAATGCATAGACAGAGAAAGACTCTTGTGTTTCAACAAGCTGTTGGTGCTGAAGCGGGCCATGGAGGCTACTGTGGTAGCTGCTGGCCACCTGCCTCACCGCTGGCTGCTCCTCTACCACTTGCTGCCCCACCCCTCTTCTTTATCTTCATGGAGCCTAATTTGGTGGCAGCAAAGGAGTCTATGGTGAAGGTGATGGGCTGGCGAGGCAGAGGATGAAGGTGGGGCTGGGTGATGGGAAAAGCATGGCGACGGGGAGTTGGACAAGGAGCTGTCCTGGCTTCCGGTAGGCACGAGTATCTGGTCGTCAGGGTTGAAACTGCTCTTGATCTCTATGTCCAGCTCTGGGGCCCCGCAGCCCTCACTGTCATCCAGGTACAGCACTTTCACTGATCCCTTCTCACCAATCTGGTTGGACACCTCGAAGGGGTCAATCCATATGCTTATCTCCTCAGGCACATTGGCCCGCACATCTTCCACTGACAGGCCACTTCGCTTGGTGGCCAGCTCCCCAAAGGGGTCCACCATCCCCCCAATGTGGACATGGTGGAAGCCAGAGCCCTTCAGCAGTTTGTCAGGGTACCGGTGGACTTCTTATTTCTTTTTCAGAAGCGCCAGAGCAGCTTGTTATACAAGAGTAGAAAATGATGAAGTTCAGGGGTACTTTGATCTCAGGCTGCATGGTCCTTTCCTAGGCAGAGAATCAGCACAGGGCCGGTGCACAGCCTTGGGCTCCGGAAGGCTTCCGGTCTCCGCCGCGGCTGGGCGCTCTGCCGGCCTCGGGGCGGCTTCTCCCTCTAGAGTGGCCCTGAGCGCGCGGCGGAGGTCGCTCTGTCTTCCTTCCCCGGAGCCGCGCGGCCGGGGGACGAAGTCCTTTTCATCGTCGAGGGTTGGGGGACGAAGCAGGCAGCTATGGGTCATGACTCTCAAAAATGATTCTTTCAGCTCTTACTTAGGATGTCGGGCGGTTGGGGGATGAAGGGCTGGCGGGCAGCGACCGGGCGGGGAGAACAGACCGGAGGGTGGCCCGTGTCGGGGGGCTGAAGAAGCTCCGGGCTGTGGCCACGGCGCAGTCCTGCCCTCCTGGCCCTGCGTCGCTGGAGCTGCTGGCTTTTCTCCGCGGAAGACCCCCACCTTCCAGCGCCCGGGCCGGAAGTCTATACATTTTTTAAATGTGCATATTCTTTGACGCAGGAATTCTACTTCTAGGAATTTATCCTAGAGACAGACTCACACATATGTAAGATAATACGTGTCTGAAGCTCAGCAGCGTTTATAAATGGAAAGTGATAGGAAATATTAATAGCTTAATTGCCCATCAATAAAGGACTGGCTGCATAATGAAATGGTATGCAGCTGTCAAAATAGAGATGCAGCTTTGTATGTATGGCTACAGGAAAAATTTCTACTATTTCTGTAAAATCCCAGGGCAAAATTATATATAAATATTTGCTTCTACATACCTAAAATATCTCTGAAAGGCTGTATAAGAAATGAAGGCCGGGCATGGTGGCTTACACCTGGAATCCTAGCACTTTGGGATGAGGAGGGGAGCATATCACTTGAGCTCAGGAGTTCGAGACCAGCCTGGGCAACACGGTAAAACCCCGTCTTTACTAAAAATACAAAAATTCTTCAGGCATGGTGGTGCATGCCTGTGGTCCCCAGCTACTTGGGGGGCTGAGGTGGGAGAATCTCTTGAGTCTGGGAGGTGGAGGTTGCACTGAGCTGAGATCGTGCCACTGCACTCCAGCCTTGGTGACAGCACTCCAGCCTTGGCGACAGAGAGAGACCCTGTCTAGAAGAAAAAAAAGAAATCAATACCTTTGGCTGTTTCTAGTGAATGAAATTAGGTGACTAGTGGTAGGAATAGATTGTATATTTTTATTTAACAAATTTTTATTTTGAAAACGTTTAAATATGCAAAAAACACAGAAAATAGACTAGTGCATATCCAGGATCCCTTAATCACAGTTCTGAAATCCATAAAATTCTAAAAACTCCAAATCTTTCCTCCATAAATTTGGCACTACAATCTATCTGAGGGGAAAACCTAAACTTCTTTATAGCCTTTAACTCATTTAAAGTAACTAATCATAAATCTCAAAGCAGAAATATTGAGGTGTTTGATATGCTCTGAAACTGCTGGAAGTTACATTATATACAGTGTATGCACATTATCTTTCTAAAATTGAAAAAAAAACAAAAACCTGAATTTGGAAACACATCTGCTCCCAAAGGTTTATGTATTTTTAACTTAAAGAAAAGATCACAAGATACAAATTTGGAAAAAGAGAGAAAAGACTGTATTTCTTCTTAAGGGTTACAGCCTGCCAGGTGGCCAAACTGCAGGCTGGGAAGCCTTCCTCTGGCCACATCCAGAGACAGGCACTTTGAAGGAGGAGGGGTTGAAGTGGAAGCTTTATACTGAATGAGTTGACCAAACATACATATTCAACAGGTTACTGAAGGAGCTATGAATATTCAGGTAGGGGCCATGACACATGCACATTGAACAAACATGCATGTTACATGTTCACTTTGAAGTGGAGACTTAACATTTGCATGTATTACAACTAGGCTCTATATGTCAAATGGTCACTTTAGGACAGGAGAGCACAGAAGTGCGCAATCTCTGTAAAAGGGCTAGAATCAGTCCATGATTGGTCTTATCAGGAGAAAGCTACTGAAATCAGTCTCATGTCCAATCAAAGCTATAGTTACAGTTGATGGAAGAGGGTACAGTTAGTCAGCATCTAGTGTAGCTGCAAATTGTTTGAATATTGCTTATCTCAGGGCCAGTGCTTGTTTAGCTGCCAGAGAAAAAGGAAAACCTGTGTCAGTTAGAATATAGTTTCTTCTTTAAGTGAAAGGATGTGTGACTTAACCCTTCCCTGGCATGGACTTAGGTCCTGCTTATAATTTGGTATCTTATTGCCACAAAGAGTCTATTCTATCAGTCTAATGATCTCTATTTTAACTTTAATGCTGTTCAGTTGTGTCTAAACCACAAAAGGGAGGTGGGTATAATGAGTCGTCGTGTCTGACCTCTCACTCTGTCAGGGCTGGGAATTCAGTTTTTAAGTTTTTTCTGGTATCACTTTTGCCACAAGGGGTCTGTTTAGTTGGCCAGGGTTGGGGTGGGGATTGGATTTTATTTCTAGTTTACGTTATGTAATGTGTAATGAACATCTATATACTTATCATTTAGATTTTATAATTGTTCATATTTTGTCATATTTAACTCCCCACCTTTCTTTCTCTCTGCTGAAGTATTTTAAATTAAATTATAGACATCATGGCATACCATCTTTGAATACTTCAGTACCCATCCCTAAAAAGTAAGAACATTTTCCTACAGAACTACAATATCATCATCACACATAACAAAATTTAAAATATCACAGAGATTTTTCAATGCATGCCCTTTTGTACCTCTTATATTTTGAATCCTTGGCTATGTAACTTATTCAATAAATAATAAAATTTAAAATTAAAAATAAACTGAATAAGACCTTTAATACTTAAAATTGCCAGAAAGCTATGGGAGCTGCTCAAGGCACCATTAAGGGACAGGAAAGGATTTACAAGAACAAGTTGAACCGTCTCAAAAAAAAAAAAAAAAAAAAGGAAAAAACCGAATCATTATATTTTAATGCCCACCTAAGTTGAGGCTGGTGTAAGTGGGGCTTTCAACAAGTCAGTACTGACAGAGCATGGTAGGTATGAAAAGTCAATCCAAATCCCAAAGTGTCTATTGCTTTGAAGAAAAGTTTTGTCCTCTCCATCATGGAAAGAGTTGAATGTAATCAATTTACCATCAGGTGACTGGCTGTTTCCACTGTGATATTACATCATATCTAGGGATTAGGATTGGTTTTGGCTCTTGCAAATTGGATTTCAACAGAAAAGCTTTTGTCTTGTTTTTTGAGCCTATGTACGGCCTTCATCATGGCAGGCATGGTCACTATGTTCAAAAGTTTCTTGAGCAAATGCTGAAATAGCTGAAAAAAGAGTTGCTGATATCCATAGAGCAGATTGTTAAGCAACAAAACTTGGGTCTGCTTCTCCAGTGCAGCAAAGCCAAACATTGACACTAGGATTTGCAGTGAGAGAAAGTAAGGCATTTATTGCAGAGCACCAAGCAAGGTTAATGGGCCACTAACACTTAAGATCTGAAATCTTTGTAAGATGGCTTACAAGCAAGAGTTTTTAAGCCATGGATGAGGGGGTTCTCCAATGTGAGTTAAAGGCTGGAAAATTTCTAGGACTTCCTTATCTATCTTCTGGTTCCTGTTTGTCAAGGTCTATATGACAGTGACCAACATTTTCCATCTGGTGGAGGTCCTGGTTTCTGAAAAACAACTCAACTCAAGGACATATGTCAACATGTTATCTTTAGTTTCTATAAGGAAACAAACATCTCATGACTGACTCACTTGAGTGACTATTGTTTGTGCTATTATTATCTTCTTGCTTAGCAGGTTATTAATTTATTTCCCTAGTTACTGGTTGCAGGGTGCCCGGAATTTCCCTTGAAGGGACTCACAATTTTTCCTTTATTTTCAAGCTTAAGGAGGGATCCCAGTAGGCTGTGAAGAGGAGGAGTCCATGTTCTCTTTCAACATCATCTTGTTCACTTGCTTACTGAAACCCTCTGACACAGTAGGTTAATGAAGATTCATATAGGATACAAATATTTGTACATTTGGTATCCATTCTAAGAGATCTATCCACATGCGAGCTAGTTCCATCAATAATCTCTTTGTCACCAATCCTCCAAGTCCTTCCTTCCTTCTTCCCTCCCTCCCTCTTTTCCTTTCTTTCTCCCTTTCTCTCTCTCTTTCCTTCTTTCTTTCTTTCTTTCTTTCTTTTTCTTTCTTTCTTTCTTTCTTTGCTTTCTTTCTTTCTTTCTTGCTCTTTCTTTCTTTCTTTTTCTTTTTTTGCTTTATTTCATTTTAATTTTTTTTAGCTTATGGCATAACCCACAGCAAAGTTAGTATCTCAATACGTCTGCTTCTAGATTCAGGTAATCCTCAACCTTTTGGACTGATTTTGCAGTCAGTATTTCTTGTCTTTGAGTTGGTATGGCATTTTCAATATTCAGTGGGGATTTCCAATTATAAGTTAAAAATAATCTCTTCTGTCCCAGGACACTCATCAAAGTATTGCTATAGTGGAATCTTCCCCGAAACAGACAAATGAAAGCTAGTCTCTATCAGCGCTGTTTAACCACTGTGAAGTCCAATGTGCTGCCCACTTGACTCTGAGCTGGAGCCTGCCTGAGCCCTATAGTTGACCCACTTAGCAAACACATATAAACCAGTGAGAGACCCTAACCAACTGCCAGTGAGACATTTAAGAAGTTTCATACAAATATTAAATCGCGTTTACTTGTCACAGATGGTCATCCAAAATGGAAAAGAATAACATATTTAAATAGTCTATTCAAGTCCAAGAGAAGTTGAGCATTTACTCTCATTTCATAGTTTGTTAGGAAAGTTTGTAATGAGGGATTTGCAAGTGAACATGTTATGGTGGAAAAAGTGATGTGAATTTTTGAGCAAATTTTCTGCATGTTAGTGCTCTTGATGATTATATACTTATCGGATATTTGAAAGAAATAGAAGTAAAGCATAAAACTCAGGTTTATTTAATGCCCTCAGAAGGCTAGGCTGAGGAAAACAATAAAGAAATTTTCAGAGCTACTACCGTTTTGGAGTTTAAACAGATCATGGAGCCTCCATTAACACACAAGATACTTTCTTACTGCTTTAATAAAATAAATGGTAAGATTCTGTTAAAACAAACAGAATATAGTTTAATCTATGTAACACCATCATTCTAGTTGGCATAGTAAAACTGATGAATGACTAACAGCACCTACAATTAGGCTCTTTTGTACCAATAAAGTTTATTTAAGGCTGGGCATGGTGGCTCATGCCTGTAATTCCAGCACTTTGCCAGGCCGAGGTGGGAGGATCGCTTGAGGCCAGAAGTTAGACACCAGCCTGGCCAAGAAATCGAGACACTGAAATCTACCTCCCCCCGCCAAAAAAAAGCTGGGCAAGGTGGTGTGTGACTGTAGTCCCAGCTACTCAGGAGGCTGAAGCAGGATTGCTTGAGCCAGGAGTTGGAGTCTGCAGTGAGCTATGATGGTGCCACTGCACTCCAGCCTGGGTGACAAATTTATTTAATTGGTTTTGGTTTGATTTTGTATTATCATATTATTACTAAAACTCCAGAAAACTTTTATAGCAAAAACAAACAAACAAACAAAAAGAAGAAAGAAAGAAAAGGAAAGGAGGATAGGAGAAAGGCAGGAAGGGAGGGAAGGAGGTAGGAAAAGAGGAAGGGAGGGAGGAAAGAAGGCAGGCAGGCAGGCAAGCAGATGCCTAAATAAAGAATACGTAGGGGCCTGGACAAATAAATTGCTTTATGGACTATTATGCACCCATAGAATAAGTTAGACCTACATGATGAGTAAAACTGTTTAGGATATATGAAGTGAAAACGTTAAAATAAGCGGGGGAGAAAAGGCTAAATATAAAATAACGCCACCGTGTGTGAGAGGATCACAATGATATACAAATTCCAGGCTAACCGTGGCAAGTGGCTGCCTCAGGGAATGGGACTAAGGAGGGGTAGGTGGGGTTTGACATTTTACTTTATTAATTTTGGTATTGTCTGAGGGTTTTTTAAACCATAAATAATGTATTAATTTTAAAAATGCTTTTAAAATCAGCATTTTCAATAGTTAACGGTCTATGCTTCATCAACGTTTTCCTTTAAACGTTTCACCAACGTTTAAAACCTGTGTGCGGCCCATACACGTATGACATTCTGTTTATGTGATTCACTGCTGAAAAAGAACTGGACGCCAGGAAATTAGGGGTTGAGTCCGAGGCAAGGTGGACGCCGGACAACGAGACACGGAATCCTAGACCGGCCCGGAAGTGCCTCTGCTCGTCCGCCTTCGAGGAGGGGTGGGCATCTTCCCCGCCCGACTATTGTTCGTGCAGCGCGCCTAGCAACCCCGGGCGGGTAACCCCCTTTCCCTCCTCGCGCGTTCCGGGTCTCGTGAGTTGGCTGTGGGAGCCGGGAATGGAGGAGTGTTGGGGAGGGTGGGGTTGGGAAAGGGGTGTAGAAAGTGAACCTCAGCCTCTGGGAAGTGGGAGACGGAGGAGGGGGCGGCGGTCAGTGCCGGCCGGCTTCAGGCGTCCCCTAGACCAGGGTGGTCATCCCCAGCTGTGGGGACATTGTACAAGAAAGGGTTGTAGGAGGACTGCGAGGCGGAAGGGTCACCTCGGTGAATAACGACAACAGGCTTAGGACTCAGGGAAAGAAACCCCCGGGAGAGGAAGTTAAGCACAGTTAAGACTTTGGCAGCCTTCAAGATGGAGAGCCCGTATACCCTCTCACCTCTAGATTCTAAAAGCAAATTAAGGGGCGTTGAATGGACTGGTTTTAAAGTGCAGAATGTGACAGTTCCCGATTTCCTTAGTTCTTTGATTCTCAAACCTTATAATACATACAAATCACTGAGGAGCCCGTTAAAGGTGCATATTCTGGGGCTCCCTGTACTTCTCTCCACCTCCCAATTCAGATTCCCCAGATGTCTGCCACAGAGCCTGTCAAGCTGCAGTTAAGCTGCTGCGCTGTGCTTTCTGACATTTTGGAGACCCACATTTTGGGAACACCCCCGGAGTTTCAGGCGCTGCCCGGGTCTCTGGAGAAAACTTCTCCCTTGGGCTTCTTTGGCTTCTTAGGCTTCTTAGGATTGTCCTCACAAAGAAGTTGACCTTGGGCAATCTACTTAACTTTCTCTGGCTTCCATTTCTTATCTAATGAAATAATTATTACAATAAAACCTCAGTGGGTAATTGTGAGGATGAAATACGGTCTTGTATCTGAAAGCATATTGTAGACTTGTGCAATGTTGACTGTTACTTTTAAGTAGCAGCAGGGCGGTGTGGAAAGCTCCAGGGCTTGGAATCCACCCAAGCCTTTCTTTCTGTAAATTTAGTGTAAATAATACCAACTTTAAATGGTTGTTTTGAAGATTAATTTAAGAAAACTGAAGTAAATAGTAAAGTAAATGTTGGTTCATTCATTTAGTCGACAGTAATAGTATTTCCATTTATTCTTTCTCTAATTTGATGTTTATACAGTGAGCTCAAACTTTTTATTCAGACTTTCTGAGTGATCTGTGCAGTCCCTAATTCATGGGCTGTTTTCCTCCACGAACTCTGTAAAGTATTATTGCTATTTCTTTTTCACATAAAGAAACAAAGACTGAAAGAAGATTTAAAAACTTGGCACAAGGTCACACAATTAGTAAATGTTAGGATCAGAATAACACCTAAGTCTGGGTCAGGTGTGGTGGCTGACACCTGTAATCCCAGCACTTTGGGAAGCCAAGGTGGGAGGATCGCTTAAACCCAGGAGTTTGAGGTTGCAGTGAGCTGTGATTATGCCACTGCACTCCAGCCTGGGAAACAGAGTGAAATTCCCCATTTTTAAAAAAGAAAGAAAGAAAGAAAACCCATATCTGGGTAACTTAAAAGCCTATACTCTTTGCACATTATGAATATATATATATTTCCATTATTTCCATTCCAAATCACTTTTCAGAGGAGAGCTTTAGGGCCTATGATAAATGCTTATATTATCAGTTTCTGTCATCAGTTATTGTCATTTTACCATATAAATAATTTATTTTTACTGCTTAGGCAGGCGCCTCCAAAGTTTGTCTTGAAGCATAGCTGCAGTTGGAGGGTACCTTTTAAGCTGTTCAAGGTCAAGATGAATACAAACTCAAAGGAGATTTTATCCCTGGGTGTTCAAGTTCCCCAGGCATGGGAAGAACTTCTGACAATGAAAGTGGAAGCAAAAAGTCACCTCCAAAGGCAGGAATCCAGACTGAAACGCAATAATCCACTGGCAAGGGAAATCTTCCGAAGGCACTTTCGACAGCTGTGCTACCAAGAGACCCCTGGACCAAGGGAGGCTCTTACCCGACTCCAGGAACTTTGCTACCAGTGGTTGAGGCCACATGTGAGCACAAAGGAGCAGATTTTGGATCTGCTGGTGCTGGAGCAGTTTCTGTCCATCCTGCCCAAGGAGCTCCAGGGCTGGGTGAGGGAACACTGTCCAGAGAGTGGAGAAGAGGCTGTGATTTTGCTGGAGGATCTGGAGAGAGAGCTCGATGAACCACAACATGAGGTAGGAAGGGAGATTTGCTAGAGAAAAAAGTGTATTTTGGCATGCCAAGAATCCTTGTATCCTCTGCTTTGTGTCTCCTTGACATTGGTGACAAAAAACTCTCCTTCCTGTTTCCTTCTTTTTTGGAAGTGTTTATTTCAGATAGTTAATTTCTTCAAAGTCAAATCTTGTCTTTTTGTCTCCAGATGGTAGCCCACAGACACAGACAAGAAGTCCTCTCTAAAGAGATGGTGCCTCTAGCAGAGCAGACACCACTGAGCCTTCAGTCCCAGCCCACACGTGACTCTGCTCAGAAGTGCCATTCTATTGGAGAGACAGGTGAGGGACAGCATTTATTTGATGTTGAACGAATCTCGCCTGGTCAAGCAAAAACAAACAATAAACCCAGAGCTGGGAAAACAGGAGATCCAAAGACTCCTTACCAGATAGCAGCAATGTTCAGTGCTTCTTAGACCCTAGTGTGCTCATCTTTGACCCTTCTCCCTGTGTGCAGACTTCTCTCTGAGTACCATCCTGGAAGCTCTCTGGACTTCTGATGCATGGTACATGAGGAAGGCTTTCAGGGATCGCTGTGGAGCACAGCTTCAGAGAATGGACTTCAAGCTTTGACAGACAGGTTCAGATCCTGGCATCGCCTCATGGAAGCTGCTTGTATTGGGCAGATTACTTAACCACTTGACCTCAGATCCCTCTTCTACAAAATGGGGTTGATAATAGCTTTGGTTTAGTCTACTTGCGCTGCCTTAAGAGAATACCACAGACTGGTTGTCTTTAACAGAAATTTATTTTCTCACATTTCTGAAGGCTAGTAGTCCAAGATCAAGATGCTTTCAGGTTTGGTTTCTGGTGAGGCCTCTTCCTGGCTTATAGATGGCCATCTTCTTGCTGTATCCTCACATGGCCTTTCTTTGTGTGCATACAGAGAGAGAGCAAGCTCTCTCATCTTCTTATAAGGACAGATACTATTCCTACCAGATAGAGCCCTACCTAATAACCTCATTTAACTTTTAGTACCTCCCTCAAGACCCTATCTTCAACTACAATCATATTGAGGGTTAGGACCTCAACATATGTGAGGGAATACAATTTAGTCCATAACCAGTATGTACCTCAGAAAGTCATTGTGAGCATCAAATACAAACAATTTCTGAAAAGCACCTGGCATGCATTATGCTTAATACATGGTCGCTATTGCCACAAATCACCGCTGCCACCCTTGCTGATTTGGGTTCATAGTTGCAGTAGAAAGATATGAGATATGCTTAGTAAGTGGCAGACTGTATGAGAGAATCCAGTGAAATCAGACTTTACCATTTCCTTCTCTGTAATCTTCTGAATGGTGGCAGTGGCCACCCTTGTGGATATAGATCTGAGCACTTGGGACTGAGTCAGCTGCTTCCCCATTCTAGCCCTCCCTGCAGGAATTATCTCCAGCTTGTCTGATTTCCCACACACAAAATCATACCCTCTTACTGACTTTTTGTTAATCTTCTGACAATCAATCTGTAGCAAGGTTCTGCTGTGTTTTCAGTTTCATATTACCCCCATATGTATCAAAGCTGCAAATTCCCTTGCCTCTTTGTCTCTAGCTTCCATTTATTTCATTTACCCTAGCAATTATAGATTTCTGTTACATGGAACACATCTCTCGATTTAAATTAAAGTGTATATGTTGAGTAAATTCTGTGCAGACCTTCCTATAGCTCCCATGACTTTATCAGATTAAAATTGCTTCTGATATCATTTTTCCTCTTTATGAGCATCTTTCCAGTCAATTAATTTCTTTCTTCTTCCTCTCTCTATGAACTTGGACCTTTTATTTTCTAGCCACTTCTTTTCTTCTACCTCCAAACTGCATCTAGAACCCTGCTGAGAACCCCCTTTTCCAAGAAGCACATCTACATTTTCCATCTGTCCACTCATCTATCCATCTATCATTCAACAAGTGTTTATTAAGCATCTACTATGGCTGTAGGAGAGTATCCAGAGGGCATCTAGAGATTGTAGAGTTCTCCTTGTAGAATATCAGTGCAGGTATGTGTTACAAATTTAGGTAAAGCCAATATTATAAAACAACATAGTGTTTGAAATTACAAGGACCAAATTCAAGTTCCAGCTTTTCAAATTCTTAGTCAAGCAGTATTTAATAGGTAAGTTTGAGTTTCTTTTTAAGTAATGCTGATTATTTAAAAATCCAAATAATACAAAAGTTTATATAGTAAAAAATGAAAGTTCTGCACATCCTACTCCCTAGAGGTAACTACTCTTGTCATTTTGCTGCATATTTTCCAGATGTTTCTCTCTATAGTCTGTTTACCCATATATAGGTATCTTGCCATATTTTTCTATAGTTCTTTAAAGAGATGAGATAATAACATCAAGGAGTTTTGTGGTGAGTCAGTTTGATAATATATTTGAAAGTGCTTCATAAGTCATGAAGGTTATATAAATGGTAATCATTAAAAGGTGGGAAATGTCCGAGTTTTTATATTCTACCCAGCTCCCTTATGGATTTCACATTTAATACGAAGTTTGAGCAAAAGGGCACTACTGATCCCACTTGGGGCCCATCTCTTCTCTACAGACACATTTTTATTTTCCAAACCTGTTGTGATCCCCCAGCTAAAAGGAGGAGGAGAACCACAGCCTAACAACAGAGGAGTCCTAAGAGGTACTTATTCTTGTGTGTGAGAGACAGGACAGTTAGATGTGGGAGAAAGAGGTAAATATTTTGGTCAAAAGAGGAGGTCTGGCTCTGTTGTCCGTGGCCTTTTTCTGGGTTGCAAAGTGAAATCAGACCTGGGGAACCCAAGACATCTAAGGATACCATAGCATCTGCTCTTTAGTGTTTAGACAGTTTGGGTCTGTTTCTCTCCATTCTTACCTTCAATTCCTCCAAGCAGAAAGGGTTTGATTGGGTTGGCTGGATACTGTTCATTATGGACCAGTCCTGTGTGGCAGCCTTTGCTCCAGATGCCAGTTCCTGGGCCAGTCGGTTGAGGCCATAGTAGTAGAATTGGTTTCAATCTTTTCCCTTTTATTTGTTCAATCATTCAACAAATATTTTTTGAGCAACTACTGTGTGCCAGGCATGATTCTCAGGGATAAAACAGAAGGATCCTCCTCTCATAGAGATTAGACTGTAGCAAGAGGGAGACAATAATAAATATAAAGGTAAAGAGATGATACAGTGTGTTAGAAGGTGATGAGACTATGGAATAAGGCAAAAATAGAACAGGATAAGGGAGATTAAGAGTGCTATGGATAAGGCAAACAGATCATGATATTAAATAGAAGAATTAAGATAGACCTCATTGAGAAGGTGAGTTGAACAAAGACTTGAAGGAAGCGAGAGAGTGGGCCTTGCTTTCATTTGAGGTGAGAATTTTCCAGGAAGAGAGAAGCACTAGAGTAAAGGTCTTATGATGGGAATGCACCTTGGATAGTTGTGGATTTGAAAGTCATATAATATGGTAGTCCCTACTATTTAAGGGGATACATTCCAAGACCCCCAGTAGATGCCTGAAACCAAAGCAAACACTGAATGAACTCTGTAATACTATTTTTTTCCTATACATACCTAAGATAAAGTTTAATTTATAAATTAGGCATAGTAAGAGATTAACAACAATAATAATAAAATGGAACAATTATAATAATATGCCAGCCTCACTACTTTTGCACTTTGGGGCCATTATTAAGTAAAATAAGGGGTATGTCAACACAAGCACTGTGACACTGCAACAGTCAATCTGATAACCAAGATGGCTACTAGGTGTGCAACAGGCAGGCAGCATGTACAGAGCGGATATGCTGGACAAAAGGAGGACTCAATGTCCTGGGTGAGACAGAGCCAGGTGGCATGAGATTTCATCATACTAGTCAGAATGGTGCCACATTTAAAACTTAAGAATTGTTTGTGCCAGGCACGGTGGCTCATGCCTGTAGTGCCAGCACTTTGGGAGGCCAAGGCAGATGGATCATGAGGCCAGGAGTTCAAGACCAGCCTGGCCAGCATGGTGAAATCTCATCTCTACTAAAAATACAAAAAAAAAAATTAGCCGGGCATGGTGGCATGTGCCTGTAGTCCCAGCTACTCAGGAGACTGAGGCAGGAGAATCGCTTGAACCCAGGAAGCGGAGGTTGCAGTGAGCCAAGATCACACCACTGCACTGCAGCCTGGGCGACAGAGTGAGGCTTCGTCTCAAAAAAAAAAAAAAAAGAAAAGAAAAAAAGAATTGTTTGCTTCTGGAATCTTCCATTTAGTATATGTGAACTGTGGTTGACTGTGGGTAGCTGAAACTTTGTAGGGTAAAACCATAGATAAGTGGGGACTACTGTGCTGCCTGAAGCACCTAGAATAGTAGAAGTTTAATACTTGTTCTGAAAATGAATGAATGAATACATTAAGTAACTTTCCTTGGAAAGGGTCACTTTGAGGTTATCTCAGAAAGGAGAGAGAGGTCTAAGGGAAGACTCCAGAGAAGCCACCCTGATCTTTACCCATCCCTCCCCATGAAAAAGTATAAAAAAATACTGCCAACTGGGTGCAGTGGCTCATGCCTTTAATTTCAGCATTTTGGGAGGCCGAGGTGGGTGGACCACCTGAGGTCAGGAGTTCGAGACCAGGATATCCAACATGGCAAAACCCCATCTGTACTAAAAATACAAAATTAGTTGGGCATGGGGGTGCGTGCCTGTAGTTTCAGCTACTTGGGAGGCTGAGGCAGGAGAATCGCTTGAACCCGGGAAGTGGAGGCCGCAGTGAGCTGAGATCACACCATTGCACTCCAGCCTGGGCTCCACAGCAACACTCTGTCTCAAAAAAACAAAACAAAACAAAAAAACAACTCCCCAGTTGAAGTCTACGTGGGGATGGACTGACCTGCATTTTGCCAAAGAGGGCAAACTTTCCTCCTTACCTAGGGGAAGGTGTTACCACACTAGCCCTTCTGTTTCTAGCCCACTTGCTTTCCTTTGATATATTTTTATAGACATAGTCACCTTCCCATATGCTCAGGGAACAAGTGACGTTTACCTAGCCTTTTTCTTTGTTTCAGATGAAATAACCAAGACTGAGGACAGACAGTTGGTGCTAAGGAAAGACTGTCCTAAGATAGTGGAACCACATGGGAAAATGTTTAATGAGCAGACCTGGGAGCTATCACAGCAGGATCCCCCACATGGAGAAGTTGGTGAACATACGGATAGGATAGAGAGGCAGTGGGGAAACCTCTTAGGAGAGGGGCAACACAAATGTGATGAATGTGGGAAGAGCTTTACTCAGAGCTCAGGTCTCATTCGACATCAAAGAATTCACACTGGAGAAAGACCTTATGAATGTAATGAGTGTGGGAAAGCCTTCAGTCGAAGTTCTGGTCTTTTTAATCACCGAGGAATCCACAATATACAGAAACGGTATCACTGTAAGGAGTGTGGGAAGGCCTTCAGTCAGAGTGCAGGTCTTATCCAGCATCAGAGAATCCACAAAGGAGAAAAGCCGTATCAGTGCAGCCAGTGCAGTAAGAGCTACAGTCGGCGTTCATTTCTCGTTGAACATCAGAGAAGCCACACAGGGGAGCGACCTCACCAGTGCATTGAATGTGGGAAAAGCTTTAATCGACACTGCAACCTCATTCGCCATCAGAAGATCCACACACTGGCTGAGCTGGTCTAGGGCTTGCTATGAGCAAGTTTTCCAGATCACCAGCCAAGTCATGTGGGGTAGCTTGAGGTTAGAAAATACCTCTCTCTTCCTTTCTCCATTAAGTGTGTTTGAAACAAATAATGACTTACGGCCCAGGGACTTCCTAAAAGGAAAGTTGGGTGTTTGAAGCTACTGTTTTCCCTTTTGTTCGTTTTACCTCTTTCTTATTCTTACTAATTGTGTCCCTCTTATTTATTATTTATTATTATTATTTTTTTGAGACGGCTGCTAAACCCTTCTAATAATATAATAAATGGCACTGCCAGAGCCAGCATGCCTGAAAGATTTGGTGTCTGTGTTTAATTACAAAGGATAACAGAGTTCTACTGATGGTTTATAACAATTGGGTCTTTGGTGTTCCCCGTGACCAGGGTCTACACTATAAACACCTTTTCCACCTTACTGCTTCTCTCTGATACCTATGTGACTCTCCCTTGGAAAGTGACCAGCATGGGCTGTGTTGATTCAGTGTCTGCAGTGTGTGTCCACTTACTTAACCATAGTTGGTCCTCACAACAGCCATACAGGGAAATGAGCGTTATCATTATCCCATTTTACAGATGAGGACTCTAAGGCTCAGAAAATCCAGGCATCAGAGCCAAGGCTGAAACCCTGAACTTTTGTTTTTAGTAATGCTTTAATTTTGGAATAATTTTAGACTTATAGAAATGTTGCAAAGATAGAGTTCTCATATTCCCTTCACCTAGATTCCCCTAACGTTAACTTAAAACATCACATCTTTTTAGTTAAACCTTGTCTTTTAACTCCAAATCTCAATTTCTTTACGAAGTCATGCTTCATACTGATATCAGATTTCTACATTTTAGTTATCTGGAACTCCCTCAGAGTTTTTCTATCACAACTTCAGTGTTAGAAAGTGATCTGTATCCTGAGTACCAGGCCACATCAGAGAACTGGATTAATCCAGATAAGATGCTAGCTACTGCCCAAAATGTTGTCAGTCTTTCTCTTCTGTTTGCTTGGCTTAAGTCTAGAGAAAAAAATTTCTTCCCTGTATAGATCTTTAAGAAAATCGATTGTACGCCAGGCGTGGTGGTACAAGCCTGTAATCCCAGAGCTTTCGGAGGCCAAGGCAGCAGTATTGCTTGAGGCCAGGAGTTCGAGACCAGTCTGTGCAACATAGTGAGACCCTGTTTCTACAAAAAAAAAAAAAAATTTAAATTGGCTGGGTGTGGTGGTATGTGCCTGTAGTCCCCAGATAGGAGGTTGAGGTGACAGGATCACTTGAACCCAGGAGTTTGAGATGGCAGTGATCATGCCACTGCACTCCAGCCTGGCCACAGAGAGAGACCCTGTCTCAAAACAAAACAAAACAAAAACCCAGAAACCTTGTCTCAAAAAAAAAAAAAAAAAATTCAGTTATGCTGTCTCCATCAGAAAATGTAAAAAGGAAGAAAATTTTTTTAAAAACCGGAGAAGACTTACGTAGCCTTAAGTGTTCTGCCCCAGAGGAGACTCTCTCAGTGAAGTTTACTCATGGAGAAGAGGAATCTCCCCTTCTTAGGACTAAAGACTTGAGACTTGAGGTTTTCCAAGGTCCTTTGCCTGCCCTCCCTTACTCCCTTTTATGATTACTAAGGCTGCAACCCCATCTCTGTCCTTTCATCTATTTGATTTAAATGTTCAGAGGTTTCCTGACAGATGGAAAAGGAAAAATGCTGCAATTTGCTTAGGATGAGTCCATACACAGTTGAGTTTTGCACTGTTTTCAGTAACTGCTAAATGTTTTGCAGAGCAGCCAACTCTTGAATTGGGGATTGTATAATTTAACTTTTTTATATAAGATTCAAACAGAAGTGGAATAGCATAGTGAACCCCATGAACTTGTTGACGAAAAGAGTCAAACTCTCTAAAATGTTTGAAGAGACTTATTCTGAGCCAAATGCAAGTGACCATGGCCTGTGACACAGCCCTCAAGGGGGTCCTGAGAACATGTGCCCAAGGTGGTCAGGGTACAGCTTGGTTTTATATATTTTAGGGAGGCATGAAACATCAATCAAATACATTTAAGAAATAGATTGGTTTGGTTCAGAAAGGCGGGATAACTCAAAGCATGGGCTTCCAGGCTATAGGTAAATTTAAACATTTTCTGGTTGACAATTGGTTGAGTTTATCCGAAGACCTGGGATTAATGGAAAGGAATGTTTAGGCTAAGAGAAAGGATTGTGGAGATTAAGTTTTATCATACAGAGGAATCTCTCAGGTAGCAGACTTCAGAGAGAGAGTAGGTTGTAAATGTTTCTTTTTTCTTGTTTCTCCACTGAATGAGTGGCCAAGGAAGTTGGATTTTAAGTCAAAACCCTTAGCAACACTTTCCCATCAGAGGGAAAATAAATTACCTAATACTTAGCATCACATAAAAATGCCACAAAATATCAGCTTAAACTAAGATACTCATTTCTCCTTTTGCATCAGGAAAAAGTTTTACACATTGTAGAGAAGCCTAAGAAGAATTTTTGTGTCATAGTAGGTTTAAAGGATAAACTCCAGGATCATCTGACAGAAATGTTAAATATAATACTTTCCTATACCAAACAAATGGTATGGGAATTACTTATTAATGATGACATTAATCGTCTTGAGTGAGTTAAAATTCAAAAATTTAAATGTTAAAGTAGCCTCTTCTCTTTTTTTTTGTTATGTCTTAATACCACATGGTATAGTTAAAAAAAAGGAGTGGACCAGGAGTTGGGACCCCTGAGATGGAGTCCATGCCTAATCAATTCTAGAGTTTGGACCTTGGATAAGTCACTTGGGTTGGGTTTCCTAGAAGCGGAGCCTAGGCATGGATTCAAGTCTAGGGAATTTATTGAGGCAAAATAAGCTGCAGAAAAAAAGCTGCAAGGCAGAGAGGGAAGCAAGATATGGAAGAGGAAATGAGCTGAGCAAGATGTGGTCTGAGCTTAAGTCTAGTTTAGTGTAATTCGGAAGAAGGATCTTTGGAACAAACCTTACCCTTGTAAGATACAAAAGGGGCCAGCCTTTTGTACCTCGATCAGTGCCTTGTGGATTGGGGACTTCCTGGAGATAATAGATTATCTCCCTTTTCCAAGGACAATTCTTCAGAGAAGGTGAAGACTGTGAGCCAGTAGCAGCCAGTGCTCCTGATAATCAGGGAATGGGTGCACTGACCTTCCTGGCAAATGGAGAATGGGTGTACTGACTTGGAAAAGGGGACCTGGGCAGGATACCACTGGCATCCATCACCACACTTAACCTCTCAGGCCCCAGTTTCTTCACTTATCCTCCTATTTGCAGGATTGTTTTTGAAAAACAGCAGCTAGCAATTACAGTCCTATGAATGACAGGGATACATCCTGAGAAATGTGCTGTTGTATGATTTTTGTCACTGTGCAAGCATCATAGAATGTACTTACACAACCTAGATGATATACCCTACTACGCACGTAGGGTAGGTGGTATAGTCTGTTGCCCCTAGGCTGCAAACCTGTACAGCACGCTACTGTGTTGAATACAGCAGACATTTGTAGCACAATGCTGTATTTGTGTATTGAAACATAGAAAGATGTAGTAAAAATGCAGTATGAAAGATAAAATGGTATACCTGTATAGGACACCATGAATGCAGTCTGTAGGACTGGAAGTTGCTCAGGATGAGTCAGTGAGTGAGTGAAGAGTGAATGTGAAGACATTATACTACTCTAGACTTTATAAACATTGTACACTTTAACTATACCAAATTTATTTTTAAAATATTTGTTGACACCATCACTACAAACACATGAATAATGCATTGCGCTAAGCTGTTAAGATAGCTACAATGTCACTAGGTGACTGAAACGTTATGTGGCACATGACTATATGAAAGGACAATGCAATCTATAAAATGCTGCATCAAACAAATAGAAGGAGATATTACCAATTTTGCATATAATATGCCAAGGTAAAAGGAGTATCTGACATACTGGTGAGAGAGTTTTAAGTTGAAGTTTTTGTGAGACTTTTTCTTTTGCCTCATTTTTTAAAAAAGTGTATTACAGACTGTATTCACATGGGTTTTAAAAGTAAATTAATATTAAAAAGTAAAGGTTTCTGTATTGAATGAAATTCTCCATTTTTTTATATATGTCTCTACCCAACCTAATCATTTAATCATACGTAAATTCCATTTGTTCTGCAACAGTCTCTCAACTAATCCATCTAAATGTTCTTTGATCCTAACTTCTTTCCTTCCCTGCTCTTCCCACCCCGCCTCACTACCTCTATTCTGCTCTCAAAACATCTCCCTCAATTGTTTCTTTAGCTCTGTTTGAGAACTAACATTGAATTTTAAAAATAACATTGTTGTGAATAAGGAGAGTTTTATTTCTTCCCTTCCTTATTTCCCTTTCT
Source organism: Papio anubis (assembly GCF_008728515.1). Lineage (NCBI taxonomy): Eukaryota > Metazoa > Chordata > Mammalia > Primates > Cercopithecidae > Papio > Papio anubis. The sequence continues at coordinate 27,988,239 of NC_044981.1, forward strand.
TGTCTTGATGCAGTGGCCAATCTCTCCTGGACAATGTTGGGCAGAAATCATACTAATAGTCATCTTATTCCTGATTTTGAATGGATTCATCTATGATTCATATCATATTTGTTGTGAGTTTCTGATAATTATCCTCCATAATATTAAGAACATTCCCATTTAGTCCTCATTTACTAAAAGTCTTTCTCACAAATGGGTATTGAATTTTATCAAATAATGTTTCTGCATCTGTTAAAATGATGGTATAGTGTTTCCTCCTTTGATCTTAATGTGAACTAACAGATTTTCTGTTGTTAAAATATCAGTTTTTCGAGTTTGTTAACTATTCAAATTTTTCTATAGCCTAAGTTTTTGTTTGCCCTCTGAATTTTTTTTTTTTTTTTTTTTTTTTTGGTGGGGGGACAGAAACTTGCTCTGTCAACCAGGCTGGAATGCAGTGGCATGATCTCAGCTCACTGCAACCTCAGCCTCCTGAGTGGCTGGGAATACAGGCCTGTGCCACCATGCCTGGCTAATTTTTGTATTTTTAGTAGAATTGGGGTTTCATCATGTTGGCCAGGTTGCTCTTGAACTCTTGGCCTCAAGTGATCCGCCTGCCTTGGCCTCCCAAAGTGCTGGGATTACAGGTGTGAGCCACCCCACCTGGCCTGATCTATTGATTATTGGGAGAGGTTTGTTAATACTTTGCTGTGGGGAAAAGACTTGTCAATTTCTCCTTGTATTATGTCAATTTTGCTTTGCATATTCTAAGGTTATGAGTTGAGGTATACAGAAGTTCAGGAATTGCATGTCTTCTTGACATGCAAATAAATCTTGAGGAATTATTCCTTTAATCATCATGTTTTTATTGCTAACAATGCTTGTGTGGTCTGATATTAATGTAACTAGGCCAAAATCTTTTAGAGATTATTAGCCTCGTATCTCTTTCTCATCCCTTCGCATTTTAAAAAAATGATTTCCTTTGGACATCGAGTGCACAGAATTGTATTATTCATATTCCTTTATGTGATTAATAACACACTGATATCATTGGTCCATGTATTAGTCTATTCTCTCATTGCTCTAAAGAAATACCCGAGACTAGGTAATTTATAAAGAAAAGAGGTTTACTTGGCTCATGGTTCTGTATCCTGTACAGGAAGCATGATACTGGCTCTGCTTGGCTTCTGGGGAGGTCTCAGGAAGCTTACAATTGTGGGGAAAGGCAAAAAGGGAGTGGGCATGTCACATAGCCAGAGCAGATGTAAGAAACAGAGGGGGAAGTTGCCATACACTTTTAAACAGCCCAGTCTCACGAGAACTCACTATTGCAAGGACAGAACCAGGGAGGATGGTGCTAAACCATTCATGAGAAACCCACCCTCATGATCCAATCACCTCTCACTAGGACTTGCTGCTGATACTGGGGATTACAATTTGACATGAAATTTCATGGGGACACAGATCCAGACCATGTCAGCCCATGAATGGCATGCTTTTGATTATTACTTTCTTAATTTAAGTAGTTATTTTAAATAATTAAATTAGCACTCTTTAACCTGCCATTCAAAACAAAAGACCTTGAAAACCACATATATATCTAATCATTTGGTACTCCTTATTTCAGCCACCTGACTTCTTCCAATTGAGGGAACATCATCCTGAAACCCAATTTTATCATTTCTCGCTTTCCTTTTTTATATATAATTTTATTGCGTATATATGCATTCCTAAGCAGTATGTTTTTTAAATTGATTTTAATATCCTTTTACAATATTTTTATGTCCAAATCTTATCTTTTAACTATGAATCCCTTTCATCCATAGATATTTTTATGATTATTGATTTATTTCCACCACCTGATTTTGTCATTCTATTTTTCATGATCTTTCTTTGAGTTTTTAGTTCCTGTCTTGTGTTAATTTGTATTTTCTTCTTTTCCCCCATTTACATGTTTGAAAACCATACATTTACACATGAGCATAAAGTGTCCATATACCCACCTAACTTGTGAGATTAGGAAACTAATCTCTTTCCCCACCCTTCTCCATATTATACAAAACTTGGAATGCCTCCTATCAGCCCCCTCCAATATTATATAATATTATTGATTAATACTTTATTTCTTCTTGTTTTTAAGCTTTTCTTTCCCCAAAGTGATCATTGTTATTATCATTGTTGTTACTATTGGATTTTTATCATCAATGATTAACTAGGTTTCCATGTATACATTTTAACAAATTGGTTTTACTCACTGGGGCTTTCTTGAAGATTCATTTTTCTTCTCCCTGAAGCACATGTTTCAGTGGTTTGTATAGCAACTGCAAATTCTCTGAGGCTTTGTGTTAACATGTTTTTATTTAACCTTTACCCCTGAATGGTAGTTTCCATGTGTCTGCAGTAAGTTAGAGAGCCCTCATTAACTCAGTCTGCTCAGGTTGACAGTTGTATTCTTCAACACTTTAAGTACTTCTTTTTAGACTTTTATTTTAGGTTCAGGGGTACATGCACAGGTTTATTATATAGGTAAATTGCAACAGAGTGAGACCCCCACCTCAAAAAAAAACAAAAAAACAAAAAAACAAAAAAAGAAAACGCTGAGGTCAGAGAGATAATGTGAAGCCAGACTGTGAAGAGCCTTGCCCATTTCTGTAAGGGCTTGGGCTGTTAATTTTGGTGAAAATGGAAACCATTGCAGGGTTTTGAGTGGAAGAATGATGTGTGTGATCCGACTTAGATTATGCAGGGATTTAAAAAGGGTTACTCTGACTGATATACTGAGAAGAAACTGTAGGGGGGACTCATTTGTAGGCTTCCATAGTAATAATCATGGGAGAGCAAGAGTGGCTCAGACCAGGATGGTAGCAGTGGAGGTGGTGAGAAATGATCAGCTTCTGAATCTACCTTAAAAGTGAGTTACAAATCAAAACCTAGCAGGTTAAAATAGAGAGTAGCTCTCAAGCTTTTCCAAGGCAAAGACAACATCTTGTTCATCTTTATTTCCTTAGTGCCTGAGCATAGACATGACATAAGCAATTGGGGGTTGTTGAATGAATGGTTAGGAATACATAACTTATTTAGAAATAGGGAAAGCCTAGTATTTCTGGAAGCAGATATGCAAATACTTTGGCTGTCAAGAAATCTTGATTTACTTAAATAATACAAAAGAAGAAGTTGAGTCAGCCAATTTCCACATTCACTGATCTAAGAGGAACTCTTTTAGGTGCTGAGGTTACAATGAAAAGCCAGTCATATATCTCGTATATTTCATGTGTCCCTCGTATCTCTCAGCCCTTCAGCAGGCCTTGTATACCCTGTGCTATAAGTGGGTCTGTAAGGCTACAAACTCCATTTCCCAGGCTCCCAATGCTTATGGGCAGAACTGGTGGGAGAGAAAAAAAGGGAGAAAATTGTTAACGGTTTTAATGCTTTAGTTAATACCTGAAATGATAGTTATTATTCTGACAGTTTGGAAATTATGCAGTCCATTGTCTTATTTAATAATTCATTCAGAGGAAAGGAATAATCATATGGTTTATTACTTGTATACAAGTAAGTTACATTAGGATTGCTTTCCTAGATCCCTGAAAACCTTGAAGTACCAACCTTAGAAATGGCAATAAAAACAGGAATTTGAAAAAATGTGCAGAGGATTTTGGGTAATCTTCCAATTCAACAACATACACAGAACAGGCAGGAATATACCCCAGTGTTCAACCATTAATTAAGAAAGGAGTCCAGGAAATCTTACTGCATTCAAATTCCAGGGTCATTGGTTGATATTGTAAATAGAAGGGGACCGCAAATGCCAGAAACCAAGTAAGAAATCTGGGTAAATACAACAATGAAAGGATATTTCTATAATAAGGGAACATGATACATATAAAAAAAAAGTTCACAAGAAAGTAGTCATGGAAAGTATTCATCCCAAAAAAGTTCTGTCATAGCAACTCCCTTTGAAATGTACAAAAGAGAAACTACTTATACAAAGCTGACTGAAAAATAAAGCTTCCTCATTTGAATCTATCAGACCCAATTTTGACTATCATGAGGAAAAACAAAAAATGGACTAAAATAGGTATTTAGAGAAAAGTAGATAAATTGCATTTACTTAGTGGTTAAAGTTCTTATGAATAATTGAGGAAATGGTACCATGTAGGTTTGGGAAATTATTAGAAGATAAGAAGACCAATACTGTCAAATAGTTACAGGATATTTTTAAAATATAGTTTTTACTATTAAATAATTATAATTCCTTTATATGGAGGTTTCCATTAACAAAGTGTTCAATCTCAACTTCTCTACCAATTAGCAACATTTTCAGAGTTTTTACATAGCACTTCTTATTTGTATAAGCAGATCCTCAGAATCCTGTGAGGTAAGTTGTCACTCCTACTTTTTTTTTTTTTTTCACTAAAGGAAGAGGCAGAGAAAGTCTTTTGCAGAATTATATACATCTTTGCCAAAATTAAAAACAAATCCAAGAGTGCCATTCATCAAAAGCTTTTTTCATTATAACCATTCATTCTTTTGAAGTAGGAAAAAACGCTATAACCAGTTACTATTCAAGCAAAGGGAGAAAAAAGAAAATAGAGGATTTCTGCACTGCTTCGGTTACAGAAATGAAATAGAATGGCAGACTAGTCACCACTAAAATTCCTAAAAACAATTTAAGAAAATATGAAAAGTGACATTTTATTGTGCTTTATATACTGCTTATATCTTAACTAAATAGTTTATTTTACTGGATCTGATTTCACTGGAAAATAAACTTTTTTGGCCATCCTTTTCAATAGGCTACAGATAAACCCATTTTATAATTCAGCTATTTATAAACACATACCTCTGTTTTATACAAAACTGGAGTATCTAAAAGACTGTAAGCAAAATAATTTTCTTACTTGATATCATATAATATACCAGATAAAGTTTCCTAGATAATATTTTGATTATGAAATATCATGGCTCCCTAGTGCTTACTGAATAAAATTTAAACTTTTTGCTCTGGCACTGAAGGCTCCTACAATGTCCCTATCTCTTAAAATTTGCTTTATTTACTCAATTAGACAAAGTTGTGAGTCCATTCAGCTTTCTAACATGTAAAGCTGTCCATATAATAATAACAGCTTGCACAGCTGGAAGTATCATTTTCCTTCTCTGAATTTCTACAAGCCTCAGTTTACCACTCATAAGGCATTTATCATTGCACTGCCTTATTTGTGTGCAAATCTTACCAACCTGATTGTACTAAAGGCCTAAGCCCAAGTGTGTATATACACACACACACACAAATAGAGGCTTTATTTCTTCCCTTGTCTAGCATAGCAGACACTGAAAAGTACTTTTCAACAATATTTCCCTCCGCTACAGAGAAGACTTTTAGGCTTGGAGGCGCAGGAGTGAAAGGAGGCACAGTGGTCCTTAGTTAATCTCAGGAAGTTATATTCGTATAATACTTTCTGGTTTGTAAAAAGCTTTCACATGTATCTCTTCATGTAACATCAGAAACAAATACCACAGAAAAGTGAATAGAGTTGTCTGTAATGAGTTTGAGTGTGTAAAATCAGAGCTATTAGCAAATATTTAGGAAAAGTAAAAATTAAAGGAGAAAAGAAAGTGGCTAGCTTTGTGGAAATAACATAAATAAAGCTAATTTTAAAGAAATTAAAAACCTAGAAAAGATTGAGTGGAGAAAGTCTACAGAACTTTGGAATGCTAAAGAAGTTTTAAATTAGACTGAAAAGAAGGAGATAATGAAGGCAATAAACGATTGTAGGGAACTAATAAAGGCAGAGCTTTATGGTTTTGAAAGTCTCTGGTCAGCCTGTGGTATTTCAGAGCAGAAATCCAGAAAGGGTATTTGAGAATAGACAAGAACACTATGCTGGTGACTGAGTAAAACATGGTCAGGTAATTCATCAGAAGCAGAATCCATTCATGAAAATCTGGCAATGCTGGAAGATGGTAATAGGCACTTGAGCACTTCAGAAATCAGTCTTTAAGCACACAGGTGATTTGGATGAAAACAGAAGATATCAAAACATTCTTATTTCTTGTGAATAACTCACAGCATTGAGCCTTGACATCACATATCAACACTTTGGATATTGTGAAATCCTTTTCATCAGATACCTAGGATTCCCAATGTGCTTCTGAACAGACACATTTTCTTTTTTTTCTTTTTGAGACAGAGTCTCACTCTGAAACCCAGGCTGAAGTGCAGTGGCACCATCTCGGCTCACTGCAACTTCAATCTCCCAGGTTCAAGCAATTCTCCTACATTGGCCTCCCAAGTAGCAGGGATTACAGGCATGTGTCACCATGCCTGGCTAATTTTTGTATTTTTTGAAGAGATGGGGTTTCACCATCTTGGCCAGGCTGGTCTCTTAAACTTCTGACTTCATGTGATCTGCCCGCCTCAGCCTCCCAAAGTGCTGGGATTACAGGTGTAAGCCATGGCACCCAGCCTGAACAGATACATTTTCTCCTACCACTCAAGACGTGAGTTTCTCTCCTTGTAGGCTGCCTCTAACCTGATCTTCCTGTCCCCAACTGATAGTGCAGTTTTGAAACCATGAATAATAATTATAAATATTTGGTATGAATCTTCGGACCTGGAGAAAGTTTAAGCTTAGCTGGCATAAGCCTTGATGCACAGTCAGCTATAAACTGGGGAAGACGGACACAGATGACGTCTTAGCACTTCGTTAGGACCAAGATAACTAAAAGGTAAGAAACAAGATGGTAAGTCTTACAGAATGTCTTCAAAATTCATAATAATCATTTTGATCTAACTTGATAGGTTGATTTTTATTTACCTGAATGTGAAAGATTCCCCCTAAAGCGTAGCAAAATTAATGTAAACTAACATAATTAACATTGACTAAACAGTGGAGTTCTATGGATGGAGCAATTTCACAATGTCTTAATGATAAAGAAGCTGTTTAAGGCATTCTTCTCATCTGTACTATCATGGTAGAGAAATATGGACTCCCCCACCCCAATTCTGAAAACAGTATGTACATGGCAACAAATACACTAGATTGACCCAGAATCTAGAACCTCAGAGAAGAATACATAAACAAAAATGGCATAAGTTAGAAATTTCTCAGAAATACAGACATCAAATTTTTGGAGCTACAAAGGCCATTTTACTGGTACATTTAATAGATGTTTATTAGCACCTATCATACAAGGCACAATGAAGAGTAAAAGACCTCATTGATCCGACCAATATGTGAAAGATTCATTAGAGGCAAAATGAATGGTCAGAGCAGCAGCCCCCCAGATCAGAGCCATCCAACCAGATGTCCTAAAGTGCTAGCTGAGGGCAATTAACAAGTCCAGAAGGCCATTTAAATCCACTGGGTGAGAACAAACTATTCTAGGTCCTACAACTTTCAGACGACTCTCCCATGGCCTCCTATCAAATGACTTCTTCTTCCAATCACTTTCTAGAATGTAGAAGATAACTCATCAGCCAGACTACATTTTCCCATACCCGATGATGTATAGTGGTAAATAAAGCCCTGGTCCACAACTTCTGTAACCATTAAGGGCTCCAGGGTGGCTTCAGTTCAGTGACAAATGAGCACCAGTGTCGGCATGAATACTATGGGTCACTGTGAAATAATTTTTTTCCCTACATGGCTTCTCTGATGTTGAACAAGGTATGAAGTTCGAGTGAAACCTTTTCCACATGTATCACACTGATAGGGTTTCTCACCAGTGTGGATTTTTTGATGTTCAATAAGACTTCTATTCCGGGTGAAACTTCTCTCACACTCATTACATTTATAAGACATGGGAGCCTCAATATTTTCCCACTGGCTTTCCGTCCTACCCTGCCTTTCCCAGGACTCCCCATGCTCAGGATTCTGAACATTTTTATCACCATGAATCCTCTGATGTCTCAGGAGATGTGAATTCCGCCTAAAGGTTTTGCCACACATATTGCACTGATATGGCTTCTCCCCAGTATGAATTTTGTGATGTTCAAGGAGGCTGCAGCTCTGGCTGAAGGTCTTCCCACAGTCATCACACTCATAGGGCTTCTCCCCAGTGTGGGTTCTCTGGTGTTTGATAAGATTTGAGCTGTGACTGAAGACCTTACCACATTCTTCACACTCATATGGTTTCTCACCAGTGTGAACTCTCTGATGAATGACAAGGGCAGAGCTCCCAATGAAGGTCTTCCCACAGTCTTCACATTCATATGGTTTCTCGCCAGTGTGGATTCTCCTGTGTTTAGTCAGGCCTGAACTTTGAGCAAAACTCTTTCCACATTCATGGCAATAATGTCGCTTACTCCCTACAGCATTTTTCTGCTTTCTTTGTAACCTGCCCTCCTGTTCACCAGCTTCTGCACATGTAGGATTCTGGGCAATGTCTTCCCTCAGGTGGCATATCTTCCCATGCTCCTTTTTTGAAAGCTTCTTGACTGGAGGCAAGTCCCTGCTCTCAGTCTGTATTTCAGCACCTGAAACAACAAATGGCCAGCAACCGTGGGTTATGCCCTGCCATGGGAGGAAAGCTCTGTGATGAGTACCAGGGAAGCAAGAATTACAGAAGTCTATATATGCCCAGGATGAGGATTTAAGTGCTAGAATAAGGATGGGAATAAAAGGGGAGAACAGGGGTGCTGGGGAGGAGGGAGACCTAAGAATGAGAATGGGGCCACTGGAAGGGTTCAAACTGGGAATGGAGGGAAAGTGGTGAGGACCCAGGACTATGCAGGGGACATATGTGGTGGTTCTAAGCTCTAAGAATAGTAAGGCAGGGCCATGCACCTAGGATTAGATTTTGAAAGGGCTGAGCAGAGGGTGATAGTAACAGGGCAAGTAGAAGGATTTCTGAAGCATCTGCCAGAAATGACAAAAGCAAAGACTAGAAATTGGTGATGGATCAATGACATGGGCCGTCGTCTCTAACTGTGCCCCAGGCAGAGGCAAAGTTCTCAAACAGAGCTGGCACTGGCACTAGGAGTTCTGAGTTAGAATCCCCACCATGCCACCAATAAGCTATGAAATTTCAAACAATTGAGGTAATTTACGCCTCTGCACCCTCAACCCTAAGGTCAGGGTCTGTAGTTGATGTCTAAGGTTGCTTCTGGCTCTCACATTCTGAATCCATGGCTCATTTCCTGAAGAGGCCCCCCAGCTTTCCTCTTCAGTCAGGGATAGGAACAAGAGGACATCAACATTTACTGAGCATCTCCTATGAGCCAGACCTGTGCTAGGAGTTGTGTCAATTTCACCCCACTTATCCTAACTAGAACAATGGCATGGCAGAGGAGAAAGCAAGGTCAGAAGGAGTAAGAAGCTAGTAGTCAGTAACAGACTTTCAGGAATGGTGATTCTGAATCCAAACATAATGGGGACTCAACAGCTTCTAACAGCCCAATAGGTTCTAATACACAAAAGAATGCCAAGCAATCTTAAGACAAATTAGTGTCTCAGTCTTACCAAGGGAGACCAGGCTGCTATGGTTCTCCTGCTTTTCATCTCTGTAGATGTTCACCTGAGATGAATCCAGCTGTGTCCACCCAGGAGAGAGGGTCAGAGCCACATCTTCCATTTTCAGCAACCCCTAAAACAATAGGTAGTCCTAACTAGCTCCTCTTGCCTAAAATTACTCCCAAAGCAAAGAATGAACATCACCTTTAAAGAGCAAGTGTGGCACACCTACACCGATTTAGCTTTATCTCTAATAACATTACCAAAAACACCTGCCAAATGAAAGAAATATTACACACATTTTAGAATAAGTACTTTCAATAAATATCGAAACAGTCCAGAAAGTGAAAAGGTTTGGAAAACAAGGGTCAATGCAGCAAAAGGAATGGAACTATGTTGAAATTTTTCAAAAGATTCGCAGTATGCTTTGGCAAAGTGAGGGTAGAGGTTCATTTACATTAATAGTTTTAAAAATACAATGAAATCTAGGACTGAAGGGAGAAAAATTAGGGGAAAAAAGGATACTACAGAGCCTTAAACACTGAGATCTTCAAGCAGGACATGAAAGGCCGCATAGTAAATTGAAATCTAGGTTGAGAAAAGATTGTTCATATTGTAATATAAATAACTTTAAGAGACTATGCCTTATCTGACCTTTCAGGTATAAGTTCTTTGAGGGCAAGGGCCAGGCCTTTATATCCCCCACCAACAGCACAGCTTATTATATTTTAAAAAGCAAAACAGAATGACCATCCCAACAAAACTTTCCGTTTGCTTTTGCGGAACTGCCCTTGTTGAAGAAGAAAAATCACATTGAGGAAGAGGCTGACCTAAGAAATGTAGTAGGAAAGATCTGAGAAACACAAATAACATTCCAAGGTTGTTGTGAAACAGGAAAATCCTCTTAGGTGGGCACCAAAATGATGGTAGACAATAATAGGCAACTTTGGGATAGATGAGAAAACTCAAATCCATATAGATCTAGGATAGGGGTGGGGTAGGACCGGGGAGGGAGGAACCTAATGCGGAGCCCAACAGTAGTGAAAGGTATGGGGTGCTGGGGAGGGAGAGGAGCTCCAGCTCACCTGGGACCCTGGAGTGAGCCTGGAAGCTACCATTGCATCTTCTCTGCAGCACCCTCCCTGGGCAAGCCCAGGAACCTGGAGAACTAAGAAGGAAAGAAGCTCTGGATGAGAACTACCCTAGTATTCAGCCTCCCTGCCTTGCAAAATCCAAGTTCAGAAACTGGGGCAGTAAGTTATTGCCAATAAGTTTATACAGAATGTGTTCCTTCCAAAAATGCCTGATTCCCACCAGCTCAAGCCCCAGGGCCGAAAGAAATCTGGTGTGCTCTGCAGATATACAAAAACCACGTGCAGAATCCTTGGTAGGAGTGGTGAAATGAAAGCAACATAACAAAGCTTTCCATTTGAAGACCTTTGGGTTTTGAATTTTGCTAGGAGATGGGGAGTAAAGAGGGTTTTTTGTTTTTGTTTTGTTTTGGTTAAAATGTCTTTAGTAGACATTAGGATGCTTTCTACTTCAGGTATGAAAAACTAGGAGGAGGCCAGGCACAGTGGCTCATCCCTGTAATCCCAGCACTTTGGGAGGCTGAGACAGGTGGGTTGCCTGAGTTCTGGAGTTCGAGACCATCCTAGGCAACCTGGAGAAATCCTGTCTGAACCAAAATTACAAAAAATTGGTGGGTGTAGTGGCCTGGGCCTGCGGTCCCAGCTACTCAGGAGGCTGAGGTGGGAGGACTGCTTGAGCCTGGGATACAGGTTGCAGTGAGCCAAGGTCTCACCACTGCACTCTAGCCTGGGTAACAGAGTGAGACCCCCATCTCAAAAAAAAAAAAAAAAAAAAAAAAAAAAAAAAGAAAGAAAGAAAGAAAAGAAAAGAAAAAGAAAAAGGAAAAACTAGGAGGAGTCAAATAAGGCTTGGTCCAGAAAGGAGGAAATGGAAGACTGCTTAAATAGAACTTGCTCAGACTCAAAAGAGAAGTAGAAGAAACCTTAGGTTTCCCTACAATAAGTCAATTTGCAAGGGGCAGAAAACAAGTTGGTTTAGGCAAGGAACTCTGCTGAGAAACAAAGATTGCATGTTGGATGGCATGTCCAAGTGTTGTATGTCTTAGGAATCGACCCAGATATTCACAGCACGTGAGGAACAGCATGGAACACACAGCTGCTTCCTGTTAAGTGATTTTCACTCTTCTAGTTATAGATTTTACAGGGTTTAGATTTACACTCTTCTATTTGTAGTAGTCCTACTATCTCTGGAATGTTCTGACTGGCTTTACAAATTCTGCCTTACTTTCTTCATAGCACTTACCAATATCAAAAATTATATTATTATTTGCTATCCTCCCTGCTAGAATGTAAGCTCCATCAAAGCAAGAATTCTGTCTTATTGGTGGCTCTCTCTCCAGTACCTACAACACTGGCTACCACAGATGAGGGCTCCCTAAATATATCTTTAATGAATGGAGATCACCATGTTGTTTAAAAAACTGATTATTTCTAGACATCAATTTTAATAAAATAGGATTTACTATGTCCTAGTTTGGTTTGAAATTTCTCTTTTAGACTCAGTCTTAAAATAGAGTCTCTCTGTAAAGAGCATATAAACTGTAAATGGATCTTTTGAGTGATCCTTAAATGAAATTGGATGAAGTCTATAGAATTCATACAACCCAGAAGAGAATACTCACCTCTGTCTTGTAAGGGCTGGGATCCCAGAGATTCATGCTTGAACAGAGCCTTCACTGGTTGGCATTGGTTACTTTGAGACCCTTGAGTTTGTGTCAACAGTGCCATCTTGCAACAGAGCCTTTCTTGCCCTTGGTCACCAACTGGAACCTATAAGTCATTATTTTTAGTTATCTACCCAACATTTCTATGTTTTCCATGTGCAAGTGATTTCTATTTTCTAGGCACTGTTTCTGAAAGCCTTATGATATTAACACAATTCATATAGATAACAACCCTATGAGCTATTATTTTGGATTTTTGTGATAAGTTGCTGAAAACGGAGATGTGGCCCTGATCCTCTCTCTTGAGTGGACAGCATTTTTGTTGTTGTTGTGTCTTTTTTTTTTTTTTTTTTTTTGAGATGGAATTTCACTCTTATTGCCCAGGCTGGAATGTAATGGCATGATCTCGCCTCTCCACAACCTCCACCTCCAGGGTTCAAGCGATTCTCCTGCCTCAGCCTCCCCAGTAGTTGGGATTACAGGCAAGTGCCACCACACCCAGCTACTTTTTGTATTTTTAGTAGAGACGGGGTTGCTCCATGTTGGTCAGGCTGGAATGTAATGGCATGATCTCGCCTCACCGCAACCTCTGCCTCCGGGGTTCAAGTGATACTCCTGCCTCAGCCTCCCCAGTAGCTGGGATTACAGGCATGTGCCACCACACCCAGCTACTTTTTGTATTTTTAGTAGAGATGGGGTTTCTCCATGTTGGTCAGGCTGGTCTTGAACTCCCGATCTCAGGTGATCCATCTGCCTCGGCCTCCCAAAGTGCTGGGATTACAGGCATGAGCCACTGTGCCCAGCCAAGGGTGGACAGTGTTTAAGCAGCTTGCCCTTGTCACCCAGCCTGGGCAAGGTGCTTTTAAGCAAGCTGCTTCAATAAGTGGCAAAGCTAGGATGGGAGCTCAGACAGAATGACTCCAGATCCTGTGGTCTTACCATTACTCTAGGCTCCCTCATCATATACATCTGTGTGTTTAGGAAAGCCCTTTGGACACTGGTGCTAAATTCCCAAAGAATACTAATATATTTTCTAATCTGAAAAATGAGGATAATAATTTCTACTTTATGGGGTTTTGGAGACCAGTAAATAAGATCACAGTATGTGAAATAACCTAACATAGGGCCTGGCACATAGTTATGTCCTCATTAAAAGCAGGTTTCCTCCAGACATTTATAGCTAAATTACAGTTTTCAAGTTGCTGTCTCATGTGCAGCTCAGAATTTCCCACATCTTTTATGAAGAATGAAGCTAAGAGATTTATAATGACTTCCCACTGCTACAGGGCTCGGGTGCAATAGACCTAAGTCAAGAACCTCGGTATCCAGCTCACCAGTTAGAAGGCTTTGGCCACACAGGTCCTCTGAGGGTGTGTGCACAGGGACACAGGACAATGCGAAGAGGAAATAGTCCCTCATAAAACAGGGAAGAACATGGAGGTAAAAATCGGCCCACTTTCTACCAGAGGTTCATAACCAGTGGTCCATGGACTTTCTCCCAAGTGGTCCATGAACTTAGACAGGACAAAAACTAATCTTATTTTTACTGGTCTTTAAGAGAGAGTTAACATTTCCTTCAGCTATGAATGGAAGCAACAAATCAAGGTAGCATAAGCCGTACCCAGGACTTTGTCACCAATAGAACCTGCACATGTTTTCACATCACATTACAACCAGGCAAATAGATGCTCATCACCATTCTGAAATTGCCAATTATAAGCCCTGTCCCTAGGTCTTATTATTTAGTGCACTAATAAAAATCCACATATATTACTTTAATACAAATTTAACTCTTTGCTAACTGTATGTCATTATGGTTGTGTTCTTTTGTAATCCTTTATAGTTTCTTTATATATTTAAAAACATAATTCTGAGAAGGAGTCCAGGGACTTCACCTTACTGCCAAGGACGTTCACAGTACAAAAAGAGATGGAGAACTCCTGGATCTTAAAGGAATGCCCCTCACTCCGATCTGGGATTTCAGGAGGAAACAGACCACAGCGCTCAGATACTAAACCTGTTCTTTCTACCTGCGGCGCCGGTTCATCCAGCTGCCTCTCCAAATACTCCAATAGCACCACCACCTCCTCCCCGCTCTCTGGATGCTGCTCCCGCACCCAGCTCTGCAGATTCCCAGGCAGGATGGTCAGGAACTGCTCCAGCACCAGCAGCTCCAGGATCTGCTCCTTGCTGTGCATCTCAGGCTGCAGCCATTGTCGGCAGAGTTCTCGGAGCCGGCTCAGCGCCTCGCGGGGACCTGCAGCCTCCGGGTAGCGGAAGCCTCGGAAGCGCTGGCGGGAGCGTTCGGGGCCCCGAGCAGGGCTGCAGGATGCGCTCACCTCCGCCGTCAAGGCGGAAGCTTCCTCCTTCTCTACCTTCACGGTCAGAAGCCCCGTCTGGTCTTCTGCAGACTGGGCGTCCAGGGCTGCGTTTTTTCTCGGTTCTCTAGCCATTCTGACCCAAGGCAGTACTCAGGTCTCACTCTAGTTGCGACCTGTATATCTTCAGAGGATTCTGGAAAGGTGGTAAATTGTCCAGTAAAACTGCAAGTGGTCCCCCTCCTCTCATGCCCAGAGGCCCAGGACACTCCTGAGGCGCAGCTGCACAGATCTCTCTTATAGTCCGTGCCCTTGCAGGGTTGTCCTCTGCACTTCACTCTGAATCCCACAGTAAGTATCCCCAAAGGATGTCTGGAAGTGAAAGTGATCACTCTCCAGACACAGGAGGGAAGTTGAGGCTGGAGCACAGGAAGCCTCGCTGGCAACTAAGGCAACTTCCTGGGCTCTCTAGGAAGCTTCTCTCAGTGGTTGTCTCCGAGTTAACCCTTTAGCTACCCTGTCCTTACCACCACACAAGGGAAGGCAGTTAAGGGAAAGAGAAGGAAAGGATGACATACACTGGATCATAAGAAATAGGACTGAGCCTTTAAATCCTGGAAGGATGCCGCTGTGGCTCATATTTCTTTCCTATGTAAAGCTTGCTTAAGCAGCTGGCATAAAATTAACACTAAAATTGAGCTGGAAAGCAGGCGTTCCCCAGAGCCCTAAAAACTCTGGCAAGAGGACCAGAAACATCAAAGCAGCGGAACACATCACCAGGCACTTGCCTGGAGTGAGCAGTGGCTGCCCTTGGTCCTTCCCCACTCACCCCCTTAATCTGTCACTTTTTTTCCTCCTCATTAAGGTCAAACTACTTGAAAGAAAGCCCCCCCCCCCCACCCCAACTGTAGCCCTCACCTCCCACTAATCCTTAACACAGTGTCCCTCTCCCCCCTCACCACTTTGCACATTCTGTGGCTGCTTCTCTGGCAATCAGGCTTATGCTTCTCTCCACCTTCAGAAACTCTCTAGTCTCTGGCTTCAGGGACCCCATTCTCTTCTGCTTTCTTCCTTCCTGTTTCTTCCCAGCCCCCATTCACAGTCAAGCACAGTGGCTAGATACACAGGTAGCCAGGTTACCTGTGTAATCCTGGCTTTACCACTAACTGGCTGGGTGAGCTTGGTAAATTATTTACCCTCCCTGTGCCCGACTTTTCCAATCTGTAAATAGGGAAAGTAATAGTAGATAGGGATGTTACAGGCATTAGTAGGGATTAGATAATATTGAGAGCACTCTTGTGTAAACTGCTTAGAACAATGCCTGGCATGTGATAAACTAGGCCTATCCTATAATAGGAGAAAGCCTTGAGAATTCTTTGAACTAGATGGGACTCGATTTTAAGCCGTAATTGACTGTAAGTTATTTGGCTGGACACTTCAGTAAGCCCCTTTCTGCCCAGTGGAATGGAGAAGCTACAAAATGCAAGTTCAGTAATTTATTAGGGGAAAAAATACCATGTCAGTACTTCCCTGAGTTTTTCTTTCTCTGCCTATGCCTCTATGTTCCAAGGATTAGGAAGGAAAAGAACTTCAGAAAATGAGAGGTCCCAAAGACTGTTGCAAATGAAAACTGCTACAAAATATCTTTCTCTTGATGAGCTACCACAGAAGGTAGAGGGCAGTGCCCCTAAAGTATCCTTATAAGTAAACTTGAATATAAGTAAGTTTCTAGATCCTAATATTTACAGAAACAAGTTAAGTTAGCAGTTTTCACACTCTGTCACAGAAAATCACTGGGGAGCTTTTAAAACATCCTGATACCTAGACTGCAAGCAGGATCAATTAAATCAGAGTGTCACAGGATGGGACTCAGGCATGAATAACATCTTTTTGTTGTTTTTGTTTGTTTTGCGACAGAGTCTTGCTGTGTCACCCAGAGATGGAGTGCAGTGGCACAATCTTGGCTCACTGCAACCTCTGCTTCCTGGGTTCAAGTGATTCTAGTGCCCCAGCCACCTGAATAGCTGGGATTACAGACATGCGTCACCATGCTGGTCTCGAACTCCTGGCCTCAAGTGATCCACCCACCTCAGCCTCCCAAAGTGCTGGGATTACAGGTGTGAGTCACCATGCCTGGCCAACTTTCCTAGATGATTCCAACATGCAGGTGAGTTTGAGAGTTAAGGAATTAAATGACACTTTAAAAAATCAATCAGCCAAATCCAGCATGTGGGATATTCTATAGAACAGAATGATGCAGGACAAGTGAGCCCCAAAATTAGGGCTTAGCTCAAGAGGGTGCTTTGCTTTGCCCAGGGAAGAGTTCAAGGGCAAGCCAGTGGTATGAGGCAGCAACTTTTATTGAAGTGTCAGTGTACAGCAGCAGCAGAGGTACTGCTCCTTACAGAGCAAGGCTACCCCCTAGGCAGTGTGCCCAGAGTAGCAGCTCAGAAGCAGTTCTGCAGTTACATTTATACCTATATTTAATTATATGCAAATTAAGCATCCGATTATGCAGAAATTTCTAGAAAAGGGGTGTTAACTTCTGAGACACCTGGTCATTGCCATGGAAAGGGGTGGCAACTTCCTTGTGTTGCCATGGCAATGGTAAACTGACATTGCACATTGGTGGGTGTGTCTTGTGGAGAGGTGATTTTGCCTCTTCCCTCTTAGCTAGTCTTCAATTTGGTCAGGTGTTGGAGCCCCACTTCTGGAGTTGAATTCTGCCTCCTACCTCATTCCTCCCTCAGAGATTAGATATGCCTTCTTAATTTTAAGCAGGCTGCAGAAGGGCAGTGGTCCATCTTCTGTAACTGCTTCCTGCTTAGTTTATGGGTAGAGGCCCTGCCTAGCACTGGAAGAGTACAAATCTCTGGATACCATATCTAAGGGCAGGATGCTTTTATTTTCTGGGTCAGTAGATGGGATGGCTTGGAAGCCTTTTGACAGCATTTTCTTTATCTGGAACTGTTGTAATTTAGAAGACACAGATTTTATAAAGAGGTTAAACAAGCAAGGGCCAAAGATTAGTAATAACAAGATGGCTATTAAAGGTCCTAGGAGAGAGAAAAACTAGGTGAGACTTTGAACGGCACTTTTGATAATTGACCAGATATAGTTGGAGTCAGTGCCCTGATTATAGATATGTAACCGGGTAGCTTGCTTATAGATCTTGTGAAAGTTAAACTCATCCTGTTCAGAGTTGTTAATACATGTGCAGCAGGTTTTATTAATAACTGCACAGACTACATCTTGTTTGGCTAGTAAATAATCTATACACTGGGGTTGGCAAGTCAGGGGCTCTTCTCTGGGCATTCCAGATACCCATCTTATGACACTTTTTCAGGATGGGTAACCCTGAAGGGTCAGGTTACTTAAAGCATTTGCTAATAATTGCACTTTTGGCTATTGTTAAACCTCTTTTGCCCTGTCCCTATTGTTGTAAACTTTAAAGGCCACATTTAAAAGGCTCATAGGGGTTTGAGGTCCTATTGCTGCTTTTTGTAGCTTCCTCCTAGTGTAAGGGGCAGATTGAGTAATAAAATGCATACCTAGGAGAGCTTGTCCTTTTTGGGAGTCTGGGTCTGCATTAGTATATTTTCTGAGTGTTTCACCAAAATGACCCTGAAATAGAGTGGGATTTTCTCATTTTCCCTGAGTTATTTCTATAACCTTGTCGTAAATGACTGGCTTAACCACACAATTTTCCTTCACTTTTTTTCTTTTCATGGCACAGCAAGCAAATGGCAATACTTGCAAGTCATGACAAGTGAAATCAAAGAATATGGTAAAATGTATAAACCTTTTTTTTTTTTTTTGATTCTCTGAAAACTGGCCAAATTTTTCCTTGTATAAAACCAAATTATAGATAGACAATGCCCCTTGTACTCTAAGTGTTCCTCCATTTCCATCAGCTACCTCCTGCAATGGACGTAGGTTTGACTTTAGGGGCTTATATGGGGCCCTACTCCTGGTGGTCCTGGTTGGGCTTACTTTTTTGGGCCCTGGGGAGTAAGGGCTTGGGCTAGTTGGATAAGGGGAAGGGGTGCCTGATGACCTTGAGTTAGAATCCTTCATTAGAAAACTAATGGGACTACCCTCAGAATAGGACTGAGGAGACTTCAGACAGGGCATAGGCCTTCTACAGGGGAGCTGCTTGGAGAGCATCCCTTAGGTGTGGCTTTCTGGTGTCTGGAAGTAATGTGAACCACTATAGAGCCACAGAAGCCTGTGCATAAGAGATCTCTATTTTCCTTTCTTTTTAGAGAGCAAATCTACTTGTTAAATATCACTATGATGTAAAGAACCCTGCCTAGGTTCTTTCTCTAGTTTAAATTTACTCCAGTTGTCTACAAGCCACCCTAGTGGCGAGTCTCTTGGGATGCTCACCGTTGTCCCCAAGTTTAATAAAAATATCTACAGGGGTTTCAATTACCCTAAGTTTATTTTATCTTACTTTTTAAGAACGAGTCTCACTCTGTCACCCAGGCTGGAGTGCAATGGCACGATCTTGGCTCACTGCAACCTCCACCTCCCAAGTTCAAGTGATTCTCATGCCTCAGCCTTCCAAGTAGCTGGGATTACAGGTGCCCGCCACCATGCCCTGCTAATTTTTGTGTTTTTAGTAGAAATAGGGTTTCGCCATGTTGCCCAGGCTGGTCTCAAACTCCTGGGCTCAAGCGATTCACCCACGTCAGCCTACTAAGGTGCTGGGATAACAGGCATGAGCCACCACGCCTGGCCTAGTTAGCCTAAGTTTAGCAAATGCCTAGTTACTTTTCCCTTTTAATTTCTCACTTTATTCTACAGAGAAGGCATAATTGAGGGAGCAAAGTGTTACGAAGGTGCATTATGAGCTGAGCTATGAATGGGCAGTAGAATGTTGAACCTAAATTTTGCAGACAGCAAGTGTTATGCGGAGAGAGGCTAAACAAATGGTGACAATGGAAGGGAGAAAGGAAAAGGGGTTGCCCAGGGGGAAATCTCGGAGGCCCTGACTTGCTGGAGAACCTACCTACCAGCAGAGACACTGAAAAAAAATGTTTGGGTGGCCACTTGTTTACTGCTGTAGGTGGTTGGCTGTCATGCCAGGGGATTGGGTAGTCCCAGCTTCTTCAACCAAGAGGGCTGAGCAAGGCAGTTATAAGCTAGCACAAAGGAAGGGGACTGCAACTGGCTATTAGGGAAGTAACTTCTAACTTTAGGGCAGACAAAGGCGAGACCAATGTTTTCCTAGAGGTAGGGACTGTAATCCACAATCCTAGAGGGAATGTCAATGCTGAAAACCCCAGAGCATCTGCCGGGGCAGACGAAAATACCAAAACCCAGAGTGCCTGAGTTTCAGCCAGCGAGGGTCTCCTCACCAAATACTGAAAACCCCATGGAGGCTGGACATGGTGGCTCACGCCTGTAATCCCAGCACTTTGGGAGGCCAAGATGGGTGGATCACCTGAGGTCAGGAGTTCAAGACCAGCCTGGCCAACATAGTGAAACCCCTTCTCTACTAAAAACACAAAAATTTGCTGGGCCTGGTGGTGCATGCCTGTAGTCCCAGCTACTCGGGAGGCTGAGGCAGAAGAATCACTTGAACCTGGGAGGCATAGGTAGCAGCAAGCCAAGATCATGCCACTGCACTCCAGCCTGGTTGACAGCAAGGCTCGGTCTCAAAAGAAAAAAAAAAAACTGAAAACAAAACATATATTTTAGGACTGAAAATGACTGGTGGAGCAATAAAATGGAGTCAGAGGAGAAAGAACTGGGGGAAGATGTGGCAAGGATGTGCTTCAAGGCACTCAAACAACAGGGTACTTTTAACTGACCACTTACCCAAAGACTTTTACTTCCTATCTTACCCGATATTAGGGGGTGAGGTAGGGGAACACAAGGAACATTCACTTATCCTCAAGAGTCAAAATGGCTCTCACCAATCTTTCACATGGGACCCAGGTGAAAGTCTCTCCCGATTTCGTCAGCTTAGGTGGGCTCAGCTGTCACATGGGGGACCAGGATGGGGCTGGTAACCCACCGGCCTGCTGGTTGGAGCAGTGGGTCCCATATGAGGCAGCAGCATTATGACCCCTTACACATCCACTTGGCTCCACCTGTCAGGGAAAATGATGGCTCTGAAAAGAACCTCTGATTACTGTTATAGCTCTGTAGTGTTGGCAGCTCTTTATTGTTAGAGCTCTTGCAGCCTCAGTCGCAGACTGCTTTGCCATCTCTCCATTTACCTTCTCACCAATCGCCATCTCTCACTGGTCTCTTGCTGTCTTGCTGACTACCATCTCTCATCATCTCTTGCCAATCACCACTTCTCTGCTGATCACTGATCATCTCTTTTGTCTCGCTGCCTTACTACTATCTTGCCTTCATGCTGATTGCCTCTGTCTCCACTGTCTCTGCTGTCTTCATCCCATCTGGGTTGCCAGATGATGCAGGACAGGTGAGCCCCCAAACTGGGGCTTAGATCAGGAGGGTCCTTTTTTTTATTTCTTTTTTATTTCTTTTTGCTTGTTTCATAAAATGAATGAATCAATGGTTCTCAGCTTAATTCAGGAAAGAATTCAAAGGTGAGCTAGTGGTATTAGACAACAGCTTTTATTGAAGCAGTAATGTACAGCAGCAGCAGAGGTACTGCTCCTTTGCAGAGCAGGGCTAACCAATAGGCAGCATGTCCAGAGTAGTATCTCAGAATCTGTTCTGCAGCCATATTTATACCCACTTTTAATTATATTCAAATTAAGGGGCAGATTATGCAGAAATTTCTAGAGAAGGGGTGGTAACTTCCTGGTCATCAGGTTGTTGCCATGGAAAGGGGTAGCATGGCAATGGTAAACTGACATGGCACATTGCTGAGCATGTCCTACAGAGACGTGCTTTTGCCTCTACTCTGTTTTGGCTAATTCTCGATTTGGTCTGGTGTCAGCCCCACTTCTGGAATCGAGTGAAGACTCCTACCTCAGGAAGACCTAGATTCTTCAACAAATAAATGGCATTAATAAACATTCAGAGGAGAAAGGGGAACTATAGATTAAAAGACACTGAATAGACTTATCAACCAAATGTAATGGTAATGGTAAACCTTATTTGGACCCTGATAAGAACAAAACAATTGCAAAAAGACATATTTGAGACAATTGGGAAAATTAAAACACAATGATATTCATGAATTACTGTCAATTTAGTTGTCATAAGGATACTATGGTTATGTTTTTGAAAAGTCCTTATTTGTTAGAAATTCACGCTGAAGTACTTGTCCTTGTAAGCTGATATAATGTCTGGGATTTTGCTTTACAATACTCAGAAAATAAAAGAGGAAGAAAAAAAGAAAACAGCACAAACATGATAATTGTTGAAGTTAGGTGAGACACATATGGGAATTTGTCATAATATTCTTTCTACACTTACATGTGTCTGACATTGTCCATAGCAATTTTCTTTTAAATTTAAAAAATCCTACCTTCCTTCATTCCTGAATAATTCAGTCCAAAAACCATTAGGTGGGGCCACAGGAGATGGAGGAGGAGGTGGCAGTCCAGCCTAGAGTGAACTTGGACCCCAAGTGGAGTGAGGAGAGTGTCACATGGGTGAGAGGAGGAAACTATGGTAGAAAAATTGACACATACATTGCTACCATCTATTCCATAGGCCTCGTTCCAATTTCACCAAGTTGTAACATTTGAGGTCTGAGCCCAACTGAGATAAGTGAGAAGGCATGGGGAAATTGATTATATACATGAAAGATTGATTAAATAATCAGTTACAGTCATCCTTTGGTATCCTTGGGGGACTGGCTCCAGGACTCTCTCAGGTACCAAAATCTGAGGATGCTCTTTTCCCTAATATAAAATGGAAGAGTATAGTATTTTCATGTAATCTATACCCAGTATACTTTAAGTAGTTTCCAGATGTACTTATAATATCTAATACAATGTAAATGCCATGTAAATATTTGTTACAATGTATTTCTCTATTTGCATTATCTTTTTCATCATTGTCAAGAAAAAAAAAACCCTTTTTATCTGAGGACTGCAAGCCCCTTTAAATGATCAGACCCAGAGAAGCACTGATATGCAATAGCACTCATGTCACACTCCCCTCTTGAGCTAAATAAATTCCTCTTAAAGGCACTTGCTTATGTGGGCTCTGCATAACTGTCCTCATTTTGGCTTAAGTGATCTCTTTAAAATAGTATTTTGTGCCTCAGCTTCTTCCTGTTAGGTCGACATTGCATTGTTATTTTCAATTTTTTTATTTTAAATGTTTTTTTTATCTGTAATTGGTTGAACCCAAGATACAGACAGCCCACTGGTCATATTAGCATCCAGGTTTCTCACTGTCAGAGAAGGGAGTTACAAACATAAAAAATAAAAGGCCAAAATGAATCCTGCAGTATTGGATTAAAATTAAAGGTGTTGGTGTGAACTCAATGTTCCACTATCTGTAGTTACTTATAGAAATAAATATAGACATAGAGGTATGTAGGTGTGTGTAATATATATATATACACACACACACACATATACTCACACATATGTAATTCCCACATGAGCCACAGGTCTCTTGGAAATGTTATCCAAAAGACCACTAGAATGGCTAAATGGTAGAAAAGAGGGCTTTATTGGTTATACTAGTTTTCAAACTGGGAAGAGACTGTCTCTTGCGTGGACCAAAGATACCCTCTTCCAGGAAGGAAAGAACAAGTTGGGCTTTATGCTTCACAGTGTATGACAATAAAGTCATACATATTCAGCAGGTTTGGGGGAAAGCTGGATATATTTATGAGGGGAGCAGAGTTCATGTGCGGTAAGTAAACATAGATGCAACATACATCCCATGTTCACTTTGGGGTGGCGTGGGGTGGGTAGCATTAAAATGAGGGAGAATTTGGCTCTTCATGTCTAAAGGTGAACTACAGGACACAAAGACAATTTATATGCAGCCCCTATGAGCCGGCTGAAACTGGCTTAACATCTACAATTGCTAATCAGAAAATAATGCTTGTAAGGCTGGTCCTCTATTCAGTCGGAGTTGTAGTGCTCTGGGTTATAAATTGGAGTTGGGATTTGCCTGATAGCTCCTGTTATTAGGGCGTTTAGTAAGAATATGGCTTTTCTTGTAGCCGTCGGAATTTAGAAATTTACTTTACCAGCAAGGCCCTGAACCATCGAACACAAGCAGGTATACATGAACACATGCAGGTAAGGTTAAGATTGTTTCCTTAACTTTAAGGTTCATCTTAGTTGATAGAGGTGTGTCTATTTTGGTCTCTCAGATCACAGAGACAAGACTCTAAAAAGATGACACCTTTTTAGCACTGATCAGGGTCGGTGTATCTCAGCCTTCCACTGACAAAAATCTCTTTTCCTTCTCCTAAATCAGAGGAGTCAAGGAGAGGCATTTCCAACTCTTGGAGCTACTGTGGGTTTGAGCATCACAACAAACAACACAAACTATTTGAGAGAGGCTCTTCCTAAGAATATCTCTTCTCCCCACTCCTCTCACTCCCATGTAAGAAATCGTCCATTATCAACAGAATTGGTAAAAGGCCTAAAAATTTAAAGAAAGGTAACAAAAGCCAGTCATCAAGACACTAAAGGTAAGGTGCTCCTTATAGGAAAAAAATAATAAATAATAATAGGAGATCATTATTACATCATGCTTACTCCATGCAAGGTACTATTTTAGGTGCTTTACATACATTCATTTAATCCTCGCGGACACAATCCTCACAGCCTTATCTAATGGGTTAGGTGATATACATTATCTCCATTTACAAAGATGTAAAATGCAGCACAGAGAGGTTACGGATAGGCCAGAAGTCACACAGTTAGCAGGACCCAACCTGACAGGCCAACTCTAAAATCCAGGCTCCTGACCAGTAATGCCAACAGTAATTTAAAGGGCTTTTAATACTGAACTTGTCTCTAAGAGCAGCAAAGATTTAAAGGCTCTCATTTTTTAAGGCCTGTGACTATAACCCAAGAATCCCGTCTCCTAACGAATTAAGGCACCAACCCAGAGAACGGAAAGGCAGTCCACAACACGGCCCTGAACAAAAAGGCTCTTCTAGTGAGCCCTTTGTGGAGACCACGGCCCAAAGGCTTCCTGGGAAGACAGGGTTCAGGGAGTTGGGGAGGGTCGGAGGCGGGGGGGGGAATTGGTGAGGGGGGGATTCCCCCCCCCCCCCCCCCCCCCCCCCCCCCCCCCCCCCCACACACACACACACACGGACCCTAAGAACTGCATGACAGGTCAGAGAAGAGCAACAGAAGGAGGCGTGACCGCACATCTATAAGCAGATTCCCCGTGAGCCCACATCTGTAAGCGGGTTCCCAACCGGCTTCTGCCATAGACCACACACTGACAGTGTCGAAAACTAACAAACCATACACACAGGGCGGAACACAAAGGCCACTTCCGTTCCTCTCTAGCCACCTACCTGACAGACTCTGTGGTTTGCCAGCCCCCAACGCGTCTTCTTCCCTCCAGTGTCGCTGTTAAAATGACTTTTAAAAATGATTCTTTCAGCAAACGGAGAAAAGGATCAGAGATATGTCTATATTTTGCTAGATTTTTGTGAAGATAGAAGAGATTAATAAGACTTTAATATATATTTGTTTCGATCTTGTATATTCAGAAGAAACCCCAGAGAGATACATTACATTAATAACGGTGGTTATCTATGAGGGATACATTAAATTAATAAAGGGTGGTTACCTATGAGGATTAGAAACTGGGTAGACTAGGGGATATAGGTAGGAGGAAGAATGATTACTGTACACTTTTTAATATATTTTGAGGTGATTGCATTATCTAATTAAAACAAAGAATGATTACACCTTTTAATATATTTTGATGTAAATGAGTGCATTATCTAATTAAAACATTCAATATAAATGAATAAACCATGCTTTAAAAAATGTGTTGTAGTTTTTACACAGAAAGCCCAAGATAATCTAACACTTGAATTATTTTGATTAGTAAGAGAGTTTAGCAAGGTTGCTGGATGAAAAACATCAGTATTCACAATTGCTCTTCTGGTCTACCAACAAGAGTTCGAAAATGTAATTTTTAAAAGACAGTAACTACAGGAGCAATGAAATAAAAAGACACCTTAACGAAAACATAAAATTTTATTAAGAAAAGGATAAATAATGGCGATACATACCATGTTTATGCATAGGAAAATCCAATATGGGAAAGATTTCATTCCTTCCTAATTGATACACAAATTAAATGTAATGCTAATCAAAATCCCAGTGAGCCGTTCCATGGAATTTGACTAGCTGATCCTAGACTCATAAGGAAGAACAAAAGAGTGAAAAAGACCCAAGGAATTTTTTGAGTAAAGGAGGTGCTGTAACTTGCCCTACCTGATATTAGGATTTATTATATATGTACAGTAGTTAGGTAGTTAAGCCAGTGTGGCATCAGCACAATTATAGACAAGTAGACCAATAGAACAGAACTAAAGGCTGAGAAGCAATTAGGCATGTATGGATGCTTGATATGTAACAGAAGTAGCATTAAAAATCAGTGGGAAAAAAAAGGGCTACTTGATAAAAAGATATCCAAATAGAAAAAAAAAAGTTTGGTTCATACATGCACAACAATTAATTTCTATGAAGACTTAAAAGTCAAAAAGCAAAACTGGCCAGGTGTCGTGGCTCATGCTTGTAATCCTGGCACTTTGGGAGGCCAAGGTGACTAGATTGCTTGAGCTCATGAGTTTGAGACCAGCCACAGCAACATGGCAAAACCCCATCTCTACAAAAAAGGAAAAAATTAGCCAGGTGCAGTGGTGTGCACCTATAATCTCAGCTACTTGGGAAGCTGAGGCAGGAGGATCCCTTAAGCCCAGGAGTTTGAGGTTGCTGTGAGCTATGATTGCACCATTACACTCCAGCCTGGATGACAGAGTGAGACCCTTTCTCAAAAAAAATTTAAATAGAAAAATTTTGACACTTTCAGAAGAAAATTAGGAGTATTTCTTTATGATCTTAAGTAAAGCAGGAATTCTTTTAAAATACATAGCACATACTGTGAAGGAAAAAAATTAGTAAATTTGACCTCATTAAAATTTAAAGCTATATCAAAAGACACCAGAAACATGTGGAAAACCCAAAAGACTGAAAGAAGATATTTGCAACCCATATAATTAACAAAGATCAATAGCCAGAATATATAATGAACTTCTATGTATGAACAAGAAAAAAGCCAACAATCAAACAGAAAAAAATAACAAGGAATACACACAGGCAATTCACAGAGGAGGAATCTTAAATGGCCAATTAACATAAGCAAAGATCCTTAACCTTGTTATTAGAAAAGGCAAATTTTAAGCCAGTTCATACCTATACCTTAGCAAAATGTAAAAGTGTTTCAATAATATTTGCTAGTAAATGTGTGAAAAAACTCTTACACAGCTGATGGGTGTACAAATTCATACATTTATCTTAAAAAGCGATTTCAAAATATATGGTAAAGTTGAAAATGATATACATATTACACATTAGGACTCAATAAGGTTTAAATTATTTAACCTTGTACAGAACAAGAATGTTGAGTTACTCTTCTGGGCTGGACACTATTTTAGGTGTTCAGGATACAACAGTGGCAAAAAGGACAAAGGTCTGTGCCCTCATAGTGTTAATATTCCAGTGGAGATTGACAATAGAATAAACCATAAGCAGAATGCATACATAAACTTTAATAGAAAGTTACGAGAATGATGGTTTAAAAAAAAGAAAATCAGGATACAAGACCCTAGTCATTTTTTGTAAACCAGTCTATTCCTCAGACTGTTTATGTAGCTGGTGACCTTGAAAGATAATGTCTTCCCTTGTACAATTACCAGGCTTACTCAACCCCTTGCTATAAAAGCTGCAGATTCCCTAAGCTCAGGCTTCTCTGGATGCAACAGAACCCCACTGTGTGCATAGCATCCATCTGGGCCCATCATGTCACCTTCTTGAGACTTGGTGGCAGTGGCAACTGATACAAATATGATAGCTGCTTGATATCTATGAGTAACAAATAGTAGACTTGCTATCTATGGGAAATAAACTGGTAAAAAATGATCAGAGACTTATATCCTTGGCACATACAGCAAGATGCGCAGAAGCACAAAAGGCCCAAGGGGGACTGTCTCTCCTAATAAGGTTTTTTTGGTTTTGTTTTTTATAGAGATGGAGTCTAGCTATGTTTCCAAGACTGGTCTCAAACTCCTGGCCTCAAGTGATACTCCTGCTTCAGTCTCCCAAAGTGCTGGAATACAGTCATGAGCCACTGGGCCTAGACTATCCTAATTGGGAAAAAAATAACAATTATAACTTTGAAATAGTAGGACTGTTTGGGGTGGGTTATTAATGCAGTAGAAAAAGGCAATGAAATTCTGAAGGCGAAGTGTAAAAGTCATAGGGCCTCCTTGTAATCATAAAATTATTTTGTTTCTGACTTAGGCAATTTGTGTTATATGCCAGATTCCAATAACAGGCTAAGCTATTGCCTTGTTAGTAGAGTAAAATCAAATCTCAGACCCCCAAAACCTAAGACTGCACCTACCAGTTCTTGTTGAACCTCCTCTGGTCTTGCTTGTTCTTGTATCCATTACTCTGATTATGCATACACATATATTTCACAATTGGGAGCACTATTTATGAATTTTCCTTAGACTCATTCACTCCCTTTCAGTCTTATGATGATAGAGCTTGCATGCCTAACTATTTTTTTTTATAATTATAATTCCCTTAAGGCATAAACATGTACAGGGATAGTAGGCCAGTACTCACTATAGACATATTTTAACTTCTGCACAGCTTTTGCCCCTTGAGTAGTAGTTGCCTTGTTTATAAACTGCTCATCTGCTTTTTTGACTCTTGTCTTTTACTCTTCTCTCATGTCTCATCCAATTAATCAGGAAATCCCATTAGAACTACTTTCCCAATATATCCACAAACTAAATCACTTCTCACCATCTCCACTGCTACCACTGTTTTTCTTTACCATTATATGTTCTCAGGATTACTGCAGTAGCCCGCTACTGAGTTTTCTTGCTTGCACGTTTGTCTCTCATATAGTTTATTCTCAACACAACAACTACAGTGATCATTTTAAACCCCAAGCCAGATCTTAACTTTCCTCTATCGAAAAATATCGAATGGTTTCTCATTTACTCAGAATAAAAACCAAAGTTCTTACAGCAGTTTTTGAACCTCTATATAACCTGGCTACTTGCCTCCTCTCTGACCAGATTTTCCATTGCTCTCCCTCATTCACTTTGCTCCAGCTACAGCCAGTGAGCTGTTCCTTGAATCTAGACATACTCTCGCCTCAGAGCTTTAGCAGTTGCTGTTTGCTCTGCCTGGGATTCTATGCCCCCGATAACCACATGACTGGCTCTCTCACCTCCTTCAGGTTATCAGTGAGGTCTTCCTCATCACTCTATTTAAAATGTTCACCCCCTGTTGCCTGATGGAAGTCCCTGTCCTCTTTTCCATAGCACTTATTACCACCTATGTACTTTATTTTTTAGTTGTTTGTTAATTGGCCAACATCCCATAGAAGTTATGTGAGTGTGAATGCAGGAATTTTTTCTGCTGTTTTGTTTATTGTTCTAATACTGACGGCTCCAATACTGCACATGGTACACACAAGGTAAACATTTGTTGAACGAATTAATCAGAAATTTGAGTTGATCAATGAATGATCACCTCAACACAAATCCACTTCATTCACATTCCACATTCCACATTCTCATAACACCCCAGCCAGTTCTTTTTTGAACTGATTCTCATTCTGTTCTTTTTGCTCTTTTCCTTATCCTACATATATGCTTACTGCCTTTTTGCCAGTGTTTCCTCTTTTGGCCACTGGCACCACATATGTCACCTTTCTCATGTTCTCCTCATATTATGCCTTCTTCATATACTTTTCAGATAAACACAAACCTCATACTCATATTTTATTAGGAAGATTTTTCTCTCCTATAATAAGCCCCTTCTTTTCATTGGATTATTGTTTCCAATGGTAAGGTGAAGACTGAGAAAAGGACAGCAGCTCCAATTAAGGAAATTACAGAAAACAGAATTATATGGGAAGGTATGTGGAACACTCAATGGAAGCATGTACCAGGATTCTGAGTGTGGAAAAAAAAATGGATCAGATTAGAACATCAGCAGGCGACTTTTACATTTAAAAAAATGACACAAATCTAATGAATTTGGGAAAAGCTTCATCCAAAATACAAGCCTCATTTACCACTACAGAATTCACCTGGGAGAGAAACTTCTTAAATGTGAAGTGGACAGAGAAGCTTTCTCTTCATGCTTGGTATTCTGTTATCACCAGAAAATACACTCTGGATTTAGACCTTAAAAATGTGATTAGTGTGGGAATGCTTTCAGTGGGGTTATCAGTTTTGTTCTGTATCAGAGACTCCACAGTAGAGATACATCTTATCCATGTAAAGAATGGGGAAGGCCTCCATGAAGAGGTCAAGCATCATTCAACATCAGAGTGTTCTCAACAGGGAACTCTGTCTTTTAGAAAAAAGATGTCTAGATGTCTTCTAGACATCTACATGTCTTCTACAAAAACTCAGGTGTTGAAGCACTGAAAATGAACAGAAGATGAGCTAATACCAGAGGCTCCAAAATGCAGGCAATACAACCTACTACTGAAGAGGAGAGTTAAATTCCATACCTCTGAGGCAGTTTCTTGGGAATAAAACTTTCTTTTTACACTTTTTTTTTTTTTTTTTGAGATACAGTCTCACTCTGCTTCTCAGGCTAGAGTGTAGTGGTGTGATCATGGCTTACTGCAGCCTTGATTTCCTGAGCTCAGGCAATCCTCCCACCTCAGCCTCCCAAGTAACTGAGACTACAGGCACATCCCACCATGCCCACCTGATTTTTAAATTTTTTGTAGAGATGGGATCTCACTATGCTGTCCAGGATGGTCTCAAACTCCTGGGCTCAAACAATCCTCCCACCTCGGCCTCCCAAAATGCTGAGATTACAGGCATGAGCCACTGTACCCAGCCTTGAATCAAAGTTTCTAGAAAGCCAATTTTAAATGTCCTAGAAAGCCCATAATTAAACTTTCTAGAAATGTTTCTAAAAATCCCATAATTAAATTTGCTAAGGAGCAAACTATTCGTTGTTGGTGTTTAAACCCTGCATAATTGATTATGGGTGTTAAGAGCTTCTGCCTTTTCCCACAGCTTCTCATCCTTTTTTCATTCATATTTTCTGCCACTTGTGTTCATGACATTCATCATTATATTGAATATTACACAAGATCTTTGATTAAACACTGAGGTCTCTAAAAGTCCCACAAGGGGTACATTTCTTCTTGTCTTGTGCTTAAAAGTATAAAAAACTTAATTCTGACACATCCTAATATTATGATCAAATTAATTGTCCAAGTAACAGTTGAGATGTTGGCTATAAATGTTAGAGGGCGTCTGATCCTTCTAGGGATCAGTATATATAAGTCTTCAGAACAACATAGAGGGAAACAATTCTCCCAATTCCACAGAAACTTTAAAGATGTCTAATTCTTCAGGTATTTTTGACTCACTTAGTACAAATCATACAGATCTTACCAAACTGTTACAATACAAGCTGGATATTGTTCCAACAATCCACAGCATTTTTCTTCTAGTTCTGTATGTTCTTTGTGGGACTATAGATGACTCATGGAATTTCCTTTATATGTTAAATGGGGGGAAAATGGGATGATCTTTTGTCTATCACTTATCTTTAAACAGTGCTGGAAGAAGGATAAGGCAAGAGAGGAATTTAGGCACAAAATTTAAGTGAGTGGGTTCATCCTTTGCCGTTCTGCAATATTTGCTGTTCTGCAGCCTCCACTGGTGATACCCAGGCAAACAGGGTTGGGAGTGGGCCTCCAGCAAACTCCAACAGACTTGCAGCAGAGGGTCCTGACTGTTAGAAGGAAAACTAACAAACAGAAAGGACATCCACACTGAAACCCCATCTGTACATCACCATCATCAAAGACCAAAGGTAGATAAAACCACAAAGATGGGGAGAAACCAGAGCAGAAAAGCTGAAAATTCCAAAAATCAGAGCACCTCTTCTCCTCCAGAGGAATGCAGCTCCTCACCAGCAATGGAACAAAGCTGGACGGAGCATGACTTTGACCAGTTGACAGAAGAAGGCTTCAGATGATTGGTAATAACAAACTTCTCCGAGCTAAAGGAAGATGTTCGAACCCATTGCAAAGAAGCTAAAAACCTTGAAACAAGATTAGATGAATGGCTAACTAGAATAAACAATGTAG
This sequence comes from Papio anubis, assembly GCF_008728515.1. Classification (NCBI taxonomy): domain Eukaryota; kingdom Metazoa; phylum Chordata; class Mammalia; order Primates; family Cercopithecidae; genus Papio; species Papio anubis. The sequence goes on from NC_044981.1 coordinate 28,020,056, forward strand.
AGAAGACCTTAAATGACCTGCTGGAGCTGAAAACCATGGCATGAGAACTACATGATGCATGCACAAGCTTCAGTAGCTGATCTGATCAAGTGGAAGAAAGGGTATCAGTGATTAAAGATCAAGTGAATGAAATGAAGCAAGAAGAGAAGTTTAGAGAAAACAGAGTAAAAAGAAATGAACAAAGCCTCCAAGAAATACGGGACTATGTGAAAAGACCAAATCTACATCTGGTTGGTGTACCTGAAAGTGACAGGGAGAATGGAACCAAGTTGGAAAATACTCTTCAGGATATTTTCCAGGAGAACTTCCCCAACCTAGCAAGGCAGGCCATCATTCAAATTCAGGAAATACAGAGTATGCCACAAAGATACTTCTTGAGAAGAGCAACTCCAAGACACGTAATTGTCAGATTCACCAGAGTTGAAATGAAGAAAAAAATGTTAAGGGCAGCCAGACAGAAAGATCGGGTTACCCACAAAGAGAAGCCCATCAGACTAAGATTCTCGGCAGAAACTCTACAAGCCAGAAGAGAGTGGGGGCCAATATTCAACATTCTTAAAGAAAAGAATTTTCAACCCAGAATTTTATATCCAGCCAAACTAAGTTTCATAAGTGAAGGAGAAATAAAATCCTTTATAGACAAGCAAATGCTTAGAGATTTTGTAACCACCAGACTTTCCTACAAGAGATCCTGAAGGAAGTACTAAACATGCAAAGGAACAACCAGTACCAGCCATTACAAAAACATGCCCAAATGTAAAGTCCATCGATGCTAGGAAGAAACTGCATCAACTAACGAGCAAAATAACCAGCTAATATCAGGATGACAGGATCAAGTTCACACATAACAATATTAACCTTAAATGTAAACGGACTAAATGGGTCCAATTAAAAGACACAAACTGGCAAATTGGATAAAGAGTCAAGACCCATCAGTTTGCTGTATTCAGGAGACCCATCTCACATGCAGAGACACACATAGGCTCAAAATAAAGGGATGAAGGAAGATCTACCAAACAAATGGAAAACAAAAAACAAAGCAGGGGTTGCAATCCTAGTCTCTGATAAAACAGACTTTAAACCAACAAAGATCAAAAGAGACAAAGAAGGCCATTACATAATGGTAAAGGGATCAATTCAACAAGAAGAGCTGACTATCCTAAATATATATGCACCCAATACAAGAGCACCCAGATTCATAAAGCAAGTCCTTAGAGACCTACAAAGAGACTTAGACTCCCACACAATAATAATGGGAGACTTTAACACCCCACTGGCAACATTAGACAGATCCATGAGACAGAAAGTTAACAAGGATATCCAGGAATTGAACTCAGTTCTGCACCAAGTGGACCCAATAGACATCTATAGAACTCTCCACCCCAAACCAACAGAATATATACTCTTTTCAGCACCACATCACACTTATTCCAAAATTGACCACATAATTGGAAGTAAAGCACACCTCAGCAAATGTAAAAGAACAGAAATTATAGCAAACTGTCTCTCAGACCACAGTGCAATCAAACTAGAACTCAGGATTAAGAAACTGACTCAAAATTGCTCAACTACATGGAAATTGAACAACCTCCTCCTGAATGACTACTGGGTACATAACAAAATGAAGGCAGAAATAATGATGTTCTTTGAAACCAATGAGAACAAAGATACAACATATCAGAATCTCTGGGACACATTTAAAGCAGTGTGTAGAGGGAAATTTACAGCACTAAATGCCCACAAGAGAAAGCAGGACAGATCTAAAACTGACACCCTAACATCACAATTAAAAGAACTTGAGAAGCAAGAGCAAACACATTCAAAAGCTAGCAGAAGGCAAGAAATGACTAAGATCAGAGCAGAACTGAAGGAGATAGAGACACAAAAAACCCTTCAAAAAATCAATGAATCCAGGAGCTGGTTTTTTGAAAAGATCAACAAATTGATAGACCACTATCAAGATTAAAAAGGAAAAAAAGAGAGAAGAATCAAATAGACACAATAAAAAATGATAAAGGGTATATCACCACCGATCCCACAGAAATACAAACTACCATCAGAAAATACTATAAACACCTCTATGCAAATAAACTAGAATATCTACAAGAAATGGATAAATTCCTGGACACATACACCCTCCCAAGACTAAACCAGGAAGAAGCTGAATCCCTGAATAGACCAATAACAGGCTCTAAAATTGCAGCAATAACCAAAAAAAGTCCAGGACCAGATGGATTCACAGTCGAATTCTACGAGAGGCACAAGGAGGATCTGGTACCATTCCTTCTGAAACTATTCCAATCAATAGAAAAAGAGGGAATCCTCCCTAACTCATTTTATGAGGCCAGCATCATCCTTATACCAAAGCAGAGACACAACAAAAAAAGAGAATTTTAGACCAATATCCCTGATGAACATCAATGCAAAAATCAATAAAATACTGGCAAATCAAATCCAGCAGCACATCAAAAAGCTTATCCAGCACAATCAAGTTGGCTTCATCCCTGGGATGCAAGGCTGGTTTAACATACGCAAATCAATAAACGTAATCCATCATATAAACAGAACCAAAGACAAAAACCACATGAATATCTCAATAGATGCAGAAAAGGCCTTCAACAAAATTCAACAGCCCTTCATGCTAAAAACTCTCAATAAATTTGGTATTAATGGGATGTGTCTCAAAATATTAAGAGCTATTTATGACAAACCCACAGCCAATATCATACTGAATGGGCAAAACTGGAAACATTCCCTTTGAAAACTGGCACAAGACAGGGATGCCCTCTCTCACCACTCCTATTCAACATAGTGTTGGAAGTTCTGACTGGGGCAATCAGGCAGGAGAAAGAAATAAAGGGTATTCAATTAGGAAAAGAGGAAGTCAAATTGTCCCCGTTTGCAGATGACATGACTGTATATTTAGAAAACCTCATTATCTCAGCCTCAAATCTCTTTAAGCTGATAAGCAACTTCAGCAAAGTCTCAGGATACAAAATCAATGTGCAAAAATCACAAGCATTCTTATACACTAAGAACAGACAAACAGAGAGCCAAATCATGAGTGGACTCCCATTCACAACTGCTTCAAAGAGAATAAAATACCTAGGAATCCAACTTACAAGGGATGTGAAGGACCTCTTCAAGGAGAACTACAAACCACTGCTCAACGAAATAAAAGAGGACACAAACAAATGGAAGAACATTCCATGCTCATGGATAGGAAGAATCAATATCGTGAAAATGGCCATACTGCCCAAGGTAATTTACAGATTCAATGCTATCCCCATTAAGCTACCAATGACTTTCTTCACAGAATTGGAAAAAACTGCTTTAAAGTTCATATGGAACCAAAAAAGAGCCCGCATTGCCAAGACAATCCTAAGCCAAAAGAACAAAGCTGGAGGCATCACACTATCTGACTTCAAACTATACTACAAGGCTACAGTAACCAAAACAGCATGGTACTGGTACCAAACAGAGATTTAGACCAATGGAACAGAACAGAGCCCTCAGAAATAATACCACACATCTACAGCCATCTGATCTTTGACAAACCTGAGAAAAACAAGAAATGGGGAAATGATTCCCTATTTAATAAATCGTGCTGGGAAAACTGGCTAGCCATAAGTAGAAAGCTGAAACTGGATCCCTTCCTTACACCTTAGACACAAATTAATTCCAGATAGATTAAAGACTTAAATGTTAGACCTAAAACCATAAAAACCCTAGAAGAAAACCTAGGCAATACCATTCAGGACATAGGCATAGGCAAGGACTTCTTGATTAAAATACCAAAAGCAATGGCAACACAAGCCAAAATAGAAAAATGGGATCTAATTGAACTAAAGAGCTTCTGCAGAGCAAAAGAAACTACCATCAGAGTGAACAGGCAACCTACAGAATGTGAGAACATTTTTGCAATCTACCCATCTGACAAAGGGCTAATATCCAGAATCTACAAAGAACTTAAATTTACAAGAAAAAGTCAAATGACCCCACCAAAAAGTAGGCAAAGGATATGAACAGACACTTCTCAAAAGAAGACATTTATGCTCCCAACAGACACAAGAAAAAATGCTCATCATCACTGGCCATTAGAGAAATGCAGATCAAAACCACAATGAGATACCATCTCACATCAGTTAGAATGGCGATCATTAAAAAGTCAGGAAACAACAGGTGCTGGAGAGGATGTGGAGAAATAGGAACACTTTTACACTGTTGGTAGGACTGTAAACTAGTTCAACCATTGTGGAAAACAGTGTGGTGATTCCTCAAGGATCTAGAACTAGAAATACCATTTCACCCAGCCATCCCATTACTGGGTATATATGCAAAGGATTATAAATCATGCTGCTATAAAGACACATGCACAAGTATGTTTATTGTGGCACTGTTCACAATAGCAAAGACTTGGAACCAACCCAAATGTCCATCAGTGATAGACTGGATTAAGAAAATGTGGCACATATACACGATGGAATACTATACAGCCATGAAAAAGGATGAGTTCATGTCCTTTATAGGGACATGGATGAAGCTGGAAATCATCATTCTGAGCAAACTATCACAAGAACCGAAAACCAAACACCGCATGTTCTCATTCATAGGTGGGAATTGAACAATGAGAACACTTGGACACAGGGTGGTGAACATCTCACACCGGGGCCTGTCATGGGGTGGGGGGAGGGGGGAGGGATACCATTAGGAGATATATGTAATGTAAATGATGAGTTAAGGGGTGCAGCACACCAACATGGCACAGGTATACATATGTAAGAAACCTGCACGTTGTGAACATGTACCCTAGAACTTAAAGCATAATTTAAAAAAAGAAAGAAAGAAAAAAGAAAATATGCATTACAAAATTCTCAATTATAGTTTGAATAATAATATAATTATATTGCATCAATAAAAATGTCCTTTTTCTTTTGTTATATGTATGTAATATACACCATGGAATACTACATAGCCATAAAAAGGGAATGAGATCATGTCCTTTTCAGGGACACAGATGAAGCTAGAAGTCATTATCCTCAGCAAACTAACACTGGAACAGAAAACCAAACACTGCATGTTCTCATAAGTGGGAGTTGAACAATGAGAACACAAGACAGAGGGAGGGGAACAACACACACCAGGGCCTGTGGAGGGTGGAGGAGGGGAGGGAGAGCAGCAGAACAAATAGCTAATGCATGTGGGGCTTAAAACTAGATGATGGGTTGATAGGTGCAGCAAACCACCATGGCATGTGTATACCTATGTAACAAACCTGCACTTTCTACACATGTATCCCAGAACTTAAAAATAAAAATTAAAAAGTTATCTATTCCTTGGAAAATTTGAACAAATTGTTGATTATACTTTATCCTTTAAAATAAATGTACATTTTGTTTTTTAAAAAAGTATGTAATAATATCCTCGATTTTGCCTCTTGGCCCACAATGCCTAAAATATTTACTATTGGCCTTTTGCAGAAAAGGGTTGCCAGCCCCTAGTCTAGGTCATAACTTTTCTAAAGATCAAAAATATATTCTAACTTTAATTTTCCTGTGTGCTACCTGAAAGAAGTATTTCATCAATCAGCTTGTTAATTCAAGTCTACAACAGATATGAAATGGCTTAAATTTACAATTATCCAAGTAAGACATATCCATTTCATTGGCCTATCAAGTAGTTTGTAACTCCAAAAGAAAATTTTCTTTACTTACACAAACTCTATAGTACTCACCCTATCCATGTATTTTCACTATACATGTGACCATTCACATATAATACTCCCTGCTGTTTACCAGTTCCTAAATTTATGCATGGAACCAATTCTTATCCCCTTCAATCAAATTTACTAAAATTCTACTTAGAGCAAATGATATAATTTGGTCTTATTCAGTTTAATTTCCCTGATTTTGTTGTTTAGAGTTCTAGCATCAGGAAGACATCATTCTTAAGTTTTGACCTGGCTGTCAAACAACTGAGCAGATCTACTTAATTAGAGAGAACCAAGATGATGTTAATGCCTATTTACATTTTAAGATGAGGGATAAATGATCTTGTATAAAATGTTTGTCATTTCTAAGAGTGAGATCTAATGTGTATTGAGAAAGTGGTTTCCAAACTACAGTTTCTGAAGAAATCTCCCTAGATAGAAAGACATCTGTCTACAAGATCGAGTGGGATGCTTCTGTGTGTTTCTAGGGTGGAAAAGTCTGTGAATTTAATAATTAAAATCATGACTCTGGGCCGGGCATGGTGGCTCACACCTGTAATTCCAGCACTTTGGAAGGCTGAGGTAGGAGGATCGCTTGAACCCAGGAGTTTGAGACCAGACTCAGAAACAAAGTGACAACCGTCTCTACAGATAATTATTAAAAAGTCAACCTGGCGTGGTGGCAGGCACCTGCAGTCTCAGCTCCTCAGGATGCTGAGTTGGGAGGATCACTTGAACCTGGGAAGTCAAGTTGGCCCTGAGCCATGATCGTGCCACTGCACCCCAACCTGGGCGACAGAGTGAGATCCTGTCTCAAAAAAAAAAAAAAAAAAAAGTACAACTCTGGCCTGGCCTTCACCTAGCTTAGAGGGTGAGCTCAAACTGATTCCAAAAGAAATTCTGCTTCTTGCTTCCAGTGGTAACAAGGGGGGTTGGGAAGTGATTAAATATATTTCCTCCATGAAGAGGGTGGACAACTTCCTTTTTTAGGAAGGAAAAAATGAGGAGCGTAGGTAGTAGGGATCTTCCACAGAGGGGTAAAGTTAAGGAGGCAGAAATGAAAGGGAAAAACAAAGCGTGATAAGCAAAATGGTAAAAGGCGAAATCGAAAAAGAGCAGTGGCTGTTTCAACAGCAGAGGGAATCATTGACGCAAATTCGTTCTTTTATGTTCCCACAGGGCTCAAGTTGGGGAATATAAGCCCTAAAAACAGGTGCGCCCTAATCCTACCCACCTCCCATACGAAGCCTTCACGCAGCCAAGGCCCTCGCCTCACAGCACACGCGCGGATTCGTTTTCCGTTTGGTAAGTGACAGGAAGCGGAAGCCGTGCACGGGAGGCCGATCCTAGTGCGCCTGCGTGGCCTCGAAGCACCAGCTACCGTCTGTGTCTGTAATAACCGCCTATCTGTGAGGCGCGGCTCATGCCCCCAGTATCCCGGTCCAGCTATTCCGAGGACATCCTGGGCTCTCGGAAGCGGCGACGCAGCTCCTCAGGGAGCCCACCATCCCCGCGGAGCAGATGTTCCTCTGGGGATGGTCGTTCCCGTTCTCACTCCCGCGGCCGTGAGGGCCTCAGGCCTCCTTGGAGTGAATCGGACGTGGGCGCTCTTTACCCCTTTAGTCGCTCTCGGTCGCGAGAGCTGCCCCCAGGGCTCCGCAACTACGCCTACCCGCCTTCTTCGTCGACCTCGTATAGCGGATATCGCTACCATCACCACTACTATGCAGCAGAACGGCAGTGGGCGGAAGACTATGAGAAGGAGAAGGAAGAGAACTATCGGCAGAGGAGGCTGAAGGAGAGAGAGAGGATTGGGGAGTTGGGAGCGCCTGAGGTGTGGGGGCCGTCTCCAAAGTTCCCTGAGCCAGATTCTGACGAACATAACCCAGGTGAGGATGAAGAAGAGATAATGCATCAGAAAAGGAGCGGTTCAGATCCCAATTCGGAAGAACATAGGAAAAAGAAGACCAGTCGTTCAAGAAACAAGAAAACACGAAATAAAAAGTCGTCTAAAAGAAAACATAGGAAGTATTCTGTTAGTGACAGTAACTCAGACTCTGACACAAATTCTAACTCTGTTGATGATAAGAAGAGAGTTAAAGCCAAGAAGAAAGAGAAGAAAAAGAAACACAAAACAAAAAAATACAAGAAAATGAAGAATAAGAAGACCAAAAAAGAATCCAGTGACTCAAGCTGTAAAGACTCAGAAGAGTTGTCAGAAGATACCTGGATGGAGCAGCCAAATATGGCAGATACTATGGATTTAATAGGGCCAGAAGCACCTATAATACATACCTCTCAAGATGAGAAACCTTTAAACTATGGCCATGCTTTGCTCCCCGGTGAAGGTGCAGCTATGGCTGAGTATGTAAAAGCTGGAAAGCGAATCCCACGAAGAGGTGAAATTGGGTTGACAAGTGAAGAGATAGCTTCTTTTGAATGCTCAGGTTATGTCATGAGTGGCAGCAGGCATCGCAGAATGGAGGCTGTACGACTGCGTAAGGAGAACCAGATCTACAGTGCTGATGAGAAGAGAGCTCTTGCATCCTTTAACCAAGAAGAGAGACGAAAGAGAGAAAATAAGATTTTAGCCAGTTTCCGAGAGATGGTGTACAAAAAGACAAAAGGGAAAGATGACAAGTAAGAACTTGTTTGTTGTGCAGCAGGACTTTTAACAAAGTTTTATGTGACCGAAAGTGTTAAAAGGCTTTACAGTGCTACTGTACTTACCATATTACTAAGTCCCTCAGGAAAAGCTTCTTTTGAGATACCTTTAGCAGCTTATTTTTTGTTATTTTAACTTTAAAAAGTAATATGTGCACATGGTTTTTAAAATATTCAACCATTACAGGAGGATAGTTCGTAAAAAGTGAATCTTTCACTTTAACCCCGACACCTTTCCCCCCAAAAATATCTTTTTGGCGTCTTATATACAGAATATACGTTCTGTGCTTATACAAGGGTATATGTTGCAGCATAAAGGTTAACAGCTATTAAAGTTTTTTTTGCCTGTTACTCTGACTGTTTTGCCATTCATTTGTCCCAGGGGAACCAAAAGAAGCCCAGAAAGAACAAAGGATTCAACCAAGTGTATACCTCTACTTTCAGTTAACAGACTGGCTTGGAAAATAGAAAAGATTTAGTGGCTCTTACAAAGGCAAAGTCTAGACAAAGGATGGATTTTCTGCATGGCTTTAATTGGACTTTGGCTTTCTTCTCCACTTTTTTTTCCAAGGGTCATTTTCCTTGGGCTGGTTTCCCTTATATAACAAAAGGGCTGCCAAGGCTCCTGAGTTTGGTTATCTTTTTTCTGGTCCACCTCTGAAGAGAGAACATTTCTTAGTTGCCAATCCAAGCAAGAATCCAGAGATTCACCATAATGGGATAAGCTCAGGTCACATGCCCACTCAAAACAAGTGTTATTGCTTAGGAAATGGAATGGCTTATCTCTGGAGTCATAGACCAGTTGTAGAGGAATGGATTCTTGACTGAAAATCAGGGTAATTTTGGGCAAGGGGGATAGACAACGAATAAATGCCTACTACAGTTTTGAATGATTTTTTAAAAACATATAATGAAAGTACATGTGCTAAAAGTGAAAATTTTGAAGAAAAGCTTGGCTTTGACTATTAGCCAAATTCTGATTTAAGAGGATATAGGGTTTATTCATGAAAAGAGATATAAAAGATGATGATCAGAGCGTTTGAGTAGATTAGGGCCACCTAGACTAGCAAGAGAAAGAGAAAATGATAAGGTATAAAAAAGAAGACCCAGGCATGATGGCTTGCCTGTAATCCCAGCACTTTCAGAGGCTGAGGTGGGAGAATTGCTTACGTTTAGAAGTTCAAGAACAGCCTGAATAACATAGCGAGACCTACAGCGAGACCTACTCTCTCTCTCTCTCTCTCTCTCTCACACACACACACACACACACACACACACACACACACACACACAGATGTTAGGTTGTGAAGGGAAGGCAAGGGTTAAAGAAAGACATACACACAGAGGTCAGTTCAACAGGAAATGCAGGCTTTACGTCCAGCATAACACCCACAGAGGTGGGGAAGCAGCCTAATGCCAGTGCCCACCACCGCTTACAGGCTGGGGTACTTATAGGCCTAGGTGGGAGGGGTCCGGGCAGTGTGGCTTGCTGCTACGTACTGCTATGTGTTGATAAGACGTTCCCATGATGAGGCAGTTTGGCTCTTGTTCCCGCAGAATGTGATGTTCCTTGCACTTTTTCCCAGCAGAATATGATAAAAGGCAGGCTATTTCTCACAGCCCGAACCCCCGTGGAATGTTTTACTTTGATCAAGGCCTGAGAAATTGTGGGAGACCTAAAACATGATGCAATTTGAACTAACGAGAGAGAGAACTAGAAGAAGAATAAGGTAGTTGGTAGAACTCATGAGGAGGAGACCAGGTCAGGAGGGACCACAAGGACAGGAGAATTAGCATTGAGAGACTGGCTAGCACCAGTCTTGGGGAAACTTCAGAGTGAGCTCCATTCATGGTATATTAAAAGGCCTTTGTTGTCATTCACTGATATGTGCCTGGCCCCTGAGACTCCAAACTATCTCATTTTAATAACCCCCATTTCAAAGTTCAAAATACTGATTAGCCCCCAGAGACATGAAGGTGAGGAAATGGGGTTCTAGAATCTGGCAGGGCAGTGTGATGTGGAAGGGCACCTTTACCCTTCCACAGGATGTGACATGGCTGACACTGGACCACACCACCTTGAGATTTTTGCCAAAGGGGGTTGTGGCATGTTGGTGATAGACATGCTGTTACATGTGCATATTTCGATTTTTAGAACAAACTATACCACATTATACACAAGGATTGACACCTTGCTCTTTTCAATTAATACATCCTGGAGATGTTTTATATCAATACATATGAATCTTCCTTTATTTTAAATAACCTTATAGTATTCCATTATATGAAAGCACCATATTTTGTTGGATGGTTAGGATGTTTTTCTATATTTTGCTATCACAGAGCACTATAGTGAAAGCCTCTGTGGATATGGGACAATATATCTGTAGCATATTCATCTGAAAATAGATGAATATTAGCTCAAAAAGAATCCTTTTGGTCATCTAGAAATGCTAACCTCAAAATAGAAGTATTAAATAAAGGGAAAATATCAGGTGTTTCCTACGTATTAGGCACTATGGCTGGTACTGGGGATAAACCAAGAAACAAGTTAGACTTGCTCCTTGCCATCATAGAATTTTACATTTTACTGAGGGAGACAGACTTATAAAAGCCAATAGACAAAAATTACAAATTACAGTATGATGTGAAGAAAGTAAGGGGCTAGAGACAGTATTGGGGGAACTTTTTTGATATAGTGGTCAAGGAAAGTCTAAGAATGTCACATTTAAGCTCTGTGTGCTTTTAATAGATATTGCAACACCACCTTCTGTGTTTACACACTCACCAACATCATCACCAATATTGTATTTTCGAACCTTTTGATCTTTCCCAATCTAAGGTGAAAATGGCATTTCATTTTTATTTATTGTTAAGAGTAAGGTAGAGCATCTTTTCACAGACGTATTTATGAGTCTTTTGAAATTCTTTTGTGTGTATGTGAACTGCTCCCCTGATAACCTTTGTCCATTCTTCTATAGCGTTGTTGGTCTTTTTTTCTTACTGATCATAAGAACTCTTTAATAAATAAATTAGATCTTTATCAAATATCTTGCAAATATATCTCCGTGTTATTTACCTTTGACTTGTTTTTCTGGGAGACACTTGACTATAATGCCCTTTAAGGTCTAAAAAGATTTTCTAACAGTGGTCAAATATCTTTACCTTTCTCGCTTGGAAGAAGATGCAGCTGAGAAACTGTGACTTCTAAGTAAGCCAATGTAAGATTGGTGAGCTTCTTTCCCAGAAAGATAAAATACACACCGTGCAACAAATAGTATATCTAATGCCTACAACGGAATACTCATGATAGCTTTTTTGCTGTAGTTATGCTTTAACTTGCCATTTAATGTTGCTATTAGAGAGGGACTTGGCCAACAAATCTGCCTTAAAAGAGATTTCAAGAGTTGCAATTTGACTGCAGATCACTGTTGTCTCAGGGGAGCTAATAAAAAGGGTTACAACTTTTCCTTTGAAGTAGTTTTGCCCAGAGTATGTAGTTACGGACTGTGAAATAGAAGAAAAATAGCGCAACGAAAATTTTGTATTATGTTTACATTTCAAGAAACTATCAGAATCACTTTATTACTTCACTCTGCTCAAGCAGGAAGTTGAACAGATCAAATAACTTGTCTTAGCCACTAGAGTTACACTGAGTTTTATTCAGTGCTGAGAAACAGCCTAAGAAAGCAAACTAGTGAGGCTACTGCTGATTTACAATTGACACATTTTATGAAATAGCATTAATGTTCTCACAGACCATTATTAGATGGCTTTATGGAATCATCAAAAGTAGTGTTTCACAAAATATAAAAATCCCCCACTGGCATAAGGGGTCTAATGTATATTTCATGTTTGTTTGTTTTAAAATTCTATAGTACAAGGGAAGGTGTTTCTTAACCTTAGCTACCAGCAATTTAGGGAGTAAGAAATTATAGATTTAGCAAAATTGCTCTTTTTATTTTTAGCTTAATGAATTCAGCTAGATTTTAATCTGAATTTAAGGGGGATATGTCTAAGATTTCACCATCAAACATAAGGGATGTTTTTGGTATATTTGGGATATATTTATTTTTGCCTTATAAAGGAATCATCCATCTATTTATTTTTTATTAGGAATTTCTGCTTTTAGTCAGAAATATATGTTGAGTTTTATGAAATGACATTGTAGCATTTGTGGAGATTATATGATTTTTCTTTATCAGCCTAGTAATATGGGTGACTTAAAGTTATAGGTTTCCTAATATTGAACTATAAATTCATTAGATTCATTTGTAGGCTTTGATTGTTTAGAACAATCACTGGACAAATTAAAATTTAAAAACTCAGAGTAATGAATGAGACCTTCCTGTATAGGTACAAGGAGAGAGAAGAGCAGGAAGCATCATTACCAGAAGATAAGAACTGTAAATCTTATGCTGCAGCATGGTGGATGACTTGTAATGCAATAGCATCTCTACTGATGATATGGAAAAGAAAGTTCTTATCTTGAATATCCTATGAATGGACCTGGTAGAAACGCGATCACTATAGTTTACAAAAATGAGGATAATCCTGGAAAATGAAAACCTCAAGTTTGAAAATTGATTTGTATTTTAGTATTTTGTCTCTCCTGCTGATAATAGTGTTTTGAGCTATTCTCACCTTATCTACCCCTACCCCTCCCAAAAGATACAAACAGACTGTTTAAATGAAAAATGCACACCTTGTAAATTTTAAAAAACTCTTCTTTGTCTAGCTACTTTAAAGGTTTTGATTTTCATGGGATGTCCAATGCAATGCCAATAATGTCAGCCTTGATAATAAAAGTGACAGATTTAAGGAACTAGTAATGGTAGGGAATTTTAGAGGGGAAGTAAATAGGATATAGTATTTACTTTCTATTTAAATTAAATTTTTTATCCCTTATATAATTTTTTAAAAAGTCCTTTTCTAGATATTAAAAAATAAGATATATGAGTTTTCCCTTCAAGAAAGAATATTGACTTCTAATTAGTAACACATTTATATTGACTAGATTTGTTGGCCTAATGAAAAGTTTTAAAGTAAACGTATTTAATTTTTACTTTAAAAATATGCTTTCAAAGATACATTCAGTCACCTAAGAAGAAAAGGTAACTGCTTGTGATAATGAAACTGATAGCTTTTTCTTTTCTATTATGATAATTTCAATGCTTGAAACACTGAATAAATTACATGTCATAGTACAATGGTTTGTATATTTAATGATATTTCAAAGCTTCTATCAACTGATCGGTTAAACAGAAAAGTTTGTTCAGAGTTTTTAAAGAGTTTTTTTTTTTTTTCTTTCTTCCAACTTTTGTTTTAGGTTCAGTGGGTACATGTGCAGGTTTGTTACATGAATAAAGTGCATACTGCTGGGGTTTAGTGTACAAATGATTTCGTCATCCAGGTGGTAGCATGGTACCTTATAGGTAACTTTTCAATCTTCACCTCCCTGTCACCCTCCACCCTTAAGAAGTCCTTGTATCTGTTGTTCCCCTGTTTGTGTTCATGTCTACTCAATGTTTAGCACCCACTTAGAAGTAAGAACATGCAGTATTTGGTTTTCTGTTCCTGTGTTAATTGGCTTAGGATAAATGGCCTCCAGTTGCATCCATGTTGCTGTAAAGGACATGATCTCATTCTTATGGCTGCATGATATTCCATGGTGTACGTACCACATTTTCTTTATCCAGTCCACCACTGATGGGCATCTAGGTTGATTCCATGTCTCTGCTATTGTGAAAAGTGCTGTGATGAACATACGAATGCATGGGTCTTTATGGTAGAACTGTTTATATTGCTCTGGGTATATACCCAATAATGGAATTACTGGGTCAAATGAGAGCTCTGTTTTAAGTTCTTTAAGAAATTTCTAAATTGCTTTCCACAGTGACAGAACTAATTTACATTTCCACCAGCAATGTATAAGCACTCAAAGAGTTTATCTTCTTCAAAAACTATAAAAACCCAGTTTGTGATACTGTGGGAAGAGAGACTATTTCTGTTCTCTGTTGTAGAATTTATTTTGATAAAGTGATATCTGTTGCTTTTATTCCCCCTAAAACTTACATTCATTGCAAAGTGTTGTTGATTTATTTTCTCTCACAGTAATAGACTTAATTTCTTATTACCTTAAACCTTTCAATCCAAACATATGTCCATTGTTTAGTTTAATTTTCGAAGTACTTTGACAACTATTTTTGGCATTGTGTTTGATGAATTTTTAAATTGGGAAAAAATGGCGAAGTGTGTGTGTTTTATTTATGTGAGCAAAGTGAAAATATTGGTTGGTTGTGGTATCACTCAACGGAGCTGGCCTGTTTTTACATGAATAAAATAAACATTGGCTTTAAAATGAGAAAGAACTAAAAAAAAGAAAAACCCTACAATCTCAGCTCACAACGAAATGACCCTCCCAGCTATGCTCAGCAGGCGGTACCCATGTTAGTCTCCTTCGGCTATGCCTGAGCAGTGGCACCATCGAGCCACGGTCCTCCAGCTTTCCTAGAGCGGAGAAAAAGGTGCTCCGAAGAGCTAGAGCTGACCCTCGGTGGTGCGCTAAGATGGTGGTTCAGAGCGTTTGGCTCCTCTGAGGCCCCTTGGCCAGGTGAGCGGACCCTGGAGCTGGGCCCCGGGCTGGGGCGGAACCGAGGCTTAGGGGCCTAGGGAGCAGCTGGTTCCCCGCAGGTGCAGAGAACCTTCCCTCGACCGAGGGGGCGGGGTTCGTAGCAGAGATGTCCGCCCTGGGGCCTGTGATAGTGATGAAGCTGTGGATCTAGTTAACCGAGTACAACCTGCTGCTGCATATTTTTCATCCACTGAGCGCAATTTTAAGTAAGTATCAAATGTAGGCGTCACCGAGAAGGTAATATTTGAGCAGAAATCTGAAGGAGGTGGGTGGAAAGATCTAAGTGGCTTTTGCGGACAGGAACTTTCTAGATAGAGGGAATAGCAAGTGCAAAGGTCCTAAAGCAGGAGCTTGCTTGGCATATTTGAGGAATAACGGGGAGACCAGAGTGGTTGGAGCAGTGAACAAAGGCGACCTTTGTAGGGAATGATGTCAGAGAGATTGGGGTATGGAAAGGAAAAGTGTAGAGTAAATGATGACTGTATCATGTAAGGAATTTTGTCTTGGTGAGGGTTTTTGGAGAGTTTTGAGCAGAAGAAAACATGATCTGACTTATGTTTTAAAGCATCTTTACGTGGAGACTCATGATGATAATAGATTGTAAGTGGGCAAGAATGGAATCAAGAAAATTTAAAAGTTAAGAGTAATTTTTTTAAATTCCAAGTAATTCAGGTGGAGCCAGTGGTCAGATTATTGATCTGCTTTGAAAATAGAGCCAATAATATTTGCTACTGGGTCAGATGTAGGGTGTGACAGTAAGAGAGAAGGCAAATATAAAGTTTTGGGCCTGTGGGTGCAAGAGATACTGGAGGAAAGATCTGAGGTTTAGCTTGATACCTTGTGTAAGTTCTTCAACTCTCCCTGTCTCAATTTCCTTCTCTGCACGATGAAATTAGGAATAGTATCTTCTTTATAGGGTTGTGTGAGAGTTAAATAATTAATATATGTGAAACATGTAATATAGTTGTCCTGGCTCATTGTTTTATTATGCTGAGACATGAAGTGTGAGTGGGCATTAACAAGAAGAAAATTGGAGGGTTGGAGGGTGGTCCAAGCAGAAGGAATAAGCTGTGGAAGGGCCAATGAGCAAGAAGGAGTATTGCAGATTTGAGGAAATAAAGTAGTTCATTAGATCAAAAAACAATTTAAACCATATTAAATGTTTTGAACTTAAGCTTAAGGGTAATAATCAGCCATTATATGTAACAGGCATAGCAGGTATATAATAATACTTCATATCCTCCTTAGAATGATCACTGTTTGTGTGTGGAAAATAGATTGATGTGTCAGTCCAGTCTGTTTGTCACAGTAGTCCGGGTAGGAGAAGATGATGGCAAAGGGGATGAGAAGTGGATTGATTTGAGAGATATTTAAGCAATAGAATCAATAGAACTTGATTGATCAGATACATGAGATATGAAAGGAGGAAGGAATGGTCAGTTTTCTGGCTTAAATAGCTGGGTAGATGGAGCTCCTCCCAAAACAGTTTATCAAATTATTATATATTGTGTTTGATATATTTAATCACATTATAGAAATGAACTCACCACTAATTCAGCATCATACCTGGCCAGTAATCCCAGTACTTTGGGAGGCTGAGGAGTGTGAATCACTTGAGGTCAGGATTTCGAGACCAGCCTGGCCAACATGGTAAAACACTGTCTCTGCTAAAAATACAAAAATTAGCTGGGTGTCATGGCAGGCATTCCAGCTACTTGGGAGGCTGAGGGAGGAGAATCACTTGAACCCGGGAGGCAGAGGTTGCAGTGAGCCAAGATCGCACCGCTGCACTCCAGCCTGGGCAATAGAGGAAGACTCCGTTTCAAAGGAAAAAAAAAAAACACACACACACACATCGTACTCTATATATACGTATCAACATCATACCACATATTTATTTATATACCAATACTGATATAGATATCAGTATATATATATGTATGTGGCATAGATATATTTATATACTGATATTGGTAAGATATCTCTATAGATGTAATAATAAAAATACAGGTATATATGCATAAATAGTAATATGAATTTTTTATATATATATATACACACACACACAAATGCCTGTATTTGTATCATTATTTGCATAACTAGGGTATCTATATTGGTAAAGATAGATAGAGATCTAGAAAGAGATTTACTATAGGGAATTAGCATAGGTCATTATGGAGGCTGGCAAGTCCCAGTATCTTCAGAGTGAGTTTTCAAGCTGGAGACCCAGGAGAGCAAATGGTTTAGTTCCAGCTCAAGCCCAGAGGCCTGAGAACCAGGAGAGCTGGTGGTGTAGTTCCTGTCTGAAGGCCATAGGCTTGAGATTCAGGAAGAGCTGTGTTTTAGTTCCAAGTCTGATGGCAGGAAGAAAGCTGATGATTCAGTTGGAAGCATTTTAGGCAGGAAGAATTCTCTTACTCAGGGGTGAGTCAGCCTTTTTGTTCTTGTCAGACTTTTAACTACTTGGATGAGGCCCACCAACATTATGGAGGGCAGTCTGTTTTAGCCTACAGTCTACCAGTTTAAATGTTAATCTGATTTCAAAAACATCCAGAATAATGCTCGACCTCACGGAAACATCCAGAATAATGTTCGACCAAATATCTGAGCACCCTGTGGCCCAGGTAAGTTGAGACATGAAATTAACCATTATAATACCAACCTTTTATTTTCTGGCTAATAATCATCACTCTTTTTTGAGACAGAGTCTCACTCTGTCACCCAGGCTGGAGTGCAGTGGCGTGATCTCGGCTCACTGCAACCTCTGCCTCCTGGGTTCAAGTTATTCTCCTACCTCAGCTCCGAGTAGCTGGCACTACAGGCATGTGCCACCATGCCCAGCTAATTTTTTGTATTTTTAGTAGACACAGGGTTTCACTGATAATCATCACTTTCTTGGACTTTTTTACTTATATTAAGAATACTAGGAATTGGCTTTTTAAAGTTTAAGTTCATTTTGACTAAGAAAAATAATTATCAGCTGGGAAGTGTTACTATGTACACATTCAGGAATATGTAACAGCAAACTATTTGAAGGCTAAGCCACTGATTAAGTGAGCCTTCCCCCGTTCTGCCACTTACCACATGCACATTGATTCAAAGGCATGTATCAGCAGCTGACAGATGGTATTTCACTGATCTATAGGGACACTCAAGCATAGTCAAAGTCAAGAATACTAAATCTCCACATACCAAGGGCCTGCCGCAAAGGATGATAGGGAATTGTCTGAGTTCATTTTTGACACGTTGGATTTGAGAGGCTTCTGTAGGGTATCCTGGTCCCAAATAGGCAGAAGGAAATTCAAGTGTGACACTTGAGATGTCTGACCTGAAGAATAAGGAAATCATCAGCGTAAGGACAGTAACTGAAGTCGCAAACATATTTATACTCTACATTAGCCCTTTCTAGTTTCTGCCCTATTTCTCTTGTTCCATTCAATGTATTACTTTTTTGAAATTTGTCATTTATGCTCACTCTCTCCATTTTCTCATTTCCTACAGCAGGCTAGCTATTCTTACTACCAAAATTACCTTCACAGAGGTCACTAACGACATCTTTGTTTTTGAATCAAGTATCTATGCCAGGTCTTAGATTAATCCACCATCATATAGCATTTCACACTCTTGAACACTGTGTTCATATCATTTCCCTTATAAATCAATGAATTCCTCATGTTCTTTAGAATTATCTCATTTGCCTCAAAACTTCTGTGAATTAGGTATTCTCTTCATTTTACAAATGAGTGAACTAAGTCCGAAAGGATAAGTAACTTGCCCCAGGTCACAGCATGTAAGTGACAGGGCTGTATTGGAACCCAGGCCTGTCTAAGGCCCAGGGTCTTTCCACCATTCCACATTTGCAGAAATAGACCTCCTTGACCTTCTGGATACTATTGTCTTTTTTCTCCTCCTACCTTTCCAGTTCCATCTCACTTCTCTTTCTTACGTGTAGATGTTTCCCAGGATTCCGGCTCCGTATAACGTTTTCCCGGCCATAACTAACTACTACACTGAACATCCAACAGCTTTATGCTGTCTTTTTCTCTGTCTGAAAAAACTTTCCCTATTTCCTTGTCTGACTTTCACTTGTCTTTTTTCTTTTCTTTTTCTTTCTTTCATTTTCTCTCTTTTCTTCCTTTTCAAATACAGGTCTTGGGGTTGCTATGGTTGCCCAGGCTGAACTCAAACTCCTGGGCTCAAGCAATTCTCTCTCCTGAGCTTCCCGAGTAGCTGGGATTACAGGCATGTGCCACCATGCCCGGTGTCACTATGTTGCCCAGGCTGGACTCAAACTCCTGGGCTTCAGCAGTCTTCCCACCTCAGCCTCCCAAAGTGCTGAAATGAAAGTGTGAGTCACAGTGCCTAGCCTCAGTTATTTTGAGGGCTGCAAAATGGTGATTTTTCAAATCTATTATTCTTTCTACATTAGAGGGTATTCTGTAAGATAGTTTTTTCCTTCTGTATATATGTTTAGAAATGGTTGTTTCAGAGAGAAAAAATGGATAATAGGAAATGTATAAACCCAAGAAAATGTTACTGTTCTTGTTAGCAGTACTATTACTGTTTCTATCGTTCTTGCTACTATATTTTTAGGAGTGTCTCTGAAGATACAGTCCAAAGAAAGTTCTCCAAAACAAGGAGAGCAGTCTGAAGCTGGGGATGGCGACAGCACTGGTGAGTGCCCATTCCCTGGCTCCCCTGAATCTGAAGAAGGAGGGGCTTCGGGTAGTGAGGGAGGATCACTACTCTACTTGGGAACAGGGATTCAAGCTGCAAGGAAACAGTAAAGGCCTTGGACAGGAGCCATTGTGCAAACAATTCAGGCAGTTGCGTTATGAAGAGACCACAGGACCTCGAGAAGCACTAAGTCGGCTCCGGGAGCTCTGTCAACAGTGGCTACAGCCTGCGACCCATACCAAGGAGCAGATCCTGGAGCTGCTGGTGCTGGAGCAGTTTCTGACCATCCTGCCTAAGGAGCTCCAGGCCTGGGTGTAGGAGCATCACCCAGAGAGCGGGGAGGACATGGTGGTTGCTCTGGAGGATTTGCAGCTGGATCTTGGAGAAACAGGACAACAGGTGGTAAGGGTCAGATGTGCTCTTTTTCAGGAATGCAGAAATTGAGATCTCTGGCCAGACAGGTGGACGTGGGCTCACCAGCGGAAGGAGAATTACTAAGCTTTGATTCAGTTTTTTTCCAGTCTAGCTGTTCATTTCTATAGGTCTTACCTCAACCTTACCTGGCCCTTGCTGGGAGAAAACAATGTGTGCCAGATTCCCCATCTTCTTTTCTTTGCCCCTCTGGGGTTTCTCTTTGTTCTCTTTTTTAACATGTAGGTGTTTTTCTGAACAGCAGTTTCCTAAACCCACCTGTATCTAATTATGCCTCCATATACCTAATTGTCCCTAGGATCCAGACCAGGCAAAGGAACAAAAAATACTTGTGGAGGAGATGGCCCCTCTGAGAGGAGTGCAGGAACAGCAGGTTCGGCCTGAGTGTGAAGTTACAAAGCCTGAGAAAGAGAAGGGTAAGAACTGGATTGCATCTGCTGTGTGTGAGATGTGGTGGACTGTGCCTTTCCCTCTGAGGTTCTGCTTAGCACCCTTGTCTTTTGTTTTTTGCTTTTGTTTTGAGTTAGGTTTACTGAAGCATAATTTACATGTAGTAAAATTCACTCTTTTTAGATGTACAGGTCAACGAGTTTTCACAAATGTGAAATAATTATGGTCTAATCAGAACACTATCAAGAGATAAGAGATGTCTATCACCCCATATATTTTAGCTGAACAAAATAGCAAGGAAAGGGTACAAAAGGAACCTGGACCTTCACTTTGCTCTTCTTCCTCTTACTGTAGGGGTGAATAAAAAAAGTAGTGCTAGGCCAGCTACTTGGGAAGCTAAGGGAGAAGGATGGCTTGAGCCCAGTTCAAGGCTGCAGTGAGCAATGATTGTGTCACTGCACTTCAGTCTGGGCAACATCTCTTAAAAAAAACAAGTAGTGGCCAGGCATGGTGGCTCTTGCCTGTAAACCCAGCACTTTGGGAAGCCAAGGCAGGTGGATTACAAGGTCAGGAGTTCAAGACCAGCCTGTGTCTTTAATAGAGACGGTGAAACCCCGTCTCTATTAAAAATACAAAAATTAGCCAGGTGTGGTGGCGGGTGCCTGTAATCCCAGCTACTTGGGAGGCTGAGGCAGAGAATTGCTTGAACCCAGGAGGCGGATGTTGCAGTGAGCCGAGATCACACCAGTGCGCTTCAGCCTGGGTGACACAGCGAGACTCTGTCTCAAAAAAAAAAAAAAAAACAAGTAGTGCTCGTTTCTTAATCAAGGCAAAGAAAGCCATTTTTAAAAAATTTCCTTCAAATTATTGTAAATGGCCACTATCTTTCATTTCTAAATGTCACCTGGATTTTTTTTTTCTATATTTTCTTTTTTGTTGTTGTTTTTCTATTGAGACAGGGTCTTGCTCTGTCTTCAGGCTGGAGTGCAATGGTACAGTCATAGCTCACTATAACCTTGACCTTCCAGTCTCAAGTGATCCTCTCACCTCAGCCTCCCAAGTAGCTGGGACTACAGGTGTGTGTACCACCACACCTGGCTTTTTATTATAATTATTTGTAGAGACAGGGTCTCCCTATGTTGCGCTGGCTGGTCTCGCACTCCGGGTCTTAAGTATTTCTCCCATTTGGGCCTCTCACAGTGCTGGCATTATAGGTGCAAGCCACCTCGTTCAGCCTCCTTTATTTTCTTTGTCACTGAAATTCTTCTTCCTAATTTTTGCTCCTTACATTTTTTCATTTCTTCTTTTTTTTTTTCTGTCATAGGACTGATTACATTATATTGTAGTTTCTGGTTTGCTTCTCTTTTTCTCTTGCCAGACTAAAAGGGAAGGGTTTTGTTTTGTTTCCTGAGTCAGCTACAGTCCCTGGCCTAGCGTAGACCCTCAATAAATGTCTATTTGATGAATGGCTGGTTTCATATCTAAAACCATGCTTTGCATGCTACCTATTCCTCTGTTCAATTTCCAAGTCACCTTCAAAGTTACCTTCCTTCTGGGAGCATTCTGAATAAAGTAGCTGAAAGAAAGGGGCCTACCTTTTCTCAATAGCCTTGTAGAAATGAATTTGTACCATGTAATCAGTGATGGGTATATAGTTTAAATACAAAAAGTAAATGTGGCTGCCATTGTGGTTCATACTTGTAATCCCAGTACTTTGGGAAGTCAAAGTGGGAGGATTGCTTGAAGCCAGATGTTTGAGACCAGCCTGGGAAACATAGTGAAACCCCGTCTCTACAAAAAATAAATAAATAAATAAATAAATAGCTAGGCGTGGTGGCATGCAGCTGTAGTCCTAGCCACTTGGGAGGCTGAGGCAAGAGGATTGCTTGAGTCCAGGAGTTCAAGACTGCAGTGAGCTATGTGATTGCACTACTGTACTCCAGCCTTGGCAACAGAGCAAGGCCATGTCTCAAAAAAAGTGAATGTAATGTCAGTAGACTCTTGAAAATGTTCCTTATGCCCTGGATCTGTTGAAAATGTTATTTTATATTCAAAATTCAGGGTTTTTTTGGTTTTATCCTCTCTTGCTTTTTTTAAGTTGTATATGTGATTATGTCATTACTGGAAGAGTCTTATTCCTTTCCCTTAATCTCTCACTCCTGCCCCCTGCCCCCATGTAGGACTGAATACTTCATTCTGTCGTAGAGGGTCTTTGTACACAGTACATTATTACTTTATTTAATTTCTTCACTCCTCACCTGTGACCTTCCTTTCTCTGATATCTCCTTACTAATCCCTTCACTTTCACTTTTCCTTTTGGCTGTCATCTACTCTCTCCTTTTTAATTATCTGCTGAATTAACTTGCTCACACTGATTAACCCTCCTTTGTTATTAGTGCTGCTTAGAGTCTCTTCTATTTTCTCCATCCAGCTTTCCTTTTACTCTCTCATTCTGACTTTGCATCCCCAGTCATGCTCCTAGCCTTTAAAGAGTTATCCTTAGCTACAAGAAAAACTGGTAAATAAAAATATAAAATGAAACAAAACAAAAAACTTGACATTCTTCTTACCCATCTGCTTGTGTATCTATCTGAGCTTAAGTTTTCTCTATTTTCATTTAATTTCACCCTTAGGACACAGGCCATTCATTTAGTAAACATTTGTTTAATGTCTGTTCCATACCAGGCTCTGTGCTAGAGAAAACAAAGGCTGCTCTGCATGTGCTTACAGTCTCTTGGGGCATTGTGCATCAGGGGTGCAGGGAGAGAGATAGACATGAATAAATTATCACAGCGTTGAGATAAAAACTCTGTTGAACCACACAGGAGAGCAGTTACTGTTGTCCAAGGAGATTAGGAAAGCCGAAGGCATTTTTGTGAACTTCATGTTATTGTCACAGTCTTATGGTGCAATATTCTTTCTTTATCGATGAGGACACAGAGCCCAGATAATTTACCTTACTTTTTAAAGATTACACAGTTAGTGATAAAATTGGCACCACATCTACATTTCTTCATTTTCAGTTAAAATGCTGTCCCTTTCTTATGGGCCCTGGGGGTCTCAATTAACCTACCTTTTTTATTTTCCATGTGACATGTTATCTTCAAGACTGTACAGGCATGCCCTTTTAGACAGTTTATTTGCTTGCTTGCTAGCTACTCTGTGTGTGGTATCACATGATAAAATTTAAACTATTCAAAATAAGTTACCTCCCACCAGAATTCCCCATCTTTCCCCAAAGGCAGTCATAGTTAACAATGTCTTGTGTACCATTCTGTAACTCTTTTTTACAATCACAAGCATCCACAGTGTTTTTACTTTGCACAGATGGCTTCATTAAGTTTTTTTTTTCCTTCTAGTTGCAGATTCCTTTCCCCAAGCATCAAAAGACAAGTAATTGGTGGTATGTATTTAATATTGCAGGTGAGGAGACAAGGATTGAGAATGGGAAGCTTGTTGTAGTAACAGACTCTTGTGGAAGAGTAGAGTCATCTGGGAAAATATCTGAACCCATGGAGGCTCATAATGAGGGCTCTAACTTGGAAAGGCAGCAGGCCAAGCCCAAAGAGGAGACTGAGTATAAATGCTCAGAATGTGGGCAGGGATTCCTCCAGCACTCAGACCTGATTGAACATGCGAGTACGCACACGGGAAAGAAACTCTGCGAGTCTGATGTGTGTCAGAGTTCCAGTCTTACAGGACATAAAGTCCTCTCTAGAGAGAAAGGTCATCAGTGTCGTGAGTGTGGGAAAGCCTTTCAGAGGAGTTCACACCTCGTCAGACATCAGAAAATCCATCTTGGTGAGAAGCCTTATCAGTGCAACGAGTGTGGCAAAGTCTTTAGCCAGAATGCAGGCCTTTTGGAACATCTCAGAATTCATACTGGAGAGAAACCTTATCTATGTATCCATTGTGGAAAAAATTTTAGGCGCAGCTCTCACCTTAATCGACACCAGAGAATTCACAGCCAGGAGGAGCCCTGTGAGTGCAAGGAGTGTGGAAAAACCTTTAGTCAGGCCCTACTCCTCACCCACCATCAGAGAATTCACAGTCACTCCAAAAACCATCAATGTAATGAGTGTGGAAAAGCTTTCAGTTTGACCTCAGACCTTATTCGACACCACAGAATTCATACTGGAGAAAAACCTTTCAAGTGTAACATATGCCAGAAAGCCTTCCGACTAAACTCACACCTTGCTCAGCATGTAAGAATCCACAATGAAGAAAAACCCTATCAGTGTAGTGAATGTGGAGAAGCCTTCAGGCAAAGGTCAGGTCTTTTTCAACATCAGAGATATCACCACAAAGACAAACTGGCTTGATGAGGCGTTCTCTCCTTGTAGAACGTCAGAGAGGGCACATTGACTATCAAACAGCACTTTAGGAAAAGTCACCATAGCCCACTGTGGCATCAGAAAATTCTTGGGGGCTCCCTGCCTCTATTCCTTCTCCTTTGCTTTCCTTGAAGTCAGCTTTGGACCCCAATAATTTCATCCTAGATGATATGATAGGATCAAAGTTAGCCAGCATTCTTCACTGCAGGACATCTCAGAGCTTTTAACATAACTGCATGATTATATACTCTAAGCAACAGAGAGCTTCATGACTGAGTAAGGGTTTTGAAGTCAGCAGTGAATCAAGTGCCCACAGATTTGCAGGCTTAAGCAGAACAAGAGAAGATTGATATTTTTGCATTTGCTATAGCAACTTACTCCTATAAAATAAAACTGATGATGTTTGCACCTTGAGACTACTCTCAAAGGTGTCTTAAAGTACAGGTTAATGGTGAACATTTTCCCCCAGTGGCTTCACCTCATTCCTCCCACTGGTCTTACCCCTTCCTTCCCCAGTGGAAGCATTTTCAAAAGCAAAGATATTTTTCGCTGGTGAACTTTAGAACTTGCCTTCGGGGTTAGCTTCATGTAATTTTACCACTTCCCCATCCCCACCGCATTCTGTCAAGATTCAAGTTATAAATCAGCGTTTTAGACTTTGAAAGAGATTTCATGAGTAATTTGAATGCACCTTGCTGAATTAATCTGAATAGCAACTGTCTGACTTGATAACTCCAGTGCCAGTCTAGTGGCTGCTGCATAGACACTATTCAGTAAATGTCTGATGAAAGAAATTGGACTTTTACTCTTTAATATTGATGATGCAATTTTGAAATGTTGCTTGTTCTGGAATACTTTGGAAGTTGAACAATAAAGTCAGCTTGGAGAGGAGATCATGATCTTTATATTGTGAATACCAGAATGTTACAGATGAAGAATATTAAAATTAGGGGTGTCCACTCCAAAACATATCACCAGAGTGATAAACACCACCTACGAATTGTTAGTAGCTGCAGAGGGTATTCCTTTCAGGAGAAGACTTTTCGGTCTTCCAGTGTGAAAAGATCAGTGAAACCTCATGTAGTGATTGGGACTGGATTCAGCTGCATATAGTTTAAAAACAAGGCATGAGTGACTTCATACAAGTTTATTTTTCTCTCTAATAGAAAAGGGCTGGAGATAATTAGTCCATCCTTGATGGCTGCTGAAGCTCCAGTTATCACATGTAAAATGTGGACAAAAGGTAGAGGAATAGAAGAGGCTCCTCAGTTCAGTTACCTCCTTTTGAGCAGCCTCCAAAAATCACTTAGTAAGTATGTCATAGGCAAAAACCTAGACAAAGAAGGCTGGAAAGCGTGTCTTATTCTGGATTGCAGAGTGCCCAGCTGAAAATTAGGCTTCCATTACTACATTACTAAGGATAAAAGGAAGACTTAAGCTGACCAAAAGCAACAATCAATACAATTTCTTGGAGGGAAAAGAAAACAAATCTGTCATAGAAGCAGCTATAGCTGCTTCTTTTTTCTTTTTTTTTTTTTCCAGACGGAGTTTTGCTCTCATTTTCCAGGCTGGAGTGCAATGATGCGATCTCGGCTCACTGCAACCTTCCCTTCCTGGGTTCAAACAGTTCTCCTGCCTCAGCCTCCCAAGTAGCTGAGATTACAGGCATGCACCACCACGCCCAGCTAATTTTGTATTTTTAGTAGTGATGGGGTTTCACCATGTTGGTCAGGCTGTTCTTGAACCCCTGACCTCAGGTGATCCACCCACCTCAGCATCCCAAAGTGCTGGGATTACACGCGTGAGCCACAGCGCCCAGCCTTCAGCTATAACTTTTTGAGACACTAAAAGATTTTATGTAAAATCAGTTGTAGTGTGTTGCTTAGAAAGCCAGAAAGCTATGTATATTTTATTCTGCCTTTATAAGTAAAGTTAACTTGATGTCTGGAATTTTCCCCACAGTATTTTGAGGACTATGTTAAGATAAGTATCTAAACATTTAGCACCATCTCATAGTTTAAATCTATTTGATTCAGTTCAGTTTAAGAAAGAAAGTACATAGAATATATTATTATGATGAAAATGAAAAGATTCAAAGTGTGAAGTACTTTCCCTCACAATTATCTGGAAGACGTATATTGGCTTTCTCCATGATGATTTTGTAGAACAGATGTAAACGTTCTAAATGTATTGACACCTTACACAACTTAATTCTTCCTTATAGGTCCAAAGGAAATGATGTTCTCGTTATTTCCCTTGAGTCAGACCCATATCCACATGGGCATAAATGTCAACTGGAGGTATATTTAATTAATAATGTCTTACTACTTTATTCTAAAAAGTTATAGAAACATTGAACAAAGGGCAAATGTTATAACAGATCTCAAGGTTTTGCCTGCAGTGTAAGATACCCTGAAAGGTAAATTTAAAATCCCTATTCAGAGGACAGGAACCCAGGAGGGATGTATTGCAGCAATATTTTCTACTGATCAGGCTTTTCTGTTTGAGTAGTATCCTGTAATATCCAAATATACAGTGAAGTGGGAAGTCGCTGTGTCTCCATTTCCCACTCACTCACTTGTTTAAAAAACTGATAAAGTTACTATGTAGTTTGCCATTAAAAGTAGTATGGAAAAATAGGAAAGGGAAAAAATAACCCTAATTGTCTGTATTAATATCTTCATCAATTATTAATTTATACCTGATAGAAGTTCATATCCATTGTTTTAAAAACTTGAAAAATGTAAAGAAAGCAAATCATCTTGTTCATGGTACAGATATAACCTCTTAATGTAGATTTGTAGATAACTGATCTTTTTCACATATAAACAATTGACTTTTCTCACTGGACTTTATGTCATGAACAATTTTTATGTGTAACAGACAGGATAGTCAATTTACCTATCCTCACACCCCATTCTAATCCACTCCTGCCATAATCCTGACTGTGCAGCCTGCCATGTGACCTGTCCCCCACCACTGATGATTGGATCAGGAAGGGACCCTCAAGCCAGGCTTTAGATGCCCATAGGAATTTGACATTGGATCACAGATTCTGATTAATGTTTATTAGGCATATGAACCCAAAAGTAATATAGAGTTGGAGGCTAGGTGCAGTAGCTCATTCCTGTAATCCCAACACATTGAGAGGCCCAGATGGGAGGATCACTTGGACCCAGGAGTTGGAGACCAGCCTGGGCAACATGACGAAACCCCATCTCTACAAATAAGAAAAAAATTAGCTAGGTTGGTGGTGCACACCTGTAGTCCTAGCTACTTGGGAGGCAGAGATGGGAGGCTTATTCAAGTCCAGGAGGTCAAGGCTGCAGTGAACCATGATTGCACCACTGCAGTCTAGCCTGGGCAACAGAACAGGACCCTGTCTAAAATATACATAGAAAAATAGAGGACACAAGCACACACTGGAACAATTTTTGTGGCCACATAAAAACCAAACCAAATCGAGACAAACTGAGAAACAAAAAATGAAGTGGACTCCTGAAGTGGGAATCCCATGAATCAGGTGTGGCAACTTCAGCCCTCAGCCTCTGCAATCCATATATATCCTGGTCTTGGGAGTCCATAGAATACTGTTTCCTTCTAATAAAGGTTTCAAACAAATCCCCGATTAAGACATACTAATCATTAAAAGTCTTCGTGGAAGGTAATTTTCCATATAAGCTGTGCAATATTCTGTGGTATATGTCTCCAGTGTTAATCATTTACGTCATTTACACTTTGATCACCATAAACAATTTTTCAGTGAACATTCTTGGAAATACAACTTTGCCTACTTACAAAATTTTTTTCTTTGTTCAGTTCCCATAATGAGAATCAATGAGGCAGAAAGTAGGCATATTTTCTAAGGCTTTTGATGTATTTGCCAGAATGCCCTCCAGAAAAGTTATACTAATTTGGATACCTTGTTAGCAGCCTGTGATAATACCCAATTTTCTATACCCAAATAAACTCTGGGAATTATTCTTTTGAATATTTGACAACTGATACATACAAAATGGATTGCTTTTTTTAATAGACTACTTTTTAGAGCAGTTTTAAGTTCTCAGCAAAATTGAGAGAAAGATACAAAAATTTCTCATATACCCACTGCTCCCATTCATGTATACCCTCCCCTATTATCAACATCCCGTCCCAGGGTGACATTTGTTACAATTGATGAACCTACATTGACATATTATCACCCAAAGACCACAGTTTACATTAGGGTTCACTCTTGGTATTGTACATTTTATGGGTCTGGACAAATACATAATAATGTGTCCACCATTGTAGTTTCATTGCCCTAAAAATCCTCTCTGTCTTACCTATTATGCATCCCTCCCTTTCTCCAGCCCCTAGCAACCACTGACCTTTCTACAGTCTTTATAGTGTTGCCTTTTCCAGGATGTCATGTATACAGGTGGAGTACCCCAATCTGAAAATCCAAAACACGTTACAATGTGGAACTTTTCAGCACCAATATGATGCCACAAGTGCAAAATTTCACGCCTGACCTCATGTGACAGGTCATAGACAAAATGCAGTCAAGACTGTTTCGGCCAGGCACAGCGGCTCAAGCCCGTAATTCCAGCACTTTGGGAGGCCAAGGCTCCTCACCTGAGGTGAGGCGTTTGAGACCAGCCTGGCCAACATGGCTAAACCCCATCTTTGCTAAAAATATAAAAATTAGCCGGGTGTGGTGGCACGCACCTGTAGTCCCAGCTGCTCGGGAGGCTGAGGCACGAGAATTGCTTGAACCCCGGAGGTGGAGGTTGTGGTGAGTCAAAATTGTGCCTCTGCACTCCAGTCTGGGCAACAGAGCAAGACTCAATCTCAAAAAAAAGACTTTGTTTCATGTACAAAATTATTTAAACTGTGTAAAATTAGCTCTATGTGAGTAAGGTATATATGAAACAAATGAATTTCATGTTTAGACTTGGGCCTCATCCCTAAGATATTTCATAATGTATGTATATATTCCAAAATCTGAAATTGGAAACACTTCTGGCCCCAAGCATTTCAGATAAGGGATACTCAACTTGTTGCTGAAATCGTACAATATGTAGCTTTTCAGATTGGATTCTTTCACTTTCTAGTATGCACTAAAATTTTCTCCATGCCTTTTCATGCCTTGATAGCTCTTTTTTTTCATTTTTTTCTTGTTTTCTTTTTCTTTTTTCTTGTTTTCTTATAAACAGATGTTTATAGCAGCTTTATTCATAATTGCCAAAACTCAGTGGGTAAATGAATAAATAATGGGTCTGTTTTTAAAAGAGTGTTTTATATTTTTACTATTGAACATCTTTTCACATGTTAATTTGTCACTTACCTTGTTTTGTGTATAGTAACATTCATATCCTTTACTGATTTTTCTACTAAAGTCTCCTTTTACTCTTAAACAGAAGTGCCCTTAAAAATCAAATAGGGAACTTGCATATCAACATTTTAAATGCATATGTCCTTTGGCTGATCAGTTCTAATATGTGGCATTTATCCTAGAAATACATTCTTAAAAGAATGTAAAGGTATTGAATGATGTTGCCTCTAGCATGGCTTTTAAAGAAAAAATATAACCTAAGTATGCATCAGTAGGATAGTTAAGTAAATTATGGAACACCCATACAATATTACTTAGCTACTAAAGAATAAGCTGATCTGTGAAGATCTCCAAGCTGTCTTAACCGAAAAGAGCTAAGGTGCAAAATTACATTATGATACCATAAGTGTTTTAAAATGTATAAATGCTTATTCACTAAACAAAATGTTTATTACGTGCTACTGTGTGACAGGTAGTGTCCTAGATAAATATGCACAAAATACAATGGTTAACTCTAAAGAGTGGGACACTTTTCGTTTTATGGTCCTTCTGCAACTTGACTTTTTTATTGTACGTATATTATGTATACTTAAAGAAAATAATTTGTACAGCTTACTATAACGGTCTTTTAATTGATCTGTTTCGCCTCCTAACCAGTGATGACCCCGAAGACAGACATTTACCACTCTGTTGGTTTTTAATTGAAATGATGTACATAAATGTGGGGCATGCTTGCACCGTCCGGATGGGCCTGAGGTCCGGCAGCGGAGAGCGACCTGGGCAGGGCGGGAGGTGGCAGTGGGGGTCCTCCTGGATCACCAGAGAGACGAGCGGCCGTGGTCCTAGAGAGGCAAGGAACCCGCCAGACTCCGCCGCTCGGCTGCGGGCGCGGCGAGTGGAGAAGCTTTTGTGCCGGCCCAGCTGCCGGAGGCGCCGGCGACACCCATCAGCCCCGCCAGCCCGCCAGTAGCACGGCCTGGGCTCTGGGGAAACCGGCGCTCTCGACTGGGCAGCCCCGGGCCTCTGCGCTCCCTCGGGAGCCTTTCACGAGGTCGGCTACGTCTTTGTTGTGCGCGTTCCTGAACTTTTGGTCCATTAACCAACAATTAGACACGCAGGTATTCAGTGCCTGGCGCGGTGCTAGATGCTGGGTGTAATCTCAGAAAAATACATTCTGGGGTGCGCCTGAGGGTGCTGGCTGCTGGCATCTCAGGTGCTTTACGTGCATTCGTGAAGAAGTCCATCAGTATTTGTTGAATACCAGGTACGTGCCGGGCTTGTAGAGTCTATGCAGAGATAAACTCCTGTCCTCAAGAACCCGGGTGGGGATGGGCTGGGTGATCTGTAATACGAGATGGAGGAGATGAAGGTTTTCCATGGGAACACCCATCTCTACCTGTGTGGCTTACTTTTCCTGTCTATATGTTAGGGTTAGGGGTGGCCAGGGAAGGTTTCACATAGAACATTTGCGCTGGCCCTTGGGAATTTACCCTTAGAAGGGGGTCCTGACTGTATAGAGTGGGTGGAAAAAAAATTGAGTACTTAGCATGGCAGTGAGATAAGGAATTTGGGAAGACCATGGCTTTCTTGAAAGTAGGAACTAAGTCTTTTATTCCAGAGTTAGCTTTATGCCTGGAAAACAATGAGATGCTCCACAAATGTTTATTGAGTGACAAACAAATCAGCAAAATCCAGTAAAGATTAGATCCTGGGGAGTTTGAGTTTACTTCAACGAGTTTAATGAAAACTTTGTATGTGTTTATGTGTGTGTAAGGTATGTTGAATATGGTCAGAATTGTGCTTTAGGGAATATTAATCCAGTGACCATAGAAGCGGGGAATTGGACAGTGAATGAAAATGATAGTAAAATAATAAGGAAAGAATGGCTGCAAGAGGCGTTTTTAAGAATTGACTTGATTCACTGATTGTATATAGAGGCTGTTTAAAAGACTGAATGCATGGAAGATGATGGTGATGCCAGTAGAAATGGAGAAATACAGAGTGAATGCAGCTTTGAGGAACTCTGATCTTAGTTTGAGATCTGTTGAAATTATAGTGCAGGAGAAGCCCACAGCTGCTGGCATTTCAAGATGTGGGTTTGGAGTGCAAAAAGCAAGCTGGAGCCAAAGATTTGAGTCTTCTTGGGAACAGAGATATATTGAAAGTGTGACTAAGGAGATCACAAAGGAAAAAACGAAGAGAGGGAAGAAAAGAACTTGATGCATTTCTACTGTTTCAGTTATGTGTTGTTGCATCAAAAATCAAACTCTAAACTTAGTGGCTGAAAACAAGCTCAGCTTATTGTTCCTCAGGATTCTGCAGGTTGACTGGGTAGTTCTACTGGTCTCACCTGGAGTTACTAATAGAGCTGCATTCAGCTGGTGAATTATTTGAGCACTAGGCCCGGCTGGGTTTTAGCTTGGTCATTTTGGTTCTCATCCACGTGACCTCTGTCTAGCTAGCTTGGGCCTCTCACAGCATGGCAGTCTTATGGCAGTGAGCCAAGAGCTACAGCAGCACTCTCTCTCTTACAGTGTCATTTCTGCCGTATTCCATTGGTCAAAGCAAGTCATAGGCCAGAACAGATTCAAGGGAAGGAAAAATAGACTCCACCCCTTGATGAGAACAGTGGCAAAATCTCATCACAAAAGGTGTTTGAGGATGGGAGACTTTGGAAACAGTCTATTACACCTACATTTAAAGTGGAATATTCAGTGAGAGTTACACAGATATAGATGACCTTTGAGACTGTATTATTTGCCCATGAAGGCAGCCATCTGCCTCCTCAATGGGTAAAATGATCCCTTCTCCCCAGCTAAAGTGCAAGCTACTTGAGCGTTCTTATTGCTAACGCTTCTTCCTTCATATCCTACATCCCTTACCTCTGGACTCAGACCCTTTAGTACTAGTTCAAAATATACTTCTGATTCATTTCACTGATAAATAGAAGCAAGCAGGCTCAGCTTTTGAGCATTACCTACAGTGGGTACAAAAATATAAGTAGATTACATACAGTTTTGAAGATCTTAGAATTTGTGTGTTGCTGATCAATTCTTATGCCTCAGATCTCTATTTCTGAACACAGACCCCCAAGCTAAGTGAAGCTTTAGCCTCTAAACTCAACATGTATGAAGCTTTGCCATGCTCTGCTCCTGAAAATGAAGATGGCCTTGTGAAAGTGAAGGAGGAAGATCCCACCTGGGAGCAGGTGTGCAACTCACAGGAGGGCAGCTCCCACACTCAGGAGATTTGCCGCCTGCGCTTTCGGCAGTTCAGCTACCAGGAGGCTCATGGACCCCGGGAAACTCTGGCCCAACTCCGAGAACTTTGTCATCAATGGCTGAGACCTGAGATGCACACCAAGGAACAGATAATGGAACTGCTGGTGCTGGAGCAGTTCCTGACCATCCTGCCCAAGGAGCTCCAGCCCTGTGTGAAGACATATCCTCTGGAGAGTGGAGAGGAGGCAGTGACAGTGCTGGAGAATCTAGAGACAGGAAGTGGAGACACAGGACAACAGGTGGGAAGAAAATGTGTGTGGTGGTGCGGGAGAAGAACAGGGGGACATGTATCAGTTTATTTTTAACTTTTTATTTTGAAATAACTTCTAATTTATAGAAGTATTAGAAGAATAAAGAACTCCTGTAAACTCTTCATCCAGATTTGCCAGTTGTTAACATCTGTTTCATGAAGTCCCATTGTTGTGTACACACTTGTGCAAGGAAGTGCATTCCCCCCCAATATGCATATGTACATGTATACACACACATACATACATACACACATGCAGTATTTTTTTTTTTCCTCAAACCATTTGAGAGTTAGTTGCAAACACTGTATCCCTTTACCTCACTGTTGCCCAGGCTGGAGTGCAGTGGTACAATCATAGCCTCATTGCGGTCTTGAACTGCAATGGTGGAAGGCTCCTGAGTAGATGAGGCTACAGGTGCGTGCCACCATGCCTGGCTCATTTATCTTTAATTTTTTGTAGAGGGGGTGGGGTCTTGCTGTATTGCCCAGGCTGATCTTGAACGCCTGGCCTCAAGTTATCATGCTGCCTTGGCCTCCTAAAGTGTTGGGATTACAGGCGTGAGCCACTGCACCGGCCATTCAGTGTGGATTTCTGAAGAGTGAGGACATTCTGTTGTATAACCAGAATACAAAAATCAAGTTTAGGGAAATTAAAATTATGATACTGTCATATAACCTTAGTCTTTATTCGTATTTTGCCATGTTATCCTAATAATGTTCTTTATGAAAATTTTCCTCTGATTCAGGATACGAGCCAGCATCACATATTGCAGTTAGTTGCCATATCTCTGGTCTTTGTGAATCTGGAGTAGCTGCTGTCTTTCTTTGTCATGACATTGTTATTTTTGAATAGTGCAGCTAGTTTTTTTGGAGAATATCCCTCAATTTGAGTTTGTCCTATAATTTCTCGTGGTCAGATTCAGGCTGCACATTTTGGCTAGAATACCACAGAGGTAATGTTGTGTTCTCAGTGCATCACTTCAGGAGGTGCGTAGTGATGATTTGTCTCATTACTGATGAGGTTATGGTGGTACCTGTCAAATTTCTCCAGTAGAAAGTTACCATTTCCCCCTGTGTAATTACTAAGTAATCTGTGGGAGACATTTTGAGTTGGTATACATATCCTGTTCCTCGTTAAACTTTGACCAGTGTTTGTTGTTTTTGTTTTTCTGGGCTGGGATCCTTTGCCTATCTTTTCTGCTTTGTTTGCTGCTGTATCCTCAGCATATAGAACAGTGCCTGGCTCTTAGCATGCAGTCCATATATGCATGCCTTTTCAAAATAAATCTTTTGTTTCCAGGCCTCTGTCTATATTCAGGGACAGGACATGTGCCCAATGGTGACAGAATATCAAGGAGTCTCTTTGGAATGTTCGAGCCTCCAGCTCCTGCCTGGGGTAACCACTCTGAAGTGTGAACCTCCACCGCTTCCTCAAGAGAACCCCCAAGAAGTGAGTGGTGAGTGCTAGAGTGAGTTTAGTGAGGACACTGGGAACTGGCCACTGACACTTGCACAGCCTTCTTGTCCTCAAGTTTGTATACATTGTGAAATGATTACCACAAGCTAACTTACATATCTCACAGTTACCTTTTATGTGTCTGTGGTAAGAATTCCTAAGATCTACTCCCATGAAATTTCAAATATACAATACATTATTACTAACTATAGTGGCCATTCTGTACATAGGTCTTCAGAGCTTATTCATCTTATAACTGCAAGTTTGTACCCTTTGACCAACATCAAGTTTTATTTTTTTGTCTAACCCTATATCTGGACAAAGTTTTAAAGACCTGCTTTATTTTACACTGTGCTTTTTAAGCTGGTTTATTTAGTATGTATGTGTTGTGGACAAGTACATATAATAGTAAAAGTGAATTGGGGCAAGGCTGTTTTTTTTCCAGCAAACTTTATTCCTTCTAGAAATGAAACAACAGCAATACAAAGATTCCATAGTGGTCCATTACGGAAGCAAAGAAAAGCAGAGCAAAGAAAAGTGATGTTCTGTTTTATATTTTGGGTTGGAATTACCACATGTGCTCTTCATTTGATAATTTTGTACTCTGCCATCTGCCAACTGCCAACTGTGTGACCTAGGCAAGTCATTTAATAGGTCATTCAATTAGTCAACAATTATCTGTTTGATCTCTGTGTGTACTCTGCACTCAGCTGTGATTCTTCTGAGTGTGCCTAGGATTTTGGCAGCAATAATTTGGACCTTCTTGATCATTTTGAGGATTGGAAATAATCTTTTAAAGTAACAGCACAGTGGCTGGCATTGTGCAGTCATCATCGCCGTTTTGATTATTGTTGGTTCTTTGGGATCAGTACCTCCTAACAGTTTTTCTAGTTCATGGCTAACATCTCTTCTCTACTTTTTTTAAATATCTTTATTTTTCTGTCTCTTTATCTTCCTTTCTTCTGCTTTCCTGTTTCCCCTCTGTCTCATCTCTCTACTCTCCACATCCTTTCTTTTGCCTCTGTGTTCTCTCCTTGATCCTTCCTTTATCACCAGCTTCTTCCTCCCCTTTATTTTTATCTATGATTTTTATTTTTTCTTTATGTAAAAGTGAATGACTATAAAACACCTTATGAGTTCATAAATCCCACTCCATTTTTTGCGTGAGAGACCCTAAAGCTGTAGAATTTTAGAATTTCTGACAGAATGAAAGCAGTTGTGATGCTCTTTCTCACACAGTAAAATCTACATCTTAGTTCTTGAATGTTTCACAAACATCACATTTGGGGGAAAAGGCTGAGTCTCCAAGAAGGGTACCCTGAAGGCCATCATGTCTCATTTAGGACTCTTACCTTCTCCCTCTACAGGGCCTGTTCCCCACGGATCAGCTCATCTCCAGGAAAAAAGCCCCAGAGACAAGGCTGCAGTGCCTGTGTTTAACCCAGTCAGGTCCCAGGTAAGTAGGATGCCGAAGCTTGTAGGAATGTCAGTAGTGGTCTTTCTCCTTCATTCCATGTTCCTTGCCCTTCTCTTGGCTCACACTCATCATCCCGAGAGCCATTCAGGTGGCATAGTCCCTCTGCCTTCACCTTGTCACAGAATATCACAAAGTGTGTTGCATCATTCAAGGAGCTTGTATTGATTACATGCCATTGTCTCATTTCATTGTTTAGGAGGCATGTCCAAATCTCAAGGCATGGGAGTGAGGGGTGGAGTGAGGCTCCTGGTTTCAGAAAGTGCTCCACTCATTTGATGTTGAGTAACTGATATTTTCTCTTTTGAAGTCTCTGGTTTATCTCCCCAGCTTTAGAACAAGGGCCCTTTCTCACACTACTTTATATTCAGCACATATGCAATTAATGCTTGGTGATAATAATGGAAATTCTATATATCCAAGGTAATACTTAACATCTTCTTCACAAAATGGACTCTGGTTTTTTTTTTTTTTTTTTTTTTTTTCTTATCAGTGGTTCATTCATTTTCCTAGTCATTCATTTACAAAAAAAAATAAATAAGTCTCTCATTTAAGTCCTCTTAATATCGCTGCCACATCAGTTTCCTCAAGACACTTGCTCAGTCCTCTTCTATGGCTTCTAATTGATTTTTAATTCTATCAGACCCAGTGCCTCGTATTATTAACAAATACTTCCTGAGAAGAAGTGTCTAGAAAATAAAACGTACTCATGCACATTCTGAAAATCAACATAATTCCCTTAAATATAATATAATGGTATAATGTAGAAACAAAAAAGTTACTTATTTTAAAAGTAGCGTTTCAGTAGGTAGGAATTGAACAATGAGAACACTTGGACACAGGAAGGGGAGCATCGCACACCGGGGCCTGTTGTGGGGTAGGGGGAGGGGGGAGGGATAGCATTAGGAGATATATCTAATGTAAATAACGAGTTAATGGGTACAGCACACCAACATGGCACATGTGTACATATGTAACAAACCTACCATGTACCCTAGAACATAAAGTATTAAAAAAAAGTAGTGTTTCAAAATGCAAGTGCTTCATGTGATTATAACTAGGAAATAACATAGTCAGGTGTTTGCACTGAAGTATCATTAGTAAGTTCAAATGAAGGAGGAATAAGATCACAAGTCCAAGAAAATCAAAGGGCAATGGTGTAGGTGGACAGTAGAATGAAACTAGTATTGAGTCAGATAATACAAGACTAGACAGAGAAAGTGGGGCCCTTAATTGAAGTAGGGCTTAGATGTTATAAATTGAATTATGTCCCTCTAAAAGATATGTGAAAATCCTAACCCCAAGTACCTGTGAATGTGACCTGATTTGGAAATAGACTCTGTCTTAGTCCATTTTGTGTTGCTGATAACAGAATTCCTGAGAATGGGTAATTTATTTTAAAAAGAGGTTTGTTTAGCTCAAAGTTCTGCAACCTGGGAAGTCCAAGATCATCAGCCTGTCTGGTGAGGATCTCATGCTGCTTTAGCTCATGACAGAAAGTGGAATGATGGAGAATCAAGTGTGTGCAAGGGGACCAAACGTTAGAGGCAGCCATCCTTTAAACAGCCTGCTCTTGGATCTGAGCAAGAGCAAGAATAGAAAGCTTATTCAAAGGAATAACAATAGGCCAGGTGCAGTGACTCTCACCTGTAATCCCAGCACTTTGGGAGGCCATGGCAGGAGGATTGCTTGAGGCCAGGAGTTCGAGACCAGCCTGAGTAACACAGCAAGACCCTGTATCTATTAAAAGAAAGAATAGGCCGGGCGCGATGGCTCACGCCTGTAATCCCAACACTTTGGGAGGCTGAGGTGGGTGGATCGCGAGGTCAGGAGTTCGAGACCAGCCTGGCCAACATGGCAAAACCCTGTCTCTACAAAAAATACAAAAAAAAAAATTATCCAGGTGTGGTGGCAGGCACCTGTAATCCCAGCTACTTGGGAGACTGAGGCAGGAGAAGCGCTTGAACCTGGGAGATGGAGGTTGCAGTGAGCTAAGATCATGCCATTGCACTCCAGCCTGGGCAACAAGAGCAAGACTCCATCTCAAAAAATTAAAATAAATTAAAAAAAATAGAGAAATAATAACAAAAATCTTCACAAAACTTGAGAAAGATATAAATGTCCAGGTACAGGAAGATCTGAGAACACTGAACAGAATCATCCCAATTAAGACTACTACAAGGCATATAATAATCAAACTCTCAACTCTCAAGGAAAAAGAGAGGATCTTAAAAACAGCAAGAGAAAAGAAACAAACGCTGCACCTCATCTGGCAACAGACTTCTCAATGGCAATCATATAGGCCAGGAGAAGGTGGAATGACGTTTTCAAAGTACTCCAAGAAAAAAACTGACATTCAAGAATATTGTACCCAACAGAATTATCTTTCATTTATGGTGGAGAAAGCGTTTCCTAGACAAACAAAAGCTGAGAGAGTACACCACCACCAGACACATCTTACAAGAAATGCTAAATAATTCTTAATCTAAAAGGAAAGAAGACTAATATGCAAAAAGAAAACTTTTGAAGGCATAAAAGTCACTGATAAAATTAAGTACATGGACAAACCCAGAATACTTTATTACTAATAGTAGCATACAATATACTCACAACTGTACTGTGAAGTCCCAAGACATACCTATCAAAAACAATAATAGGACTGGACACAGTGGCTCATGCCTGTAAACCCAGTTCTTTGGGAGGCTGAAGTGGGAGGATCACTTGAGACAAGGAGTTTGAGACCAGCCTGGGCAACATGGTAAGACCCTGACGCTGTACCTGGAGACAGGAGACAGAGTAAGACCATATCTTTAAAACAAAACAAACAATAATAGCTAGCAACCTGTCAAGAGATAGGTAATATAAAGATATAAATTGAGACAGTAAAAAGTCAAAATCTAGAGGAATGGAATTAAAGCATATAATTTTTTTCTGTGTGTTTCTGCCTTTGTTTCTACTCTTGTATTTGGGATCTAAGATAAGTTGTTATCTCTTTAAAATAACTTATTATATCTAAAGGTCTTCTTTGTAAGCCTCATGATAACCGCAATGCAAAAACCTATAATAAACACACTAAAAATAGCAACAAATGAAGGCATACTATAAGAGAAAATCACTTAGCCACAGAGGGTTTTTGTTGTTGTTGTTTGAGATAGGGTCTCGCTTTCACTGAGGCTGGAGTGCAGTGGTATCATCTCAGCTCACTGCAACCTCTGTCTCCCGAGCTCAAGTGATCCTCCCACCTCAGCCTCCCAAGTAGCTGGGACCACAGGTGTGTGCCACCATGCCTGGATAATTCTTTGTATTTTTTATACACCTGGGTTTTTACCATGTTGCCCAGGATGGCCTTGAACTTCTGGCCCCAAGCAGTCTGCCCACCTTGACCTCCCAAAGTGCTGGGATTACAGGCATGAGACACCGTGCCCGGCTGTATATAATAATTATAAATACCTATGCATGTAACACCAGAGCTCCCCAGTATATAAAGAAAACATTAATAGATCTAAAAGGAGAGCTAGACTGCGATACAATAATAGTAGGAGATTTTAATTACCCCATTCTCAGTAATTGACACATCATCCAGATAGAAAGTCAACAAAGAAACAGTGGAATTAAACTACATACTAGATCTAATAAGCCTAACTGATATTTACTGAACATGTCACTCAACTGCTACAGAATGCACATTCTTTTCATCAGCACGTGGAACATTCTTAAGAATAAACCATATCTTAGGCCACAAACAAATCTGAACAAATTTTTTAAAACTATAAATCATATCAAGTATCTTTTCTAATCACAGTGGAATAAAACTAGAAAGCAATAACAAGAAAAACCTTGGAAACTACACAAACGCATGGAAATTAAATAGCATGCTTCTGAACAACTAATTTGTCAGGGAAGAAATTAAAAAGGAAATCTAAAAATGTCTTGAAACTAATGAAAATAGAAAATGTGACATAACAAAATTTGTGGGATACAGCAAAAGCAGTACTAAGAAGGAAATTTATAGCAATAAACACCTATATTAAAAAAGTAAAAATACATCAAATGAACAACCTAATGATACACCTCAAGGAACTAGAAGAACAACAACTGACTAAACCCGAAATTAGTAGAAGGAAACAAATAATAAGGATTAGAGCAGAAATAACTGAAATTGAGACAAAAAAAAAAAAAAAGAAAAGAAAAACCCAGAAGAACAGTGAAACAAGAAGTTGGATTTTTCGAAAAGGTAAACAAAATCAAGCCTTTAGCTAGACAAACAAAAAAGGAGAAGACCCAAATGAATAAAATCAGAAATGAAAAAGACGTAACAGCTGAGACCTCAGAAATACAAAGAACTATTAGAGACTATTATGAACAACTATATGACAATAAATTTGAAAACCTAGAAGAAATGGATAAATTCCTAGATACATGCCAACTACTAAGATTGGACCATGAAGAAATAGAAAACCTCAGCAAACCAATAACAAGTAACGAGACAGAATCTGTAACAAAAAGTTTTCAAAGAAAACTTTTTCAAAGAAAAGCCCAGGAGCTGTTGGCTTCCCTGCCAAATTCTAAACATTTAAAAAAGAACTGATACCAATCCTATTCAAACTCT
This sequence comes from Papio anubis, assembly GCF_008728515.1. Lineage (NCBI taxonomy): Eukaryota > Metazoa > Chordata > Mammalia > Primates > Cercopithecidae > Papio > Papio anubis. Next base: position 28,061,284 of record NC_044981.1, read on the forward strand.
TCAAAAAAAAAAAAAAAAAAAATGAAGAAGAGGTACTACTTCCAAATTCATTCTAGGAGGCCAGGATTACCCTGACACTAAAACCAGACTAGGATACAAGATAAAAAGAAAACTACAGACCAATATCACTGATGAGCATAGGTGCAAAAATTCTCAGTGAAACACAAGCAAACTGAATTCAACAACACATTAAAAAGATCATTCACCATGATCAAGTGGGATTCACTCCAGGGATGCAAGGATGATTCAACATATGCCAATCAATAAATGTGATATATCACATTAATATCAGGAACAAAAACCATATTATTATTTCAATAGATGCTGAAAAGCATTTGATAAAATTCATTGCTTTTTGATAAAAACCCTTGTCAAAATTGGTATAAAAGGAACATACGTCAAAATTAGGGCCATATGTGACAAACCCACAGCTAACATCAAACTGAAGGCCTTTTCTCTAAGGACTGGAACAAGACAAGGATGCCCACTCTCACCACTGTTGTTCAACATAATACCCAAAGTCCTGGCCAGAGCAGTTACACAAGAGAAAGAAATAAATGGCATCCAAACTGGATAGCAAAAAGTCAGGTTAGTCTGTTTGCAGATGATATAATCTTATACCTAGAAAAACCTGAAGACTACACCAAAAAAAAACTGTTAGTGCTGATAAACTAAGTAAAGTTGCAGGATAAAAAAATCAACACTCAAAAATTAGTAGCATTTATATACTCCAATAGTGAGCAATCTGAAATAGAAATCAAGAAAATAATCGCATTTACAATAGCTACAAAAAATGTAAAATACTTAGGGAATTCAAATACTAAAAATTTAAACACCAAATTAAGTTAAATTTAGTGTTTAAATTCCCTAGGTATTTAATATTTTTTAGTATTTTATAATTTATAATTTAGTATTTAAATACTAAAGGAGTGAAAGACATTTAAGGAAAACTAAAACTCTCATGGAACAAATTGAAGAGGACACAAAAACAATGGAAAGCTATTTCATGCTCATGGATTGGAAGAATTTATATTGTTAAAATAATATAAATTATTAGAATTTATATTATTAAAATTACTTCCCAAAACAATTTACAGATTCAGTGTAATCACTATCAAAATACCAATGACATTCTTCACAAAAATCAGAAAAAAAATTCATGTCATGAGCCCTAAATCTAATGACTCGTATTCTTATAAGAAGTCTGTATTTGCAAATTTACCAAGGGGTTGAAAAAAAAAGAACGAAAAATGCCCAAGTGAAAACACACACAGGGAGAATGCCATGTAATGACTGAGGCAAAGATTTGTGTAACACATCTGCAAGCCGAGGAACACCAAGAATTACTGACAAACACTAAAAACTTGGAGAGAGACATGGAAAATTATCTCATAGAACTTTGTTTTCTTTTCTTTTCTTTTCTTTTTTTTTTTTTCTTTTTGAGACAGTCTTGCTCTGTTGCCAGGCTGGAGTGCAGTGGCGTGATCTCAGCTCACTGCAACCTCTGACTCCCTGGTTCAAGCGATTCTCCTGCCTCAGCTCTAAAATAGCTGAGATTAAAGGCACGCACCACCACGCCCAGCTAATTTTTGTATTTTTAGTAGAGACAGGGTTTCACCGTGTTGGCCAGGATGGTCTTATCTCCTGACCTAGTGATCCGCCCACCTTGGCCTCCCAAAGTGCTGGGATTACAGGCATGAACCACCGCACCAGGCCTCCCATAGATCTCTCAAAGATAACATGGCCCTGCTGATATATTGATTTTGGATTTCTAGCCTCCAGAACCATGAGAGAATATAATGCTGTTGTTTTCTGCTATTGAGGTTGTGGTACTTTGTTACGAGAGCTGTAGGAAAGCAATATAAGTTACAAAACAAATTGTGGACAGATAAAAAGGGAGAAAATAAGGAGGTGTGATATTACAGATATACCTCCTTTATTGTGTTTCACTTTATTGTGTTTCACTTTATTGTGCTTTGCAGTATTGAAAGTTTGTGATGAGTCTGTGTGGAACAAGTCTGTCAGCACCATTTTTTCTAACAGCGTGTGCTTACTTTGTGTCTGTATGTCACATTTTGGTAATTCTTGCAGTGTTTCAAACTTTATTTTTATATCTGTCATGGTGATCTGTGATCAGTTATTTTTGATGTTGCTATTGAATTTGTTTTGGTGTGCCACAAACCATGCCCATTTAAGATGACAAACCTAATCGATAAACATTGTATGTGTCCTGACTGCTCCATTGACCAGCTGTTCCCCCATCTCTTTTCCTTTCCTTGGTCCTTGCTATGTCCTGAGACACAATAATATTGAAATGAAACCATTTATAGTAATACTACTACAGTGACCTCTATATGTTCAAGTGAAAAGAAGAGTCACATGTCTCTCAGTTAGTTAAATCAAAAGCTAGAAGTGATTAAGCATAGTAAGGAAGGCATGTTGAAAGCTGAGATAGGCCAAAAGCTAGGAGGCCTCTTGTGCCAAACAGGCAAGTTGTGAATGCAAAGGAAATGTTCTTGAAGGAAATGAAAAGTGCTGGTGAATATACAGATGATAAGAAAGCAAAAAACTTTTCGCTGATATGGAAAAAGTTTGAGTGGTTTGGATAGAAGATCACACCAGACGCAGCATTGCCTTAAGCCAAAGGCTAATCCAGAGCGCATCTCTTACTCTCTTCAATTCTGTGAAGGCTGAGAGAGGTGAGGAAGCTATGGAAGAAGAATTGGAAGCTAGCAGAGGTTGGTTCATGAGGTGTAAGGAAGGAGCCATCTCCATAAAATGCATCAGCAACAAGTGCTGATGTAGATGCTGCAGCAGGTTATTCAAATCTAGCTAAAAACACTAATGAGATGGCTACACTAAACAACAGATTTTCAGTGTAGATGAAACAACCTTATATTGGAATAAGATGCCATCTTAGACTTTGATTGCTAGAGAGGAGAAGTCAATGCCTGACTTCAAAGCTTCAAAGGACAGGCTGACTTGTTAAGGGCTTATGCAGTTGGCGACTTTAAAGTTGAAGCCAGTGTTCATTTATCATTCTGAAAATCCTAGGGTCCATAAGAATTAGGCTAAACCTACTCTGCCTGTGCTCTAGAAATGGAACAACAAAGCCTGGATGATAGCACATCTGTTTACAGCATAGTTTACTGAATATTTTAAGCCTACTCTTGAGACATAGTACTAAAAAAAAGTTCTTTGAAAATATTACTGCTTATTCACAGAGCACCTAGTCACACAAGAGCTCTGAAGGACAGGTACAAGGAAAATTAATGTTTTCAAGCCTTCCAGTACAATACACATTCTGTAACCCATGGATCAAGGAGTAATTTTGACTTTCAAGTCTTATTTTTTGAGAAATACATTTTGTAAGGCTATAGCTGCCATAGATAGTGATTTCACAGATAGTGATGGATCTGGGCAAAGTAAATTAAAAACCTTCTGAAAAGGATTCATCATTCTAGATGCCAGTAAGAACATTTGTGATTCAAGGGAGGAGGTAAAAATACCAACATTAACAGGAGTTTGGAAGAAATTGGTTCCAACACTCATAGTTGTCTTTGAGAGATTTAGGACTTCAGTGGATAATGTAGCCACAGATGTGGTGGAAAGGACTGGTATTAGAAGTGGAACCTGAAGATGTGACTGAATTGCTACCATCTCATGATAAAACTTGAACAGATAAGTTACTTCTTATGGATGAGCAAAGAAAATGGTTTGAAATTGAATCTACTCCTGGTGAAGCATTGTTGAAATGACAACAAAGGATTTAGAATATTAAATAAACTTAGTTGATAAAGCAGCAGCAGGTTTGAGATGATTGACTACAATTTTGAAAGATGTTCTACTGTGGGTAAAATGCTATCAAACAACATCGCATGCTACACAGAAATCTTTTGTGAAAGAAGAGTCAATCAAGGTGGCCAACGTTACTGTTGTCTTATTTTAAGAAATTGCCACAGCCACCGAAACCTTCAGCAACCACCACACTGGTCAGCAGCCTCCAACATCGCAGGAAGGCCCTCTACCAGCAAAAAGATTATAACTCTCTGAAGGCTCAGATGCTTATTAGCATTTTTTAGCAATAAAGTATTTTTAAATTAAGATATATACTTTTTTTAGATATAATGCTTATCTACAATTAATAGACTACATAGTATAGTGTAAACATAACTTTCACATGCACTCGAAAGCCAAGAAATTTATGTGGCTTGCTTTATTGTGGCGGTCTGGACCTGCAATATCTCTGAGGTATGCCTATGTTTAAATGAGGTGGGCTTTGCCTTTTATTATCAAAATAATTATCTGTTTGTAGTTTGGGATACGGTGATGATGAGTTAAAGAGAAAATATCTTCTGTCTTGAAACCCCCTCCTTGTCAAAACGGACATTCATTCTGTAAAAGACTGGCACTGTATCCTTTTTCAGGCAACAAGAAAGAGAAAGTAGATTGGAAAATGAGAGAAAATCAAGAGGTTTATGAAACCGTGTGGTAGCCTTTTGGAACAGTGTCAGAGAGATAGAAAATCTCAGACAGTTTCCAAAATAAATAATTTCAGTGTGTGATTTTTCTAGCCTAAATATCATTACTAGCTTTGAAATGTTTTTAAACAATCTTTGTTTATGAAATTTAGTGATATTTCTGCATTTACGTTAGATTCCAAGTCTGTTTAAAGGAGTCTGAAAACTCCATTATGTATTTGTAGTCAGTTTAATTGTGTTTGTTATAACTGCAATATTATATTGAAGTGCTGTTCAACCAAATACATAGAAAATGCTGTAAAACTGTGTAGAATAATCTAAGTGAGTCAACTTTTGTGACAATGTCTTTAATCTATGTAAGCTTCCTTCTCTAACTTTCTTGAATCACTTGATTTTTTTTTTTCAGTATCATCCTATAAAAACTCTTAGGATTCCTATGTTTCAGTGCAGCTGATTTATATTGATTGTAGGTTTGATTCAGGAGGACACTCAAAAGTCCGCAGGATGTGGAAGAATTATTTGTAGTGTGGGACTGTCCCACATGTTGCAAGATGCCTAGCATCTCTGGCCTCACCCTCTGAATGGCATTGGCTTGGAGTGGTGGTGGACTTCATTGTTATAACCAGAAAGATTCCCACAAATTTACTTAATGCCCTGAGGGGCTGGAACTACTGGTCTGCAGTGTGGTATTCAACACCCTTCACAACTGGATTCCTTAACCATGTGAAAACAAAGAGGCTATTTTCTTTTTTTGACTTTTTAGACATTGGTGAAGACTGAGGAAGAAACAGCCCAGGCCCTTGCTACAGAGAAGTGGCCACATCTGAGTCTGGCTCGGAGGAACCTCTGTGGGAACTCAGCTCAGAAGACAGTTACAAGCCTCAGTCTGATGAGTAAGGCCAGGCCTCTGACTGGACCCCTGTCTGGACTCTCATTTTCCCTTCACTCACCCCGGCTTGGCCCTTGGGAGCCCACGTTTCCTTCCACAACCTTCCATTCCCTTCTTCTAGCCTGTGCCTCCAGACTTCTCCTAGGCCTTATCACCTTGCATCCTTCCCAATCACATTTTCTTCTGTTGCTAATCAGCTTACTGATTCTTGTGGTTATCTTCTCTGATCATCCCTTCGAGTTCCCTGTTTCCTTCAGTGACTCCTTTGTATCCTTTTCCCCTTTTTTCTTCCCTATCGAGGATTCCATATAACTTGTCTTTCAGATTTCCCTTCATACTTGGAAGCCCCACGAACACCTCTGTCTGATCTTGTCTTTACCTCAGAGGAGGTCGTCTTCACTCTCTAAGAACACTACGGTTCATGTTTATTTTACTTTTTTAGTTTTTTTTAGAGATGGGGTCTCACTCTGTTGCCCATGCTGGAGCATAGTGGCATGATGATAGTTCACTGCAGTCTCAAACTCCTGGGCTCAAGCAGTCCTCCCACTTCAGCCTTCTAAACAGCTGGGGCTACACCCAGGTAATTTTCTGTAGACACGGAGGCTTGCTTTGTTGCCCAGGCTGGTCTTGAACTCCTGGCCTGAAGCAGTCCTCCCACCTCAGCCTTCCAAAGCACCCAGCCTAATTTTCTTGAAATGTGCTCTGCCCTGTTGGGATCTCTGTCCAGCTGGGCTTTGTTGCCTTAATTAACCTTTCTTACCGTTTTCCCATCCCATGCCACATTTTGTAGGATTGCTGAAACTGTGCACCCTTGAAACACCAATATGATTTTTTGTTTGTTTGATTTGGCACATCTGTTCCCTACCTTGGAAGTTGTTTTTTTTTTTTTTTTTTTTTTTTTTTTTAACTTAACAGAACAGATGACATTTAAATCATTAATACTATATTTTAGCTGAAGAAATTGTAACTAAAGATACATTGTTTAATGCAAAGCAAGAAACTTCTGAAGAAATGGAACAAAGTGGAGAAGCCTCAGGAAAGCCCAACAGGTGAGTGTCCATGGTCCTCAGTGAATCAAATCCTACAGATATAAGAAACTGGAATGGAATCAGAGAAACCAATTGGTCAAAAGCCTGCTTCCCTGGAATAAGATATGATGACTGCCACTCACTTCTGTGGTCATAGAAGGTCCATGCCAAGAAAGTGACCTATTCAAAATGTTCAATATGCAATAAATATACAAAACCTTCAGTTGACACTCAGTTCCCTCCAAGAAGCCTATCCTCATCCAGTCTGTCCTTGATTACCCTTCCCTGGGCTCCCTTACATTTCTGTGGAGCTATAGAGAAGCCAGAAGGCAGATAATTTAACAAGAGTGAGGGCTACAGATGAAGCTGCCATGACAGTTAAGAAAGAAATGTCAGAGCAGAAGAGGACAAGCAGGGTACAGCTTGAGCATTCCAAATCTGAAATGTTCCAAACTCAGCTGTTTTGAGCACCAGCATGATGCTCAAAGGAAATGCTCATTGGAGCGTTTTGGATTTCGGATCTTTGGTTAGGGATGCCCAACTGGTATAATGCAAATATTCCAAAATCTGAAAAAATCCAACATTCAAAAATCTTCTGGCCCCAAGCATTTCAGATAAGGGAATATTAACCTGTATTTTCAACCGCCATTAGACCTGAACAAGGTATAGGTCAAAAGGAAAGTTAGCTGATGAAGTGGAAATGAATGACAGTGGTGGGCACTTCATAAGTGCTGGTTGTGGGAATGAATGAACTTGTAACACATACTCCTATGCAAATCAAGAAACTTCTGAAGAAATGGAACAAGGTGGAGAAGCCTCGGGAATGCCCAACATTCCGAGGCTTCTCAGGATTGGAGAAAGAGAGGGAGCAAATCACAAGCAGAGGGTTGGCTTCTGGTGAGGCCATTTGGTCCTCAGAGACTTGAGAAAAGAGAGAGGAAGCAAGGTGGGATACTTGGCTAAAGAGCGGAGAAGGGGGTATGAATTTTCCTTATTGACATTTGTTCAACTTAGAGAAACTGGGAGCTAAATCTCAGCTAAAGTAGAAATGTCTTAAAGGTTAAGAAGAGAAGTGAAATTTTGCATTAAGATTAGTGAAGACTGAGCCAGCCTCCGCTAAAGGAAGAGAAATGATGTTCAGTAACTTAGAGCAGAGTTATACAACTGGAGAATAGGAATCTGTTGTTGTGTCTGTGAGGTACATTTATTATCAGGCAACTATCAGGTAATTCACAGTGCCTATAAGAATAAAGATATTCATATAACAAAAAGTCTGAAGGTAGGCTATTTCAGGTTTGGTGCAATAGCTTAACCATGGTATCAAAGGTCTAGCCCCCTGCCCTGCTTCGAGTCCCCCTCCCTCACCTCCACCCCACTTTCTTAGCTCACTGTTTTTTCCCATTTCTCACTCCCATTTCCTTCCCTCACAATATTGGGCTTAATGCACTGTAACTATTAGAGTTTAGATGTCAACAGTAGAAAGACTCAGTGTGATCAAGGAATGACATATCTAAAAATTAAAAAGTTTGTGTAAAATAATACTTTTCAGCCAGGCGCAGTGGCTCACACTTGTAATCCCAGCACTTTGGGAGGCCAAGGTGAGTGGATCACGAGGTCAGGAGTTTGAGACCAGCCTGGCCAACACAGTGAAACCCTCTCTGTACTAAAAATACAAAAATTAGCTGGGCATGGTGGCACGTGCCTGTAGTCCCAGTTACTCGGGAGGCTGAGGCAGGAGAATCGCTTGAACCTGGGAGGCGGAGGTGGCAGTGAGCTGAAATCATGCCACTGCACTCCAGCCTGGGTGACAGAGCTAGATTCTGTCTCAAAAAAAAAAAAAATTTTCATCTTTGTAACTTTAGCTTACTTCCTTGTAGACCTGATAAAAATCAGTCCAAGTGGAGTTGAGAGTTGAGTTTCATTTGTTCTTCCCCAGAGTAGTATGTCCATCAGATGAATATAGAACTAGCAGGGGCTAAGTCCTTCCATATTCAGAAATTCTGTGAGAGGTGTGAGGAGACCTGGTAAATAATAACCTTTTTTTCATGTTCAGGTTCAGAACCAATTGACAGGGTCGCAGGAGTAAAATAGATGGTTCTGGAAACCTCAGTTTCTTACTGACAGAAGTTAGACCGGATAAAAACGGCTTAAAGGCAGAGCTAAATAGGCTTGTACTGGCAGAGGAGGAATGTAGCAGATGTCCCTCTGCATAGGTCTTCTCAATGCAACTTGGGGCACCAAGGAGCATGGGATGTCTGCATCCTGCTCCTAAAGAGGACAGAGAGAGGGGTGTACCAAGGATACCCAGTTCTTTCTCCCAGGCTCAAGAGTTAGTTCCATCCTGAGGAGTGAGTAAGAGGTGGAGAGAGGCTAGAAATGTTCAATCTAGCCAAAGTCCTTCCCATGGAAACAAAAGAGAAATAAGTAAGTATCTCCTCCCCACCCCAAGCCACGAAAGATTTAAGCTTCAGCAGATTTATCATGTGTGAGAGAATATGATTGAGGATTTTTATAACATGTTCTTTTTTTCTTTCCCAGAGAGTGTGCACCCCAGATTCCTTGTAGTACTCCTATGCCTGCTGAAAGGACAGTTACACATTTGAACACTCTGAAGGACCGTCACCCAGGTGATTTGTGGGCCCGGATGCACATCTCATCCTTGGAATATGCTGCAGGAGACATTACCCGAAAAGGGAGAAGAAAAGACAAAGCTCGAGTGAGTGAACTGCTCCAAGGTCTCTCATTCTCTGGTGACTCAGATGTGGAAAAAGATAATGAGCCTGAGATCCAGCCTGCTCAAAAGAAGTTAAAGGTGTCTTGTTTCCCAGAAAAGAGTTGGACCAAAAGAGACATTAAACCCAACTTTCCAAGCTGGTCAGCACTAGATTCTGGACTTTTGAATCTCAAGAGTGAAAAGTTGAACCCAGTAGAGCTTTTTGAATTATTTTTTGATGATGAAACATTCAACTTAATTGTCAATGAAACCAATAATTATGCTTCTCAGAAAAATGTCAGCTTGGAAGTCACAGTTCAGGAAATGAGGTGTGTGTTTGGTGTCCTACTTTTGAGTGGATTTATGAGGCATCCTAGAAGGGGAATGTATTGGGAAATCTCTGACACCAATCAGAACCTGGTTAGAGATGCAATCAGAAGGGACAGATTTGAATTGATTTTCTCAAACCTGCACTTTGCAGATAATGGCCACCTAGATCAAAAAGATAAGTTTACAAAGTTGAGACCTCTCATAAAACAAATGAATAAAAATTTCCTCTTGTATGCTCCCCTGGAAGAATACTATTGCTTTGATAAGTCAATGTGTGAATGCTTTGATAGTGACCAATTCCTGAATGGAAAGCCTGTTAGAATTGGATATAAAATTTGGTGTGGTACAACCACACAGGGATATCTGGTTTGGTTTGAGCCCTATCAAGAACAATCAACTATGAAGGTAGATGAGGATCCTGACCTTGGGTTAGGTGGAAATCTAGTAATGAACTTTGCTGATGTTCTTTTAGAGAGAGGTCAGTATCCCTATCACCTGTGTTTTGATAGCTTCTTTACAAGTATCAAATTGTTGTCAGCCTTGAAGAAGAAGGGGGTGAGGGCAACAGGAACAATTCGTGAGAACAGGACCGAAAAATGTCCCCTTATGAATGTAGAACATATGAAAAAAATGAAGAGAGGGTATTTTGATTTCCAAGTAGAAGAAAACAATGAGATAATTTTATGTCGTTGGTATGGGGATGGCATTATCAGTCTGTGCTCCAATGCTGTGGGCATAGAACCAGTCAATGAGATAAGTTATTGTGATGCTGATGATGAGGAAATCCCTCAGATAAGTCAACCATCCATAGTAAAAGTGTATGATGAATGCAAGGAAGGTGTAGCTAAAATGGATCAAATTATTTCAAAGTATAGGGTGAGGATAAGAAGCAAGAAATGGTACTCAATTTTGGTAAGCTACATGATTGATGTAGCCATGAACAATGCATGGCAACTACACAGAGCCTGTAACCCAGGTGCTTCCCTAGACCCCTTGGATTTTCGGAGATTTGTTGCACATTTCTACTTGGAACACAACGCTGATCTGTCAGATTAAGGCACATAAAATGGACATAGTGCAGACATTAATAAGACATAGAAAAATAATTGTACATGCTGTTGTACCCTCCCGAAGTAAATCGGATATATGTAATGAAGTTATTAAATAATTAATACTTTTAAAAATCAGACATTTATATAGAGTTTCAAGGACTATTGTAACAATGTTAAAAATTATCTGTGAAAATGTTGAACTGTAGTACTTTTCTCTATGTCAAATTTTGTGTCAGACATGGGAAATCCTTTATTTGTTCAATTGACTATTTTGTGCGTTCATTTATTTATTTTTTGAGACACAGTCTCGCTCTGTGGCCAGGCTGGAGTGCAGTGGCACGATCTTGGCTCACTGCAACCTCCGACATCCTGGTTCAAGCAATTCTCCTGCCTCAGCCTCCCGAGTAGCTGGGATTACAGGCACGTGCTGCCATGTCCAGCTAACTTTTGTATTTTTAGTAGAGACGGGGTTTCACCATGTTGGCCAGGATGGTCTTGATCTCCTGACCTCGTGATCTGCCCACCTTGGCCTCCCAAAGTGCTGGGATTACAGGCGTGAGCCGCCATGCCTGGCTATTTTTGTGCATTTAAAGAATGAAATCCTACCTCTTAAAAAAAATTCTCTGAAGACGGCCATTTTTAAGATGCAAGCAATGTCATAGTAACCATAGAATGATGCTGACTCCATAGTTCAAACTAGTGACACAGCTTATGAAGTAAGAATGGTCTAAACAAAACATAGGTGGTAGGAGACTAAAAACCTTAGCATTGGTGTAAAACTGGATTGGATTGTGTGTAAGTGAGAAGGGTCAGGCATGGATATTAAAGGAGAATGCTATAAAGGAAAAACCAGAGGTGAAGCAGTGCCTTCAAATATTGAAATGATAGGTGTATCCTGTGGTGATGGTGTGAGGCAGCAGAAGTCAGGAGAGTAAAGAAAATCAAGGAAACATGAAGCAAATCAGGATAATAAGTAACCGGGAGAGTTAAGGAAAAGATAGGCATAAAGTCAACATAAAGACCATGTTGAAATCACCTGATTAGATATCTAGGCTTAAGGTCATCAGTGATAGGTAACTGAAGGAGAAACACTTGGAAAAGTGAATGATATGGACTGTGACTCCTTAGTGTTGAAGTCTAGTATTGGTGGATTAGTCTGGAGGGTAGAGAAGACAGGCTTCACCTCATTTCTGTGGGCGGTAGCCACAACAGCTCCTTGCCTTTCTTTCATATCCTAATATTTACAGTCCCTTTCCTGGCTGGAAGGCAAGTGGTCAGGTTTGAATTCTTTCAACAGGTGTGTTTAGTATGTGGATGACTGGTGAAAGTGTAAGCCATGCGTAATGTCACAGATTCACCTATTCCATGCAAGATGTTCAAAGAAAATATAAGTTCATTACTTCCTGTAATTGATCTGATATTCTTTGTGAAATACATCACCAGGGTGGGTTGGTTTCTACTTTTAAATGATGAAGTGTCTGGTTAAATACCTACCCACAAAAGGGTATTAATAGAGTGCAGGTTTTAGTTAAATGATGAGTGAGTGGTGCAGATAGTAATTGCTAATATAGGCAGGAAATAGTTACAGAATAACTTCTTATTTCACTTTCATGTCTGCCCTGATGTTTAGAGCCCTCTAGCCATCCCCACTTGGCAGTTATCAAAGGCTGCACTTTATATCTCCCACATTCTAAATCTGCTTTTCTCTTCTCCAGGGTTCCATAATTATGTAAATAATATTAATCACTGACCACCCAGGTATCAAACAAGACACCTAAATGTTACCTGTCACCCTCTTCTACCACTCATCTCTAATACCTCTTGAATCTATTCACACCATTCAACCTCTTTGCCATCATTCAGACCACAGTTCTGTGATGTTGCTTGACTGCTCACCAAACCCTTCCTTGACCCTCCCCCTCCCCAAACCTGTCTCCAAACAATGACTGTGAAAGTTCTGAAGAGCAAATCTGAGCATCAGCTATGCAGAAGATAGAAACAGTATGTTATGAAAAAGCATAAATAGTGGACTGTATGTGCGTCTTGGCACCAGAAAGTCTTTGAATTTCAGCCATGTAACCTTGGGCAGATTAACTCTCTGAACCTAACCCACGCTCTCCATGGTGCTCAATATACCACTCTACAGTTGAGAAGTAAATGTGGAGCCCAAGGAAAATGGGGAGTGATACCCTAAGACTGGAGCAGAACCGGCCCATGCTGTACGCACCAGCACCTGCCCAGGAAGTGAAGTAAGCTGGAAGGAACCTGATTCCCTGAAGACTGGAATAGAGTCTTGAAAATTGCCTACGGCTGAGATTTACATGTGAGGGCAAAAACCTTCTATCTTGGTGAATTCATTGTTACTGGGGATGGGGTAGGTGTATTTGTTATTCCCAGCTGAACGTAATTCTAAGTCAGAATCACTGATCCATGTCAGGTCTCCTAGGTTAGATAAAGTTGGATACAGGAGAACAATTTTGGATGACTCCTATTTCACACCCACATATAAATTGAACAAAAACTTGTAGCATTTGCTACATATGACTGTTCTAAGAGTTTTACAAATATTAAGTTAATATCCCCATTCTATGCGTGAGAAAACAAACATAGGTTAAGTGGCATTTTATAAGTCATATAGTTAGTAAGTGGTGTAATCCTTGCAGCCAATATTGAGCGCCGATTTGTTTTATGGTTTTTCCTTCTAGTTTTTATTCCTTTTGTTCTTCTCTCTATAAACCCCAAAAAAGATCACACTGCAGGAGAGGTCAACACCTTTGTTATTGCGAAAGGGTTAGGAAAAGACATTACAAAGGTTCCTGGAGATCTGTACCAAGAGAATGACTGTCTACCACACAACTGTACTGAACATCTATGGTACTTCTGCACACACCATGTTCATGGTGCTCCTTAAATACTGCTGCCTTACATGGTAGTTGTTTTTGTTCAGGGCATATCCTTTATTAGACAGCAAATTTACAGGGCATCTCTTTTGCAACCCTCCTTGCAACCAAAACAGGATCTGAAATTTTCTATATTACTTATATTACTCAGGATACTTAGAATACACTGCAATTTGATGGGAAAATTTAGCTATCCAAATACATAGCTTTATCTTTAAAGTGTACTATAGAACAGTGGAATATGAGAGTAACCTTGGAAACAATACAGAATAATTTGAAGTGAGAGATAATGAAGACAAATGGTGACTTTAAAACATTATTAGGTACATTTTTACTTTAGGAGAGGCCCCAGCATCCTTTACTAATCTGGCTGGCTTCAAGGAACTGTTTCCAACTGAGTCATAGGACAGTGACTTTTTAAGGCAGGACAATTCTTGAAGGCAGGACAAACATCATGATTAAGTTCTCCTATAGTCCTTACACTGAGGTATCTAATTAGGGGTTGTCTGATTATTAATAACTGGATACCAGATTAACATCAGTCTGACTTGCATTTGTGCCTAAACATTCTGACTTAACCCCCAGGCTCAGACTGAACTTTTTCCTTATTTTAAACTATAAAGTTCATTCTTTTAAAATTTTATGTATTTCAATAGGTGTTTGGGGAAAAGGTAGTGTTTGGTTACATGAATAAGTTCTTGAGTGGTGATTTTTGAGATTTTGGTGCACCTATAACCCGAGCAGGGAACACTGTACCGAATTTATAGTCTTTTATCCCTCACCCCTGCTCCCATCTTTTCCCCCCAAGTCCCCAAAGTCTATTGTATCATTCCTATACCCTTGCATCCTCATAGCTTAGCTCCCACTTATGAGTGAGAACGTACGTTGTTTGGTTTTCCAGTCCTGAGTTACTTCACTTAGAATAATGGTCTCCAATTCCATCCAGGTTGCTGCAAATGCCATTATTTTGTTCCTTTTTAATGGCTGAGTAGTTGTCTATGTTGTATATATGCCACAATTTCTTTATCCACTGTTGATTGATGGGCATTTGGGCTGGTTTCATATTTTTACAATTGTGTATTATGCTGCTATAAACATATGTGTGTAAGTATCTTTTTCATTTAATGATTTATTTTCTTCTGGGTACATACCCAGTATTGGGATTGCTGGATCAAATGGTAGTTCTACTTTTATTTCCTTAAGGAATCTCCACACTGTTTTCCATAGTGGTTGTACTAGTTTACATTCATCCACCAGCAGTGTAAAAGTGTTCCCTTTTCACGACATTCATGCCAACATCTATTATTTTGTTATTATGGCCATTCTTGCAGGAGTAAGTTATTGCATTGTGGTTTTGATTTGCATTTCCCTGATAATGAGTGATGTTGAGCATTTTTTTATGTGTTTGTTGGCCATTTGTATATCTTCTTTTGAGAATTGCCTATTGATGTCCTTAGCCCATTTTTTGATGGGATTGTTTTTTTCTTGCTGATTTGTTTGGGTTCCTTGTAGATTCTGGATATTAGTCCTTTGTCGGATGTATAGATTGTGAAGATTTTCTCCCATGCTTTGGGTTGTCTGTTTACTCTGCTGATTGTTGCTTTTGCTGTGCAGAAGCTTTTTGGTTAAAGTCCCATCTATTTATCTTTGTTTCTGTTGCATTTGCTTTGGGGTTCTTGGTCATGAACTCTTTGCCTAAGCCAATGTCTAGAAGGGTTTTTAAAATATTATCTTCTAGAGTTTTTATGGTTTCAGGTCTTAGGTTTAAGTCCTTGATCCGTCTTGAGTTGATTTTTGTATAAGGTTAGAGATGAGGATCCAGTTTCGTTCTTCTACATGTGCCTTGCCAATTATCCCAGCACCGTTTTTTAAATAAGATGTCCTTTCCCCACTTTATATTTTTGTTTGCTTTGTTGTAGATCAATTGGCTGTAAGTATTTGGCTTTATTTCTGGGTTCTCTATTCTGTTCCATTGCTCTATGTGCCTATTTTTATACCAGTACCATGCTGTTTTTGTGACTATGGCCTTATAGTTTGAAGTCAGGTAATGTGATACCTCCAGATTTGTTCTTTTTGCTTAGTCTTGCATTGGCTATATGAGCTCTTTTTCGGTTTCATATGAGTTTTAGGATTTTTTTTCTAGTTCTCTGAAGAATGATGGTGGTATTTGCATAAGAACTGCATTGAATTTGTATATTGCTTTTGGCAGTATGGTCATTTTCACAATATCGATTCTACCCAACCATGAGCATGGGATGTCTTTCCATTTGTTGGTGTTGTCTTGATTTCTTTATTCAGTGTTTTGTAGTTTTCCTTGTAGGGGTCTTTCACCTTGGCTAGATATATTCCTAAGTATTTTATTTTATTTGCAGCTATTGTAAAGGGGATTGAGTTCTTGATTTGATTCTCAGCTTGGTGGCTGTTGGTGTATAGCAGAGCTACTGATTTGTGTACATTAATTTTATATCCTGAAACTTTGATGAATTCATTTATCAGTTCTAGGAGCTTTCTGGAGGAGGCTTTAGGGTTTTCTAGGTATATGATCATATTATCAGCAAACAGCAACAGTTTGACTTCCTTTTTTATCAATTTGAATGCCCTTTATTTCTTTATCTTGTCCAATTGCTCTGGCTAGGACTTCCAGTGCTATATTGAATAGAAGTGGTGAGAGTGGGCATCCTTGTCTTGTTCCAGTTCTCAGGGGGAATGCTTTCAACTTTTCCCAATTCAGTATTATGTTGGCTCTGGGTTTGTCATAGATGGCTTTTATTACATTAAGGTATGTCTCTTCTATGCTGATTTTTCTGAGGGTTCTAATCATAAAGGGATGCTGGATTTTGCCAAATCCTTTTTCTATGTCTACTGAGATGATCATGTGATTTTTGCTTTAATTCCGTTTATGTGGTGTATCACATTTATTGACTTGCATATGTTAAACCATCCCTGCATCCCTGGTATGAAACCCACTTGATCATGGTGGATTATCTTTTTGATATGCTGTTGGATTTACTTAGCTAGTATTTTGTTAGGGATTTTTGTGTCTATATTCATAGGATCTATAGTTTGCTTTTTTGTTATATCCTTTTCTAGTTTTGGTATCAGGGTGATATTGGCTTCATAGAATGATTTAAGGAGAATTCCTCTTTCTCTGTCTTGTGGAATAGGGTTAATAGGATTGGTACCAATTTTTTGAATGTATGATAGAATTCAGCTGTGAATCAATCTGGTCCTGGACTTTTTTTTGTTGGCAGTTTTTAAAATTACCATTTCGATCTTGCTGCTTGTTATTGGTCTGTTCAGAGTTTCTATTTCTTCCTGGTTTAGTCTAGGAGGGTTGTATATTTCCAACAATTTATCCATCTCCTCTAGATTTTCTAGTTTATGTATATAAAGGTGTTCATAGTAGCCTTGACTGATAGTTTGTACTTCTGTGGTATTAGTTGTAATATCTCCCGTTTGATTTCTAATTGAGCTTATTTGGATCTTCTCTCTTTTCTTCTTGGTTAATCTTGCTAATGGTCTATCAATTTTATTTATCTTTTGAAAGAACCAGCTTTTTGTTTCACTTATCTTTTTATTGGTTTTTGTTGTTTCAATTTCATTTAGTTCTGCTCTGATCTTTGTTATTTCTTTTCTTCTGCTGGGTTTGGGTTTGGTTTGTTCTTATTTCTCTAGTTCCTTCAGGTATGACCTTAGATTGTCTATTTGTGCTCTTTCAGACTTTTTGACATAGATATTTAAGGCTATGAACTTTCCTCTTAGGACCACCTTTCCTGTATCCCCGAGGTTTTGATAGGTTATGTCACTATTATCATTCACTTCAAAGAATTTTTAAATTTCCATCCTGCTTTCATTGTTGATCCAACAATCATTCAGGAGCAGGTTATTTAATGTCCATGTATTTGCATGGTTTTGAGGGTTCCTGTTGGGGTTGATTTCCAATTTTATTCCACTGTGGTCTGAGAGAGTACTTGATGTAATTTCAGTTTTCTTAAATTTATTGAGACTTGTTCTGTGGCCTATCATATGGTTTATCTTGGAGAACTATATATTCTGCAGTTGTTGGGAAGAATGTTCTGTAAATATCTGTTAAGTCTATTTGTTCTAGGGTATAGTTTAAATCCATCATTTCTTTGTTGACCTTCTGTCTTGATGACCTGTCTACTGCTGTCAGTGGAGTATTGAAGTCCCCCACTATTATTGTGTTGCTGTCTATCTCATTTCTTAGGTCTAATAGTAATTGTTTTGTAAATTTGGGAGCTCCAGTGTTAGGTGCATATGTATTTAGGATTTTCCTGTTGGACAAGTCCTTTTATCATTATATAATGTCCTTCTTTTTCTTTTTAAACTGCTGATGCTTTAAAGTTTGTTTTGTCTGATATAGGGACAGCTACTCCTGCTCACTTTTGGTGTCCATTTGCATGGAATATCTTTTTCCACCCCTTTACCTTATGTGAGTCCTTATGTGTCAGATGAGTCACTTGAAGACTGCAGATACTTGTTTGGTGAATTCTTATCCATTCTGTCATTCTGTATCTTTTAGTGGAGTGTTTAGGCCATTTACATTCAACGTTAGTATTTAGACGTGAGGTACTAGTCTATTCATCATGCTATTTGTTGCCTGAATACCTTTTGTTTTTTATATATTGTGTTTTTGTTTTGTAGGTCCTGTGACATTTGTGCTTTAAGGAGGTTCTATTTTGGTGTATTTCAAGGATTTGTTTCAAGATTTAGAGTTCCTTTTAGCAATTCTTGTAGTGCTGGCTTGGTAGTGGCTAATTCTGTCAGCATTTGTTTGTCTGAAAAAGACTATCTTTCCTTCATTTATGAAGCTTATTTTTGCTGGATACAAAATTCTTGTCTGATAATTGTTTTGTTTAAGGAGGCTGAACATAGGGCCCCCATCCCTTCTGGCTTGTAGGGTTTCTGCTGTGAAATCTGCTATTAATCTGATAGATTTTCCTTTATACATTACCTGGCACTTTTGCCTCACAGTTTTTAAGATTCTTTCCTTTGTCTTGACTTTAGAAAACCTGATGACTATGTGCCTAGATGATGATCTTTTTGTGATAAATTTCCCAGGTGTTCTTTGAGCTTCTTGTATTTGGATGTCTAGATTTCTAGCAAGGCCAGGGAATTTTTCTGCGATTATTCCCCAAATATATTTTTCAAGTTTTTAGATTTCTCTTCTTCCTCACAAACACCAATTATTCTTACATTTGGTTAACATAATCCCAAACTTCTTGGAGACTTCCTTCATTTTTTAAAATTATTTTTTCTTTGTCTTTTTTGGATTGTGTTAATTCAAAAACCTTGTCTTCAAGCTCTGAAGTTCTTTCTTCTGCTTGTTCAGTTCTGTTGCTGAGATTTTTCAGTGTGTTGTGCATTTCTCTAAGAGTGTCCTTCATTTCCTGAAGTTGTGATTTTTATTTATGCTATCTATTTCACTGAAGATTTTTCCCTTCGTATCTTGTATCATTTTTTTTTTAATTTCATTAAGTTTGACTTCACCTTTCTCTGGTGCCTCCTTGATTAGCTTAATAATCAACCTGAATTCTTTCTCTGGCAATTCAGGGATTTCTTCTAGGTTTGGATACATTGCTGGTGAGCTGGTATAATATTTTGGGGGGCATTAAAGAACTTTTTATATTATCAGAATTGTTTTCCTGTTTCCTTATCATTTGGGTCAGAGGGAAGATCTGGGGCTTAGGGATGCTGTTCAGATTCTTTTGTCCCACGGGGACTACTTGATGTAGTGCTCTCCCTCTTCCCCTATGGATGTGGCTTCCTGAGAGCTGAACTGCAGTGATTGTCTTCTCCCAGATCGAGCCAGGTAGCTCTGCTGCATACTAGGCTCTGGGCTGGTACTGGGAGAGTCTGCATAGAGTCCCGTGATGTGAAGTCTTCAGGTCTCTCAGCCATGGATACCAGCACCTGCTGTTGTGGAGGTGGCAGGGGAGTGAAATGGGCTCTTGTGAGGATCCTTAGTTATAGTTTTGTTTATTGCACTAGTTTTGTGTTGGTTGGCCTCCTGCCAGGAGGTGTTGCTTTCAAGACAGCATCAGCTGTGATAGTATAGGGAGGATCAGACAGCGGGTGCGGCCCTAGATCTCGCAAGAGATTATGTCGTTTGTCTTCAGCTAGCATGGTGGGTAAAGACCATCAGGTTGGGGCAGGTCAGTCATGTCTGAGCTCAGACTGAACTCGGATGGTGGGTAAAGACCATCTCCTTGGGCAGGGCTTGCTGTGGCTGCTGAGGGATGGAGGTATGGTTCCTAGGCCAGTGGAGTTATATGTTCCCAGGGGGATAATGCCTACCTCTGCTGAGTCATGCAGGTTGCCAGGGAAGTTGGGGAAAGCTGGCAGTTACAGGCCTCACCCAGCTCCCACGCAGCCTAAAAGGCCAGTCTTACTCCCACTGTACCCCTACCAGCTGCACTGAGTTTCTTTCCAGGCAGCAGGTGAGCAGGGCTGAGAACTTGCCCCAGCCTACCAACCTCCTGACTGAGAAAGCAAGCAGTGCTTTCAGGTTTTGTGCCTCCCGACCTGCTGTGGTTTCTGCGCTGTGTCTGGACTCCCGATTCACCCCCTCCCAGGAGTTCTGTACAAGACATTTTGAATTTGGTCAAAATTGTTACAAAGTTCAGCTGGAAGTTTCCTTCTCTCTGTGGTCTTTTCTCAGTTCCTCTAGCAGCCTTCCCCAAGGACCTCTGTGAGACAAAGTCAGAAATGGCTTTCCTAGGGTCCAAGAGCCCATAGGGCTCTTCCCGCTGCTGCTTCTACCCCTGTGTTTCACTCAGCTCTCTGATTATGTCTCAGCTCCAGGTCAAGTCAAATTCTTCTCTCGTGATCTGGACCTTTGGGTTCCCTAGTGATAGTGGGTGATCGGGGCAGATGATCCCCCTTTCACACTTTGGGCACCCACAGTTTTTCAGTTATCTCCTGGGGCCTGCAGGAGCAATCCGCTTCCTTCAAAGGGTCTGTGGGTTCCCTTGGATTTCCTGGTATGTTCCCGTGATAGTTCTTGGAGCAAAAGTTCACAATGTGAGTCTCCACACACTGCTCTGTCCATCTGAGTGGGAGCTGCAATTTAGTCCTGCCTCCTATTCGCCATTTTCCTGCTTGTCCGGTAAAGTTCATTCTTTACTGAGGTTTCACTCCCTTGTCATTCAGAGCAAAACTCAAATGAAAGTGGGACTTCTTGCGCACGTGGAGTTTCTGATGTTGGAAGTCAGAATGAAGAAGGAAGATAGTGCCAAATTCAACTGTCTGATAAGGTTTCTCTCCAGGACAAATTTACCAAAGTATATATATTTGTCTTCCAAGGTAAGGATGATGTCGGTGTCAATTCAAGCTCCAGCTCTGTTTTATTTTCCATGCTCCTGCTCCAGCTTGACACAGTCTGGGAAATAGTTGACTACCGCTATTAGTAAAGTATAGGTTCTGGTCAAAGATATGATTGGTTTATATTGTAATAGATGCAATTCTGGTATAAGAATTAAGTTCTTCATTTCTTCTTTTAATGATTCATATATTAATCTAAACTTATTCAAGTTCTATTCAAAGGTTTTCTTGCTATCACACTACCAAGTAGCATCTTTTCTTGGCTTTTTTTTTTTTTTTTTTTTTTAGTAGAGGGTTCTTATGGCCAAGAAGTGTTGAGGTCGGCCCAAAGGCATTGCCAGATACACACTGATAGGGCCTCTCCCTCGTGTGGACCCGCTGGTGCGGGATGTGGCAGGAACTCTGGCTGACAGTTTCCAGGCAGCCGCTGCAGTTATCAGGCCTGTCACCCGTGTGTGTACCTGCAGGTGCTGGAAGCAGGTGGAGCTTCTTAGGAAGCGCTTGCCGCAGCGTTTGCTCGCGTGTGGAGTAGGAGATCGAAGCTGAGGAAGAAGACGGTAACCGCCCGAGGCATGCGCACGGCGGTGCTAAGTGCTCGCTGGGTGAGTGGCCGGCGCCTCTGGGCACACGCAGTTGCTGGGTCTGGTTGGATGGAGCGCTGCTCCCACGCCGACTTGCCCTTGGAGCACTCATACGGTCTTTCCCGTGCGAGGAAATGCATCCTCAGGTGGATCTGGAGGTCACGTGAACCTTGTTTCCTTTGCGGGTTTGCCCATTCACTGCTTCTGTCTCATTTAGGACTGAAAAACTTTTATTCGAGGTCTGCATAGGATTGCTTTAGGGGGTTTCACTTATTCAGGTATTTCTTGCTTTAAGGCTAGTTCTTTTTTTTTTTTTTTTTTTTTTTTAATTCTTAGTCTCCACATCTTCAACCTTAGATTCTGATCTGAAAACATACAAGGAATTTGTCAACTGGTCCTCGTCCTGGGGGAGAACAGGATGAATCAAGTGAAATAAAAGTGTAGTAAGCTTGAGGGTTGGTAAAGGTGTGCAAGGGATCTCTGCCATAAACTGAAGGAAGGGGACAGAGCGAGAACCTGTCTCAAAAAATAAAAAAAAAGAAAGAAAATAAAAAAGAAAGGACAAAATATTCTGTAGAAGTTGAACACTGAATCATGAGGAGCCACTCTGGATCCTGACTCTCTGGACCCCTTACTTTCATTCTTTGCTTAAGGCTGTAGAGTTAACAAAACTGACTTTTTAATCCCTGAATGGTGGCGTGAATATATAAAATCTAAATGCTAAGATTTAGGAATCGCTATTCCCAACTGTCCTGTTGACTGCTGAATGTTATCTAGATGTCCATGACTAAAAGAGGCACGGTAATTCCCTTCAGCACAGATGCTGGGACAAATCATCAATGAACTGAAACCAGAAAACCACATATTGACTCAAGCAAATATATGTTGAACCTATGGCATGGACAAAAAGGAATTTTTAAAAATATGGATATAGTTTGCTGATAATTCTTTTTCTTCACATTCTGGACTTAAGGAAGCCCAAGAGTTGGGGAGGGGAGCTGGTTGGTTGAAAGGGAAATAATACAGTTTATATAGTCTCATCTGGGGTCAAGGAAGAACATCAAAAGAAAATCAGGCAGAAAAGCTAACATTTATGAGAAGTTGGGGTTTGAGGTGCAGATTGGCAAGTTTGAAACTAAAACAAGTTTGGTGGGGAGGTAAGGATATCCAGGTGAAACCTGAGATTTGTCAATTCAGGCATGAGAGCTAAAGGTGAGATACAAGGCAGCTCACATTTTTATTCTAGGGCCAGAGGACTGGGAGTAAATGAAAGATTATAGCTAGGAAAAGGAATATAACAAAATTAGGCAGATATGAAAGGCGAAGTTGTAATTAACAAAGGAGATTCTACCGAGTAGGTCCTAGTTATTTTCTCCCCAGTGCATAGGAAGAAGCCAACAGCGAGTCTTTTAGTGTTCTTTTCTTTCTTTGATGCTTATATTTTCTCTGTGTTGCTGTTTCCCTTTAGGGAGGTACCTGTAACACAGAGAGAGACTAACCCAAGAAAAGCAGCAATCCAACTGCGAGGGGCAGTACACAGGGTTCTTCACTTGGTCCTAGAGCCATGGTTGAGTCTAGAATTGTGTGTAGTGGCTATATAATCGTGTGTACACATTACATGCTAATGTGAAGGTGTCTTAAGCACAGATCACACATTTTCAAAAGGTCACATCAACACTCTTATGATAAAGGCTATAGTCAATTCTATCCTGTCTATGCTGAAACACAGACTAAATGCAGGCCACTCAAATGATAGGACAAACAAGAGGCCAAACACACTTTGTCTCCAGAAGGAATGGGTAGATGTTGGTTCTGCGCCCATATCTTCATTCATTCATTTAACTAATAAATGTTTTGTGTGCATCAACTGGGCATGAGAAGAATGGATAGAGTTTTAATGAAAGGGGAAATGAATAAAAAAATGGGCCTGAAGATTACTTCTATGTCTCTAGCTGGCAATACTTCCATCTCAGAAGAAACTCTGCTTCTCACCAGTCTTTGGAAAAGTACATGGCTTTTGAGGTTCTCATTTACTTGGGTCTTTATGGGCTGCAAATGGATGACTAAGCATGCCTTCCCTGCCCTCAAAGATAATTTATCCTTCAAGATTATGTCGTTTTTATGGAGATGGGCTGGACCCTGAATCAATAGGTTTCTGTAGAAATTATTATAAGAATTAGGGCTAAATCCTTAGAGAAGAGATTGCAGGACATAGAAAAAACAGTGTTTCATTAGGCCATTCAAGGGCTGCAAGGATGATGTTTGAAAGTTGAAAAGGGCCGGGCACAGTGGCTCATGCCTATAATCCCAGCATTTTGGGAGGCCGAGGCGGGTGGATCACCTGAGGTCAGGAGTTTCAGACCAGGCCAACATGGTGAAACCCCATCTCTACTAAAAATACAAAAATTAGCCGGAAGAGGGTGGCAAGTGCCTATAATCCTAGCTACTTGGGAGGCTGAGGTGGAAGAATCACTTGAACCTGTAACGTGGTGGTTGCAGTGAGCCGAGATCCTGCCACTGCACTCCATCCAGCCTGGGTGACAGAGCGAGACTCCGTCTCAAAAAAAAAAAAAAAAAAAAGTTGAAAAATGCAAATAACTAATAACTTCAGCTTGGCTCAGTAAAGACTGAAGTTTCTAAGAAATAATCTCCTTACCACCAACCTGTCAGTGCCCCTCATTCTGGCTTTATACCTCCAAGCCTTCTACCTTCTCACCTGCTGTCTTGATCAATCAGTCTTTCTCTTCTACATGGCCAAGCAGGTCACAGTCTCTTCTCCTTGCATAGCTGTTTGTTGTACCTCAGGGAAGTGGCCACAACTAGGACTTCACTTGTTCTCCAGATAGGTTGAGCCTTGAAAATTTGTAGCAGGTTCACTCTGCCTATAATTTTGGGATCTAGGAAGATTCCCATTCAGCATTTTATCTTCAGGGTTAGTCCTAATTTTTATAAAAAATGAAATTGTATAATAAATATACATGTACATATACATATATCCTATATATAAATATACATACACACATATAACACAGGATTAATATCTAAAATATAAAGAATTTCTACCCTCTAATAAGAAAAAGTTAAAATGCCTACCAGAAAATCAGACAAAGGATATGAATAAGGAATTCACAAAGGAGGAAATGCAAATGGCCAATAAATGATTTAAAAAGATGTGTAGTTTCATTAGTATTCAAGGATTAAAAATAGAAGCAAGATACTTACACACTTAAAAGCTTGGTATATATTTAAAAGTTTGATAATGGGCAAGGATACAGAATCACAACCATACTGTGCTAGTGGTAATATACATTGGCACAGCCAATTTGGAGGCAGTTTAGTGGTATTAAAATTTTAAATGCACATATGATGTCATGTTTTAATTCTGTCATTCCCCACTGTCTTTGAGAACTGGGATACTTGACATGGAAGCTGAGTGTGAGTGACAGCCTCTAAAATGTCCCCCAGTAATCCCACTTCCCAGTATTCAAGGCCTTGCATAATCCCCTCCTTTTTTTTTTTTTCAAGTTCTGACACACAAACTTTTATTTATTTGCTTATTTTTGATTAAATGTTTGCTATAGGCAACCTGGGTATAGCTTTCTTTTTCCCCTCAAACCAGCTATAGAAAGGTTATTGATTGTGCTTAGTTCTCAGAACTTCAGAAACAACATAATAGGTAAACAATTTCTTAAAAGAACTATTCTAGATAATAGTAAATTGGATTCTTTCAACAATAGTACTCTGTTGCAGTGAGAGATGATTTTTCTGAAGAATCCCAGACCTCACAATATTCTATATATTTCCTGGACCCTTACACACACACACCACACAAATATTGTAAAATCTTGATCTCACATATATAAAAAGGCTCTATAAATGACAGGAAAAAGTGAAAAAAAAATAGCAGCATACATCAAAGAAATACAAAATAGGCATGTGTTAAGACTATACCAGAAATTATAGAAAAACAGATTTTTAGTTAAATACCTTTACGTTGTTACAACAGAACTGATGAAACCATAACTTTGATAACTGAGAATTATGACTATATCCTTTGCTTCAATACTTTTGCTCTAAAATGTGATCATAAGTAACACATATGTACATAAATTCTTTCCATGAACAGCTTGATTGCAGAAAACCAAATGTATTTTAGACATATCTTAACTAAATACTGAACTATTTCAGTGCCTTCAGTTACAATGTGTTGCTCACACTGGCACCACGTGGAGACTGATAATCTAAAAGAATAGCATTAAGTGTTATTCAAACTGGTCCATAAACATTCTCAGTGGTTGTTAAGTTCTCAAATTTGAGGAACATAGTCCTAAAGGTTTACAAGTTTGCTTAGCTGTAGTTGAAATTCTAACCTGCATAACATAATATAACTTAAAATGTTAGTCCCTCCAAAAAAAAAGAAAAAAACAACCCAGGACCTCTTTATAAAAAATCATCAAATTTATTTGATGATTTCTAGTTTTGTTTTTAAACTGTAGCTGCTGGACAATTTTTGTAAGTTAAAATTCATTATTGGGGTATGGAAAACACTAATAAGCTGACAGTGAATTAAATACTAACAATGAATAAAATTACTGGACCATACATTTATAAAAGCCATGTTTAATAGTAAAACATCCCAGTTATACTACTTAACTGAAAGAAATATCCTTTAGCTCCTTACTTCCAATTACAATACATTCTCATTTTGAGATAATTTATCCTCTTTCACCCAATTACTACTATGCCCAACAAAATGTTTCCAAATTTTGTACCTTTCTTTACCACTTATGAAATATGACTTCACTGTTACTCATTAAGAGTTCTTTAAAAGAAATTTGAAATTTAAAGTTTCACTTTGAACCTATTTGATCAGAAAGTATTAAATATCACTACCACATGAGTTAAAACAAAAATGGAATAAAAAAAGTGGTATCTATGTAATCAGAAAATTACTTGATAAGACATTTTAACTATTTTACAGTTCTGCTTCGCACAAGAATAAACTGGTTCCAAGGTACTACCATGTTTAGCATTTTCACTGCGAGCTCTAAACCATAGTATTACTCCTCTCAACAGGCCATCTCTAAGAAATGGCAGTGTTTGAAAGTACAAAAAGTGTTCTATCCAATAGGTGGAATTCTACATAGTCAAGGTAAGAGGATTCTTTATAAAATTACATTTCAAAAAATGTGGCCGGGTGCGGTGGCTCACGACTATAATCCCAGCACTTTGGGAGGCTGAGGGAGGCATCTCACAAGGTCAAGAGATCGAGACCATCCTGGCCAACATGGTGAAACCCTGTCTGTACTAAAAATACAAAAATTAGCTGGGCATGGTGGTCCTGTAGTCACAGCTACTCGAGAGGCTGAGGCAGGAGAATCGCTGGAACCCGGGAGGCAGAGGTTGCAGTGAGCTGAGATCGCACCACTGCACTCCGGCCTGGCAACAGACTGAGACTCTGTCTCAAAAAAAAAAAAAAAAAAAAAAAGCAAAATGTCTTGATAATTACCAGTTGTCTCAAAGGCTAAAATAAGAAAAATGCAGCAAATAGAAGTACTTGTTGATTAATATTATTTTGAGAAAGCCAGAAATGATTCTAAGAAGCAATGATAATAAAAGACATAATTAATACCTTATAGCTCTTTCAAGACAAAGCACATTTTTCACCTCAGACAGGATAGTTCTGACTTTTACATTCTTAACTTCCTTTGTCCAAAACAGGACCCCATTTTTTTTTCCTTTTTTTAAATTATTATTATACTTTAAGTTCTAGGGTACATGTGCATAACGTGCAGGTTTGTTACATATGTATACTTGTGCCATGTTGGTGTGCTGCACCCATCAACTCGTCAGCACCCATCAACTCGTCAGCACCCATCAACTCGTCATTTACATCAGGTATAACTCCCAATGCAATCCCTCCCTCCTCCCCGCTCCCCGTGATAGGCCCCAATGTGTGATGTTCCCCTTCCTGAGTCCAAGTGATCTCATTGTTCAGTTCCCACCTATGAGTGAGAACATGCGGTGTTTGGTTTTCTGTTCTTGCAATAGTTTGCTGAGAATGATGGTTTCCAGCTGCATCCATGTCCCTACAAAGGACACAAACTCATCCTTTTTTATGGCTGCATAGTATTCCATGGTGTATATGTGCCACATTTTCTTAATCCAGTCTGTCACTGATGGACATTTGGGTTGATTCCAAGTTTTTGCTATTGTGAATAGTGCCACAATGAACACACGTGTGCATGTGTCTTTATAGCAGCATGATTTATAATTGTTTGGGTATATACCCAGTAATGGGATGGCTGGGTCATATGGTACTTCTAGTTCTAGATCCTTGAGGAATCGCCATTCTGTTTTCCATAATGGTTGAACTAGTTTACAGTCCCACCAACAGTGTAAAAGTGTTCCTGTTTCTCCACATCCTCTCGGGCACCTGTTGTTTCCTGACTTTTTAATGATTGCCATTCTAACTATTGTGAGATGGTATCTCATTGTGGTTTTGATTTGCATTTCTCTGATGGCCAGTGATGACGAGCATTTTTTCATGTGTCTGTAGGCTGTATGCATGTCTTCTTTTGAGAAATGTCTGTTCAAATCCTTTGCCCACTTTTTGATGGGTTTTTTTTTTTTTCTTGTAAATCTGTTTGAGTTCTTTGTAGGTTCTGGACATTACCCTTTGTCAGATGAGAGGATTGCAAAAATTTTCTCCCATTCTGCAGGGTTGCCTGTCTCACTCAGATGGCAGTTTCTTTTTGCTGCAGTAGCTTTAGTTTAATTAGATCCCATTTGTCAATTTTGGTTTTGTCACCATTGCTGGTGTTTTAGGACATGAAGTCCTACCATGCCTATGTCCTGAATGGTATTACCTAGGTTTTCTTCTAGGGTTTTGTATGGTAATAGGTCTCAACATTTCTTAAGTTCCAATCCATCTTGAATTAATTCTCAGATAAGGAGGAAGTGAGAAAGGATCCAGTTTCAGCTTTCTACTTATGGCTAGCCATAAATTTTCCAAAGCACTCATTTATTAAATAGGGGTCCCTTTTCCATTTCTTGTTTTCTTGTGGTTTGTCAAAGATCAGATGATGTAGATGTATGGTATTATTTCTGAGGGCTCTGTTCTGTCTCCATTGGTCTATCTCTGCTCTGGTACTACAGTACTTCATGCTGTTTTGGTTACTATAGCCTTATGCATAGTTTGAAGTCAGGTAGCGTGATGCTCCAGCTCTGTTCTTTTGACTTAGATTGTCTTGGCAATGCGGGCTTTTGGTTCCATATGAACTTTAAAGCAGTTTTTCCAATTCTGTGAAGAAACTCATTGCAGTTTGATGGGGATGGCATTGAATCTTGTGCCTACCTTGGGCAGTATGGTCATTTTCACAATATTGATTCTTCCTATCCATGAGAATGGTATGTTCTTCATTTGTTTGTGTCTCCTCTTTTATTTCACTGAGAAGTGGTTTGTAGTTCTCCTTGAAGAGGTCCTTTAATCCCTTGTAAAGTTGGATTCTAGGTATTTTATTCTTTTGAAGCAACTTCAGAATGGAAGTTCATTCATGATTTGGCTCTCTGTTTGTCTGTTACTGGTGTATAAGAATGCTTGTGATTTTGCACATTGATTTTGTATCCTGAGACTTTGCTAGTTGCTTATCAGCTTAAGGAGATTTTGGGCTGAGATGATGTAGTTTTCTAACATACAATCATGTCATCTGCAAAGAGGGACAATTTGACTTCTTCTTTCCTAACTGAATACTCCATGATTTCGAGAGTCTTGGCCTGGATTGCTATAGCCAGAACTTCCAACACTATGTGTTGAATAGGAGGGTGAGTGAGGCATCCCTGTTCCTGTGCCAGTTTCAAGGAAATGCTTCCTGTATTTTGCCCATTCAGTATGATATTGGCTGTGGGTTTGTCATAAATAGTTTTATTATTTCCGAGATACGTCTCCATCACTCAAATTTATTGAGAGTTTCTTAGCATGAAGAGCTGTTGAATTTGTCAAAGGTCTTTTCTCTGTACTCCATATTGAGATAATCATGTGGTTTTTGTCTTGGTTCTGTTTCTATATGCTGGATTAGCTTATTGATTTTGCGATGTTGAACTGTAGCCTTTGCATCCCAGGGATGAAGCCCACTTGGATCATGGTGGATAAGGTTCTTTTGATGCTGCTGGATTCGGCTCTGCCAGTATTTCCTTTATTGAGGATTTTGCATCGATGTTCATCAGGGATATTGGTCTAAACTTTTTGTCATGTCTCTTCCAGGCTTTGCATTGTGGGATGATGTTGGCCTCATAAAATGAATTAGGAGGATTCTCTTTTCATTGATTGAAGGCCAGTTTCAGAAGGAATGGTACTCAGCCTCCTGTACCTCTGGTAGAATTCAGCTGTGAATCCATCTGGTCCTGGACTTTTTTTGGTTGATAGGCTATTCATTATTGCCTCAATTTTAGAGCCTGCTATTGGTCTATTGAGAGATTCAGCTTCTTCCTGGTTTAGTCTTGGGAGAGTGTAAGTATCCAGGAAATTATCCATTTCTTCTAGATTTTCTAGTTTTTTTGCATAGAGGTGTTTATAGTATTCTCTGATGGTAGTTTGTATTTCTGTGGGGAACAGGACCCCATTTTAAATAGAGTTCATTTGAATAGAGTTCATAATATAAAGTCATTTTTCCCCATAGGATGTTTTCATTTCAGTACATAAATTGATGTTTTCATTCGGTACATAAATTACTAAGTGGGAAATGACTATGTCAGTTATAAAGAATTTGTACCATAATAAATGCTAAATGCTAATTTACAATAACTGTCAATAGAAACCTATAAACTCCTACACCGAAGCCTAAAAGTTACTACAGTATTGAGGTCAGAATGGACCTGATTCTTCCATTTGGTCAAATTTCATTTACTAAGTAATAATGTCAAGAAATCCAAAGAAGAAACCTTAGTGGGTCCTTCCAAAGCTGCATAATTTTCCAAATGATTTCCCCTGGTTGCAGAGCCTGTTCAGTCCTTTAATCCTTTTTCAGTTGTTTCGTTTTTGCACGTTTTCTTGACGTTTTTGTTTCTTCTTTTGCTCCTTCCCCCTGGCCTCAATCATCTTGGCCAATTTCCAAGACAGTATAACAGTTGCTAGGAACAGTGGAGTATAGGGCCAAAATAACAGTTGTAAGGAAGCCATATGGGTCCTTTGCAGCCCATTCCACAACAAACTCAGCCCAAGCCTTTATATCAAACATCTTCATAGCAGTCTTATGAAAACTGGGGACCAGGCGTGGTGGTTCACGCCAGTAATCCCAGCACTTTGGGAGGCCAAGGTGGGTGGATCACCTGAGGTCAGGAGTTCAAGACCAGCCTGGCCAACATGGTAAAACCCTGTCTCTACTAAAAATACAAACATTAGCCGGGCGTGGTGGCACATGCCTGTAATCCCAGCTACTAGGGAGGCTGAGGCAGGAGAATTGCTTGAACCTGGGAGGCAGAGGTTACAGTGAGCAGAGATAGCGGCACCACACTCCGGCCTGGGCAACAAAGCAAGACTCCCTCAAAAGACAAAAAAAAAAAAGAAGAAGGAAGGAAGGAAGGAAGGGAGGGAGGGAGGGAGGGAGGAGGAAACCAGGGCTTATGCTTGAGTAGTGATCTCTAACTTTGTCCTGGTATTATTAGTGACTCAATCACAATTTCAGATGACCCTTGGTAGTCTGTCTTTTTTCTATCATACACATCAGAGAGACAGTTTAAATTCCTATCAGGGCTGCAGACCCATGGGGGCCACGTTCACCCCTTCCCATTGGCCTTGGCAAGAGTAGGCCCCTTATTGCACAGAGAGGAGGGTCCTGGGGGATCCTGGGTCGGCCCTGCCACACCTTGCTTGGCCACCATTTCTGCTGGGCACCAGGAGAAAACCATGGCGGCCGCAGCCACCAGCCTCTCCTCCATCACCCCCAACACCCTCCTTTTAAAAAACTTGCTTCTAATTAATAGAATACAAAATGTTGAAAGGATGTTACTTCTGTGATTAGGTTACAAAGAAAACGGTGACTTCTGTCTTGCTAGCAGATGCTCTCCCTTGGGGATTTTGACTAATCAAGTTGTCATGTTAAAGAAGCCTATATGACAAGGAACTGAGGATTGCCTATTGCCAACAGCCAGCATGTAACTGAGGCCCTCAGTCCACAAACCCTCAAAGGGTTTGTTGATTTCTGACAACAATCATGTGAACTTAGAGTTGATCTCTCCCCAGTTAAGCCTTCAGATGAGATGCCAACTCTGACCAACACCTTGATTTCAGTCTTCAGAGACTCTGAAGCTTAGGACCCTGCTGAGCCATACCTGGATTTCTGACCCATGGAAAGGATAATGTGCATTGTTTTAAACTACTAAGTTTTAGTTAATTCATTATACAGCAATAGATGATAATAATACAAGAGGAGATACAAATGTAAAGAGAAGTAAAAACTCTGTAACTCTGAATTAGAAAGAAAAACAAACAGGCATACACAGATATCTATCACCTAGGTCTTGCTATTGAAAAGGCTTGGAAACAATAACCAGCTAAGCAGTGAGCCGTTGCTAGCATTCAGTTTGTCATCTTGAAATTCCATATCCCCATAAAGAAATCAGGATTCCCGGGAGAAATGGCTGAATCCAGATCGGAGGCAAGAAATGTATGGCATGAGACTGAAACATCTTGTCGTATCATAAAGCAAGGGTCTTGAGTCAGAAGTACTCAGGTGCCAAGTTGAAGACCTTCCCACTTGAAGATAGGAAAATTTGAGCCCCAGTAAAGATAATGACAGCAAAGAGTTGAAACACTTCAAGTATGTTTATATCCCTGAGTCTGTAATTATTCTTAAAAAAAAAAAAAAAATTGGTCACCATTGGAGAATGCTAGAGAGCCAAGTATTTTGAAAACACATAAGTAAAGGGAAACAAGTATTTATCCTGCCTTTTCCACATGAACTGTACCACATAGATGATAAGAAAAAGTTTCTTTTAATGTATTAAAATAAACTTTTAATATATTACAAGAAACATTACCTATATAGCAGGGTGCCTCGTGCCTCGGCTGCCTACAAGCTGTGTGACCTTGGGTGAGTGACTTAACCTCCTTGTGCCTCAGTTTCCCCCCCTTTAAAATGGAGTTGACTACACATTTAGATCATGTTTGGGGATTAAATGAATTAATACATGTCAAGCAACTAGAACGGTGCCAGGTGTTTCAGAAGTATCTATTATCATTGTTATATTTATTCCTAAAATGCTGGCATTTATCCAACCACAGTTCTTGGCACCCCTTGCACCATACACCTCCAGTCACTCCTGGGCTTTAGCCTGGAGCCCAATGTGCATCCCCACCCTGCATCACCCTACTCACCCTAGGACTCATAACCCCACTCACCATGGGACTCACCCTGAGCCGAGCCAATCTTTAACAGAGACTCTTCCAAAGCCCTTGGGCAACTTGACACCTGGGCAAGTCCTGCACCACTGACCCACCTTCTGCTGCCTCCTTAGGTGGCTTGGAGAATATTTCATGTCATTAACTTCCTCACTTTGAGCCCATCTAGGGCAAAGAGGCAAGTGGGAGACTCTTTTCCTTACTCCCCAAACATCCTGGGACCTTCTGCTTAGTTCTTTTCCAATTCCTAACCACTCTGGATCCCATCCCACCCCCATACACCACTTGCCCCACAAATGGATTTACATGCTTTACCTGTATTGCTTTACCTCCTGAGATTTCTCTCCTCACCCACCTAACCTTCATGTCTTTCCACAAGAGCACAGAGAGGTGAAGTAACTTGTGCACAGTCACACAGCTAGATAGTAACAAACTACAGCTATGCTATGCTACCAAGCAGCAAGCTTAACCGTGTCTTCACTTTCCCAGCCCTTCCTTCCCATGATGCTGCACTTTCCCAATCACTGCCCAGCCTCTCACACCTGACCTGCATTAATGCACCTGACCTACCAGAATTCTATTCGTTTCTTCCTCTTGTATACCAACAGGTTATCCCCCGCACCCCCTCCCTCCAGTGCTTTCAGGGCACAGTTACTCATTCAAAATAATTACTCAATACTTGTTTATGTGGCATCACGTTTGGCTTCCACAAAAGGAAAAAAAGCATAATAATTACCCAGATTGGAAAACAAAATTCCAACAAAAGAACACTAGATGGGGAATCATTCAGTCTTCAATGCAGATCTTTGCCACCTCACAGGCATGTGACATTGAGCAATCACTTTTACTTCACTGTGCTCAGTTTACACAATACATACGTATGGCAAACACCTGTGCCTTCCTCTTCTAGGTTGATTGTGAGAACCTGTTGACAACCTCAGTGGGAAAACTATTTTTATTCCATACCTTAGCCTTTGCACTGGCTCACCTCTTCCTGGAACATCCTTCTTCTAGATAGCATCGAGCTGACCCCCACTTCACCTCTTCATCTTAGTTTAAATGTCTCCTCCTCAATGAAGCATCCCTGACCCCGCCTGCACCATATAATGAAATCTTACTCCTCCTCACACTGCTCCACTTTCTTCTGTTTCAAAAGTACTTTATCACCTTCTAATATACTACATAGTTACTATGATTATTGTCTATTATTTTTCTCTCCTGCTAGAATGTAAACTTTGTTAGGGCAGGAACCTTTGTCGGCTCTGCTGATGTATCCCAAGTTCCTACAGTGGTACCCACTGGCCTAACAAGTGCCCCATGGATGTTTGCTGATTGCCAGAGTGCCCCCATCCACAGTCTGAGCCTCCCTTCTTTAGGTCTCTTGGTGCTCCTCTAATTATAGGGGCACTGAAAATCCTTCTTGTTACTGTTAATGAGGCCAAATGCAGGAAGTAGTGGCATCAACTACTACAACACTCTGGACCAGATCAGTGAAAGAGAATCTGGAAAACAACAACAACAACAAGAAAAAACAAACAAACAAAACCCAAACATTCCCAAATTCTCCCTTCAATTTTCTCTTTACTACAGGCATGCCCATTTGGGCCCTTTTTACATCCCTATCTCTCCCCTCCTCCTCTCTTACTCATTTGGGATGTGCCTCATTCCCTAAATGTTCCTCCTTCACCCTTTTGTCTTCCATTTTGTGGCTTTTTCCTCTGTGAGCTTTACTTTGCTTTTCTGAGTAGGTGAGAGAGAAAGGGACTGTCTGAGCACTGGGGTTGGAGTCACAGAAGGACCACGCCAGGCTTCAGTGTTGAAGGTAAGTGTGGCATGTCATAGCACCATATATGAGGAAACCTCAGCTGGGACCTTGTTCCTTTGACCCAGGCAGTTCAGAGAGCCCAAGAGAGGACTGGGGGTGTGGACTGGCAGGTCTGCATGGTGCTGGTAAACATGCAACAAACAGCCCCTTTCCTTTCGCCCTGTGAGCTCATGCAAGAGGAGCAGAAGCTCTGTAGAAGTAGCTTTTTCCTAAAGTAAACATTTATGGGTCCTGTTTAGATTGCCTGGATAAACATTTAGCTCTATTTGCCTATTCCAGAGCAGAGGACGCTGCCTTGCTCTACAAACTCATCTCAACTCACTTGCCCATTGCACTTCACAGGCATCTCAGTCCTCTTAGGGTGGGACAGGCAGTAGGTCAGTGAGGGGAGCACAGGTTTAGGGACTACCTACTGATATAGAGGTTGCAAGTGGAAGGATGGAAAATAAGCTATTATTTGCTTGATGCCTCTAGCATATTAAAAGGACCATACTAATCCTCAGGGTAGTCTGGGACCTTGATACTCAAAGTGCACTCCATGAACCAGCAGCATCTGAGGCACCTAGGAGTGCATTGCTCATTTAAAAGGTAGGTTCCTGGGCCCCCTTCTGACCTTTTGAATTAGGAATCTGCATTTTAACAAGATCTCAAGTGATTTGTAGGTATTATACAATTTCATAAACGCTATTCCAGAAAATCTGAATTCAGCTAATTGCTAATGGTTCTATTGACAAATAAAATAGTAAGTAACTTTTAAAGAATCGTTTATGGTTCCTAAGCCATGAGGAAAAAAAATACACATATATATGTATTCTTTAACACTTTAAAAATAAACTTCAAAGACAAAGGTTTAGGGCAGAACAGTTTTAAGCTCAACTTTTATTTCCTCTCTTTTGAAATATTCTGATTTAGGTTTTGACTATGGAGAAAAGAGTAACGATGTCAGCAGAGGCATTTCATATCCTAATTTTAACATGATACTTAAAATTCTACCTACATTTGTTAAATGGTATTATTTCTTATGTAAATCATAATGTACATTTATTGAGAGCTACATTTTAAGTACAAGTTTGTATTTATTTAATCTTATGTACCCTATGAGGAAGGTACTGATGTCATCCTCTGTTTTACAGATGGGGAGACTATAGCATAGGAGCATTTAGATAAGTTGCCTAAAGTCCCACAGCTCACAAATGGGGAGGAAGGATTTGAACTTGGTGCCAGAGCATACGTTTAACCCTGACAATAAATGTCTGAGCATGCTGGTCTCCCTAGTAAGCAGCAAGCTGCCCAAGATATCAGACTTCTTTTCTTTATAAAACTACTTCAATGATGCTGCTTGCAATGGCACTCAAAGTTGCTGACCAACCCCCAAAAAAAGAATAATGCGGACATAAAAGGCTATGAATTAAAGAGGTACCTTGTGAAGAATAGAGATTTTAAAGTATCATCTTATTATTTGTAACAAAAATGGAAAACTTACAGTAATGACCAGCATTGAGAATTTGATATGAATCATCAACATAGTTATGTTGATATGTATATGCTACGTACTACGTTGATGATTCATATCAAACTCATTAACATGATATCAACATATATATATGGATGATTCATATCAAAAACATGAGTTAGATATGAAATGAGACACAGATTTCTATTTTTTTTTTGAGATGGAGTCTCGCTCTGTCGCCCACGCTGGAGTGCAGTGGCGCGATCTTGGTTCACTGCAAGCTCCGCCTCCCGGGTTCACGCCATTCTCCTGCCTCAGCCTCTGGAGTAGCTGGGATTACAGGCGCCCACCACCACGCCTGGCTAATTGTGTGTGTGTGTGTGTGTGTGTGTGTGTGTTTAGTACAGACGTGGTTTCACCATGTTAGCCAGGATGGTCTCGATCTCCTGACCTCGTGATCCGCCGGCCTTGGCCTCCCAAAGTGGTGGGATTACAGGCGTGAGCCACCGCCTGTAATCACCTGGCCGAGACATAGATTTCTAAACCATTAAAACTACAGGTTTTATACCATGGATAATGCTGCTTACAGAAGCTATCTATCACATTCCTAGGGGAGACCATAGCAATGATTTCCTGTGGGAATGGGGACAATTCTTATTCCCAAAAACCTTATGTTTGTTTAAAACGTCACTCTTACAGAAAAAGATGCACCTCTGAATATCCTTTGATCTCAGCCAATCTTTTTTAAAAAAGTATACATAGATACTGGTCTTTTAGAATTGTTCAATGCTCAGTATTGCTCAAAAACAGCCCCTCCATAACAATTTATTTCCAGATAAGATTTGGTCCCTTTAAAGGAAATCATTAGAAATGGACCAAAGGATAGGGAATAAGAAGGCCACCCAGCAACCCCCTACAATCACAGTCATCCACACAGGAGGCACCAACACCTGGTTTGTAGACAAGTGGTTCACTGCAATGCAAAATAAATTTTATATGAACAGAATAAGCCACTTGAAAATCTTACTTTCCAAGATGGCCCCATTTAGGGGTCTGAGGGTCCACAGAATTAGTCTAGTTCTGTTGGAACAGTACAGATTCTAAAATGCCTAATAAGGTTGCAATGATGACTGAAGGCTTTTCCAAACTCATCACACTCATGTTCTCTCTCCAGTGTGGATTTTCTGATGTTTCTTAAGAAGGGTCCGCTTACTAAAGAGTTTACTGCACTGACTGCACTGATAGGGTTTCTCACCAGTGTGGACTCGGAGATGCTGGAAAAGCCCTGCATTCTGAATGAAGGCTTTGCCACACTCACGACACTGATAGCGCTTCTCTCCAGTGTGTATCCTCTGATGCTGAACAAGGCATGAGCTGAGAAGGAAAGCCTTTCCACACACTTTGCATTCATATGGTTTTTCCCCTGTGTGGATTCTTCTGTGTCTAGTGAGGCCATTGCTGGCACTGAAGGCTTTCCCACACTCCTTACACTGATAGGGTTTCTCTCCAGTGTGGCTCCGCCGATGTTCATTCAGGCTTGACCTCCGGCTGAAGGCCTTCCCACATTCTTCACATTCATATGGCTTCTCCCCAGTGTGGATTCTCTGGTGCTCAATGAGTACTGAACTCTTAGTGAAGCTTTTCCCACATTCATTGCACCTGTGGCGTCTCTCTGCAGTGGAATGTCCCTGCTGCTTTTCTGCCCTGCTGTCTTGTTTATAAGTTTCTCTGTACTTAGAATCCAAAGATACGTCTCTTTGGAGTCTGCTATCCCGCAAATGTTCCATTTCTTTTAAGATTTCTTGCTTTGATGCCAACTCCTGGTTCTCAGGTATACTTTCACCATCTGGAATAATAAGTGGACCAAACAATGTAATCTCTTTCCTTTATGTAAGAACACAATCATAGGATGGAAATAGAAAGATCCATATCAAACAGACATGTTCTAGGAATGAAGAACTGCCAGTTAAGGAGGGGATTGGGTTAAACAGGGATGTTTAAGCTAGTAGAGTAAGGTCATCAGCACTGCTGAAATGGCTGGAGGGAGCACCCAGAGGCTCCCAGAGAGGATGCACATAAGCAGGCACTATATTATATTCATTACAAGGCAGGCACTGTTCTAAGTGTTTTACATATGTTAATTTATTAAATCTCAAATGACTCTGTGACTGACGTGCTATGATTATCTCCACTTAAAATATGCATAAACTGAAGACACCAGGAGGTTACCTGACTTGTCCATTGTCACAGAGTTATTAAATGCAGCGTTTAAATTCCAACCCAGGCAATTTAGCCCCCCGAGTCCACAGTCTTAACTATTGCCCTATATAGACCCGCTAGAGATCTCCTGAAAGGACCTGTCAAAATCCTTACCTTGTTCTCGAAATTGGTGGAGGCGAAAAGATTCATATTTGAGCTGTGTCACCATAGGCTGAAGCTGGATGTCTGTTGGTTCCTGCTTGACCTTCAGATGTTCCACCTCCTCCGAGAGCACTTCAGAATGTCCATGTTCATGGTCTAGAGCCTGAAGGCAGGTAGGCACATTTCGTTCATAAGAGGGGGATTATAGGAGTCCAAGCTAATATGAAATGAAAGATGTCACATGGAACTATATGAAACATTTTCTAGAGAGATGTCACAGTGGAAGGACCAGAGTTTAATTCCATACTCAAAAGCAAAACAGGGAAGAGTGGCTCAATTTAGTATGGTGGTTTAAAATAAATCCACCAGGTAGAATCGAACTGCCCACCCCCAGCCCCCTGAATGTGGGCTATACTTGATAGCTCAACTCTACTGAATAGAAGTGAGGCAGAAGAGATGGTAGATAACTTCTGAGTCATAAAAAGCACTGTGGCTTTTTCCTTTCTCTCTCTTTCTCTCCTTCTTCCCTCTGGAGGAAGCCAGCTGACATGTTGTGAGGGCACTCAAGCAGCCCCATGAAGAATACCAACATGGTAAAGAACTAAGACCTCCTGCCAATAGCCGGTGAGTAGCTGAGGCCCCCTACCAACCACTGTACCAGTGAACCATCTCGGAAGTGGATCCACCTACCTGAATCTTGTCTTCAGATGACTGTAGTCTTGGCCATTAAGGTTTAGGGGTAATTTGTTACACAACAGAGAACTAACACATATAGCTATAGCCAACCAACCTGTGTCACCAAACCCCACCTTTCATTTAGTATTTAATGTCTAGAAGTCCATCTTTGTCCTCTCACCTGGTTCCCTGGCTCACTAAGCTCTTGTTCCAGATCTTCGACTACAGCCACAGCCTCCTCCCCACTCTCTGGATGGTGCTCCCGCACCCAGGCCTGGAGCTCCTCAGGCAGGATAGTCAGGAACTGCTCCAGCACCAGCAGCTCCAAGATTTGCTCTTTGGTGTGGATTTCTGGCCTTAGCCACTGACAACAAAGTTCTCGGAGCCGGCTCAGAGCTTCTCGGGGACCAGGAGTCTCTTGGTAACAAAACTGCCTAAAAAGTTGTCGGGAGGCTTCTTGGCCAGAAAAGTTGTTCACTTGAAGGTGGGCTTCTTGATCCCAGGTAGGGTCTTCCTCCACTTTCACAATCTTAAGATCGTATTGTTCCTCTGTTGAAGCCATTCCTGGGGTTAATTTAGAAGGCTTACTCTGGCTTTAGGTGAAAGGATAACTGTGATTTAAAATTTTCTGATTTAATCTTCCTTAGAAGACACCTGATGATAGAGCATTATATATTAATGGAAATAAATCATAAAGTAGTGGGGAAAAAAGCAAAGTATGGAAATATGAATGGTATTCTATCATTTATGTTAATACAATGTATATATGGTTACTGACTTACATATGTTTAGCAACTGGGAAAAGGTTATTCCAGAGTACGTTAATGGCCTCAAGTCTTCCCCCTTCCCTGTAGCCATGTATTAATATTTTGCAGTGCCCTTCCATTGTGACACTGAATTCAACAATATGACTTGATTTTGCCAATGATATTAGCAAATGTGATGCATGCAGAGGTTTGAACAGTACTTGTGTAACTGGGTTTGCTTACTCTTGCCCTCTGAAATTGCCAGAAGAAGGATATTTTTTCAGATGATAAGAGACATGTAGGACAGAGCCAGATCACCCCAGTGGAGTAGATGAGACCATCCTAGATTAGTTGACAGCCAGCTAACTGCCAGACATGTGAGCAGGCCTAGCCTGAGGTCTGCAGAGCTGCTGAATGCAGATGTATAAATAGGGCCTGCCCACCCTAGGTAAGCTATGCCCCATATACTCACATGCTATACATAAGTTTATCACTATATGCCACTCATGTTTTGTGGCTATTTATTATACCACATTATTATGGCAACAGATAACTGATATAGAAGGGTGAACCTCTGGGAAGGAAAATTAGGTAACTGTGGAATAAAAAAGCAAGAGATATTTACTTTTTGAGCACAGACATGATGCTAAAAGGAAATGCTCATTGCAGCATTTCATATTTCAGATTTTCAGATTAGGGATCTGTTAAGTTTAATGCAAATATTCCAAAATCCAGAAAAATCTGAAATCCAAAATACTCTGATCCCAGGGGTTTTGGATAAGGGATACTCAGTCTGTAAAAGTGATTTAAAGGCCTGGGCAATATGTTTATATGGTAGATCTAGGAGGAGAACAGGATATATAAAACTAGCTATAATATCAGATGATTAATGCTGTAATAGAGGCCTCGCCAGAATATTCAGGGAGTAAAGAATAGAAAAAATAATTTCTGACTGGGTATGGAACATTGAAAGAATATGACTTAGGGGCAAGTACATTTGAATTAGGCTAAAATCATGAACAGGAATTTATCAGGCAGAGAAAGGAAGGGATCCGCCATCATAAATCAAGCAAACAACATGAGGAAAGGTATTTAAGGGCACACACAACGGCGATAAGGACAGGCAAAGCTGAACTATAGAATATGGGTTGTGGGTAAAAATGTGAGAGATGAGGTTAAAAAGATGCATTATAGGGGACAGAAAATGGCCTTCAACTCTAGGCTGAGACGTTAGACTTTACTATATGGAACACTGAGAGGCAAGGCTTTTATTTCATTGTCATGGTGTTAGATCTGTATTTTAAAAAAATATTGAGTAAGATTCAGGATGGAAATGGTAAGAATATGTTGCAGCGTTGTGGCCTTTTAAGTTGGGAAGTTTAATGGTAGTTACACTGATACAATGTTGACTTTAGTGGTGTAATTTAAGTTTTATCTGACTTTTGCCCAATGCTAATGGAATCATTAAGGTCTGAGAGCACTTGGAAGTTTTTCAGTTACACTTTATTGGGTGAAAATGCATTTATTCCATTCATTCATATATCATGTGTCTGTTAGGTGTCTGGAATAGTGTTGAGGTGCTTAGTTCAAAATGGTGAAAGGAAAGGTCCCTACCCTTATGGTATTTACCGTGGGAAAGACAGACCTTAATAAAATATTCACATAAAATTATGTTACAGAATTGAGAATTTGAAGAGTTACAAAGACCATGGCATTTATTCTTTGTCAATGTCCAAGGCGATATGTATATCTTTTTACTCCTTACTGTATTATCTGGTAATTTGGTTTGTTGAGTCTTCAGTTCAGGAAGACTGAAAGTCTGACAGTTTCTAATTATGAATTTGTATTGGATTCCATTATTATTAAACATGTAGCTTCTCATGGCCTTAGGTTTATAGTCAAAAATTGTTCTGCAAATATGGGTTCTGCACTTTAATGCTATTGAGAAACCATGGAGATACAGCTGGCTCTTTTTATTTTGTTTTTTTGTTTTCTGGATCACTACAGGCAATCTCTCACATACCCAAAGCCACAGGTGGAGTATTCCTCCATCAGTTGTATTCTTCTCCCCACAATTGGTGCTTAGGATTTACCTCCTGGTCTTATGCCACCATGAACTGTCTTTATCCTTAATGCATAGCACAGTGCCTGGCCCACTGTCAGTGCTCCAGAAATGTTTTCCAGGCAAATAAATATATTCTCCCCTCCTATATCCCCTTTCACTTCATCAAGCCATGGTAAGGACAGGGAAGGGAACACAGAAGAGAAAATACACTCTTTATTCTTGTCCCCCAAACCACCCCTGTTCCCAGGATGTATATGCATTACCCTATGTTCCCCAGTCCTCCCATCTCTTCCTATCTCCTCTCCCAAATG
The DNA here is from genome assembly GCF_008728515.1 of Papio anubis. Lineage (NCBI taxonomy): Eukaryota > Metazoa > Chordata > Mammalia > Primates > Cercopithecidae > Papio > Papio anubis. The sequence continues at coordinate 28,103,436 of NC_044981.1, forward strand.
GCTACAGATTACAGACACTTCTTATTTTTAAAATGCCTAGAGGACTTACAAGTCTGGACTTGTCACAAAATTATGAATGCATCTTCAATGTTTTGTTTACCTGATTTATTTGATTAAATGCAAATTTGGTGTCATCTGATATCCTAGCAGGGAACAAATACTTGATAGACATCTGACAAATTAAATGGAATAAGCTATTTAAAATCATCTTTAGTGAAGCACTGCAGTACAGTGAATAATGTTCATATCCTGTGACCTCTCTAAGCAGTAATGATCATAGTACTCCTCTTATAAGTGTTGTGATTATACAAGGTAATGCATATAAAAAGCTTAGCACAGCACCTGGCCCATAGCAATTATTACATAAATATCAATGAGCAGGTATTATTAGTAAAGTAGTATTAGTAAATTGAATATATTCATAGAGGAAATAAACCCAATAAAATAAAATATTGACGTCATGTGTTAATACTCAGTGGACAGTTGAAAATACTAGAAGAAATATTCCAGAAAATCCAGGACAGACAGTGACCAGTGGTGACCTCCCATTTGTGTACTGAAGCCCATCTCTAGATCCCACCAAGGGTATCCCCCTGAATATCCCAACAACAGCTCAAAAGCAACATTAAAAATCGGATTCATTTTTCCAGGGTGATATGAAACAGGCCAATTTATGACTAATTACCAATTGACTCCAAACATTTGGCATTGGAAGATGATATATAAAAGGGGATAAAGAAAAAGATATGGCCAGCTACAAATACAAGACAAAAATCTCAGTGGACCAGAAACAGAAACACAGAGTAGTTAGTGGAGTTGATGCTGTGGGCTAACTGACTTGACTGCAGAAACAGTCAAAGACATCCTAGAATTCAACTCCTGCAGGATTAAATGTGGTATGTCTCAGCTTGTAGGGAACCAGGCTCACTGTTTCATGCCAGGGCATGAAAGGGGGATAAAAAAATAAAAAGCAGTTGACTGCTGACTCAACTTATGACTTTATCAGCAACTAAGGCTCAGGAGGCGAGGGACAAGGAGAGACTCATTACTAGTAACTGATCCATTTACTTGCTCATTTAGTCAATAAATGTTCATTGAGCACCCATAACATACCAGGTACTTGGCTGGGCACTAGGGCTACAATGGTGAAAAAGATGGGACCAGGCCCTGTTTTGCTGAAGTATATATTTTAACAGGGAAGACAAACTGAAAATAAAAGCAACAACAAAAATAAGTAAGGAGGCAAATAAAATAATTATGAGTTGTGATGATTACTTTGAGGAAAATAAACGAGGCACTGAGTTACCAAATACATGTAGCCTATTTAGATGAGGTGGTGGGAGGTGAGGTAACATTTCAGCTGAGCCCTTAAGTGCAAAAGAAGTGAGCCATACAGAGTAGGGATGAGGGAGGGGAAGAGCACTCTGGACTATCCAAAGGCCCTGAGGAAGTGCATGCTGCCATCAAAGACAGGAGAGGAGGCTGGAGTGTCTACAGTCATGTGGGAGAAGAGTGGCAAAATATTAGGCTGGCAAGACAAGCAGGAGTCAGATCATGTAGGGCATAGGAGTTAGGATTTTATAAATGCAATAGAGAAACCACTGAAGGCTTTAAGAAAGGAAGTGACAAGGCTGAATTATGTACTGAGAAGCTCTGCTACTGGATGGAGAATGAGCTGAGGGAATGAGGGTAGAGGCAAGAGTGGAAGAAGAAAGCAAGAGTAGAAGCAGAAGAGGCAAGAGTTGAAAAAAGGGTAAAGTGGAGGGGGTGAAGGCTATTGCACTGAATCTGGAAAGACTTCCACTTAGTTTAGATGTTACTGTACACATGAAAGGAGAAACAGCTTAACCTTTGTAAAAGCAGTTCAGTCACTGGACAATCAATTTATGGAGCTGTGCTAAGAGCTGGGAATACACAGGTGTTTATAGCTCATGAGGATATAATTACAATACAATACAATAAAAGCCATAATTTGAAAAATGTATACAAGGTATACTCCTGGAGGAAGTGGGAGAGCTCATCCTAAATACAAGATTAAGTTTCTATGCATTGCCTGTAATCCACAAAGGAATTCATTAATCCGTAAGTGTCTATGAGGTGTCAGACAGCAAAGAGTGAAACAGTGCAGAGTTTGATGTGTCCCCATTGTCCTTCACTGAAATAAAAACATGGCAGAAAGAGCATAAAAGAGAATGTTTTCATTTGTGAGAACATTATCTCACATCAGCATAATTAGCAACAGCAACAAAGAGATCATGTAAATCACAAATCATCTGTGTTGTAAAATACATCCCAAAGGATAACCAAGTACGATGACAAGAAAACAGAGGAAGAACTTAGATACCATGAGGAAACAGTCAAATCAAAAATTGGGGATGCACTACAGGAAGACTGGAAGAGCCTCCTTTTCAACAAGGCAATGGGATGGGAGGAAGGGAGGCAATGGGATGGGAGGAAGGGAGGCAAAGGGTAAAATTGCCCTAGATTAAGACTTAACTACATGCAGTGAGTGGTCTATGATTGGATGCTAGTTGGTACAAACAGGTGTAAAAGACATCTGTGGAACAACAGGGGGTGGAGGGATTTAAACATGAACTAGGTGTTAGGTGAAGCGCCTACACTTAGTTGGGTGTGCTAATAATATTGTGGCTATGTAGGGAAATGTCCCTAATTTTTAGAGATGCATTAGAAACTAGAGGTGACAAGTTATGAGGTTTGTGGTTTTACAATATTTAAAGAAAACATTATATGCGACAAACATTGCATAATGTTGACTTATTAAATAAAAGTTACGTGTATATAGGAAATAAGGCTTTTGAATAAGGCTTTTGACAGGGAGCGAAGTCCACCCCTTCTCTACCTCTCGACCTCGGTTTCGCTGCTAAAGCTCCGCCCTCTCTAGGGGTCTCTCCCACCACCCTGTGAAAGGAGCTACCTAGCTTGCCTTAAGTAGATAGCAAGGGAAGGGTCCCTGGAGAGCCCGCCCCCGTCCATGGGTCAGTGTCTCATCTCCACATAGCATAAAACGCAGCCTGGGAAAAAATTCACGTTGCCGACACCGATAAGGGAACTAGCACAGGGTGTTGTGCCTATAGATATGCCCACGGCTGCACAGATAGAAAAACCTCGGGCCGTTTGGATAAAAACTTGCACAGAACCTCCAGCTCACTCAGATAAGGGAACAAGGCCTGGCACATAATGCCTTTGTCCTTTGTATAGTCAGCAGGTTCCCAGGAAAAGTTTCTTCTCCTTTGTGGGTATGGGCACGGTGGGCTCTGGTAGGTTCCGGCGGGAGCTCTACTTTCCTTCATTAGCACGATAAGCCCAGCGTCTATGAATCATCGCCTCAGCCCCTGATTGGTCCGGGCCAAGCTTTCACTTCAGATTCTGATAGGTCCTGGGCCAAGCTAAGCCGCATCTATGAATCATCATTTCAGCTCCTGATTGGTCCTGGGCCAAGCTCAGTCAAGCGTTCGCCAAGACAGCCCGCAGACTAAGCGCATTCTCCTTTCCAGTCCACAAAAACGTCAGAACGGGCCCCATAGTGGGTACTCAGGTCGGGAGCCTATCTCTGCTGGCAGAGAGCTTTTTCTTTTCGCTTATTAAACTTTCGCTCTAACCTCACCTTTTGTGTCTGCGCTCCTTAATCGTCTTGGAGGCAGGACAAAGAGCTCCAGGCGTTATCTCAGACAAGGAAAGGCTGTTTAACCTTCAGGATCAGGGGCGGGACCTCCACCTACTCCACCGGGACTTCAGGCCAGTGAATGTGTAGGGGCGTGGGTCACGCCTGCGCAGACGTTCCCTCCCCGCCTACTTCGAGACACAGACCTGAAATGTTCCGGGAGCCTGGCGGGTCGCGACCAGGGACCAAGACTCACCTTCGGGGCACCGGGAAGCTACGGAACAGGTGGCGGGGCTGCAGCACCCCAATGACCGATCAACCGCAAAGGCCGGAAATGCGTCAGCCGTTCTGAGCCCACTGGCTGAAACCAGGCAACTCTTTCCTTTCTAGGAATTCCAGAGGTGGCTGCATCTTGGTGACTCCCTTATTGCAAAACCCGGGGCCAAAAATCCCAGCCTCACTGGTTACGAGGCGGAGAAATGCGGCGAGGGATTTCTATGGGGAGCGGCCCCCAGCATTTAGGAGCTAGATGGTCATCGAGACGCAAAACATTAGAGCTGGAAGGTGGTAGGAAGATATAAAGGAAGAGAGCGAGTAACAGGAGGCAATTCCACGGCCAAACAGGTTTATTCACAGGAATAAGCCTGCGAAGAGTTCCAGTCAGGAATCTGGCTGATACTCTGATCGCTTACAAGCTGAGGCTTTTATAATAAAGTTCCTATTGGGGAGGGGTTGGGGAAGTGCTGGCCAGTTGGAACTGTTTGCAGACTTTCCAACTGGGGACAGATGTGGTTAGGGTCATTGGGCTCTGTTGCGGTTAGGGCTGTTATGCTCTGTTGAAGCTGAGGGCAGGGTTAGCATTTGCTTTGTTTCTTGAGAACACAGTCATCAAGGTTGTAAAATGGCATCACTATTGTTAGTCCTCACAGAAGAGACTTCATACTTTTTCTGTCTCTAATACTTACCTATGCTTCTCCTAGTCTGTCCACTTCCTCTGGTCTCTTTGACATCACAAAGGGGAGATGGTAATGGTGGGGACGAGAATACAGAGTTGTTTTTGTTGTGGTCTTGTTATTTTGTTTTTTACTCTCAAACCTCTGTCTTCTGGAATCCCAAAGTCTAGAAGAAGAGCGTGTAAACAAGTAACTACGTAAAACTGATGCATGTGAAATGAAGTAAAATAAAATCAGTGCTTGTAAATCGATGAGGATAGTCTCTGGAACATATAAAATGCTAAGTACGTATGTAGGAAATAAATGTATGCATTAGTTTGAATTCGTGGCATGGAAGAGAGAGGAAGACTAATGGGGCAAAACAAGAAGCAGCAGGAATCTGCCAGTGTGCACTGGAAAAGGAGCAAAGGAAATAAATTTCTAGGAGAGGGAATCAAATGTACAAAAGCAGAACTGGGGTGAGATCCTTTGGTACATCCACAGAACTGGGCTGATCAGCATGACTGGAGAGTGGAATATGTGGCAGGGGCACCAGCTCTTACTTTTTTTGGATCCCTAACCAAGGAATTTGAGCAATCTGATCAAATTTACATCTAGAAATGTTACATTGGCAGCCATGTGGGGATGGACTGTAAGGAAATGAGTCTACAAGCAGGGAGACTAGCTAGGAGACTACTATAAGAATCCAGGGTAGAGAGAGTGAGGGCCTGAATCAAGGCAGTAGCAATAGAAATCGAGAAGACAGATAATACATGTTAAGAGGTTGAATTGATTTTTTACAATTCATTCATTCCATATATAGGAAATCCATATATAGATTTCCATTGAATGCTATCTTTGTGCCAAGGGCTTGCTGGATATAATAATGAAGGACACAAGGTCCTCATCCTCATGGGGTTTATAATGTAATGAGGAATACAGACAGAGGGAGATCCAGTTTATACAATTCAAGAGACCCTACTTGAGAAAAAGAATTCAAAATTACAAGTACAAACATAGGTATGAAAATGGAGATTTAGGTCAGGTGTAATAGCTCACACCTGTAATCCCAACACTTTGGGAGGCCAAGATAGGAGGATCTCTTGAGTCCAGGAGTTCAAGACAAGCCTGGGTGACATAGTAAGACTCTGTCTCTACAAATAATAAAAAATATTAGCCAGGCACAGTGACTCATGCTATTAGTCTCAGCTACTGGGGAGGCTGGGCAGGGAGAATCAGCAGTTGTAGTAGCCATGATCATGCCACTCCACTCTAACTTGAGTGACAGACTGAGACACAGTCTCCAAAATTAAAAATATATATATAAATAAAAAAAAAAGAAAGAAGGAAAAAGAAAAAAAAAATGGAGATTTAGCATGGAAAATGGGCCAGGCATGGTGGTTCACGCCTGTAATCCTAGCACATTGGGAGACTGAGGCAGGCAGATTGCATTAGCTCAGGAGTTCAAGACGAGCCTGGGCAATATGGTGAAACCCCATCTCTACCAAAAATACAAAAATTAGCCAGGCATGGTGGCACATGCCTGTGGGTCTGAGGTGGGAGGATTGTTTGAGCCTGGGAGGTGGAGGTTGCAGTGAGCTGAGATTGTGCCACTGCACTCCAGCATGGGTGACAGAGTGACACCCCATCTCAAAAAATAATACTAATAAATAATAAAAATAGAATGGAAAATACATTCTTTATATCACATTACAATTTTTTTTTTGAGATGGGGTCTCATTCTGTCAACCAAGCTGGGGTGCAGTGGTGTGAGCATAGCTCACTGCAGCCTCAAACTCCTGGGCTCAAGCAATCCTCTTGCTTCTGCCTCCTAAAGTGCTGGGATTAAAGGTGTGAGCTGCTGTCACCACACTCGGCCATACTACAGATTTTAAAGTCTCCCAACCATCACAAACAAAAATCAGAAAAATAACAAAATATTTTTATTATTTAACTGCCTGACACCTATAGTAACTCTCCCCTAATTTGTTGGCTTTATGTTCTTGGACTGCTTCTTCATACGTTAATTTCATAATTTAAATTTTTCTAGAAAGAATAAAAAGTTAATGTAGCCTTTCCTCTAGCATAGTTGATCAAAAGCTTTTTAAAATTGTTGACATTTGAGTAAACTTCTATCAAGTTTCTTTCAATTATGACCTACAAGATTTCAGGACATTAAAATTTTTTTATGTGGGGACTAATCTGAGAATCTCTGTGTTGATGACACATTAACTAGTTGGTCTTAGATGTCCTCATTGCCAATGGCATATTATGTTGTTTTTGTCAATATCGGTTTTTTGTGTCAAATGTGCAAGAAATTTAAATCTCTTTTCAATGTGTTCAGTGATTCACTTTTCTTCACTAGAGAATTAATCCAAGAGCCTATTTTTTACCATATTCAAAGTTTAGCTTTTTTTCTTAATGAGTTGCTGATTTCATATAATTTGACATTGTTTCTTTTGTTATAATTTGCTTCCTGATGTCAGAATAATTTCCATTGATTTTATTATCTTTCTTTTGTTTCTCATTCCATGAACTTTTTTGGCAGGGGGTGGGGAAGGAGTCTTGCTCTATTTCCCAGGATGGAGTGCAGTGTCTCGATCTCAGCTCATTGCAACCTCTGCCTCCCGGGTTCAAGCGATTCTCATACCTTGAGTATCTGGGATTACAGGCATGTGCCACCACGCCCAGTTAATTTTGTATTTTTAGTAGAGACAGGGTTTTGCCATGTTGGCCAGGCTGGTCTCAAACTCCTGACCTCAGGTGATCTGCCCACCTTGGCCTTCCAATGTGCTGGGATTACAGGCATGAGCCACCATGCCCAGCCTCCATTAATTTTTAAATTTAAATTTGCTCTCAGTTCTTTAATAAATTATTTCATTTTGTAATTTAGCATTTATTGCTTAAATCATGCCAAAATATCTTTTCAAATTGTAGTTAAAATGATTTATTTCTAAGATAGTGTCCCCTTACCAGATGCTAAAATTCTCTGTTGTTATTTCAGTGCCACTCAACAAGAGAAAAATAAGAGATGGGGAGTCAGAAATGGAAACAAACAAACAGTGGTTTAAACACCTGTTGCTAAAATATCCATTTTTTCCCGTCAAATTTTGCAAGTTTATGAACCATGTAAACACATTGCTAGGTATCATTCCAGGCCAGGGCATTTGAAGAAACATGCAAATGTAGAGTCACTTATGCTTTATAGACTTAAAAATAAACCCATTTCTGAATAAGTAAGTGCTGCAGTGGAAATAGACAGGAATCTGATGACTGTTACAGTAATTACAGTACCCATCTTTAATTTATCACAGCCTAATTGGAAATAATATTGTATCACTTCACATTTTAGTCTTAGTTGCATATTTAACACTTTCCATTTCACATATAGGCAGAAACTTACAACACTATTATTCCTTTGCTCTTGCCCATTGATATGGTTTCGCTGTGTCCCTACCCAAATGTCATCTTGAATTGTAGTTCCCATAATCCCTACATGTGGTGGGAGGGGCCCAGTGGGAGGTAATTGAATCATGGGGTGGTTTTCTCCGTGCTATTCTCATGATACTAAGGTCTCATGAGATCTGAGGTTTTATAAGGGGTTTTCCCCTTCACTCTGTTCTCTTCTCTCTCCTGCCACCATGTGAAGAAGATGTTGCTTCTCCTTCTGCCATGATTGTAAGTTTCCTGAGGTCTCCCCAGCCATGCAGAATTGTGAGTCAGTTAAACCTCCTTTCTTTATAAATTACCTGGTCTTGGGTATTTCTTCATAGCAGCATGATAACAGACTAATACACCCATCTTTTGTAGTACTATTCTTATATATTTTACTTCTCTGTATGTTGTAACTGCCAGCTTAAAATGATACTATTTTTGCTTTAAATGATCCCTTGTTTTTTAAAGAAATTAACTAAAAAGCAAGGCTTTTATATTCACATACATATTCACCATTCTGATGCTCTTCATTCCTTCTTGTAGATCTGAGTTTCCAGCCTCACCTCCCTTCGGTCTGAAGATTTTTTGTTTTTCTTTAGGGTTTGGTTTTGGTTTGGTTTGGTTGGTTGGTTTTCCATGCAGGTGCAAGTCTGCTGGAGAAGTATTTTTCAGTTTTCATTTAATAGAAAATGTCTTTATTTCACTCTTATTTTTGAAGGACATTTCCACTGGATTTAAAATTCTGGGTTAGGAGTGACATCAGAAAGATGGCAGAATTGGAAGTACTAGCCCTGTTCCCCTACAGAAATGCTGATTAACAATTATATATGGATCAACATATCCTTATGAGAATCCTAGAATCAAGTTAAAAAGTTGCAGTACCCCAGGTGAGCTAAAAGCCAAAACTGCTACATTGAAATGGGTAAGAAGTACAATTTCACTTTACACAATGTCTTAGTCCAGTCAGGCTGCTATAACAAAATACCTTAAACTGAGTAATTTATAAACAACAGAAATTCATTGCTCACCGTTCCGAAGGCTGAGAAGTCCAAGGTCAAGGCAATAGCAGATTTGGCATAGAGTGAAAACTTTTCTCTACTTTATAGATATGGTGCGTTCTATGTGTCCTGTTTTGGTAGATGGGGCAAATAGGCTCCCTCTAGCCTTTTCTTATAAGGGCACTAACCCCATTCATGAGGGCAGAACTCTCATTACCTAATCACTCCCAAGTCCTCACCTTTTAATGCCATCACCTTGGGGGCTAGGTTTAAATGTAAGAATTTTGGGGGAACACAAACTTCAGACCATAGGGGTCATGTCAGCCCTTCCCCCAAGTGGGCACAGCTCAGAGCTAGGTGACAATGTCCTGGCTTATGAATTCTTTCTTGGGAGAAAGAAAAAATTGGAGCATGCATCCTCTGTTCTGGCTCTTTGGAGGGTGGCCCAAGGGACTGGTTTCTATCTTACCTCATTCGGAGAGCTGAGGGAACTATCATAGTTTGGATGCCTGGGAGCCACTAAAAACAAAGAAGAGTTGGGGTAGCTTATGAGCTGCATAAATAACCCTGAGAAATAGCATGGGCAAAAGAATGATCAGGGCCTTGCATTGTTGGCATATACTGTAAGATGTGTCGGAACACAAAAGGCCCTAGAAAGAATGTTCTACTAATATTTTTTTTAGAATTTAAGTAGAAAATGTATTTATAATGACTTTGAAATGGTAGAGCTGTTTTTGAGGACCACAGATGCGTTGGAAGAAAGCAATGGAATTGGGTGATTATGAATGTAAGGCGAAGTGAAAAATTCAGAGACATTCCTGGTACCATATAAAGAGTCTCCTTCAGCCACAGGGCAGCAAAGGCTGAGGATCAGGCCTGGGGCTCAGCTGAATGTGTAGCAGAGCTTGAGAAAAGATGTCACATCCAGCAGGCTTGCTACGCTAATGCCAGAGAGCTAATTGGAAAGAAACGGAACTCTACAATTGAGGATACGGGTATCTAGGCCAAAGCACTAAAAAGTCTTGACTCCTCAGATTCTCCTGAACCCTATGGACCTTCAAAAGTATCCCATTCCTCCCTAGTGTTCTCTACTTGCTTGAAGATGTGTGCCCGCTCAGGACACACCTCACCACCACAACTGGACACTACGTTAGTTCCTAGGGTTACATCACAGCAAAATCTGGCTAGATAAGTACTGGGTCTGCAAAGGGAGTAAAAACACTATCTACCAAAGTTGCTGTAGGACCTAGCCAACACGTAGTGTCAGAACCTAGGATCATACATATAGAATTGGATCCTAAGAGAGCTGGGTCAACAGGAATCTGATATATAAACTTGGATAAGAATGTATCAAGATAGAGACACTCTACTATGATTTAATATTCTGGCAAGGGCCCTGGGAGATGTTATATACAGATGAATATTATTTGATCCATAGTACTTTTTTAAAAAATCAAGGGTAAGGGATAAGGCTGAGGGCAACTATCATAATAAAAAGTCTCAAGTCCTTCTGCAGTTTTTGGACTAGAGCTAATTCTCAGAACTGGCTGTGTCCCCAAGAGGACAGACCATGTAGCACTAAACCAAACAGCATATGGAACATTTCCCCAAGTCTTCTACAGAAAGACTGCAGTCCAGGACATTTATTTAGTTAGATATATATTGGAGAAAGGAGGAATATCCAAAGCTTTTTAGGATGAACCTTTTATACAAAGTGTGAGTTGACATTGATACCTAGGTACCCAAAGTGTCATTGTGGCCTCCTGGTAGGATGTGGGCATATAGGGGCCAGATAAGAAATGAAGTTCTGGCCCAGATAAGGCTCATATTGGGTCAACAGACACTCTCTGCCTGCATTGGTCATTTCTCTCATTTCTGAATATAAAACAATATATATTACTCTCATTTCTGAATATAAAAATATGAACATACTTTAGAGTTGGAGTAACCCCACATTGATCATTTGGGCTAGGGTTTATTATAGAATTATTGTACTGGAAAAAGCCAAGTGGTTTTTTTCTGAAACTGCTACCCATTCCCCAACCAAGAGTACTCAGAAAAAAATTTTGCATCTCAGTGGCAGTGGAAAGGTTAATATCAATCTTAAAGATGAAAAGAATGCAAAGGTGGTAGACATGATTATCCCCCACCTTTATCTCACCAGCTCTCTACAAAGCCAGGCAGACTCTGAAGAATGACAGTTAACTACTGCAGACTCAACCAAGTAGTAGCCCCAGTTGCAGCTACAATGCTATATGCAGTATATTTTCTATAACAGATTAATATGACTTCAGGTACATAATGTGTAGTCATTGATTTGGTAAATGCATTCTTTTCCATCCCTCTTAGAAAGGAGGAACAAAAGCATGAAAAGATACACAAAGGTTTCTATTTCTGGTTGTTTCCCAGGGGCTATGTTATCTCTCCTGCCCCCTATCATATTATAGTCAGAAGAGATGTGGACTAAAGGTACAATTCTAAGGGTGTTATATTGGTTCACTCTACTGATAATGTATTATTCAGACCACATGAGCAAAATGTGATATGTTGGAGGCCTTGTTAGGATACATTTTCTACAGAAGCAGGGAAATATATTCAATTAAGATGTAAATGGAAAGGTAGGGCTGCCACAAAGGTTTTTTGGCCTCTTTTTTCTAAGACATCAGCGACAAAAGGAGTCACTACCCTGGCAGAAGTTAATGGTTCCAATATATCTTCAATGATATATTCTTCAATGAAGAATTATTCTTCAATAATATTCTTCAATGAAGAATTATTATAATTCTATCAGATCCACCAAGATACCAGATTGGATGGGTCCAGCAACAGTGCCTCACAAGATGTGTGTGGTATGTTCAGCATTGGACATGTGCAGGACTAGAGGGCAAATAAGCTTTCTGAGTAGGTGGCCCACATGTTCCTGTCATCCATCTCAACCGCACTAGCACCTATCTTTGAGCTCATCCTTGTGACTATAGGAGTGTGTGATAATTGTGTTTGGTGGAGTTTCCTTATGACTAATTGACAGAGGAGGAAAAATACTGAGTTTGGATTTTTTGGGTTAAGTATCATGGTATGTTAGTAAAGGCTGAAAATGGATGGTGGCTATCTTAGAATTCCTCTCTGATGTGATCCTGGCATTAGTAGTCAAGGGAATTCCATCCAATGGGCAGAGTTTTGAATGGTACATCTAGTTAGGTGCAGTTAGTTATCTATATGGCTACAGGTAAAAATATATATAGTACATTTAGGGTAATGATGAATGTCATGTCTGGTTTTTAGGGAACTAGAAGAAAAAAGATTGGGCCAGACATGGTGGCTAACACCTGTAATCCCAGGACTTTGGAAGGCCAAGGCAGGTGGATCACTTGAGGTCAGGAACTCCAGATCAGCCTGGTCAACATGGTGAAACCAGTTCTCTACTAAAACTACAAAAAAAAGAGAGAAAAAATTAGCCAGGCATGGTGGCATGTGCCTGTAGTCCCAGCTACATAGGGGGCTGAGGCAAAAGAACTGCTTGAACCTAGGAGGCGGTGGTTGCGGTGAGCTGAGATTGCACCACTGTACTCCAACCCGGGCAACACAGTGAAACTGTGTCTCAAAAAAAAAAAAAAAGAAAGAAAGAAAAAGAAAAAAGAAAGAAAGGAAAGAAAAATGATTGGAAGATTGAAAACAAAGAGGTCTGGGAAAGAGTCATGTGGATGGACCTATAAGAGTGGGAAGAAAGTCCAAAGATCTCTGTTGTACACATTAAAATCCATTATAGAACATTCACCATGGAAAAGGCAATGAACAAATAAGCAGACAGAATGACCTTGCTGGTTTATATTAACCAGCCTCCATCATTAGCTACCCCAGTGCTGGCAGGATGGACTCATGAACAAGGTAAACATAGCAGCAGAGATGGAGGCTATCTATGCCTAACAGCATGGTCTCTCCCCGCTCAGTGGCGCCTGGCTATAACTGAATGTCCAACTTACTTGCAACAAAAATTAATATTGAGTATTGATACGGTAACACATCATGAAGGGACCAATCCCATCAGTGGCAACTGATTCATCTTGAATCACTAGAATTAACAAATATTCTGGTGTGGGTTTGCCTCTTCTGCTCACAGGACTCAGCTAGTACTATTATCCAAGAACATACAGAATCACTGATCCACTGACATAGGATCTGGCATAACTTCACATAGGTTCAAAGAAGGTGTAGCAGTGAGCACATGACCATGGGATCCACTGGTTCTATCACACGCTTAGCCACCAGGAGCATGCTGGCCAGATAGAGCATAGCTTTGAAAGCATAGCTAAAGTGCCAACTTACATATGATACCCTGAAACAATGGGGTGTCATCCTCCAGAGCAAAGTATAAACACCCTAAAACAATAATTATTATATAGTGTTTGTTTCCTAGTATGCAAGTATACATGCCTGGGAACAAAGTATAAGTAGCTCTGAATTCCCTCACTCCTAGTGATCCACATAGGGAAAGATGTGCTTTCTGTGTACCCTCTTGATTCTAGGCTCTGTGAGTCCAAAAGTCTTTGTTCCTAGAAGAACATTTTCACCATGACAAATACGGAGTCCCTGTAAACGGAAAGGTAGGGCTGCCACACAGATTTTTTCGCCTCCTTTTTCTGACATCAGCAGACAAGAAGAGGAGTCACCACCCTGGCAGAAGTTGATGGTTCCGATATCAAGAGAAGGTAAGGCTGCTGTTACACAGTGGGGACAGGGAAAAGTGGTTTGTCACTCATGTTATCCATTAGGTTGTCTCTTGCTTCTTGCTTCTCCTCAGTACAATCTTTTTATTTTTATTTTTATTTTTATTTATTTTTATTTATTTATTTTTTAGACTGAGTCTCACTCTGTGTCTCCCAGGCTGGAATGCAGTATGCAGTGGCATGATCTCAGCTCACTACAACCTCTGCCTCCCAGGCTCAAGCAATTCTCATGCCTCAGCCTCCTGAGTAGCTGGGATTACAGGCACCCGCCACCACACCTGGCTAATTTTTGTGGTTTTAGTAGAGATGGGGTTTCACTGTGTTGTCCAGGCTAGTCTTGAACTCCTGACCTCAAATGATTCACCTGCCTCAGACTCCCAAAGTGCTGGGATTATAGGTGTGAGCCATGGCACTCAGCCTCCTCGGTACAATCTTTATTATTAAATGGACAAGTGCAACAGCCACAATCTGAAAGGAACATAGTTACCAGAGTGTTTTGGTCACCTACCAGGTAAACTACCTAAATGATCACAGATGATAGTAAAGGATGAGGGGAATCTAGAATGGATAGTAGAGGAGAGAGACAGTAAATATCCTTTATGACTTTAAGATATGCTACAACACTAGAAACTGTAAATCTTTTTACTAATCTATTCTTATAAATTTCCTCAGGAAGAAAGGAAATTATAAATATTCCTCTGGAATAGTTAATTCCGTTTCTTACTATACCAAACAAGCAGGAGAGTAGGTAGCTGATGTCTCTTAATTGAGCCTGTCTCTGGGAATTTTCCTTGGTCAAAAAGTTGCCTCACAGAAGGTTACATTCCTTCCACCTCATGCCCCTTACATCAAGGCAAAGCAATTCTTAAGGACTGTCCCATCCCTTGAGCTCCTGAGAGGATCAGCTGGAGCCTCTCTTGTAACTGCACCACAGCTCAACTACTCTGCCTAGCCCTATTTCTTTAACTTCTCTTGAGTGTTATTCCTGAAAGCACAACTCACTAAAATTCTTGCTTAAAAATCCCAGAGTAACCTTATGTCTGATACCCTCTATTGTTCACTCCACCTCAGCCAATCTGGCTCTCTTGCTGTTTCCTCTACCAGGAACACTCTTCCTTAGATATGCAGAGGGCTAACTCCTTCATCTCCTTCAGATCTTGGCCAAAATGTCACCAGACTTACACCATCTTATTTATATTGAAGTTAGCCCCCTCTCATGCCAGGACTTCTCATCTCTCTACCCTGATTTTCTTCTTTTTCTTCCTCTCCTTTCCCTTTTTAAAATCACAGTGCTTATCAACTTCCATTCCAGTTTATGTATTTATTTATTCTGCTTAATTCTTTTCTTTGTTTTTGTTTATTTTATTTATTTATTTATTTATTTTTGATTCAGTCTCCCTTGGAACATTAGCTGTATGAGAACAGGGGTCTTTACCTTTTATTGCCCTTGTTATATCCTGAGCATCTGAAACTATGTCTGGCCTAGACTAGTCAACATTTTTGTTTATGTACAAGAGCTCCTACAGGGTAAGTCCGTTGAAGCTGCTGGGCCAATGTGTGTATCATTTTCAGGTTTACCATATATTTCAACTTTACTATATAATTCAAAATTGCTTTTTTAGATGAGTGTACCAATTTATAGTCCCAGCAACTATGTATGAGAATCTCAAAATTTTCACATTCTTGTCAGTGTTGGTATAAAATGATTTACAATTTGCCTTTATTTAATTGCTAATGATTAACTATATATGCTTATGTTTATTGGTCATTCAAGATTCCTCTCTGGGAATTGCCTGTGCATATTTTTTGCCTTTTTTTTTTTTTTCTACATGATTGTTGACTTCTTCTCTCTTACTCATTTGGAGATGTTAATTATATATTCAGTGGACTGATCCTTTGTTGATGGTATGTGTTGCAAATATCTTCTCCCAACCTTTTAATTTAACTGTCTTTTCCATTAGTTTCTAGTATCTTTTGATATAGTTTTAATTTTTAATGAGGTCAAATTTATTTATTGTTTTCCTTATAGTTTGTATGTTTGTGCAGTTTAAAAGAAATCTTGCTTTACTTGAGCTCATAAAAAATGATTCTATAGAAGCAAACTTGTGAATAGAAAAAAGAGCAATGATTCTAAATTTTCTTTTAAAAGTCTGAAAGTTTGCTTACTGGACTTGATTTTTTGTGCAACATATAAAGTAGAAACCCAATTTTATTTTTTTTCCATTTAGATATCCAAATATTACAGTACTATTTGTCAAGTAGCTCCTTTCTTCCTCACCGATTTGTAATGCAATTTCCGTCATATATCAAGCAGCCACACATACATGTTTGTTGCTCAGTCCTCAGTTCTGTTTCACTGGTCTATTTGTCTGTAGTTGTACAAATACTATATTGTCTTAGCTGCTATGAATTTATAATAAATTATATAGGGCAAGTTTCTGCAGCTCCTTCATTTGTTTTAAAAATGGATTCATCACTCTTTAATTATTCCATATAAATTTAAAATCAACTAGTCAAGTTCCACCGAGCATAATTGGAATCTTGATTTGCTTTGTACTGAATTTGTGTATTATTTTAGGAAGGAATTATATCTTTATGATATTGAGTTCTCATATATATAGACATGGTATATATTTCACATACTTATCCTTAATGAATAAAGTTTCTAATGTATCTTTTGTGTATTCAGGTATCTTTTGTGTTTCTTTGCTTCTGTGATAGCTGTCTTTTAAAAATTATATTTTTATAATTTTGATGAAGAATGTGATTGTGAACATGAATTTTAAAAAGTTCAGCCACCTTGCTAAACTCTCTTATTAATCATCGTAATTTGAGTGTTAGATTATCTTGGATTTTCTATGTAAACCACGCAGCATACTCCTTAAAATTCATGTATTTAGAATTCATATTTTAATTAGGCAATGCAATCAACTCTAAAATTAAAAGTACATTTAAAACATGTACCCTAACACTTTCCTTCTCACTCTTGTCCCCCTTTTCATTCAGTTTCTGACCGTTCACCTCTCATAGGTAACCACGATTATTAATTTTCCGATTTTTCCAGAGCTTCTTTGTGCCACACAGGCAAGCATAGTTTAGATTCTTTTTACTCTCTTCTATTCGCAAATATAGCAAATTATGGAAAGAGTTCTGCACCTTGCCTTTCTCCCTTAGTTATAGCTGGAAAAATAAAAAAATGAAAAGCCTCTTTAATAGCAAAAGGGGAGGGGAAACGAAATGTCGAGCTAGCAAACGACAGAGTCTATCAGGGAGGTGGCTAGAGAGGCCCGGAAGTGGCTTCTGTGCCCCGCCTTGCGGGTGGTTTGCTAGTTTCGAGCACTTTGTGAGTATGGGGTGAGTAGCGGACGCCAGTTGGGCGTCCGCCTTCCACTGTGGGGTTAAATCTCATCCCGCGGCTCTCCTCCTGTCGGTCCTGCAGTTTTTTTGTCCCCTGGTAGAGGTGCGTTTGCAGGGGGGTGTGTGTGTGTGTGTGTGAATTTGTGGAGAGAGGCCCTTCCCTCCCCAATTCCTGCAGCCTCGGCTCCCAAGGACGGAGACCCCTGCGAGAAGCCGTGGGGGAGGGAGGGGCGCTCTGCGTCTGAACGAAATGGTGCTCGGCGTTCCCTCGTAGAGCCCAATATGAGTGTCCCTTGTTTAGAGCCGTTACCGAGTGTCTGGGTCGGTTCTTGAGGGTGTCTGGAGACAGGATGCATGGGTCACATAGACAAGCCTCGAAAATGGGAGCCGTTACATTTTTGCACTGCCTGGTAACAAGGTCAGTTTCAAGGTCTTTAAATTATTGTGTGGTACTGGCCAAGAGCCGGAACGTTGGAGTCAGATTACCTGATTCGAATCCTGCCTCTGCCACTTATTGGCTGTGTGACTTTTCACTAGTTCCTAACCTCTCTCTGCCTCATTTTACTATTTTGCAAAATGGGGATAATATTCCTTAACTCACTGGGTTGTTGTGAGGATTGAATGCATTAATATGTGTAAGGTGCAGAGTAAGCATGATTTAAAGATTTGCTTTTATTAGTAGTACCATTATTATTTATAACTATGATGACACATTATCTTTAATTACTGGTTTTTGTACGGTTGCTTTCAATTTTAGTGTCATTCATCAATTCACTTTGTAATGGATTATTTCTATATTTTAGGAGGGAAAAATAAGATACTCTGAAAAAGAGCCTATCCCAAAGCAAAGACCAAAACTGGTTTGTGTTGTACGTTGTGATACTCAAACTCCCAAAGGCTTTAAGATTCGGGGGTACCTTTTCCTTGGCTGGAGAGTAGGAGGAACAATAGAAGTTTGTAATAGTGAAAAAGGACGAGGACCCCTGGTTTTAGCAAAAATCTGGTGTCCTGCTTAGTGCTGGAGATGCACCAGTTTTTGAGCTTCCAGGAACGCCCTAGCCTGAAACTGGCTTCATACTAACACCCTTCATTTCAACCCAACTTCGACAGGGTTAACTCTCTTTTCTAGACTTGTAACTCTTTTCTGTTAATGAGAAACTTTCCTTTCCTTATCGTCAGTATATTTACTGATTTGATAAATAATTTGGGTTTGCAACCAATTTCCCAATCTTGTGCCTTCCCACTGTGATCAGTTTGGCTCAGATCCAAGTAGGGTCCAGGTAGTGAAACCTAAATGGAGTTTGTGGAATAAATGATATAAATGTATCAGTGTTGTTTACCTGCCATAGACTTCCTCCCTTTCCCACCGTGGACACCCTCCTCATTCCACTTGGGCTCCAGATTCACTC
This sequence comes from Papio anubis, assembly GCF_008728515.1. Taxonomy (NCBI): domain Eukaryota; kingdom Metazoa; phylum Chordata; class Mammalia; order Primates; family Cercopithecidae; genus Papio; species Papio anubis. Next base: position 28,121,913 of record NC_044981.1, read on the forward strand.
TGGGTTGGGCTATGGCTCTCTCTTGCCTTCTTTGACCCTACCTTAATGCTTTTTGACTGTATTATTCAGGAAGGAAGGAAGTTAGGACTTTGTTCAATTTTCTAAAATTTTGGAGAGAAATTTAAACACATTTAATTGTAGAGAGAATGTTACAGTGAACACCAATATAACCATGACTCGGCTTCAGCCATCATCTTCTGGTCATTTTCATTCTTCTTTTCCCTCCTTTCCCCTGTCTTTCCTTCCCTTCTCCTCCTCCTTCCCTTCTGTCTTCCTCCTTCCCTTTTACTTGTTCCCTCTTTCCCTCTCTCCTTTTTTTCCCTCTCCCTCCTTTGTCTTCCTTTCCCTCCCTCCCTCTCCCCCTCTTTCTTTATTTCTTTTTTTTTCCTCATTACATCCCTCCTCTCTTTCATTTTATAACAAATTGCAGATGGAAACATTTTAATTCACTCACAAGTACAAGTACTTCAGTGTCAATTTCTTATATATAAGGACTTTTATCTTGATATAATCATAGTATCATCACACGCAACAAAATTGACTAATTCCTTGATATCATTATCTTGATTTTCAAATAATTGTCTCAAATATTTTTACAGTTTTTTTTTTTTTTTACAGTCTTTTTACAGTTGTTTTCAGTGGGGTCCAAATATGGTTCACCATTTGCATTTATTTGATAAGTCTGTTCAGTCTCCTAATCTATTGACTGTTCCCATTCCCTCCCACTCCGTTTGGTAAAAATACCATTTATTTGTTGAGGAACTTGAACCTTCTGTTTTATAAAATGCCTCACATTCTGGATTTGGTCGATTGCTTCTTTTTAGTATCTTTAACTTATTAGATCTCAAACTCAGCTGCACATTAGAATCACCTAGAAAGTTTTAAAAGTTATTGATGCTGAGTCCCACCCCCAGAGAGTGATTTAATTGATTTTTTTTTTTTCATTGCTATCTCCACCTCCCAGGCTCAAGTGATTCTCATGCCACAGCCTCCCAAGTAGCTGGGATTACAGGTGTGTACCACCACGCCCAGCTAATTTTTGTATTTTCAGTAGAGACAGGGTTTCGTCATATTGGCCAGACTGTTCTTGAACTCCTGACTCCAGGCAATCTGCCTCAGCCTCCCAAAGTGCTGGGATTACAGGTGTGAGCCACTGCACCCAGCCTGATTGATCTTGATTGTACCCAAGGCATTAGGAGTTTTAAAAGTTCCCTAGTGATTCTAATATGTAACAAAGTTTGAAAGCCTTTAATATAATTTTTTCCTATATTTTGCCTGTACACTGGTATTTGGATCTAAAGACTAGATTAGATTTAGGGTCACTTATTTTGGTATTATTAGCTCATGTAGCAGTGCCCCAGATCTCTTGTGGCAGCTTATTAGGAGGAAGTGTTTTCTGGTACTTTTCATTTGTAACAATCAATGGGTTCTCTCAGTTTCCTAATTTCCTTCTATTCCCTACCATCCTTTGAACTATAGAGAGTTGGCCTGAGGAATAGAGGTTCAGGATACAGATTTGGAATTGTTTTTCCCTTTGTAACCTCTACCAGCCTTACTTTTTTTTTTGAGACAGTCTTGCTCTGTTGCCAGGCTGGAGTGCAATGGCACGATCTTGGCTCACTGCAACCTCTGCCTCCCAGGTTCAAGCAATTCTGCTGCCTCAGCCTCCCAAGTAGCTGGGACTACAGGTGCCTGCCACCACGCATGCCCAGCTAATTTTTGTATTTTTAGTGGAGACGGGGTTTCACCATGTTGGCCAGGATGGTCTCGATCTCTTGACTTTGTGATGCGCCCACCTTGGCCTCGCAAAGTGTTGGGATTACAGGCGTGAGCCACCGCGCCCGGCGCAGCCTTACATTTTCTAGCCTCTCCATTCCACTGAGTAAAGACAGACTTACTGACATCTGAGTCCAGTCAAATAATTTTTGCAGTCACTCACTTCTAGTTTAAAATCTAGTCCCAGCTGGTTCACAGGAATCTCAGGTTTCCCTTCCCTCTTAGATCAGGCCCAGGTCTCATGGCTTCTGGGATAGGCTGTCTTTCAGAATATCTTACTTTTCCCTCCTAAAATATAGAAATCATCCATTACAAAGTAATGACTCTGAGGAAACCTGGTGGCTGGTGCTATTGTTTCTAGAGAATACCATACTGAGGAAGGAGTAGATTAGGAAGCAAGAAAATCAGTTTGATTTGGGGCATATTGAATTGGATTTGTTTGCAAGATTTCCATATAGGACTATCTGGGAGGCAGCTCAGGATAGGCATCAGGAGTCTACAGCCTAGAAATAGAAGTTAAAACCTTGCAAGTGATTAAACATAGCTCTGGGGAAGACTGTGGATAGAGAAAAGAAAAGGTCAAGAACAGAACCACCAGGCCTACTCTTATTTAAAAAAAGAAAGACCAGTGAATTATACTATTAGCCAATATGTATATGGTACTTACCACTGTCATGCCAAGTGTCAGGTTCCAGCCCATACTGAGGTCCGAGGGGAGTTGTTGGATAGGTGGCAGATAGTTGAAAGAACACTTGGGGCTGTAGACAGGTAAAATATGATTTTAGTCAGCAGCAGCTGCTGCAGCTCTCACACTGTCTGCCTCTGTCTCGGGTGCCTCCTCCGACCACAGCCCTTCTCAGCAACCGGCTCTGTGGCTTCTGCCGCTCCCACACTTACAGCTGTACTCCTTGGCACACTTGTTAATTCCTGGCTCCCCTCTGTCGGTCTGCAAGACAGCCAGTTCTCTCTTCCAAAGTCAGCAGTTTTTCCCTCTCTCTCTGGGCATGAGTCCTATGTACAGTGTCAGCAGGGCAGTTATACCATTTACACACAATAGTGGCTGTGAGCCAAGTATGAGCTTACACAAACAGGTTATATAACAAGTGGAGTGGTGCGCCTGCGTTCGAGACTCGCTGAGTCACACTGGCCTGCATATCTGCCTCAGCCTGTTCTTGACCAAAGCACATCCATTTTTACCTTACACTCCACCCCCTTGGCCGAGGGAGACATAAGTTTTTAGGTACACAGGCCCAATATATAGGTTTGGCACGCAGGCCTGACATATACACTTTCGGCACCCAGGGCTGATACATACACACAGGCTTGACACGTAAGTCTGACACATAGGCTCTGGGCACACAGGCCCAGTGTATACATAGAGGCTTGACACATAAGCTGTAGGCACTCGGGCCACAGTAGTAATACAGGGAGCAATAATTTCAGGTTATAGTAGGCAACCACCCCATGGTGATGTTACCCCGATGTTGCTTTATATATTAAGCCAGGTTTTTTGCTTCCCTACCTTTAGGGGCATTGGGGCAGGCAACAACAGGTTACCGTTTGTCCCCATACCTGGTTAGAGGAAGTCATCCTTTCTCCCATAGGTCTGGCCACATGGCCTGGCCCTACATGGGTCAGTGACTAACCACTTCTGTAACTTCTAGGTAGTTAGCCACAAGGTTAAGCCTTGATAAACTGCCCAGCTATTGGTGCAGATTACCATAGGTGTCACCTTCTTGGTGATCATCATTTACATTGCCCTGAGTTCAGCTTATTAGCTACTTTGTCCACACCTGGTATCAAACCGTAGGGTGTCAGTACTAGGCTGGGCTTCAACAGCAGTCCAGGCAGCAGTAGCACCCTGGCTAGACCTATCTGTGTACCACGCCCTATTGGGAATGCAGGGATGCCCTTCCTTAAAAGATGAAGGCTCAGGGTCTAGGGGTGCCTCAGGTCCCATAGCCTTATCTTGCATTAGGATAGTAGGTACTAAGACTTCTTGTAATTGTGCTGCTAAGGGACTTGACTTAGCATACTTTGCTGTTCCGTGTAGGCTTAGGCACCCCACTTTGCAAAAGTGGATGTCTGTGCCATCCCAGTGTGCAGGTTGTTACCTATGAGCATACCTACCCTACTGTTGGGTAAGTCATGCACACAACGACTGTAGCCCGTCCTGCCAGGCTGTCATGAGTCTAAAGGGCAGCATATGCAGTTACTAACTCCTCTGTCAAGGAATACCGGAGCTCAGCTCCCTTTCAAAGTTGGGATGAAAAGTCTACTGGCATTCTAAAGAGCTCTGTGCAATGCCATAAGCCCCAGTCAAAAATATCTGTGGTCACATGCACATCAAGTTTAAATGGGTGCCCCTGATCAGCTACCCATAGGGCTTGTGCCTGCTGAATAGCCTGTTTGGCTGCCAGGAAGGTGGTTTCAGCCGCATCATCCCAATTCCAGGCAAGAGGCTGCGTTGCTGCTTCTAAATCTGCAAGAGAATCAGAGGTTAATATAATAACATCATTAATAAGATCATGACATATGTTGGGGCTATGCATATATCCCTGCAGCAACACTGTGAAAGTCCATCATCATCCTCCCATGAAGGCAAAGTGTTCCTGGCTCTCTGGAGCAATGTCCATTAAGAGGAATGCATTGGCCAAGTCCACCACACAGTGGCACCATCCCAGTTCTGTTGTCAGGTGGTCTATCAAATCCATGATAGATGGCACAGCTGCCAAGCCGTGCAAAACATCCACCCCAGCCTGTCCTCAGGCATGGGAGAGACATACACAGTGCATAAGCGGGGAGCCAAGCGGCCGATGCCAAGGTCCGAAGGTACAGGTTTCACTTTCACTGACCAGCTTTCATAACTGTCAATAAATGCAGCTCTGCCCGGAAACTGATTCAGGTTTAGGGACCAGTAGATTGCCGAGTCCACATATGGCGTTTGGTTGTCCGTTGTCCCCCTAAGTCCGGCAGCTTGGCCAGTTCCCAATCAAACAGGAAAGGCTTTACATTTCTGCCTGACTGCAGCAGGTAATCTTTGAGCTGGAACGCTCCGGTGGGACCGAGTCACCCAGCAATGTCCTTTTCACGAATGACTTGCACAAGTCTGTATACGACTGCCATCTACTGACAGTTTCTGGTATTTCACTGGCATCAGTCCACACTGTAATTAAAGAAGCCAGCTTTTCCATCTCAGAGGCGGAGCAGGAAATGGATCAGCTCCTTTGTCCCAGAGAGAGAGAATTCAGGCAGGGAGGGGCTCCCCCAGATGCTACTGGCACTGCTTACATAACTCCCGCAACTCAGTGGGGGTACAAACACTATATGAAATGTGCTTCACTATGGTAGGGGGTCTCTAGGCCCACCCTTGGGGCCCAGTGGCTGTTCATGCTCTATTTTCTGGCAGACCACTGGGTGAGCCTGTAATGGAGGTTCTTCCTCCTCCCTGCGTTGCGTCCAGCAGAGACTGGGCATGCACTTCTTGCAGCACAGTCACAAATGCCCATCTGACTCTGTTGGCAAAGGCACACTCCTCAGTGCTGTGCACTTCCAGGTGCTTCAGCTCCTTCTCCACACTTGTGGAGGGCCTGTCCAGTGTCGCCCATGTTTCCACCAGAGCCCATCCTCGCACCACGGCTGCCACTGGGTGCCACAGCTCATGCTGTGGCTGCATAGCCGGCCCGGGAGCCTGGGAGCTGGAGACCCACTCACCTCATCCTGCCCACTATGCCAAATGTCAGGTTCAAGCCCCAGCTGAGGTCTGAGGGGAGTAGGTGGATGGGGGGGCAGGGAGCTGGAAGAACACTCGAGAGACAGCAGGTAGATGGGACATGGCTTTACTCAGCAGCTCTTTCACAGTGTCAGTGCTGCATTTATACACCTCACAACAGTGTCTTAGAGCCAGTTGATGAGCCTCCCCAGGTTATGGCTACATAACTGTGATTGTATAATGCACGGAATTGTGTGCCTGCGCTCCAATCCCACTGAGTCATGCAGGATGTTTACCTCGGCCTATGCCTGCCTGGCTGCAGCACAGCCATGTTCCTTATGTCCTCATACCAGGCACTGTTATACGGACGTTATACACTCACTTAATGCTTACAATGGCCCTATCTACTATCACTATCCCTATTACAGATAAGGAAAGGGAGGCACAGAGCTAGTAGGTAGTAAAACCAGGATGATGACGACCTCAGGAAACCTGGGTTCAGAACACTTAACCAGATTATGATGGGAGGTGAGAAGAACCAGGAAGGAGGAAAGCAGGAGAAAGGAAGGTTCTTGAAACAAAGGACAAGTGAGTTTCTGGAAGTGGGCAGTATCCTCAGCCCAGTTGCCTGATAAGAGGCCATGGAAAATGGGAATTGAGGGAAGTCTCTTTGGTTACTTCTGCAGGCGAAATCTTAGTGGTGTTGGCAATTTGCAGCCTACAGTGTGTGGAAGGCTTAGTAGGAGGTGAGGACTAGAATCAGGGACTGAGGGCTTTCTTTCAAGTTCAGTCTTGAAGGGGAAGAAAGAGAGTGGCAGACTGAGGAGGTGGCGAAGACCAGGGGCAGCCTGTGCTCTCTCCAGGGCAAGGGCTTGGTGATGTTTTCAGCTTCCTTGATGTTTCTGAAACTGAAGGGCCTCCAGCCCATGGATCAGAAGAACCTGCAGAAACCCTACTTTCAGCTGACTTTTAATGTGAATATTTTGCCAGTTTTTTGGGCAAGTGTCACATCAGATATAACTGAGGGTCTCACTAGCAGGCAGCCAAGGTTTGTTAATTCAGTCCTATTTCTTTTGGTCCAGGGCCTTCTATCCTTCTTCTTCCCCTCACTGCAGTACCTTGACCACAGATAAGACCTGGTACAGCCATCCTTCATTATCTATGGGGGATTCATTCCAGGATCCCCACTGATACCAAAAGTTGTGGATGCTCGAGACTTACATAAAATGGCATATGGTATTTGCCTATAACCTACACACATCCTCCTGTATACTTTTTTTTTAAAGAGATGGAGTCTCTACACTGTTACCCAGGCTGGAGTACAGCAGCACAATCATAGCTTACTGCATCCTTGAACTCCTGGGCTCTCAGGTGATCCTCCTGCCTCTTCCTCCTGAGTAGCTGGGACTGCAGTAGTGTGGCACCAGGCTCAGCTTCTCTTGTACACTTTAAATCATCTCTAGATTACTTATAAACCAAATACAATATAAATGCTTTGTAAATCCTTGTTATATTGTATTTTTATTTGTATTTTTTAATTGTTGTTTTTGTTATGTTTTTCCCAGATATTTTCCAGCTGTGGTTAATTGAACCTCTTGATGCAGAACCTGCAGATATAGAATCAATTGTATTAGTTTTCTATTGCTGTATAACATTTACCTCAAATTTATCAGCTTAAAACAAAATCTGGGCTGGGTGCAGTGGCTCATGTCTTTAATCCCAGCACTTTGGGAGGCCGAGGCAGATCTTTTGAGGTCAGGAGTTCAAGATCAGCCTGGTGAACATAGTGAAACCCCATCTCTACTAAAAATACAAAAATTAGCTGGGCATGGTGGTACACGCCTATAATCCCAGCTACTTGGGAGGCTGAAGCAGGAGAATCTTTTGAACATGGGAGGTGGAGGTTGCAGTGAGCTGAGATCATGCCACTGCGCTCCAGCCTGGGCGACAGGGCGAGACTCTGTCTCAAAATAAACAAGCAAAAAAAAGAAAAAATCAGCTTGTTTGTTCCAGTTCTCTAGGTCAGAAGGCCAGGCAGGCTCAGCTGAGTTCAGTATTAGGGTCTTCCCAGGCCAAAGCCAAAGAGTTGGTAGGGCTGGGCTCTTATCTGGAAGCTCTGAGAGGAATCTACTTATGAGGTCATTGAGGTTGTCGGTAGAATTCAGCTCCTTGGGATCAGTCCAGTCAGTCTGGACTTGCTATCTCATATTGAAAGTCCTGAGGATTAGGGCAGGAAATCGTTAGAGTCGTCTTAGAATTTAGACAACCACAGACCTGCTTGTTAATGGGATAACTCTGAGCAAGTCACTGAGAGGAGCTTCCTAGAGAGACCAGGAAGTGCCCTGGGTCCTCACCAATTTCAGTTTTTTTCCTGATTAGTCCGGGGCTTGGGGATGTCCAGGATCACCCCAGGACATCCTTTGGAACCTTACTGTGGGATTCAGGCTTGGGGTGGTGTAGAGGATTAAGCTGCAGAACCATTGAACGTGGAGAAATTTCTGCAGCAGTTCCCCAGAGATGTCTCTGGGCCCCTGGGCAGGAGAGAAGGGACTACTTGCAAGTTTACTGGTTAATAATTATTTCCCACCTTTCAGGAATCTTCTGCAGAAATAGCGCTGGAAGCTAGAGTGAGGCCTGAGTACTGCCTTGGCCCAGGATGGCTAGAGAATTAAGTGAAAGCACAGCCCTGGATGCTCAGTCTACAGAAGACAAGATGGAGCTTCTGGTCATAAAGGTGGAGGAAGAAGAGGCCGGTTTTCCCAGTAGCCCAGATCTGGGCTCTGAGGGCTCCCGCGAGCGCTTCCGAGGCTTCCGATACCCGGAGGCTGCAGGTCCCCGCGAGGCGCTGAGCCGGCTCCGAGAGCTCTGCCGACAGTGGCTGCAGCCTGAGATGCACAGCAAGGAGCAGATCCTGGAGCTGCTGGTGCTGGAGCAGTTCCTGACCATCCTGCCTGGGAAACTGCAGAGCTGGGTGCGGGAGCAGCATCCAGAGAGCGGGGAGGAGGTGGTGGTGCTGTTGGAGTATTTGGAGAGGCAACTGGATGAGCCGGCGCCGCAGGTAGAAAGAACTTAGTATCTGAGCGCTGTGGTCTGTTTCCTCCTGAAATCTCAACATCGGAGTGAGGGGCATTCCTTTAAGATCCAGGAGTTCTCCATCTCTTTTTGTACCGTGAACCTCCTTGGCAGTAAGGTGAAGTCCCCGGACTCCTTCTCAGAATACTTTTTTTCAAATACATAAACCATTAAGGGTTACAAAAGAACACAATCATATCAACATACAGTTAGTAAAGTATTAAATTTGTATTAAAGTCATATATGTGTTTTTTTAAATTAGTACACTAAATAAGACCTAGGGACAGGGCTTATAACTGTGATAAGTATCTATTTGCCTGGTTGTAATGTGATGTAAAAACATCTACAGGTTCTATTGGTGACAAAGTCCTGGGTACTGCTTATGCTACTTTGATTTGTTGCTTCCATTCATAATTGAAGGAAATACTAACTTTCTCTTAAAGACCAGTTAAAAATAAGATTAGTTTTTGTCCTGTTCAAGTTCATGGACTCCGTGGGAAGGAGTTCATGGACCACTGGTTATGAACCTATGGTAGAAAATGGGCCTACTTTTACCTCCATGTTCTTCCCTGTTTTATGAGACTGTGTCCTCTTTGCATCATCCTGTGTCCCTGTGCACACACCCTCAGAGGACCTGTGTGGCCAGAGCCTTCTAAATGGTGAGCTGGATACCAAGGTTCTTGACTCGGGTCTATTGCACCCAAGCCCTGTAACGGTGGAAAGTCAGTGCAAGTCTCTTACCTTCGTTCTTTATAAAGGATGTGGGAAATTCTGAGCTGCACATGAGAAAGTAACTTCAAAACTGTAATTTTATAATACTGTAAATGTCTGGAAGTAAACCTGCATTTAATGAGGACATATCATATGCCAGGCCATGTTAGGTGATTTCACATACTGTGATGTTATTTGGGTCCCCCAAATGCTGTAAACTAGAGATTGTAATCCCCTTTTCAGATAATAAAAAGTATCAATATTCTCTGAGAATTTTGCACCAGTTTCCAATGGGTTTTCATAAAACACAAATGTATATATGAAGTAGCATAGAGTAATGGTAAGAACATGTGCTTTGGCATCATTCTACCTGAGCTCCCATCCTAGCATTGCCATTTGTTAGCTGCTTAAACTGGCTATGCCTTCATTTCCCTATCAGTAAAATGAGTATAATAATACCTCCCTTATAAGATTGTTGTTTTCTGTGTTAAATGAGTTAACATTTATAATGATCTTGGAAATAGTGCCAGCCACCTAGGTAATTCTATGGAAGTGTTTGATGAATAAATGAAAATAAGAACAAATGATTTCTAGGTTTCAGGTGTTGACCAGGGGCAAGAACTGCTCTGTTGCAAGATGGCATTGTTGACACCAGCCCCAGAGTCACAAAGTAGCCAATTTCAGCTAATGAAGGCTCTGCTCAAGCATGAATCTCTGGGATGCCAGCCCTTACAAGACAGAGGTAAGGATTATTTTCTAGGCAGTATGAATTCTGCAGACTTCATCCAATTTCATTTAAGGATAGCCAACAAAATTCATGGGTGTATATGCCCATGACAGATCAACTCTCATTTAAGACTGAGACTAAAAGGAGTATTTCCAACATAATGATGGAAAACTTTTTCGACCAAGACTGGACATAGTATATAAGATATTAGTAAAACTTAGGTTTGGAAAGAATTGGTTCTTGTTTGGATTTTGTTTTGTTGTGTTGGTTTTTGTTTTCTTGAGACAGGTCTTGCTGTTTCACCAAGGCTGGAGTGTAGTGGCACGATCTCAGCTCACTGCAGCCTCCACCTCCTGGGCTCAAACGATCCTCTCACCTCAGCCTCCTGAGTAGCTGGGACTATAGGTGTGCACCACCATGCCTGGCTAATTTTTTAAAAAAATTTTTGTGGATATGAGGTCTCACCATGTTGCCCAGGCTGGTCTCAAACTCTTGGGCTCAAGTGATCCTTTTGCCTCGGCCCCCCAAGGTGCTGGGATTATAGGTGTAAGCTACCACATTGTGTATACCAGCTACTTGTCTTTGTTCTTCTTTGTTTAACTTGTAATTATGGAGGCCTCCAGTGTGGTGGCCAGTTAGCTCTGGGGATGGAACGGTCAGTGAGACTGTTCTTGTTCCAGTGGAGCTTACATTTAAGTGGGGAAGATGGCAAATAAACACATTAATAATACAATTCGTATGACAGTGGGAAGTCCTATGCAGAAAATAAACAGAATTTGTAAAGCCAACCAGCCAATCTCATAAATTATAGGACAATTGCAAATTAAAGGGTATAAATCTTCTAAATCCTGGGTCTGTTATTAAAGTAATATGAAATTCACTGCATAGGAAATGGCTGTATGTTCTGAGATGTCCTTTCATGTGTCTTAAACACATGTACAAGTTCCCAAGACACACATCACTGGGATGTTCTAGCCAACATGAGATCTTTATTTTTCAACAGAGGTTCTAGCCTAAACCACCTGTTTTGTGCCCCTTTAAAAATTTGCTTCCTGAAGTTATATAAGGAATATATGAGGAATATACATGCTTCCTGAAGTTATATAAGGAATAATAAGGAAACCTGAAGTTCTTTACTTTCCTGTAAAGCCAGACCCTTACTCTGCTTTTCATAGCCCAGCTTCGTCTGACTCCTCTTAGCTTTTCAAATCCAAAGTGAAAAGCACCTTAACAGCTACTAAGGACATACTCGCCCAAAATCCGATTTTTCCTCCTATATCTAGCAAAATTCAAAGGATCTTCAAATGGAAAACTTTTTTATTTTTATGTTCTTTTTATTTCACAACTGCTAACAAGGATCCTGCCTTTTTGCATTGTTTTCATGTATCTGCAGAGCACAACAGGTATGTTTAGCTATAGGATTGCAGCAGGTAGGGACAAAGAATTTTGGAAAGGAGTACACTCTGTATAAACTTGTTTGGCAGGAATTTATTTATTTAGAGAGACAGGGTCTTAGTTTGTTGCCCAGGCTAGAGTGCAGTGGCCCAGTCACAGCTCATTGCAGCTTCAGACTCCTGGGCTCAATCACGTGAGACAGGAATCTATTAATCCAGTTATTTAACTTAGATTCCACAAGGCAGGGAGGCTGAATGCCAGGGTACATCTCATACAGAGCTTCTTTCCTTCTTAGTTCTCCAGGTCCCTGTGCTTGCCCATGGAGGGTGCTGCAGAGAAGATACAGTGGTAGCTTCTAGGCTTACTCCAGAGTCCCAGGTGAGCTGGAGCCCCTATCCCTCCCCCAGTGCCCCTCACTACTGTTGAGCTTCCTGTGAAGACTCCTTACTCCCCATTCGCCTGTACTCCCATCCTAGATCCTCCATACAGATCTCAAATGGGATCTGCATTTTCTCATCTATCTTGAGGTTATCATTAACTTTATTTAGGTGCCCACTTAAGAGGCTTTTCCTGTTTATTACTAGCTCTTGACAGGGATGGGGATTGGGGGTGCTTCCCAGATCTTCCCTACTCCACCAGTTTGGTCAGCCCCTTCTTCAATAGGATTACCTACTGTTTTAGGGGTTGTTGAAAGTGGAAGATGTGGCCCTGACCGTCACCCCTGAATGGACACAGCAGGATTCATCTCAGGGGAATCTCTGTAGAGATGAAAAGCAGGAGAACCATGGCAGCCTGGTCTCCCTGGGTAAGACTAAAGGACACTAATTTCTGTTAAGGTTTCTTGGCATTCTTTGTGCATTAGAACCTGTTGAGTTGTTGGAAGCTGTTGAGCCCTATTGTGTTTGGATTCACAATCACCATTTCTGAAAACCTGTTACTGACTAGCTCCTTACTCCTTTTTTGTTGTTGTTTTTGAGAGATAGGGTCTTGCTCAGTCACTCGGGATAGAATGCAGTGGAACAATCATGGCTCACTGCAGCCTCAACTTTTTGGGCTAAAGTGATCCTCTTACCACAGCCTCCCAAACCGCTGGGACTAAAGGCATGCACCACCATGCTTGGCTAATTTTTTAATTTTTATTTTTTGTCGAGATGGAATTTTGCCATGTTGCCCAGGCTGGTCTCAAACTCCAGGGCTCAAGCAATCTTCCTGCCTTGGCCCCTCAAAATGCTGGAATTACAGGCATGAGCATGAGCTACTGCACCCAGCCTGCTTATCCCTTCTGACCTTGCTTTCTCCTCTCCCTGCCAGTATTCTAGTTGAGTTAAATGGGTTGAAGACAATACAGTCCCAAGTACAGGTTTGCCTCATAGGAGATGCCCAGTAAATGATGATGTACTCTTTCCTGATCCTATCCCTGACTGAAGAGGAAATGGGCCTTTAGAAAATGGGCCTTGGGACCATAGATTGTGAGAGTTAGAGGTGTTCTTAGACATTGACTATAGACCCTGACCTCAGAGATGAGGGTGCAGAGGCTGAGAAGACTGCCTGACTTGTCTGAGGCCACGTAGCTCATTGGTGGCATAAAATTCACAGCACTGAATCCAGTTCTGTTTGGGGACCCTGCCTCTGCCTGGGATATGAGCCGAGACAACTGTCTTTATTGTTTCATTGATCAGTGCCCAATTTCTGAGTCTCCACTTTCACTGTTTCATTTCTTTCTTTCTTTCTTTTTTTTTTTTTTTTTTTTGAGATTGAGTCTTACTCTGTCACCCAGGCTGGAGTGCAGTGGTGCAATCTTGGCTCACTGCATCCTGTACCTCTCATATTCAAGCTATTCTCCTGCTTCAGCCTCCTGACTAGCTGGGCTTATAGGCACCCACCACCATGCCTGGCTAATTTTTGTTTTTTTAATAGAGATGGGGTTTCACCATGTTGACCAGGCTGGTTTTGAACTCCTGACCTCAAGTGATCTGCCAGCCTCAGCCTCCCAATCGCTGTTTCTCAAAGGTATTTCAGAAATCCTTCCACTTGCTCCATTTAATGTCACTTTCTGTTCAACTCTTTTAGTATCTAATCCTAGATGCATGGCCCTGCCTTGCTATTCTTAGAACTTAGAACGACCACATATATCCCCAGCATAGTCCTGGATCCTCACCATCTTCCACCCACTCCCTCCACTCCCAGTGTGTACCTTTCCAATGGCTCCATTCCCATTCTTAGGTCTCCCTCCTCCCCAGCACTCCTGTTCTCCCCTTTTAGTCCCATTCTTATTCTAGCACTTAAATCCTTATCCCAGGCATTTATAGACCTCTGTAATTCTTGCCTCCCTGGTACTCATCACAGAGCTTCCTTCCATGGCAGGGCATAACCCACAATTGCCGGTTATTTGTTATTTCAGGTGGTGAAAAACAGACTAAGGGCAGGGACTTGCCTCCAGCTGAGAAGCTTCAAGAAAAGGAGCATGGGAAGATATTGTGCCACCTGAGGGAAGACATTGTCCAGATTCCTACATGTGCAGAAGCTGGTGAACAGGAGGGCAGGTTACAAAGAAAGCAGAAAAATGCCACGGGAGGGAGGCGGCACATCTGCCATGAATGTGGAAAGAGTTTTGCTCAAAGCTCAGGCCTGAGTAAACACAGGAGAATCCACACTGGTGAGAAACCCTACGAATGTGAGGAGTGTGGCAAGGCCTTCATTGGGAGCTCTGCCCTCGTCATTCATCAGAGAGTCCACACTGGTGAGAAGCCATATGAGTGTGAAGAATGTGGTAAGGCCTTCAGTCACAGCTCAGACCTTATCAAGCACCAGAGAACCCACACTGGGGAGAAGCCCTATGAGTGTGATGACTGTGGGAAGACCTTCAGCCAGAGCTGCAGCCTCCTTGAACATCACAGAATCCACACTGGGGAGAAGCCGTATCAGTGCAGTATGTGTGGCAAAGCCTTTAGGCGAAGTTCACATCTCCTGAGACATCAGAGGATCCATACTGGGGATAAAAATGTTCAGGAACCTGAGCAGGGAGAGGCCTGGAAAAGTAGGACGGAAAGCCAGTTGGAAAATGTTGAAACTCCCATGTCTTATAAATGTAATGAGTGTGAAAGAAGTTTCACTCAGAATACAGGCCTCATTGAACATCAAAAAATCCACACTGGTGAGAAACCCTATCAGTGTAATGCATGTGGAAAAGCCTTCACCCGAATTTCATACCTTGTTCAACATCAGAGAAGCCATGTAGGGAGAAACATCCTATCACAGTGACCCATGCTATACATGCCAGAGTTGGTGCTCATTTGTCACTGATCTGAAGCCACTCCCCCTGGAGTCTCGACTATAGGAATTGTGGGCTGGGCTTTATTTACCACTACACATTATCAGGTGTTAGAAAATATAGACTGGGTTAGACAAATTATCTTCCAAGTTCTAGAAGGTGTTTGGAATCAAAACATATTTGATAGGAGGCTATGGGAGAGTTGTCTAGAATAGGTAAGACCTGAAATGGTTTGTTCTCTCCCATTGGAATTAAATGGATGTTTAGACTGGCTACTTGCCCTAAACCAGCACTTTGTGGTGTCTGTTGGGTGGATGGTTGTGATTTGGGGGCTGCTTCTCTGACCATTCCTTTGGACTGTAATGAATCCTCCACAGTTGGTCAGATTCACAAAGTCTTATATCCCCCTCTGTGCCTTTTCCACAGGTGCTAATAAATGTTTATTGAATGTACCAGTGAGATTACCTTCATAGATCTGAAAATCTGATGTTATCCAGGTTTCTGAAGAACTTCTCGCCAAGGCCATTTGTGCTTGTGTCCAATTCTCTGACCTAGATTGTGACTCAATCTAGTGCATTTCTTACCAAGTACATAGGCAGAGCAGAGGTGATGGCAGGGTTACTGTGATTGAAAGAATCCATTTTTTTGTTTGTTTGTTTTTGAGACAGAGTCTTGCACTGTCTCCCAGGCTGGAGTGCAGTGGCACGATCTCAGTTTACTACAACCTCCGCCTCCTGGGTTCAAGCGATTCTCCTGCCTCAGCCTCCTGAGTAGCCAGGACTACAGGCGTGTGCCACCACACCTGGCTAATTTTTTATATTTTTGGTAGAGACAGGGTTTCACCATGTTAGCCAGGATAGTCTCGATCTCCTGACCTCGTGATCCTCCTGCCTCAGCCTCCCAAAGTGTTGGCATTATAGGCGTGAGCCACCATGCCCGGCCAAGAATCCATATTTCTTTACCAGACTAGGAATTCTATTCTAGTGCAAATGCCTTAAACAGCTTATCACTAAATCATTATGAATGTGTGCCATCCATGGAATTGCATTTTTTTTTTTTAATATGAGGTCTCACTATGTTGCCCAGGCTGGTCTCGACATCCTGGGCAATCCTCCTGCCTCACCCTCTCAAAGCTCTAGAATTACAGGTGTGAGCCACCATGCCCAGCCCAAATTTCATTCTTTAATGTTTTCCTGTTGCTACTCTTTAAGAAAAAACTTACCTATTCAGACAGTGTGAAAATCAGTCATCAAGTCAGAATAAAATGATAAATATTCTAATGCTCCATATCTTAGTTCTCTCCATTTAGTTCTCTTGGGCCTAACCAATGCCTGCTAAAACAACAGACACTATCCTGCCCCACCCTACTACCCAGCATACACTGTATAGTAAACTGCAGCAAAACTTATTCCTGCTAAGTTCATACTTTCTCCTGATGAATGGATTCACACCAAATATTTAAAACGAGTATCACTTATGGTCAGAACCCCATTATTAGTGTCTGACGTCTTGGTCTTCTTATACATTGATTCCCAAATCGCCTGTGTGGTAACAGCATCTCAGTTTTTCATGACGACTATTTTAACCATAAATTTAACTCCTCAGGCTATCTACTTTTTTGTTAAACACACTGTGTAGATCATCTTTTTTTTTTTCTTCTCATCATGATAGTCAAAATTTTAGTCTTGTGAATTCAAGTGAGAAAATGTTTAGTCAGCATTATACAAGTAGTATTTATTATGTATACATTCAGTGGAGTTGTTTCTACAAAAGTATTTTGGAATGACTATTCTGCTGCAAACTTTTGTGTAAGTGCTTCACCTTATTCCTACAATAAGGAGAAGTGCACTAACAAAATGAACAATGCAGCAAGGGCTTCAGTCGCAGCTCAGGTCTTATCAAACACCAGAGAACCCATAATGGGAGAAGCCTTATGAGTGTGACAACTGTGGAAAGACAGTTCCTTTTTTGTTAGTATCACTTCTCCTTATTGTAGAAATATGCTTTCATTGTTGGATCTACTCACATTTCTCACTCGATTTCTGGCACCAGCAATCTCTTCCATATTTACAATATCAGTCAAAAACTCGGGAATTCAAACATAACAAGATTTTTCTGGTCACCTTTAATGGTTAATGACTTGGGCATTGTGATATATTATCTCCTGCTGTATTTTGTTTAGTAGAAATGGAATCATCATCCAAAATCCTTTATAGAAATATCCAAGTCCCTGTTTTTATGCTGGTTTCCAAGGCTTGGTCCTTCAAGGTTTTCAGGGATCTAGGGGACACAAGTCTGACAAATCCTAGTGTAAATTATTTGTATTATAGTAATAAACCATATGGTTACTTCGTTTGAGTGGATTCTTAAATTGAGAAAAATGCATTGCATGATTTCTAAACTTCCTAAACATACATTAGGATTCTCCAGAGAAATAGAACCGATGGGATCTGTGTGTACATATGTATGTATATGTATGTATGTGTATGCATATATATTTGTATTTATAATATTGGTTTATATATATATTATACACACTATATATGTGTTTGTATATATATTTTATTTATTGGCAAGAATTGGTTCATATGATTATGGAGTCTGAGAAGTCCTAGGTTCTCCTATCTGCAAACTAGAGAACTAGCGGAGCCAGTGGCGTGAGCGCCAGTCCAAAGACCAGCAGGTTCAAGACCCAGGAAGAGCCAGTGTTCTAGTTTGAGTCTGAAGGCCAGAAAAGACTGATGTCCCAGTTCAAGATGGGCAGGAGGAATACCCCTTGAGGGAGCATCATCTTTTTTGTTTTCTTCCTGTCTTCAACTAATCAGATGGGGGCCACCCACATTAGTGGGGGCAGTCTGCCTTACCTAGTCCACTGATGCAATGATTCATCACATTCAAATTCAAACACTCAGAATTATGTTTGACCAAATATCTGGGCACTTTGTGGTTTGGTCAAGTTGACATATAAAACTGGCCATCACAATGCTATAGTTTCAACATTAAAACTACAGTATAGTATTACAGTTTCAGTAAAGCATTAAAACATTTAATCCGTGCTTCCCCCTTTTGTCAATTCTTCCAATTGGCAGTAGGAGCCTGGGAAATAATGTTTGTAGCCTCCCTACCCCACTTATGGGTCAGGATAGGAAATGGCTGGTATGAGGCAGGCTGAGGGACAAGATAAACAACTAGATCACCATTGTATCCTCAGCATCTAGCAGAGTTCCTGATAAATGAATGATTCTGAAAATTGGCTGGTTCTACTTGTTCTTTTGTATTATTAACATAACATAAAATCTCCTGACACTGAGTGCTAGAGATCAAAGTATTCACATTCATATTTCCAGATATAAAAGTCTTCCCTTATTTCTAAAGAAATTATGTGTTTATAACCATTCATTCAGTAAACCTGATTGTGTTAGGTCAGGTGCTAAGGAATCAAAGATGAACAAGACATTATCTCTGCCCCCAGAGAACATAAGACCTAAATCATCTTCTGTCTTACAAGCTATTTTGTCCATTTCTGTTCTCACTTTTGTGCCGGCTTAATAGTTCTTCCTTCAGGGGAATGACTGCACCAATGGCTGCCCTGGCAACTTGCATCTCTTCATATGAGCCATATATACCAGGATTTAACACCAGCTGATCTAAGCCTTATAATTCACCTAGAACATGAGTGCATGGTAGGTTGTGTGAGGAGCTGATACAATGCCATTTCTCACACACTTCCCTACCTACCATGGAGGCTGTCCTGAGACAGTTTGCTCTGATGAGGAATGAGGCTTTCTACCTCTCCCTATTTAAGGTATAACTGCAAGCTATAAACTGCTTATCTGCAGAACAACATCAGGTTCTCAGCAACAAAATGTTTCACCATATGTGTTGCAGTCACATGACCTCTTCTGATGCCATCTTGTGGGGAAAAGACATACAGAACTGAACTGTTTTAATCCAGAAAGGGCTTATTTCTTTTCTGATCAAATACAGTCATGCACTGCATAATGACACTTCGCTCAATGATAATTTGGTCAATAACAGACCACATCTACAAAAGTGGTCCCGTAAGATAATAATGACAGGCTAGGTGTGGTGGCTCATGTTTGTAATCCCAGCACTTTGGGAGGCCAAGGTGGGAGGATTTCTGAAGGCCATGAGTTTGAGACTAGCCTGGGAAACAGCGAGACTCCATCTCTAACAAATACAAAAGTTAGCTGGGTGTGGTGGCATGCACCTGTAGTCCTAGCTACTTGGGTGGCTGAGGTGGGAGAATTACTTGAGCCCAGGAATTCAAGGTTACAGTGAGCTATGATTATGCCACTGCACTCCAGCCTAGGTGGCAAAGCAAAACATTGTCACACAAAAAAAGATTATAATAATATTTTTACTGTCCTTTTCTATGTTTAGATACGCAAATACCATTGGGTTACAATTCAGTATGGTAACATGCTCCACAGGTTTGTAACCTAGGAGTAACAGCCTAAGTTTGTGTAAGTACACTCTGTGATGTTCACACAATGACAGAATTGTCTAATGATGCATTTCTCAAAACATAACCACTTTCATTAAGTGACACATGACTATATGCTAGCCTTTCCTTGACAAATTGGTGCCAAACACGGGGCTGGTAACATTACAATGCCCTTTCAGAAGACAGACAGATGTGCTGCCACAGGACTGGATAGGACACATGACAAGATTTCCCAGGATCTGGTAGCACATGTTCTTGCCTAAGTGGTGGGCAAGAAGGAAGGAGTAAGAGTCTTCCCATTGTATTAATAGCTATACTGCGTTGGCTAGATTATAGGATGTGAATAGACTCCCCAGGACCCAGTATCATATGCCACCTGCTGATGAATGTTTAGAGGTTAAGTTACTTTAGGTAACTTATGCCTTAGTTGTTATTAAAAGTTTGTTGCAAGCCAAGCATGGTAGCTCATGCCTATAATCCCAACACTTTGGAAGGCCCACAGTGTATGGCTTGAGCCAAGGCGTTCAAGACCAGCCTGGGCAACACAACAAGACCTTGTCTCTACAAAAAATTTCAAGAATTAAAAAAATTAGCTGTGCATGGTGGCAGATGCCCATGGTCTCAGCTACTCAGGAGGCTGAGGTGGGAGGATCCCTTGAGCCCAGGAAGTCTAGGCTGCAGTGAGCTGAGCTGTGATGGTGACACTGCACTCCAGCCTAGGCGATAGAGCAAGACCCTGTCTCAAAAAAAAAAAAGTTTGTCATGACTGAGTGGATGATTTAAAAATGAAAGTGCAAATCTGTGCTTACCAGTGTGGAACAGGTCTTCTTGTGCTCCCTTGATTTCTCTCTGGCCTATATCCAAACCTCAGTTTTTTAAGGAAAGAAGATTCTCTGGTGATCCAGCTAACTCTGCATGATGGACTCCTCCACATTACTTGGCACTCTGTGAGCTCCCGGCCAACAGTCTATGTGCTCTCCTGACAGTTGCTGTTGTAACCTTTTACATGTCTGCACAAAACTTCTTTATCTGTTATTTTTTTTTAAGTGTCTGCATTCAGCTGATAAAGAGTTTGGGGAAAACTTGCAATGAAGAGAAAAAAGTTAAGCAACCTTGTGAGTGAGGGTGCCTGGAAGATGTTATTCACTGGGGCATAAAATGGCCCAGTGAATGACACAAATAGCTGCCCATTGTTGGGCACTCTTCAGCAAAATGTTTGTTCATGATTTTTGCCCATACCTAGTTAAATTGTTTGCTGTTTAACGGTTGAGATTTGGTGAATTCTTTTTATATTCTAGTTACAAGTCCTCTGTCAAAGACTTGTTTTGCAAACATTTTTCCCTATCTGTAGCTTGTCATCTTTTTTTTTTTTTTTTTTTTTTTTTTGAGACAAAGTTTCGCTTTGTCGCCAGGCTGGAGTGCAGCGGCATGATCTTGGCTCACTGCAACCTCTGCCTCCCGGGTTCAGGCGATTCTCCTGCCTCAGCCTCCCAAGTAGCTGGGACTACAGGTGCGCACCACCACACACAGCTAATTTTTGTATTTTTGTAGAGACGGGGTTTCACCATGTTGGCCAGGCTGGTCTTGATCTCCTGACCTCGTCATCCACCAGCTTCAGCCTCCCAAAGTGTTGGGATTACAGGTGTGAGCCACTGTCCCCAGCCATCTTTTCATCTTTTTAACAGGGTCTTTCAGAACATAAATTTTACATTTTGATAAATACTAAATCATAAACATTTCCTTTAATGAATTATGCTTTTGATGTCCATTTTAAGAATCTTTGCCTAGCCCTAGGCTCTGATGTTTCTAAGAGGTCTAAAGTTTTAGGTATTATTTTAGCCCATGATCCATTTTGAGTTTGTTGTTGTTGTTGTTTGGTTTACGGATGTTCAGTGCTCTATCAACATTGTCTGAAAAAGCTATCCTTCCTCCATCCAATGACTTCTGCACCTTTGTCAAGAATTAGGCATTTCTGTTTGGATCTATTTCTAGGTCCTCCATTAAACTATATGTCTGTCCCTCTATAATATCCAACTCTCTTGATCACTGTAGGTTTATAGTATACCTTGACATCAGGTATGGTGATTCTTCTCACTTTATTCTTTTTCAAAATTTAGTTATTAGTCCTTTGCTTTTCCATGCAAATTTTAGGATACATTTATATGTACAAAAATTTTTGCTGAGATTCTGATAGGATTTGTGTCAAACCTATAAACATAGGGAGAATCGACATCTTTACCATGTTGTATCTTCTAATCCACAAACATGTCTCTCCATTTATTCAGATTTCTTTCTTCAGCATTTTATCAGCATACAGATCCTGTAAATGTTTGTCAGACTTCTACATATTTCATTATCTTTGCAGTGATTACAAATGGCTTTGCATTTTAAATGTCAATGTCCAAATGTTCATTATTAGTACATAAAAATAGGATTGTTATTTGCATGTTGATTTTGTATCTTGCAACCTTGCTGAATTCATTTACTAGTTCTAGCTATATTTTGTACTAGATTCAAAATTGTAATAGATTATTTGGAATATTCTATGCACACAATTATTTAATCTGCAAATAGGAGCAGGTTTGTCTCCAATTTGTATTTTGGTTTCTTTTGTGTGTGTACACAAAATCTACAAACAATCTGTATGCTTTTAATCATTTTTTACCTATTGCATTGGCTTGTATTTTCAATATTATGTTGAATAAGAGTGATGAGAGTGGACATTCTTGCCTTGATCCCAATGTTATGGTTAAAGCATAGTCTTTTACTGTTAAGTATGAAATTATCTGTGAATGTTTTGTAGACATTCTTTATGAAGTGGGAAGTTTCTATTTCTAGTGGGCTGTAAGTTTCTGTCATGAATGGGTGTTGGATTTGTCAAATGCTTTTTCTGTGCCAATTGTATGGTTATACAGTATTTCTGTTTTATATATATATATATATGTTGATGTGATGAAATACAGTTTAATTTTTAAATATTGAAACAACCTTTTGTACTGGAAAAAAAATCCCCCTTAGTCATGGTGTATACTTCTTTTTATAAATACCTAGATTCAATTTGCTAATATTTTGTTGAGAACTTTTGCATCTAAGTTCATGAAGGATACGAGATTATAATTTTCTTTATTCATGCTGCCTTTGTCTCCTTATGGTATCACAGTAATTCTAACCTTATAAAATGAGTTGGAACTTACACTTTTCTCTTCTATTTTCTGGAACAGATTTTGTAAAATTGGTGCTAATTCTTCTTCACATGTCTGGTAGAATTCTCCAGTGAAGGCATCTGGGCCTGAAGATTTGGAAACTTTTAGATTATGAATTCAATTTCTTTAATGATTATAAGACTACTCAAACTATTTGTTTCATCTCGGCCACTTGGACTTTTTGAAGAAGAGATTTATTTCTTCTAAGTTGTCAAAGTTATTAGTGCAAATTTTCGAATCTACCTTTATGATCCTTCAAACGGATGCAGCATCCCTTGTCTCATTCCTGTTATTGGGGATTTGGTCTTTCTTTTTATCTTTGCCAGTCTTGCTAGAGGCTTACCTGTTTTATCGATTAAAATATTTTTTGTTTATTTTGACACAATGTAATTTTACATATTTATGGAGTACAATTTGACATTTTGATAAATATGTTGTATTATGATCCAGTCAGTGTAGTGTATCCATCATTTCATGCATTTATGACTTCTCTGTGGTAAGAATATTCAAAAGCCTCCATTCTTGCTATTTTGTAATATACAGTGTTTTACCATTAACCACAGTCACCCTACTGTGCAATAGAACCCCAGAGTTTATTCCTCCTATCTAATTGTAACTTTGTGCCTGTTGACCATCTCCAGTTTCTGGTAACCTGCTGTTCTGCTCTCTGGTTCTACCATATAAACTTTAATAGCTTTTCTTGTTTCAACTATTTTCTCTGTTGTTATCCTGTTAATTTAATTGGTTTGTTATCTCTGTTATTTCCTTCTTTCTGCTGCCTTAGGTTTGCTTTGCTCTTGATCTTTCAGTTTCTTGAGGTAGGAACTTAATTATTGATTTCAGACTATTCCTCTTTTCTAATATAAGCAGTCAGAGCTCTAACTTTCCCTGTCAGCATTCTTTAGCTATGTCTTATATATTATGCTAAGTTGTATTTTTATTCAGGCCTATGTTTAATTTTTTTCCCCCTTGAGACATATTCCTTGACTTAGGCATTATTCAGAACTGTTTCATTTAGTCCCAAATGTTTAGAGGTTCTCCTGTTGTCTGTTATTTTTAGTTTGGTTCCATTGTGGACAGAGAATATACTCTATACGAATTCAGTCTTGAAAATTTGGTTAGGTTTCTTTTATGGCCTAGTATGTAGTCATTATTTGTGAATGTTCTGTGGATATTTAAAGAAAAAATGTATTCTGCTATTGTTGGATGGAATTATTTGACAAGTATTTTAAAGCAGTCACCATAAAAATACTTCAGGAAGCATTTAGTTAAATGTTTGCAAAAAAAGTCTCAGCAAAGAAATAGTCTCAGCAAAAACTAGAAGATATTTTCAAAGAAGTGCAAATAGAAATTTTATAACTGAAAAATCAAATTACTGAAATAACTCCCTGGGTAGAATCAACTGCAGCACTTTTGAGTTGCAGGCTTCTCTAGCACTCAGATCATGCAGTCTCCACTGTCACTACAAGATATATGAGGCAGAAACAAAAATATAAAAATAAAAACACCAAGGGTATTCACCTCTGGGTCTTTCTCTGCATCCTGAGGGTCCTAAATGCCTTTTTCCCTCCAACTTGCAGTGTCTTCTTGTTTGTTTTATATATAATGCCTAAGGGTTTTAGCTGTACTTAGTGGGAGAAATAAGGAGAAGTGTATCTGCTCCATCTTGTCAGGAACTGGATGCCCATACATTATTTTTCATTTGTTCATTGGTCAACTGGCCTACATCTCTTACAATGTAGATTCTTTGTGAAAACTAGAAATTTTGCATGTTTTATTTTCCACTTTAATAACAATACCTACATTTTCTGGCACGTAAGTATTTGTTGAATGAGTAAATCAGGTAATTCAGATTGGGTAGCTGCTGAAATGATAGGAATTTTTGTTATGTGGCTGATAAATTGTTATTATAGACATACATCAGATAATGAGAGTGACTGAACTTGGCCAGTTACGCTTTTCTAGAGTTAATAAGAAACAGGAAAGTAAGTTAAAGATATTAAATAATTACATATATTTTATTTTATTATTATTTTTTTGAGACAGAATCTCACTCTTGTCACCCAGGTTGGAGTGCAGGGGCTTGATCTTGGCTCACTGCAACCTCCGCCTCCTGGGCTCAAGTGATTCTCCTGCCTTAGCCTCCAAAGTAGCTGGGATTACAAGCCCTCACCACCATGGCAGACTAATTTTTGTATTTTTAGTAGAGATGGGGTTTCACCATGTTGGCCAGGCTGGTCTTGAACTCCTAACCTCAGGTGATCTGCCTGCCTTGGCCTCCCAAAGTGCTGGGATTACAGGCATGAGCCACTGTGCCCAGCCTTAAATAATTATATTTTAACAGGCACAATATTTCAAAAATAGGGTAGAGGAAGATAACCTCAGTCCTGTGGTAAAATGGTTGGGAACTCTTCTACCATTTCTGAAGACTGTTTATATCTTAAGTGACTAACTTGTACAGAATTCTCATGAGAAAAAATTAAAATCAGTATATTTGAGGACATAGAGATATTATGTAGATTATTTTACTAGCATAATATTGAACTGGAAACAAAAACAGATTAGAATATCTAAATAAAATTAGACTAAGTAGCTATTATGAATCTTCAGTGTTACCTTCATTAAAGTAGGAGTTCAATAACAATTCCAATTACAAAATAAGTTGACCAAATAACTCAATTGAATAAGATATATACATCAGATTGGGGTGAAAGCAAAAGCTTCTAAGAATAGATAAATTCGGAGCCCATGATAAAAGAAAATAAAAGGACCAATGTAGGAAATACAAGCCAATAAACTGTAAATATTTCACACTCCTGTAGTGCAAATACCTGGCAAGAGACCTGGTACTTAGCTGATAAAATTATTGCAAAAGCAAGCTGGGTGTGGTGGCTCACGCCTGTAATCCCAGCACTTTGGGAGCCCGAGGTGGCCAGATCACGAGGTCAAGAGATCGAGACCATCCTGGCCAACACAGTGAAACCCCGTCTCTACTACAAATACAAAAATTAACTGGATGTGGTAGTGCGTGCCTGTAGTCCCAGCCACTTGGGAGGCTGAGGTAGGAGAATCACTCGAACCCGGGAGGCAGAGGTTGCAGTGAGCCAAGGTTATGCCACTGCACTCCAGCCTGGCAACAGAGTGAGACTCTGTCTCAAAAAAAAAAAAAAACAAGAATTATTTATACATCCAACAACATGGACGAATGTTGAAATCATTATGCTGAATAAAAGAAGCAAGACCCCCCTGAAACAGAACATTCTGTATGAGTCCATTTATATAAAATTCCAGAAAATGCAAACTAAATTAGCAATAGAAGGCAGAACAGAGGTTGCCTGGAGAGGGGTAGAAGAGTGCAGGTAAAGGTGGGAGAAATTATCATGAGATATGAGGAAGCTTTTTTGGGTGACATATTGATGGTGGTGACTGTTTCACAGGTGTAAACATGTTAGAACTTATCAAGCTGCACACTTATGCAGTTCACTACATATCAATTTCCTCCGATAAAGCTGTTTAAAAAGTCATAAGGAAGCCAGATATGGTAGCTCATGCCTGTAATCGCAGTACTTTGGAAGTCTAAGGCAGGAGAATCGCTTGAGGCCAGGAGTTTTGGACCAGTGTGAACAACAGAGACCCTGTTTCTACAAAAACAAACACAAAAATTAGCTGGGTGTGGTGGTGTGTGCCTGTAGTCCCAGCTACTTGGGAGACTGAGGTGAAGGATTCCTTGAGCCCAGGAGTTCAAGGCTGCAGTGTGCTATGATTGCACCATTGCACTCCAGCCTGGATAAAAGAGCAAGACCCTGTCTCTAAAAAAATAAAATAAATAAAATTTGTTTTAAAAGTCATTAGGTTACATTGCATATTCTAGGCAAATAAATTTGAAAGTCTTGATGAAATGGATAATTTCCAAGGCAAATAAAGATTACCAAAATGGAACCCATTATAAATAGAAAGCCTGAATGGATAATTTTCATAGAATAGAGGAAGTTACCACGAAATTATCCCACAAAAAAAGCATATGACCCAGAGTTTCACATCAGAATCTATCCTTCAAAGACTAGCTAGTTCCAATGCTTCGTAAATTGTTCTAGAGCATTAAAAATGAACACAGACTTAAGTTATTTTTATGATGCAAGTAAAAGAGTATACTTACAAAGAAAAGGAATAACAGGCTGGGTGTGGTGGCTCACACCTGTAATCCCAACACTTTGGGAGGCCAAAATGGGTAGATCACGAGGTCAGGAGTTCGAGACCAGCCTGGCCAACATGGCGAAACCCCGTCTCTACTAAAAACACAAAAATTAGCTGGGCGTGGTGGCAAGCACTTGTAAACCCAGCTACTCGGGAGACTGAGGCAGGAGAATTGCTTGAATCAGGGAGGTGGAGGTTGCAGCGAGCTGAGATCATGCCGCTGCACTCCAGCCTGGGCGACAAGAGCAAGACTCCACCTCAAAAAAATAAAGAAAGAAAGAAAATAAAGAAGCCAAAGCTGGAAAAATATACTGTCTGAAGGGACACCTACATGGTCTTGTGTTGGAGAATAAAAAGGTAGTCCCAAATTTATAGAAATGCCCAGCAATTTCATAATATAGTTCCTTTCACTACATTTACTGAAACACGATATATGTGATTTTTGTGTCCTAGGGTACCTATACAAGCCTACTCAGCCCATAAAGAAAATAATATATATATTTTTACAACAAACAGTAGACGATAATACTACTGTGTATACTTGCTGAATGAATTAAAGATATGAGATGAGACTAGAGCAGGCATGAAGAAAAAATACCTGTCCCCCAAAACAGAGATAATCATCCAGGAGACAGATCACAAATCCAAAGATGCAACTTATTTCAAAAGTCCTGGTTGCTTACACATATAGATCTCTCTGGAAGGGAAAACTAACTTGTACCATTTCCTTTTCTTGATCTAAGAAACTCATTTAATGTTTTTACTGGCTAAAATGAGCAATTTAGACTACCCATTCTCCATACAACTTGCCCACTTACATTAATTATATTAACTTTTCAATACTGTGGAGACTCCCTTGTTGAGGTCTGATCTCTGTCTATACAAGTTCCCACAATCCTCTCATTTATAAGAGCCTCTAATATGAATTCACTCACTGATTTTTCCAAGCCTTTTCCACACTCATCACACTGGCAGGGTTTCCCTTTAGTGTGAATTGTCCAATGCTGAAGAAAGCATCTCTACATTCATCACGTTTATGGTGCGGATTCTTTGGTGCACAGTCAGTTCTGGCTTCTGGGTGAAGGTCTTCCTACATTCTTCACACAAGTTTGTATAAGGTTTCCTTGCTGAACAAAGGCCTCCTCAGTTATCATATTTATGCAGTCTCTCTCTCATGTGGATTCTTTGATGTCAAATAAGGCCATGTGGCTGAAAACTTTCCCACATTTCTTATGCTGACAGCATTTTTCCTGTGGTGGTTCTTCTGCGGGAAAAGAGGGTTCCACTACAAGCAAAAGCCTTTCAAAACTTGTTGATTGCAGAGATTGCAAAGATATTCTCTTCATCGTGGACTACATGATGCTGACTAATGATGCACCAGAAACTAAAGCTTTTACTACACTTATTGCATTGATGTTGCAGTTCTACAGACATTCCCCCTAATAAAATTCAGCATCTCCAGATTTTTTTTTTTGTTTTGGAGCCAAGTCCTTAGTTTCCTTCTCAGTAACACCATCTAAAATAAAATGCACAGATAATTCAAATGTCAGTTGTCTCTTCTGAAATGAAATTTATGATAGGGTACAGTGATTAAAAATAAAACCCACTTTTACCTAAAGTGCATGCCTTTTCTAAGTCTCTAAACAAGCATCTCATTTTTGTGAAGGCACGTGGCAGGGTAGGAGTAGAGGGGTCCAATTTGGGTGAGAAGAGACAGCTAGGCAGAAAGAAACTGGAAATGCATGGAAGACTTTTCACAAAATGTGAAATAAAAGAAATCAGGAAAGCGTAATCAAAAAAGTTAAGAGAAGATCAGTTTGAATCCAAAGCTGAGAAACAAGGAATATCATGAAACCAAGAGAAAGTTTAATTTGTTAAGGACAGTTAAAAGGACTATTTCTACTCACCGATAAGTATCTTGGCTACTACTATAGACCTACAAAATGTTCAATAAATATTTGTTGAGTGGATCAGTAAACAATGGGATATGATCAAAGTTAACTTGAAACAATAGCTAAATCAGTTTCAAAATACATACTAATCTGATGTGGGGAAATCAATAAACTGGAAAATTTACAGTGGGGTAATAGCTTTTCTAGGTAATATTCATGTCTAAAATGTAAGAAAGCAACATTTTGAAGTTAAAGGAGTTAAGTGAGTCAAAAAACAAAACCCCAAGCCCCTACAAATATGGTTGAGATTTTCTACTTAAAGAATCAGGTAGACAATGAGAAGGAGATGAGTAGAGACAAGGTTTCTGGGGAGAGGATGCTACTAAAAGTTCTAAAAGCTTCCCCTGTGAGGCTCTCTTCTTCTTTCTCTCCAGAGATGCTCTCTCATCAACTTTCCATATCAAAAGGCAATAACACTGAGAGGTAAACTAAGATAGGATCTTAGGTTTGATCTGAAACCTTTGATTCCAAGGTACTATCTTGACCAAAAGCATATCTTGTTCTATCTTTTAGCCTAAGACCCAAAGGCAATGTGATAAAGTTGGTCTTGGGAAATGGAATTAGAAGCTAACCCCTAACTTAAAACACCCAACAAACAAAAAACCCAATATAGAAAGAGAAGGTCCCAGAGATGCACCTAAACAGCAGGAGGATTAAAGCCTGCTATTTATGGGAAATGCTGGGTTATGGTTCCAGAGACATCTGGTGGATCTTAAAGTTCAGGTTTGCTGCTTTCTATGCTATTCCCAAAGCCTTTTGCTAGTCCAGCTATAAGTGATCCTTCCAACCTTTCCCACCTGTGGTTTGTCCTTCATTCAAGCTGTCTCTTCAACTTTTCCAGCATCATCGATTGCCTCCTCTCCACATTCTGGATGACATAATCCTACCTATATCTGCAGCTTCACAAGTAGGAGTTAGGACCTGTTCCAGCACCTGTTTCATAATATGTATTTCTGGTCTCAGGAACTACTGGCAAAGCTTCCTAAGTCTTCTGACAGCTCTGTGAAGTCCAAGTGGCTTTTTCCAATGCTGGCAAACCTTCCCAAGTCCTCTGACAGCTCTGTAAAGTCCAGGTAGCTATCTCCAGATAGTAACAATTTGAAGTTTGAGGAAAGACCTGTGATTTCTTTGCCAGCCTGATTCTTTGTTCTAGGCACAGCCTTCTTCCTTTACCATCAGTCACTATTAGAGATCTTTCCTGCAACAAGATTGCCATTCTGGAATGAGAGAGCTCAGGAGAAGATTCACTCCAGCTTGGGGTTCAGAATGATTTTTCAGAAGTATTTCCTTGTAGCTGGTCTTCCTCCTGAGACATAAAATAACAATGTTAACAGAAGCTAAATTTTGTTTACCTCTTTAGCCAAGAACTCACTCATCTGAACAAGGCACTGAAAGAAAACGGAACTCTGTCAGGAAGGTAAATAAATTAGGAAAGAAGAGTGACTGCAAATTATTAGCTAGCCCCATGCTAGCCTTTTACTCTCTAAAAGTTTTTATTAATAAAACTTTAAAGATCATGACCCTCTTCCCTTGGCTCCCCCCCCCCCCCCCCCTTCAAAATATCCCGTATAAAAGGCAGAGATAAGAACATCGGAAATGAAAAATAACAACAGCTAATATTTACTTAAAATGCGCCATGCATGCAGCCATTTAAGTAGACACTTATAATCTCACTGACAGATGAATAAAACTGAGGCACACAGAAGTTAAGTAATTTGCTCAAAGTCACACAACAGCTAGGTGGATTCTGTCTTTTCTTGTATTCAGCGTCGATCTTGGGAAAATCATGAATCACATCATTTCCCCAAATGAACCCAACTTTCTTTCACCAAACAGGGAACCCAGACTCCCTTTTCTCAACAGCCAGTTTTCCTTATACCTCAAAACTTGGAAGTCACCCTTAATTTCCCCTGGCAGCTCTCAACCTATCAGGCCCAACTTCACCAGAGACACTGAAAGGCCAGAGTGCACGAACCTGGGACCACCCCACTCCTAAAGGTCCGTCACAAAGGTCAGAAAGGTCGGTACTTTCGTGTCCCGCCGCCGTCAACGGCTGTCTCAGCATTCAGCTTCTCTAGGATTCTGGAGGCTTTCTCCTCTCTGTGGTTGCCTGGCCGAACCCCGCGCCAGCTCAGGAGCGCGAGTTCCAGCTGAGCAGTCAGGTAAGCCCGGGGGCCCATGGTCCCAGGCCGGGTCGCGTCTGACCCGCGCGAGGCCGGCCTTCCAGCTGCAGAACGTGGGAAGAGTAGTTTCGAAGGCAAACGGAGGATATAGCACGGGCTGCTAGGTACCTCTGATAACTAACAGGGGCGGAGACAAAAGGGAAGAAATCTCTCTTCCCAGCTTGGGCGGTAAGTGTCCCCTGCTGGCCACTGCTCATCAGTTCTCCAGGCAGGAAAGTAAAAGTATACCTGCGTGGGAGCTTTTATCCCAGGGCTAGGAGGACTGCAGCAGTCTGGGAAACCTGCGGCATGGTTAAAGGTAAATTTTGACCTGGGGCACTGGCATCTAGAGACAATGCATTTGAGAGAGCCCACAGCAACAATCAAAATAGCAGTTGTAAAGCACTAATGTGCCAAGCACTATTCTAAGCACTTTGTAAACTAATTTAATCTACATTGGGTTGGTATTATTATCTTTGTCATTTTACATAGGAGGAAACTGAGGGACAAGAGAGGTTAAATCGCTTGCCCAAAGTCACTTAGCTAGTAAGCTGTGATTCGAACCATGGCAATCTGTCTCTAGAATCCAGGTTCTTAAACCCTATCTCAGGAATAAGTAGAGAATTTGGCCACAGGAAGCTGCAGAGTCCCTAAACTGCCTCAATCTTTATCAGGGATGAAATGCGGAGACATCTACTCCTAAATTCATTACTGAAGTAGGCAGAACTAAGGCACTAAATCAAAACACTAAGATATGCCCACCAAGCTTGAAAAGGAGTAATGATGAACTAATCATAAATCAGAACTAACAAATGGCTTCCACTATAGAGCCCTTCTTGGGACTTCCAGAAGCAGGCCACCGGGCTTAGGAAAATGACTGGCAGGAACAAGCAGACATATACCCTAGAGATCAACTTGAACTATGATAGGTGAAAGCTCTGGGAGCCTTGACTGATGGGTTTCAGACACCTAAATGGTGTTTTTAAAGTGTATGAAGAGAATCAACTGTCCATGAAATCAAGGGAAAACTGCTGGCTCTAAATGATGGTCTTACAATGTAAGCTAGGGGGCTAATCAACTGAAAAGCTTAAAACACTTATCATAGTTGGCTCTGTCAACATCATATTATATACATGAGGCCATATATATAAAATACAAATTACAACACATAAAAATATTCATACATACTTTGTACACATTAATATATATATGTAGAAATACTATACAAGTAAAAAATAATGTGTGAGGACTCCTTACCAAATACACGCAGAATGTTTGAGAGGGAGAGGATCCAAAGAAATTCCAATAAAATGAGCTGCTGTAGTGACTGTGGTATAACTTTTTGGTTTAAAGGATAAAAGTTAGGAAGAGATTCAATTAAAGGCTATCGAATGATTATGTCTAGGTTGAACAAGCATTTGCTCAAATTCTGGCCTTGTGGAGTTAGGAGGGACATCATTTGAACTGTAAAACTGGTGAGTCTTAAGCAAAGAAAAATATCATATATCACATATATGTGTGTGTGTGCATTTTTAAATCCAAGAAGTATCTTCTAATATAAAATCACTTTTAAAAACTCACCTTAAAGATACATCCATCATGGGTTATCAACACTTGGGGACAAATCTTTAAATCTTTCTGTATTAAATTAGACAGCCAAATATTCCTTATTCTGTGAGAATAATGCAGAGTGATTTATGATTCTAAGCTAAGAAGGATGATCTTTTCACATAAAGAGCCCATTTTTAAAGTGGAATGTCTCCTGTGACACCCTCTCTGTGCAGGCAACAAGTAGAGCTGTTTATGCTGGCCAAACCTCACCCAAGATTTGGTATGCAGAGGGGGTCATAATACTATTACCTGAGGTGTTTGGACTCCAGGACTTTCTGAATCATTTTTTAGAATACTGACTAGAGATAAAAAGTTTTTACAGATAATTACTCAAGACACTGAATTACCACTGCAACACATGGTTTGTTCAACTGAAATAAACTGAGGAAGTGTATCACAGAAGTTAAAAGTGTGGACTCTTGAAGTGGGCTGCCTGGGTTCAAATCTTGGCCTTACCACATACTAACTCTGGGACCTTGAGCAGTTTTAGCTTATCTATTTCAGTTTCCCCAGCTGAAAGTGAGATGTTGTAAGTAAAGCATTTAGTAATGTCTGGCCCTTAGCAGTTAATAAGTGTGGAGTATTGTCATTAATAAACCCTTTTCTCAATTCCAAAAAATGGTCAATAAGAACAGCTTTGTTTTGACTATAGCAACTCGACAAATAATCTGTATATTAACAAAAAAGACTAGTTCTGTACTGAGTACAGGAGTGCAGACTTGTCTAAGTTCTTGTATCTTAGTGCTCTCTACAACCAACCTCATTATACAGTTGAGATGTCTCAATTTGGAGCCCTGATGAATCCCACTGTCCTTCCTCATTAGCTTCATCTCATACCTCAAACTCTGGTAACCTCTTAATACAATGTATTGTTGGAAGGAGGGCCCCATTCTGTTTTCCTCTGCAGTCCCTTCCCACTGCACTCTCTGGAATCAGTTTGTCAGGTTATGTTTTCATTCACAGCCTGAGTTGAAACTCACTTCACTTTTCATTACTTTAGAAACTTGGCTCTTCCCCAACCTCTCCATGCTTTTTGCCTTGAACACTTAATGTCATGTTTACCTTGAACCAATTAGAAAAGACAAGCCAGTCAATCTTATTCTTGTCCTTAATATTATTTGCAAACTTTATGATTCATTTGAGTTTTACACCAGATACTTCTATCTGGCTGTTGTTACAATTGATGACCATTATTTCTACCTTGGACCTGCTTCACTTTCATATTCTTCCTTTCCATCCCACCCCCTGTTATTGTTACTTCAAAATCCACATACATAAAATGCTTCAGAGGTTTCAGGTTTCCTAGGATCTTGTCACTGTCACACCACATCTGTATTTTATCCATAAAATGTACTCTTGACTTCATCACAAAGCATTCTCTGTTCACTGCACTCCCCAGTGTAGTACTCCTATTCCATATCTAACATGTCACATCCTCCATTTGCCCCTCAGGGCCTTAAATTTCCCTATATTGCCAATTTAGCTCCAATTAGTAGCCTTATTCTACTATATTTCCTCTTTATCCTGGAGAGCTAGTTTAATCCCCTTTGATGCCTACCTGGAAATTCCATGTCACTCCACCATTTTTTGGTACTACAACTGTATTTAAGCATGAGAAATAACCAGAACAAAACCCCAACATATATTTATATTTTTATTTTATTTTATTTTGAGACGGAGTCTCGCTCCGTCGCCAGGCAGGAGAGCAGTGGCGCGATCTCGGCTCACTGCAACCTCTGCCTCCTGGGTTCAAGCGATTCTCCTGCTTCAGCCTCCCGAGTAGCTGGGATTACAGGCACATGCCACCACACCCAGTTAATTTTTGTATTTTTAGTGGCGATGGGGTTTCACCACATTGGTCAGGATGGTCTCAATCTCTTGACCTCGTGATCCGCCCACCTCGGCCTCCCAAAGGTGGGAGGCATGAGCCACCACGCCCAGCCTCCACATTTATTTTTAAACAAGTATGAACTGTACCCTCCTGTAATCGGCATATTCCATTGTTCTGAGTCTTTGTTTATGGCCCCTTTATAATATTAGGTATATAAGAAATATTAAGCCACGTGCAGAAAGGCAAATGGAGGAATGTGCGCAATGACAGACCATATTAAGCAGAAAATGAGCTGGAAAGACCCCCAAGTAAAGGCACTGAGAGGAACAGAAGGCAAGTTTAAAACAAGGATTGCATTCCAGTGAGCAGTCAGATTAAAAGAGAGGCTCTGAAGTTACTGTGAACAGTAATTTCAGTTTGGATAACAAGTCTATAAAATCAGATTAGATAAGGAGTATGCATAGCATATTTGGTAAGGAGAACATTCTCACACAGGTTCTCATCATTAAGTAAAGTCCCCTCCACTGAGAGGAGTTTCTAACAGTGAAACAGCACAAGAACTAACATAAGTAACTCCATTTTTGTTTAAGGAGCCTTTACCCATTCCTCCATGTAGGCTAATTTTAGAGCAGAGATAATATGCAAAACAGCAATCATGTAGTTTTAAAAACAAACTCTGGGATTAAAGAAGTATGTATAACTATGTTTTGTTAAAGATTTACAGGAGCATTGTGACCCAACCAATGACAAAGAAGTTCCCAACTTCCTTGGACTCTTGCTGGCACCCAGATGTCTGTGGTCATAGGTTACCTCTTCATCCCAACTCTATCCTCTTCCCTTTTCCCTTAACATAAAAAGAGCCTAAAATTTGTACTGACTTAAGATGGTACTTTAGGACACTAGCCTACCATCGTCTCAGTTTGCTGGCTCTCCAAATAAATCTGCTTTTCCTCCCACCAACTCTCTTCTCTCCCGAGTTTTGGCTTTGGAGCCGCAAGCAGCTGAACCTTGGTTTGGTTACAAGTTTGCATTCTCATTATGTGAGAAATGGGAGGCAGGGTAAACTTAGGTAGAGCATAGGCCTCACATACTTATAGCTACAGAGCTCCCAGGCTCACTCTGGGTTGTTTCCTGGAGGAAGAAAACTAGGTTTCCAATCCCAGTTGCCTCAGTGCCTTATGCGTGTAACTCCTATGCTGGGGTTATGAAAAAAACCTAACTAAGCAGTCCTCAACTTAAGAGTAAGTTGTTTTTCAACTGTTCATTTGCCTTTCTCTCTCATGAACTCAACAAGTTTTTCCACACAGAAAGTCATGTAAGTTCCAATCCCAGAAGCCAATCTGACACCCAATATACCTGAATTATAATACTTAGACCATTATGACTTCTATGGGAATACGTGTTCATATTTACAACTTAGCTAGAAATATAATATTGCTATAGGACCAACGGGTGCTTCTAGTTCCAACCCAGGGATGAAATTCTGTACAGGGTTTATGGCTAGAGAGGCAAGAGACAGTGGCACTAAGAAAATGGGGGTGGGGAATGTATTACAGGAGTGAAGATGGGACAAAGACACAGGACTGTGTAATTAGGTAATTAGGAGTGGGACTTACTAAGGAAGAATGCAGATTACCCTTCTTTTATTTTTCCCCTTCCCCTTTTATCACTGTCTCACCACTTCAAACCCATTGACCAGCTAGAAGTATGAAGAGAAGAGAGGACTGGAGTTGTGTTGGGGTGCAGTAGGAAGTTAGTCCCAGAAATTGTGGAGTTTGCTGTGGCAGGGTAGAAAAGGAAGGAACTAACAGGCCATCTCAGTAGAGATTAAGAATGATTTCTGTAAATAAAAAGACAGATCAGGAGCCATGTGTACTTCTATGTGGCTTGCCTGTTGTCCACTAAAACAATCAAGACAGGTTCTCATCCAAAGCAGAATTTTTACTCAGCAAGACAAGGTTAGAGTCAACCAGTTTTTGGTTCATTTTTCAGAAGCCCAAGGGATAGTATCTCTAATTTGGGGTCCTTTTATGTGCTCAAGAAGTATACAAACCAACAAAATGTAAATCAGTTCTCAAGAGCAATTATTAGGGAATTCAGAACATAGTGGTAACAAGAGATCTGGGAAACAAAAGAAGGTAAAGCGTAAAGCAGAGAAGAGCACCAAGCCCTCCCCTAAATAAACAAACAACACAAGGCCTTGCACTCAGAAGACCCTTGGAATGTAGGTCTGTCTCTTTTTCTTTAAATACTTAAATCTGAAGGGATGGAAAGACCACCTTAAAACCCTAGTTTTTGGCATGATGGGGGTCTAATTCCCGGTTTACTCCAAAGAGCTGGTGGCACATGTTCCCTGTAAGGATTTCCTTGTGCTAAAAGTCTGCAGTGGCCTTTAGTTTACAGGACTGTGTTCAGGCTTCCCCACTTTGCAGACAGCCATGAAGTCAGCTGTCATTCAACTCAACATTTCTCAAATTTTAAAGTATATTAAGTAGCTGTGGAGCTATAAAAATGAAGATTCTTAACTTGCATCCTAGGCCTAATGAAGCAGAATGTGAGTGGGATTCAGGGATGTTAAACAAGCCCCAAACGTGATTTTGATGTTCATCAATGTTGGAAGATCACTAGTGTAATGGCCAGGACTAGAAGTCAAGAGACCTGCACTTAGGTTACTGGTCTTTTTCTTTGTGTGGGATTATAGCTGTGTCGCCGTCTTCATAGGCAAGAGTATTCTCATTTTTAAAATGGAGACTGCTTTTGATTTACCAAGGTATTTTAGGAATAAGAAAAGTGCTCTGTAAATGTCAAAGTGCTATAAAGTATGAGATGAAATTATTCACATTCTGGCCTTCTTATAGTCTGTCCCCAAGCTGTTTCCAACTTAATGCTATTGATTGCCCAATTTGCATGAACCTTTTACTTCAGGTTGGCTAGTTTTTTCCCTGATGCTTCCAAACCACATGCACTCTTAAGTTGGCTTACATTTGTTTTACCCATTTTCTCCCTTGTGACTGCTAAGTCTGCCCATCAAATCCTTATTTTAAATAAAATCT
Source organism: Papio anubis (assembly GCF_008728515.1). Classification (NCBI taxonomy): domain Eukaryota; kingdom Metazoa; phylum Chordata; class Mammalia; order Primates; family Cercopithecidae; genus Papio; species Papio anubis. The sequence goes on from NC_044981.1 coordinate 28,159,051, forward strand.
TTCTTCACCACTCCAGGCAAAAGTAACCTGTCCTTTAGAATTTACAGCACTTACAGGCTACAAAGTACCACTTTTATTCAACACCGACTTGTGCATCTATTCTACTCTCCTGTAGTCTTATTTAACTAAATATGTGGATCTTATCTATCCCAAACTAGGCTATAAACTCTCTGAGAAAAGAGTTTGGGGTTATCTTCTTGTTCTCCACAGCACCTAATACAATGGGCAGCACGTACTGAATTCTTATTAAATATCTGAGGTTTCCCTGTAACAATGGTGACTGAAGTTTTACCCCAATAATTGTAAAGCTAAATAGTGTTTCTCACCGGCCTGAACTCTGTGAGATAACTTCCCTGTAGTCATCACACAGAAACAGATTTTTCTCCTTTGTGGATAGTCTGATGTTGAGTAAGAGCTGAGTTCTGCCTGAATGATTTCCCACACTCTTTACATACATAGGGACCACCTCTATTATGGATGCTCTGGTGTTTACTAAGATCTGACCTCTGTCTGAAGGCTTTTCCACACTCATCACATTGGTAGGGCTTCTCCCCAGTGTGGATTCTCTGATGCTGAATGAGGCTGGTGATTCCTCGGAAGGCATTCCCACACTCATCACACTTGTAGGGCCTTTCTCCAGTGTGAATTCTCTGATGTTCCGTGAGGACCGATCTTTGAGTAAACGCCTTCCCACACTTATCACATTTATAGGGTCTTTCTCCAGTGTGAATTCGCTGATGTTCTGTAAGACTTGTCCTTTGAATAAAGGCTTTTTCACATACCTCACATTTGTAGGGTTTTTCCCCAGTGTGAATTCTCTGATGCTGAATAAGGCCACTCTGACTGAAGGATTTCCCACATTCCTTACACTGATAGCATTTTTCTTTGTGGTGGATTTCCTGATGGGAAACAAGGGATGAGTTATAAACAAAGGCTTTTCCACACTCATTGCACTCATAGGGCTTCGCGCCGGTATGAACTCCTTGATGCTGAGTAAGTATGGAACGCCGACTAAAACTTTTATTACACTGAGTACACTGATAAGGTTTGTCTCTTGTGTGGATCTTGATGTGGTGAAAGAGGCCTGCTTTCTGACTAAAGGCTTTGCCACAGTCATTACAGTGATAGTGTTTTTCTCCTATGTGAAGTCTCTGGTGTTGGTTAAGAGCTGACCACCGGCCAAAGGCTTTGCCACACTCATTACACTTATATGGTTTCTCTCCAGTGTGTATTATTTTGTGTCGAATAAGCACAGTTCTCCCACGGAAAGCTTTTCCACATTCTTCGCATTTGTAGGGTCTGTCTCCAGTATGGATCCTCTGATGTTCTGTGAGGTGTGAGTGCTGACTAAAAACTTTTCCACAGTCATCACATCCATAAGATTTTTCTCCTGGACAGATTCTCTGATGTTCAGTATGGTCAGAGTTCTCAGTCAGGCTTACTCCATTTTCATCACAGGTAGGTTGTTTATCTTCTCTGGAGCATGCAGAGGGCTCTTCTGTTATTTCTTCAGGTTCATGAGTTTCTCCACACCTAGCAGACTGGGACATATCATTTTCAAATTTACTGGATGTATTCCCATGTGGTTTCATTTCTTCAGAAACTTCTTGCTTTAAATTTCCATACTCATTTCCAGTCTCAACATCTAAAACTAAGAAGGGATCATAAATGTTACCTTTTGTACCTTTAAAATGTATCCATACATTTTAATATTAAGCAGCTGTTAGGAAATAAAAAATGCAAGACTCTACTATCTTAGTGATAAAGAGAGGAAAATATATTTGTTTCAATATGGAAAACATATATGCATCAAAAAATATCTGGAAGGACACACAAAAAATTAGTAACAGTTACAGCCTATTTCAGAGTAGGAGGAAGAGACTAGGTGGCTGGGAAAATCAAGTGGAATAGAAACTTTTCATTAAATAACTTTAAAAAATTTTGTTTTTGAGCCATGTACATTTTTACCTACTTAAAAAATTAAATGAAAATGAAACAGATACAGAGAAAGTAGAAATAAGGTAGTGGATCTTTCACACATTCATGAACTTTTAATATTTTGTAAAATTTGTTTTATTATTTTTTCTTTTTTTTTTTTTGAGACAGAGTCTTGCTCTATCACTCAGGCAGGAGTGCAGTGGCACGATGTCAGCTCACTGCGACCTCCGCCTCCTGGGTTCAAGCAATTCGCCTGCCTCAGCCTCCTAAGTAGCTGGGATTACAGGCATGTGCCACCACACCCAGCGAATTTTTGTATTTTTAGTAGACACAGGGTTTCACCATGTTGGTCAGGCTGGTCTCGAACTCCTGACCTCGTGATCTACCCATTTTGGCCTCCCAAAGTGTTGGGATTACAGGTGTGAGCCACCACACCCAGCCTGTTATTCCTTTTCTTTGTAAGTATACAATTTTTTTTTTCTTGAACCATCTGAAAGTTAGTTGCAGACATAATGGAGCAAAGTCTTATTTAATGAAGCAGAAAGGATATAGTGCAAGTGGAAGATAGAGGTATTGTCTGATAGGATAAAAGCTAAAAATAGCAAGGAGGTAGGCCGGGTGCGGTGGCTCACGCCTGTAATCCCAGCACTTTGGGAGACCGAGGCAGGCGGATCACAAGGTCAGGAGATTGAGACCATCCTGGCTAACACGGTGAAACCCCATCTCTACTAAAAATACAAAAAAATTAGCCGGACGTGGTGGCGGGTGCCTGTAGTCCCAGCTACTCGGGAGGCTGAGGCAGGAGAATGGCGTGAACCCGGGAGGTGGAGCTTGCAGTGAGCCGAGATCGCGCCACTGCACTCCAGCCTGGGCAACAGAGCGAGACTCTGTTTCAAAAAAAAAAAAATAGCAAGGAGGTCAGTATAAAGAGAGAGAATGTATCAGAAGGACTAAATTAAGTGTTAAAGCCAGAATTTAGAAGAATATGAATATACAAGAAAGTAAGGGTTGAAGAGTGACAAACCAGGCTATCTGAGAGTCTATGTATGAGCCATCAGATTCAGAGAGGGCCTTTTTGACTTTAATGATCAGAAACAGTAGCAAGTACAAAAAAGCCCCAGTGTCCTATGTTACCCATCTTCCCCTTCCTCCCAAGATGGGTCTTTCTTCTTTACCTTGCTCCTGTTGGGATTCAAGTTCTGGAGATTCATACTTTAGCTGGGCTTTCATGGACTGGAGGGGCATACTGGGTTCTCCTTCTTTTCCTAGAGGTACCATCTTCTGCAAGAACATTTCATGTTCCCCAGTGTGGGCTGAGACCTGAGGAAAATGAGATGTAGCTGACAGACTCACTCTGATAACAGAAAACAAAAAGTATACATTTGTGGCAGTGGCTGAAACCTGAAATGACCATTTTCCCAGATATAAGCCTGCCATAACCCTACCCATTCTTCAAGGCTAATATAAATGTCACCTGCTCTGGGGAATCTTCCCTTCTACACCCAGATGTAATTTCTCCTGTTGTTACCGCTAAAGTATGTTGGTTGTGCCACTTTTACTTCTTTGTCTTATGCTCAAAGAAGTGGAGAAAGGAAAGGGAGAAAGACAAAACAAAGGAGAGAAGAAAAAGGTGAAAGAGGCAGAAAGGAGGAAATAAGATAGAACTTAGGGTAAAATAAAACATTAAGAGAGACAGAGGAAAAGGAAAGGGGATATGTAAAGATAAATAATGTAGAGAAATAATAAAAAAGAAAGGCACCCTTGGGATGCTATGATGGGAGGATTACTTGAGGCCAGGAGTTTGAGACCAGCCTAGGCAATATAGCAAGACCCCATCTCTCCAAAAAAATTAAAAATTATCTGGGCTTGGGGGCGCACATCTGTAGTCCTAACTACTCAGGAGACTAAGGCAGGAGGATTGCTTGAGCCCAGTTCAAGGTTATAGTGAACTATGATTACACTACTGCACTCCAGCCTGGGTGACAGAGACACTGTATCTCCAAAAACAAAACAAAACAAAAGGTATAAGGGAACAAATGAAGAGAAAGAAAAGAAAGAAGGTGGGAGAAGAAAGAAAGGGAAAAGAAGGGAAGGAGAGAAATCTCTTCCATATTCATTCCTAAGCTGTTCCCAATAGTCTCTGCTCTTCTGAGGTGCCCATCCCACTTCTCTCTGGGAAGATTATCTTATTTTCTATTTATCCAAGATCACAATCATCTCAAAAATCATCTACTATTCATTTTATCTATCTCCACCCTCATACTCCTCTCCATTTCTTCTATCTTAGAGGATGATGTCTTCTCTATTTCAAGGCTCACATCTCTACTTTTGCCTTCAATCCCATCACTTTTGGCTTCCCTCTGACCCTTGCTCCCTCAGTTAACTAACTCATTTATTCAGCAATTTCAGTCACTGGGTGGCTGCCATCTTCCATGGGCCTATTTCCTCTTGCATTTAAAAATAACAGGTTTCTTCAGCAAGGTATTGTAAAAAGCAGGGATATGGAATCACATGGATTACTAACTCTCTCTCTTAGTCTAATAGCTCTGTGACCTTGGGCTAGTTACTTACTCTCTCTGAGATTATAAATAACATTTGTATAAAGCACCTTGCACAGGGCTTGGCATACAACAGGCTCTCAAATTACTCCCCCATTCTCTTCAAAGGTTAAATTTTATAAATAAGAAATCACCATATACTGCCTCTATTTCCCTGATACGGTTTCATTTTGTAGACTCAGTCTTCAGAATAAAAGCCAGAGTCAGCAAAATGCTCTCTCAGATGTACAGAAAATGGTGTTTTGATATCTCACATTTTGAAAAAAGAAAGCGGGGAGAAAAGGCCAGTACTGTGAGCTGTGCCTTCTATTCCTGGATCTCTGGTCAGGCCTCAGAAATCAAGCTGTAAACTCCATTAGATGCCCCCTGCAGTGCTTTCAGAGAAAGAACTGGTTGGCAATACAGATTCAGCACATTTAAAACCAAATTACTTTTGCCTGCATCTAAGAATCCCATTCTTTGTACCTCTCTAGCTACTCTGTTTCTACTGCTCATTACTCCCTTCATGATCTCATCCTATCTTGTGGCTTTAAATACTATGCATATTCTGAAAAGCCCCAATTCTGTAGTTCTAGCACAGACCCTTCCACTGAATTCGTTTATTATATCTAGTTGTTTGCTCAACTTTTCTGCTTGGGTTCTAATAGGAATCTCAAAATTAACATGTCCAAACCCTGTTTTTTGTTTGTTTTTTGTTTTGTTTTGTTTTGAAGCGGAGTCTCACTCTGTCATCCAGGTTGGAGTGCAGTGGCAAGATCTTGTTTCACTGCAACCTCCGCCTCCTGGGTTCAAGCGATTCTCCTGCCTCAGCCTCCTGAGTAGCTGGGATTATAGGTGCGTGCCACCACACCAAGCTAATTTTTCTATTTTTAGTAGAGACAGGCTTTCACCATGTTGGCCAGGCTGGTCTTGAACTCCTGACCTCAGGTGATCTGCCCATGTCGGCCTCCCAAAGTGCTACGATTGCAGGCGTGAGCCACCGTGCCTGGCCCAAACCCTAATTTTTGATTCCTGTCCTTCCACCCCAAACCCACTTCTCTCCCAGTCTTTACCATCTCTATGAAAGACAAATCCACTCTATCTGATATTCAGACCAAATAGTTGGGCATAATCCTTAACTTACTTTCTCTCATATTCCACATTCTATATAAAAACAAACCCTGTCAAGCTCTACCTCCAAAATACATCCAGAATCCAATCACATTTTACCACTCCCACTGCTACTATTCTAGTCCAAGTCACCAATATCTCTTGCCTGGATTATTGCTTATTATTATTGCTTCTACAATGGTTTCTTTGCCTCGAACTTTTACTCCTATGCCTACCCCAGCCCCATTGTGGAACTTTCTCACAGAAGCCAGAGTGACTATTTTAAAATTCAAGTCAGATTATGTCTCTCTTCTGTTCAAAATTCTCCAGTGACTTTCCATCTCAGAATACAATTCGAAATTCTTATAATTGCTACAAGTTCTGACATAATATAATCTTATAAGCATTTATTTCATCTCCTCCTTGACAAACACATCTCTACTGTGATAAGTAGATTCTCACTTTAAGACCCTCTGCCTGAATGCTTTTATCCCTGATAGCTGTATGGCTTGCTCTTTTCATTCAGATTTCTCCTATAAATGTCACCTATCTGAAAAGCCTTCTCTGACAAGTCTACAGAAAACAGCACAATCCCCACTTATTTCACTATTCCTTTTCTCTGCTTTTATTGTTGTTGTTGTTTGAACAGAATTTATTACCACCTACATCTTGTATGTTTGTTGGTTTTTTGTTTTTTTTTTTGAGATAGGGTCTCACTGTGTCTCGCAGGCTGGACTGCAGTGGTATAATCACGGTTCACTGCAGCCTCGATCTCCTGGGCTCAAGCAATCCTCCCACCTTAGCCTCCCAAGTAGCTAGGACTACACGTGCCTGCCTGGCTAATTTTTGTATTTTTTATAGAGATGGGGGTCTCATTATGTTGCCCGGGCTGGTTTGTTGATTTTTAATTTACTATCTGTCTCTCCTCAGTAGACCAGAATCTACATGAGAATAGCAACCCCCTGTGTTTTGTTGGCTCTTGCATTCACAGTGCCTAAAACAGTACCTAGTCCAAACAGACATACAGTAAATATGTACTTAATTATTTCCTACAGTCTTTAACTTTGTTAGGCGTGTCTCCATTATACTAGTCTTTCAAGCTTAAAATCCCTAGTGTTTAGCTTAGAATACATTGCTCTGTAAAGAGTTCTCCATTGGTTCTTCCTTCTTTATTTAATAGATCTAATCTGTCATCACTTCCAAACAATTCTTACCTAAGACATGCTTCATCCTTGGTAATCACACTTTCATGATCCTGTTTCTTTTTTTTTTTTAAGCAGAGTCTTACTCTGTTGCCCAGGCTGGGGTACAGTGGCACAATCTTGGCTCACTGCAACCTCTGCCTCCTAGGTTCAGGTGATTCTCCTGCTTCAGCCTCCCAAGTAGCTGGGATTACAGGCACGTGCCGCCATGCCTGGCTGATTTCTGTATTTTTAGTAGATACGGGGTTTCACCATGTTGCCCAGGCTGGCCTTGAACTCCTGACCTCAGGTGATCCACCTCCCTCGACCTTCCAAAGTGCTAGGATTACAGGCATGAGTCACCGCACCTGGCCTCGTGATCTTATTTCAAACTTAGATCTTTTTGCCACATGTTCCTACCCTCTCTATTGTATTTTGTATCACAGTGTTAGATTATACTTCCATTTCATTATTTCCCTAAGTTTCAAACTCTTTATATCAGGGTTTCCTAGTGTTGGCTCTACTGACATGTTGGTTTAGATAATTCTCTGTTGTCTGGGGCTGTTCTGTGTGTTGTAAGAGGCTTAGCATTAGCCTTGTCCTCTCTACCCACTAGATACTAGGAGCACCTCCCTGAGTTATAACAACCAAAAATGTCCCAAGACATTGCCAATGCCCTCTGGGGCACAAAATTGGCACTGGTTGACAACCACTGTCTCATTTTAGTATTAAAAACAAAACAAAAAAGTTCTATATAATTTGGTTCTCTTTTACATCTTACAATTAGTAAAGCACATTTAGACTCAAGAAGAAAAGGTTAGGGGCGTCTGTCTACAGAATAAAATCTCAATTCCAGAGGTTGAGATTCAAGGTCCTGGACACTATCTCAACTCCTCTACTCAGAATTCACCTTTCCAACCTAACTGGGCTTTCTACTACTCAAAGAAACACAGAACCCCACCCTGCTCTCCTCACTAACTTTCCATTGTACTCCCACATCTCATTCCCCTGAAATAGTTAATTTTTCCATTTTAAAACCCTGTAATGGAGTCAGAGCAATGGATATATCTGCAAAACCTTAATTCTTAATTATTTGTATTGCGCAACAGAGTGATGCCCCTCCAAGAGACTGCTTCCCATCCTGCTACTTTCATCTCTCTGATACCTTCTCTTGTCTTAGAAATTTTCTAAGATGAGCAGCATATTTATCAAACAGAATTTTGTAGCTTAATAGAGAAATATAAAATCCTTCCACAGAAAAGTTATAAATAAGTTGGGACCACATTAGCCAACTTTCCCTGAAACTCATGCCCCTTTCTGATGCATCAAACTGTCAAAAAACATGCTTTGTGAAAAAATGGCTGTTCTTCACTCTGGCCTAGAAATCCACAATTTATCTTTTCTCAAACAGAAGTCACATCTTTTTTCTCACCTGCTCTCCTGGCTCATCCAATTCTCTCTCTAAATCCTCCAGCACAGTCACCACCTCCTCGCCACTCTCTGGATGCTGCTCCTGCACCCAGGCCTGGAGCTCCTCAGGTAGGATGGTCAGGAACTGCTCCAGCACCAGCAGCTCCAGAATCTGTTCTTTGGTGTGGGTCTCTGGCCTCAGCCACTGATGGCAAAGTTCTCGGAGTCGGCTCAAAGCCTCACGGGGACCAGACGTCTCCTGGTAGCAGAACTGTCTGAAGTACTGGCGGAAGACCTCTCTGCTATGGGTGTTGTTTTTATGCAGGTCCCAATCCTGTCTGGTGGTATACTTCTTCTCCTCTATCTTTACTTCCAAACGTTCATCCTGGTCCATGTGGGCCTGGATAGCCCAAGTAGATGCCATTTTAGCTGTGCCAGAACTACCGGTGTTTCAAGTAAGATCTTCCCTGGAAAATTTATTCCTGGACAGTCCTGAGGAATAAGCCATCATTATTAACACAAACTCCACCATAAAGTAAAACTGCAAATTCTGATAACTTAACTACGATCTTTGAAATCTGGCCTCCAGGTTAATGTACGATACTTACTCAGAAAAATACTCTGATAGAAAAGACTTAAGATTAGACCAATTTAAAGAGAAAGACTAAGGAAAGGTGCCAAGTTGTTTCAGGACTTTAAGAAGAAGAGTAAGACTTGTTAGTAAACTTACTCTCATTTGGTCCTAAATGAAAGACAAATGGAATAAAACTAACATTTAGATCAAGTAAACAATAATGATAAAAGGTTAGGACATCCTTGATTAGTTACTTTTATCTTTTGAATGTCCAGATGTCTGGTAGAAACCATGAAATCACAAAAGCAACAAAGTCATGTAAATTTATTTCCTCAGGGACTTAAACTTTCCGCTCCTTATTCTTCATTTATAAAGTGAGAAGGCTGAAGAGGTTACTCTTTAAGCCTTCCCTCTATCCTCGTGGTCTGTGATTATAATCTGAAGTGAGGAAGGCCCTGGGACGCCGGCCAGCGTCTGTGAACCACCACTGTCTAGAAATGTCGGTAAGCGCTGAACCCAAGGATACACCGCCGAGGCAAACGCGGAAGGTAGGTATGGGCCTTACAGCACGGAATTGCTGCAGACTGGGAGCCGATCCCTCATCCTAGTCTCCCAGCGCACTTTGGGGAGGGAGAGCTTCCCGCGGATCCACCTGGGTTTGGGAGGACCAGGGTCCATTCTGCACCGGCCAGAGCCGAGGGGCCCAGCAACTAGAATACAGCAATCTTCCGCCCACCTCCTCGCAGCATACAGAGCACAACATCACTCACCTGCGGCCCCCCGGGCCAGAAGAGAACTCCCCCCTAAAGGCCTCGAACCCTTTTGGGACCCGGAACCCATCAAAAGTGACCCAAAAAGGCCGGAAGCGGCCACGGGAGGGCTGAGAACCAACCCGCGTGGGGCGCACTTCCGCGGCCGCTCTAGGAAGGGGGCGAAAGGGGCTTTCAACTCGGTAGTAGTGTTTCCGCGCGTCTACGTGAGAGGAAGGGTGATGATGGCTCTCAGACCTGCGAGTAAACGGAACGGGTTTATCTTTCTCCTCTTCTTTACTCAGCCATTGTCCACACTTCCCCCGGCCCGATGGGTGGTCAAGGCTTGTAGAACTGATCTTAAGACAGGGAAATCCCTTGCGTCTCCATTCACTTTGGGATTCTGTGTCTCTGAGGTTAGAGATGCCTCAAAGGGATGTTCTCGGGAGACCTTCTCCCGGGGAGCTTCCCAAATCCGCGCTTAGCGGTGGCGAAGGGATTTCTTCCACACAGACTTCTCAAGGGCCAGCGGGCTGGTTTCTGCCGGCTATTTCGCCATCCACGATCCTCTTGATGTTCTCTTTTATGCGCCGATGTATGATTATATGACAGAAAACCCGGTTCAATGGAAAAACTATAAAAAAAAAAAAGGATAATTTAGTAAATTAGCAAGATATAAAGTTAACACACTAAAATCAATGGCCTTCATATATGTGAATAATCAATGATAACGAGTTACGAGATATAATGGAAGAGAAGACTATATTTACAATAGCAACAAAAAATTGAAACTAGGAATAAACTTAACAAGAAATGAACAAAACTTCTATGGAGAAAGCTTTAAAAAGCTCCTAAAAGGCCAGATGTACATTTAAACAAACAGAAAGCAATATGCGGTTCTTAGAAAGACTCAAAGAGGTCAAACCTCCCTAAATACGTATGCAACTCTAGTATTCCAACAAAAATATCAACAAATATTGTTCTGGAATTAGATAAACTGATTATAAAGTTCAAGTGGGAAAATAAGAATAGCCAGGAAACCCATGAAAAAGAACAATGGTGAGGGTCAGCCTTATCAGATACTGGAACATACCCATATGATTTTATTGTATTAACAGAGAGAAAGAATAGACCAGAAATAGATCCAGGTATGTAAGGATATTGAGTAAATGATGAAGGGGACACCACATGTCAACAGGGAAATGAAGAACTTAGAAGTTGTGCTGGGATGACAACCATTTGTCAAAGGTAAAACTGGATTTATATTTCCCACCACACATCACAATGGAGATAAATTCTAAATGGATCTGAGATCTAAATGTAAAAAATCCACCTATACATGTATTAGAAGAGAACATGAACAATAATTCTAACACGTGGGAATGGGGAAACATTATCTAACCATATGACTCAAAATCCAAAACTCATAAAAATAATAAATCTGACTACATGAAAATAAAATGTATTGCTTGTCAAAAAAATAATAATAATAAGGAAAGAAAAAGACTTGCAACATATCACAGGCAAGAGCTAGTTTTCCAAATATCTAAAGAGCTCCTAAAAGTTGAGAATAACCAATAATCCAATAGAGAAAATGGCTAAAAGAAATAAATAGTTGACAGAATAAGAAATGCTAGCAGCCCTTAAACATCTGTAAAGATGTTCAACTTCGCTCAAAATATGACATACAAATTAAAAACTATGCTGACTGAGGTACCATTAGTCATCAGAATGGCAATGGTCCAAAAGTTTGACAGCATACTCTACTCAAGAGGAAGGAGAAACTCCTAACATTCTAGTGGGAATGCAAAATGGTACCACCCGTAGGTAGGAAAGATAATACTACACAGCAGAATTGTATGTGTAAGTTTACCCTTTGTTCCTGCAATACCACTTCTAGAAATCCATCTCAAAGACACTTTGACATGCACAAGATTAAATGGGATCGGGGGAGGCCTGATTTTTAAAATGCCAAATATGAGGGGATGAAATTGAGAAATAGGAGGAAAAATGGATCAGGGCTTCATCATTGATTGTATGGGGGTTAAGATAACCAAAAATAGAAGCCTGGTATCATCAGAGGATGGTGGTCCCTCCACCAAGACAGGGGACTAAATGACAAGTAGCATTTTGGGAGGAAATTTATGAGCACAGCTTGGCCATGTTAAGTTTGATATCCTAGGGAGCATTACACTGTAGATGTTGCTATTCGTTAACGGATTGGTTTAGGGATTTGTGGGTCTAGGAGTCATGAGAAGAGAGTTAGCTTGAGATCCATATTTTGGAGCCTTCCACCTTTCAGTAATGGTTAAAACAATTAAGAGATCTCATGAAGTGTGTGGTGCCAAAAGACAGCCTAGGACAGATTTCTGGAGTGCCCTTTGCCCCCTACTGCCAGCCCTGTAGATTCTTCTTTCAGGGCATCTGGGGAGAAGGGAGAGAGAGATCCCTCCTCACACCGTGTCAGGGCTCAAATGTCACCTGAAGCCATAGAACATCTCAGAAAACAACAGACAGAGAAATTATTGGACAACAACCTGAATTCAACCTGGAAGTGAACCTCAAGCTCACTTTGGGGTCCTTTTCTAGGCATCTTGAAGGATTTTTGCAATGCAGTCGTTTTCCAAGTTTCACTTGGCATGACTTACTGAAAGAAGCTGATATGAAAGTCTCACTTAAAAAGTCAACTTGCACCAAGAATGATTGACTTGGCATAGTTCCCAGGGACCTAGGTGAAATAGTCAACTTTTTGTCACAGATGCAACGTAGCCACAAGAAAAGAGCATCTAAGCACAAAGAGAGCTTAAGACAGAACTCTGAGTAAAACCAATCTCCGTCTTTTGACACTAGAGAAACACAAGGATATAGAGACAAAGAGCAGACAAAATGCATCTCTAGAATATCTTTGTTTTAAACAATTTTTGTCTAACGTTATTACACTTTTCGGTCATTTTACTAACCAAATAACTCTAACATTTAAAAAGGAGAAAGTTTCCTGTGATATATTGATAAGCCTTCTAACTGCACTTAAAAGGGAAAAGAAAGCAGATGTTGAGAGCTAGGACTCAAAGACTAAGAGAAAAGGTAAAACTGTAATATTGGAAGCCCACTTTGTTACTTCATGAAAATGAAAGCATGTATAAACTTGATTAGCTCATAATTGTGCCAGGTTTATTTAGTGAGGTTGAAAGGGGATGGAGACAATTGAGAAAAAAGTTATTTAGGAAAAGATTTCAAAAAAGGCTTATTTTTCCTTCAGACTTTAAATCTGAGGTGGATAAAGGTATTGTGGAAAATTAAAGATGGCTACAAATTCTTTGACATTTCCCATCAAGATGTGGGGTCTGTGTCACTTTCCCTTGAATCTGAGTGGGCTTAATCATTAATTTGACCAATAAAATACTGCAAAAGTTATGCCATGGTTTCTGGCCTGAGCCTTTGGAGAGCAGCAGCTTTCACTTTTTGTCTTTTAGAACAATTGCTCTTGAAGTCCTGAGCCACCATGGAAGAAGTCTACCAACCCTGCTTTCCAGTGACTGAGTTGCAAGAATCCTTCAAGATGCTGAGAAAATGATGCCAAAGTGAGCCTTATGTGACTCCAAGACCACATAAAGAAACTCTGAGACCTCATGGAGAAGATTAGCCCAGCTAAGCCCACTTTTCTGGCTGTCCCTGCCAAGGCACTTGGCATGGCAGTAAAACTGTCTTGGATTTTCCAGACAAATTATAATGCCAGATGAATACCACCAAGTGACTTTAGTTGACACCACATGAAACAGAAGAATTTCTCAGCTGCGTCCTCCCCAAATTCCTGGCCCAAAACATGATGGCGTGGTTTTTCTCCACTCTTTTGGAGAAACATTTTATGCAGCAATAGATAACAAGATCAGATGTTTACTAGATTATAACAGTTTGATTAGACTATTTCCTAAGAACATTAACTTTCCTGAGTTTCAATGACATAGTCAACATGCAATTTTTAATTTGTAGTTGATATTTAAATTTCCAGTTAGGAAAAAGCTTGATGTTGAGGATTTGCACTAAATTTTAGGCCAGGATAGCAACAATTTTTATGGAAATTATTATGTACAGTATAAGGTAACTTTTTATGGGCTATAGTTACTAACCAATTTCTTTTTTTTATCATTTTTATTGTTTATTTATTATTATAATTTAAGTTCTAGGGTACATGTGCACAACGTGCAGTTTTGTTACATATGTATACATGTGCCGTGTTGGTTTGCTGTACCCACTAACTCATCATTTACATTAGGTATTTCTGCTAATGCTATCCCTCCCTCATCCTCCCACCCCATGATAGGCCCTGGTGTGTGATGTTCCCCGCCCTGCGTTCAAGTGTTCAAGTTGTTCAGTTCCCACCTATGAGTGAGAACATGCGGTGTTTGGTTTTCTGTCCTTGTGATAGTTTGCTGAGAATGATGGTTTCCAGCTTCATCCATGTCCCTACAAAGGACATGAACTCATCCTTTTTTATGGCTACATAGTATTCCATGGTGTATATGTGCCACATTTTCTTTATCCAGTCTGTCACTGATGGACATTTGGGTTGGTTCCAAGTCTTTGCTGTTGTGAATAGTGCTGCAATAAACATATGTGTGCATGTGTCTTTATAGTAGCATGATTTATAATCCTTTGGGTATATACCCAGTAATGGGATGGCTGGGTCATATGGTATTTCTAGTTGTTGATCCTTGAGGAATCGCCACACTGTCTTCCCAAATGGTTGAACTAGTTTACAGTCCCACCAACAGTGTAAAAGCGTTCCTATTTCTCCACATCCTCTCCAGCACCTGTTGTTTCCTGACTTTTTAATGATCGCCATTGTGACTGGTGTGAGATGACATCTCATTGTGGTTTTGATTTGCATTTCTCTGATGACCAGTGATGGTGAGCATTTTTTCATGTGTCTGTTGACTGCATAAATATCTTCTTTTGAAAAATGTCTGTTCATATCCTTTGCCCACGTTTTGATGGGATCATTTGATTTTTTCTTGTAAATTTGTTTAAGTTCTTTGTAGATTCTGGATATTAGCCCTTTGTCACATGCGTAGATTGCAAAAATGTTCTCCCATTCTGTAGGTTGCCTCTTCACTCTGATGGTAGTTTCTTTTGCTGTGCAGAAGCTCTTTAGTTTAATTAGATCCCATTTGTCTATTTTGGCTTTTGTTGCCATTGCTTTTGGTATTTTAGTCATGAAGTCCTTGCCCATACCTATGTCCTGAATGGTATTGCCTAGGTTTTCTTCTAGGGTTTTTATGGTTTTAGGTCTAACATTTAAGTCTTTAATCCATCTTGAATTAATTTGTGTCTAAGGTGTAAGGAAGGGATCCAGTTTCAGCTTTCTACATATGGCTAACCAGTTTTCCCAGCACCATTTACTGAATAGGGAATCCTTTCCCCATTTCTCGTTACTAACCAATTTCTTAATCACATTAGGCACTAAACCAAAGCAGGGTTAGACCTGAAACCTTTTTAAAAAATCAGACTGTGGGATCCTGTGGTAACTATACTAAAACAGTTGTTGTCAAATCACATTTTTGTATTTTAAATCCGTATTTCTCACCTGGAAAAATGTTAGTATTTAAACTCAATATATAAACATTTAACATATTACCGAATTTTAAATTCTCCTATTTATTAAAAAATACCAATTTCTGGCCGGGTGTGGTGGCTCATGCGTGTAATCCCAGCACTTTGGGAGGCCAACGTGGGAGGCTCACCTGAGGTCAGGAGTTCAAGACCAGCCTGGCCAACATGGTGAAACCCCATCTCTACTAAAAATACAAAAATTAGCTAGGCATGGTGGTGGGCACCTGTAATCCCAGGTACGTGGGAGGCTGAGGCAGGAGAATTGCTTGAACCTGGGAGGCAGAGGTTGCAGTGAGCCAAGATCACACCACTGCACTCCAGCCTGGGTGACAGAGCAAGACTCCATCTCAAAACAAAACAAAACGAAACAAAAAACTAATTTCTTAACTCTAAATCATCATTAGCGATAATAAAGGAAGTATTTCATTTACAGATTTGAAATCAGAAGCGAAAAGCAAAACAAAGTTTTGTGATGTGAATTCTGTGAGCTTCAGAAAGTATATAGTTGAGAACACAGGTACTTCAGAGAAAGCATATAGTTAAGAACATAGGTAAATATTCAATAAAGGAAGAACTTTCAGGGTTCACTTGGGTACAGTAGAATGTTTTGTTTCCTATCTACAGCTCTAATGGGAGAGTCCATAACTAGTTGTTTTTTAAAAAAATCAAATTGTATCTAATTGATGAACCATTGATATAATTTGTTTTTTGCCGGTCATCTCTCTTCTACCTTTAAGAAATGTGCAACAGATTGAGAAAAAGTCTGAAAACTATTTCAGTAGGTCCGTGCTGGTAAGCAGATAATGAGCCATATAACTGGGCATAAATTAAATAAAACCTTGTTTTAAAAAGTGAGCAAGTAAAAAAGTAAAAGATGAGTAAAAATTTAAGCTGCCCTTCATCCCAAGGAGACAAAAGTAGAAAATGAGAATAGTAACATAATCATATATTGAAGATTATGACTTAAGTTCCAACTGTACATAGCAAATATTCAATAGGCAAGGTTAAGAGTAAATAAACAAAACAACAACAACAAGTAATAGAACTAAATTGCTTAGTAATATGGAGGTGACCATTAGGAGAACCAGAGATAGAAAAGGGTACCTCTCAGGAGTACCAGGGAGTGTGTCAAATGATAAAGTAGGTCTGTTGCTTTTCATTCTAAAACCTGGTTTGCTATTTGATTTTTTTAAGTATTACAAACCTTTCAGTGCAAAGTAGTTGATAAAAATTATAAGCCTTTCTTACTTTGATTAAAGAAAAAGACAGGAGCATGTTGGCAGTTTTCATGTTCGAAAAAAAAAAGAGCAGAAAAAGACAACAGCAAAAGAAAAATTAAAGGGCAGTGGCATATGCCTGTAATCCCAACACTTTGGGAGGCCAAGGTTGTTATGCCCAGACCGTTTGTTCCCCAAAGAAGACCACCAGAGTCCAGAGTCAAAGCCAAGCGGCAAGGATCTTTTACTGCAAGTTCGAACTTGGTCCCTCCATTCCACAGCATACAAGAGGGCCCCGAACAATGCGAGTGCTTGCCTTTTATAGCCCGAGGTAAATAGGATAGTAAAGTTACAGAGGAACAAGGGAATTCTTTTGGTTACAGCATTACAATTGGTTTACATTTTAAGTTATACATTTAGTAGTTTTTCTATTGGTTCCCGTGCTTTCAGTAAAACCTCAAACGCTGTGTCCTTATCAGGGATTTTCCAGGTGGTGTTTGTTAGGAAATTGAGAGATATATGGTGGGATGTGTTTGTACTGGGCTCAGGAAGTTGAGAGATATATGGTGTTTGTACTGGGCTCAGGAAATTGAGAGATATATGGTGGGATGTGTTTGTACTGGGCCTGTTTGTGTTGAGCCTGGGGCTGAGGAATGTGCCTGATTTCTTTCAAGGTGATAGGATCACTTGAGGCCAGGAGGTTGAGGCTTGCAGTGAGCCATGATTGCACCACTGCACTGCAGCCCAGGTGACAGATTGAGACTCCGTCCCCAAAAAAGGAAAATTAACATTTTGAGTGTTTGTCAAAATGCGGATGCTACTGCCCAAGGTGAACAATACCCTGTTGCGGGAAGTCAGAGACCCCAAACGGAGAGACCGACTGAAGCCGCGGCAAAAGAACATAAATTGTGACGATTTCATGGACATTTATTAGTTCCCCAAATTAATACTTGTATAATTTCTTACACCTATCTTTACTGTAATCTCTGAACATAAATTATGAAGATTTCATGGACACTTACCACTTCCCCAATCAATCCCTTGGGATTTCCTTGCCTGTCTTTAATCTCTTAATCCAGTCATTTTCGTAAAGGGAGGAGAATGTATGTCGCCTCAGGACCCTGTGATGATTGCGTTAACTGCACAAATTGTTTGTAGAGCATGTGTGCTTGAACAATATGAAATCTGGGCACCTTGAAAAAACAGGATAACGGATATAACCTTGAACTCTGACTGCCGGTGAGCCCGGTGGAACAGAGCCATTTTCTCTTCTTTCAAAAGCAAATAGGAGAAATATCGCTGAATTCTTTTTCTCAGCAAGGAACATCCCTGAGAAAGAGAATGCACCCCTGAGGGTAGGCCTCTAAAATGGCCGCTTTGGGGGCGGCTGTCTTTCACGGTCTAAGACAAAGGGATGAAATAAGCTCCGGTCTCCTGTAGCACTCCCAGGCTTATTAGGACGAGGAAATTCCTGCCTAATAAATTTTGGTCAGACCGGTTGTCTGCTCTCAAACCCTGTCTCCTGATAAGATGTTATCAATGACAATGTGTGCCTGAAACTTCATTAGCAATTTTAATTTTGCCCCATCCTGTGGTCGTGTGATCTCGCCCTGCCTCCATTTGCTTTGTGATATTTTATTACCTTGTGAAGCATGTGATCTCTGTGACCCACACCCTATTCGTATACTCCCTCCCCTTTTAAAAATCACTGATAAAAACTTGCTGATTTTATGGCTCAGGGAGCATCACAGAACCTGCCGACATGTGATGTCTGCCCCCGGACACCCAGCTTTAAAATCTCTCTCTTTTGTACTCTTTCCCTTTATTTCTCAGACCAGCTGATGCTTAGGGAAATAGAAAAGAACCCATGTTGAATGTTGGGGGTGGGGTCCCCGATAATACCCAAGATGAACAATATGAACATATTAACAAAGTAGTAAAATGTGCCTGTCCTAGAAGCATCAACTAGGCAGTTCTGTTGTTTAACACAAATGGTTTCTTTGGGAGGGCTAGATGGTCCTCTGAGTTACAGGTCCTTAGGTCTTGAAATTCACAGATCACTAACATCTCATGGCCCATCTACAATATCTGCTCTGTGTGTGTGTGTGTGTGTGTGTGTGTGTGTGTGTAACATAAACTTTGATCTTTTGGTAAAACTGATATTTTTGCATGACCTCTTAGAGGCCCTATAGGAAATTACTCCCATCTTGAAGACTGTTGAGTTCTATCTAGGATTGAATCAAAGCATTAAGAATATGAGTATGAATAAAGGAAAAGGGGAAGGTGGCAATCTATATCTTCCACAAGCACTAAAAGAAACACTGTTAGGAGCTGCAATAGTAGATAATTTTGATAGCACAAGGAGAGAGTCAGTGTGACACAGAAGCAGAGCACTGATTTAAGAGAAAGGGTCTGAATCTAAGATATTTTGATATAGGTCTGAACCTCACTTCTGGTACTTAATAACCGACTGACTGTTTTATAAAATTTAAAGATTATTTGACGAAGAGACACAACATACTGATGATGAAAAGCAGAACTTTGTTAGTTACAGCTCCAAAAGAGAGAAGCTGCCATGCAGGGCTACGCAGAGTTGGACCCAGGGACAGAGTAATGGCAAGCTGGAGCTGCAGAAGGCAGTGTATGTATGGCAAGGAGGTGGAATTAGCTCGGTTTCAGGGGCTCCCTGTGGATTGGTTAATTTCATAGCCTCTGGGTCATAGGGGCTGTCCCTAGTTGTCTAGTACCTGTCCTGAGAGAATGAGGCCCTAATAAGGGAGGCAGTTGTGGTGTGTTGCACAGTGGCTTCAGAGAGTGGAGGACCAATAAGTAAAGAGATTGGGATAGGGGTTAGCAAACTACCTGCAAAGGGGAATTGAAGATTTGTTAGCCATAACTTACAAACTGGGTCAAGATAGCATTTGTGAAATATGTCACAGTGACCTTGAGCACAAGACCACTCAGTTGCCTCACCTGTAAAACATTTCCATGTGTGAAGTATCTTCTACTAGTACCTAGTTACAATATATTCACAATAAATGGAATTTTCAATAATATATTATAGATAACTTGCTTTGATGTCTGACACCAGTTTATTCAATTTCTTTGTCAATAATCCAGGAGATAAATAAGGTATTTACAGTAAAGGCAGATTTCCCACTTTAAAAGCAATCATAAAATCTTTCCTGATGTTTAATCAATATTGTTTACTGTACTGTTTTATGATAGTCTCAAATTAAAAAAACAGTTTACTAAACTACTACACAGTTTACACTGAAAAGGCTTTTCCTCCAGTTTGTACTCAGAGATGGTGAAACAGGCCTGTGTTCTGAAGTCTTTGCCACACTCATTGCAATAACAGTGCTCCTCTCCAGCATGGAAAAACTGGTGCTAGTTAAGGGCTAACAACTGGCAGGATGCTTTCTGACATTACATTTGTAGGGCCTCTCTCCAGTGTGTTTTTAAAAAAATGTCTGATATAGCTACTGTTTTTAAAGTCTTTTTACATTCTTCATGTAAAATGAAGATTGTAGGATTGGTCTCTTGCATAAGTTTTGTAATGTTCAGTAAGCCCTGGGCTCAAGTGCTTCCCACAGTCAGTACCTTCGAGGTATTTCTCCCTTGAGGAGTGTATATCCTGATGTTTCACAAGACTTTTACTGAGTCACTAGTCTCAATCTCATTATGCTCACAGAGCTTGTTTTTCAGAAACTCATTTCCAGGAAGTCCCCCATTGTGACTCTCACTTTCCTACTGGGTATCTTCTTTCTCCTCTGAGTGAGCATTCTTAGTACAGATGCTGGGTTGCCCATGCCAGTCCTATTCGCAGAAGAAATCCTGCAAATAGGACCTCATAATGGATCCTTGTAGTGGATCTCTGCTGCTTAGTGTGGCCTGCTCTCTAACTGAAGGCTAACACTGAATACATTTAAAGAATGTTTTCCTCTAGTGGATCTCCTGAAGAGGGATAAGTTGTGTACAGAAGTTTTCCTGCCATCATGGCACTTACAAGCTTTCTCTGCTATATAAACTACCTGATGCTGAATCATGGCAGACTGATGAATCAAGGTTTTACTACACTGATTCCAACCAAAGCATTTGTCTTCTGAATGTTTTTCAAGATCATCAAAAACTCTTACATTCTGAGTAAAGCCGTTTCAACAAGTGTTTTTCACCTGTGTAAAGTCTCCAATGTCGACTAAAAACTGATCTTTAACAGTTCTTCCACACCCATCACATTACAGGGTTTTTCCTTCCGTCTGGATTCCCATTTGATGAATAAGGCCATTGTTTGATCTAAGGGTCTTCCCACACTTTTCACATACAGTGGGTAGGCTCAGAGTTGCTTTCTTTGATGCTCAGCAAGGTCTGTATTTGGAGTAAAGTCTCCCCCATGTACCCCATGTTCCAAGACTTTCTGTGTTCAGAGGAGCCTCTGATGCTGATTATGTACTAAATTCTGGATAACATTCGTTTTGGAGTCACTGAGTTTGATTTGTTACTTAATCGTGGAATGTACCTAACTTCTCCTTCAGATTTTGCAAAATTTTCCTTTGGGTCTGCCAGATAGGTCCCTGTGTGGTTCCCTTTCTTCATGTTTCCTGCTTTGGACCCATATTTCTGTATTTGCTTCTAGAATCACCTTCTGAAGCTACAAGTAGATGAACTATCCAAGGAAGAACATAAATTCAGTGAGTACAATTCACATTTATGAGGCAACTATTTTAGGATGTGGGTAACAGGGCTTCTGCATGTAGGAGAGGGAAGTGGTTAGCAAGAAGACTGATGAAGTGGTCCTATTGTGCATTGCACAATAGGAAGCCAATCAAGATGTGTAGAAGGGACCATATTTGAGAGCAAGGAGACATTGTCTGAAACTTTTGCAGTGGTGAAGTGATGCATATGGGTAAGTGTAGAAATATGGACAAAGTATAAAAACTTTGGAAAAGTAACCAGTGGTAAGGAGCAGGAAAGGACTGTTAAAGATGATGATTCTGAGGTTGATTTATAGTCACTAATAATGGACAACCATAAAAAGGGGATCACAGTAAATAT
Source organism: Papio anubis (assembly GCF_008728515.1). Classification (NCBI taxonomy): domain Eukaryota; kingdom Metazoa; phylum Chordata; class Mammalia; order Primates; family Cercopithecidae; genus Papio; species Papio anubis. The sequence continues at coordinate 28,180,432 of NC_044981.1, forward strand.
GGGAGTATGTGACAGAGACACTCTAGAAATAAGCAAGTCAAGGTTTAGTGGAAGTCTTGCTCCATTTGGGATACTTATTATCCTAAGTCAACAACTGATGGTGCCCTGGAGTCTCTTTTTATCCAAGACTTCTTTAGTAGATCCTTCTTTGCTACTTAGTATAAGAAAGGAAGTTAAATATGTCTAATAAAAGTATACTGTGGTTTTGGCATTTATTTAAATGTATAAAAAACATAAAGAATACATAATTTGGTGAAGGGCAGTGGCTCATTCCTGTAATCCCAGCCCTTTGGGAGGCCATGGTGGGCAGATCGCTTGAACCCAGGAGTTCAAGACCAGCCTGGGCAACATAACAAGACCTCGTCTCTACAAAAAATACAAAAAAATTAGCCAGGCGTGGTGGCGCCTACCTGTATTCCACAGTGTATATTTGCCACATTTTTTTTTATTCCACCATTGATGGCCATCTAGGTTGATTCCATGTTTTTGCTATTGTGTATAGTGCTGTGATGAACATATAGGTGCATATATCTTTTTGGTGGAATGCTTTATTTTCCTCTGGGTACATACCCAGTAGTGGGATTGCTGGGTTGAATGGTACTTCTTTGAAAAGTCACCAAACTGCTTTCCACAGTGGCTGAACTGTGTGTATGCATTCCTTTTTCTCCTCAACCTCACCAGCATCTCTTATTGTTTGACTTTTTAATAACAACCATTCTGACTGGTGTAAGATGGTTCTCATTGTGGTTTTTATTTGCATTTCTCTGATGATTAGTGATGTTGCACATTTTTTCATGTTTATTGGATGCTTGTACGTCTTCTTTTGAGATGTGTCTGTTCATGTGTTTTGCCCATTTTTTAATGGTATTGTTTTTTGCTTGTTGAATTGTTTGTATTCCTTATAAATTCTGGATATCAGATCTTTGCTGGATGCAGATTGCAAGTATTTGTTTTCATTCTGTAGGCTATTTACTCTGTTAATAATTTCTTTTACTGTGAAGAAGCTCTTTAGGTTAATCAGGTCCCACTTGTCAATTTTCGTTTTTGTTGAGATTGCTTTTAAGGACTTTGTCATATATTCTTCCCCAAGGCTGATGTCCAGACTGCCATTTCCTAGGTTTTCGTCTAGGATTTTTTTTTTTTTTTTTTTTGAGATGGAGTCTTGCTCTGTTGCCCAGGCTGGAGTGCAGTGGCGTGATCTCGGCTCACTGCAAGCTCTGCCTCCTGGGTTCATGCTCTTCTAGGATTCTTATAGTTTGTGTCTTTAATCCATCTTGAGGTAATTTTTATACATAATGAAAAGTAGGAACCCAGTTTCATTCTTCTACATATGGCTAGCCAGCTATCTCAGCACCATTTATTGAATAGGGAGCCCCTTTCCCTGTTGCTTATTTTTGTTCTTTGTCAAAGATCAGATGACTGTAGGTCTTCAGCCTTATTTCTGGGCTCTCTATTTTGATCCATTGGTCTCTGTGTCTGTTTTTATATCCGCACCATGCCATTTTGGTTACTGTAGTCATACAGTATAGTTTGAAGTCAAGTAATGTGATGCCCCCAGGTTTGCTCTTTTTGCTTAGGATTGCTTTGACCATTTGGGCTATTTTTGGTTCCATATGAATTTTAGAATAGTTTTTTCTAATTGTGTGAAAATGACATTGGTAATTTGACAGGAATAGTGTTGAATCTGTAGATTGCTTTGGCCAGTATGGTCATTTTAGTGATATTGAGTCTTCTAATCCATGAGCAGGAAATGTTTTTCCATTTGTTTGTGTCATCTATGATTTCTTTCAGCAGTGTTTTTTAGTTCTTTTTGTAGAGGTCTTTGAAGATTGGTTACATATATTCCTAGGTATTTTATTTTTTTGGGTCTATTGTAAATGGGATTGCATACAACTTTCTTTTAGATGGTTCAGTTGAAAAAGAAAAAGGAAGAAAGAAAGAAAGGAGGAAGGAAAGGAGGAATGAAAGCAAAGTATACATGTGGCTGGGTGTGGTGGCTCATGCCTATAATCTGAGTACTCTGGGAGGCCAAGGAGGGAGGATCGTTTGAGGCCAGGAGTTCAAAACCAGCCTGGGCAATATAGTCAGATCCTGTCTCTACAAAAAATTTAAAAGTTAGCTGGGCATGTTGATACATGTCTGTAGTTTTAGCTACTCAGGATGCTGAGTAGGGAGGATCCCTTAAGCCTAGAACTCAGGAGTCTGAAGTGGCAATGAGCTATGGTTGCACCGCTGTACTCCAGCCTGGGCAACAGAGTGAGACCCTGTCTCTTAAAAAAAGGAAGAAAGAAAAAAGTGTACAGTACAGTGTTAATCTGTTCGGTCTACTATAACAAAAACACCATAAACTCGCTGATGTATAAACAACAAACATTTATTTCTCACAGTTCTGGAGGTGGAGAAGTCGAAGATGAAGGCACCAGCAGATTTGGTGTCTGGCGAGGGTCAATGATGGTGCCTTCTTGCTATGTCCTCACACGTGGAAGGGTATGGCAGCTCTCTGTGGCCCTTTTTTTGTAAGGGCACTAATCTCATTTAAGAGAGCATCTCCAAAGGGCCCCACCTCCTAATACCATCACAGTGATGACTGATTAGGTTTCAATATATGAATTTTGGGGACACACAAACATTCAGACTATAGCAGCAGTATACATTGTGATAAAGCAAATTTTTTTTTCCAAAAAAGTAGTAATTTCACCAAAATAAGGAATTTTTAAGGAAAAGTGAAATAGTATATGAAAGACAATGGAAACCCAGCTGGGTGTGGTGGCTCATGCCTGTATCCCAGCACTTTGGGAGGCCTCGGAGTTTGAGACCAGCCTAGCCAACATGGGTGAAACTGCGTCTCTACTAAAAATACAAAAATTCACTGGGCATGGTGGCGCATGCCTGTAATCCCAGCTACTTGGGAGGTTGAGGCAGGAGGATCACTTGAACCCGGGAGATGGAGGTTGCAGTGAACAGAGATTGCTTGACTGCACTCCAGCCTGGGTGACAGAGTAAGACTCCATCTTTTAAAAAAAAAAAAAAAAAAAAAAAGACAATAGAAACCCAACCCAATCAGGCTCAAAAATGAGAATACTCACTAGCCATGGCTGATGAATATGGAGACAGGATTGCCAAGGAATATGCACCAGACTGGGGTCTCAGTTATTTTGGCCTCATTTTGTCTTCAACTAAAAAATTGACCTCGAGCAAGTCACCCAAACTCTGAGTCTATTTTGTAACCTATGAAACAAGAAATTAGGCTATTAGATTTGAATCCCATTCCCCCTTCCTTTTTATAGACCAGTAAAATGGTTTTTTTTTTTTTTAATAGTAACTTGCTCTGTCACCCAGGCTGGAGTGCAGTGGTGCAATCACAGCTCACTGCAGCCTCACCTTCTGGGCTCAAGCAATCCCACCTAAACCTGCAGAGTAGCTGGGACTATAGACATGCGCCACCATGACCAACTAATTTTTAAATTTTCTTTAGAGACGGGGTCTTACTGTGTTGCACAGACTGGTCCAGAACTTCTAGACTCAAGTGATCCTTCTGTCTTGGCCTCCTAAAATGCCAGGATCACAGGTGTGAGCTACTGCAATTGGCAAAAACCGTTTTTAGGAATTCTTTTTAGGAATTTGAATAAATTTCCCCCCCCCCAAAAAAAAAAAAAAAAAGGCAGAACCTTTTCTCAGGTGAAGCAAAGGGGGCTGGATGCCAGAACCCTTCTTGACTGACTTGATCCTGCCCATAGCTGACTGCCAAGTAACATCTGACGAGCCACCTAAGGTTCTGGAGAACAGTTTGAAAGTCAATGATTGTGCTGATTTTTTTTTTTTTTTTTTTTTTTGAGACGGTGTCTCACTCTGTCGCCCAGGCTGGAGTGCAGTGGCGCCATCTCAGCTCACTGCAAGCTCTGCCTCCAGGATTTACGCCATTCTCCTGCCTCAGCTTCCCAAGTAGCTGGGACTACAGATGCCTGCCACCTCACCTGGCTAGTTTTTTGTATTTTTTAGTAGAGACGGGGTTTCACCATGTTAGCCAGGATGGTCTTGATCTCCTGACCTCGTGATCCGCCCGTCTCGGCCTCCCAAAGTGCTAGGATTACAGGCTTGAGCCACGTGTTGATTTTTAAAGGCCTATAAAAGGAGCCACCTAAGGTTCTGGAGAACAGTTTGAAAGTCAATGATTGTGTTGATTTTTAAAGGCCTTTTATAGGCCTTTAATATGCTTGAAGTGTCTGTAGTTTAAAAAATAAACTTGCTTATCATTGTCTAGGAACATTAAAAAAATAAATTTGTGAGGTTTAAAAACAGTATACAGTCAATTATTAAGCTTGTAATAGAGGCCTTTCCGGATTACCATAAAGTAGTCTTTAATCACACTCCAGTCACCATGACAACATCCTATTTTATTTTCTTTATAGCATTTATCAGTTCCTAAAATTATCAATACTTCTGTGTTTGTCAGTTCTCTCTCCCTAGAATGTGTATTCCTTGAGGAAAGGGATTCTCTAATCTAAAAGGGATTAATAATGAGATGATGGCATCCAATATATGCTCAATATATTTGTCACCTAAGGATTTCAGAAACATAAGTTTCCATTCTGATTTTTACACTTCACATGTTACAATGTGGTCATCATATGGGTGGTTTCCATTTTCTCTTGAAAATTAACCACAATTTACTAATTTTAATACACTAATTTTGGATGCAGCCCTGGAAAAGGGAATATGTTGTAGGCTTTCTGGATTCTGTTATGTTCTTCCAAAGAGTATGGGATTTTGTATTTTTAAGCAGGTAAATAACTTTTTATTTTTATGTTTATTTTTTAAATTTTTTTGACATGGAGTGTTGCTGTTGTCACCCCCGCTGGAGTGCAGTGGCATAATCTTAGCTCACCACAACCTCCGCCTCCCAGGTTCAAGCTGTTCTCCTGTGTCAGCCTCTTGAGTAGCTGGGATTACAGGTGCCTGCCACCATGCCTGGCTAATTTTTGTAGTTTTAGTAGAAACGGGGTTTCACCATGTTGGCCAGGCTGGTCTCGAACTCCTGACCTCGTGATCCATGAGACCTACTCCTGGGCTAGGAGATATAACTACCAATGCACTGTCATGGCAGACCAGATTAGTTAATATTATAATTGAAAGGACTTTCAAAGCAAATGTAATTTTTTTTTTTTTTTTTTTTTTTGAGACGGAGTCTTGCTCTGTCACCCAGGCTGGAGTGCAGTGGCCGGATCTCAGCTCACTGCAAGCTCCTCCTCTCGGGTTCACGCCATTCTCCTTCCTCAGCCTCCCGAGTAGCTGGGACTACAGGCACCCGCCACTTCGCCCAGCTAGTTTTTTGTATTTTTTAGTAGAGACGGGGTTTCACCGTGTTAGCCAGGATGGTCTCGATCTCCCGACCTCGTGATCCACCCGTCTCGGCCTCCCAAAGTGCTGGGATTACAGGCTTGAGCCACCGCGCCCGGCCTCAAATGTAATTATTAATATTGACTCTCATATACTATAACTTAGATTTCCTGAAAGGCAGGCATCACACCATGTTTATCTTTGCAATCCTGTAGCAGCTCACATTGTACTACACATAGGTGTTCAAATAATTTTCATTTAACTCAAATGAGTAGTCCCTAATTAGGTGTGGAAGTAACAGGAAAAGTGGTAGTTTGGAGAATTACTCTAGAAGGCAGAAGGTTTTCATCAATCTACAAGAACGCTGAAATGCACAACTGATAAAACAACTTGTGAGATACAGAAATATAATACTGAAATATAAAATTAGTCAATTTAATCATAAATCAATCACTTTATTCTAGTTAGCAACTGATTAAATAAAACGTAACTTCAACTTCCTGTGCTACCTATCAGTGTTCACTCAGTAGATAAAATGTATACACTCTCATGATTCTGGGAGGAAAAATCCACTTTAAATGGCAAGAGCAACCAAATTATTTGGTACCCCTTCTTCATGGCTTTGAAACACCCAATTCACATTGTTTTCAAAATTTAGCAAGATACTATTGCATTTTGCATAGTATTGTGCATACAATAGGCACTCAACTTTTTTTCACATGTCTTCAGTTGCTCACAGCCTCTGTTCTAGGAATTTATAGACGCTGCTGAATTGTTTGATCTGGACTGCTGAACACTAACCTGCAATCCACTGAACTTAAACCAGTTCTCACGCTGGCTTATTACTTTCTAACATTAAACAAATCTTTACCTTTCTTAGACTCTTCATCTGTAGAAAACAAACAATAACTAGTTCAGAGAGTTGTAATGATTAATGGAGAATATCTGAAAATATTTTATAAGCTTTAAAAAAACAATAAAGTGTTCACAATAAGTTTTAGTGCTAGGCATGTTTGTAATTGGGAACTAACTTGATAAAACTTTTTCCCCCTGTGCCTCAAAAAAAAGTTTCATGAAATAGAACAATTTATTTGTTCTTTAACCAACTCAAGAGGTTTTGTTCAATAGTTCACATACTTTTAGCAATTAAGAACACTATACTTGTGAGGTTTTTCATAGGGAAATCTGGAAAATAGGGCAGAGCAGTGTTTTCCAAGGTTTAAGGTATATAACAATCAACTGGGGATCTTGTTAAAATGCAGATTCTGATTCAGTTGGTCTGGGGTGATGGCAGGGCTGCTGATCTTCTGACCACTTTGAGTAAAAAGGGTCTAAACCTATTGATGAAAGATAATAAACAATCATCTTGTTCATGCTTATGATTAAAGATAGCATCCAACTAAGTTGTTTTCCTACACAGATAACTAGTGGGTAGGCTAGGTAATTTTTAGAAACTCTACGTTCAGTTGTGAATTCATGACACTTGGAACAATTGCTGAAAATGTAACAATTTTTCTGAGAGTTGGAGGCTAAAACCTTAGAAGGAAGCACTTCTGAGGGCTTGTAAGAGATAATTTTCTTCCCTGTGCAACTCCTGAAAGGGAAAACAATTGCTTTAAGAGAAAGTTTACATAGGAGCCAGGTCATGTTAATCTGGCGGCTTCTGATATTGAAGTCCATGGACATCTAGTGGAAAGAACAATGGACTGGGAAACAGAGCTCTAGTATTTATTAATTTGTTTCCTAGCATTGGGTATGTATGTACATTATTTTGTTTTTAACTGTCTCAACTTCCTATCAGCAAAATGGGAACATTGGTCCTGACAACTTCATAGGGTGACTATACGAAATCAAAAGGTAATATATGTAAAAATGTTTCTTCAAGGCTGTTAGAGGTGTGAGGTAATATAATGGTAAAGAATGCAGACTCTGGGCCGGGCGCGGTGGCTCAAGCCTGTAATCCCAGCACTTTGGGAGGCTGAGACGGGCGGATCACGAGGTCAGGAGATCAAGACCATCCTGGCTAACACGGTGAAACCCCGTCTCTACTGAAAAATACAAAAAACTAGCCGGGCGAGGTGGCGGGCGCCTGTAGTCCCAGCTACTCGGGAGGCTGAGGCAGGAGAATGGCGTGAACCCAGGAGGCGGAGCTTGCAGTGAGCTGAGATGGCGCCACTGCACTCCAGCCTGGGTGACAGAGTGAGACTCCGTCTCAAAAAAAAAAAAAAAAAAAAGAATGCAGACCCCGGAGTCAGACCAGCTTCACTTCTTTATAGCTGTGTATTATTTACTTTCTTCTGGTTTCATGTCAAAACTAGACTGAGGAATAAACAAATGCCTCTGGAGGAATTTATACTGATGATCATTCAGGAAAATTTCTTACTAAGTGATTTTGAGTATCAAAGATAAAAGACAAATTATTTCTCCAGAGCTTCCCATTTATTATTTTGCATTCACATAAGAATACAGATTATATTCATGATAAAGAATATTAAGGCCAGGTGCAGTGGCTCATGCCTGTAATCCCAGCACTTTGGGAAGCCAAAATGGGTGGATCGTTTGAGGCAGGAGTTTGAGATCAGCCTAGGCAACAGTAAGACCCCTGTGTCTACAAAAAAAAATTAAAAAATTAGCCCAGCCTAGTAGCACACACCTATAGTCCCAGCCACTTGGGAGGCTGAGGTAGGAGGATCACTTGAGCCATGGAGGTCAAGGCTGCAGTGAGCCATGATCATGCCACTGCACTCCAGCCTGGGTGACAGAGCAAGACCGTATCTCAAAATAAAATAAAATAAGAATACTAATGATGAATGGGCCGGGCGTGGTGGCTCAAGCCTGTAATCCCAGCACTTTGGGAGGCCGAGACGGGCGGATCACGAGGTCAGGAGATAGAGACCATCCTGGCTAACACGGTGAAACCCTGTCTCTATTAAGAAATACAAAAAACTAGCCGGGCGAGGTGGCGGGCGCCTGTAGTCCCAGCTACTCGGGAGGCTGAGGCCGGAGAATGGCGTGAACCCGGGAGGCGGAGCTTGCAGTGAGCTGAGATCCGGCCACTGCACTCCAGCCTGGGCGACAGAGCAAGACTCCGTCTCAAAAAAAAAAAAAAAAAAAGAATACTAATGATGAGTGTATTAGTTTTTTTTATTGCTAATATAAAAAATTACTACAAACTTAGTTGCTCAATGCAAAACAAGTATCTTATAGTTCTGTAGTCAGGAGTCAAAAATGGGTCTTACTGGGCTTAAAGATGTCAAAATGCCAGTAGGGCTATGGTCCTTTCTGGAGGCTCTAAGAGTAAGTCCACTTTCTTTATTTTTCCAGCTTTTAGAGGCTGCCTGCACTCCTTGGCTCATGGCCCCTTCCAGCAATGAATCCCTCTGACCTCTGCTTCTGCTGTTACATCTTCAGATACTCATCCTCCTGCCTCTATCTTACAAGGACCTTGTGATTACACAAAGCCCACCCAGATAATCCAGAATAATCCTCTCATCTCAAGATCCTTAACTTAATCACATCTGCCAAATCCTTTTCACCATATAAGGTAACATATTCATAGGTTCCAGGGATAGGATGAGGATATCTTTGAGGGACCATTATTCGTCCTATTACAATAAGTTATCCAGATTTCCAAGGTCAGTATAGAAACTGAAGATTGTGCTCTCAATCAAGCTTCTATACTCTTGAGAATCCAAGGAATTGGCAATTTTGAGTAGTTAAAAGTGGTCCTTTAAAGCTTCATATGTAGCTGAATGCAAGGAGGGGAAAAATTCGCTCCAAAAGCAAATATTCAAATACAAATTTATGTATGTATAAATGATTACTAGATTATAAACTCTAAATTCATGGTGTTTTATGGAAAGAGACCACTTTTCCAGCACCTAGCATATAATGGGTGCTAAAAATGCTTTTTCTGAAAAATTTAAATATACATTTGTTAAATATCACATTGTTCAAGTTCAAAAAATTTAAAAACGTAATTGGCCACACTTTGAATTCTGGCACATATTAGATAAATTACTTGCCTCTTCCACAAAGTGGGTTATAGAATTAGAAACAAGAGTGCCAGTTTTGAAGTCACACTGTTTTGGTTTGAATAGCACCTTTGTTACTTGCTATGCAGTTGTTCAAAACCTGTCTTAAGTTTTCTTATGTACAAAATGGGAATGAGGATAGCACTGATCTCACAGATTCACTGTAGATTATGTGAAATACATAGAAAGCAATCAGTGTGGTGCAGATTAATGACAAATCTTGTTAACCTTTATTATGTCCTTTTCCTAGTGGCATTTCAAACATTTCACTGGCCTTTGTTGACCTCAGCTAAGAGAAAAAGAAATTTTTAGGTGCAATTATAGCCTCAGGCTTATATTCTTATAGGACTTAAAAGGCGGAGTATGAGAAGCTTAGTGCTTCATGAAGGTGGTTCTTATACCAGGGCAACCAACGTCTTCATTCTTACAGTAGAGGGAAAGTAGCTACCTAAGAGCTGGCAGATATCTGTTGGAAGGAGACATTGAAGCGGAGAGAAAGTGGTAAGCAAGTGTTCTAGCCACTCTGTTGAGCAATATGTATCAGCAGTTGGTAATCTCTAGGCCCCAAAGGTACTAAAAGCCCGGGAGCATAAAAAGTATCATGGCTCTCATCTCTACATTCCCAATATCACTGTTAACAATTACAGCAGCTTTTTGGATAAAATATACATTTTTATAAGCAGAGTTGAAAAACTAATAGCTTGTAGGCACACTGTTGGTCTAAAGTATTTTTTTCAAAAGCTGCGAAGACTAAAAGTAGAAAGAGTATATATAAAAGTCAAATTTGGAAAACATGGCAACACTGGGCATGTGTTCCTACATAATTATTCACTGGATCTGAGGAGCAGTCCCTTTAGCTAGGCTTTGCCCACTTAGGAAAAATAGCTAACATTAAAAATATGAGTTTCCCTTTAAAAGAGGCCTTCCTTTAATTAGAATATGATCTTTGGCTAGGTTTGTTAAAGGAAAATTAGTCTCATAGCTAATACATTTTTACTTACATCACGATTCCTATTAAGGTCCTCATACCTAAGAAGATAACATTTTCTTAATGTTAATTTAAAAAACCTGTTTGTTTGAAGGATCCCTTGTGCTAGAGTTGACTTCAAGTTGTGAAACACTGTATAATTACGTAAGTTATTTATTTTTAATTTTTTAATTTTTAATTTTTTGTGGGCACACTGTAGGTATATATATCTATAAGGTACATGAGATGTTTTGCTACTGCATGCAATGTAAAATAAGCACATAATGGAGAATGGGATATCCATAATTTGTTTATTTATTTTTCGCTTTGTCGCTCAGGCTAGAGTGCAGTGGCACGATCTCGGCTCACTGCAAGCTCTGCTTCCCGGGTTCATGCCATTCTCCTGCCTCAGCCTCCTGAGTAGCTGGGACTACAGGTGCCTGCCACCACGCCCGGCTAATTTTTTAATTTTTTGTATTTTTAGTAGAGATGGGGTTTCACCGTGTTAATCAGAATGGTCTCAATCTTCTGACCTCGTGATCCGACCGCCTCGGCCTTCCAAAGTGCTGGGATTACAGGCGTGAGCCACCGCGGCCCAGCCAATTTATTTATTCATTTTTAGATACAGGATCTTACTCTGTCACCCAGGCTGGAGTGCAGCAGCACAAATGTAGCTCACTGCAGCCTGTAACTCCTGTACTTAAGCGACCCTCCCACCTCAGCCTTTGAAGTAGCTGGGATTACAGGCATGAGCCACCACATCTGGATACATACGTCATAACTTAATGACTGGCATTAAAATTAATGATGCTTCAAAAATTATTCGTTGATTATTTAAATGATTCAGCAGTAAAACTTAGTAAGCTTTTCTACACTATACTCAAAAGTATAAAAAGATCATTATGTTTATGGTAGCCAAAATGAACAATTAACTTGATCATCTTTCTCCTGCAGTAGAACTCAAAATCAATAAAGAGGATTTTGGCAATTTTCCTGAACCCCTAATAAAATGTATTAATAATAATAATAATAAATTAATAAAACTTGTTTTGTTTTCACTTTTTTTTGACTCTAGGACTAATTCACTCATTTATCTGCCTGGCCCATAAGCAAAATCTGAGTTTGCTTATTCTCTTCCTCTGAAGACCAGCTTGGGTATCTCCAATGTTTTCCTAATGAAATTAAAATTAACACACCTCAATTAAAAAAAAATAAAGATGCAGCTAGGTGCAGTGACTAATACCTATAATACCAGCGCTTTGGGAGGCTGAGGTGAGAGGATTGCTTGAGGCCAGGAGTTCAAGACCAGCCTGGGCAATACAGTGCATCTCCATCTACAAAATGTTTTTAAATTAGCTGGGCATGTTGGCATACACTTGTAGTCCTACCTATTCAAGAGGCTGAGGCAGGAGAACTGCTTGAGCTCAGGAGTCCGAGGTTACAGTGAGCTGTATGATTGTACCACTGCACTGTAGCCTGGGTGACAGAACAAGATCCTGTCTCTAAGAGAGAGAGAGGAAAAAAAAAGCATCTTTCTTGTTTGGAGTCTTGGCTGGGAGCTACATGTTATACATCAGAACTTAGGTAGGAATGGAAGGCCCAAGAATTCACTGTGCTGTCCCTAAAAGAATGCTAAACATGTTTGACTTGACAAATTATCATCACTGCAGCTACATTTAAAATACATTAATGATCTAATATTCTTATTTGTATTTTATGTACAACTTCAGTTTTCACTAAAAAGTATTATTAAACAACAGTCTAAACTTGTGAGAACTGTATTTTGGAAAAACTAATAAAACATCGAAACTGAACTGGTGGTCCACAGGCCACTCTTTGAATCACAAAAGTGTTTTATTTGATTAGCGGTTAGGGGAAAAAGTAAATGGCTTGTTCTGTTAAATGACAGGATTTTGGTGGGGACCATTTTGAAGGGCCAATTCTCATCCAAACCAAGTTCAAGGTCTGGTGGGAAGAAATTCTGCCTTGCCAATTTCAGATGCTGGACACTCACAAAATCTCAATGTCAGGTGAGGAACTATTATGCAAAGCCTTTTCCATCCATATTTATCAACTTCCTAAGTTCTCTTTTGAATGGATTCTCTGGTGTTGAATAAGGAATGAATGTTAAAGAGAAATTTTACTATACTGATTACACTGAAAGGGTTTCTCTCCAATATGGATTCTGATATGATGAAAAAGCTGAATTCTATGAACCTTACCACACTTGTTACACTGGTAGTAACAAATCTCTCTGGTGTGAAGCCTCTGGTGCTTGTTGAGGACTGACCACTGGCCAAAGGCTTTGTTTCACTCATCACATTTATTATAGGGTCTCTCTCCAGTATGGATTTTCTTACGATGAATGAGTCTAGTGTTCGCACTGAAAGCTTTCCCATATTTTTCTCATTTATATATCTAACTCCAGTGTGAATTCTCTTATTTGCAAGAAGCCTACCCTCCTGAGTAAAGGCTTTCCCATACTTGTTACATTCATAGGAATCCTCACCAGTGTGAATTTCTGATGCTGAATTAGGACAGAGTTCTGAGCAAAAATTACTCCACATTCATCACTGTGGTATTTTCTGGATATTTTCCTAGTCTTTCCTCATACATTTGGACATCTACACAAAGTTCTCAGGAATACTGCCATCAAATCTGACAGTGTTTTCCTGTTGGCATGTTATTTCTTCATTTCTTCTGCTTGGGAAGAACACTCTTATTCTCCATTTTGATCAAATCATCTGAAAGAAGAGACTGAAAATGTCAGCATAATTCACTCATTCACATATACTTTACCCAATCACTTGCTCACGAAATAAGCACTTTTTAGAACTATATGCCAGAAGAAAGAGAAAACAGAAGAAAATGTTTCCCATAAAACAGATATGTAGAGTTTATTACTTAAATTATAATGTGCTATCATTTAAAAAGGAAGGGTTGTGTGTGTATTTGTGTGTATACATACATATGCTTGTATTAAAACAACAAGTAATGAAAAGATAATTCATAAAAGGAGCACAGAAAGGTTACTGATGGGTAAGGGAGGCAATAGGAAGAAGAAAACAAGAATAGAACCTCGAAAATATCTTACTTTGTAGATTTAACATCTAAAACTTTATGTTTTAAATAATTTTAAAAACCACTCTCTGAACATTGAAAAAAATTCAACAAACTGAACTTACGTTTATATCCACTGGTGGCATAACCACATAAAAGAGTAATTATTTCATACGTCCTTAAAGCAGTAATTTTTTTTTGTATAGCCCAAGTGATATATATCTTAAGGACAAAAAGAATAGAAAACATGTATACACACACACACACGCCACCACTAAGCTATTTACAGTAATCATATTTGTGGGTAATGCTGTGGTTTTTTTATGATGAGGCTATTGTGTATATATTGTGGGACAGCAAGTGAGTAATTATTTGATGTTCTATCATTCCTGGTGCCTTTCAGAATCCTCTAAAAGGAGATACAGATGAAGATAAGAGATTAAGACCCGAAGTAGTAAATGTGAACTAGAACTATCAATGTGAACTCATGATATACATTTTCTTTTAAATTTTTTCCTAACTCTGAGTACTGGAAAGGCCTAGGACCAATTGACTAAGCCATAAGCACTCCTAATGCCCTATTTTTGGTTTTGAAATACCATTTCCCGTTAGGCAGAATCAGAGGTCCTTGGAAAGAGTATTAATTCTAGGACTATGTAAGGAAAACTGTAAGATGGGCTTGGTACATCTTATCACACAGGTCAGCAAGAAAACCATCAAAGATGACTAGGTTCATAAGGATTCACATGCCAAACTGAAAAGGCTTCTACTGCTCAAAGAGGAGATAAATGAGCTTTAGGAAGGATAGTATTATGGATTGAAAAACATCAAATAATGCTTCAATCCACAAGTTCCTAATGATACTATTACTAACAACTGGCCACTGTTTTAAAGGATGATTACAAACTAATTCATTGTTTTGAAAACTGATTTAAAAAGCAAGGTACTGGGGAGTGACTTAACCAATTATCTTGCCTTTCCTAAACAAACCATTGGATAACTAAACAGAAAACCAGGGGAAATGTCTTTTTATATAACTATTCCAGCTTTATTAAATGAAGAAAGGAGGATACAATTAGAATGTCACCATTTTGGGACCCCTAATGGATTATTGGCTATAGGTATTGAGGATCAATAGCTGCTAACACCAAAGAAAAAGAGACAAACAGAAAATATAGGCTTCAAATAGAACACACTATCTTGCCAAAATCATTAAATTTACCTGGTCAAAAAAACTTAAAACTTGATTTTAATCAAGCCTGTACATTACTACAATTTACAGAAAATACAGAGGACAACAGAACATCGTAGACTACAGCACATGATGCAGACAGCAAAACCCATGCTGTGTGCAACTCTACAGGACAAACAACTTCATTTTCTTTAACAAGTGAGTTGTAACAGAAGAGAAAACAGGAGAGGGTACCCATACATTAAAAGAAACTTAGGAGACATATCAACCCATCACAATGTGTTTTCTTCCTTGGATCTTGATTCAGATAAGTTAAAAAACAAAATGAACAAAAAAAAGTTTATGACATCTTTGAGAAAACTAGAAAATTGATATTAAAGAATTACTGTTAATTGTTTAGGTATGAAAATAGTATTATGTTTACATTTTTAAAACTCATACCTTTTACAGCAAATATTGAAACATTTACATTTGAAAGACTATGATATCTCAGATACGCTTTAAAATTATATGTATAAAAAAGCATGGGATATAAGTAGAGTTATAAGTGAAACAAGATGGGCCATAATCTGATAATGGTGAAGCTGGGTGACAGGTTCATGGGGATTTATTAAAAGTAGTACAATTCTACTTTTATATATGCTTAAACTTTTTTCATAGTACAGAGTGAAGAAAAAAAGAAAAAGAAAAGAGTTCATGGCTTTTAGTTGGTAGTATTAAAAAAAAAAAACAGAAAAAAGAAGCCATGTGAAAACCCTCTAAGGCCAGTTACAAAATAATTCAATACCCTTGCAGTGAAATGTATGTCAGCTACATATAGGTATTATATGTAACTTGAAAAGATATCCGTAATGTAATATTAAATTAAAAAACAAGTGGTAAACAATACTTTCAGTATAATGGCATCTTAGCACGTATGCGTGCTTTCCCAGTAAGCATGCACCTACTAAAGTTTTATGTTTCCTACGCTCATTTAAAAAATGTACATTTGAAAATTTATTTATTGCATGTAGCCTTTTAATAGTTTTCTATTGGCTTCAATATAGAAAAACATTCTCCTGTCTCTGGGCTAAGAGGTCTGGGTTAAGGAAGTTGGCAGTATTAGAAGGGAGAAACTGAACCATACAAGGTAACATGAGAGTAGCAGGATTTAAAAACAAAAACAAAAAACAATTTTAAGGCAAAGAAGTGAAGAAAGAAAAGAATCATAATCCAGGTTAAAGTGGTATGCTTAGAGGAACGGGTTAAAAGTGGAATAGGCAATAGAGATTAAATGAAAGGTAGGCAGAGATTTTAATGACGAGGTTCATTTAGAGAAATACAAAAAGACACCAACATTTCCTAACTTCTTCTTTGCTGTCTCCTCCTCAATGTTCTCCTTAATAGTGTGAAACTCCCAAGATTCAGAGCTGAATTGACCCTTTACTGGCTGGAGCTAGACTCCAGGTGAGTCCTATGAAGCTGCCAGATACAGTATTTGCCTTGGGACACTATTTGTTGCCTGTAGGAGGGTGGGGAACTGGGGACAATAAGACAGAGTTTAATGAGGTTGACATTTGCTGAAAGTTAGAGCTTAAAATCCCATTATTACTGTGGAACACACAATGGGAGGGCAGAAAGCAGTTTTCCTTTATCTGCAAGGGCAGGGACAAACAGACAAAGAGGGAAAAATACACAGGGCCTACAAGTTTTTTTTAAAAAAAAGAAGTCAACATAGTAGAAAAAAAATAAATAACTCTGGCCAATAACATGTTAGCCATTTTCTCTAACTACCCTAGAGAAGTGATCTCAACTCTCTTATCTCTCTCTGGAGATAATACCTGCTATCTGATAAGACATTTCTTCATTTTACCTTTCCTCCCAGATCATTCGGCTTCCTCTCCAAGTTTAGTACAGATAGCTTCTTCACTATACTCTGGGATGCTCCTATACCCAGGCCTGGAATTCTTCGGCAGGATGGTCAGGATCCGTAGTTCCAAGATGTGCTCCTTGCTGTGTATCACTGGTCTCCACCACTGATGGCAAAGAGCCTGTAGCTGGACCCTTGAGGCCCAAGCAAATACCCATAGTACCCTCTCTGAAGAACTCCTGACCAGAAGCTCCCTTTCTGTGTGGGCTAGATTCTTTAACCATATGACACGTCTTTGGTTCTTCTGCAGTTGGTCTGAATGCATTCCTGGGTGAAACAGCTCAGAAGACTGGCTCAGTGCAGCAGTACATATGCTTCAGGATGATGCTAAGGCATAACACATCATTGTTAAAGAAGATCAACTCCAAACTGGAACATATTTACCTCAGAGGTGAATGGCTATATCAAGGCAATGATTTGAAGGTAAAAAAAAATTTATGTGAAAGATAAATAAGCAAAAAATGACATAAAATTAACTAAAAGACATTTCAATTACTTCTAGAGTAAAGAATAAGACACTATTAGCTTTCAGATCTAGAAACTTCAGTGAAATATTCAGATGATTAACAAAAACAATAGGTGCAAAAAGTGATGCACACAACTTGGCATGCTTATATTGCATGTCGGATGGGTCAATTAACATTTACAGGCATACATTGGACATATTGCAGATTTGGTTCTAGACCACTGCAAAAAAGCAAATATTGCAATAAAGTGAGTTATACAATTTTTTTGCCTTTCCAGTGCATATAAAAGTTATGTTTACACTACAGGAAAGTCTATTAAGTGTGCAGTAGCATGTCTAAAAAATGCACATACCTTAATTAAAAGATACTTTATTGCTAAAAAATGCAGAACTCTTCAGTGAGTCATAATCTTTTTGAGGCTGCAGGGTCTTGCCTCGATGTCTGCTGACTCATGGCTGATCAGGGTGATAACTGCTGAAAGCTCGGGTGGCTGTGGCAATTTCTTAAAACATGAGACACTGAGGTTTGATGCATCAATTGATTCTTCCTTTCATGAACTATTTCTCTGTGATATGCAATGCTGTTTAATAGCATTTTACCCACAGAACTCTCAAAATTAGAGTCAATCCTCTCAAACTCTGCCACTGCTTTATCAATTAAGTTTATGTGACATTCTAAATTCTTTGCTATTATTTCAACAATTTCACAGCATCTTCCCCAGGAGTAGATTTAATCTCAAGAAACCACTTTCTTTACTCATCCATAAGAAGTAACTTCTCATCCATTCAAATTTTATCATAAGAATGCAGCAATTCTGTCACATCTTCCGAGAAGACGAGACAAGAGAACTACACTTCTAGTTCTCTTGCTATTTCCTCTATATCTACAGTTATTTCCTCCACTGAAGTCTTGAACCTGTTAAAGTCATCCATGAGGATGGGAATCAACTTCTTCCAAACTCCTGTTCACGTTGATATTTTGATCTCCTCCCGTGAATCACAAATGTTCTTAATAGCATCTAGAATGTGAATCCTCTCCAGAAGGTTTTCAATTCACTTTGCCCAGATCCATCAGAGGAATCACTATCTATGGTAGCTATACCCTTACAAAATGTATTTCTTAAATAATAAGACTTGAAAGTTGCAATTACTCCTTGATCTGTGGGCTGTGGAATGGTTAGCTGTGTTAGGCATGAAAACAATATTAACCCTTTTGCACATCTCCCTCAGAGCTCTTCAGTAACTTGGTGCATTGTCAGTGAGCAGTAATATTTTGAAAGGAATCTTTTTTTTTTTTTTTTTTTTTTTGAGCAGTAGGTCTCAACAGTGGACTTAAAATATTCAGTAAACCATGTTGTAAATAAATGTGCTATCATCCAGGCTTTGTTATTCCATTTTTAGAGCACAGGCAGAGTAGATTTAGCATGATTCTTTTTGTTTGTTTGGGATAGGTTCTTTCTCTATTACCCAGGCTGGAGTGCAGTGGTGTAATCGTGGCTCACTGCAACCTCTGCCTCCCAGGCTCAAGCAATCCACCCACTTTAGCTTCCCTAGTAGGTGGGAGCAAAGGTGTGTGCACCACACCTAGTTAATTTTTGTTTTTTTTGTTTTTTGTTTTTTGTAGAGACAGGGTTTTTCCATGTTGCCCAGGCTGGTCTCAAACTCCTGGGCTCAGCAATCCTCCTGACTTGGTCTCCCAATGTGCTAGGATTACAGCATGCCCAGCCAGCATGATCCTTAAGGACTCTAGGATTTTCAGCTTAGTAAATGAGCATTGGCTTCAACTTCAAGTCACCAACTCCATTAGCTCCTATCAAGAAAGTCAGACTGTCCTTTGAAGCCAGGCACTGACTTCTCTCTAGTTATGGAAGTCCAAGATGGTATATTCTTCCAATATAAAGTGTTTCATCTACATTAAAAATCTGTTCTTTAGTATAGCTACCTTCATCCACTATCTTAGCTAGGTTTTCTGAATAACTTCCTGCAGTGTCTACATCAACATTTGCTGCTTCACTTTGCACAGTTATGTTGTGGAGACAGCTTCTTTCCTTAAATCTCATGAACCAACCTCTACTAGCTTCTAACTTTTCTTCTGCAGCTTCCTCATCTCTCAGCCATCATAGAATTGAAGAGAGTTAGGATCCTGCTGTGGATTACGCTGTGGCTCAACGGCATGTTGTGGCTGGTTTGATCTTTCCAGATCACTCAAACTTGCTCCATATCAGCAATAAAGCTGTTTTGCTTTCTTATCACTGTGTTCAGTGGAGTGGCTTTAACTTCCTTCAAGAACTTTTCCTTTGCATTCACAACTGGCTGTTTGGTACAAGAGGCCTAGCTTTCAACCTATCTCAGCTTTCAACATGTCTTCCTCACTAAGCTTAATCATTTCTAACTTTTGATTTAAAGAGAGAGATGTGAGACTCTTCCTTTCACTTGAACACTGACATGCCACTGTAGTGTTATTAACTGGTTTCATTTTGACACTGTTGTGTCTCAGGGAATAGGGAGGCCTGAGGAGAGAGAAATGGGGGAATGGTTGGTTGGTGGAAGAATCACAACACACACCACATTTATCTTTTAAGTTAGGCATCTTAAATGGGTGTGGTTAGTGGTGCCCCAAAACAATTGCAAATTACATCAAAGATCACTGATCACAGATCACCATAATAGATATAATAATAATTTTAAATTTTGAAATACTCAATTACCAAAATGTGACACAGAAACACGAAGTGTGCACATGATGTTGGAAAAATGGTGTTGACAGACTTGCTTGATGCAGGGTTGCCACAAACTTTCAATTTGTAGAAAACACAGTATCTGTGAAGTGCAGTAAAGCAAAGTGCAAGTAAAATGACGAATACCTGTATAAATCAACTTCTCTGTGCCAAGGATTGTGCTAGATGATTTCAAAAGTTTGTTTGTTTGCTTCAGACAGAATTTTTCTCTCATTGCCCAGGCTGGAATGCAGTGGCGCTATCTTGGCTCACTGCAGCCTCTGCCTCACAGGTTCAAGCAATCCTCCTGACTCAGCCACCCAAGTAGCTGAGATTACAGGCATGTGCCACCATGCTCAGCTAATTTTGTATTTTAGTAGAGATGGGGTTTCATGTTGGTCAGGCTGGTCTCAAACTCCTGACCTCAGGTGATCCACCCACCTTGGCCTCCCAAAGTGCTGGGATTACAGGCATGAGCCACTGTGCTTGACCCAAAAGTATTTTTAATTTTAGAATAGTGTGCATGCCAGTCAGGGGACCTCATATCTGACTTATTGGTCCCAAGTTAATTAAACAGGGCCCCCTTGGTACACAAACCCAGTGGGTATTTTTCAGTCCTTTTCCTACCAGATGCCCCTGCAGCACCTAACACTGCTAACCTACTCCCAATTTTCTGAGAAATACTATATACTCTTCTGGTTGTTTTTCCATAAGTTGGTTTTTGTAGTGTTTAGCCTAATGCTTGGCACTCAGGAAGAACAGTTATGCATTGCTTAATCACATGGTTATGTTCTAAGAAATGTGTCTTTAGGTGATTTCATCATTGTGAGAATATCATAGACTGTACTTCCACAAACCTAGATGGTAGAGCCTACTATACACCTAGGCTATAGTGTATAACCTAATGCTCCTAGGCTATAAACCTGTACAGCATGTTACTGTACTGAATACTGTAGGTAGCTATAACACAAAGCCAAGTATTTGTATATGTAAACATATCTAAACACAGAAAAGGTACAGTAAAAATATGTTATTATAATCTTATGGAACTATTATTGTACATGTGGTCTGCTGTTGACTGAAACATTGCTATGTGGCACCTACCTGTTAAATATGTTTCTAATGACTATTATTTAGTCTATTTCGTGGCTCTTATTCTGCCTATCAAAAATGTCTAGTATCAAGCTGGGCACGGTGGTTCACGCTTGTAATCTCAACACTTTGGGAGGCTGAGGCGGGCAGATCACCTGAGGTCAGGAGTTCGAGACCAGCCTCACAACATGGAGAAACCCCATCTCTACTAAAAATACAAAATTAGCCAGGTGTGGTGGCGCATGCCTGTAATCCTAGCTATTTGGGAGGCTGAGGCAGGCAAATTGCTTGAACCCAGGAGGCGGAGGTTGCGGTGAGCCAAGGTTGTGCCATTGCACTCCTGCGTGGGCAACAAGAGCAAAATTCCGTCAAAAAACAAAAACAAAAAAAGTCTAGTATCCTAATTTGAAATCCAGCCTTATTCTCATCCCATATTCATTCTGGGCAATCTCAACCATTCTATGACATCAGCTTTCACCTGAAAAGTCCTAAACCTGATTCACTCATCCCAATCTTTCTTTGGAGCTCCAGGCCTTTACAGTCCAGTGGTGCATTAGACCCTTTCAGTTTTATGTCTTACAAGCATCTTCAACTCACCACCAAAAATTCATCATTTTCCCCTTGTGACCAATTTATTCTCCAATATTAGCCATCTCTTATAAAATTGTGCCACACTTACCGAATAATTTAATCCAAACCTGCCTATTTATCCCTGGCTACATTTATTTTATTTAAAAAATACTTATATAATACTTAGTGTGTGACAGGCAGTGCTCTCAATACCTTTTCTTTCTCAATTTCATCAGTCTAATTAGTTATCAGGTCTAGTTAAATCTGTAATCTGTAACACAGTTCCACTTGGTACCTTCTTTATTTCTATAGCCAGTGACTGACTTACTTTCACCAACTTATGGTTTTGGTTCTTTCTTTAACAACTGCACGTCTCTAGTCTCTCTTGCTTTCAGTTTTGCCCTCTTCCAATTCATTCACCACATCACTTCTAGAATATTTCTAGAAAGCTAGTAAGATTACATTACTCCTCTTCTTAAATCTAGACAGAGCATGTAACTGCCCAGCTACTGTGCATTGCCACAGTTTACTGCATGCTTCAAACGGCTTATAGGAGTACCAGCATACTGATCTCTTCAGCTACCGGGGTGGCCAGGAAGGCTGATGTCCTCAGCCTAGTCTCTTCTGCTTAGCAGTGTGCCTACAAATTTTCTTTATGTGCTGTGACATTAAGAAAATGGAAAAGCACACTGCCCTATAAACTTTAAATTCCTCAGCATATTTCAGTTATTCTCTACTCTCTTTGCCCCACCTCTGCCACTCTTGTTGCCCAGGCTGGAATGCACCCACCATTTACTTGCAGTTTTCTGAAATGGTTTTCTGATCCCTCCTTCACATACTATAACGATCCCTCAAGTGCCATTTCCTCTTTGCTATCCAACTTCTCATAGTCCACAGAGACAGCTCTGCTATTGCCTACTCAGGGAAGCCATCTTTAATGTTCCACCTCCAGAGTCCCTATGTACGAAGTTTATTTTCCTCAAGACAACATGTCTTTCCCATTACACTATACAGTAAGAAATGCCTTTTATCTGGCTTATTCCCATTTTTGCAACATAAAGCCTAGGCCATTATGTGGCACTCAATAAATGCTCGCTTGAATGTGTTAACCTCTGAATGTTTTCTTACCCAGAGAAATTCACGTACCACTTCCCTTTGTTTTGCAGAATTGTGGGGATCATGTAAAGTATTTTTCTTTAAGTATTAAGCCTTTACAGATATCCAATATCGTAATCATTAGTATAGGGGATTTTTATGAAAACTGAAAAAACTGTTCAGGTTAAAACGGCCGTAGGATTCAGAAAACGTATACGGAAGCCAGC
Source organism: Papio anubis (assembly GCF_008728515.1). Lineage (NCBI taxonomy): Eukaryota > Metazoa > Chordata > Mammalia > Primates > Cercopithecidae > Papio > Papio anubis. The sequence continues at coordinate 28,203,098 of NC_044981.1, forward strand.
TCTTGGCCGTAAGGACCTTTCAGCTGATGGATTCTGGTGAGGCCTCCTTGCTGGTAAGTCTGTGCCCCCATCTGAGAAGGGGATGATCCATACAGACCCAGCTCTGTACAGCGCTTTGTTCAGTTTTCTGCATCTCTGAAATGTCTGGTGGAGCTGACTACAAAACACAAAATCCTGATCCTGAGGGATCTACGTAAAAGAGCAAGCCCTGGAAAAGGGGGCAACAGCACCCCCTCCAAGTACCATGATCTCTGGATCGCTGAGAAAGTATAGTGCATCTCGCATGAGTAGAAAGGACTAGCACACTGCCTACACACACAGTCCCCGGATACTGAAAACTGAACACTTCTCTAGGGGAAAGGAAATACTTTGTCCGCAACGCCCAGGATACCGGAAGAACGTCCATGTTTCAACGCACTTCGGCTGGCTCCTCTGCCCGCCTCTCTAGGAATCTTGGAGGACCCATCAATCTCAGTGGTTCATTTGTGCGCACCACCTGGCTCACCTTTGTGAGCGCAGAAGCCGCCTCAAAAAGGCTCAGGGGGACAGGGGTCGTAACATCTTGTGTCCAGCAGCCACTCAGTCTGGGCTGACTTCTCTCTCTCCCCTGCTGAAGACACCTGACTGCTCACACTGGATCCTGCCCTGTCCTCCCTTCCCTAAGTCCCTGGTCCTCCGGGTCTCAGGCATCAGGGTCTTTCCTCTATCCTCAGGGAGATTCCTCAATCGGCCCCAACGAGCACCTTAGAGCCCAACCAAGCTCCTGGGATGGCTGATGGGGGTGTCTAGGCACGGGCACACTCAGAGCTCCTCCCACAGCACTGGTCATGTCTCTCAGAAGATAAAGGGCTTTCCAAACAAAAAAAATCAACCAACCAACTCTGGGTCTGGTATTATCAGTACCACACAAATTGTCCAGTTACCTTCACTCTGCCCCCAAGGGTCAAATGCAATAATCAACACCCACCTGAGGAAAGTGGCAACAAGAGGGGAAGATGTTGGTTTGCTCTCCATTGTTTTAAACCAGTTTAAATAAATCAGGTCCCCACGAGTAACTTAACCACTAGCAAGTTTGGGGCTTATAGATCCCTGACTATATACCCCTCTACAATGAATTAGCAGAAGTCAGGGGTGATGAGGGGAGGCCACCGCCATCTCCACCCCTGCAGTCAATGATCTTGAGGCAACTGCTGAATAGCCATGAAGATCTATTAACACACTTAAGGCAGGTCAGCTGTCTTTGGTACCATCAAGTGGCAAGAGGACTCCTCTCCACAGCCAACAAATGATGTGGAGTGAATGTGATAAATTATGAAACTATTTGGTACAGTATCTGCCCCCTTCCCCTTCACCCAACTACCTGCTTAAAATGGCTCACTGTTTGCCTTAACAGTGCAAGCTTCTGATCCAGTACTCTATCTTCTCACTTTCTTCTACAGTATAAGGTTGAACACTGTACTCTATCGGTCCCTATACCACTGAAACACTCCTGTGCTTCCAGGACGTCGTCCATCTTGTCTGCTAAACCATTCACTCTAATAGTTTCATCTTAGGTAACTAGCTATGTTAACAATGGGTTTGTCTTAATTGGGGGTGGGGTGGAGGGCCCTCTGTTTTGTTTGTGCAGACATATTATCCCATCCTTTCTTTCCTAATCCAATAGATTACTGGGGGTTACCCTAGGCTAGGTGGCTACACCTAAGTCTCCAACAGCCTTTTCGTATATATTCTGCCTTAGCTTTCATGACAGAACATTGTAATCTTTCTGATTCTCTGTCTCTTCTATCTCCTTGGTTGAAAAAAATATTGCCTATTGCAAATGTTATTAGTATGGGGACCATACCTCCTGATTTATACTTGTTGTCTTGGCATAATTATTAACAGCACTCCTTTTCATTTTCAAGTGTCCCAGATTGGACAATAAATTACATAGTTACCTTATGTGTGTGGACCACTAATATGCTAATTAGATACAGATTCTCAGGCTCTGCCTCAGAAACTGATTCAGGGGTGGGGCTCAGAAAACTGCAGTTCAAACAAACAACCCAGGTGATGCTAGTGCAGGTATCATCAAGAAATAATGCTTTCAACACTGCCCAATGGCAGCTGACATAGAAAACTGGGGATAGGTTCAAAGAGATCTAAAAATCACAGTGGTTTCTAGACTATGCTTTTCTCCCTATCCTCCATTTTATGGAAAGTAATAAAAAGTGTGAGGAGTAAAAGGCAGTGAGATTATTTTCACTGCTTAAGACAACAATATCTAAAAACTTGAACCAGTTGATAAATGAGAGATTTCTAATAATTATTATGAAGATGAAGCATGTTTCTTGGCAACACTCTGTCTCTGCATCTAGCTTTTTATTTTTCCTTTGGTCACCATTTTTCACCCAATCTAGAGTTTTAGCATCTAATTTTACCTTCTGTCTGATTCTTTTTTATGTTCTCATATTTTGTTCTTTTTTCTTTCCAACCCACTTTGTTGTTGTTCTTGTTTTCAGATGCCTACAATGGGTCTCAGGGCTCCAAGTGTAAGTGTCTATGAAACCACATGTAATTCACAATGATCTCTGTTCATAATTGGTTTCCTTTCCAAAATTTTTAAGGCAATAAAAGATGGAAAGATTACTACAAGTGCTTAAGCACTCTGGACTTCACTTTTCTCATTATCTTAAATGGAGAGGCATTTAAGATATTTATAAACTCAGAATAGTATAGAATCTCTATTACATCACTTTATGGAACACATATTTACTTGAGAAGCTGATTTTACTTCAAATTTGGGTCTACTATATTTTTCTTAACTTCACTTAATAATCTGTAGCTGGCCGGGCGCAGTGGCTCACGCCTGTAATCCCAGCACTTTGGGAGGCCCAGGCGGGCGGATCACGAGGTCAGGAGATCGAGACCATCCTGGCTAACACGGTGAAACCCCGTCTCTACTAAAAATACGAAAAATTAGCTGGGCGTGGTGGCGGGCACCTGTAGTCCCAGCTACTCAGGAGGCTGAGGCGGGAGAATGGCATGAACCCGGGAGGCAGAGCTTGCAGTGAGCCTAGATCGTGCCACCGCACTCCAGCCTGGGCGACAGAGCGAGACTCCGCCTCAAAAAATAATAATAATAATAGTAATAAAAAAAATAATCTGTAGCTATTTATCTTGGAAATAATTTAACCTCAAGACACAATAAAAAATACTCTTGAGGAAGTATAAGATTTTTTATAATACCCACAATTAGCCTTAAGGAGTGACACAAGCAGTTTGAAATGTCAGGTGGAAGAATATGTGATAGAACCAAATACACTAAACTGAAAAATACCACCCATCACTTCTCCATTTATCTGTAGAAGAAATATGTGCAATTCTGGTTGCCCATGCCTTGTTTCCTAGCTCATATGAAAACTGTTAGCTTTTGAACAGAAGGAACTTAACTTGGACTAAACTGGGGAGAAGAATGAAACAGAATATGTAACATTTTAAAATAGTGAGTTTTTTCATCTATAGGAGTTTGTTAAATAAACTATGGAGTATGAACAAATAAAATTCTATTCACTTATAAAAAGAATGAAGAAGTTCTATGTTATGATGTGGACATCTCTAAAGATTATATTCTTTCATGAAAACAGCAAGGTATTAGAAGAGTATAAATAATATGCCGTCTTCCTGAATAATGGAAGAAATAAGATTATACATTAGTATTTGCCTATATTTACATAAAGAAACACTGAAAGATACATAAGAAACTAGTACTATGGCTACTTAGGAAAGTAGACCTTTTGTATTATTTTGATTTTTGAACCAGTTGAAGAATGAATCTTTTTAAAAAGTCCTACTAAGTGAATTAAATTTTAAAAGTTAAAAATAATAATTACAAACATAAATAAAATGCTTCCAATGAGGAATAAGTGAGAAGAGTCTTTCCTGGATTCCAGTGTAAATTAAATAGAGGAGTTGTGCATTTATTGAAACATATAAATGGGCGGGTTTGTTGAGCAACTTCAATGACTTATAAATCCTATAAATTCCATATACTTGTAATTTTTATTTGGTGATATAAAAAATATATAAACACCCAGTAGCTTAATAGAAACAGTGTTACACTAGGAACTAGGAGACAGGGTTCTAGTTACAGCTCTGCTTTTAAGTGGCTCTATGATCTTAGTTACTTCCCAGAACTTCCTTTTCTCTTATCTGTCAAATAAGAGCAAACAGAAATGATCTCGAAGGTCCCTTAGAGTGATTCTGTTATTCTTAAGTTACTTGCTATGTATTGGGTATTTGGGTGTATTCCAAACCAGATTGTTTTCACCATAGGTTTTCCATTTCTTTGTCTCCTGGACCTTGTATAAAGCTTTGTAAAGAGTTACTAAGTCAATGTTAAGGGAAAAAAATTTTTTATGTATGACCTTGGTGGTAATCAATAGTAAATGCTGAGAAATGTGGAGGTTATAAAAACAATCAACATGAAAGAGTGATCATACTTCTTCTCTTCAATCTTGAATATGTTTCAAATTTTCCATACAAAATATTGAATAAAGGAGAAAAAGGCAAAAACAAAAAATGCTCATTATATGTTACGGGAAAAATACATAGGCCTATATTTTCCAATAAAAAATCTGAAGCGAGATATCAGATTTTTAGCTAAGTTTCTTAGCCGCTGCATAAATTTAAAATCATGAGCAATATTTGTTACGAAGAGCCACTGAGCTGCGAATAACACATGGCTGCTTCAATTCCTTGGTTCCTAAAGGTTAACTTACTAAAAAATCTACAGAAATCCAACTTACTATAAATCTACATTTATATAGGAGGATTCATCTGCTCCTTTTTGTAGGTTAAAAAGCAAATTATCATATTTTATGTGAATGAAGTCAGGAAACCTATATTATGAATTTTATTACAATTATTTTTAAATTAATTTTTAAATACTCAGTGAACTCCCTTTGAGATTATTTTGTACTCAGCCTACATAGAATTATTTTAAACTTTTTTTTTAAAGTTTTTAAAAACTAGGATGAAGTTTTCCTGAAATATACTTAGAAAACTTCTTGCACAGATGTGTGTGAAACTAGGTCTACAGCATACATGATGAAATTAACACAAGAGGCAACATTCAGTATCGTAAAGCTGTAGATGTCACTGATCAGAGAACTTGGCAGATGTATTTAAGATATTATGCTTCTCTGTATAAAATAAGGGAATTTTTACTGGCTTTCCCTTGAACTCTCTATGCTAGAGGACATAGCAGGGACAAAGTGAGAAATACTTTTCCCTACCTGTTCCAAGGAGCTAGCTTGATTCAGCCACAGGGTGGACTTTCCGATGCTGGATTAGGTTGCAATGGTAAATGAAGTTCTTGCCACATTCTTCACATTCATAAGGTCTCTCCCCAGTGTGAATTCTCTGATGCTTAATGAGGACTGAACGTCGACTAAAACTCTTATTGCACTGATTGCACTGGTAAGGTTTCTCCCCAGTGTGAATTCTGAGGTGATGGAAAAGCCCGGCATTCTGGCTGAAGGCTTTGCCACAAACACTGCACTGGTAGCGCTTCTCCCCAGTGTGGAGTCTCTGGTGCTGGAATAGGCCTGACCGCTGGCTGAAGGCCCGCCCACACTCGTCACATTCATAAGGCTTCTCACCTGTGTGTGTTCTCTGGTGCTCAATAAGGATGGAATTCTGGGTGAAGCTTTTTCCACATTCATTACAGATATAGGGTCTCTCCACTGAAGAGCTCACCCTTTGCTTTTCCAATCTGCCCTCGTGGTCACAGATAGCTCCATACTCAGGCATCTGAGTAATATTACCATTCAGTTTTCCAGGAACTTGTACAAGAGATTTCACTTCCTGAGAAATCTCCCTCTTTGGGGCTAACTCCACATTCCAAGTCCCAGCCTTGCCATCTAAAATAATAACAACATGAAAGATAACATGAAGTATGAAAGATAACAGATTACCTTTCCAAAGACAAAAGAAAAAAAGTGGCCAGGCAAATGGGTGGAAGGGGACAAGTAGCCACTTTTTCTGTTTATTTTTCCACTCTAAATCTATTATACCCAGACCTCAGGGAAAAGATGCACTGTATTATAACTGCTTACTTATTGTCTGCCTCTCCCACTAGACTGTAAACTTCATGACAGCGGGGATCACATCTACCTTGTTTATCACCGTATCCCTGGTACCTGACACAGTGTCTGGCATATAGCAGACACTAAATAAATGTGTTGAATTCATAAATATTCAGGGAATGAGGTAGGCTCCCTGAGGAAATTCTAATCCTCACCAATCTCCTGAACTGGGCACACCTCTCGCAAATTATACCGAAGTTGCTCTTCCAAGGTTTGGAATTGGTCATTTGATGACTCCTGAGCTGCTCCTGGAGTTGCCTTCTCCTTTACAAACTCTTCCTGTTCATGAGCATGGCTCAGGACCTGGTGGAAATCAAGGACAGTTGGGAACCAAATATCAGAGAGAACATGGCAAGAAGGCCTTCTCAGGGCCTCTGGATAGAAAAGAAGGACCAAGAAGCTGGCAAAGAAAAAAACAGAGGCAGACAGATTAAAAGCCCACAGAAGATCAAGTCTGGCATAAAAAAAAATCCTCCTCCTCTACCTTTTCTTGTTGCACTGAAACCTCATACTTGTTCTTACAGGTACAAACCCTGTTCTGCCATCTTCTCACCTGCTCTCCTGGTTCATCCAGCTCTCTCTCCAAATCCTCCAGCACAGTCACTGCCTCCTCTCCACTCACAGGACGGTGCTCTCTGACCCAGGCCTGGAGCTCCTCGGGCAGGATACTCAGGAACTGCTCCAGCACCAGCAGCTCTAGGATCTGCTCCTTGGTGTGCATCTCTGGTCTCAGCCACTGATGGCAGAGCTCCTGGAGTCTTCGAAGAGCCTCCCGGGGCCCAGGGGTCTCCTGATAGCAGAACTGCCTGAAGCGTCTACGAAAGATCTCTCTGGTATGAGGGTTATTTCTTGACAGGCCTGATTCTGGCCCACAGGAATGTTCCTCCTCTTCCTCCTTTACCTTCACTGCCAGAAGTCGTTCCTGCATCTCTGCAGTCTGAAGGGTCAAGGTTATGGCCATCAAAGGTTTAACTATTCAGAAAAAGAATCTATTCTTGATAATTCTCCCTTGATCTTTTCTTCTGGAAACCCCGAGATCTAGACAATTATTTGCAAAGAAAAAAATATAAAAATGCAGAAAACCTCAGGACAAGGAAGGACTGGAGTATTTACACTAAAATCAGTCACTCTGTGTCATGAAGGAACACCGAAACATGATTAATGATAGATACTTTAGAAATACGAATCCAGATAATACAGGAAGAAAAACAGAAACGGAACAAAAACTCCTACAATTTTCTGAAGGAAGGTACTGTTTCAATCATCCTGACTGGAACAGCTCAAATCAGCTTGAGCATATTGGGTTTCCATTTGAATAACAAGATACTAAATTCGGGGTAAATTTTAGCTATATGAAGGTAAAAAAGCACTTTGGGCCCAAGTGGTCACAGATGACACCAAGAATCAAGAAGAAAAGGGAAATAAATGGAGGATGGAGGGAAAGTAAAGATGATAAAACAAGTAAGAATTCTAAGAAATGCACTTAGAGAGACGAGGCAGAGTCCCTCCAGCCATAGGAGGTATGGAGGAGGGAGATCTAGGTTTAAAATGTGGAAGGTCTTGGACTAAGACATCATCCTGCAGGTATTCCCTCCAGAGTCTTGGGCTTCATGTTTTGAGCCTTGGTCTCTTCAATCTATAAAACAGGAATTCTAAAACCAACACTGCCTATCTTTCTAGGTTGATACAAAGATAAAACGAGGATAATGAACACAAAGAAGTTGGCTACTTAGTAAACTCCAAAGTAGTAACACTGTTGTTATTTTTCTTATGTTATTGTAAGATTAAATGAATATCCCTAGTGGTTTAAGGCTAAGGCAAAAGAATCAGAAAGTAGTTGACTGCAGTGATCTAGGCTCAGAGATATTAAAATGATGGAAATATTGGTTCCAGTACTTTAAAACAGGAGTAGAATTTGACCTTTTTCTCGCCCTTTAATTTCTTGGAAACTTTTTCTCTTTGAAGCTACTTGAAGGTGGGGAGGGGGCAATTTTATGTAAAATAAAATTACTGCTAATAAAAAGACAAATGTCTATGACTCCTGAGGTCAGGAGTTCGAGAACAGCCTGACCAACATGACAAAACCCCGTCTCTACTAAAAAATACACAAATTAGCTGGGCGTGGTGGCACACCTGTAATCCCAGCTACTCAGGAGGCTGAGGCTGGAGAATCGCTTGAACCTGGGAGGTAGAGGTTCCAGTGGGCCAAGATCATACCACTGCACTCTAGCCTGGGCGATGGAGTGAGACTCCATCTCAAAAAAACAAAAACAAAAGCAAACAAACTTATGAGCAATCTTAACCAGGATAGCAATTAATGAAGACAATTTTCTGAAAGAAAAACAATTAGATGACCCAGTGATTTCTAAGCACCATTTTCGAGCACAGACTTTCAAATTTTTTTGACCAGGACTCTTATTAAGATATATTTTATATTATAACCCAGAACACACATGCACATGTATATAAGTGTATGTTTGTGCATTTATGAGATACACAAATAACTAAAATAATAATTTCACAAAACACTATGTATCCTTGCTTTATATAGTGACATACAATTATTTTTAAACCTATTTCATTAAAAGACAAAACAAAAAAGCCTGAGAACATATTTCGTGGGTTATAAAATCTATGTGGTGGGTTGTGACACACCACATAGATTTTATGACCCACAAATGAATAATAACCTGTAGAATAAAATATTTGTTTTAATTTTAAGTAAAATTATTGTAATCCATTGCAAAAATAACCCTACACTATTCTGTTTGTTGTTTTTTGTTTTTGTTTTTTTAAGGAAGAGTCTTGCTCTTTTGCCCAGGCTGGAGTATAGTGGTGCAATCTCAGCTCACTGCAACCTCCGCCTCCTAGGTTCAAGCAATTCTCCTGCCTCAGCCTCCTGAGTAGCTAGGATTACAGGTGCCTGCTACCATGCCAGGCTAATTTTTGTATTTTTAGTAGAGACAGGGTTGTACCATATTGGCCAGGCTGGTCTCGAACTCCTGACCTCAGATGATCCACCCGCCTTGGCCTCCCAAAGTGCTGGGATTACAGGCATGAGCCACCGCGCCCGGCAACCCTACATTATTCTTAGGTGTTGACATGCATTGTGAAATTAAATAACTAAGAATAGGGTATTTTATTAGTCTATTCTTATGCTGCTACTAAAGACATACCCAAGACTGGGTAATTTATAAAGGAAAGAGGTTTAATTGACCCACAGTTTAGCATGGCTGGGGAGGCCTCAGGAAACTTACAATCATGGTGGAAGGGGAAGCAAACATGTCCTTCTTTGCATTCAGCAGCAGGAAAAGTGCCAAGCAAAAGGGGGAAAAGCCCCTTATAAAACCATCAGATCTCATAAGAACTCACTATCACCAGAACAGAACATGAAGGTACCTGCCCCCATAATTAAATCATCTCCCACCAGGTCCCTCCCATGACACATGGGGATTATGAGAAATTGGGAACTATAATTCAAGATGAGATTTGGGTGGGGACACAGCCAAACCATATGAGGTATTTAAATTACAAGTGAACACTGATCACATTGCAACCAGAAGAAAAATTAGATTCATATTGTGATTACTGGTTATATTTATCAAAGGGGAAAAAAACTACTGGCATGGGACAGCATCCTTCCGGATAACCTGCACACATAATCCCCTCTATAAAGTTCTGGCATCTTTGGTTTGGTTACCTTCTGTAATCACTACCCCAGGAAGTGTACAGAGGATTTTTTTTCCTCTAAAGACAGAATCCTCAAATTCATGTTTTCCTCTACTTTTTTTTTTTTTTCTGAGATGAAATTTCACCCTGTCGCCCAGGCTGGAGTGCAACAGCATGATCTCAGCTCACTGCCTCCCAGGTTCAAATGATTCTCCTGCCTCAGCCTCCCGAGTAGCTGCGATTACAGGCACCCACAACCATGCCTAGTTAATTTTTGTATTTTTTTAGTAGAGACGGGGTTTCACCATGTTGGCCAGGCTGGTCTCAGACTCCTAACCTCGTGATCTTCCTGCCTCAGCCTCCCAAAATGCTGGGATTACAGGTGTGAGTCACTGCGCCCAGCCTTCCTCCACTTTTCTTGGTGCTGACTCACCACCACTGTGACTACCATATTATCTTTTTCTGTCATAACTTTTCATATACCACTCATTCACTTAGCAGATATTTATTCAGAGCCTACCAGCAAATATATATTCAGAGCCTACCATATTCCATGTACTGTTCTAGGCACTCGGGATACAGCTGCAATTATAACAAAGTCCCTAGTCTCATGGAATTTACATCCTAATAACAATAATAGCAGACATTTATAGTGCTTTCAACGTGCCAGGTACTGTTACAGATGCTTTATATATATTAACCCATTTAATCCTCAAAACAACCATGAATAAGGTGCTATTATTGCCCCCATATCACAGATGAGAAAACTGAGATATGAAAAGTTTAAGTTACTAGTCCAAAGTTCAAATCAGTTATAGATAGTAAGCAGTGAAGCTGCAATTCAAACCCAACAAATCTGACTTCAGAATTTACAGTCTCCAGTGCTACAACACTAACTTCTGTTGGGGAAAAGAGGGGCCAGGATGAGGAAAAGGGGTCACAGGAAACAGATAATTATTAAGTATTTGTGAAGTAGTGATAAATGCTATAGAGAAAATAAAGGTAAGGAGACAGAGAGTAAGGGGAAAGAAAGGTTGCTACTTTATAGTCAGGAAAGGCCTTGATAAGGCAATGGTTGAACAAACCTGAAGGAAGTGAGGAGCAAGTCACATGGCTATCTGGAGAAAGACTGTTCCATGCAAAGGGAACTGCAAGTGCAAATTTGTGCAGATGGGAACACACCTGGATTCTTCAGGTAATAGCTAGTTGAACAATGACTGGAACAAAGAAAACAAAAGGGAAATTGACAGGAGATAAAGCAGGGAGCTTGGGAACTGATCATGAAAGGCAGTGGTAAGGGCTCTAGCTTGTACTCAATGAAATTTGGAAACCATTGGGGATTTTTGAGCCAAGCGGTAACAAAATTTTACTTACATTTAATACAAAAGCATAACTCTAGCTGCTGTGTCAATGACCTTGGGGTTAAGTGGAGGCAGAGAGGGATGCTATGACAATCATCCAGGGAAGAGATCATCATGGCCTGAAACAAGGTCTGCTGAATTTGTTCTAGGGTAAGAAAGTTTTGTGGTACAAATATCAAATAGCTAAATTCAGAATATGTACTCACATTACTCAATAAACATACCATGGATTCAAAGGATGAAACAGCCACTCACACTTTCTTGTTTTTTTCAATCTTCTAGGGTCCGAAAAATGTCTTTTTCTTATTTACCACCTGTGCCACTTGGTTTCAAGTCAAAGTTTTTCTATTCAAAGACAATGCAGCTGAATCTTAGAACTCTGCCCAGAAAAATTCATTTCTGGGATGTGGTGTTTCAAATCTTTACACAGTTTCCCAAATATAAATTTCCCTATTTTCTCTGTATACTCTGGGTTCATTTTTGCTTTCATTCACCTGATTTTGCTTTTATCTGCTGGCCTTAATACCCAGATCCTTGCACCAGCATACCTGAGTTCTTTGAACCCAGTGTCTCCAAAAGGCTTCCCCAGTTTTTTGTAATCCTGCCCTCCTGGTCACAAACATAGAGTTCCTAATCTTCCATTCAGGATCACAACCTCAATGTATATGCCACGTATATAAATCTTACCTTAAAAAATGCATCTGCATTTTAAAGTTGTTCCTCCTAGAGCCTCAGCAAGCTCAACACCCCCAAATCTACCATCATCCTCATGGAAGGATTATCTTTAACAAGGATAGGCACGTAGGTGAAGACTAAGCAGCACATAATACAAACGTGCCTTTATCATCATACATCCCACGACCCTCACCTCCGCTGACACCATCTATGGCTCCTCACTAATTGGATGAATTCCCAAACTCTCAAGCACAGTTTAAAACCAGTCAGACCTTTAGCTTCTGTTGTCTGGCTCCACTCTTGGTTTCCTCTATTCCACAAGCAAAAACTCTCACCTCCAGTCAGGTTTTTCTCTTCACTATTCTAATCAGGCGTTTCTCATCCCTGTGCCATGAGCTTGGTCTTGCCTTCTTCCCTTATTCAAACCCTACCCAATCTCTGCAGCTTGATTCAAATCTCACATCCTCTCTGAAGTCTTCTTTATCCATTTCAGCTCACCCTGTTCCTCCTGCCCGCTCACATGTCATGTACTGTATGAGTCCCACCTTTCACCCTCAGTCACAATTTACCTTGTACTATTACTTCTCTTCAGAACCATTTTTTAAAATCCAAAAAGTAGAGAGGAATATAGAATTCTTTCACCAAGTTCTACTACCCTGAAATAAACAGTATTAAAGACTGGAATGTGTCCTTTTCTATGCATTTGCAATCGTATATACACATGCACACATGTGCACACATAGAGTTGATATAAGCCCATATATTTTATTTACCTTAGATAAGCAGAAGGTAGTATGAGGTAGTAGAGAACACAGGCAGATCTGGTTGTTTATTCTTTTTTATTTTTTATTTTTTGAGACAGAGTCTTGCTCTTTTTGCCCAGGCAGGAGTGCAGTGGTGCGATCTCGGCTCACTTGCAACCTCTGCCTCCCAGGTTCAAGCAATCCTCCTGCCTCAGCCTCCGGACTAGCTGGGATTACAGGCACCTACCACCACTCCTGGCTTATTGTTTCATTTTTAGTAGGATGGAGTTTCACCATATTGGTCAAGCTGGTCTCCAACTCCTGACCTCAGGTAATCCGCCCACCTCGGCCTCCCAAAGTGCTAGGATTACCATCTGTGAATTTTAACACAGTGATCTTGGGCAAGTTACCTGATTTTTCTAAGCCTCAAGCTCATATATGAAATGAGGTCAAAAACTACCTTGCCAACTTGTTGAGAATATTAAATGAGATAATGCATGGAAAGTGTTTTTGCACAAAGCCTGGCATATAAACATGCAAATTAATCTTTTAATGACATAATGTACAATTTTGATACAATAGTGGTTTAATTAATAGTTGCTATTTTCCCTTAGGGCCAAGACTGTAATCTTTTTCTATTGCTCAAAGAACAAGATGGGTGGGCAAAACATGCACACAAACCAATAAAATGGCTGTTTCATCAGGTTTGCAGAAACACTGTGAAAGATGGACGTCTTCAGATACATTCTCTCCAATCAAATCCTAACTAGAAGCCCAGGACTATTGAGGTACAAAAGAAGGACGGGATTCAAATGAGCGAAGTAACTTCCCGGGTTATAGCTGTAAAGCTAATACAGGAACAGAGTGGAGTTAGCATAGCAAAGGTTTTAAGAAAATGGACTCTGGAGCCAAATTGCCTGTATTTGAATCCGGCCTACACCTCTTACTAGCTCTATGACCTTAGGCAAATTACTTCATTTTCTTCTTGTATGTTAATTTTAAAAAAGGGCGGGACAGGGAGGTGGGGTGTAGTCTACATAATAACAGTGCCTATCTGTTAGAGTTATGAGAAGCAGATATTTGGAAAGTGCTTAGAACAGTGCTGGGCTGGTACATAGTAGATGCTATTTATTCTTCTAAAAAATTAGATAGCAGCAAGAGCCTTTATACTATGTGAATTAGACTAAGAAAGGCTGTGGCATATTTTAAAACTATCCCTGCTTATTCTTTAAAATAAGTCCACAGTAGAGAATAAGACATCGGAAAATACAAACATTTCTTCATATCCGAATCTATTCGGATCCTAAGATGCAGATAGGGAGAGTTCAGAGTGCCATCAGTACAGGGCAGACAGGTTGAAGAGCTCAGGAATAGACATGGGGTGGGGGAAAGGGGTAGGCGCAACGACGCTGACTTTTGGTTAACAAGGCCCTTCCAGGCTGCGGAGCAACCTCCTCTGCCCCCATCTGCCCGACCCATCTCTGGCCAAGAAGCCCCTGCCGCCAGATCCCCACACCCAGTCCAGGTCGCAGCGCACAGACCGGCCCTTCCGAAGCCCCTCAGCGGTAGCCCGACTCCGAAGCTCACCGAGGCATCCGTGAAAGGAGATGCCACCTAGCGCAGATCATACCGGCTCTGAATCCTTGACAACCGCAGTCCAAAGAATGATAAACCACAAAGGCCGGAAATGCGTCACCGCGGCCGGCTCCCCGCAGAACTGTGGTTCTGGCTGTGTTCCTTCTAGGAAGGCCGGAGGTTTCCACACCTCTGTGGTCGTCACGCTGAATCCCGTCTGTAGTCTTAGTGAGATGCTAGGTGGCACATTGTCTTCCAGGGGGCAATATAATAACGGCCAACATAGTGTTTTAACACGTATTAATTCATTTACTCCGCATAACAACCCTGGAGTTAGGTACAATTATCTCCATTTAACAAGTGAGGAAACTGAAGCACATGTCTACATTGATTAGTTGCCATTTCCTACAAAGAATACCTTTTGTTTTCCCTGCTGTCTCATTTTATCACGATGAACTCATGGATTCCTTTACAAATAAACAATTACTCCGGGCCCCGTGGCTCACGCCTGTAATCCCAGAACTTTGGGAGGCCGAGGCGGGCAGATCACGAGGTCAGGAGATCGAGACCATCCTGGCTAACAGGGTGAAACCTCGTCTCTACTAAAAAATAGAAAAAATTAGCCGGGCGTGGTGGCGGGCGCCTGTGGTCCCAGCTACTCGGGAGCCTGAGGCAGGAGAATGGCGTGAACCCGGGAGGCAGAGCTTGCAGTGAGCCGAGATCACACCACTGCACTCCGGCCTAGGCAACAGAGCGAGACTCCATCTCTAAATAAATAAATAAACAAACAATTACTGTCATTATTATGTTGATGCTCAAATTATTTAAAATTTGGTCAGTTGGAGCCCTTTCAGACAGCTCGCTTCCTTCCTTCTCTTTCTTTCCTTCTCTCTCTCTCTCTCTCTCTCTCCCCCTCCCTCCTCTCCCTCCTCTCTCTCCTCTCTCTCTCTTCTTTTTTTTTGACAGAGTCTCCAGGCTGGAGTGCAGTGGATGCGATCTCAGCTCACTGCAACCTCCACATTCCTGGTTCGAGTGATCCTCCTGTCTCAGCCTCCTGAGTATCTGGGATTACAGGCTCAGGCCACAATCCCCTACTGAGGCTGGTCTTGAACTCCGACCTCAAGTGATCCACCCGCCTCGGCCCCCCAAAGGGCTGGGATTATAGAAGTGAGCTACCGCACCCGGCCTCAAACAGGTTTCTATGTCCTTTAATAAGTTCCCAACATTTTTTGTGCACTTCACTTTCTCACACAAGGTATTTCAGTCTCATTTTATGCTATTCCTACCCTAGACGCGGAATCGCCACTGCTTTATGAAGCTACAGTATTTATTAATGAAAAGTGGGATATAGAAACCAAGATCTGGATTTTGGGCAATGAATAATCTTATTGCTACTAGGATATATTATTGCCTCTAGGCCTTGTCAGTACACAAGAGCTAGAATATATGAATATGTTACATATATATATATGTATATACGGTACATTGTGTGAATGTACCGTCATGTTTTTAACCAGTTTCTTAGGGGTGGGTGTTTGGATTATTTCTGATGTTTTACTTTAACATATATCTATATGGAGGATTTTATAAGATACTTTCTGTTCAAAAACAACTCCACAGAATTCCTTTTCATTTTTCACCATTGCACATTTGTTTTTTTTCTTTTCCCTCACAGTGAAAACTCTGGCTCCCAACAGCATAAATACATTCACTCAAACAAAATAGTTTCTTATAAACAAAATAGTTTCAAGATTATAATACAAATACACCACTAGCAATAACATATCTACTATGTAGAGTTCAAATTTTCTTTGCTTGTTTTGTTTTTGAATTATATCCCGTTTAGGGAGTATAGCTGCATAAATACCTTATTTGAATTAATTCTTTTCTCTGTGGTTATATTTTAAACGATATATGGTTAGGATCATTTGTTTCTGCTTATATTCCATTTCAGGGTTTGCTTTCATCCCTTGTTTATTCTTTTTTGAAAATTCAAGACATTTACTTAGTTCAAAATCCACATTATATAAAAGGTGTATTTAGAGGAGTTCTGCTTCCATCCCCAGTCCCTTTACGCCATATACTTATATCCCATTTTCATTATTTATTTATCCTCTCCTTCTTTCCTTCTTCCTTCCCTCCTCCCTTCCCTACTTTTTCTTTCTTTTTTCTTGCAAAAATAAATATTTACCTTCTTTACCCCATAAGTTATGTTATATACATTCTTTGATGCCTTGCTTTATCATCTAACAGAAAAGCCTAGAAATATCCTGTTTATAGACGTAGTTCTCTTTTTTTCACACCTGCATAATAGTAACTCATTGCGTGGATGTATCGTAATTTTTTTAACCAGTTTCTTAGGCGTGGGTATTTGGATTATTTCCAATGTTTTGCTTTAACAAATAATGCTGCAATGAACAGTAAGAGGGAGACTTTTGTAGGAGCTGTGTTATTTTGTACTGTTAACAGCAAAGTGTGAGAGTGCCTGTTTTCACACAGCCTCATGAACTGTATGTTTTCAGGTTTTTACTTATTGCCAGTGTGATAGGTCCTTGGGTATTTCTTAAGGAATCACAAACTCAGCGCTGAAATCCCTGCTAGAAATGGATCCACAGTGCCAAATTTCAGCAAGAATTATGGAACAATGGGAATTTTCACGTATTTTTTATGAGAGTGTACATTGGTGAAACCATTTTGGGAAACTCTGGCGTATCTACTAAAGTTGAATGTATGCATGTTCTATGACCCAGCCACCAGAAACGCATATGTGCTTGCATCTAAAGACATGTTTTAGAAGCGTTTTTTGGTGACTGCTTTAAACTGGAAACAACTCTAATGTCCATTAACAGTAGGATGGTTTTAAAAAAAAGTTTATTCAGACAACTGAATACTACATAACAATGAAAATCAATGAACTACAGCTACAAACCACATTGATAAATTTCATAAACATAATAGTAAAAGGAGCCAGAATAGTGAGTAAAAGAAGACGAAAAACACATCCTTCATTATTGCATTTATATAAGATTCAGAACAGAATAAACTAATATCTGATGTTAGAAGTCACAACAGGGAGGAGGAAAGGAACAGAGTTTAGCAGGGAGCATAACTGGGGCCTTCTGGGGCACAGGTAACAGTTCTATTTCTTGACCTTGGTAGTGGTTATATGAATGGTTTTACTTTGCAGTATTTCATTTCACTGTGCACATATTAAATATATGCATATTTTAATGTTTTTAAAAAATATGCAAACCACTCATTTTACAGTTGAAAGATAAATGAAGTGTGTTGCTGAGGTCAGCAGACCCAGGACTCGTACCCAGTTTTCCTCATCTGCTAGCTCCCTTGGCTTTGAGGAATTAGTTAACCAGGTACCCTTACATGTGGATCTTTTTTTTTTTTTTTTTTTTTTTTTCCCTGAGGTGGAGTCTTGCTCTGTTGCCCAGGGTGGAGCGCAATGGCGTGATCTCAACTCACTGCAACCTCCACCTCCTGGGTTCAAGCAATTCTCCTGCCTCAGCCTCCTGATAGCTGGGATTACAGGCGCCCACCACCACACCTGGCTAATTTTTGTCTTTTTTAATAGAGATGGAGTTTCGCCATTTTAGCCAGGCTGGTCTCGAACTCCTGACCTCGGGTGATCCACCCCTTGGCCTCCCAAAGTGTTGGGATTACAGGCGTGAGCCACCGCGCCTGGCACATGTGGATCTTAAAGGTGCCCTTTTTTTGGTTGCAAGGTTAACAGTGTCCGTTAGACAAAAATGCAGTTATTAGCAATGCTTAAACATATATGAAAATCTTTTTACTCAGCTATTTCACCTTCTGTGAAATGTATCCCAAAAAGAGATAGAAGTGGCCCTGTCTTTACAGGTCATGTGCTGTGAATAACAATGTTTTGGTCAACAACAGGCTGCATATAAGACAGTAGCCTCATAAGATTATAATGGAGTTGTCCTATACAGGTGTATTTTTTTTAAAAAAGTTTTATGGCATATTTTTACTATACCTTTTCTACTGTTAGATATGTTTAGACATACAGATAATTACCGTTGTTACAACTGCCTACAGTATTCACTACAGTAATATACTGTACGGGTTTGTGGCCTAGGAAAATGGGCCATACTATATAGCCTAGGTGTGTAGTAGACTATATCTAGGTTTGTGTAAATACATTCTATGATGTTCAAACAATGATGAAATGGCTTAATGATGCATTTCTCAGAATGTATCCCTGTTGTTAAGTAACACATGACTGTGTGTATGTACACACACACACACACACACACACACACGTATATATGAAGACTAAAGTGACCTAAAACTATTATATAAACCATAAGGTAATAAATTTGGTATTAAACGTGGAGTAATTTTAAAAATAAGCGTGGTTAATAAAAAATATAACCAATCATAAAATTCTAAGTACCTGACAAAAATCATATATCTATTTATCAATCTCTCTAAATAGACAATTTGAAGAAATAAAAATAATTCTTAAATTAGGGAAGTAGGGATAAGTTTTTTCTAGTAGTAGAAAAAAACCTAGATATTTTTCCTTTAAAAATATCTTTTGAGGCCAGGCATGGTGGCTCACGCCTGTAATCTCAGCACTTTGGAAGGCCAAGGTGGGCAGATCACTTGAGGTTAAGAGTTTGAGACCAGCCTGGCCAACGCGGTGAAACCCTGTCTCTACTAAAAACACAAAAAATTAGCCGGGCATGCTGGCGTACACCTGTAGTCCCAGCTACTTGGGGGTCTGAGGCACAAGACTCGCTTGAACCTGGGAGGCAGAGGTTGCAGTGAGCTGAGATTGCCCCACTGCACTCCAGCCTTGGTGACAGAGTGAAATTCTGTCTCAAAAAATAAATATATAAAATAAAAAATTTTTTGATATCACTTCAAAATAGAGTTAAACTGCATTTTTAAATAAAACTTTTTAATGCTATTATTTAAGGAAGCATGATGTGTTAGGGACTTCTAACTCAGAGATTTATCTGTTCCTGTTCCTCACTTCCTCTTTTCCTTCTCCTTGCTTTATCCCCACCGCCTTCCTAATACTCACTAAAACACCATTGAATCTCTTAGTTCTGATTTTGTTTCTTGCACCCCTTCTCTCATTCATTCATCTGTTTACTGATCTTTCATCACACGTTCATTAGGAGTTGGTTCCTGCACTTAATAACTTGAAATGTTACATCTTTATTTGGGACTAGGGCAGAGACTGTTTGCCTACTAAATAAGTGTTCTCTCCTTTTTATCAAATAACCATTACAATTTTTATCTTGTAAAAAACACTGGCACCTGAAATAAAGATTACATTTCTTAGTTATCTTTGTAGCAAAGTGTAGTAATGTGACTAAATTCTGGTTAACTAGGTGTAAGAATTTGTGCATTCTGAGAAGACTCCTTGAAAATTGCTGACTTATCTGGGAGAGTCTATTTTTTTGCCCTTCCTGCTGACTAGAATGCAGAATTGATGGCCAGTGTTTCAGTAGCCATGGGAAGAGAAGCTGTACACAGAGGACAGTGACAAGGTAGAAGGGACCTGGATCCCTGATGATTCTATAGAGCAAAAGCAACAACTTCAAACTATCTACCTTTGGACCTCATTTACATAAACTGTTAGTAACAGCTGATCATAAAGTCCGATATAGGGTGTCTATGCTTTGACTACCTACCTAGGGTTTTCTTTCCCTTTTTAAAAAATGTGACCCCCATCACCTCTAACTGAACCCACTGTCTCTGCTTCCTACCTACAAGAACTGATATCTGGGAAATACAAGTTTAGTGGGGAGAGGGTGAGGAGTTATAAAGAAATGATGCTTATGTGGTAGAAAGAGTGTAGGTGATCAGAAAAAAAGGGACAACAGATAAAAGAAAAAAGGGAGGTGAATATAAGGGAGGAAAAGGCACAAAAAAAGAATAAGAGAGAAGGCACAAGTTGCATTACATCTGGTGGTTCAACCGACATTCAGGAAATTATAATGTTCAAAATACTATATCATCATCTCAGGGTCTTAAGTGTCCATAGCTTGAGTTACCCTTCAAGGGTGTCACATTTGGTGGTTTAAGCCCTTGCTTAGAAACCTAGAGGAAGTTCAAGGTCTGCTCACTTGTAAGTATACGGCTAATCATATGAAAATGATAGCTCCATTATTAACTGATAGTAATATCAGAGTCAAGAAAAATGATAGCTAATGTCCTCAGAGTCACTCAGTCCCTAAAATAACATTCATGTGGGAGCCATGGTAAAGAAGACTATTTCTCTAGTTCATCCATCCTAGGGTATACTGTACCTTTGTCATTTGTGGCCTTTGAACCTTGCTACCTGTCTTCTAATCCAGTGAAGTTTCTAGTTATCTTTTTATTTGCAACACATGCCACTTTGTTTTGGGATCTCAGAATTCCTCTTGAGGTCCAGCCCATCTTATTTTTTTCTGTACTAGCTAAAATAAAGATGCCTGAATAAGGAGCACTTCCTCTTGGGTCTATCCTACCTAGATGTCTGGTGTACAGTGGCATCAGCAATGTACAAAATACTATCTAGAAAGGATCTTCCTCTGACTCTCATTGCAGCCTGGAGTATGTCTGGGTCAGCATCACAGGCTCCCTCTGCATAAGGTGACCAATGCCTACTTGAGTACTAGTGTTTTCCAATATCTCCAGAAAGGGATTGCTCTTCTCTTCCTCAAGAAGCAATATCTTGTTTTCAGGAGGCAAACCCAATTGTCACCAAGTTAACTGAAAGCACACAAGGTAGGAGCCCAAGGGGCTCACTAACATTTCAGCCAAACCTGTTTTTAATGACACATTATGGGTACTGTTACACAACCTCTAGGAGGTTCAGCATTCAGAATGCTTGTTTATTCTAAACAGGGCTATGGTAAGACATATGTAAAATTTGGTTGGCCCAAAAGCAAATGCAACAAAAACAAAAATAGACAAATGGGCTTAATTAAACTAAAAAGCCTCTGCACAGAAAAAGAAGCAATCAACAGAGTAAACAGGCAATCTACAGAATGGGAGAAAAATTTGCATTATGCCTCTGACAAAGGACTAATGTCTGGAATCTACAGGGAACTCAAACAACTCCAAAAGAAAAAAAAAAAAGACCCCATTAAAAAGTGGGCAAAAGGCCAGACACGGTGGCTCGCGCCTGTAATACCAGCACTTTGGGAGGCCGAGGCAGGCGGATCACCTGAGGTCAGGAGTTCGAGATCAGCCTGACCAACATGGAGAAACCCCGTCTCTACTAAAAAAATATACAAAATTAGCCAGGCATAGTAGCGCATGCCTGTAATCCCAGCTACTCGGGAGGCTGAGGCAGGAGAACCTCTTGAACCCGGGAGGCGGAGGTTGTGGTGACTCGAGATTGTGCCATTGCACTCCAGCCTGGGCAACAAGAGCAAAACTCCGTCTCAAAGAAAAAAAAGAAAAAAAAAAGTGAGCAAAGGACATAAACCAACATTTCTCAAAAGAAGGCATCCAAGCAGCCAACAAACATGAAATACTACATAGCCACAAAAAAAGAACAAAATCATGCTCTGTGCAACAACATGGATGAAACTGGAGGCCATTATCCTGAGTTACATAAATCAGAAACAGAAAATCAAATACCACATGTTCTCGCTTATAAGTGGGAGCTAAACAATGGGGACATATGGACATAAAGATGGAAACAATAGACACTGGGGACTACAAACTGGGGATGGGGGAGCGGGTTGGGATAGGAGTGAGGGTTGACAAATTATTCATTTGGTACAATGGTCACCATTTGGTTAATGGGTAAGCCCAAACACCATTTTGCAATATATTCATGTAATAAACCTGCACATGTACCCTCTGAATCCAAAATAAAATAAAATTTTAGAAAATAAAAAGTAAAATAAACCTAAGAAGACCTAAAAAAAAGTAATAAGATCTGATTGGGGAAACAACAAAGAGGGCATTCTGGGTGTAAAGGGGGAGAAATGGAAGAAAAAGGCATGGAAGCTTCAGTGTACACAGGGTGACTGGGGAAAGTGAGGTCACTCCTGTTGTGGACTCTGGTGTTCAGTGAGATGTCAGCTCAGATGGAAGGCCTTCCCATATTCATCACATTCAAAGGGTTTCTACCCAGTGTGAATTCTCTGATGTCCAGTAAGATCAGAACTTCCACCAAAGGCTCTTCCATATTCATCACATTCATAAGATTTTTCTCCTGTATGAATTCGCTGATGTTTAGTGAGGTTTGAAAAGCTTTCCCTGAAAGCTTTCCTACACTCATTGCACTGATAATATTTTATTAAGGTATGGAATCTCTGATGCTGGGTAAGTCCCATGCTGTTACTGAAGGTTTTACCACATTCACTGCGCTCATAAGCCTCCTCCCTAGCGTGATTTATCCGATGTTTAATAAGGACTGAGCCTCGACTAAAACTTACCACACTGGTAACACTGATAAGGTTTCTCACCAGTGTGAATTCTGAGGTGTTTAAAAGAGGTTTTGTTTTGACTGAGGACTCTCCCACGTTGTTTATACATAGAGGGTTTTTCCCATGTATAGATTCTCTGATGTCCAATAAGACTGACGTTGTGCGTGAAACTTCCCACACTGATCACATGTGTGTTCTTTTCCTTCCTTTAAACTTCCTTGATGCTTTTCAAACCTGTCCTTGCATTCATGAAGGTCTCCAAAATGAGTATCCTGAAAAATGTTCCTGCCTTTGCAGATTCTACTGAACAGCGTCTTCTGTGATTCCATTCCTTTGGATGCTTCCTGCTTTGGAGCCAAATTACCAGTCTCAGGCCTAGTTTCACTGTCTAAAATAGGAAATGAATCATTCAAATATCACTTTCTTTTTTAACTTTTCATTATAAACATTTTTAAACAGAATGGAAATGTCACCTTTTTACCTTTTTAAATTGATGAGAGAGTAACCCCCCGATGGATCATTTATTTCCATTTTAACCATGTTCCCCCAACAATCAGTGAATACTTTTTCAGTTGAGTTAAGGAAGGAAAGTGCTAGAAAGCAAAAGTGAAATAGACATATCCTAAGAATAAATAATCTATATAATACTAAAGTGGGATTGGGAATAATCTTTACCTCCAAAACAGGATACAAATCATCGGAGCATATTGAAAAAGTCTAAGTGTGTAAATAACTTTGAGTTGCATTCAAGGGCCAGGTGTGTGGCTCACGCCTGTAATTCCAGCACTTTGGGATGCCAGGGTGGGTAGATTGCTTGAGCCCAGGACCAGCCTGGGCAACATGGCAAAATCTCATCTCAAAAAATACAAAAATTAGCAGGCCCATGCTTGTAGTCCCAGCTACTTGGGCAGCTGAAGCAGCAGAATTACTTGAGCCCAGGAGGCGGAGGTTGCAGTGAGATGAGATTTTGCCAGCCTGGGCTGAAACCTTGTCTCAAAAACAACAACAACAACAGCAACAACCACTATAGCAGAAAGGCAAAAGTGTATTTATACCATTGCTTGGGGAAAAAACCCTTTCATCTTAATATTCTCCCAAATAGGGCATTGCTTGCAGATTCAGCGTAAACCAACAATTCCTAATAAATAAAGTATTCCTTTATGAACACAATAAAAAATACATTTTAGTAAAATTTGACCTGAAGAAGATAAATTAAATGTGTACTGAACTCATTTAAATGAACATTCCACCTGAACTCACAGGAAATACTAGAAAAGCACTGACTTCTCAGCTCTCCTAATCATTTCATTGCTGTTTTCTGGAGACAGATGCTTTTTAAAAAGGGTCAGAATGTGAGAAGGAGGATGCTTTTTAAATGGAAAGGACGTTTGGCATGCAGAGAATGTGGAAAGGAAAAGGGGTACCTAATCTATACTGGAGTGACAAGTAGGGGGAGGTATTGATAAGAAAAAAGAATTTAATGTGGAAGAAGACAGAAATGTAGCCAAAGTGAAAGGTTTAAAAGGTAACTTTATCACTAATAGGCAGAGAACACTTAAAGGGATAGAGGGTAGAGACAAAGAAGACATTTAGTAGATTACCATAAAGGAAAGGCGATATAAAAAGTAACAGAATGATGTGATAATTTAATGCTTTAATGAAAATCAAAGAGGCATATGTGAAAGCAAATAGAATAAAAATCTTTGCTTAAAAGGCCAAGGATAAAGGCTCTCCTTTATAAAGACAGAGACAGATGGGCCAGGGAGGGTTTCAGGAGAGAGTTAGGGTTAGAGATGCTAATGAATGAACTATAAAGGATGCCTTTGGTTGGCCAAACAAGAGCCCCTGCTCTTACCCACCTCCCAGATAGATTCCTCCTCTTCCTCCTTACCTCTTTCTTGTGGAGAATAGGGTTCCAAAGGGTCATCCTTGAGCAGGGTCTCTATGTGTTGGAGGTGATAACATGGTGACTGCTGTGCAGCTCCCAGAGATATCACCTCCTCCCAGAGCACTTCCAGTCCATCTGCTTGGGATGTGCCTTGGAGACAATTAGGGACCATTGTACTTGAGAGGAAACGTCTGTGGGAACTAGATCTGAAACCTCAGGAAACATTCCTATGGAAACAGAATAGGGAAAAGGGACTCAATGGAATTAGAAGGAGAGATGATATAGAAAAAGGAACTGACACTACCAGTGAAGCCTAATAGGAATGAAAACTCAGTAATGTTGCCCTCACTGCTTCACTATTGACCTAACCATTGAATGCTCATTTTGCTACCACAAGACACACCTCCTCTTCCCACCTGAAATCCAGGATCATCAAGTTCCCTCTCCAATCTTCCAGCAAAGACACAGCTTCATTTCCATTCAATGGATGATGCTCTTGTACCCAACACTGGAGCTCCTCGGGTGGGATGGACAGGAAATGCTCCAGCACCAGCAGTTCCAAGATCTGCTCCTTGTTATGATCCTCTGATCGTAGCCACTTATGGCAAAGTTCCCAGAGCTGGCTTAGAGCCTCCCTGGGTCCAGGTGTCTCCTGGTAGCAGAGCTGTCTAAAGCACTGGCAGAAGACTTCCTGGCTGTTCTACTGCAAGTCAATTTC
This sequence comes from Papio anubis, assembly GCF_008728515.1. Classification (NCBI taxonomy): domain Eukaryota; kingdom Metazoa; phylum Chordata; class Mammalia; order Primates; family Cercopithecidae; genus Papio; species Papio anubis. The sequence goes on from NC_044981.1 coordinate 28,228,269, forward strand.
TCGTACAGAAGAGTTACCTTCCTCCATTTTTACTATCACAGGTCTCTCCTATTCTCCATCCTGTATGATACAATCTGTAACCATTTTCACTCAAGAGTAACTGCAGACAGGTTTATACTCCAGGGAGACTCACCTTAAAAAATAAAGAAAATGTTATTCAAAGGTGAAAAACTTCCATCAGTTTTTTTTTTAAGTACATGTACTATAAAGGCTGCTTATGCCACGTTAAGAAAAGCAAAACAGAAAAGGTTTTTGAGGTTTTGCTAACAGTGATGAAATTTGAGGATTTGACACCTCAGTAATGGAAATTTATATGACTATTTTAGAAATAAAAAGAGTAATCTTTTTCCTATCAATGTTTCCTGTGCTCACTCTATTTCAACTCTTTTCTGTTCCAGACATGTGAAATGCATTCCATGTGAGGGCTTTCACACCTGCTTGGAATACCATTACCCAAACATGTGCATGAAACGTTCCCTCATTTCATTAAGACATGCTCACAAACTGTTTCCTCAAATAGATATTTCTAGCCCATCCTGTAAAAAAAATAGCTTTCCACCACTATCTGCCCTCTTACCTTACTATATTTTTCTTTGTAACTCTCATCACCCCAACATTAAAACATACAATTAAAAGGCAAATAAAATTCGCTTTTTGTTTGTTACCCTCACAATAAGTGCCATAAGAGTAGGGGCTTCATCTATTTTGTACACTGCAATACTTCCACTGCCTAGAATAGTGCCTGGTACATAGCACATCATTAATAACTATCAGTCGAAAAACAAAATAACTAATAAAAGGTATTAACTGTAAGACTCACAAAACTTAATTAAGGAATCATTTCCTTTACACTGTATGATAAACGAGCATGATTAAAGAAATAAGGCAATGAAAATATTAAACAGAACAGGTCCACAATCCCTTTTCCACAAATTCAAAATCCCTCAAAGTTCTGAAAACCGAGAGTATTTTCATAAGTCATTTGATGGCAATACCCAAAGTAACATAAACATATTTTGTAACAAGACTTGGCTTGAAATGACATGAAGCTATTTATAGTCTTAGCGTGAATATTCATGTTTTATTACAGAAATATTAATAGGCCTGAATATCAGGCTTCACCAGATCTCTGGGGTGTTATGCATATGTAGCACATATGCATCATATTGCTTTTCAAAAATCGTTCGAAATCTGATTTCTAAAACACTTTTGACCCTAAAGATTGGGGAAAAGTTTCCCTGTTTTCTTTTCTTTTCTTTTCTTTTCTTTTTTTTTGGATGGAGTTTCGCTCTTGTTGTCCAGGCTGGAGTGCAATGGCACGATCTCGGCTCACTGCAACTTCCACCTACTGAGTTCAAGCGATTCTCCTGCCTTATCCTCCTGAGTAGCTGGGATTACAGGCATGTGCCACCACGCCCGGCTAATTTCGTATTTTAGTAGAGACGGGGTTTCTCCATGTCTGTCAGGCTGGTCTCGAACTCCCGACCTCAGGTGATCCACCCGCCTCGACCTCCCAAAGTGCTGGAATTACAGACGTGAACCACCGCGCCCGGCAAGTTTCCCTGTTTTCTATATGTCAAGGACCCACCAGATTCCAAGAAGGCCACCCTCTTACACTCAGGAGTCCTGCTTCTCAGAAACTTCGGAGAAGAGGGGCCTGACTCCAAGTCACCAAGACAGGCCGGCTAGGGGTACGGAAGCCTGGGTTAGGGTCAGGCATGAAGCTCTGTCCTCCTCGTTTGGGGTCACTCCAGGAGACCAGCTAATGGCAGCTCGGACTGGAAAGGAGAAGATGGGGTCTACACCCGGCCCAGGGCCAGCCTATAGAGCCCAGGTCCTACTCT